>NC_134725.1:9532939-10782939 GCF_049634645.1 Pelodiscus sinensis
AATGCTGATATTCAGTCTACTTTTTCCCTTTGTTCAGACCCTTCCTATTGTCCCAGCTATACCCTCTTGTACAATTCTGAACTATTCTCTCTGCTGTGGTAACCACTTACAGGAACTTGAAGTAATCATGCTCACTTCTCCCCCTGGCTTTAACTTAGACAAGAGGTACATATTAACTTCTTTTAATCTTTTCTTAGAAGCAAAAAACCTCCAACCTCCCATATCATTCTTATTACTCTTCCCTTAATTCCACCAATTTACCAATACCTTTATGATTTAATCAAATAAAAAGCTGCTAAGCTTTTGGATCAAGTCCAAGGGAGTATGTCTACACAGCAACGTTATTTTGAAATAACAGGAAATTACTCACCCTGTGTAGTAATGACGGTTCTTTGAGATGTGTGTCCCCGTGGATGCTCCAATGTAGGTCTTGGACTTGTCCTGGCACTGCAGATCTGAGATTTTTTTCAGCAGCAGTCTTCCGGATAGCGCATGTACGTTGGACGTCTTGCGCTGCTCGCGTTGCTTCTGAGCACATGATCCAGTTCTTGCCAGTTCCTCCTGAACGTCGAGAGTCTGGAAAACATAAGGAGATACTCCAAAATAGGGAGAAGGGCAGATCATGGAGCACCCATGGAGATACACATCTCGAAGAACTGCTGTTACTGCACAGGGTAAGTATCTTCTTTGAGTAGTGTCCCTGTGGATGCTCCACTGTAGGTGACTTCACAGCAGTAGCCTGACTTAAGGAGGCGGGATTTGGAGTTAGTGCCTTGCTGCCGTGGAAAGGACAGTGGAGGCAACTGCTGAGTCAGTCATGAAGATATTAGGAATAGCATAGTGTTTTTCAAATGTAAAGTTGGAAGACCATGTAGCTGCATAGCAAATGTCCCTCAGAGGAACTCCTTTGAGAAAAGTAGTGGAAATTGCTACTGCCCTCATTGAGTGGGCTCTCAGGGTGTGTGGAAGTGGCTTGTTCTGCAGTGAGTAACACCATATAATGCATGAGACAGAGTCTGGATATGCATTGTGCCTATAGTGGGTGACCTGTGGAACAGTCAGCTGTGGATACGAATAGGACTGAGATTTTTGAAAGGTCTGTGTCCTGTCAATGTAAAATGCTAACACTCGACAAATGTCCAAGGTGTGCAGTCGTGCATGTTGTTCTGAGGAATGTGGCTTGGGGTAGAATGTGGGGAAGACTATTGGTTCATTTATGTGAAATTCCGAATTAACCTTTGATAGGAATGTTGGTTGGGGTCACAGTACGACTTCCTGGAACATAAATACTGTGTATGGTGGTGTCGCGGAAAGGGAGGAAAATTCTCCAACCCTGTGTGCTGATGTTACCGCTAACAAAAAAACAACCTTCATAGTTAAGGAAGATAAGTCACAAGTTGCTAGTGGTTCAAATGGGGGCCTCATTAAGGTGTCCAAAACTAGTTCTAGGTTCCAAGGGTCCGGAGGCTGCCTGTGGCATGGGAAGAGATTAGCCAGCCCTTTCATGAATCTCTTTGTCACTGAGTGGGGAAAAAACAGAATAGCTGTCCACAGAGTATCGGAAGGCAGTGATTGCCTCTAGGTGAACCTTAAGAGAGGAGAATGCGAGACCAGAGTGTTTGAGGTAAAGAATATAGTCCAATATGTGATGAATAGGAACTGTGTACGGGTCAAGGTTGGTGTTGGAACACCAGGAATGGAAGTGACGCCACTTATGCAGGTAGGTGGTATGCATATTGGATCTTCTGCTATGTAACAGAACATATCTGACAGCCTGGGAACAACTCATCTCTATTTATTGGAACCAACTAGGAACCATGCTGTCAAAGAGAGGTGATCGGGCTGAGGATGTATCAACTGCAATCTGGGGAGATGACACAGAGGATAAGATCTGGTTTCAAGATTACACTAGATGGGTTTATGAAGGGGATGGTTTGATGAGATAACATGATCTTGGTAACTAACTGACCATTCATTATCAGTGGGAAATAGGTCAATGGAGGGATGATAGGAGTTACTACAGAGAACTTTCTGGGTGTCTGGCTGATGAGTCTTGCCCACATGCTCAGGGTTTAGCTGATCGCCATATTTGGGGTCGGGAAGGAATTTTCCTCCAGGGTAGATTGGCAGAGGCCATGGAGGTTTTTCACCTTCCTCTGTAGCATGGGGTACAGATCACAGCTAGAGGATTCTCTGCATCTTGGGGTCTTCAAAGTATTTGAAGGCTTCAATATCTGAGATATAGGTGAGAGGATTATTCTAGGAGGGGTGGGTGAGATTTTGTGGCCTGCACTGTGCATGGGGTCAGACTAGATGATCATAATGGTCCCTTCTGACCTTAAAGTCTATGAGTCTATAAGGTGACATGCAAGACAGGAAAGGGAACCACTTCCTATGTGGCCAAAAGAGGGCCACCAATATTACTCTGGCCCTGTCCATGGCTAACTTCTCTAGAACTTTGGGAATGAGAGGAGTCGGAGGAAAGGCGTACAGAAGGTGACAACTCCAGTCGAATAGGAAAGCATCTCCCCTGGATCCCGGTCTGATTCCTGCCCTCGAACAGTATTGAGGGCACTTTGCATTGTGATGTGTAGCGAAGAGGTCTATGGATGGACACCTCCATAGGCGAAAGAGTGCATGGAGCATGTCTGAGTGTAGTTCCCATTCATGATGGCTATAAAATGCCTGCTGAGAGCATTGGCTGTGACATTCTCTGTTCCAGGGAGGTACGCTGCCATAATCACAACTTTGTGCTGGTTGCACCAGTTCCATAATCGTATTGCTTCCATACAGAAGGAGTGGAACCAAACCCCTCCTTTTCTGTTTATGTAATATACCGTTGTCATATTGTCAGTGAGAATATGAATAATGTGACCATGAATAAGAGGGAGAAAGTGTTTGCAAGCATTGAAGATGGCCCTCAACTCGAGGAAGCTGATGTGCTGCAAGGATTCCTGTGCAGACTGGCGGCCTTGGATCTGTCAGTCCTATAGGTGGGCACCCCATCCTAGCAGTGATGCATTGGTGGTGATCTGCATAGTTGGTTGATGTTGGTAAAAAGGTATTCCACTCTACATATTGTTGGGTATGGTCCACTATGTTAACAATTTTTTGACATGAGGAAGCACCACCCCAATCATGTGAATGTCGTGCCTCTTTAGCATACATACCATGGTTAGCCAATGATGAAAGCACCTGAGATGCAACCTTGCATATGTCATGACATAGTCATTCAAGAAAGATGTGGAGAAATTGGAAAGGGTACAGAGAAGAGCGACAAGAATGATTAAAGGTTTAGAGAACATGACCTATGAAGCCAGGCTTCATGAACTGGGCTTGTTTAGTTTGGAAAAAAGAAGATTAAGGGGGGACATGATAGCGGTTTTCAAATATCTAAAAGGGTGTCACAAGGAGGAAGGAGAAAATTTGTTCCTCTTGGTTTCGGAGGACAGGACAAGGAGTAATGGGCTTAAAGTGCAGCAGGGGAGGTTTAGATTGGACATTAGGAAAAAATTCCTAACTGTCAGGGTGGTCAAATATTGGAATAAATTGCCAAGGGAGGTGGTGGAATCTCCCTCTCTGGAGATATTTAAGAACAGGTTAGATAGACATCTGTCAGGGATGGTGTAGACGGAGCTTGGTCCTGCCTTGAGGGCGGGGGGCTGGACTCGATGACCTCTCGAGGTCCCTTCCAGTCCTATTATTCTATGATTCTATAGCTGCCATCTGTTCCGTGAGCTGTTGGAAGGTAAGTATAAAAGTTCTGGGAATGGTGGAGAGAACTTGCACGAGGTCTTGAATATACTGGAACCTGTTTGCGAGTAAGTATGCGTGCGCCATGGTGGAATCGAGGCATGCACCTATGAATTCTATGGACCACTGTGGAGTCATGGATGACTTTGGAATGTTGATTGTAAGTCCAAGTGCCTCAAATGCTACCCTCGTTGGGTTGGTAGCATGAAGTGTTTCGTCGAACAAGGGGGCTCTGATCAATCATAGAGGTAAGAAAATATGATGATTCCCGACCGCTGTAAGTAGTCTGCCACTCCTGCCAGTGTCTTCGAGAAAACCCTGGGAGCTGATGAAAGGCCGAAGGGCAAAACTTTGTATTGGAAGTGCTCGGAACTAACTAGAAAACGTAGGAAGCGCCTGTGTGCCTGATGATTAGTCATGTGGAAGTAGGCGTCCTGTAGGTCAAGGGATGCAAACCAATCTCTGCTGTTGAGTGCTGGAATGATAGTTACTAGTCACCATCTTGAACCTTTGTTTGTGAAGGTACCGATTCAACCGCCAAAGGTCCAAAATTAGCCTCCAGCCTCCTGATTTCTTCTGGGTCAGAAAGTAGTGGAAATAAAATCCCTTGCCTCTGAAGTCCTTTGGTACCCTCTCTACTGCTCCAATAATCAGAAGACGAGAAACCTCCTGTTTCAAAAGAGACTCATGAAAGGGGTCCCTGAAGAGGGATGAGGAGGAAGGAGGGAACGAAACAAGGGAAATGGTGTAGCCTGATGTAATCAGCTGTAGGACCCATTGGTTGGTGGTGATGGAGGCCCATTGTTGTTGGAATGGCCTCAAACGATGGTGAAAAAGTGCGGGGACGTGTTGGTTATCGGTTAACAGAATGATCTGCAAGCCCTCGACCGACGCGTCAAACCTACTGCCTGGTGTTTTGTTGGTTGGACGCTCTGTTGTTTAGAGGACATCATTTTTGTTATTGTTGCGCTGCTGATCATATTGCCTGTAATGAGGCGTTGCATATGAGAAGGGCCTTTGTTTGTGATAAGGTACGTAATGCTTTCGACGATATAGTGGGATATACATGCCTAATATCCTGAGAGCTGTTCTGGAGTCCTATGAAGGACTTATAGGTCTTTTCCACAAATAGGCTCTGTCTGCCAAAAGGTAGATCTTCTACCTTTGACTGAAGATCTTTCGGGACTGCTGCCTGCTGTAGCCATCATGTCCTATGCATGATCACTGATGTAGCAGTGTTTCGTGCTGCCGTGTCTGGGTTATCAAATGCTATGTGAAGGACTGTTCGAGAGGCCGTGTATCCCTCTTGTACCACTGCTTTGAGAACCCAACATTTACTGTCTGGCAAATGTTCTAGAAGTAGTACTAACTTTGAATAATTATCAAAGCTATGATTGGCCAGGAGAGCGACATAATTGACCATTCTTAAAATCAAAATGGCCAATGAATAAACCTTTCTGCAGAATAGGTCTAGACGCTTGTTGTCTAGACTGTAAGCCTCTTTCAAAAAAAAAAGCATCTAGACTACAAGCCGCTTTTTCAAAAGAGAGCACCCAGTCAGTCTGGATGCTCTCTTTCGAAAAAGCAGTTTGCATTACATAGCACCTTTTTTCGAAAAAGCACCTTTGAAAAAAGGCGTTATTCTTCGTAAAACGAGGTTTTCTGAGGCTGAAAAAAATGCCGCGTTCTTTCAATTTACTTTTTAAAGAACACGGTAGCAGTCTAGACACAGGTGAAGTTTTTTAGAAAAAAAGGCCACTTTTTTTGAAAAAACCCTGTAGTCTAGACACACCCTCAGAATAAAAATACCCAGCATTAGAGGAAGCAATCTGCTTCTGTCAAAGGTAAAAGTGAATGGTTTATTTAAAAATAATAAATAATTCTGTGTTCCTACATAAGAATATTTCACTACCAAGCCTGTTGCATCACCCTTGGGGCTGCAGAAGTTGATCTCTGTACTCCTGCTTTTCACCAAGAATAACACTATTCCTGAGCTTCTGTGGTCAAAATTATACTAGTGTAGATGCAGCATTGACGAAAGTTGACGCCATTGGCCTCCGGGAGACCTCCTGCAGCTGTCTGCTCCAACTCTGGCCACAACTTCTGCTTCTACTGCTTTCCTGCTGACCTCTGGGAACAGTAGAAGGGCCGTCCCACATGGAGAGCATAGGCAGTGAGCAGCATATCATGGCAGATGACAACATGAATGTCCCTAATATTTCTTTGGATACTTTCACAGTTGCGAATACTTCTGCTCCCACGGCCTCCACTTTCTGCTCAGGAAATATTGGACCTCATTGAGGTTTGTGGAGAGCTGTCCATCCTGCATGAGCTCAGGAACAGCAGGAGAGATGCTGACACCTACAGCAAACTCACAAACAAAATACTGGAGAAAGGCCATTCCAGGGACGCCCAGCAGTGTGGGGTGAAAATTAAGAATAGTGGTAGAAATGTAGCCATGTTAGTCTGGTGCAGATGAAACAAAAAACAGGACTGTGTAGCACTTTAAAGACTAACAAGATTGGCCTGGGGGCAGGAGGAAAATGCAGGAAGAAAGCCTCACCTGCCCTGATGACAACCCTGCTCCCTCCTCTTCCCACCCTGTGGCTTCACCCCCAGGATACTTAGGGGCATCTGGAGCCCCAGGATATGGGGGAGGGACATATCAGGGAGCTGGAGCTTTTAGGCCTTCGGGAGGCAGTCCCAACATCTTTCCTGAATCCCTCCTTCCTTCCAGTACCTAGTTCATTCCATTCTGTATTTTCCCAAATAAAAACTCCAGTTATTTGCACAATGGTCTTTTTACTGATTGAACTGCAGAGGTGTTTGGGGAGGGGAGTTAAAGGGATACATAGGGAATAAAGGGGCATGGAAAGCCATGGAGGAAGAGTCTCAAAAGAGGCCTTGCATAAAATTGTGTTTCCAGGTCTCTCTGAAAGATGAACTTCTCCTTGCTATGCTCTCCTTTTTTTTTTAATTGTATCCTTTGGTATATATGGTTGTGACTATTTTCTTCCACTATTTGATCTGAGGAAGTGGGTCTGGCCCACAAAAGCTCATCATCTAATAAACCATCTTGTTAGTCTTTAAAGTGCTATATAGTCCTGTATTTTGTTTCTGCCCTCCTTATGGAACTGATGTCTGGCTGCTCAAACTCTTGGGCTAGGTGCTCTGCTTCAGCGCCCCCACCCAGTCAGAAAAGTTTCTCCTTTTTTCTCACACAGGTTGTGGAGCACACAACAGGTGACCACCATGAAGGGGATGTTGCATTTACTGAGGTCCAGGCCAGTCAGGAGACTCTTGAACCTCCCTTTTAAATGTCCAAATACACTTTCCTCCACCATTCTGCCCCTGCTCAGCCTGGTGTTGAACTCCTCCATGCTGGGGTCCAACCTACATGTACAGGGCTTCATGAGCCATGGGAGCATAAAGTAGGCTGGTTTGCCCAGGATCACTATAGGCATGTCCACTTCTCTGACAGATGTTCCTGCTGCAGAAAAGAGTTCTAACAGGCATCTTTCAGAAGAGGCAGGAGTTCTGAAAGATGCATATACCATGCACCTTTCCTGACCATCCTGCACTGAAGCCAGTGAAGCAGCCCTTGTGATCCTTGAGTTCCTGCAGCACCATGGAGAAGTATCCCTTGTGTCTTATGTACTCTGAGGCACAGTGTTTGGAGGCTAAGATGGGGATGTGCATGCTGTCTACAGCACCCCTACAGTTAGGGAAGTCCATTCTGGCAAAGCCCTCCATGATGCTGTCCACATTCCCCAGAATTGCAACCCTCCATAGCAGGATGTTGTTGATGGCCTTGACTGCTTGTATGAGAACAGCCCCGACTGTAGATTTCTCTACCCCATACTGGTTCCAGACTGACCGGTAGCTGTTTGGCGTGGCAAGCTTCCAGGGGGCAATTGCCATGTGCTTCTGCATGGTTACAGTGGGTGTCATGTGGGTACCTTGGTGCCTCAGGGGAAGGATGAGCCATTTGCACAGTTTCAGGAATGTGGCCTTCCACATACTGAAGTTCTGCAGCTACTACTGATAGTCCCATCTCTGAGTGATGATGCGGTCCCACCAGTATGAGCATGTCTCCTGATACCAGAACTAGTGTTCCACTATATCCAGCAGATTGACTTGTGTTTGCACTAGCATGAGTGTCAGGGCTTGTCAGAGCTGGGCCTCCATGCCATGCTGAGCTTCATCCTTGTTCTCTTCCTGGCGGTGCAACATAGATAGGCTCTCAAAGTATAGTGCCATGAGACACAACACAACAACTATAAGCAGGACAACGCTTTTGAGCACCCCAGGTTCCATGGTCATAGTGCTCTGGCATCCATGTGGGGAACCAGGGCACAAAAGGCACAAGCGCACCGTCCCCTTTATCTCACATGATGGAGGAAGGACCACAGAAGAACGTTATGGGATGCAGCTGATATGAGCCCCTTTAATAATCCAGTGCTGATTTTTGGATGCAGCAGATACAAGAAGCATAGACCAGACTGCCTAGCTCCCTACAATGCCTTTCTCTCTGAGTCTATGGCAAGCTCTGTAATTTGGATGTGCTATTTCGTACATTAGATTCTTGCCTGTAGTGAGAACATAGCCCATCGACTTTTCAAAATTTGAGTGGTAATAAATCAATGATAGTAGATTTGACCTTATTTCGTAGTGTTGACATATCTAAGTTTAGGTAGAGCACCTGCACTAAGCACTCTTTCCCCTTTCTTTCAGGAGTTCTGAAAGATGCATATGCCATGCACCTTTCCTGACCATCCTACACTGATGTCAGTGAAACGGCCCTTGTGATCTTTGAGTGCCTGCAGTACCACGAAGAAGTATCCCTTGTGGCTTATGTACTTTGAGGCACAGTGTTCAGTGGCCAAACAACAATGGGTATTTTAAAATATTGCTCTCTTTCAGGCTTCGTCTAGAGTGCAGGTTTTTGTCAGAAGAAGCTTTTGTGGAAAAGATCTTCTGGAAAAACTTATTTAGAAAGAGAGTGTCTACATAGCAAAAGTGCAAAGAAAAAGCAATGTGCTTTTTCGAAAGATAGCATCCACATTGATTGTACACTATCTCGCATTTCAGTTGTGATTACTGTGGATGGAGTGGCCACCAGGGCACCTTTGCTTTTTCCTGGAGGCCTCTTCTTCCGAAAAAAAGAACAATTATTTACCTTGTTACTCTTTGAGATGTGTTGCTCATGTCCATTCCAATATACATGTGTGTGCACACTGTGCATGTGCCATCAGAAATTTTTCCCTGAGCAGTACCCTTAGGGCCAGCAGGGAGCCGCCTGGAGTGACGCTGGTATACCGGCCCATATATACCCCTGCTGGCCCCCTCACCCACTCAGTTCCTTCTTACCAGCATACTCTAGATCAAGGGCAGTGGGCGGGGATTTGGAAGACATGAGCAACACATCTCGAAGAATCACAGTTATGAGGTAAGTAACCGTTCTTTCTCCTTCAAGTGATTGCTCATGTGCATTCCAATACACATGAATCCAAAGCAGAACCTAAGGAGGCGGGCTGAACAATGAAACTACAGAGGAGTGAGTGGAGGACCATCCTACCCAGGGCAGCGTCCTCTTGGGCCTGATGCAACAGTGCATAGTGGTTGGCAAACGTATGGACAGAGGACCATGTGGCAGCTCTGCAGATGTTCAGGATGGGAACCTGCGCTACGAAAGTGGTGGAGGCGGCTATCGCCCTCGTGGAATGCGCTCTAAGGAGCGGAGCCGAAATGCCCACCAGAGTGTAGCACTCCCTGATGCAGGTGGCTATTTAAGAGGCTATCCATTGGGTGGACACTGGTTGGCCCCTCATGTGCTCTGTGATAGCCACAAAAATTGTGGCAACTTCCAGAATGGTTTGGTCCTAGCTAAATAAAAGGCTAGCGCCCTACAGATGTCTAGAGTGTGTAAAGCCTGCTCTTTCCCAGATGCTAGTGGTTTAGGGTAAAAAACCGGCAGGAAGATGTCCTGGAAGGTATGGAAAGATTACACCACCTTTGAGAGGAAAGCTAGGTGAGGGCGGAGCCGAACCTTATCCTAAAAAAATACCGTATAGGGGAGATCCAACAAGAACTAAATAACTAATCAGGCTCTGAACTATTTACAAATGTGAAGGCTTCTTTGAAAAAGCCGTTGCAAAGTGAAACTGATAAGCAGGAGCTCTGTCCGCGACCGAGGGCGGCTGAGAGGAAATGAGCAAGCTGGACCGTGCGCAACACATCAAAGGCACGAACACCGCCTTGGGCAGCCATGCATGCACGGTCCGGCGGACCACGGCTCTGATAGCTCTCTGATTCGTGGCGCTGGGATGGGACCCGACACCTGGAGTGGAGCACCCATGGAGCCACTCAAAGAAGAACAGATCAAATTCATTGGCCATGTTATATAAACAAAATCAGAGAAAATATGATATTCTAGAACAGGTACATGACAAAAATCAATATTAAGATAAAAAGGTCCCTTTGTTTTTTCTGCCTCTTTTATTAGTCTCTAATACTGCATTGTATATTTCTAGATATTTAGGAAATGTACAGACCATATTTGTCATTAATATATTCTGTATCAATTATCTGCTTGCACACTGCTTGTTGCGTGGGTGAATTTCAGATTGAAGAGTTTCCTCAGTAGATTCCGCTCTTGCTGCCCTCTTAAAATTCATTTTAATTAGTCTGTATAAAAAGTGATTGGCCCTCTCTCATATCAAATGAGGCTTATGAGAAATCTGCTGCCATCTTCTATATTATGCATGTATAGCCGGCAGATAGTATTCCTTGCAACATCTTTTGTTTGTTTATACATAAAAGACTAACCTTCACATAAATAACGGAACAGCTATGTGTTTGCTCTACAGTATTGTTTATTTAAGATTTCAGAAGTGACTTTGCAGCAAGAGAGTGTGTCCACCTAAATAATGAGAGTCTGTAATCTGCACTGGCAATGCTACTGGACCATCTTGAAGCCTATTTCTCACACACTGAAAAACACTATGGTTGTCCCCATGGGAGTTGTATGCGTGGAAAGGATTGGACCCTTATGGTTCTCTTTACTTTGACACATACTTCAGTATACATTTATCCAGAGTTGCACTGCTCTCTCCTGGTGATTTACTGCCTCAATGAAAAGATACAGTCAAAAGAAACCCCAGTATCCTAAAAAATGGGTGTCATCAGACTTTCATAGGCATATTAATTAAATCAGCCTAAATTTATGCACATGTTTTACTGATCTTTAGATGAAATCATTCATATTTATTGAGGGTAATTACAGTGGTTTCCAGCCATCTGGTTGTGGGCATTCTACATCAGTCTACTTATTTTTCTTTCTTTAGAAATCAGTTTTCTTCATACAGTCTTAGAGGCCTATTCCTTCAACACCTCTAGGGTTTATGGAAGTTATTAACTTCTGATGATGGAAGTTAGGTATTTGGAAGCTAATTCTGTTAATGGGAATTAGATATATGAAGTGCCTCAAGTGTGGATGGGGGAAAAAATCCCCTCAATTTCCAACTCCAAAGATTGAGAAAGGCATCAATTTTGGAGGTCATATGTGAATACTGAAAGCCCACCAAAGTATATTATATTGAATCTTGACATAAGTTCTTGGCTTCTCAGGTTAGAATGAATTGAGTGTTGTTTATATGACTTTCTTAGTTCTAGATGGAAAAGAGGATGCAGTGCATTGTACCACTCCAGTGGCACCCTATACTAGATTATTTGTGTACAAAAGAGCAGTATGAAGGATGCCTGGATTCTTTATTTGTCTACAAGTCATTGCTATAGCTTGGCCTTGCTCAAGGGAAAATCTGTCATGGAGAACAGAATAATATCCTCTTATCTATGGTCACAGAACCTGGGGAGGGGAAAAACCGTATGGACTTTGTAGAAAACACCCTGGCCACTTCCAGGATCTCTCTCTTTTGTTTTAGATAAGAAATGGTCATTGGTGGAACTTGCTTGCTTGTCTTTTAGAATTGGTTCATGAAATTGGAAGGAGAAAATGAAAAATGATTAGGGGGCTGGAGCATATGACCTACGAGGAGAGGCTGAAGGAGTTGGGTCTGTTTAGTCTGCAGAAGCAAAGAGCGAGGGGGGATTTGCTAGAAGCCTTCAACTTCCTGAAGGGAGGTTCCAAAGAGGATGGAGAAAAGCTGTTCTTAGTAGTGACAGATGGCAGAACAAGGAGCAATGGTCTCAAGTTGTGGTGGGAGAGGTCCAGGTTGGATATTAGGAAAAATTATTTCACTAGGAGAGTAGGTTACCTATTTCACTGGAATGAGTTACCTAGGGAAGTAGTGGTGTCTCCATCCCTAGAGGTGTTTAAGTCTTGGCTTGACAAAGTCCTGTCTGGGTTGATTTAGTTGGGATTGGTCCTGCCTAGAGCAGGAGGCTGGACTTGATGACCTTCTGAGGTCTCTTCGAGCTCTATGATTCTATGATTCTCTGAGAATATATAATAGGGGAATCCTATGACATTGTCAGAAAAATGAATATCTCCATGTACATTTCAAATAGTTCTCTTAAAAATCATACCACTTCATATTCATCTACTAGATTAGATCTCAAGTGACAGTCACAGCCAGCTCTAGGTTTTTTGCCGCCCCAAGAGAAAATTTTTTTGGCTGCCCCCCCTTTTTTTCCAGGGAGGGTCTGTGTGCAAATGCAGCTTTCACAGCTTGCTGGGGGTGCACACGCAAATGCAGCTTGTGTGTCTTCCCGGGGGGGGGGGGGTGCGCACTTCAGGGGGAGCCCAAACCCCGGGGCATTTTCATCTCCTAGGAGAGCGCCAGGGACTCCACACGTGAGGACAATGGGACGGCAGGTTCATCAACAGCAAGCCAGTTAAAGACTTCCAAAGCATGCAGCTGTTCAAATCACCTAGTGCTGGAGTTCCCGTCCCACTCCTCACTCTGCAAAGGGATTTTATTATTAGAAGCCTTATAATCACTCAAACTCCAATCCCAACACATAAGCTGTCCAACTCTTGGTGTCCATGGACAAGAATCAGCCTCCCTATACAATGAAGCAGTTCAAAGGGATTAAGAGAACTTTTGTTTCAAATCCCCAGCTCAACTCTCCAGAACAAGACACGCAGCAGACAACAAAACCCCACTAGCCTAGGACCTATTCCATGAGTGCAGCCCTGTGCTTTCTCCTTCAAGGATGGACCAAAGAGCCTCTGAAGCAGGGTGGATTTAAATACCTTTGATTTTAATCTAATTTTAATCATGATTTAAACCGGCAAGCAGAAAACCCAAGTTTAAATGAGTAATTAATCATTTAAATTATACTTTTAAAATATTTTCCTAAAGGATGGTTGAGTCTTATTGATTAGCAACCTTTAAAACATGTTGATTTACAACTAAATATAACCTTTATGCCAAATTTGGTACATCTATTTACTAACCAGGAGAATACACTCAGTACAGCTATCAACTAAATAAATGCCCAAATAATTGTGTAATTTAGATGTGATCAGATTCTTAATTTTTACATTTTTATTCTATTACAAAATGATGCATAATAGGAACACTTAAGAGACAGGTTTTACCCCATTTATTATTTGCTAAGTGGTGGCTACTTTTTTTTAAAACATATGATTTGCATCTACTTTTGTCTAGATGGAAATTCTATTTAAAATAAATAAAACCAGCATTTAATTTTTGTATGAAATAAAACTACCTTAAATGTGAAGGACACATAACAAAAAAGTATCCAAACACATTTTGCATCTAAAATTCATTTATTAAACAAAGGAAATATCCATAGTGAATTTAACAGAACGAATCTAGTCATCACGTTCTTCAAGATGTTAGAACACTCTAATGACCAGTTTTTTACTGAGAGAAGGGAGTTTTTCTGCTTTGTCAACTCTTGGTTTTGCAATGGTGAATGAACTAATCATTGGACTGAACTAGCTGAATAAACCGAAGTGATAAAAACATTCTCTCTTCACCTTCAGAAGAAGCTACTGCTAATGTAAACACTGGTTCTGGGTACTAACACTAGTGAACTGGTAGAATTTCTTTAAAAGTTGACAGGAGACATGTTCTATTTAATTTTTAAATTTAATTCATGTTATTTAAATAGGTTATGATAAATTTAGGCCATAACATTTTTAAATTTAATTTTAAAGGTATATTATTTAAAACAAAGCCTATTTAAATGGGATCACAATTCCAGTTTTAATAAAGCTCTCCTGCCCCAGAAAGGAAGGGACTTGGGGACATGGGCACTGGGAACACCAGAGTTCCCCTTCCTCAGAGAAAGGGAGAGGGAGAATCACCTGAGTCCCAAGCAGGTGTAAGGTTGTCAGGACACAGTACAAGGGGGCTGGGTTCCTGGGAAGGTGTGTGTGTGGGGAGGAGGGGAAGGGAGGGTGTTCAGGACCCAGAGATTAGGGGGAGAGGGTATTGTTTAGAGAGCTAGACAGGAGATGGGGATCCAGGTGGGAGGCGGGGGCAGGGGGAGAAGAGGAGACGGGATCCTAACAGGGTTGCAGTGGGCAAGAAGGTGGGGTTGCTGGACAGAGGCCAAGCCCGGGGAGGCAAAGAGAGGAGGGAGATGGGGGGAGGGGGTCATGAGACAGTGGGCAGAGGCACACAAGTAGGGGGGGACAGCTGGGCAAGGGGGGTTCACAGTCAGGGGAGTTGCAGGGGAGAGAACACAGGTGGGGGGAGTTGCAGGGAGGGCGCACAGGGGGCGGGTGGTTGGCCGGCCAGGGGCACACAGGCGGGGGGGCCTGCACTCATTAAGGTGAAGAAGCCTCTCCAGCTGTAGCTGCCCCATGCCGCCCTCCCAGAAGGGGCCGCGCCTTGGGGCTGCCCACGCAGAGTTCCCAGTGCCCTGGGGCAGCTGGGCGCGGGGCTCCCTGCTCGGGGGATGGGGCCCCGCTGCAGCTGAGCCCAGCGCCTGCCGAGTCCCTATACTCCGCTCCAGTGAGCCAGCTGCCAGGAGCAGCCACCATGGCCATGGCCTACTCCGCCGGGCTCAGCGACACCAGCCACTGCCGCCCTGTGCCGGGGACAGGCGCCTCGCCCTCCCAGCGCCTGACACTGCCCTGCCCTCCCAGTGCTCTGGGGCCAGGCTGAGCAGCTGGGCATGTGGCTCCCAGCTCAGGGCGGCCTCTGGGGGGCTCCCTGCCTCCCTGCTCCTGTCGCCCCTGGCAATGTGCCGCCCCAAGCACCTGCTTGTTTTGCTGGTGCCTAGAGCCGGTCGTGGTGATAGTATGTGTACCAGAAATGATGGTTACACTTTTAAGTTGTATTGAGTAGCACTCATTTATGCACAGAATTGCTGGAGAATTAACTAAGTGCTGTTCAACTTGACCAATGGTTGCAGAATTGGGCCTTTAACAATCAGATCCTGTGGAATACCAAATGCTCTACTAATGCCTGTTTCCTGTCCTGTCCAATTATGAAATTGGATACTCTTACAGGTCCTTGAGCTTGGATGACGTAAGATTCAGGAGGAGCTTACACTGCATTTCAAATCAAAGCATGTAAATGGGAAAAGTGAGCACATCAAAGCAAACGGGAAGAGTGAACACTGTTTTATATAGCTGAGGTCTTAATCTGGGTAACTGGTAATACAACTCCCAACTTTCTGGAGAACTTCAGTTGTGCCAAAAGATGGGATACATTGTGTTGGCTAAACACATTTATTAAACAAAACATCACTAGCTTGTCAAAATGAAGGAAAAAACTCCTTTTTTTTTTATCTAGAGACTTATATTGACATCACTGTAGCATCTGAGTTCCTCATCAGTAGAGATTCTATTTAGCATGATTGTCATTCAGACCCTAAAGGAACACATCACTGTAGACTTCCAGAACAACTTAAATTACACAAACAATACAAAAGATATGCAGTGTGTCCGAACAATAACAATCCAGCATCCATACTTACATCAGAAAAATAATGTTTAATTCTGACAGTCCATCAATAGTTAAAAAAGATTGCACTGTTAGTAATGCTTCATTTTGAAAAGACAGCTATCTGAAAGAACACCAGCAGATTTTGCTGCTTATTTTATTTGACCTGACTTAACTAGTTTTCTATGTTGAAATATCATAGTCTATGTTGGGAGTTACAGATTGAGCTATGTCAGGAAGCACAATATGTGAAGTGTGGGCGAGTGAAGGTACTTAAGCTGTCAAGAGGAATCAATTATAGGAATTCTTGAATTGCGCATTGGATAAAAAACAGATGACATAGCTTTGCATGTGCAACTGTGATCTCAGCTTTTTACTTTAAATCCAAAAATTTCCATAATCTTCCTGAACATTTGGTACTAAATACTATAAATTGTCCAGGATAGCCATTTTTGTACATATGAGGTACTGCTGTAATCTTTTCTTTATTTTGGCATGGAGGGAAAATGTGCAAATAAAGAAGTTCCATTCTGGAAACAATGCATCCTCAGCATTGAACTCATGCAGATGTGGTCTGAGGCAGGGTATACCAACCCCACACTGGCTGGGGAGGGGTTAACCAGGCTTGCTGGCCTGAGAAGGCTCCTTCCCCACAGCCTTGCTGAGAAACGGGCATTGCTTGGTCTTATAAAGACTAAGCTTATGCATATTCATGCAGGCTCAGGTTTGAAATGATTGGTGGAGATGGAATGCCTATTTACATAAGTTTAAAATGATTGGATGACACTCTTTGGAAATTACATATTCATGAGTAACAGTCATTTTATGAATATTCATACGCCTTCAAATTTATACAGTCAGTTGGACACTACGTGCCAGGTGACTAGGGACTAATGGTTTTTGAGAATGATTGACAGTTACATTACAAGACATGCAGCAATGCATGATAGATACAATGATGACAATTTAGACCAAGTTATACATTATGCTCATTGTTACAGATGATACATTGGTATAAGCATGATGATACATTATATAAGCATTCAATCATTGCATAATTTGTAACAGCTGGGCATGCTCTAACTGCAGACCCAGTATAAAGGCCAGAGGAGCAGCTCAGTTGGAGCTGACCACTGGAGGGGAAGGAGCGCCTGCCAGATCACAGGAGCAACCACCCCCCGCTGGCCCTGCTACGGGTGCAGCCACTGTTGTAGCCACCATGCCAGCCACAGCCATTGCGCCAGCCACAGGCTGCAACTGCCGCACCCGCAGACACAGCTAATGCAGCAGCATTTGCCAACAGAGGTGGGGAATATGCTGGCCAGTGGACAGGGGTAGAAAGCAGCCCAGGGTGGGGAGCAAGAGGCCTTCTGGCAGACTTGGCGCATTTTGGGGGGAACTCCCTGCTGAGCCAGTGGTGGGAACCTCCTAGCACTGACAGGGCCGTGGGCTGGGGCTTGGCAGAGGGGAGTGCCCAGGTTCCTCTACCCCCACCTCCTCTTGCTCCCCAGAGAGGGAAAGCCAACTTAGTGAACTACAAACTTGGCCATTAGGCCAGATTTACTCTGCAGAAGGGAGAACTATAGACTTAGCTGCTGGGCCTTACTTACCTTGCAGACAGGGGCACCAGAGACTTGGCAGTTGGGCCTTACCCCACAGACAGGAGCACCAGAGACTCAGCTGCTGGGCCTAGTTTACCCCGCAGACAGGGGAACCTTAGGGTACGTCTAGACTACATGCCTCTGTCGCCAGAGGCATGTAGATTAGGCTACCAGACATAGGAAAATGAAGCGGTGATTAAATAATCGCCGCTTCATTTAAATTTACATGGCTGCCGCGCTGAGCCGACAAACAGCTGATCAGCTGTTTGTCGGCTCAGCGTGATAGTCTGGACGCTCCTCTGCTGACATCAAAAGTATTTGTTGACCACCCAGGTATACCTCATCCCAGGAGGCATACTTGGGTGGTCGGCAAATACCTTTGATGTCGACACCCGCGCGTCCAGACTATCGCGCTGAGCCGACAAACAGCTGATCAGCTGTTTGTCGGCTCAGCGCGGCAGCTATGTAAATTTAAATGAAGCGTCGATTATTTAATCGCCGCTTCATTTTACTATGTCCGGTAGCCTAATCTACATGCCTCTGTCGCCAGAGGCATGTAGTCTAGATGTACCCTAAGTTAGGTCTATCTAGGAGACCATCAACAAATGGTAAATATTTAGATAAAATACCTATCAGTGATGGGATTTTAAAATTCCTTTTGAGATTTTAACAGTTGGAACAATGCGAAAGTTATACTTTTGTTTTTAAGAAGGCAGTCTAGTCATTATATAAACTACTAGTCATAGACTCCTGAAAGGTGCCTGAACTTAGTTAGCACTTCTGGATATGTACACCCTTGCTGAGCATGCTCTAACTGCAGACCATTCAAGTACTTTATCATCCTCCTAGTGAAATAGTTTTTCCTAAAATCCAACCTAGACCTTCCCCACTGTAACTTGAGACCATTAAGCCTCATTCTATTATAGGTCACTACTGAGAACAGCCTCTCTCCAACCTCTCTGGCAATTCCTTTTAGGCAGTTAAAAACTGCTATCAAATCCCCCCTCACTTCTCTCTTCTGCAGACTAATTAAACCCAAATCCCTCAGTCTCTCCTCATAGGTCATGTACTCCAGCCCCTTAATCATTTTGGTTACCCTCCATTGGACCCTCTTCCAAAGCATCCACTTCTTTTCTGTAGTGGGGGCCCAGAACTGGACACTATACTCCAGATGTGGCCTCACCAATGCAGAATAAAGAGGAATAATCACTTCTCTAGATCTGCTGGAAATACTCCTCCTAATGCACCCTAATATGCCATTAGTCTTCTTGGCTAGAAGGGCACACTGTTGACTCATATCTAGCTTCTCATTCACTGTAATCCCCAGGTCCTTTTGTGCTGAACTGCTGCTTAGCCAGTTGGTCCCTAACCTATAATAGTGCTTGGGATTCTTCCATCCCAAGTGTAGAACTCTGCACTTGTCCTTGTTGCACCTCATCAGATTTCTTTCGGCCCAATCCTCTAATCTGTCTAGGTCACCGTTTCCCAAATCATGGGCTGTGGCTTTGGAGGCCTAGCCACTCAGAGAAGCCTCTCCTGGACCGGGGGTTGAATATCCAGGGAAAGGAAAATGGGTGATAGGGGGACTCAGGCCGTCCCTCTCCACTGGGTCCCAGCCCAGGGCCCTTTAGGCAAGGACTCTGGCTCCTGCCCGCTCGGCAGGGAATCCGGTCGATACACGCCAAGCCATGCTTTTAGTCCTTTGCCCTGGGCTGCTTCCTACCACGCCCTGGTTCCCCTGGGGCCCATTCGCCTCTGAGTCAGTACTTGCCGGGGTTGCGGGTGTGCTCCTGCCTCCCTGGGGTTGGCGGCTGCTGGCTCTGTCTCCGGTTCAGGCACAGGCAGCGACTCCGGTCTCAGCTGCTGTAGAAACACCGGCCTGGCCTGGTCTACTCCCTCATTCTGCAGTCTCCCAGTTGGGGCTCTTGTACATTTCAAAGGGGGAACGTAGAATTCCGCATGCAGTCCGGGGCCAGTGGGAAGTCCTGCATTTCTGGGTCACATTTCCAGTGCGGGCTCTTGTGCATTTCAAAGCCATGAAGCCAGGGTCAGTGAGGGGCTCAGAGTCCCCTGCTAATCCCAGGCTCCATGGTATGCTGCATGCCACTAGGAGCCTGGGGTCAGCTGGGGACTCCCCAGCTGATCCTGGACTCCCCGCAGCAGCCCCTTTGAACTGTGCACATGCATGGCTCAAAGGGACAGCTGCTGCACCGCTGATCCATGGATCAGCTGTTCAGTGGCCGTCCCTTTAAATCATGCATCTGCGTGATTCAAAGGACCAGCTGCCTGGAGCCCGAGGTCAGCTGGGGACTCCCCAGTTGACCCCAAGTTCTGGGGAAATGCCGCAGGAGCCCGGGGTCAACTGGGGAGTCCCCAGCTGATCCCAAGCTCCCCACATTATTTCCCAGGACCTGCTGAGGAACAAACCCAGACAAAAGGTGGGCTAGAGCAGTACTGCTTTTGGGGTTGTTTATTGGCACAGATTCTTAAGAGTAAAGTGATACTCACACGCATACATCACATTTATGCTGGCAGTTTGGAGGCAGGCTGCAAGTGTGGTGTAGATTACTTTTGATTTCTCTGGTGTCTGGAGTGCCGGCCAGGCATCAGCTTCCCAGAGACTTGACCATGATGTTCCCTGGGAGATCCCTTCGGATCTGCAGGAGGCTTTGCTTTCTCTGGGCCGGTCCCAGGTTTCTGCTGTGATGTTACATCTTGTCCAAGAGAGAGAGGTTTTCTGGCCGCTTCTCAGTCCATTTATCTGCTCGCAGGGGTCTTTGTCTTTCTTAAAAGGTCACAGATCCTAAATTGCCTTTGACTGGGTATTTCTCATTCCTACCTTACACATATTCCACAGATTACCTACATATTCATAAGCATACATTAAGCAACATGATTTCTAGGTAAAATCCAGCCTAATAGCCTTGAGTAACCAGAAACCTACCATAAATTGGATTGTTTGACATACTAAAAAGACCTAATAATAAGGGTTAACATACCAAAGCCATGATACAGAGCTTAACATAAATTGTAACTAAGAGAGGTAGAGTTAAGGGAAAAGGAGAGGAGTATGTCCAGTCAGCTAGATGCCAGTGGAGAGGAGAGAGGGGGGTTGTGTCTGACTGGTTACAGAGCTGTTGATCATTACCCATTAAGCCTGACAATCTAGCCAGCTTTCTATCCACCTTACAGTCCGTTTATCCAATCCACACTTTCTTAACTTGCTGGCAAGAATTATGTGGGACACCATATCAAAAGCTGTTCTAAAGTCAAGGTATATCACATCTACTGACTTCCCCATGTCCATAGAGTCAGTTACTTTATCATAGAAGGAAATCAGATTGGTCAGGCATGACTTGCCCTTAGTGAATCCATGTTGACTATTCCTGATCACTTTCCTCTTCCAAGTACTTCAAAATGGATTCATTGAGGATTCCCTTCATGATTTTTCTGGGGACTGAGGTGAGGCTGACTGGTCTGTAGTTCCCTAGATTCTCTTTCTTCCCTTTTTTAAAGATGGGCACTACATTTGTCTTTTTCCAATCATCTGCGACCTCTCCCAATGACATATTCCAACTCCCTCAACACTCTTGGATGCATTAAATCTGGCTCTAGGGATTTGTGTATGTCTAACTTTTATAAATAGTTTTTAACTTGTTCATTCTCCACTGAGGGCTGCCCAGCTTCTTCCTATACTGTGTAGCCTAGTGTAATAGTCTGGGAGCTGACCTTATTTATGAAGACAGAGGCAAAAATATGATTGAGTACTCCAGCTTTTCCCACATTATCTGTCACTACGTTACCTCCTTCATCCAGTAAGTGTCCCACACCCTCCCTGATCACCCTTTTATTGCTAACATTCCTATAGAAACCTTTCTTGTTACCCTTCACATGCCTTGCTGGCTGCAATCCCAACTGCATGTAGGCCTTTCTGATTACACCCCTGCATTCTCAAACAGTATATTTATACTACTCCCTAGTCAGCTGCCCTAATTTCTACTTCTTGCAAGCTTCCTTTTTGTGTTTAAGCTCGCCAAGGATTTCCCTGGTAAGCCATGCTGGTTGCCTATCATATTTGTTTTTCTTATTGTGCATCAGGATGGCTTGTTCCTATGCCTTCAATAAAGCTTCTTTAAAATACTGCCAGCTCTCCTGGACTTCTTTTCCCCTCTTGTTAGCATCCCAGGGGATCCTGCCCATCTCTGAAGGAGTCAAAGTCTGCTTTTCTGAAGTCCAGGGTGTGTATTTTGCTGCTCTCCTTTCTTCCTTTCATCAGGATCCTGAAATTGATTATCTCATGATCACTGCTTCCCAGTTTGCCACCCACATCTATTTCCCCTACTAATTCCTCCCTGTTTGTGAGCAGCAGGTCAAGCTGTACATGGCCCCAGATTGGTTCCTTCAGCACTTCTACCAGGGAATTTTCTCCAACAGAGCAGTTTTCTCCAGAAACTCCCTGAATTGTCTGTGTACTGCATTTCTTTCCCTTCCACTCATAATTTGGCAATTATCCCTAAAAACAGATCACATTTGAAGACAGATGTCCTTGAAGTGATTTTCCAACTGAAGTTCTGAATTCTATCTATTACTTCTTTCAGTGTAACAAAACAAAAAGCTGAAACCACCTATTATCCCATAAAGTCAATGGTCACAGAGCACCATTGAGTTTACAGAGAAATCATGGTTAGCCTCTTTCAGGCGAAGGAAAATTGCTAAAATATCAGGCCTTGAAAGGAGTACACTAGGTATCGGGAGTTCCTTTGTTGAAAATATTTCCTTCTAAAAAGGCTGATGGTTCTTAAAGTGATGGATCTGAGCTTCCTCATCCTGAACTTTAAACTTATGTGACATATATTTTCATATGATAGAATCATAGAGCTGCAAGAGACGTTAGAAGGCCATCAAGTCCAGCCCCCTGCCCAAGGCAGGACCAATCCCAATTAAATCAACCCAGTCAGGGCTTTGTCAAGCCGGGACTTAAACATCTCTAGGGAGGGAGACTCCACTACTTCCCTAGGTAACCCATTCCAGTGCTTCACCACCCTCCTAGTGAAATAATTTTTCCTAATATCCAACCTGGACCTGTCCCACCGCAACTTGAGACCATTGTTCCTTGTTCTGCCATCTATCACTACTGTGAACAGCCTTTTCCAGCCTCTTTGGAACCTCCTTTCAGGATGTTGAAGGCTGCTATCAAATCCCCCCTCACTCTTCGCTTCTGCAGACTAAACAGACCCAACTCCCTCAGCCTCTCCTCGTAGGTCATAAGCTCAAGCCCCCTAATTATTTTGGTTGCCCTCCACAGGACCCTCTCTAATGCGTCCACATCCTTTTTGTAGTGGGGGGCCCAGAACTGGACACAATACTCCAGATGTGGCCTCACCAAAGCCGAATAAAGGGGAGTAATGACATCTCTGGATCTGCTGGCAATGCTCCTCTTAATGCAACCTAATATGCCATTAGCCCTCTTGGCTACAAGGGCACACTGTTGACTCATATCCAGCTTCTCTTCCACTGTAACCCCCAGGTCCTTTTCTGCAGAACTACTACTTAACCGGTTGGTCCCCAGCTTGTAACTATGCTTGGGATTCTTCCGTCCCAAGTGCAGGACTCTACACTTGTCCTTGTTGAACCTCATCAGATTTCTTGTGGCCCAATCCTCCAATTTGTCTAAATCATTCTGGACCCTATCTCTGCCCTTAAGCGTACCTACCTCTCCCCCCAGCTTAGTGTCATCTGCAAACTTTCTGAGGGTGCAATTCATCCCCTCATCCAGATCATTAATAAAGATATTGAACAAAATCGGTCCTAGAACCGAACCTTGGGGCACTCCGCTAGAAAATGACCGCCATCCTGACATCGAGCCATTGATCACAACCTGCTGGGCCCGGCCTTCTAGCCATCTTTCTATCCATCTTACCGTCCATTTATCCAATTCACATTCCCTTAACTTGCTGGCAAGAATATTGTGGGAGACCGTATCAAAAGCCTTGCTAAAGTCAAGGTATATCACATCCACTGACTTCCCCATGTCCACCGAGCCAGTTACCTCATTATAGAAGCTAATCAGATTGGCCAGGCACGACTTGCCCTTTGTGAATCCATGCTGACTATTCCTAATCACTTTCCTCTCATCCAAGTGCCTCAAAATGGATTCCTTAAGGATCCGTTCCATGATTTTTCCAGGAACCAAGGTAAGACTGACCGGCCTATAGTTCCCTGGATCATCCTTCTTCCCTTTTTTGAAGATGGGCACTACATTTGCCTTTTTCCAATCATCCGGGATTTCTCCCGATCTCCACGACTTTTCAAAGATAATGGCCAAAGGCTCCTCAATGACATCTGCCAACTCCCTCAGTACCCTCGGATCCACTGGCAATGCTCCTCTTAATGCAACCTAGTATGCAACCTTCTTGGCATGTTGACTCATGTCCAGCTTCTCATCCACTGTAACCCCCAGGTCCTTTTCTACAGAACTGCTACTTAGCCAGTTGGTCCCCAGCCTGTAACAATGCTTGGGATTCTTCCGTCTTACGTGCAGGACTCTGCACTTGTCCTTGTTGAACCTCATCAGATTTTATTTGTGTTTACATGACTTTATGCTATAATAGGTAGTTTCAGCTTTCTGTTTTGTTACACTGATACTTTCTTTCTCCACCACAGAAAGGGAGTATTCTGCTTCTGGTGGTCTTCTGATCCAAGTAGCAAGGGAATAGGTTGGTATTTTGGTGGGGAAAAGTGAGGTTAAATTATTTTATGTTTAGTTTTTTCTTAGTGTCAGGACTATGAAGAAAGGGCAATAGCAGCATCTCATCAAAAGTTTAAAGAATTACCTTTTGGTCTTGCAATGGCCTAAGAATCAGCAAACTATTTTGGTCAAATTCAACCTATTTTTCCTGCAGATGTTAATTCACTTTATCTGCCATTGTTGTCTTGATCATATAAAATATTCAGACACAAATTAGGACAAACAACTGATTCAGACTCAAGTTATAGCCCTTGCAAAACAATGATTTTTTTTTCTTGGCCTAATCTAACAAAGCAAATAGGACAACTACTAATTCAGAAAGAATTAAATAAAGTAACATGTAGGATGTCACTGCTGAGTTTTCCAAGAGAGGAATAAGCACTCCCACTCAGAAAAAGAACATATTAAATATGTACAGTACGAAAATCGTGATTCTGAATTAAAAAGGCAGGTAATAATATCTAAACTTCTTGTACCGTCTTTTTCAAGACTCCTTGTACATAACCTGTTACTGCTTATCGTGATTTTACCTATATTGTGAATAAACCACCAATCTTGTTCATTTGTTCTTGTCATATATCACATACATCAAGGAATAGTGTGCATATAATTATACTTTTTGGAATTTTGGAGTAAATTCTCTAAATAAGCTCCAGTTTTTCTTTGAAAGTGATCTGCTATATTAAAAAAACCATGACTTTGCTTTTGTACTTAGTCATAAACATCTGCAAATAAAACAGACTATGATGTACATAAGCTTCAGGGGGTAGCTAAGTTAGCCTATACAGGATAAACTTAATAAACAATAAATGGTCTGGTAGCACTTTACAGACTAACAAAACACGTAGATAGTGTCATGAGCTTTTGTGGGCACAGCCCACTTGTTCAGATGACCAGAGTTTTGAGTTTAGGATATGCAGACCCAAAATAAATAATGGAGAAGGGAAAGGGGGGAAGGAAAAAAAAGAAGGGGCAGAGGGTATGAAAATATTAAAGGGAAAAACAAGGCAGAACTGGTAATCTATAAGTTCCTAAAGATTGGATAGTTAAAAAAAGCAGAAAAGGATCATAGAATAGCAATTAGATAGAAAGGGTAATAACGCAAGAATGTATAGATTCTTATAGAATGTGTACATTCTTATAGATTACCAGCTCTGCTTATTTTTTTCCCCTTTTGACATTTTCATACCCTCTGCTCCTTGTTTCCTGCCCCCCCTTTTTTTCCTTCCCCCCTTTCCTTTCTCCCCTATTTATTTTGGGTCTGCACATCCTAAACTCAAAACGCCAGTCATTTTAAGAACTGGGCTGTGCCCACGAAAGCTCATGATCCCGTCTACATGTTTTGTTAGTCTATAAAGTGCTATCAGACCATTTGTTGTTTTTTAAGTTTATGATGTACATGTTCTTAGAAAAGTGACTTGTAAAAGCCACAATACATAATTAAAAACAAACAGGCTTACCTCCTTTAATACTTATTTTACATAAGAATCATGCAGTGTTTCTGATGCTAACTTGTAAATGTAATCTAATATCTTTATTTTTATTTCATGACAGAACACAGCCCTATTCACTACATTTTATCCAGGCCTATCTGCAGAAATCAGCTTAAAATCTATTTACAAATTCCAATAACTTTTACATGGTAGAAATGGCTGGGAAGTGGAGATTTGACATAAATGAGCTCTATCTTTTGATCCACAATTCAGAATTCCTTGTTTTCAGATTTTAAATACTCATCTGTAGATGTGTGATCAGTTTTAAAACACAAAGAATTAATTATATTATGTAATTGTGGTTGTGTTCTTTAAAACTGACATATTTTTAAAAAATCACCTAAATGTGAAGGAGAGATTAAAGTATTTCCCACTCCATTAGAAACATGGTTTCAGTGATGATTCTTCTTCAATCCCTTCTATAAAAATGTAATGTTTTGGGCTAGCCTACTTCCCAAATGACTACTTCCATTTTCTTACTAAATGCAGTTTAGGCAGAGCAACAGCACCACACAATTTACATCTAGTTTCAGAAACCTCTAACCAACAAACTTGGACTCCAGAGAACCACATTTTTGTAGCAACATATATGTATGCTGCAACCCCATCTGCTAACTCCCAAATTAATTCACATCACTACACCTTCCTGGAGGTCAGCCAAAAGAAAGATGCACACATGTCTCTCTACAATTCATCAATATTAGAAAAAGATATGCATTATTTGGCACATATCTCTGTCTCTGGCTGATGTCCGAGACAGATTAATCAGGGAAGAACACACCACCTGCATTAAGACATTTGGGGACATTTTCTGATTATCCCACTTGCTGTCAATTAGGTGGATGGCACAAAGTCAAACTCCTGCAATAGAAGCAGGAGAGAGCAAAGTTTGCAAATTCCCGTATGGATCAAAATGACAAATGTGAAGAGCCTCCCCACAAGAGAGTGCAAGGAGGCCAATTATTGTTAAAATGAGCTCTAACAAAGCATCTTCTCTGTATATTTTGGTTTAAAGCAAGGAAAGAATCTATGTAGGAAACAAAGTATCCATTAGCTTGCGGACTGCATTTGTTCTAGGAAAACAAAACTGCCGGTTAGAATTAAAATTATCAATCAACTTTAATTGTGATGGCATTTAAAATCTGGCTGTTTCAGTCTATGATGTACTGCTTGGTAAAGTCCCTCTGTTTAAATACTCTAAAGA
Source organism: Pelodiscus sinensis (assembly GCF_049634645.1). Classification (NCBI taxonomy): domain Eukaryota; kingdom Metazoa; phylum Chordata; order Testudines; family Trionychidae; genus Pelodiscus; species Pelodiscus sinensis. The sequence goes on from NC_134725.1 coordinate 9,559,627, forward strand.
GCACTTTACATTTGGTATTTTCACTGAAAACTTGCACTTAAAGTAACTAGATTTAGTCAGCGTTTAAACCATTAATATAGATAAATTAGAAGACATATTTAGTGTTGCTTAGGTCCTTAACTCAATTTTTGTTTTTTGGAAAATAAAATGAAAATGTCCATGCTTCATTGGAATCATTGCTCTGGGGTGGGGCTGGAGATAAAGGGTTCAGTATGCAGGATGCCTCAAGGAGAGAGTACTACCTCTGCTCTCTGTAACCGCAGCAGCTTGAGGCTAGGTGAAAAACATCTCTCCATGGCCACTGCAGCTTCTGTGGGCACAGCTGGAGAGGGGCACATGTCCCCTGGCTGGGGCAGGTCTAGATTCATTAGCGCCCTGCACTCCCCAGCCAGAGAGAATTCCAGAAAACTGTGTGCTTTCCCCCTCGCTCCTTGATAAAGGGGAACAGTTAGCAATGTTTCTGTATGAATGAGGGGTGGGGGAGGCAGGAAGCTTCAGCTGCTGCAGTGAGAAAGGGCTGGGGTAACCCCTCTCTCCCTGGGGTAAACTTCATACTGAACCCCTCATCCCACCCAAAACCCAGAACAATGACTGAAAGGAAGCATGTACATTTTCATTTTATTTTCCAAAAAACAAAAATTAATCGATTTAAGGACTTGAGCAAAACCAGGTCAATCTTCTGTACTTTTGAAAGCTTTGTTCATTTCTAGCAAGAAATACATTAAAATTATTTTTATCCGGTAGTGCAAATTCATATTTCTACATTAGTTTTGCCTTTCAATATGTTACCTTAATATTCCCCTTTCTCCATGCATGTTTTCTCTACCAAGCAGTCCTTTCTTTGCGCTTTTCTTTCTATAAAACAAAGCTATTTTGTCTTAAATGCCTCTGATACTTTGTCAATTCTGCTTTAATTAAGCCTTCTGTCACTTGTTGCTCTGCAACATACGATTCTCATTGTGTCATGACAGATCTAGTATTCAGCTGTTACACAGGATGTTAATGTGAACACATCAATATTCAAGTCTCTTGATAGATCGTGAGGCTTAATAAATCACTTTTGCAAAGTCAGTAGTGTTCCTGTCATAATGTAAAACAAGCTAGTGGAAGAGATATGTAAAATGTAGTTTGTTTCCAGAAATAAATAAGATATTCATCCAGTAACAGCAGACTACTTGTTTTAGTGTAAGTACAGTATTAGGAAAATTAATAATTTTACATTTGAATAGGTATCAGGCTAGCTGCACCTTTACCTGTTTTCTGGTACTGCCAGGTGTTTGGCCTCTTGTCATTACCTGTGTCAGGATGGAATCTAGTGACACTTAAAGCTGGGCTTGGGTGTGTTACTGTCTGTATACCAATCACTTAATCCAGTGTTTCCCAATTATATTTGGCCAAGGAACCCTTTTCAGCTTTTCAGAATTTCAAGGAACCCCTAAGTTTGTCAAGCAAAAAAAAAAAAAAAAAAGAAAAGAAAAAGGGGGGCGGGGCGAGGGACCACCAATTCATGAAAATCACATTCCTTTCCCAAGACCCCCCCCCCCCATCTCCCTTCTGTGAGGCCTCATCCGCTCTGTTCCCCTCCTCTCCATCGCTTGCTATACCCAGCCTTTATACCTGTCTCAACCTAGTGAGAGTGAGGTGTGGGGTGGGAATGAGTGATTTGGGTGTGGGAAGGGGTAAGAAGTACAAGCTCTGGGAGGGAATTTGGATGCAGGAGAAGGGGCTGTTGACTCAGGGAGGGGGCTCCAGGCTGGGGAGTGTTGGGTTCAGGTGGAAGGTTGGGGTGCTGAGCAAGCCAGGGCTTGTGGATGTGAGGGTGCAGGAGTTTGGGCTGGATATGTTAGGGACTCAGGGCAAGAAGTTTGTGAGTATGATGGGCTCAGGACACAGATTTGTGATGTGTGGATGGTGGAGGAATGTTGTGGCAGAAGACTGAGGATGTGGGGATGCAGGAGTTTGGGGATGTAAGAGGCTCAGGACAGGGGGTTCCAGTGTATGATAGGCTCAGATTTGGGGTCAGGTGGTGCAGGAGTGTTATGATGCAGCAATGAAATGGGGGTTCGGTCCCAATTAGGGGCTTGTTGGCCTGACTTCATTTTTAAATAAAATATTATGTCAAACTCAAAAGGTTTTAGCATTGTCTTTATATATGAGAGGGGTGAGGAACCTGTTTTGAGTCAAAGGTCACTGACCCACAGAAAAGTCAGTTGGGGCCACACAAGTGAGATGCAAAAAAAAAAAAAAAAAAAAAAAAAAGATCCTCCAAAACCCCCAAGCCTCACTAACGTGGTCCCAAATGTGCTGGTGGGGGTAGGGGACAGAGTGCTAGTGGGTGCTGGGGAGAGGGTGCTGCTGGGTGGAAGGATGCTGGCTCAGGTGGCAGGGTGCTGGGACAGGCAGGTGGCAGGGTGCTGGGGTCAGGGACATGGTCCTGCTGGGCACTAGGGTGACTGGCAGGATGCTGGGACAAGGAACAGGGTGCTGCTGGGTGCTAGCGTGGATGGCAGGGTGCTGGGGCCAGGGCTAGGGCCAGGGTGGTGCTGAGTCCTGGGGTGTGAGGCAAGGTGCTGGGGCCAGGGCGGTACTAGGGTGGATGGCAAGGCTGCCAAGGAGCAGGATAGGGATGGGGTGCAAGATCTAGGATGGAGCTGGGGGGCGGAAGGGGACAAGATCTGGGTGGTAGGTAGGGTGCAGAAGCAGGCTGGATGTAGGGTGTCTGGCTACAAGGGAGGGTGTGAGGAGGGGACTTGGGTAGGAGTTGGACCTCCCTGATCTGGCACCCTCTAGACCTGACTGGTCCCAGATGAGGAATTTTTGGACCAGGGGAGGTCATTTGAGGGCTCCTGGTTCCCCCCCTTCCCCACTAGGCTTCTTTGCACCTCTATCCCCTGCAACCGAACTAAGCTGCCCACCCCTGCTGGTTCCCTGCACTTCCCCCAAAACCATCCCTCACAATCCAAGGGAGTGCAGCACCTGTTCCCTGCAGCCCCTCACAGCCCAGCTGAGCTGCCCGTCTGTTCTGTATGCCCTCCCCCATCCACCTCAGCCCAGCTGAGCCCTGCATTGGTTCCCTGCATGCCTCCCCCACAGGACTGCTGAGCCCCATTTCCCTGCACCTCCTCCAAGCCCCACAAAACTGCTGAGCCAAGAGCCGATTCCCTGTCCCTCCCTCCCCTTGAGTCTAGCCCCGGTTCTTGGCACCTCCCTCCTCCTGCAGTCAAACTGAGCTCCACACACACACATCCCACCCCACCCCACCCCACTGCCCAGCCCAGCTCCTCAGACCTCCCCACTCTGCAACCTAGTTGAGCTCAATTTCCCTGCACCTTCCCCCAAACCATGTAGACATGCTGAGCCAGTGCTGATTCCCTGCCCCTGCCTTCCTCCCTCCCCTTGGCTGTGTCTACACTGGCACGATCTTGAGCCAAAGCGGCCACTCTTGTGCAAAAATTTGCTGCCTGTCTACACTGGCCTGGCCGTGGCTATTTTTGCCTGATGCCTTTTACCCAGTATTCTGTCCAAATATCTTTGTCACTGAGCACAGGCAGTTGCTTTGATTAGTATCAGAGAGGTAGCCGTGTTAGTCTGAATCTGCAAAAGCGGCGAGGAGATCTGTGGTACCTTATAGACTAACACTTATGCTCCAAACACTTCTGTTAGTCTATAAGGTGCCACAGGACTCCTCGCCACTTTGATTGTCATGATCCCTGTGCCCCAGGGTCTACATCTCTCATAATTTTTCTTTTCCTTAAAGAGCTGAGAGCAAATAGTGACCCTGGGCAGCAGCATGTCTCTTAAAAGACGCTACTACACTCTTACAAGAACTAAGAATACATTTAGAGAGTATGTATTGGTGTTTTTTGTTTTAAAGCCTCAGAACCTACAGTATAAATCCACCTTTTTCACATCCTTGTCTCTTGTCATTTTGTCTTATCCTACCTAAACTGTAAATTCCTCAGGGCAGAGATTGCCTATTTTGTATGAAAAACTCCTTGCTATGATGTTCTAATATGGAAAGAGCTTTGTCATGAATTTATTAATTTTGTGTATAGTAGGGGCTGCACCCCCTGCTTGCTATGCTTGCCAAACCCCCTGCTCTAGTGGTAGGCAGGCTTGGCTCTACCCCCGGCCACCAGGGTGGGCCAGGCCGAGGCATGGCAGCCCCAGCCTGCACTCTCCCACCACTGGCCTTTGGGCAGGGCCAAGGCTGAGCCATCCCTGGCTCTCTGATCCTCCCCCTGCAGCCACCAGAGAGGGATGAGGTTGCCCCTGACCCAGCTCTTCTCCCCTCCCCGGGCCACCAGGGAGGGCCAAGCGAAGGCTGAAGAAGTCCTGGCTGTCCCCCCCGATACAGGGCTGAGACCATGGTGTGGTAACCGCGGCTTCCCCCAGAGTACCGGGAAGAAAGGGAGGAGGCAGGCAGGACAGAGTGACATAATGGCTGTAGATTTGGTGCTGTATTGGCAAGGGCTCTTTCCTCCTCCCCATGCACTGTGCCCTATTGAAGTGGGGATTAATTATAGAATGTGTGTGTGGAGCTGGAGGCCAGGCAAACTCCTGACTGGAGTTAGTGTTTATGTTGGAGAAGATTGTAAACAGTCTGTGGGAGGAGTATGGAACTTCTTGAGGCAGGTGTGTTGCAGAGGTTCAGGGGGGTTATAAAGTGTTGTGTGAAGTATGGGGGGTTGGTGGGCTGAAAGGAAGCTGGGGGTCTGGGAGAAGGTTGGGGAAATGTGTGCCCTTGTTTCGCGGACTCGGAGGAGGCTGGGGAGTTCTGTATGTTGAGCGAGACTGGCCTAGGTGGCTGACTAAGTGGAATGAGTAGGGGGCTCTGAGGAAGCTCCTTGAGGACAAAAGGAGTGACTGAGGACTTCTCAAGAAGGTTGCAGGAGGACTGGGGGAAGCTGAGGGCAGTGGGAAGAGATTGCGGGAGGCTGCTTGACGCAGTGATGAGAAGGTGGCTGGGAGGAGGCTGGAAGCTTGGGAAAAGGCAGCCTGAGGGCAGGACGAGGAGGCTGGTGGGGCTGGAGAAGAGGGTTGGGGGAAATCAGCCTGAGGGCAATGCTGGGAGGCTGGTGGGGGGCTGGGAGGAGGCTTGGGGGGAAGCAGCATGAGGGCTGGGTGAGGAGGCTGGGGGCACTGAGGGGAAGTAGTCTGAGGGCTGTGTTTAGTAGAGCCGTGCTTGTGCTCTGGAGGCTGCTCTGTCCTGTCTGTGCAATCTGGTGAAGGTGGGGGTGGGGGTGGGGGGGGGAAGAATGGAGGTGCAGGAGTGCCTGCCCATCTTGCCTGGGGTGCAATGAGGCACAGGTACTGCAGTGTGCACATGGCACTCTGGGGCACTGTGGCCTGCTGAGATGGGGAAAGCAGTAGAGTGGGGGGCCACTGTCCTTTCCCCTCTCCTGTGAGGACCCATCTGTGCTGCTCACTGCCCCAGACCTACCTGGAGAGGCCACCTTCCCACTGGGAGCCAAAGGAAAGGAGTCTACAGGTCCTTCAATAGCAATTCCAAGTTGTGAGGGGAAGCACCGGGGTCGGGCTCAAGCTGGGGATTTTACCTCCCGCTGCATGGGGCGGAGGAGGGAGACGGAGGGGTAAGGAGGCAGGCAGGACGCAGAGTGACATCACTCTGTTGTCCTACAGGAAATTTGTATATATATACATATATATATATATATAAAAAGAGAGAAAGAGGGTAAGCGAGAGAGAAATTTGATACATTGCATTAATACAGTTTGTGCATGTCTGTATTTTATATTCTTTTAAAAAGAGAAAATTGTTTTGGAAGTATGAGACTTCAAGCAAAGTTTAAAATATGTATTATTTATCTATAGACTTCAATGACCTACTGTGTAAATAAATACAGGATGAAAAAACCCTGGCTCCACTTAAGTCCACCACCATTGTTTCATTGACTCATCTAAGCCAGGATTTCACCCAGAACATTTAGGCAAATACACAGCTGTTTGAGGAATCAATGCAGAAGTTCTGTATTTGTGCATTCCCTAGAGTACACTTTATTTTAAAGTAGTATTTGTTTTATCCAAAGGATGAAGCTTACAGAAGAACCATGATTACAACAGCTCATTTATGGTGTCATGGGTCTTTATCTAGGCATAACTACTGAATAGCTGTGTCTTGTTTAAAGTGAATATATATGTTTTAAAGAAAAATCTTCACTACCTTACTGTAAACAGCTATTTGGCCATCTGACTATCACCAGTGGGCAATCTTGCAAATGTGTATATTGAATTAATCTTCCATTCTCATCTTTATCAGCCATGACAGTAGACATGTCATCAGCTTCTTAAAATGCAGTGGATAGGTTCACTATTACCTATCAGTGAGGATATCTCTTTACATGTAAGTCAGATTTTACATTGTAATAAATCTGAGGTTACCTAGCATTTTAGACTTGTGACTATACGGTACAACATGAGCATTCAAAAATTAATAATAGAGCAGTTGGAGCACCTCTTCTAAAACTACGGAAGAGCAAATTAATTATTATTATTTAAAGCACCCACACCGACTACCTGATCCACAAAGGAAATTGTCTGATAGTTTTAAATAGGGATGTTGGCAGCTAGCCAGATCGCTGTTTAATCAATAAGTGACTGCTTCTCGGTTAACATTTCTGGTTAACCATAACATCCTTCCCTCTGTGTTTTGCATTTAAAACTCAGACTGGCAGGCTGGCTCAGTCCCAGCCTGCTGGTCCTAGCTTTAAATGAAGAGCATGCAGGAGAGGTGCCTGTCAGAGGCAGCAGCACAGGGAGGCAGGCCGGAGCTGGTCTGTGTAGGAAGCTGGTTTAAAAATCAGCTCCCTCCTGATGCCCCTTGCTGCTGCCTCTGATACAGAGACAGAAGCAGAAGGCAGCAGCACCACCTGTCTGTATGGGGCCTGAGTTCCCTGCAGACAGAGGCTGCTTTGGCATCCCATGGAGCAGCTTCCATCCGCAGTGAACTTGGATGCTGCTACGGAGCAGCCTCTGTCCACGGAAGCTTGGGCCCACTGCAGAGAGAGGCTGCCTTGTGGAATGCTGGAGCTTGCCCCCTCTCTTCCCTGTGTTTTAAACCAGCTCTCCTCATGGACCAGCTCCCACCTGCCACCCCATACTGCTGCCTCTGGTACACAGGCAGCAGTTTGGGAGAGCAGGGGGATCCCCAGGAGTGGGGTAAAGAGCACACTGACTGCTGGCCCCACTTCCAGGGGAAGCATTTTAGTAACTGTGTAACCGCTAAGAATTTTTGCAGTTACACAAATACTAAAATAAATGATTTCTAATATCCCTAGTTTTAAGTTTCTGATTCCAACTAGAATGAAATCATACTTTTATACACGAACCCACTGATTACAATATATATTGAGTAGAGGGTTCTTCATAAAGTAAATCAGAATAAATTTTAAGAAAGACACTTAGAAATCCATTCAGTATTCTCAGAGGGTACATCTACACTTGCTCCCTAGTTCAAGCTAGGGATGCAAATGTAGCTGACCAAAATTGCTAATGAGGTGGGATTTAAATATCTCGCGCTTCATTAGCATAATCTTGCCTGCGTGTTATTCTGCTCAACAGCTGATCTGAACCAGGAAGTGTGCTCCGGGACGCAGTAGTTCAAATCAGACCCCTTGGTTCGAACTAACATTACTCCTCATTTTTTGATTTACTCCAAGGGGTTTGATTCAAACTAACGCGTCCCATAGTGCACGTCACGGTTAGAATCAGCTGTTGAGTGGAATAATGCACGGGCGAGATTATGCTAACGAAGCGTGGGATATTCGGTCGGCTACATTTGCATCCCTAGCTTGAACTAGAGAGCTAGTGTAGACGTACCCAGAATGTATAATTTACATTTTGCACATAGGCAGCTTCACTGAAGTTCAACAATAAAAAATATAAATTATATTTACTTAGTAGTCTACATTCTAAAAAATCCTGAAGTGCATCACAGCTATAAGCACACAGAATGTTTGGAATGCAGCCATCTCAGCACACTACTTAACAGCATGAGGAAGGAAAATTTTGGCCAAGGAAATCCAGGAAAAGCCTATTTCTTATAAAAAGAAGAGCTAACCAGATGGTAGCCAATCCAGTGCCTGGTGAGATGTCAAACAATTGAAGCGGCACACGGGGACCTGGTGCAGAAGCAAAACTAACAGCTATTTATTCTGTTAAGTCTCTGAGTGACCTCTTAATTTATAGTAGGGAATAACCCATACTTGCAGGGGTTTTACTGGTGAGAATTTGCATTGGATGAGACTAGTCACATTAGTAAGCACTCACAATTTGGTCCTAAAGAAGGGAAGGAATCAGTCTACTGTTACTACCCTTGGAACATGTAGTTTAAAACATTGTAGAAGTATGAAGGAATCAACCCTTTAGCTATGAAAACCCATACAGTGATAGCAACTTAAAAAAATATGCACATTTTAGTCTGAAGCATCTTACCTACTGTTGTCACAAAAAACTGCCAAGGTTACTACAGGTTAAATCTCTCTAGTTCGGCACTCTCTATTCTGGCAACATCTATGGTCTGGCATGATTTTAGTTATCTGGATATCCACTTATCATGGGCAGGGCTCGCTGAGCTGCAGCGAGCCCCGCTCGCCAGCCATGCTGTCCAGCGAGCTGCACATGTGCAGATCGTTCTGTGCATGCGCAGATCACCCGAACCCGGCTCTTCTGGGTTGTCGAGTCCTGATCATGGGCATGGCCAAGTTTCCCATGGTCTCATAAAGTTTGTTTTAGCCACCAGTACTGGCTCTCAATGTTCTATGCTGTTATTTGGCTCTAATTTACCTGTCAATATCTAAGAGCCCAGTAAGCAGTGGAAGTTTTGGTAATGCTGCTAGTGCTAGACAATATTGATCTCCAATGGTTTGGCAAATTCTCTGACTCAGCACCAGTCAAATCCCAAGGGTGCCAGATTAGAGAGTTTCAACCAGTATAAAACAGAGAACATAAGGAAATAATTTTTCTCCATTTTTCAATTTCATTTGCCTCTTCCCCGCCCAGCACTTTTGGACCACCATGAATCGCCTTAGTCACGCTCCATCCTCACTTCTCCCCTCCCTCTAAGAGCTTGAACAGCTTCTAAAATCTGATTCATGACATTCCAGTCCTGGGGGAGGAGAGGGGTGCAGGGGGAGTGCAAATCAGGTGATTCATAGCACTCTGAAAGTGCTGGGAGAGAGGGGGAAGAGTAGGAAGTTTGGGCTCCGGTGTCCCAGTGTGCAAGAGATGTGTGGAGGAGGGGAACAGACAGGGGTCCGCTAGTGGAGCAGTGATTTAAAAATCATTAAAAAAGGGATAATTAGAGAATATCTTATAAATCCATGGAGCACTTTAAAGACTAGCAAGATGGTTTATTAGGTGATGAGCTTTCGTGAGCCAGACCCACTTGGTAAACCATCACCTAATAAACCATCTTGTTAGTCTTTAAAGTGCTGCATAGTCCTCTCTTTTGTTTCAGCAAGACCAGACTAATGCGGCTACATATCTATTATAAATCCATGGTACACCTGTGATAAGATGTGCTCACAGGTGACCCCTTGCTTCTTGGGGTGCTGACAAAGCCACTGCCACTCATTTTCCAGCTCTCTAGGGCAGTGGTCTCCAACCTTTTTAAGCATGAGATCACTTTTTGAATTTAAGTGCAATCTAAGATCTACCTCAAACCCAAATACCCTTGCTCCTGCCTCTTCCATCCTCCCTCATTTTCACCAGGCAGGGGCAGAGAGCTGGGGTGCAAGCTCTGGTCTTGGATTAAGGGATCTGGAGTGTGAAAGGGGCTCTGAGCTGAGCCTGGGGCAGGCTGTTGGGGTGCTGAGGGGGTTCTAGGTGCAGGCTCTGGGAGGGTGTTTGGATGCAGGGGTGCTTGGGGCTAGGGCACGGGCTTGGGGTGTAGGAGGGGGTTCATGATTTGGGTAGGGTTTCAGGATGTGGGCTCTTACTGGGTACTGCTTACTTCAGTTGGCTCCTGGGTGGTGGTACAATGAGGCTAAGGCAGGCTCACCCCTGCTCTGGCCCTGTACCACTCCCAAAAGCAGCCAGAAAATTCCATCCCAAGTCCTGTTGTACCCCCCCTGCTCTGTGGAGATAGGATACAGGGTGGGAGAGGAGGCACCTTGACATCAGCGCTCCTCTTCTCCCTCCCCTGCCCTGCACAGGAAGCAGGAGGCTCCCATGGGTGGGGGAGGCAGTTCTCCAAGGCAAAGGGCAGGAGGTGCACAGCAATGGGGGGAGTGTTGGGGGAGGAAGATGACAGCTAAAGTTACGGCGCTTGATAGCCTCTTGGCCAAACTAGTCAGGATCACTTGTCAGAGGCTCCAAGATCTACCAGTAGATACCGATCTACTGGTTGGTGACCACTACTTTAGGGCTACCAGCTTCCCAGGATACCACTCTCTAAATAGGATCAGAATCCCAAATGAATTATTTAGGTAAGCCCCCTCTAACAATGAAAGGAGAATGTATACACTGATTGCTCCCCCAGATAACACTTATTTACACTAGGACTGATAATAAATAAAAGTGATTTTTATTAAGTACAAGCAGTATGATTTAAATGGTTATAAGTGAGAACAGGCAGAGCAAAACAGATTATAAACTTAAAGTAACAGAAAATACTTAGCTAATTTTAACACTAAAACCTCAGTAGAAACGTATTACAAACGTACCTTAAAACTGTTCTTATTCCAGCTAAGCCTTAAAAATCAGGGAAGTTTCTTCTCCCTGGTGTCTTTGGGTCTTTCCCTCGGGTGTGTCATGCCAGCCAAAGACAAAGACTTTGCTAAACTTCCTATTGTTTATAGATTCAGACTATTACATGGGAAGTTACCTGGCTAGTCCATACCAGTTAGGGAGGTCATATGACTTCCTAGGACCAACCACAGCTACAACTTAAAGAACAAAAGGGGCTGTTTGCATATTATTGCCCAGACATGGAAGCGTCCCAGCACTGGAAACACCCTTGATGGCTTTCATTTGCACATTAAAAACCATAAACCATTCCATGCTCCATATATCTAACTTTATACACAAGAATGATACATACACCAAAATAAAACAGACCCAGTGGATTAAGACATTAAGAACGACAGATTATACACGGAAATTTGCATTTCATAAACCATAGGGGAGAGGTCTGTCACAACACACATATCTTGAATATTGTGTGCATGGGTAGTCATTTCTAGGGATGTAAAAATGGATTGAAATGTAACTATGTAACTGTTTTAAATCCTAACTTTATGCCACACAGCTTGCAGCACAAGGAGACAGCCAGCTCTCCAGGAGCATGTCTGGCAGCTGGGAGCAGGTATGCAAAAGGAGAGGGTTTATAAACTGGTTCCCCACATGTACCACTTCCTGGCTGTTGGCCCCACTGGCTTCACTGCAGGATCAATGTAACTTTATACTGCAGCGCAAGGTGACAGCTGACTCCCCAGGAGCAGGAGTCAGCGTGTAACCATAATGAGAATTGATAGGTTGATGCCTTTCGGTTAACTGTTTGAATGGTTACACTTTTACATTCCTATTTGCGTCATCTAAAAAAAGATATCTTTGCATTGGAAATAGTTCAGAAAAGGGTAACAAACATGAGTAGGGGTTTGGAACGGCTGTCAGAGATTAAAAAGATTAGGATTTTTCATTTTAGAAAAAAGAAGAATAAAGAGGATATGACAGCAGTCTAGAAAATCAGGCCTGGTGTCTCATAATAAAAGAAGAACTAGGGACCATCAAATGAAATTAAGTATAAAATAATCAAAAGGAAGTATTTTTTCACAAACGCACAACCTGTGGAAATCCTTGCCAGAAGATGTGAAGATCAGGAATGTAATGGGATTCAAACAGGAACAGATAAATACATGGAGGATAGGTCCATGAATGTCTGTTAGCCAGGATGGTGGATAGGAATGATGTCCCTAGCCCAGGGGTGGGCAAAAGGGCCTCTGGGGGCCTGATCTGGCCCACCAAGCAAGTTGATCCAGCCTGTGGAGGCCCTACTGCTCCCCTCCACCCCTAGGCCAATCAGGGCTTCTGCTGGCCAGATCAACTCGAAATCTCCTTCCGCTCTGTGAGGGATGTGCCACTTCCATGCTCCTTGCAGGAAGAGGGCAGGGTGGAAAACATAGGGCATTCCCCCTGTCCCCAAGCTCTGATTGGCTTGAGGGCAGGGAGTGGGTTGGTGGGAGAAATCTCCGCCTGCCCTCAAGGGGCTCAGCACTTAAAGTCAACTGCCACGTGCTGCTCAGCTGGTGGGTTAACTCTAAGTTCTGTGCTCCCTGGTTGACCTGGGGGCAGAAAGGGGAAGCATGCAAAGTCTCCTACCACTGCCAGGGGCATGGGCACCCAGAAGGAACCGCCAGATGTTTGGAACAGCTGGTGGTTCTATTGCGGTGGGGGCAAAGACTCTGTGTGTTCTGCCACCCCCAGAGCAATCAAAGTCTGAGGGCAGGGAAGCACAAAGGCCACATCCCTTCTGGGATGGCCTGGGGCCACTTCAAACATTTCTGAAGTGGCCCCTGGTCAAAAATTATTGACTACCCTTGTCCTAGACTCTGTTTATCACAAGCTGGGAATGGCAATAGGCGATGGATAACTCTGAGATTACCTGTTCTCTTCATTCCTTCTGGGGCACCTGGCACTGGCTACTGTGAGAATACAGGATACAGGACTAGATGGACCTTTGGTCTGACTCAGTATGGCCATTCTTATGCAGATGCAGAATTAAAATATTTGTGATCTGTTTAACGGAATCTTTTTAAGACTCCAAGGGGAGAAGGGGAGTAGAACTATATTTCAATTCATAAAGCAATTTTTCCATTTAAAATAGAACATAGTATTTATATTAGGGATGTTAAATATTGGTTAATTGAATAATCAATTAACCTCATGAATTCTTATCAGTTTACTATTCTATAGTCCTCGGGGGTGGGGCAGACACCCAATGCGCTGTGGCCTCACTCCCAAGGAGCCCTCTGCCACTCTGCACTGCTGCGTGGGATGCCAAGGGGAGCTAGACCACGAGGGAAGTGAGTTTAAAAATCAACTCCTCATGTGAACCGGCTGGCTGTCTTTCATCCCATGCCTCTGATACAGAGGCAGCAGTGCTGGGTGGGTAGCAGCAGCCCCTGTCCAGAGGGTGATCTGAGGTCCTGGACCCAGGCTGATCTGGAACCGAGCTGGGCTGCCTACCTGCCTGGCTCCTAATACACTTTAAATGCAGAACCACAGAAGGGGTAAGTCCTGGACCTGGCACAAGCCAGGACCGAGCCAGGCTGCTAGCCAACCTGTTAAAAAATTTACTGGCAAGGGTGTATATGTGTGTGTGGGGAATGTGTATAATCTATAGTAATACTTAATAAGCTTTTGTTTATTGGTTAATTGACTATACTATTACATTCCTAATTTATATAGACCCTTAATCCAGGAAGGTCAAAGTGATGTATAAAAATGTAGCCCTGCAAAACCCTAATGAAATAAATGTCATTCCTATTTTACAAAATAGGTAATATGATTTGCATGTAATCATGGAAAAACCAGTAGCCCCAGATGTTGCTGGTTTAATGCCAAGATTATGTTACCGTAACTGAAATGATTGGTGGATGCTACAATAAAGGGTACGTCTAGACTACATGCCTCTGTCGCCAGAGGCATGTAGATTAGGCTACCAGACATAGGAAAATGAAGCGGCGATTTAAATAATTGCCGCTTCATTTAAATTTACATGGCTGCCGCGCTGAGCCGACAAACAGCTGATTAGCTGTTTGTTGGCTCAGCGCGATAGTCTGGACGTGCGGGTGGCGACATCAAAGGTATCTGTCGACCACCCAGGTAAACCTCATCCCAGGAGGCATACTTGGGTGGTCGACAAATACCTTTGATGTCGGCAGGGGAGCGGCTAGACTATCGCGCTGAGCTGACAAACAGCTGATCAGCTGTTTGTCGGCTCAGCGCGGCAGCCATGTAAATTTAAATGAAGCCGTGATTATTTAAATCGCCGCTTCATTTTACTATGTCTGGTAGCCTAATCTACATGCCTCTGGCGACAGAGGCATGTAGTCTAGACGTACCCAAAGTGCTTAGTGAGACTCAATGTGATGATTTTGAAAGACTCAAATATGATGATGTTAGGGTTGGGCAGCCGAACAATCCAAGGACTGGTCAATTTACCAGTAAATGTTAAAGTAAACCTCACTTAAAGCATGAATTTATTACAACAGCAATAAAAGAATAATACTTTATGGTGTCTAACAGACAAAGTGTTATTAGCTACAGATGGATATTTATGCATAAACTGGGTTATTTTAAGTCAGACAATTGAGAAACATAATCCAAGTTCTAAAAACGGTAACATGGCACAAAAAGGCAGACTGCTGTCTAGCATGGCATTCTTGCTGGAATATGACAATGGTCAAATAATTGCTGATCGACTGACAAAATTTCACAGGTCGAGGGGCCCAGTTGTATTTTTAGGAAGGCCAACACCGTCTTTGCACAGTATCACGATGCAGCCTGCCACGATGCGACTGGCTCTGAGACAGCCTCACGCTGCAAGGCAAACTCAGGGACATTTTACCTCGGCAGGGCAGCCTCAGGCTTCACACCCACTGTCCCAGGAGACACGGCCGTGCAGCCACTGCTTCACGCGACGGCACGAAGCTGTGAGGTACTACCATATGTCCTCCCCATCCCCCGCATTTCTCCATGCGCCACCGCCCATTGGGGGCGTTGTCTCAGCACTACCCCCTCACGCCTGTATAGTGGGCCCACCCAGGTAGGCCTTACGTGCTAGGGTGAAGGGCAGAACCAGGAGCTCTCCTGAGGAACGTAGGCTGCCTCCTCCGGCGATCACGGGACCAGCCTCATCCTCCAGGAAAGCCCAGCCCCGCTCTCCTCCAGAGGGCGGAGGATGAGGCGCGGGAAGCGTGACGGTTAGAACCGTTAAACCCGCCCGCCCGCCAGCCAGCCAGCCAGCCAGCTCGTGAGCATCAGCCTACAAGCGAACTCCCACAGCGAACAGGGGCGGGGTTGACGCGCGAACGTTTATGGGCGTGGAGCAAACGTCACCAGGAAGCACAATGGGGATTGGCTAAGACTGGAGGTCTACGCTGCGTCACCGGAAATGATGGCGTAGGACTCCTCCCCCCCCACCCTCCGCCCGGCTCTGTTCAAACCTGGATGGCGGCAAAGCGGAGCGGTGGTGGGTAGACTGCCCTGGGGGTGGGCGCTGCTGGGAATGGCTGAGGCCTTGGCGAGCGGGTTTGTGTGTCTGGAGCGAAAGGACAGGTTCTACCCCGCCCACTTTCTTGGGCTCTGCCTGGCCCGGGGGCACCTTTTCCCCGTGGGGGGGGGGGGTTAGTCCCCCAACTAGCCTCCCCTCATTAGCGATTGGGTGCCTTTCTAGAGAGCTTCTTCCCTAGCTCTTGTTGGAGAGTTGGGATCTAGCCCACGTCCCTTGAGGGTGCTGAGCTCTCTCTGCAGGGCATATACCCCCACTTCTCTCCTTTCCAGGGAGCGGGGTGTCAAGCTCCCATCCCCAATTCCCTTTTCATTAGGGGATGGGATCTTCTTGGGAGGAGTCAGCCCTTTCCATTATTGCCTTATTTTGTCATGAGAGAGCTGGGCTTTCCTTGGAAGCAGGGTTCAGCAGTCTCCCCCCCCCCCCCGACTCATTAAGTCCCTTTCTTTGTGGAAGGGGATCAAGACCCTGTATTATCCTTTTACCAGGCATAGGGATGACAACATGCAGATGATACACGATTAACTAATAAACCTGGGCTTATCAGTTAATCCTGTCAACTACATGCTCTTTATTGGAGGCAGCAGCCTGTGGGGGTGTGTGTGTGGTTGTCCCAAAGCAGCCTCTGTTCTGGGAGGGGGGGGGGAGTATGAACTCCATGCAGACAGAGGCTGCAGCCAAGGAGCAAGCCCTTGTCCATGAGGTGCTCAAACCTCCCTCCTACCCCGCAGAAAGGAGCTGCTGCCATCCTGCACTGCTGCCTCTATCGATTTTATCAGAGGCAGCAGTGCAGCACAGCTGATGGAACCGGTCTGTGGGGGAAGCTGGACCCCCTCCTGGACTGGCTCCTGCCTGCCACCCTGCACTGCTGCCTCTGATAGTAGCAGCGTGTGGTGACAGAGGGCTCCCCGGGAGTGTGTCTAGGAGCACATTGGCTTCCCTATTCCCATGGACTATCAAATAGTTGTGTAAATGCTAACATTTGATGAGCTTAAATGGCTATTCAATTACAAGCCAGCTAACATCCCTAATTAGGCAGGGGGTTGTCACAACTCCCTCCCACACACAGGTTGAGGTTCTGCTTGGGTGGTGACAGCACTCAGCCTTGTCCTTTGGGAGCAGAAGGCTTGGTGATAACATAAGTGTGAGTGCTCCCTTAACTAGTTGGATGGATGACTCTTAAACCATTTTATTGTGAAATGTTGTGGTGAGATGTTATTGCCCTATGATATGAGTTTACTAGGCTACCTGACATGCCTACTGCATGGTTATAAAGCAGGTAGAGTAGAACCTCAAACATAAACACCAGAGTTACAAACTGACCAGTCAGCTATGCCCCTCTTTTGGAACCAGAAGTACACAATCTGGCAGCAGTAGAGACAAAAGAGAAAATGTGATGATAGTACAGTACCGTCCCCACCACTAAGGCCTTTTTTCATTTTGTAATCTGCTCTTCTTGGTAAAGATATAAAATCCTGGTTAAAAAGTTAACCCGTTAAACTGCCATGGATTTTGTTGTAGTGCGGGTGGGGACAACTCCAGCCTGGCCAGGCCTGCCACAATACAGTCTGCTTTGGCCAAGCCGGACCCCGCTGCAGCAGTCCCCTGTTGATTAACCGGTTATCTGGCAAACATGCCAGTAAGGTGTGTGCTTATTGAGTAACCAGTTACTGTAACTCTTTACATCCCTACTTGGATAATGAAAATAAATTAGATACTTTCCTTTTTTTTAAAAATATTTATCCACTTTTTGATTCTCATATCCTAGCATAGTGTTTGGGTTCACAAAAATACATTCGGAATGGTGAGAGAGTTTTGGTGATCTTACTGTTGGGTATGGAACTTCAGACTCCTGAGTTCAAAATTTGGCTCTGCAATATATTTCTGTTGCAATATAGTGAAATCACTTAAGTGAAATCATTGCTTGTATCACGTATTTGACCTTTGAAAACGGGGATAATGCTTTCTCGGCTTCATACTGGTATTATGAGGATTAATTATATGATGTTTAAAAAGTGCCTCAAATGTAAAAAAAGCTACATGTTTACTGGCAATAACAATTTCAGTTAAAAGAATTTGTTTGGATTTTTTAAAAATGAAACTTGACAAAATCACAAACATTTCTGTTACCATTATGCATCTTGGAGTTAGTACTGGGAGAATTTTTTTGGCAAACAGTGTATTCACCAAAAATGAAACTCTGGGTTCATCTAACCTGTTTTTAAATTCAGGTCAACAAATTATTTCAGACAAAAATGAGAGGAATGATTTCTAAAAAGCTGAAATGTTTCTTTTTGACACTTTGGAAATCAGACTTTTTTTTCAGATGGCATTTGGTTAATACTTTTAGCTAAATTTAACTAGCTTCTTTGAAAAAGAAAAGAAAGTTTAATTTTATGTCCAAAATGAAACTTTTTCAGTTTTTATTTAGGCAAGAAAAAAACAAAATATTATTGGTTCAGAGCAATCTGAAATTTTTTCTTCAGATTTTTCTCTTTGGCCACTAAACTGAAAAAATCTATTATTTGTCTTGCCCTACATATAGCTCTCTATTGCTGCCCATAGCTATTGTAGCTGAGAGCCTTCCTCATAAGATATATTAGCAATAATGAGAACCCTAGTGGATTTCATGGAGTCTTTCTCATTAATTAGTTTTTAATATTTCTACAAAATCTACATTTTGGCTTGAATTGTCTGAGATTTTTTAAAAAATTTCTCCTTATTCAAAATATCTCCACTCGACAGCTCTTTCAATTTTCTTTCTAGGATGTATATTTCTGGGGTAAACGCTGAAGATGTTGAAGTTTAAATATGCCATGCGTAGTCCAATGGAGCCCACCTCTATTGAGCCCATAGCCAGCCGTGCTTCTCGGCTGAACCTGCTCTTTCAGGTATAGTGAAGCTGTCCTCAGACCTGATGAACTATATCTTATTTAAGTCTTCATTCATTTATAAAAATGTTTCCTGTTGTGTGAGTAATCAAGCTTTACCGAACTGATTTTTTTGGTAGAATGGGACAGAGGATCTTACTAGATCAGTGTTTCTTAAACTGTGTTCCGAGGCAGTTGGAGGCGTGCTGTGGAGAACAACAGAGTTCAAAATGGCCACTCTTAAAGGGGCAGGCATTTTTTTGCTCAATAACTTCCTCCTAACCCCTTTTTTGGGGGGGAGGGTCAATAACTCCCCCCTCCCTTTTTTTTTACTCAACAAAAAACTCCTTGTGTTCCTCATAAAAAATATATATATTGTTTGGTGTTCCTTGGTCTTAAAAAGTTTAAGAAACACTGTACTAGTTACTCAAAGTCTTCATACAGTGTAGATGGTTGCAGCTGACCTGCTTTTAATATAGAGCTGCTGCTCATGTACTATAGATTTCAGATTCAAATGGAGCATCTGAAGCTGAGTGGGCTCTCTTGAGATAAAGACCGAACTTTGCATGTTAGGACTTGTTGTCTTTGCAGGCTTCTCACTTGCAACGAGGGTGGTCATAAGCATCATCTGACTAATTAGCTTCATTATGAGCACCTCTTTTTCAATTAGTGTCCCTGAGCACCTCTTTTTCAATTAGTGTCCCAGATTCCAACAGCTTTTCCTTCAAGTAAGTTGGTTTGGTGATTGCCTAGATATCTCAGAATTCAGCAAAATCCATGGGCTAGTATAAAAATAGGACAACTTCAATCAAAAGCATTCAGAGGACCTAAAAACAGAACACAAATGACGTAATTTGGCTTTTTTGCTGTCTGAAAGTTTTCTTCAAGGAAAAAAGTAAAACATTTGTAATAGTGATTAGTGATGCACACAATGATCTAATGTATTTAAAACAAACCTCTACAATATTATTTGTTTAATTTCTGAAGCAGTGATTTTTCTGTTACAGAAAAATACAGATAATATATAATTTGTTCCTATACATATGTTATTGATTTGAGGCTTTTCATTATTATCTGAGACTCCATCTGCTGTTGCTTTTTTTTTTCAGGGGAAGCTACCTTTTGTGACTCAACAGCAGATGTCTCCTCTCTCCCGGGAAGGCATCCTTGATTCCCTATTTGTTCTTTTTGAAGAATGCAGCAATCCTGCTTTAATGAAAATTAAACACATAGGCAATTTTGTAAAAAAGTGTAAGTTTTCTGAGATTAAGTCTAGAACTGATTAATGAATAGTGGTTAATAGTATGGGCAGACTCCTGAATTTGTGGAACTCCACTGAACTTATTGCCGCGCTGTATATATGCAAAGGTCCTCTTGTAGTCATCTGAGATATTTAAATTACATCCTTCCTATCATGCTATGTAGTTATGATTTTACACTTACAACCGAGGTGGCACTTCTGTTGTAAGCCCCTCAATGTACTGCATACAATATTGTTCTGGATATAAACCACTGACAGATGTGAACCAACTGAAAGGATTTTGAGAACATGCAAAAAATTAAAAGATTGAAGGAACTGATTTAAAAAGAAAGATAAATATTTAATTATTCTATCCTGTTCTAATATTTTAGATATTCTATATTATACATGTATGTAAACGAGTGGGTGGGTATATCCTGTATTCAACAGGTTGACACCTAAGAAATGTTTTCAATCAGAGTAAACCCATTTTACTAGTGATATGCTGAGATTCTAAAGTGAACTGTATTACAATCAATTAGAATAACTATCTAAAATAGTTCCATTTGATGAATTCCAATTATTATATATGAAGATAAATCACCAGTGTTTGAAAAGACTTAAAATAAGAAAGAGTCTAATTGATTAAGTGATCACTTATCTCTGTGCATCTGATTCCTTTCTTGCCATTTTATTGTTCTGTTTATTAAGATTATGAGCTTTTGAGAGGCAGGCGTGCTTGTACAGAACCTGGTGCAATAAAGCCCCAGTCACAGCTGGAGCCTCTAGTTTCTAACAAATAATAATAATAAATAATAAACAACTAAAAGAGAAGGGCTAGAATGCCTTGTGTTGTCAGGCTGTTAAGACATAAGAACATAAGAATGGCCGTACTGGGTCAGACCAAAGGTCCATCTAGCCCAGTATCCTGTCTACCAACAGTGGCCAGCACCAGGTGCCCCAGAGAGGGTGGACCGAAGACAATGATCAAGCGATTTGTCTCCTGCCATCCCTCTCCAGCCTCTGACAAACAGAGGCCAAGGACACCATTTTATCCCCTGGCTAATAGCCTTTTATGGACCTAACCTCCATGAAATTATCTAGCCATCTTGGGTCCACTATGGCACTCACAGATTTTCATGATCCAAAGAACTATTTCAAGGAATAATGGGATAAATTGAACAAAGGAAAATTTAGGTTGAATATCAAGCAGAAAATTGTTAATATTTTTTGTTAGATTATAGAATATGTTTCTTGGGGGAAATTTTGAGGAAGTGATGAAAACCCTACCATTTGACTTTTAAAACTAGACTGTACAAAGCATTCTAACATGGTATAGACTGGAGAGACTGGTTTGGTAATGGCAGAAGATGGTTGAGATGGTCAGATATGTCTCCTTCATTTCTGATTTCTGTGATGCTATGAAGGGGGCTGAGTTCTGATTGCTGTGCAAACTTTGAATTTCCTAACTCTAAAATCTCAGGTAAACAAGCAAATTATATAATAATTTAATACTTTTTGAGGGCTTCAAACTGAAGGAATATTTCTTCCTTTCATAAAAATGTAATCCTCACAAGATGTTACCATCTAATGTAAAATAACTTTCATTTTGTGCAGATTCAGAGACTATAGCTGAGTTACGAGAACTGCTGCCCAGTGCGAAGGATTTTGAAGTGAAAAATCTGGTGGGAAGTGGTCATTTTGCAGAAGTACAAGTGGTGAGAGAGAAGATGACTGGTGATATCTATGCCATGAAAGTGATGAGCAAAGAGTCCTTGTTGGTGCAAGAACATGTATGTGTATTCATCCATTGTGTATTCTTTTAATTATCTGAAAACTTATAAAATGTGATCTGGTGGCCAGGAGCATTTTCTTTCCTCTATTATTAATCTTTGATTAAAAACTTTGATGGGGAAAAATGGTTCTAGCTTGGAGTAAAATGATATAATAGAGAGTTATGCTCTTATTTCATCTCATGTGCAAGGTGATTTAGGATTAGCTAGAGTGCTAGAAATCTTATTGAATGAATTGCATTCAAGGTAGCATTGTAATCTAATGTTTCACTCTGTGTATTTCTTTCAGAATTGATCATGGGATGCTCAGTCTTAATTGTACTAACATAGGTTCTTGTTCTGGTCTGATTTTGTTTTTCCGCAACTGGTAGTGGTGCTATTTTTATTATAGAAGTGCCTAAAAGTGCCAAATGAGATTGAGGCTTCATTATACTAGATATCATGCAAGCATGTAATGAGGTGATGTTACCCTGGAGAGCTTCCTATCTAAACATACAAGGCAATGAAGGGAAACAGAGATACGAAGGGGTAAAATGACTTTCCCAGCTCACACAACATGTTAGTGGCAGGTGATGGCTTGTAAGTAATTTTTTAATAAATGGCACATTATAAACTTATGGAAAGGATGGATGATTTTCTGGAAATAGGGAATTCTAATCCATTCTGCAACTTTTTATGAGGAACAAAAGTAATACATTGCCTTTTTGTAGGTGTCATTTTTTGAAGCAGAACGGAGTATATTATCTCGGAGTACCAGTACTTGGATCCCACAGTTACACTGTGCATTTCAGGACAAAAAAAATCTCTACTTGGTATGTCTAGAATTTTTTTCTCTCTTCTGTGGTGCTTAAGGTTGAACTTTTCCATACTGTATTAAACAGCATTTTGTTGGCTGAAGGTTGTACTTTTCGTTATATAAATTCTCCTACACAGTAAGTAGGCTTGGCAGAATTTGGTTTTTATATAATGTCAATGAAGAAGAATTTTTTATTTTAAACATTTTTCTATTTTTATCAATTTGTTTGCATAGTTAGGTAAAATTATGGGTCCTAAATATATTAAAAATATTTTAACTGATTTCTATTTTTGCAGCTGTGGGAAAGTATTGTTTGTCAGACAATAATTATTTAAGGATAAACACAAATATTCAAAAAGTTAAAGATTTATAAATGTTAAAACAGAAACTATCACATTGTATGTCAAAATTTTGGCCTTAAACTCTAATAAGCAGCATTTTTCTTTCTTGGCCTGCATGTAGATTTCTGTTATCAGTGGATATAGTTTTCCATAGCTTTGTGCGGGTATGGTGAAATTGATGTTTTTCTATATTTACTGATAAAATATTCTTATAAGCCTAACTATAAGATTAACTGGCCACTATAGTATTTTAATGGGATGTGTTTTTGTGTGTCTAAACTACAACCATGTCAATAATATTTCTTTCAGGTTATGGAGTATCAGCCTGGAGGAGACCTATTGTCACTCTTAAACCGATATGAAGACCAACTAGATGAAACCATGGTGCAGTTTTATTTAGCAGAGCTGGTTTTGGCCATTCACAGTGTTCATCACATGGGCTATGTACACCGGTAGGAGCACATTTCTTTGAAATACACTTATGATTTTATCAGTACAATTCTGAAATGGATATTGGAGTGGTGAACTCCAAGTCTCATGTGACATCTGCTTCCTTGGACCTCTCTCATACATATAAGGAAGAATATTACAAAACTAGTTGTATCCCAGCTGTAGTAGCTGAAGGCATTAAGTTTGATATAAATTCTTAAGCTAATATGAAAGGATGGCTACAGGTAAGTTCATTAAGTTGTTTTGTATTATAGAAATATGAAGACATTTTGCAGCACTTGAGTTTGGATATCTTGGCACCAAATAATAAAATCGACTATTTGAACTGTTAACCGTTATTGAAGTGAGATGAGTATTGTGGAAGAATAAAACCAGATAGTATGTTACAATACCTGGGTGAATGTATGCAGTAAAAGAATTTCTAACGAAATCATCACTATAGGACATGTTTGGCATTACAATTTGATACCTTAGGTGTTCAGCCCTATGGACCTGTAATAGGTATGTTCCAACCAACAGCAGCTGTTGTGTGTAGGACAACAACTTACAGACTTTCAGCAGCTGGAAGACTCCTTGGCTTTAAATGGAGTTTGAAAAAACAAATTAAGTTGATTTTATGGTTTTAGGTTGAGATCCATATGATGTTTCCTTGCCATTTAAGCTCAACACTCTGGTGTGTCATGGAATGGCGATGCAACACCAGCTCCTCTCTTCCCTTTTCTTTCTGCTGAAAGACATATATTTGTTGGTTCCTCTACCTTCCAGTGGGAAAAACTCAGTAGTTGACTGCCTAAAACCCAAGTCATGAGTGGAGCAACAACTGGAAGTCTGGACCCCACAGAATCCCTATGTAGGGTTTTGAAGAACAATATGCATTTGAGTAGACCCAGAGGGTGGGTCTGGACTACAGGGTTTTGTTGACAAAAGTGGACTTTTGTCGACAAAACTATACCTGCGTCTACACTACCGCCGTGTTCTGTCGACAGTAAGTTGACAGAACGTGGCAGTTTTGTCGACGGCTGTAAACCTCATTCTATGAGGAATAACGCCTTTTGTCGACAGAATTCTGTCAACAAAAGGCACTATTGCATCCACACTGTGCTTTTTCAAAAGAGAGCATCTAGACTCTCTGTCGAAAAAATGGCTTGCTTTGTCGACAGAACTGGCTGTAGTCTACTCGCTCTTTGTCGACAGTATCTTTCAACAGAGCTTCTGTTGATAAAAGCCTGTAGTCTAGACGTACTCAGATTGAATAGTAAGGAGATGTTATGTAGAAGTGAACAGCTACTAACTAGTGTAGAGAGATTATTGATTTTGTTGTTCCTGCTTACAGAGATATCAAACCAGAAAACATTCTCATTGACCGACTAGGACACATTAAACTTGTGGACTTTGGGTCAGCTGCCAAAATGACAACGAACAAAATGGTAATAAAGTGTCTTTAAATTTTCTCTATATCTTGTTTGGATAGTTCAGCCAAAAATGAAAACCAATTTCATGTCCATTCCTGACTTTTGATACTTTATACTTTTCCATATGATATGGAGTGCTAATGATAATACTTTTTGTCTTTGAATATGTTTCATTGCTGTAGGTAGGTCTATAAACAGATTAGCTTATACAGGTTTTCAGTCTGAGGTAAGGCAAGGGCAAATCTTTTACGGTGCTTTCCCTTCTCATGGTACGAAGACTGTGTTTCAGTATGAATTCATACTTTAAAAGATTTTCTTTGCTATTGATTTTCCTTTTTTTCCTCTAAAAGATGTAGTAAAAACCCTTTTATCTGGCACTTCACCTATCAGCAAGCTCAAAAGATGGCATTTCTAATCTGCATAAAAAGCCTAGTTCATAGCGCAGTTGCTAAAGGATTGGTTGGGGACTGGGGTGTGGGAGGGGCTGCAGGGCATGCTCTGGAGGGAGTTTGGGCCCAGGAGGGGGCTTAGGCTGTGGTTGGGAGAGGATTGGGGTGCTGGATGGGGGGGACACTCACCTCCACAAGTGGCTCCCGTCCCTGCTGTTGCTGACGGAGATGTGGCTAAGCAGTTCTGCATTTACATTGCCTCTATTCTTGCTTCTTGAGTGCTGACTTTGCAGCTCCATGCCCATTGGCCAGGAACTGCAGTCAATGGGAGCTGTGGGGAGCAACACCTTCAAATTAAGGCAATGTGCAGCAGAGCTGCCTAGTCTTACATCAGTCAGGAGAAGCAGGGACACGGAGGGGGTTGCTGGAGGTGATCACCTTTTCCCATTTGATATTCCAAGTCCTTCTTGCATCCCAAGCCTCTCCTGGAGCCTGTGCCCTGCAGCTCCTCTAACATCCTTGCCCCGAACACAAATTCCCCCCACACTCCAAAGGTAATTGCCATTTTAAATTTCCCAGTATACACTGTTCTACCAGCATGCTGAGAAAGGGTTTTTACTGTATTTTGCATTGGTATGACAAAAGTTTTCACTAAAATATTTGAGTGAACCATACTATTTGACTACATGTATCAGATCTTTCAGAAATCCAGGACAAAAATCCCCATAGAATTATAGAATTGGAAGGACCTCTAGAGGTTATCAAGTCCAGTCTCTTGCACTCACAGCAGGGCCAACCACCATCTAGTCCATTCTTGATAGGTGTTTGTATAAACTGCTCTTAAAATCTCCAATGATGGAGATTCCACAACCTCCCTAGGTAATTTGTTCCAGTGCTTAACCTTAACTTAAATTTTTCCTAACGTCCAACCTAAACCTCCTTTGCTGCAGTTTAAATCCATTGTTTCTCGTCTTATCCTCAGAGATTAAAGCCAATAATTTTTCACCCTCCTCCTTGTAACACACTTTTAGATACTTGAAAACTGTTATGCCTCCTCTCAGTCTTCTCTCTTTCAGACAAAACAAACCTAGTTCTTCCCTCATAGAATCATGTTTTCTAAACCTTGAATTGCTTTTGTTGCTCTTCTCTGGACTTTCTAATTTGTCCCCATCTTTCTTGAAATGTGGTGCCCAGAACTGACACAGTGCTCCAGTTGAGGCCTAATCAATGCAGAGTAGAGGAGACAAAATACTTCTCATGTCTTGATTACATCACTCCTGCTAATGCATCCCAGAATGATGATTTCATTTGTGTATGTGGGTTTTTTTTTAAAGTATTATACTGTTGACTCTCATTTAGCTTGTGGTCCACTATGACTTCTACATCTTTTTCCACAGTACTCCTTCCTATGCAGTCATTTTCCATTCTCTGGATACATCTACACAGTACAGCTATTTCAGGATACCGGAGCTACCCTGAGTCTTAACAAGATGCCCATTATTTCAAAATATTTTTTGAAATAATGGGCACTCAGCATATCTGTAACCCTCTTTTCATGATGGTTAAGGGATATCTCGAAACAGTATGTTGTTTGAAATTTGGCGCTGTGTAGATGCGCCAAATTTTAAAATACGCTATTTTGAAATAGAATCAAAATAAGATACGCAGTTTACATTTGTCCTTACTGAACCTCATCCTGTTTACCTTAGACCATTTCTCCAGTTTGTACAGATCATTTTGAATTATAATTCTACTATCCTCTAAAGCACTTGCAATTTCTCCCAGTATTATCCACACACTTTATGAGCATATTTTTCGATGTCATTATCGCACCCATAGGTGAAGATACTGAGCATAAGTAGTCCCAGAACTGATCCCTGTGGAACCCCACTTACGCTCTTCCAACACCCTCAACTCGAAATAAGATACACAATTTGCGCCACGCAAATCGTGTATCTTATTTCAAATCTATTTCTAAATAGGCTATTTTGAAATTTGGCACATCTACACAGCACCAAATTTTGAAATAATGCACTATTTTGAGCCATTCCTTATCCCTTATGCAATGAGGTTTACCGGGATGGTGAAATAGCGTGCCTGTTATTTCAAAATATTCTTCAAAATAAGAGGCAGTTTTCTGTAGACGTGAGGTAGCTATTTTGGGATACCTCTGATATCCTGAAATAGCTGTGCAGTGTAGATGTTCCCGTACTGTTTCTCCCTCTTCACTGAATAATGGATATATCTTGTCCTCAGTCTTCCACTTGCTTCTAATGCATTTTTTAATGTCTTTGGCTAGATTAAGCTTGTTTTGTGTCTTCAGCTTTCTGATTTTGCCCCTACATGTTTATGTTGTTTGTTTATATCATCCTTTGTAATTTGATCTACCTTCCACTTTTGTAGGACTCTTTTTTGATTTTTAGATCATTCAAGATCTCTTAAATAAGCCAGGGTGGTCTCCTGCCATACTGTCTATCTTTCCTAAACAGTGGAATAGATTGCTTTTGTGCCCTTACTGCCTTTTTGAAAACTGCCAACTATCGTGAATTGTTTTTCCTCTTAGATTTGTTTCCCGAGACTGTTACTTACCAACTCTCTAAGTTTTCAACAGAATGTCTTCTTGAAATCTATTATTTTTAATTTGCTGTTTTCCATCATACTATTTCTTTGAATCATGAACTCTCATCAATTCATGATCATTTTCACCCAAGCTGCCTTCCACTTTAAGATTCTCAACCAGTTCCTCCTTGTATGTCAAAATCAAATCTAGAAAAGTGTCTCTTCTTATAGCATTTTCCACCTTCTAAAATTAAAAAAAAAATCTCCAGTACATTACAAGAACTTGTTGGATAATCTGTGTCTTGCTGTGATATTTTCCCAACATATGTCTGGGTAGTTGAGGTCCCCCATTGCCATCAAGGGTGTAAAGGATTTTTCTGCAGCAACACCCTGGCTTGTCAACATACTTAAACATGTGCAGTACTTAAGCAATTGGATAGTACAGTGGATTTCCTTTCTGAATCAGGATTAAATGTATTCAAAGTAGGGATGTAAGCAGCTAGTTGAGTAGTTGACTACTTGATAAGCATATGCTTATAGGGCAGTTGAGTGACTACTCAACTAGTCACTTCCCCCACCTTGCTGCCTCTATTAGAGGCAGCAGGGGGGCTGGAGCAGGAGCCAGTTCTGCCCTGAATTGTCTCTGCTGGGAGGCAGAGGTGCAGCAGGGGACCAGGTGCGAGCCAGGAATCATCTGTCCTGGCATGCACCCAGTCCCAGATGCTGTGCCTCTGCTTTAAAAGCAACAATGCTTTTAAAGCAGAGGCACAGCATCTGGGACTGGGCGCATGTCAGGACAGCTAATTACCTGCTCGTGCCCGGTCCCCTTTTGCACCTTTGCCTTTTAAATGTAGTAAGAGCCAGGTGGCTATTACTATGTTTAAAAGACAGAGCCACAGCAGGATTAGCTCCCAACCCTGAGCTAACCCTGTTGTGGCTCTGCAGTTTCCCCCCTTATCAATTAATCGAGCAGTTGATGGAAATTCTATTGACTACTCAATTAGCTGATTAAACAATTCAATATCTCTAATTCAAAATTTGCATGAGGATGTCATATCTTGAACTGTAGTGATATTCCAGTTTTAAAAGTAGTCATATTGTAATCTTTTGGGGTTAGAGTCCAAACACAATTCTTTCAAATTGAATAAAACCTTGTTTATGTTTAGCTATCTTTACAGGATGTTTCTAAACTTAAAATACTGCAAACATATTAAGAGGTGGGAATTTGAAATTAAAATATTGAGGTATATTATATTTATATATAGACATTTTTTGACTAGAGCCTGTTTTTATTGTGTGTAGTTGGAATTTATAGAAATAGCCTTTTTTATCACAATCTTCCCTTGTACATTCTACTCTTATCTTCCAAATCTTTGCTTTCTCAGAGTCCCTATACTTTTTTATTACCTTTTATGTTCACTCTTTTCTTCTTTCTCATGTCTTCATCCTCTTGGTTACTGCATTTTCTCCCCTAATGTTTTGTTTCATCCTTGTGCCAGTAGTAATGTGAAAATGACTATAATTCTGGTTCTTGAAGAATCTGGTCAGAGCTCTTGAGAGACTAGGATTCTTGTAACTTTTAGTTTACTGGTGACATATGCAGAATGGAATGGTAGGGGAGAATGATGGGTGTCATATAGGGCAGGAAAGTCATGCTGAGCAATGTTGATCCCTAAATTTTACTTGCGCATGAGAATTCAGCTGCATATTCCTATTAATGTCAATTAATGTTGCATAACATGCATAACGCTTAAAACATCAGAGATTAGTGACGTGGTATCTCATATTTTTTTTAGAATGCAATATTCTAAGTCTTGGTTACTTCAGTTTTATGTGGCTTGTAGTAACAATTAGCTATTTTAATCTGTTAAGTCATTCCATGTGATGAATAATTTTATGGAAAGTTATTTTCAGTTTCCCTACCACTGTAACTACATGCTAATTACCTTGCTCTCTGATTCTTTTCTGAGAATGCTACTACCTCATACATTTACTCATAAACAGGGGTGTAAAACCAGATGTCTCTCTCTATAAGCAAGAAGAACAAATAATTTCAGTGCCAGGAAAATAACTGAGGGCAAGACTTGTAACTTCACAAGCAATGTCTTTATTTGCAGGTGAATGCCAGGCTGCCTGTGGGCACCCCAGACTACATGGCACCAGAGATGCTAGCTGTTTTGAATGGGGATGGTAAAGCTTCATATGGCCCAGAGTGTGACTGGTGGTCTTTGGGAATCATTGCTTATGATATGATTTATGGAAAAACTCCATTCACTGAAGGAACTGCAACAAAAACATTTAATAACATCATGAACTTCCAGGTAGAGCGGCCCTTCCTATATTTCGGGATTAAGAAGACTAGAATTGAAAACTACTTTTTTCTACAGTTGGAAAAAGGAGGTTCTAGATGTCTGTTATTTTGTCACATTCTAAGAGTTCCATGAAATATGCATTGAAAATGTTTCCCTTATTCTCCTTGAATATATGCCCATCTTTTAATGATCTTAAGTTACTTCATTAATTATTATAAGAATTGTCTAAAATAAGTCTGTGCAATAGGTCAATTAACAAAGATTTCTCTGTGTTGTGCCATATTTTTGTTAAGATCTTTGATGCACGATGAAATTGGTACAGAGAACCTATTAGCAAAATACTAATGACAGGGCTACCATAAGGTGGGTGCATAATCTGTGGGTCTACACAATCTTTCTCAGAGAGTAGTTATTAATGGTTCACAATCATGCTGCAAGGGCATAACAGGTGGGGTTCTGCAGGGGTCTGTTTTGGGACTGGTTATGTTCAGTATCTTCATCAACAATTTAGATCGTGATGGGCAATAATTTTTTGCCAAGGGCCGCTTCAGGAATTTTTGAAGTGGCTCCAGGCCGCACTGGAGGGGACAGGGACAGGATACTTCCTTGCTTTCCCACTCACAGACCATGATTGGCCTGGGGGTGGGGGAGCATGTGAAGTCTTTGTCCCCTCCCCCCAGAAATTCCCCCTAGGTGCCCAGGCGCCTGAGGTTGGAGGAGACTTGACATGCTCCCCTTTCTGCCCTAGGCTAATCAGGAGTTGGGGATGGGAGAGTGTGCAAAGTCTCCACCCACCCTGCCAGGAGTGTGTGGCGCTTCTAAGAATTGTGCTCTCCTTGCAGGGCGTGGGAAGGGCGGAGGAAACTGCGCGCTCCCCGCACCCGTAGGCCAATTCTCTTTTCCTCTTCTTGCTGGTCTCCTCCTTGGACCCTACTTTATATAGTGAAACTTCAATCCTCCTTAGCAATACTGTAACCAACTATTTTAGTATAATTTTACTAACCAATCACAACATAGTGGAACAGAATTACCTAATCAATCATATCCCACCACCTTCATTTATTTACACCTAACAAAATTAATTATACACAGATAGAAACAGTTACAAACCGGACAGAGATCACACAGACAAACAATAGGAAAGTGAGGACAGTAATCATAGAATGAGGATTCCACAACCTCTACTATTGGTAAACAG
This sequence comes from Pelodiscus sinensis, assembly GCF_049634645.1. Classification (NCBI taxonomy): domain Eukaryota; kingdom Metazoa; phylum Chordata; order Testudines; family Trionychidae; genus Pelodiscus; species Pelodiscus sinensis. Next base: position 9,590,239 of record NC_134725.1, read on the forward strand.
TTTCTTGCCAGACGAAATGCTGATAATTAAGTTTTCTTTACCCATCTTGATATCTGTTTCTTTATCTGGTGACAGTGGGTATCATTAGGACAGAATCCTTCTCACAGTAACACTATTGTAATGAAGTTTAGATGGAATATGAGTATGTGATTCCAGGCTTTATAACTAATGGCTGCTGCTCTTCAATCTGGCTGCAGAAGAAGGCTTTAGTTTAGGCCTACCTAGATGGCTACACGCCTTCCAAAACGGCTACAGAAAAGCCATATTGTTACATACCAAGCTGGGAGGTATTGCAAGTCTTTTGGAGGAGAGGGTCAAAATTCAAAATGATCTGGACAAACTAGAGAAATGGTCTGAGGTAAACAGGATGAAGTTTAATAAGGACAAATACAAAGTGCTCCACTTAGGAAGGAACAATCAGCTTCACACATGCAGAATGGGAAGCAACAGTCTAGGAAGGAGTACGGCAGAAAGGGATCTAGGGGTCATAGTGGACCACAAGCTAAATATGACTCAATGGTGTGACACTGTTGCCAAAAAAAGCAAACATGATTCTGGGATGCATTAACAGGAGTGTTGTGAGCAAGACATGAGAAGTCATTCTTTTGCTCTACTCTGCGCTGATTAGGCCTCAATTGGAGTAGTATGTCTAGTTGTGGACACCGCATTTCAAGAAATACGGAGAAATTGGATAAGGTTCAGAGAAGAAAAGGGACACGATAGCAGCTTTCAAGTATCTAAAATAGTGTTACAAGGAGAAGGGAGGAAAAATTGTTTTTCTTGACCTCTGATGATAGGACAAGAAGCAATGGCCTTAATTCGCAGCAAGGGAGGTTTAGGTTGGACATGAAGAAAAACTTGCTAACTGTCAGAGTGGTTAAACACTGGAATAAATTGCCTAGTGAGGTTGTGGAATCTCCACCACTGTAGATAGATGTCTGTCCAACCTGATATAATATATCAGGGATGATCTAGATCACTGGTCACCAACCAGTAGATCAGGATCTTCTGGTAGATCTTGGAACCTTTGACAGGTGATCATGGCTGGTTTGGCCAAGAGGCTATCAAGTGCTGGCACTTCAGCTACTCCTCCCCCTTCTGCTGCACATCTCCTACCCTTTGCCTTGACGCTGCCTTCTCTCACCCCAGGAGCCTTCTGCTTGCTGTGTGGGGCAGGGAAGGGAGAGGAGGGTGCTGAAGTCAAGGTGCCCCCTCTTCCACCCTGTATCCTATCTCCACGGAGCGGGGGCGGGGGTACAACAGGACTTAGAAGGGAGTTTGCTGGCTGCTTTTGGGAGTGGTTCAGGGCCAGGATAGGGGTGAGTCTGCCTTAGCTCCACTGCACCACCACACAGGAGCCATCTCTGGGGTAAACAGTGCCCAGCTGGTGCCCACATCCCAAACTTCTACCCCAGTCCTGAACTCCCTCCTGCACCCCTGCAACCAAACACCCTCCCAGAGCGTGCACCTAAAACCCCTTCCGGCACCCAGCTGCCTGCCCAAGCTCAGTGCCCTTCTCGCACTCCTAATCCCTTAATCCAAGACCAGAGCATGCACCCCAACCCACTGCCCTTGCCTAGTGAAAGTGAGGAGGATTGGGGAGGAATGGAGGAGGGAGTGAGCAGGGGCGGGGCCTCGGAGAAAAGGCATAAAGGAGGCTGGGCAAGGGTATTTGGGTTTGAGATAGATCCTGGATTGCACTTAAATTCAAAAAGCGATCTCATGCTTAAAAAGGCTGGAGACCACTGCACTAGATGGTGCTTGGTCCTGCTGTGAGGGCAGGGGACTGGACTTAATGATCTCTCAAGGTTCCTTCCAATTCTAGTACTCTATGCTTCTATACTTTCACTTCCATCTTAACCTTAAAGCTTTGGCATATCTCAGGTTAAGATTGAACCTAACAGCTTCAGATTCTGTTTTCCTATTGAGTAAAAAAAATATTTTTATTTCAAATGCAGAGGTTCCTAAAGTTCCCGGAAGATGTGAAAGTCAGTAATGAATTTCTTGATCTGGTCCAGAGCCTGCTGTGTGGGCCGAAGGAGAGATTAAATTATGAGGGTCTCTGCTGCCATCCATTCTTCTCTAAAATTGACTGGAATAACATCCGCAATAGTAAGCAGAATGACATTATATTAAATATAGGTCTTTGATAATATGTGAGTATGAGTTAAATGAGTATTTCCTGAGTATTTGAAGTGACTGATCATTAAAAAAGAAAGTCTTGTATTATGGCAGCAGAAATGTTTTGAAGAATGATTTATTTATTCTGTTTTATGGCTAGCATATGTTAATATACTGCATGTCGTAACCTGAAAGGTGAAAATTTAACTAAAGAATGATATAAAATACAAGTGTACTACTGCAGCACTTCACCACTCCATCCTACCTAAACCTTTATTTTGTTTTTGCTCTGTATTTTCTTCATCATCACAGTAGTAATCTACATTCTATTATTATTATTATTATTATGCTGAGACTGATACCCTCAAATGGGCTACGTCTAGACTACATGCCTCTGGCGACATTCCATGCCTGGAATGAGGTTTACCTGGGTGGTCGACAAATGCCTTTGATGTCGACACCCGCGCGTCCAGACTATCGCGCTGAGCCGACAAACAGCTGATCGGCTCAGCACGGCAGCCATGTAAATTTAAATGAAGCGGCGATTATTTAAATCGCCGCTTCATTTTCCTATGCCTGGTAGCCTAATCTACATGCCTCTGTCGCCAGAGGCATGTAGTCTAGACGAAGCCATGATTATTTGTCCTCTTACTTTATGGATTCTCATGTTGAATATTGACTGTCTCCTTCTTTCCAGCTTAAAAAATCCTAAACTTTTATAATAGCTATTCTATCAAAACTGTTGGGTTTTACCTTCATAATATCATTAAGTTTTAATTGAGAAGTTTCTTGTTATTTCAGCATGTCTGGTGCAGATATTAGCTCACTCTTCATCTTTCTCTTGAGTGATTAGTTTTGGTTCACCAGGTTTTGTTCTCAAGATTCCTATATTGATTGAGTTTAGACCTTAATCTTTTCAAAGGTACCTTTGATGCTGTGGAAGACAATGAGTTGGAGTGTGTTTCAGTGCCACCTTGGCAATCTGCTTATCTGGTATTCTGACAACTGCCCAAATTAGTTGGTGTTGTCTTGCCATTTCACAGAAGAACAATGATGCTGACATTATTTAGGCAGACAGCTTTGGGGTCCTTTTGAATGTCCAAATAACCATGCAAAGAAAAAAGGCACTGGGGTAGAAAAAACATGCCCCCCAAACCTTCAGGTCTGTTTTCATCTTTAACGGGCCAGAAGATTGTGCCTTATTCTGGTAGATAGATATAGATCTAACCATGGTGAGATCAATACTGTTGTGACCTATAGGCTAAATTATTATGACTTTTATGAAGGAATGAAGCCAGACCCCATGAAAAACCGGAATTGGTACAAAACACAGCAGAATCACTCCTTTTTATCAACAGACTAAATACATCATCCCGGTGTTTTTGCTGTCTTTACTTGTTCCCTAATTAACTAAGTTTGTTTAGGTCTATGTCTGACTTACTGTTCAGAACCACCAGAAGTTAGCTTCCTGAAAGATTGTCACTTTCTCCATCTCCCTGACTTCACATGACAGTTGTATTCAACTAGGGTAATGACACTGTCAGCCAGTGGTGGGATACTTGTTAGGTCAGGAAGTAGAACATTCACAGGAGCTAGATAGAGCCTATGGAACTTGCTCCCATGAGTTAATGACCAGGGACCTAACCACTTTCAAAATGTAAAACTTGTTACTTTGAATTGTCTTTCACTAAATGAGTTTTATATGCTCAACCACATAAATAATCACCTATAAAGCAATTAAGCTATTTCTCTTTCAGGGTGAGAAGGAAGAATGAGGTACTGTTAGTATTTGGGAGGTATTCCATCACTGTTGTAACTGAGGCTATGTAAGCGCCTAGATAATTAGCCTAAATCTGCCCCTTTCAGCTTAGAATTTGTGCTGATAAACTGACCAAGAGCATCTTTTAATTTTTTGTTGTTATGGGAACTTACAAAACAATTTTTAGTTTTGTATTTAAACCATATCTTCTTTTCCCCAGAGACAGTCACTTCTATAAAGCTTCTAACCTCCATGGTTCAGGCAGCAGGAATCTGAAGTTGGCTTTTAAATGTGGAAGCAGAGTGTAGCTCTTAAGTAAACCTCCAGATCAGTTAGTTGAATCTGCTCCAGTGGATGTTTGAAAAAGATTTTTCTTGTTAGCTTGCACCGTACTAGGATCATACTAGTAAAAAATAATAGAGGCTCTCTGCCCTGTAGTTATTTACTTTTGCTCTTTAATGAAGTTTAATGCCCCAGAACATTCGCTTCCAGATTGCATGTTGATTTACTTGATGTAATTAGTGCAAAAGGTTTGAATTGTGTCTTTAGTATCTTATCTGAAATAAAAATCATATTGGAAGCCAGAATAATTATACTTATCCTTCAGTTAAGTAATATTCAGGATTTAAAGTGAAATGTTCTGAATTTTCCAGTCAAAAGTATGTTGAAAGAACCTAGAATAAGAGAAACAGAAGAAACGGTGTATAATGTGTTGCTTGTTTACTGGTCAAAAGATTGCAAATTATCCAATATGCTTTTCATAACTAGTTTCATGTTTCATTGTTTTTTAAATTCAGTAAATTAGCCATTTAATTTGAATCAACTAAAACTTATTTTCATGAAGGACAGTTGAAAAGTGGTCAGGAGGTTTTTATCTTAATCTAAATCAGTGTCCCTTAAACGCTGGCAACCCAAAGACCCCTACTTTGATTTAATTTTTTTGCAGACATCAAAAGCCCCCCATACCTATTGTTTACCCTAGGCTCTGCCCCCATTTCACCTCTTCTCCCTGTTCCACTCCAGCCTTGCCTCTTTCTGCCCCCTCAACACCTGCTCCTCTCCCTCCCAGTGTCTCATGCAAGTCACAGAACAGTTGTTTCCCGATGTGCAAGAGGCACAGGGTTGAAGGTGGAGGAATTGATCAGTAGGGCCAGTGGCCCTGGATGTGATTCCTTCCCCAAGTGTGCCCCATCCTTGCTCTTCCTTCTTCATCCTTGCTCTCCCCGTCCCTCCTAGCACCTAACATATCCTGCAGAACAGCTGTTCCCTGATGTGCAGAAAGCACTGGGAAGAGTTGAGGGAAGTAAGGGGAGAAATGATCAGCAGGGCTGGTGAACCCCTTAGAGTACCCTCGTGGACCCCAGGTTGAGAAATGCTGATCTAAATACAAGACACGCATGACAAGGACAGTATTTCCTTTGAAGATTGGCCTGTAGTTGTTAGGGATGTTAGATTAATTGAAGTTGTGTAACTGCACAAAATAGTATTGATTACATGACTATTTGATAGTCCCTAGGGGCAGGGCCAGCAGCCAGTGTGCTCTTGGCCCCACTCCCAGGGAGCTCCCTGCCATCTCTTGCTGCTGCCTTTGTATCAGAAGCAGCAGTGTGGGATGGCAGGGGGGAGTTGGTCCCTGAGAGGAGTCAGTTTAAAAACCAGCTCCCTGTGCAGACTGGCTCCTGCTTGTTGCCCATGCTGCTGCCTCTGATACAGAGGCAGCAGTTTGGGGGTGGCAACAGCCTCTGTCTGTGAGGGAAGTGAGCTCCTCATTGACAGACACTGTGCCAGCATCCCACAAAGCAGCTTATATCTGCAACAAACTGGGCCTGCCATAGAGAGAGGTTGCTTTGCGGTAGCAGCCAATGTCCATGGTCCAAGGCTGAGCCAGCATCCCATGGATCAGCCCCTGTCTGCAGTGAACCCAGACCCGTCGGGGACAGAGGCTGCTCCATGGTAGCCTCCACTGCCCCCCTCCTACTCTGCTGCTACCTCTGATAGAGGCAGCAGTGTGTGGGGGAAAGGGGAAGGCAGCTCCATGGAGCTGATATACGTGGGGAAATGACTTTTAAGCCAGCTCTCCCTGCATGCTGGCTCTATGGAACCATCTGCACCTCTCTCCCACCCCTTTCTCCTCCCCTGCATTGCTGCCACTGAGAGGGCATGTCTAAACTATAAAGATTTTTCGAAAAAGGATATGCAAATTCCTGTGGAATTTGCATATGTTCTTCTGATCGCATTTTTAAAAGAGGATCTTTTGAAAATGAAAGTAGTCTGGGCCCTTTTTTTTCCCCCGGGGAAAAAACCCTTTTTCGAAAAAACCACGTAAACCTTTTTTTAGGAAGAGCTCCTCCCCGCCCCAGGGTTTTTTTTCTCAAAAAAACCATGTCCAGACTACTTTAATTTTCAAAAGATCCTCTTTAGAAAAATCTTTGTAGTTTAGATGTAGCCATAGAGAGGTAGCACCATGAGTGAAGGACAGTTGAGAGGTGGTCAGAAGGATACCTGGGTAGTGTCATGCCAGAGGAGAGATCCAAGTGACCCTATTGGTGCTAAAGCACTTGTTCTTCTTTGGTCTGGCATGAAGAATGAGCTCATGGCTTTGGAAGAACACTCTTTTTCTTAATGTCTGTGGACAGTGTAGCCAAACACATAGTGATTTTTTCCTCATCATTATTGCTGTTTCATACAGCAAGCCAAATGTTTTGGCTATGTATTCTTTTTAGCAGAGAAAAGGGAAAGAATGCTCATATCAGAAGATTCCATAAGGGGTTGGAGTAACATCTGAATATGGGAAATTGAAAAGCAAAGAAAACTGAAGCAATTACTTGTGATTTTCAGAAGTACCCTCATGATGAAAGAAAATAGTTTAATAAGCAGGATAAAATGTTAGTAAGCAGAAAGTGAGTTTAGAAGGAAAGGAAAGTTTAGTGGGCAGGAGGAAGTAGAATCATTTTAAGTGTGGCAGTGTAAATGTGGCAAATGTGAAAACGGCTTGAAAAAACACGTATCTTCCTGTTTCTCATTGCATGGAGACTGAAGGTTACTAAGGTATTAATGTAATGTATTTTGTTTTTAAATGGGGGTCTTGAGAACAATTTAACAGGATAAAAGACTCAAAATCATGCATCTTATAATATAGTCATTGTGGAAATGTTTCTCAGAAATTAAATCTAGATAGGAACTTTTCATACTTGTAAGGCTTTATAAGTTCACGTCAAATACTCCAGAATTCATCTAATTTTTAAGCCATCATATCTCCCAAATGCCTTATCGGTCAATTTTTTCTGGAAACTATATTTTTTCTAAAATATTGTTATTTTTTAGATTGGGTGAAGTTACAAGAGGGTCAAAAAGGGTCTTCATCAGATTAAACAGTCAGTTGAGAAAAGAGGTTTTTAAGTTGAATACATGGGCAAAAATGAATTTTGAAGATTAAGATCTGAATTCTTCCCATATATATGGGCTCTGCACATCAGTTCATGCTGCCAGGCTGTGCTGTGGTTCTATTTATTTTAGATCCAAGGGAAACCAGGACACTCTATGGCTATTTAACCGCTTTTTTATTTATTGTGAGCTTTAAGCAGTTAATACAGTTGTGTAAGTTTTACAATCCTTAAAAACAATTACTATACATTTTAAATCTTAAATTCTATAAATTCTAAAGCAATTAATACAGCGAAAAGCAAAGCAAAAGCAAATTACTAAAAGATCTACTATAATACAATAATAAAGCCCAATTCACTTACATTTCACTTGCAGTACCAGGCAGGAGGTCTTGGTTCCTTTTCTTCTCATGCAATGGAACGCCATACACTGGGTCACCAGTATGAAGGGCCTATTTATTTTTAGTTACATCGAGCAGTAGGTGTAGGTCAACCCTGCCCATTCCCTCCCATTGATTGTTCTTACTAAGCCCAATTTTATAGCAAAGAGAGACTTAGTTCTAATAATATTTACCAATTGATTAGGTATTGTGTAGGATACATAAAATGCCCAATGCCCCTATTTGGGGTACATCCTGCTACCTAGGATGTTACCTACACTGTGTGCATAGTTGACAGTTTCATGGCTGCATCTGTACTTTTTGCTTAACAGAAACAGAAGTATCAGTACAAGGTTGCTTGTCCTGTGTTCTTGATATGGTCTCGCGTACCATGCTTAATCTGCATTGTTATTCAAAACATTTCCTGACTTTCACAGCTTCTCTTGACCGTGCCTGCGTGCTTTGGCTCACCAGACTTGAGACAGGCCAGAAATCTGCACTGTGGACAAGGCAGACATCACCATTTATTGCCAAGGCAGGGTTGTGCAGGCTGCCCTACACAGGCATACAGCCCCACATAGTTTGTCATTTCCTTTTATCAGTTGTGTACACCAATACCCATTTTCTGAAGGATGCGTCTCTTAGAGGCAATTTCACAAGGGCCCGTAACAATTTAGCTCATGGAATGCCTACTTGCTATCTACATCCCTTTTTTACATTGTCTCCCAGACAAAAGATGGCTTTTCACACGTAAAATAGAAGGATCTTGTTGAAATGTTTCTGGTATGGCATAGAATGGTTTTAAGAAAAAATTAGGGCATTTTGCCATCTACTACAGTAGTGGTCACCAACCAATAGATCGGGATCTACTGGTAGATCTTGGCACCTTTGAGTGCTGATCCTGACTGGTTTGGCCAGGAAGGTATCAAGTGCAGCACTTTAGCTGCCCCTCCCTTCACTGCTGCACAACTCTTGCCCTTTGCCTTGGAGCTGTTCCTCTCTCCCAACCTGTATTCTATCCACAGAATGGGGGTGCAGGGCATAACAGAGCTTGGGATGGAGTTTATGGCTGCTTTTGGGAGCGGTGCAGGGCCAGGGAAGGGGTGAGCCTGCCTTAGCCCCACTACACCAACACATAGGAGCCACCTGCGGTAAGCAGTGTCCATATGGATCCTGCGTCCTGAATCCCTGTCCCAGTCATATACTCCCTCCTCCACCCCAAGTCTCTGCTCTAGCCTTGAGCCCCCCCCCGACCAAAGCTCCCTTAACAGAGCCTGAACCCCCTCCTCCACCCAAACCCCTGTCCCAGCCTCAGCTCAGAGCCTTTCTCACACTGAATCCATTAGCCCAAGACCAAAGCCTGCACCCCAACCCGCTGCCCCTGCCTGATGAAAGGGAGGAAGGATGAGGGAGGGAAGAAAGATGGTAGATCCTGGATTGCACTCAAATTCAAAAAGTGATGTCCTGCTTTAAGAGGTTGGAGACCATTGTACTATAGTGACTTGTATCTTATAAATTTACTCTTTTGTCACATGGCACACAGTGACAGATTATTTGCATGGTTTATATTGTATGGTAATAGCTATTGGATTTTGTATTTTTTCACTACGATATAGTTGATCTTCAGTAATACATGGTTTGTTTTTTCTTTTTTAATCACCAATTTGGTAGACAGTTACTGAAGCCAATACAAATTGGGGGAGACACTACTGTTAACTGAAATAAACTATATCTTAGGAAGATCTTTGCCTTCAAACAATTAAAAATATGCAAAAGTAGTTTCTTATATAGTTAGTGAATAATTTTTATAGGTAGGATAGGTCTATTGATTATTATAATCTTTTGTTGAATTTTCCATAAATATTATTGAAGGCATACTTGTCATTGGAAAAGCAATATAGATTTTTGACACCAAATAGAATAAATAGATTGTATCCTAGAACAAGACAAGATAAATTTCTATTCTGTAGTTCCACCATATCCCTAGTCCAGGAAAGTATTATTGATTGTATTATTCCTTGAACTTATCATAAATACACATACTAACGTGGTTGAAAAAGTTATTTTTATTTAGTATTATCATAAAGATGATGATAAACTAGATAATCTAATGCAGTGCTTTTTTTGTTAAATTTATCAACATACGACATTCCCTTGCCTCCAAAAGTCATACTTTAGAACAGATGGATGAGAGTTATCTCCTTCATCCGGAAGAGGGATATCTGAGTAAGCAACTGATTTTTATGTAATGTGCAGTACTTTAGAAGTTATTTAAATAATAAACAGCATATGCGGTCATTTGCAGCATATCATAAGCAGAAAATGATCCATGTACCAATCAGTTTTTATAAGCTTGAAGTATCAGGATTAGAATCTCCTGTTTGTAGCATAGTTTTGTCTCCTTTTAAATAAACCTGGAGAGGGAGAAAGTGTCACTGTTTTGACTAGATCTTTAGTCTTGCCAGATACAATGGCATATATTTGCTATTCAGTTCCCAGAGTTTTACTATGACCTATTTTAAATGGCTATTCTTTTTAAAGAAATTCCTGAGAATAGCCTCGATTTATGACCACTTACATCTTTGAATTTGCTAGTCTTCATCTTCTTATTTTGTGGATACCGTAATTATAGAGGGATGAGAATTTTCTGGTTTTAAACAAGCAATACTTGACCAGTCATGGTTACCCGAGGATCATTTCAGAGACATGCACGGTAACCCTTGTTAATGAACCAATGTGCACCCTTTTCCTTAACTTGTTATATAAGCAGCTCCAATCATATTATAGGCAGAGTCAGGGAAGGGAATGCCTTAATCTCAGGAATAAAGGAGTCTAAAGACATTACCAAGTAATAAGCAAAAGCCAACCAAGCAAAGTGGATCTAGCATCTTTTTCCAAGTGTGTCCCTTCTCTCTCTTGTGACTTTGTTCTCATCCAAAGTGGTCTGAAACCTACCTCTGAAGAAATTAATTTCCTGCCTTTCAGTTACTGTCAGCAGTTCTTATCCACTTGCAGCCAGAGGTGTGTTAGTTGAATGACTGTTCCTTTTTTCTTTTCCATTGTTTCTTGATAGTACAGTAAACTTCCGATAATCCGGCACCTTTAGGACCCAGAGGGTGCCGGATTATCAGATATGCCGGACTATCAGAAGGGGGGGCTATGAGGGGTCTGGAGTGGGGTGGGAGGGGATGCCACCCCAGACCTCTCATTGCCTCCCCCTTACGATAGTCCGGCTCTACCCCAGGCGTCCCTGATTCAGCCGCTGCTGGTCAGTTTCAGCAGCAGCAGAATCGGGGATGCCTGCAATAGAGCAGTTGGGGTGCTGCCGGGTTGGTCCCGCAGCCCCGAGGGGCACTACGAGACCAACCCGGCAGCACCCCAGCTGCTCTGCTCCTGGCTTCCCCGATTCAGCTGCTGGTCAGTTTCAGCAGCAGCTGAATGGGGGAAGCCTGTCCGGCTGCCCCAGCACTTCTGGTTTCCTGATGGTGCTGGACCATCAGGAGTCCCGGAGCATTGGATGCCAGACTAATGGATATTAATGTGATATTAAAGTTTGCTTTCTCTTTTTAAAAATCTTATTTATTTCCCGTCTTTGGTTTTCTTCAGTTATATGAAGATGTTGCTACTGAGTACTGTGGTTATCTTGTTCCTCCTTGCTGCTGTTGATATTCCATTGAATGCTATTCATTTGTTATCTCTATTAACATTTTAAGCATATTTGAATTAGTTCTACCACTGCAGTCTGAGCAGAAACTTTTTGAAAACACTCATTAATTGCGAGAAGAAAATTTCTTGCCTTCCATTATAATTGCCTTAGGATGGCTCCCCTGTAAAGTTTCACTACTTTCTGGTAAAAGGTGAGATTTTAGTTCCCTTTTTGCTTCTAACTTTGAGCAAGTCCATTTAGTATTAAACAGTGTGGTCATATATGGAATTATCCACTAGGGCTGGGGAACATTTTATTGGGTTTTGGGGTCATAGACAAGTGAAAAGCAAAAACACAGAAACCCTCACTGACTTGACCCCCCACTCTCACAACTTGGAGGACCAGGGCTCCCCTCGTGCTCGGGCTCAATGGGAGAGGGCACCAACGCTCAGAGACTTATGGGGATGGAGTATGAGTGCCAGCTCAGTTCACTTTGAAGGTAAGCACTGAGCCTTGCTGCAGGATGGATCAAGGTAGATTCGGGGCCAGATTCCACCCTCAGGCTGAATGTTCCCCGTCCTTGTTGTACATCTTCCTTTTCTAAAAGTTAAGGTATATTTTTGGCTATTCTTATAAAGGGAGTTCTAGACATTACCATATCAACTAGATAGTCTTCTCCTTCCAATATTGCTCGGCCTCATCAATCCAATCTCTTTTTAAATCTTAGATGGGAGGAAAAAAAACTTTTAAAGGGTGCCCAAAGGCTTCTGAGCGTTGAAAATAAAATGTATATTATCTGTGTTTCTTTCCCTCTGCCACTCTAACTTTTAATTTTGCAAAGCATTTTGGGATGTTGTTTGCATGAAAAATATTTTATGTAAGGAAGTTATGTTGTACTCTATTGCTCTTGTCTTTGTGTGTGAGAGCGCTCTGTACAGTAGAGCTATAATTGGATGTCCTATTAAGAGAATTCACTCTGTAATACAGTTCACATCCTATTAAATGTCAGTCTATAATACAGTTCACATCCTATGAAATGTTTGCAATTTTTTAAAACAGTAATGTATCAGAACCTATTTGATATTGACAAAGAACATTTGAATGCTCCAGAGAGTGAGAGATAATATAATTTCCTTATTAATGCATATTTATATCTTTGGAGTAGGATGAATGAAAAACTCAGTGTACTTGAAATTATGGTAGGTTAGCTGCATCTTGCCTGCTTGGTGAAGCTTCCTTCCTTTCCCCTTTTTGGAAGCTGTGTCAGCAGGGCTTTCTGGAGAACCACCAATGGAGTATGCATGTTTTATTTAAATTTACTGACTTAAATAGGCAGATTTTTGCTTATTAATGCTGCTTTGGTGCTAGCTTGGTGTTGGTCTGCTGTTAGATTATACACAAATTTGTATAGAAAATTGAGAGTTTAAAAATTGGGAATGTGAAAGAATTTGGCAACCTAGAGGGAGCTAGCAAGCTCCAGCAGTGAGTCATTCTGCTTGTGTCAGTCAGATAAGCATCAGCATCTGTCACTAACGCAGGCAGGTAGGGTTAAACTCAGATCATGCACAGAGTGAGGAGCTGGGAGCCTGCACTGCAGGGGCTGTAATGTTTGTTCCCGGTTCTTCAGTTCTCATCAGCCCTTCAGCTACAGGAGATCTATACTGGATCCATGGTAACGGTTTTAGCACACAACATTTCCATCAGTTTGTAACAATGGGCTGTGTTCTAGTTGCGGACTGAAGAGCTGTCCGCTTCACAGAGTGAAAAAGAGCTTAGTAGAATTGCAGGGAATGAGGACCTGAATGATGAAATTAAAAAAAAAAAATCCTGGGAGGAAACATGTTTTTATGAGGTAGGAATTGCACAGCTGGCTTTTACATTTATTCTTTTCACACGTGCAGCCACACCAGCAGGGATTTGGAGTACTGCACATCATTTAAAAGAACTTATTAATTCTTTTCTTTTAATTAAACTGCAGCAAATACTAGAGGATGGGCTGAAATTAAACAGGCTAATAAGTTAAGATATTTTGATTTAAAATTAGAGTGAGAAGTAGATGATAATTAGTGCCATTTGATACCTCCATTCAAAGCTGATTGTATCAGAGCCAGACTGCAGTGGTGTCCCACCAAGAGTTACAAATTCTAAGCAGGCTGTCTTGGGAAGCAAATCTTTATTTCTTTTCCTCTCTGCTCCAAGAGCTATTGCGGAGGAGGGGAGGGGGTTAATAGCTGCAGCATGTTGAAATCTTCCAGGAGCAAGATTCATTTACTGATGGTAACAAGAACCAGAAATCTGGACACAGAGGATGCTGATAGAGGTGATAGACAGAAATTAGTCCTTAGCTGGTTAGCAAGGTAGCTGACTTTATTCTCATGAATAGTTTACTCCTCTAATTGTGTGATTTAGAGACATCTTTGTTTTTCTAGAAAAATCAGGAGCTAGTAATCTGTAAATAGTAGACCAAAGGTTTTCTTAGCCTGATGCTTTTGTTTTGACTCAAAATACCAGTTTAACCAGCATAGGAGACATTGTGCCTGCAGAATGGTAGCCATGTTGGTAGCTGAAGAGTTAATCTCTTGTTGCTGTAATACGATGTGAGAGCAGCAGCTCAGTCTGCTTGTGTTAGCAAGATTAAAAGCAGGAGCTGCAGTGCCATTGCAAACACTGAATGAATGGGACCGTTGCAGAGCAAACTGTAGCTGAAATTTGTCTTTTCTCCTTGTTTTTTCCACCAGCTCCTCCCCCCTTCGTTCCTACCCTCAGGTCTGATGATGACACCTCAAATTTTGATGAACCAGAGAAGAATTCGCGGGTTTTATCCGCTCCGCGGCAGTTGAACCCAGCTGGTTTCTCGGGTGAAGATTTGCCATTTGTAGGGTTTTCCTTCATCAAGGCTCTGGGGATCCTCAGATCAGAGTAAGTGGGAATTACTGTCTTAGTGAACGGGATCAATAGAAGAAAATCAGGGCTTGTAGTGGGGAGTGGGTGGGGGAGGGGGAACACTGCTTTTAACTGGCCTGTACTCTGCTTTAGGGGAGCTGACAGCTTTAGGCTCTATCTGTTGCTGCTGTGGTTTTATAAATTTAATATTGTTCTCTAGCTTTGTATGGAAACTAAGAAGGCTGGTTCTGAAACTGATATTGCTAAAATTATAATTTGGTTACTTTAGATTAGTTGTGTTTGCTGTTCCCTGTAGAGGAGTGGGTGGTTTGATTTCTGTTTTTGCAGGTCCCTGTAAGAAGGAAAATCCCGTAGAGTTCAGAGGCTGAAGTGTGGGTATGTTCTGTCAGGTCAGAAATGCAGAGGCTGGCTGTTACAAAGCTAGGGGGTAGGTGTGAGGATGAATCAGTGATCCACAGAGGAGTTCTATTAATCCAGGAGTGTGTGCTGATGGGTCAGTGAACCATAGATACAGCTTCACTGAGCTGGCAGTGTGTACTGCTTGGTCAAGTTTAACACTGAGATTGGGCATTGCTGTATTGTGGATGTGTTGTGGGGACACAGAGACAGTGCAGGGGTGAGAAAGTGAGAACCATAAAAATTAGTCATCATTTGGAAAGGAATTATGTTTTCAGACAGAGAACTGAGATAGGAAAAGGAAGAGTGTAAATGGCATCGTGTAAACCTCTTTGACCTGGTAAGTCCTTGGTTCCTGGTGTGAGAGCCAATGAGAAATGCATTAGTGCAGCACATCAGATTGAGGAATCCTTACTCCACTACCAGAAGGCCACACACAAATGCAGTGTTTTTTGCTGGTTTGGTGACTCAACATGCTAAGGCGTTATATCTTAGTTTCAACCATTGCCTTTTTATACTAATACATAGTCCCCATCAGGGACTTAAACCAGATGTCATGTCTCTATCATATTGGCTGTGATGGTAGTTGTTCGTGCTGAATGAGTTGCTTGAGACAGAAGTGTAGAACCAAATTTGGTAGTATTCTTGGCTTTTGCCCATGTTTTGAATCAAGGTTATATGATGTCTATACCAGTGATCAGAAAGGGAGACTGTCTTTAGTGATTGCTCCTCCTCACAGGTGTTGCCTTCATGGTTGGGAGGGAGAAGTAGGAGGTTAAAATAATAGTTGAAAGAGGAGATGTTGACTTTTAGTGAGATATCAGTGGAAGTACTACTGGAGTTGGTAAATTTCAACTATGGATATTTGGGGTTAAAATCTACCTTGAATTGTAAGTGAAATGACTTATGGTGTCATCCTACTCCCTAGTGGACTTGTTCCACATAGCAAAACCAGAATGGCATTATTGTAACTGTCGGTAGAGGCCCAGGACTTAATCTGTATTTATTGCTAGAGGAAGAGGGTTTAAGGTTAAGTCTCAGATACATTGACATACCTGTGTGATAATGGTTAAAGGCTGATCATAATGGGGATGTTGCATGTTGTTAAAGGTATCCATTGCTAAAACTATACTGGAACTGATTAGTAAGATGTGGTGCATGTAACAGTGAAGGATAACTGTTGAAATTTTGTTTTGGGTTCTAATAGTAGGACAGTGAAGGTACAGCAAAAAAGGGTCAATATTAATACGATTGGAGGAATTATGGGTGAAGTTGTGTAAAACTTCCTGATGCAGCTTGGTTTTCTCACACAATTGATCATATATTAAATTTGTTTCGGAAGAAAAATTTATAAGAAGATTCTGCTGATTTCATAGGCTGAACTTTGTATTAGAACTAGATTTTCATAAACTTGTTCTAGATTTACCTTTGGGAGTAAGCAGCTGCATTTTGTTTTGAAAAACAGCTGCTAACTATTGCAAGGAATGTAAGGAGATTTGGGTACATCAGTATTTAAACTCACATTGAATTAGTATTTAAACTAGTGCGATAACTAGTGATCTCCTCAGTCTCAGTGCTAGGATGGGGAATGAAGAAGATTTCTTCTTTATAAACTTATAAAGTGCCCACTGTGTTCAAATAGGACACATTACCTGCCCTAGGAAGCTTAAGCTAATCTTAGACAGGAGTCAGTAAATGAGAATAACCAACAGAAGGTATGATTTTAAAAAATCATTTGTGTACTTGCTCATAATAGGTGGAGTGCTTTCTCTAACAAAGTCTGAGATCCTAACACATTAATACAGAACATAAGCTTTTATTTAAAAATGAATTGTAGTTCTTATGCTAAGTGATGCAGAGCTGGTTTCCTGTGTTTACAGACTGATATCTCTAGTGCCTTTATTGCTGCTCATAGTTTTCTGTAGCAGCAGCAATATATTTTAATTAACAAGGTCCATGTTACTTTCACTACATCCAGGATGTATTATGTTAGTTATTTCTAATAGACATAGGGAAGCTTTAATGCCATTGTACAAGGCACTGGTAAGACCTCATCTGGAATGTTGTATACAGATCTGATCACTCATTCAATAAGATGAATTCAGACTAGAACGGGTGCCTAAGAAGATTGCTAGGATATTTAGGGGGAATGGAGTACTTGTCTTACCAAAGGAAACTAAAAGAGCTGGACTTGTTTAGCAAAATGAAAGCTGAGAAGGGACATGTGATGAGGACAAGTTCTTCAAATTTTTCATAGTAGATAGAGGCAAGGCTAATACAAAATGAGGAATTCTCAGGTTTGGTTGAAGAAGATATTAGGGATATGAATATTGATCAAAATAGTTAACTGGTTAACAATTAAAATTATATTGTGGAACCAGTTAACCATTGGTGGGTATAGGGCAGCTGGGGTGGGGATCTTTCCGGGCCTGTGGACAGGCATAATATGCCGCATTGGGCTGCTACAGCACGGCCAAGGGCCAGGGCCGCTGCAGCACACCTGGTTCCTACCTGCCCCTACTGTGGCATGACTGGGGTCTTGTCTGGTCCTTTCAGGGCAGTTTTGATGAGGTTGGGGTGTTGCAGTGCAGCTGGTGCCAGAATCCCAATGGCTTGACTGGTTTCCAACAGCCAGCCAATGGGGTTGGCTGTCCAGTTAACTGGTTACCCAATATGCATTCCAGTAAGCCAAATGCTTACTGGGTGACTGATTAACCTTTTACACGCTTAGTAGAGATCTCAGCACCTACCTTTTTCTGGCTCCATCACAGGGTTTAATCTAACTGCTGATCGGTTTCTGTTCCAGCCCTTCTGAAGGGAGAGAAGAGGAAAGAAAGATCAAGATTCCAATAATATTTTGCTTTCTCAATTTACTGCAGTCATATCTTGATAGTATCAGTGTTTTATTTTTTGTTGTGCTTTAGGATAGAGCAGGCATATAAGAGGGAGCAGAAAATGGAAAGGCTGAAAGTGGAAGGGTAGAGAAGGGAATGAAGTTAGGGAACAGATCATGAGGAAGGATATGATTTGATCATGAATTCTTTTATTTTAATGGATCTTGATTTCTTCAGCCTCATGAATGGCAGGATTTGGGCTTCCATAATTTATTATTGCCTTGTCCTGTCCATGACTTTTACTAAAATATCCATGACACAATCTTAGCCTTAAACATGAGACATGGAAAGGGGGAGAATATATATTTGCAAGGACCTGGATTACGACAGATGATACCAGCAGCTAGTAGAAAAAAGAGGCACAGATGAGTTGGAGACTTATGAGACTGGGTATAAAGATGAAGTAGGAAGATAGGAACATATGTAAAAATACAGTACATGATAGAGGGTGAGCTGTGAACTTGCCATTCCTTTTTGGTTAACGTTTAGCTTTTTCTGTAGCAAGTCTTACTAGGAAAGATTAGAACAGGAGTCCTCTGATATCCAGCACTTCTGCACCATTCACTACAATCCCTCTGGGAGAGGCCAGTGGCTCTATTATCTATGAATTACTAGGTAATCAGCATTAAGACAGCTGATTTATATGCATAACTCAAGGAGGTAATTTTCCTCTTGAAAATAGATTAGCACAGCTAGTGTGGCTAGCATTTGCTATTGTAAATTTGACCATGACTTAAGGGTTTTTTATATCCCCCCTTTTTTCTGTTTTTATTTACATGAGTTAATACTCTTTTGTTAATCATTTCTTCACACTCCAGAGGAAATTGCAGACATTGTGCTGAGAAAAGTGACCCTTGGTTTAATGATTAATTTAATGAAATATTCTGAGATGATACTAGTTGTGTTATATGTTTTCATGTTAGCTTTTGCTGTCAGGTTTAATGTGTATGACTTCTGAGATAACTCTGAATGATGGGGTATGGAACAGTGACCTTAAACACGTCTCACATCTTGTCTTAAAATCCTTTGTGAGTTTGGATCTCTGTGATAAGGCTTCTGTTAGTTTTTAAGTATCCCATTTCTCTTGATTACTCTGTCTTGTTGAGGCATAAAAAAGTGGTAGGAGTACTTATGAAGCAGTCTGAGTGTAGTTTGCATGAAAGGAGTAATCAGCTGAAATGGACACTGCTAAATTCTTAAGTACATGTGCCTAATGTGAATCCAGTGTATGCTTGTTTTGGCATTGAGATGAACTGATTTTCTTAGTAAGAAAAAATTGCCACAGTTAGCGCATGTATTTTAAGGGATCTTTTATTTTGAACTAAAAGATTTACTCAGCATTACTTGGTTCCTTAATTCAATATTTTTTATTTTTCTTCATTTAAATCATTGCTCTGGGGTAGGGCTGGGGATGAGGAGTTCAGTATGCAAGCTGCTGTAGGAAGAGAGGATAACTCCAGCCCTCTCTCACTGCAGCACCTTAGGGCCAGGTGAGAAGCGCCTGTCCATGGCCACGGCAGCAGGCATGGGTAGGTGAGGGGTGCATGTCCCACAGGTAGGGAACAGATTGAGAGAAAGATACATGGACAGACTCATATTTATAGTAGATAGCCGTCCCTTTCTATACCCCTGCACTCTGCTGACCCAATCAGATTATAGCTGTCCTGGTCCCCATTTCTGGCTCCTTGCTGCTATATACATTATATAGTATAACTGTCCCTGCTAGTAGACCCCTCCCTCTCCATTTTATGAGAAACAGTTACATTCCAGGTACATCCCATTGTCCTGGCACAACCAAACCCTTACCTTGCTTGAAGTTATGATAAAAGGAAGCTGCATACTAAATTTGGCGGTCCTAGCTCTTACTGGTTAGGAGGAGTTTTTGAACAACAGACAGACAGACAGAAAAACTCTCAAATATCAAGTAGATAGGAAAGAAAGATTGCAATCTATTTTTTTCCCAAACTCCATATCCCACCTGTCAGGGCTGATCCCCACTTTAGCACTCTGACTGCAGAAGGTGGGGGCCCACAAAGAGTTTAAAAATCCTTGCCTCTTTAGACTCTGCTTACAAAACCACCCCCCAGAGTAACAGATACACTGGTTCTGAGAAATAAACAAAAAAGCTGCCACCACCAAGTGAAACAAACCAATTTCTTCTTGGACCCAGGTAGAAAGCACTTGGACTTCCTTCTCCAGAGGTACCCCCAAGCTCCTCTGCCACAAGAAAGCTTGAAAAAATAAAGAGAAAAACAAACTTCAGTCTCTGGTAGCTGACCTCTCAGTCTGAGGCCTGCAGATACACACAGACAGACCTCCTGTACCTTCCAGGACACAAGAATCAAATCATCACCTTAAAAAGTGATTTTTATTACAAAACAAAAGATATACTTGATAAAGCATACTTGGTTGCTAGATGTTACAGAGCAACTAAGGAAAACAAATTAAAATAGAAGATCTCTGGGAACAATGCTTAGATGATAAATGGGGAGGAGAGGCATAGATTCACACAGAGCAGTTCAAACCAAACCACAAAATAAAGAAAATACCCTGATCGCTACTAGATCCACTTTTTCCCTTTATTTACTCCCAATCTTTTCTTGGTACAGTCCACTTCCATGCCCTAAATTTTTTGGAGGCATGGTAGTCCTGACTGGGTTTAAATCATTCTGTGTGTCTCAACTCCTGGTTTTACGCCCCCACACAAAGAAAGCAGGCAAGGAATCTATATCCAATTCAGATTTCAACACTCTATCCTGATTAGTTCTCCTGCCCCCTCTCCCCGCTAACACCCTTGCTAGCTATCTGAGTTTAGCCCATTAGTCATGGGTGTTGGTTACTCCTATCTATTACAGAGGAGCAGCTCTCCTCAGAGTTTGTTAATGACATTCCAAACTTGGTTCAACGGGGATCATGCAACAGCAACAATATAGGCAGTCCCCGGGTTATGTACAAGATAGGGACTGTAGGTTTGTTCTTAAGTTGAATCTGTATGTAAGTCGGAACTGGCGTCAGCCGCTGCTGAAACTAATCAGTTTCAACCGCGACTGAATCTGGATGCTAGTTCTGACTTACATACAGATTCAACTTAAAAAACCCAGGCGTCCCCAAGTCAGCTGCTGCTGAAACTGATCAGCGGCTGATTTCAGGAAGCCTGGCGCAGAGCAACTCTGCTTGGGGCTTCCTGTAGTCAGCCGCTGGTCAGTTTCAGCAGCGGCTGACTTGGGGACGCCTGGAGCAGAGCAGCTGGGGTGCTGCTGGGTTGCTCCAGTAGTGCGGCTCCTCGGCGCTACTGGAGCAACGCAGCAGCACCCCAGCTGCTCTGCTCCAGGCATCCTGATTCAGCCGCTGCTGAAACTGATCAGCAGCGGCTGAATCAGGATGCCTGGGGCAGAGCAGCTGGGGTGCTGCCGGGTTGGTCCGGAACGGTGCTGCGGGACCAACCCGGCAGTCCCCAGCTGCTCTACCCCAGGGGTAGGCAAGAAAAGCCTAGTCTGCTGGGGGGGGAGGCACTAGCTGCACCCCTCCCCCAGCAGACCAGGGGGACAGGAGCAAAGCCTTGGAGCACGCCCACAGCGGGACAGCCCAAGCGCGCTCGGGCTGTCCCGCTGCGGGCGTGCTCCAAGGCTTTGCTCCCCATCTCCCTGCAGACCAGGGAGACAGGGAGCAAAGCCGCTGAGCACGCCCGCAGCGGGACAGCCCGGGCGCACTTGGGCTGTCCCCCTACGGGCGTGCTCAGCGGCTTTGCTTCTGTCCCCCTAGTCTTTGCTCAGGTGTCCTTGGTCTGCTGGGGGGGGTCCAGCGGCTTTGCTGGACCCCCCCCCAGCAGACCAGGGGGACAGGAGCAAAGCCGCCCAGGCGGGGGGAGTCCCGCCGCCTGGGCGGCTTTGCTCCGGGGCAAACGAGCAAAGCCGCCCAGGCAGCGGGACTCCCCCCGCCTGGGCGGCTTTGCTCGGGTGTCCCTGGTCAGCTGGGGGGGTCCAGCGGCTTTGCTGGACCCCCCCCCCCCAGCAGACCAGGGGGACAGGAGCAAAGCCGCCCAGGTGGGGGGAGTCCCGCTGCCTGGGCGGCTTTGCTCCGGGGCAAACGATCTGCGGCTTTGCTGGACCCCCCCAGCAGACCAGGGAGACCGGGAGAAGCTTTTCTCGCCCCGGAGGACATGGGTGGCGATCCGCCGCCCGTGAGCTCCGGGGCGAGAAAAGCCCCGTTCGTAAGTGCAGATCTGACATAAGTCGGATCTGCGTAAGTTGGGGACTGCCTGTACATACTATTCTATTCTACCATTCCACTGCTGTGTGGTGTACTTTCTCACTGGGTCCCATACTGATTGTTTGTTGTATTGCAGTGCAGTTGGATGGTTCAGTTGGCTCTCCATACGAAATATTTGAATTACAAAATGATGTGGACAGTATTATGAGCCTGTTTCTTCTTAAAACAAAAACCAAATGTCAGCCAAAGATGAAATACAGATATTTAAAATGAACCAGTGGTATAAAAAGTGTCCTCTTTTCTATCAGGACTAGCTAGAATCTGCTGACCAGTGTGTATGGTATGAGCAGAAAACTAAAGGGGAATCGTTAATATTATGGAACTATGCTTATTTTTTCTAAATGTATTTTGCTGAGAGAATTTAATAATCTCAGAAGTTAACATTTTAATATTTAAAAACTTATCAAAATTAGCATTACACAGTTGCTGTAATTTTTATGTTCATATTAATTCTATTTTGAAAGATTCTTTTTTAGTTAATGTTCCTTTTTAATTTTTATTTCTGGAATTGTTTTTTTCGCACTTATCCATTTTTAGCCTTGTTTGTATGCCTGTCTGTGATGAAATTTAAGTATTTTTCTCAAATGGCTGCTTTTTGTCTGGAGGCGTATAGTGATACTTTGATATGTTGACTTTTTAAAATGATAATCTAGGAGGTTTGGGTTGATTAGACCATTTAACCAATTTAAGTAATGTTTAACCAGTTCATACCCTTTCAAGATTTATTCTAATAAATCCTCATTTACGTTTTGTCATTCTTCTAGTAGGCCTGTTTCTTAGGTTTTTTTTAATTATTTCATTATATTAGGTGTTTCTGCATATGTCAGGTGTGGTGGGCTCTCATATTATTAGGTTAATAGCACGATTGTGTCTCCAAATGGCTTTAGAATGGGGCATTCATTAAGATCTATTTTTTCATACATGCCGCTGCAGCACAGTTTTTAAAAGTCCATTTCTTTTCTTTTGTGAGACTAATAACCTTTGTGTATATTTGGACTTGGGAATAAATTTTCTCAGAAAATGGTGGTGGTAAAATCAAACTTTCCTTGGTGTAGGAAGAGACAGTGCTACTGTGTGTGGGTGTGTAGCTATGTGCAAAGGGCTGCTCGAAGCTCATTTCTCTCCAGGGGGATAACAGGCTGCATACCAAAGCTGTGGCCAGGAGAAGCCATCAAGCAATGTGTGGGCAGACTGCATGTTCTTTTATTAGCATCTTCATTGTACTTTTTTAAAATCTCAACTAACAGTGAGCTCTAGGCTTCTTCTGTTAAAGCTGGTTCCTTACTTAACTGCTTAACTATCTAGTTTGAATCACATTTTGCTGCAGTAGATTGTTTCTGTTGAATGTGTCTTTTTGATTTTTTTTGGTATTATTTGAGATTTATACTTAAATAAGATATTTTAACTATTATTTGCTTTATAATACAAAACAGTAACATGTGCTCCAATCCCAAATATCACTTCTAATACTTTTCTAGAATCAATTTAAGCCAAGAATTCTCAAACCTTTCTTTTTTGATGGGGCCCCCTTTGAAAGTAGTCCAAGCTTTGATGACTGCCACCCCCAAAAACTGATGACTAGGGACATTAGATAGCATGTAATTGAACAGTGGCTTAACCGCATCAAATTTTAGCAGTTACATGACTATTCAATAGTTCCTGGAGGTGGGGCTGGCAGCCAGTGTGCTCCTGGCCCCACACCCAGGGAGCCCCTTGACACTCCATGCTACTGCCTCTATCAAAAACCAGCTTCCAGCTTGCTACCTGCAGTGCTGCCTGTGATACAGGGTGGCAGCAGCCGTTGTCCAGGGCCTGCTGCAGACAGAGGTTGCTTTGTGGCAGCCTCTCATGCCCCCCTCCTCACGCTGCTGCCTCTGATAGAAAGGCAGCAATGGGGGGAATGCAAGTAGTCAACAGGATTAACCAATAACCCAGATTTATCGATTAATCGTATAGTCATCTGCACATTGACTTCCCTAATGATGACCCCCATATTATGCCACCATTCATTCGGCACTACTTCTGATAGCAACACTGCCTTCTCAGCTTGGTGCCTGTTTCTAAAGGCAGCACTGTGATCAGCAGTAGTGCAGACATAAAGGTGTCATAATGTGGTATTGCCACCTTTAGTTGTGTGTTGCCTTCAGAGCTGGGTGTCTAATCACCAACAGCCGCCACTCTATGGCTGCCCAGCTTTGGACATAGCACAGAAGTAAGGGTGGCAGTAGTGTAACCCCTCCCTCCTGCAGTAGGCTTGCAACTCCCCTAAGAGTTGAGACTTTCAGTTTGAGAAATGCTGGTTTAAATCAACATGAAAAAAAGTAAAGACCTCTATCAGAGAGAGTGCTAAAAATGTAAATACTTTTTTTAATTTCCTGGAGTCAGATTTCAATGAATGCTACAGTTAAGTATATTTTTCTCTTGACACACAGCTTATTGATGGAACTTTGAGATCTAGAAATGTGGATAAATGTGTTAATGCTGATGAAATAGAGAAGGGGTGTATAGAGCTGGACTGGAGGAATGTTTTAGTAAAATATTTGAATAGCAGAAAACAAGTTGATGTGGAGACATTTCAGCTCACAGTGGTTTAGAGTTTGGCACATTTTAAGCTTTCATTTGCTTTTCTAGTGCTATCTTTTGTTTTTGAAAGTTGTGTAATACCCACAAATAGATATATACAAGAAGCATCTTGTCTCATTATTTGACATTATGACTTAAAACTTACTGTTTAAATGAAACTACAGATTGTACTTCGTTTAACTGGGACTCTATGGTCTGGCAATATCTGTGGTCTGGCAGAACCATGGATATTTGTAGACTACATAGCTCAGGTATAGGGAGGTCAGGTTGCAGGGCTGGAGCAGCCGTGGGGTGCGGAGACTCTGCTGGGAGACGGGGCAGAGTGTGGAGGGGCAGGTGGTACAGCAGGGAGCTCTGGCCCTTGCAGCTATGTGGCAGTGGGGGTTTGGCAGTGGCAGCCATAGAACTCTGGCCCTGGCTGGAGAGCTTGGGGATGGTGGCAGCAGCCATAGAGTTCAGGGATGCCACCAGTGGCCACGGAGCTGTGACAGCAGTGGCAGCTGGAGAGCTTCGGCAGCAGACCTCTATCCCTGGCTGCAGAGCTCTGGCCCCGTCCACAGAGCTCCCGTCCCGGCCCCTGCAGCAGGAAGGGGACTCTGTTCCCAGCTGTGGAACTCCGACCCAATGACAGCCATGGCTGGGCAGGCGGCAGCGGGTCAAGGCTGGAGCCCTTGCTGGGGTCAGCAGGACAGCATGGGTTGTGTTGGGAGAGTCCTCCTCTGGTCCGGCAGATCTGAGGGTGCTGGACAAGGGAAGTCCAACCTGTACTAACTTTGTAACCTTGTAAAGGATCTAACATGGTGGTTACTAAAGACTCACAATGTTGGTTGACCTAATCTTGTAACTGTTACACCATAAAATTTGCCTCATCTTTCCTCCTCTAGCTCCTGATAACTATCCAATGATCTGGCAAAAATGATCTGTACCATTTTGTTTATATTTATGTATTTTTTGGCTTTGTTCTTTTAGAACTGTTGTCTCAGGGTTGGACTCTCCAGCTAAGATCAGCTCCATGGAAAAGAAACTCCTTTTAAAGAGCAAAGAGCTTCAGGACACCCAGGACAAGTGTCACAAGGTATTTATTTATGTGAGTGGCCTCCCTCATTGCTCCAAGAATCTACAACCAGTGTATGCCAAGGGATCTGTCAGATGCTTCTGATCATCCAGTTCTGTGGTGGGCAAAGTTTTTTTCCATCCGTGAAGTCGCTTCCTGTTCAGTAAAGAAGAAGATGAATTTAGGCCATGCCTATGCTGTAGATGTGTTAAACTTAACAAGAGGAGGCTCTGGATTTTAAACAGTCCTTTTCTCACCAGGACACAGATGACTGCTTCTTCAAGCATGTGGTATTTCCTCCTCATCCTGCAGAGTTGCTGCACTGCTATTCTGAGTGATACAAAGTCTCTCTTCCTAGTCCTTCAGCTTCTACTTGTGTAACTGTTGCCTTTTCATTGAGTTGGTGAATATCTTTTAACTGTTGTTTCTGAATCAAGAAAACTCCCTGGAGTCTATAAAACTTCAAGTATTGTTTGAGACTTTAAGAGAGTGCAATTATTTGTGTCTCTGTCTTGTGCTGGATTTGACCATTTATTCCTGCAAAGAAATGGGGGGGAACCATCCTCTGGTCCAACATGGATTTGGGATAAAGCTAAAGTGACCCATCTCTGCAAAATCAAGTGAAAAATGATTGTGGCTTCTTTGCTAACTGGGGTTCGAAGAATGACTGACTGAATATGAACAAGCAGCTTGAATGAATGGGGTGACTTAGACTTACTACTTGTCCTTGTGAAGAACTGTGCATTCCCAGGAGCAGACACAATGGTATTGGAATTTAAATAGCATCTGGAAAATTATAAGTAGGAGTCTCTTAGAGACTGAAATTCATCACATGCGGTGTGTTGAAATTAGTGACGGAGAGAACTTTTGAAATGTTTTTTAACCTTTCAATATTTGTTGCAGATGGAGCAGGAAATGACACGATTGCACCGGAGGGTGTCAGAGGTGGAGGCTGTACTTAGCCAAAAGGAGGTGGAACTGAAAGCCTCTGAGACCCAGCGATCCCTCCTGGAGCAGGATCTGGCAACCTACATCACAGAATGCAGTGTGAGCCTTTACCCTAGTCCTTTTCCCTCTGAAGGTGCCATTTCTGATGGTCTTTTAATTTTCTTTTCCATGATGGTCTCAGTGGTGCTTATTACAACATCATTCCATAGTAATGGTAAAGGAGCTACAACTGTTGTCTTGGTTCTGTTCTTGTCCTAATAGCTATGCTGTGTCACTTTTGGATTCTGAGCTTTGATAGACTTCAGAATGAAAGCAAGGTGGGGCCTATTCAGTAGCTGGAAAACCTCAAAGGATAATGAAGGTGTTTCAGGAAATGGTGGTATTGACTCAATAATATGACATTCTGAGTTCTCACTTCTCTAGTTTCCCAGCATACGAATAGCAATGTGTCTGTGACAAATGCTGTTTTTCAGCTGGGATATAAAAAACAGGCCCTTAAAGATGTACATTTAATATGCTTTGTCATTTTTGCATGAGTAGGGATGTCTGGCCTGTTGTCTTGGCAAAAATGCAATAAGGGTGTTTACACTCTGCCTTCTTAAATAGTGATAGAAATGTAGCCGTGTTAGTCTGGTGTAGCTGAAACAAAAAACAGGACTATGTAGCACTTTAAAGACTAACAAGATGGTTTATTAGGTGATGAGCTTTCGTGGGCCAGACCCACTTCCTCAGATCAAATGGTGGAAGAAAATTGTCACAACCATAAATATCAAATGATACAATTTTAAAAAATGACCACATATAAAAAGGACAAATCAAGTTTCAGAACAGAAGAGGGATGGGGGGAGGGGTTGCCCACAAAACAGATATTAGACAGGATCACAAAGAAAAAACAGTTTCTTGCCATTTCAGCCAGAAAGGACACTGTCTCAACGACTTAATTACCTGCATCAAAGACCTTTTCAGACCATACTTGAAAGAGAATCCTCTGAACTGTCATTCATACTTAAATACGACACTTTACCCCTAAGTTTAAACAAAGACGTTAATTATCTTACCCATTACAAAGGTAGCTTCCCCAATTATCACCTCTAATATCCTTAGCTCACAGACATTTACCTTCCCCCCTGCATCCCCCTCCTGTTCTGAAATGTGATTTGTCCTTTTCATATGTGTTCATTTTTTTAATTGTATCCTTTGGTATATATGGTTGTGACAATTTTCTTCCACTGTTTGATCTGAGGAAGTGGGTCTGGCCCACGAAAGCTCATCACCTAATAAACCATCTTGTTGGTCTTTAAAGTGCTACATAGTCCTGTTTTTTGTTTCTTAAATAGTGTTTGTATTTTCAATTGGATTTGATATTCTTCTGTCTTCCTCCCCCCCCCCCCCCCCCGCACCAAAACTCTGTCCATGTAGCATTCCAAGATAACACTCCATCAGTGGCTGTTTTACAGTGGTGTGTGTAACATTTCCTGTGGAGTATAACTTCATTTATCATTCTAAATAGAAGAGGGAACATGAATTTATTAGAATAAATGGGGGGCTTTCAGTGCAGTAACACACAGCAGGAGGGGCATCTGAAACAGATGAACCATCTGGATATACTAGATTTTATTGTATAAACATGAAAACGTTTTGGATCCTTCTAGATGACAGATGATATGCACACTAAGTAGGTGATAGGAGCAGTAATCTAATTTGAGATCCGTAAGCAAAGGTTTTGCCCAAACCTTGAAACATTAATGCTGTCCTTTTTTCTTTAAAGTTTAAAAAAGAGAAAAGGACATAAATGATGTTCAACAGTGGGGGGAAAATAGCTAGTCATGATAGTAATGGTAGCATCAAATGAGTGCCAGTGCTAGAAATATAAAAAAAATGGATGGATAATTAATGTTGCTAAGAAGTATTACTGCATATGTTCTTTGACACTACTTCTTGCTCCCAGTGATGATTGGAACTGCAGTGATACAGCTACTGCTGTTGTGTTTGTCTTGTCTTAATCAGTTGTTTTACCTGTAGTCTTCCTTTGTTCTGTTAAGTGTTCATAATTTAGGTAAGTTTATAAGTCCATTTCAGACATTGCCTTGGGATGGGGTAAGCCCTGATCTCCTTTGCTTTCTTCCTCCTCCTGCTTTTCTCCAGCTGGAAAAATTGAAGTTAGCAGTAGCAGAGAATTTGCATGATTCTCTCATTGATGTCTTAATGTGTTGTCTCAGTATTTGAGGTGAATCTTTTTGCTCCTTTAGCTGAGGATATTTCTTGTAGAATAGTGTGCAAAGGGTCTATGCATTGAGCATTTTACTTTTTGCAGAGCTTAAAGCGAAGTCTGGAACAGGCACGGATGGAGGTTTCTCAGGAGGATGACAAGGCACTACAGCTTCTTCATGATATCAGAGAGCAAAGCCGAAAACTGCAGGAGATCAAAGAACAGGTACAACTGCTTCTTAAGAGCAGAACATCTGACACTAGAATTGCACTGCTTATGTCACCTGGTTCTGATGCCAGGAATTTATTTTATGTTGGTGGGATACTAAGGTTCCCTGTGTGTGCGGTGGTGGGAAGAGTTCCTTAAAGAAAGTAACTAAGAACAAACTTGGACGTATGTGTTTGTAAGTGCTCTTGAGCTTTCCTTTATTTTTTGCAGTCCATCAACCTGATCAAATGAAATCTTTGCCTAAAAAACAAATTAAAAAGTTGCAATATTTTGGGAAACTTCCATGTTGGAAAAATCAATTCTTTCCTTGCTAATGCCCATTCAAGGTAGGTGTGTGGGCTTGCCACACGCACCAGTGCCAGAAGATTTTCCTTTGGCAATATCCATAGAGGAATGGCGCGCACATGCCATGCTACATAGGACACTGCTGGAAACCCACCACACTCTTTCCTTCTTGCTCCCAGTGATGGCGCTTGGGACTGCAGTGATACAGCTACTGCTGTTGTGTCTGTCTTGTCTTACTCAGTTGTTTTACCTGTAAATATTCTTTCTTTGTTCCGTTAAGTGTTCATAATTTAGGTACCGTATATACTCGAGTATAAGCCGAGTTTTTCAGCACATTTTTTGTGCTGAAAAATGCCCCCCTCGGCTTATACTCGAGTCAGCATCTCGAGAACTGAGGAAAGTGAGTACGCTGGTCAGGTTCTAAGGCATCCAGGTTGTCGTATCTGTCAGGAGGTGTTATTGTTATGGACTGCGCGGCAGGGCCTTTCCAGAAATGGCTTCGTGCCTCCTGCTCGCAGGCGGGCTCAGCGCGTCTCTGCCGCCGGCCGGGTCTAGCCGCGTGAGCCCGGAGCTCCAGCCCCGGTAACCGAGGCGCTCGGGGCGGGGGGCGCTGCCGGGAGCGGGCTGGGCTCCGTGTGTCGGGGGCCGTCGCTGCGCGGGGCGCTCGGAGCCTCTGCCAGCCGCTTGGGTTGCGGGTGCGCCCGCAGGTGCTGCTTGGAGCCAGCGGCCTCGCCCCGGGGCCGCCGGCAGGGAGGCTCGGGGAGCAGCCGAGAGGGGCTCTGGCCTGGGAATGGTCCGGGAGGGGGCTGAGCTGGTTGGGCCGAGTGTCCGAGCGTTTGTTCCCGTGTGTGACTGGTGCTGGCGCTGGGCGCTTTCTTGCAGGCGGCCCTTCAGGGGCTCATTGGATTGGCGGGAGGACTTTGAGCGGGAGTTACGGTATTTTTGATACCATATTGTTTTTGTTGACCCCCTTTTCCACTTACAGAGCTAGGTTATTGTTTTTCTTTGAAATAAATATTCATGTAATTTTATTGGTATCTATCTTCATTTTTTACATTTACCAGTAGCTGCCTCATTTCCTACCCTAGGCTTATACTCGAGTCAATATTTTTTCCCAGTTCTTTGCGGTAAAATTAGGTGCCTCGGCTTATATTCGGGTCGGCTTATACTCGAGTATATACGGTAAGTTTATAAGTCCCTTTCAGGCATTGCCTTAGGAGGGGGCATACCCTGATCTCCTTTGCTTTCCTTCTCCCCCTGCTTTAAGTTGTGTTAATCGCCATAGGCCAATTAGCGACACACATGATAACTGTTTATGGTGCTTGGGAGAAGCACACATTAATGGCAAGTGCCAGATTTACAAAACATTTAGGCCATGAACTAAATAGGAGAGAGACATTCATTTAAAACCTCTCCTGATGGAATTGGCCCTTGCCTGGAATATGATCAATGCTCGGATTTGTTGCCAAGCATTAGTGCTTCGGTGCGTAGTGCACCAATGGTACCATATGGAAGCCGGCACTGGTCCCTGTCATTGGGGCTTTGCCTAAGAAACCTAGGAATGTGGGTAGAGGCAGATCTCTGGGTCTGCTGAAAGAAAAAGGCAAGCAGGGAGCCAGCATAGACCTGCTTTGTCAGGCCCATCGACTTCCACATCAGACTGAGCAGTGTAGTCCATCCCCCTCACCTACCTTGGACAGCAGTGCTCAGCTCTGCATGCTATTGACCTCCAAGGCTCTTCAAGTGGCCCAGTACATTATGTTGATGCAAATGTTCCCCATGGCAGTTGTAGCTAAAGCTACATCATAGGGGAAACCCTCATTTGGTCCATCTCTGTCCCTACATAGGCAGCATTCCCAGACATGAATCTGACGAAGTGGGTCTTTGCCCCCGAAAGCTTATGCTCCAATAAATCTATTAGTCTATAAGGTGCCACAGGACTTCTCGTTATTCCCACTCTAGAAGGATATCTGGCCAGAAATCACCCCCTCGCAGTGTGAGGCAGAAGGCCCATTGCTCTGTGTGCTTCCCCAGTTGGTGCAACGGGGCTCAATGACTTGAGGCAATACTTGCCAATAAATGAGTGTAGACCAGGGGTGTCCAAACTTTTTTCAAAGAGGGCCGGATTTGAAGAAGTGAACATGCGTGAGGGCCGACCATTTTGCCTGACATTCTTTGAACCATTAAAATTAAATGCAAATTAACTATTTTATGCAAAGTTTATTGCAAACAGCATACTTTTCATTTTGTCACATGGATGACAAATCTAAACAGGTGTTAAATCACTCTGCCTTTCATATCTGAAGGCCAGATGAAAAAAAAATCCAGGAAGCTGAAATATATGTCAGGAACATTGTAAAGTACATTACATATTATTGGTAATAAAGGTTGTCTGTCAACTTTTAAGTTCAAAAAATATGAACAGGAACATAACACCAAGTATACATGTTGTGTCCAAATATATTTATAACTGATTTAGACCAACTGACATTAACTGAGATTTTACAATGTATTCATCTCAATTGAAAAAAAACTTGCCTGCACTAATGTGAAGGGTGAAACTGAGATCTGGACTGCAGCACATAGGCTAGGTCTGGTTCAAAGGCAGTGGTTTTGATGCACAAAATGTCACGCAGGTGAGAGTCACTTAGTCTTGTCCTCACGCGGTTCTTGTTAAAGTTCATAGCAGAGAATGTCTTCTCACACATATATGTTGAGCCAAACAAGCTCAGCATTTTCTTAGCCAATGTTCGAATCTCTTGAAACTGGCTCTTATCCAGTTGGCGGTAAAAGTTCACAAGAGAGAGCTGTTGGTGACGACTGCGTAACTCGCTGTCACAATGCAGCTCAATGAGCTCGAGCTGCAGCTGATCTGGAGCATCATCGGGGTCAAAGAGAATGGAGAGGAGAAAAGGCTGATCTCCTTTTCAATAGCTGCAAAATCCTGAAAGCACCGTTTAAACTCCCCAGCCAGAGATGCGATGTCTGCTGCATACTTGCTCGTTTGCGCACTGATATTGTCCTGTGGAAAACTGTTCATTATTTCCTGCAACGCTGAAAAATGTATGGTATTGGGCTGTGTTTGTGACAACTGCCTTATGAAAAGTTGCAGCTTTGTCCCAAAGGCTTTGAGGTGTGAATAAAGCTGGTTCACCGCTGCATCTTTCCCCTGAAGACTCGTGTTCAGTACATTCAGATGCTTTGTTATGTCAACTAGAAACCCCAAATCAGCCAGCCAAATAGGATCAGATAGTTCTCACATTGGTTGTCTCTTTGTTTCCAAGAATTCTCCGATTTCCTTTCTGAGAGAGTAGAAACGCTGCAGTGCAGACCCCCGAATGAGCCATCTTACATCGTTGTGATATAAAACATCTTCGTATTCAGCCTGGATGTCCAGTAGAAACTGTTTAAACTGGCGGTGGCACAGCGCTTTAGAGCGAATAAAATTAATAGTCTTTAGCACCGGTTTCATAACATGATCATATTTGAGATGTTTAGCACAGAGAACTTGTTGATGAATGATACAATGGAGTTTAATAGCTTTGCCTCCTTCTTCGATCACCTTGTTACAGATTAGGGTTGATAATCCACTTCGTTCACCAACCATGGCAGGTGCCCCATCAGTAATAATCCCAGTAACTTTGTTCCAAGGCAGTTTCATGTCATCTATGGCGGAACTAACAGAAACAAATAAATCTTTTCCTCTTGTTTGGTCCGTAAGGCTCTGGAGGTCAAGTAGCTCTTCAGTCACATTCATTTCATCGTCCACCCCTCTCATAAAAATCAGCAACTGAGCTGTGTCAGATAGGTCCGTGCTTTCATCACAGGCTATTGAAAAGAAGTCAAAATCCACTCCTTTGGACGTCAACTGTCTCTTAATATCTGATGAAATCTCTTCAGTTCTCCGTGCTACAGTGTTACGAGCCAGGCAAATGTTGGCAAACTCTTGCTTCTTCTTGGGACAGATATTCTCAACCATTTTCATAACGCATTCTTTGATAAAGTCACCCTCAGCAAAAGATTTGCAATTTTTAGCAATTAACGTTGCCACCTCATAGCTCGCCCTTGTGGCATTTTCATTTGACTCACGGGCTCTTATGAAAAATCGCTGTTGTGACATTAAAACAGCTTCAAGTTGCTTCAACTTTTCACTGCGGTCGCGCCCTGTTAGCTTGTCGTATGTGCTATGTCTCGACTGGTAGTGTCTCTTGACATTAAATTCCTTAT
Source organism: Pelodiscus sinensis (assembly GCF_049634645.1). Taxonomy (NCBI): domain Eukaryota; kingdom Metazoa; phylum Chordata; order Testudines; family Trionychidae; genus Pelodiscus; species Pelodiscus sinensis. The sequence continues at coordinate 9,623,525 of NC_134725.1, forward strand.
AAACAGACACAGTCTCTTGGCATATCAGACAAACACAGTGATTCCGTATTTCAGTGAAGAAATATTCCACTTTCCACCTGTCCTGGAAGCGGTGGCCCTCACTGTCAACTTTCCTTCTCTTATTTACAGTCGCCATTTTTGAAATTGACCAGAAGGGGAAGGGATCATGTGAGCGCAGTGCCAGAGGTTTTGGTCTGAGTAATACACTGCCCAAGTAATACACTGCACTAATACACTGCCCAACAAGAATTCTCTTGCCTTTGTGGCTGTGTATGGTGACGAGTCTAAGGATGAGCTCGGGTGTGTTCGCAGCTCCACGTGCCCGAGCCCGCCAGGAAGCTGACAGTGCGCAGCGCCAATCACAGGTACTGAGACATTTCCCGATCTCTGCAGCTGCGGAGTCTGTCCCTGCACTCTCAGCCCCAAGGTGGAGGGCCCGCGGGGTCGGAGGCGGGCGGAGAGCGCAGGGCACGCCGGCCTCACGGCGGCCCGGGGGCAGGGCGAACCCGTAGCCGAGCAGGGGAGCGGGGCTGTGGACGTGCCCTGCAGGGTAGGCTCTAGGACCGCGGAGGCCATGGGTGGTGGCGGCGGCGCGGCCGGAAGCGGCGCGCTGGGCGCGCCAGTTCAAAAAAGCGCCGGGGAGCCAGGAGAGGGGGAGGAAGCGGGGGCCATATTAAACCAGAACACGGGCCGCAATTGGCCCGCGGGCCGGACTTTGGACATGCCTGGTGTGGACCTTGTGAGGCATGCACTGCCTGCCGTATGCAGCATACCCGAGAATGTTTCTCCTCGTGCTCCAGTCAATGCTCAAGGAACAGATAACTCATCTGCCAGCACCGGCTTCCTCCAAACATTTCAGGAGAGCATAGGGGTTTTTTGTTGTCCCACTCCAATCGCTGGTGCCCCTCATCCATGGCACTGGTTGCCTATCCGCACCTGGCGCAGATTCTCTGATTGACACTGGTCATTGGGATGTCAGAGTAGACCCTCCTCTGCATTGATTGGGTCAGCCTCAATCAGGAGTGGTCAATACCTCTCTCTCTTTAGAGAGTGAGAGAGAGAGTTTTGCTCACACTTTGTTGGTCTCTAGGAAGCATCTGATCTGCAAGCCTTACCCCACAGCCCTGTTCTTTACTGCTGACTCAGGCTCTTTACTGCAGACAGGGCCACAAATGATGCCATGGCCTCAGATTCCCTGACCTGCCCAGTGGTGCCTGTGGAAACTATGGGGGTTCTCTATGCCACCCCAGATGCCTCCCTCAGTAGCTAGGGCACCGAAGGCACTGTCAGCCTCCCTCTTCAAGAAGCCCCTGGTGCTGGAGGGGCCACCAGCCCACCCACTGAGGAAGAGATAATAAATCAGCTTCTTGCTCCCTGTTGCCCAAAGAGGTTCCATTGGAGCGGGCATCCTCCTTGTCCTCAGATGAGGCCATCATGGGGCCTCCACCTCTACTTCCACAGGATACCATGAGAGCCCATCAGGATTTTTTTAAATGGTGTCCTCCCACCTAGATTTCCAGTTAAGGAGCTGGAGGAGCCTCCAGAAACCCTCTTTGGGGTGCTTGGCCAGAGAACCACAGCCAGTGTTATTTTGCCCCTCCATGACTGGGTCAGAAAGATCGTAAGAGCTCTTTGGCAGACCCCATTCTTCCTGCTCGCCATTTCCAAAAGGGCAGAGTGCAAATACTTTGTCCCTGTCAAGGAGCATGAGTACTTACATACTCATCCAGTCCCTAATTCTCTTTTTGTGGAGTCTGTGAACCACTAGAAGTGACAAAGAACAAGGGCTTCACTTTCCTGGATCAGTCCCCTCCCCCCGTTTTATTTGCCCACTTTTTATGCCCTTTCCTTCATGCCTACTAAGGATGTCAATGAGTAGTTGACTAGACAATTAACCAGTAGCAGCCTCATTCTGCGGGGAGTTAGTACCCTCCACGGATAGGGACTGGCTCTCCTTGCATACTGGTCCTCCTGCCATTTTGCGTTGCTGCTTATGATAGAGGCAGTAGCATAGAATGGCAAGGGGCTACCCGGGAATGGGGCCCTGGAGTGCACTGGCTGCTGGCCCTGCCCCTTGGAACCATCAAATAGTTGTGTAACTGCAAAGATTTAATATGGTTACATGACTATTCACATACACAATATCTGACATCCCTACTGCCTACACTCCATAATTATGAACCCATGGGTTCGCAGTATGGCTATACCCTGAAACTAACCTTTCCCCCCCCCCTTCTCCCACAGCTCCCCTAGCCATCTCTCTTCAGGAACCCTTCTCCTGAGAATTTATGTGTGAGAGAAGTTGACAGGTTGCTGCAGATAGGTGCAGTGGAAGAGGTTCTACCTAGCAATGTTAAAAATCATGTTATCTGTGTAAATGTGTAACCGCTGTGGTCCACGGAGGATACGGTGCTGCACATAAATGTCAGAGTGCCCAAAATGGTTATTTGAGGTTTCCGTGCCTCACCTGGCACAGTGGTCAAGATCTTCACATCAGCACATCCACAATGTTCTACATCATCAGGCAGGGAGGAGCTTGCTTTTCAGCACTCTGCCAGGAAGCAATCCACAACATTAATCTGGAAATGTCACCTCCCAAAGACCAGGAATTCATTAGCCAACTGGCTGAGCAAAGTCTTCTTCTTACCGCCAATGGGCTCTCCACCTGGAAGTGTTTCTGTTCTCTTCCAGAAGTGGGCTACTCCCCATGTGGGTCTGGGTTACTCCCCATGTGGGTCTGTTCATCATCAGACAGAACAGGAAGTGCCACAGTTTCTGGTCCACACAGCGGGAGGTGAGGGGGAGATATGGGTGAACAAAGGGTCCCTCTCAGACACCTTCCTCCCATCATGGGTGGGAGAGGAGGCCAAAGCCTGAGTGATCCTCATTGCTCTGGTGTGGCTACACCAGCATTGGTTCAGCACTCTGAAGAACCTGGTGATACTCTCACCATGGCTCTTGCTGAGTCTACCAGACCTCTTGTCCCAGGATCATGCTTACCTGCTGCACCCTGACTTGGCATCCCTTCCTCTCACAGCATGGATGCTGCATGGCTGAATCCAGAGGAATGATCCTATTCTCAGGAAGAGCAGCAAGTCCTCCTGCAAAGCCAAAAGCCTTTGACCATCCTGATATATGTAGCTAAGTGGACTAGATTTTTATGTGGGCTGCAGAGAGGAATCCCTTTCCTCTGAGGCCCTTTTTTAGACCAGTTTGGACTATCTGCTCCACTTGAAGTATCAGGGGCTGGTGCACACATCAGTGAAGGTTTATTGGCAGCAGTCTCAGCCTTCCTCCCACTGATCCAAGACCAGCCAGTTTCTCCCACATCATTGATGATCAGGCTCTTAAAGGGCCTCAAGAGTCTCTTTTCACAGGTCTGAGCCCCTGTTCTGCAATGAGATGTTATCTTGGTCCTCCCCAGGCTTATGTCACCACCCTTCCCGTCATGGAAGATAGCCTCCTTGGTAGCTATAATGTCGCCTGGGGGGGGTCTCTGAACTGAGCGTCTTGACCTTGGAGCCTCCATATACTGTTTCCTGTAAGCATACGGTGCAGCTCTGGCCTCATCTGGCCTTCCTCCCTAAGGTGGTGTCTGTATTCCATGTAAGTCAAGCATTTTCCTCCCAGTCTTCTGCCCAAATTTGATAAGATTAATAAGGAAAGGTCCCTTCATGCCTTAGATGTAGAGTGAGCTCTCACCTATGTAGACCAATCAAAGTTCTTTTGCAGGTTGTCCCAGCTCTTCATCACTTCTGGTGAAAGGATGATGGGTGTCTCAGAGTCTTCCAAAGGATCTCAAACTAGATAATCTCTTGCATGTGGATGCGCTATGAGTTGGCAGGAGCCCATCTGCTACCAGTAGTGAGAATACACTTGACTAGGGCTCAGGCTTTTGGCTGCCTTCCTGGTTCTCATCCCTATTCAGGCCATCTGCAAGTCTTCAGTGAGTTCACTGGTTCACACAGTTGCATGCCATTATGCCATCACACAGTAGGTCAAGGATGATGCCCAGTTTGGCAGAGCTGGTTGCAATCTGCATGTGCTGAAACTCCTACTCGCCTCCTTGTAGTTATGTACATGAGCAAGCATTAGAAGAAAAGACAGTTAACTGTTTCTGTAACTGCTGTTCTTCGAGATGTGTGGCTCATGTCCATCATCATCCTGCCCTCCTTCCCCCCGTTGGAGTTTTGGGCAAGAAGGAACTGAGGGAAGTGGTGACAGCCCGGCAGCATCTTATATAGCATGGCATGCATGTGCCACTACAGGGCCTTGGAGCTGGTCCCCTTATAGTGAGAGAAAATCTTCTGGAACCAATGCCTGTGGCAAGCACACACACCTACATTGAATGGACATGAGCAACACATCTCAGACACCAGTAACGGAAAGAGTCAAGTTACACAAGTTGATAAAGGCTAATGTTACTGTCACCTAGAGCTCATGAATACTCACATTGAAGTTCTGAATTGGGGAAGAACCACCGTAACCCATAATTTGTTTTAATTTGCCCATTTTAAATGTCTAACCAACTTTGAATGTGTCTCTTTTCAAAAGTAACATTAAATGTCACTGACTTTTTTTTCCTGACTTTTGTTTTTTTAGAAAAGATGTTCAAATATATTTTTCTTTCAGAAAAGTGGTAAAAAAACCATTATTCTGTGAACTTTATTTTACTGGGGGTTGGGAGTGAGCGTAAATGAAAAAGAAAAGCAACAAAGAATGTTGGGCAATTTTAATGTTGGGCATTCCATTCCATGATGTAATGGAAACAGATTATATTGAGAAAGAAGTTGAAATTTCTGTGGAGTTTAAACAATAGTTGGCAATCATCTACCGCATTTCAGCTTCAAAGCACTTTACAGACATTAACTGACTAGTGTCTTTGGCTACAGCTATACTGTAGCCTTCTTCCGAAAAGCTTATGCAAATGAAGCACAGCGTGGAATATCGCCATGCTTCATTTGCATAATTAATTAGCAGCCACTTTTGCGCAAGAGGTTTTTGCCCAGAAAGAAGCTGTGTAGACTGCTCCTTTTTGTGCAAAAACCCCCTCTTGTGCAAGAGCCATTCTTCCTCATTTTTTCAGGAAGAACGGCTCTTGTGCAAGAAAGTATTTTTGCGCAAAAAGGAGCCGTCTACACAGCTTCTTTTTGCGCAAAAGTCTATTGTGCAAAAGTGGCTGTTAATTAATTATGCAAATGCACTGTTGCATTTGCATAAGCTTTTCTGGAAGAAGGCTACAGTGTAGCTATAGCCTGTGTGTGAGAGACTTGTATGCACAAACCTTTGGTAACAGCTGCTGTCTGGAGACTTACCTGATGCAAAATGTAATGAAGTGCAGGCACACTTTAGGTGTGGCAGAATCATATCTGAAGTATTCAGTGTTCTAAAGTTAGCTGCTTTGAGTGCTGTTGCTGCTTAAGTAGAGTTTTAAAAATATTTGTTGTATGTAGAATGTTTTTGGGTGATAATTAGGATTTGAAAATGTACAAATGTATTTGACAGAGAGGAGAAATAAGAATTTTAATAAAACTTGCATCCCAACATGATTTAAGCTCAGTATCTTTTAACATAGACTTTGACTAAGATTCATGAGCATGTTAAGATGCTATGTAGGTCGCCAGAGGAAACTGTGTTAAAGAACCTACTATAGGGTTCCTCTGAGTTACCTTAAGCTCAGGTTCTAGAAAGCTGCATAAATATGCAGTGTAGTTTCTGCTCACTCATATTTGCTGGTCAGTCATAGCAAAGAACAGCGCTTGGAACAGTTCTTTCAGGAAAAGGAAATTAGGATCTGAGGCACAGGATGGAGATCCTGCAAGGAAAACCCTAAGAAAAGTCATGCTTGTGAGAACCCTTTTTCGGTGGTGAAATTTAAATTGCCAACAAGAGCAAATCCCATAAGAAAAATAAAGTTTAAATATTTCAGGGCAGTGCCATAAATTCAATATCAATTTGGGTTCAGTGGAATAAAGAGAGCTTTATCGTTTCTAGCTTGACTTCTAGGTATTATTTGACTCAGTGTATTTTTATATGCCATTTTTAAATCTCTGATTATCCTTCATTTCAGCTGTTCTATGTTCAGTTGCCCACTGTTAGGTGCATTTGGTTAAGAAGCGGGATGGGTGTTTATACAGCCTAGATATTAAGAAAAACTGAAATTCATTTAATTATCCCCAAATGCATTAACTTTCTCAATGGCATGTGAGATCTTGCTTGTCATTCCTTCATCAAGTGATGTTGCTCTAGAAATTGAGCATTCTTGGAAGTGCTGGCCCAAATTGTGATCTCTGAGCAAAGAACATGCTTCTTCCAACCATTCTTTATTTTTCTTTGCACAAATACATTGATGTCAAAATGCTTATGCATTTTTTTCATCACCTTTGGACCACAAAAGTTGGACTTGGGTGGCTGGATGGGCCACCTAGGTTTCTTGTTGGCATTATGAATCAGTCACTGCAAGGCAGAAGACTACTAGTGACAATCTCGAACCATATGAGACAGATATTTAAGAGAGCAGAAAATATGAAGATTTAAGGGAGCTGATAAATATGAAGATGAACACAAGAAAAAGCAAGGGTGATTCATTTAAATCAAGGCAATATAAATAATGATTTAAATCATCAGGAGAAAAAATATCATTGTTTTTAAAATCAAGTTTCCCACCGATACTACTTCGCATATTTCTTAAACAATAGTGCAAAACTGATCTCTAAAACATGTTAATTTACAACTTATTATAGAGATTTTACAATATCTAAGGGGGAATACTTTGTATAATGTACTTTGTTAACTTGATTTGTATTACTCAAGAAAATAATACATAACACTCATTAGGGATGTTAAATTACGTTTAATTGACTAGTCAAGTAGTCGATGGCCACTACTCAACTAGTCAATAGGCACTTCCGCATTCCTCCTTTGTACAAGAGCTCCTGTGGAGGCTCTTGTACATTTCAAAGGAGGAATGTGGAACTCCGCCTACATCCTGGGCGAATGGGAAGTCCTGCTAACTCCGGGCTGAATGCAGGTGCCTGCTTTGAAATGTACAAGAGTCCCTAGAGAGGGCTCTTGTGCATTTCAAAGCCATGGAGCCCGGGCTTAGCGAGGGCACTCCCCAGGTGGCCCTTGGTTCTGCACAGCATTTCCCCAGAATTCCCCAGAATGTCTTGGCATTTCAAAGGGGCAGCACTGCACAGCTGAACCTGGAATCAGTTGTGCAGCAGCTTTGAAATGCTTCCTCGGTGTTTCAAAGGGGCAGCCGTGGAGCCTGGAGTCAGCTGCGGACTCCCCAGCTGACCCTGGTTCCATACGGCATTTTCCCAGAACCTGGGGGTAGCAGGGGAGTCCCCAGCTGACTCCGGGCTCCATGGCGCTTTGGTGTTTTAAAGGGGCAGTGCTGTACAGTGGATCCCTGGCTCAGCTGTGTGGCGCTCCCTCTTTGACATAACCCCCCCGCCCATTGCTACTTCTATTTTATAGAAGCAGCAGTGTGTGTATGTGTGAGGGGCGGGGGAGGAGGGAGGTGGGAGGGCAGAAATCAACTAGTCGACAGACTATCCGATAAGCAAATGTTTATCGGATAATCAACTAGTTGACTAGTCCTTAATATCCCTAATACTCATTGCTTCAGGTGCAGCAGCAATACAATAGGAATGGTAAGAACTAAATCACATGCATAAATACAATAGCATTTATATTTTATTAATCTACATCTTAAATGTTACATAAATGTTTCATATTTGCAACTGCAGAAGTCTCCTGAGTTGCCCTTAAACTGATGGCTGTCCTTAAACTCTCTCTCTTCTTTTAATTTTAAAATTTTATTCACTCTGTGGACAGATCCTCAGAACAGTAAATGTACTGTGTCCTTAAAACTTTCACAACTATCTCTCATCTTCCCCACTCCCACTGTAATTTTGATTCATAGACTGAACCAGAAATACGAATTTTCCTCCTTTTTGAACTCCCAGTTGATTTCTTAGTGTTGAGCGAATAATGCCAAAAGATGAAAATATTCTGCCTGCAGAGGAAGCTACTTCTGTGAAAAGTTGACTTAGCAATTGAAGGCATTCTGTTTCAAGGTGCCTGGTGAATGATTTCCACCAATTTAGGAAGCGACTTTGTTCAAAACATCATCAGTAAACATGTATTGATTAAATGATTTTGCTCCAGGCCTGACATTTATTATAGCTGATGTAACAGAAGAGCCATGGCGGCAGCAGCAGCAGCATCTTTAGAAGTTAAGCATCTAACTTTGTATCTGGAGTTAAGAATGTCTGCAAAAAAATGAGGTGGAGTTAGTGTTTGATCCATTCATTTCTTCATTGCCTGACAGTTTAACTTTCTTGTGAGGTATTTCTTTTGTCAATGTCTTTTGAAGTGTCTTCTGAATTTCAACAGCATCAGCAATGCAGCAACATTTTCTCTGAAGTTTAAGGCTATGGTTATAGGCTTCAGTATACTGAGCATATCCTTTATATTCTTTAATCCAGTGTTAGATACTGTGGGTACGAAAGTTCCATTTATTTTATCACGGTTTTCTGCACAAAGTTTTATTAGAATAGGCCAGGTCTTAAAAAATTGTTCAACACAATCAACCATAGAATTCCATCAAATATCTTGAGAGAGAATTAGTTTGGACCTTCCTGCTCTCTTCAGTGAAGCTGAACCAAAATGGTGGTTATGGAAGTATTTTATAACTTCAGCAACATTTTCTTTTATTTCTGGAGAAGGTGTAATTAAGTCTTCGATAAAAGATGCATGAAATGGGCACTGGAGCCATATGTTAAGGAGCATACTTCCATTTCTTATTCTAAGAATGTTCTCATCTTTGCTGTATTTGCAGCATTGTTTTGAGACAAAACTGTGCATGTGACAGTTTATTACAGCTTTCACTGACATTTCTTTTAAATAGTGGGCATTTCCTGATTTATCTATTGTTTCTGAAAGATAAGCAATACCATCTTCTGTTGTCACACAGGCACATATTACTGGATCATTGTGTGTCTTGCTCCACCCAACAAAGCATAAACTGGCAAATTTTCCCCTATTTCTTGCTTGCTGTACAAGTTCCTTCTCACATACTATATCTAGAAATCTTCCGTCAATGTCTGCTGTACCAAGTGGAATGTAACCTGGTTGTAAGGACTTAACTATCTCAATGAAGGTGTTTATTGTTAGCAGTGCGAAAATGAGAATTTGTCTCAAATGAACTGAGCAGTCTTTTTACCTATGGTGTCTTGTTGGTATTTGCTGGTCCTTACTACCAAATCATCCATGGTTGTGGTATTACTGGTTGAATGGAATATTTTGCTTGCTACTGATACTTTGTTGTCTGAAATATGTTTTGTTGCTGCACTTCTGCTAGAAGTACCAATGTATGACTTTGAGTTGTTGTAGATATCTTGTTTCCTACACTTAAATGGGATTCTGATATAAAAATAAAAAATGATTTTGAATAGTCGTTCTTCTCATTTCTTATTCTATTATTCAGTTAATCATTTACATTTTTTTTCAGCAAGGAGGCAGATCTGATTCCAGATTACCAAAAAAAGCTAAGACTGACTGCACTTCTGTTTCTTGAGAAAACACGTATAGGATGGGGTTCCATGGGAAAGTTGAGTTATGCTGAAATAAAATAAGAAATGGACTTATGGCGTCATCATTATGGTCTGTGACCATCATGTTCCAAAATAAGGTGCATGTATTGTATAATACAAAATAAGAATATGAAACCCAGTGGCACTGTTCCCTCTAATCATTTCCATCGTTGGGCAGGTTGAAATTTCTTTTCTGTGGATTGAAATGTCTTATGTACAACACCAACTACTCAGGTTGTGTGTGGATGTGCACCCACCACTACAAACAAAAAATCTAGATATAAATATATATTTTAAACAGGCCATAGGTGTTGAAGAAACTATATTAAAATGAGATAATTAACAAGGAGCAATGTTTATGATTATTATTTAAAATCAATTAAAAGGAAAATTAACACTACCCTTGGATTTACATGTATCATCCTCTTATAAGTCAAACTAGTAAACACACCAAAATGCATATTATCCACACATAGCTCAGCTTTAAGATGCAAAACAAATCTATGAGGCAACCAGAAATAGTCATGTTCTCCTTGCAAATATTAATGCAGTATTTACTGACTCTGGAAAGGAGCGTAAAAGGCATTCACTCAGGCTTATACAGTGTATCTGGGGAATGTTTAGGATCCATGCTATACAAATATAAGTGAAACAGACTTGTGAAAACAGATACAAGTTTTCCTGGTTTGAAACTTTCACCTTGTGTGTGTCACTAACTCAAAGAATAGAAGCCCCACAGCAAATTAACACATAATTTGAGGGTTTGTAGACAGATGCATGTTTCAAAGAGCTTGCAATTAAGGTTTCAGCCTACAAAACAACTAGCATCACACCTAGTACTTGTTGCTTCTGACTCGTAAGAGCTACAACTGTACCAGATAGCAAAGATCTGGCCTTAATGCAATACAATTTGCCATGTATTAATTAGTAACACAGGATTTTAAAAAAACCATTAAGATCAGAGTTTTAGATATCTACAATCAAAAAATTCTGTTAAGAATTTTTTTTTTACTGTAAGCCATTAACACCTATGTAAACTTTGTTTGAAATGTAATCATGCAAACGTTCTGGGGCCCATACACACCATGCAATCTGCTTCCTCCCCCCAGGTACTTTCCAAAGGAACTCCTATACTAAAAGGTGTCCCTCTCCCTTAATTCCCTAAGATAACATCTACAGAACAGATTTAGCAGGGGTTTCAGCTTGCACTGCTCCCAGGCAACACAGCTTCACAATTGCCCTTTTCTTTTATCCAAAGTCTTGTCCTACCATGTGTTTCATCTCTCACAATGTCTCCTCACAACTTAGCATTCATTCCCTTCCCCCAAAAATACTTACCAAATGTCTTGATTCAACAAGAAAACCCTCCCCCAAACCCATTTTCAGCCTCTGTAGCTGTCCTGTTTCCTGCAGCTATGAAGGGAAGCTTTCTAGGCCTGGAACCAGATAGGTTAAAAATAAAGGGGGATGGAACCTAAAGTGATCAGAATGATGGCTGAAACTGGGGGAGGTTTCCCTTTTTCAGTGACAGTGCAAGGAGAAGTTTGGTTTTGCTCTCACTATAGGAGATACTGACCTGATTCCAAACAGGGTGAAAGTAGGAAAGCATAGAGTAAGTGAAAGAGAGAGTTGCTGTCTTGTTACCATGGAGTGGGGGAGGGCTGCAAATTGGAGAGAATAGGGGGAAAGAAATGGCAGACAAATAAATAGTGACAAATTATTAAAATACTTATACACAAATGTTAGACGTCTAAATAGTAAAATGGGTGAACTAGAGTGCCAAGTTTTAAAGGAGGATATTGAAATAATAGGCATAATAGAAACTTGGTAGAATGAGGACAATCAATTGGACACAATCATACCAGGATACAAAATGTATCAGGAGGACAGAACAGGTTGTGCTGGAGGGGGAGTGGCACTATACGTGAAAGAAAATGTAGACTCAAATGAAGTAAAAATCTGAAATGAGCCAAAATGTTCCATAGAATCTCTGTGGATAGTAATTCCTTGCTCCAATTATAAGAATATAGCAGGAGGGAAATATTATCTACCATCTGATCATGACAGTGATATTGACTATGAAATGCTAAGGGAGATTAGAGGGGCTATCAAATTAAAAAATACGATAATAGTGGGGATTTCAACTATCCCCATGCTAGAATCATAGAGCTGGAAGAGACCTCAGGAGGTCATCAAGTCCAGCCCCTTGCCCAAGGCAGGACCAATCCCAACTAAATGAACCCACCAGGGCTTTGTCAAGCCGAGACTTAAAAACCTCTAGGGATTGAGTTCCACCACCTCCCTCGGTAACACATTCTAGTACTTCACCACCCTCCTAGTGAAATAGTTTTCCCTAATTACCAACCTAGACCTCTCTCACTGTAACTTGAGATCATTGCTCCTTGTTCTGCCATCTGTCACTACTGAGAACAGCCTTTCTCCATCCTCTTTGGAACCTCCCTTCAGGAAGTTGAAGGCTGCTATCAAATCCCCCCTCAGTCTTCTCTTCTGCAGACGAAACAAACCCAAATCCCTCAGCCTTAGCCTCTCATAGGAAATGTGCTCCAGCCCCCTAATCATTTTGGTTGCCCTCCACTGGACCCTCTCCAATGCTGACAGGGTATACGTCACCTCATGACGGGATGCAGAGATAAAATTTCTTGATACCTTAAATGACTGCTTCTTGGACCAGCTGGTTCTGGAACCCACAAGGGGAAAGAATATTCTTCATTTAGTCCTAAGTGGAGTACAGAATCTGGTTCAAAATGTAAATATTAACTGGGCCGTTTGGAAATAGTGACCATAATATAATAAAATTTAACATCCCTGTGGTGGGAAAAATACCTCAGCAGTTCAACACTGTGGCATTTAATTTCAGAAAGGGGAACTACACAAAAATGAGGACATTAAACAGAAATTAAAAGGTACAATGACAAAAGTAAAATCTCTGCAAGCTTCATGGAAACTTTTCAAAGACATCATAATAGAGGCCCAACTTACATGTATACTCCAAATTAAAAAAACACGGTAAGAGAACCAAAAAAGTACAATTGTGGCTTAACAACCATGTAGAAGCAGTAATAGATAAAAAGGTATCTTTTAAAAAGTGGAAGTCAAATCCTAGAGCGGAAAATAGAAAGGACCATAAACTTTGTCAAATGAAGTGTAAAAATATAACAAGAAAAGCCAAAAAGGAGTTTGAAGAACAGCTAGCCAAAACTCAAAAAGTAATAGCTAAATGTTTAAGTACATCAGAAGCAGGAAACTGGCTAAACAACCAGTGGGGCCCTTGGAAGCTCAAGATGCTAAAAGGGGCACTCAAATATGATAAAGTCATAGCAGAAAAGCTAAATTAATTCTTTGCTTCAGTCTTCACGGCTCAGGATATTGGGGAGATTCCCAAACCTGAGCCGTTCTTTTCAGGTGACAAATCTGAGGAATTATCCCAGAGGTGTCATCAGAGGAGGTTTTGGAACAAATTGATAAACTTAACAGTAACAAGTCACTTGGCCCAGATGGCATTCAGCCAAGAGTTCTGAAAGAACCCAAATGAGAAATTGTGGCACTATTAACTGTGGTTTGTAACCTATCCTTCAAATCGGCTTCCATACCTATGATTGAAAGATAGCTAACATGATGCCAATATTTAAAAAGGGCTCTAGCAGTGATCCTGGCAATTACAGACTGGTAAGTCTAACTTCAGTACTGAAAAATTAGTTGAAACTATAGTAAAAAATAAAATTGTCAGACACATGGATAAATATAATTTATTGGAAAGTCAACATGGTTTCTGTAAAGGGAAATATGTCTTGCTAAACTGCTAGAGTTCTTTGAGGGGGTCAACAAACATGCGGACAAGGGGGATCGAGTGGATATAGTATACTTCGATTTCCAGAAAGCCTTTGACAAGATCCCTCACCAAAGCCTCTTAAGTAAGTAAGATGCCATGGGATAAGAGGGAAGGTCCTTTCGTGGACTGAGAACTGGTTAAAAGACAGGAAACAAAGGGTAGGAATAAATGGTAAGTTTTCAGAGTGGAGAGAGGTAACTAGTAGGGTCCCCAAGAGTCTGTCCTTGGATCCTTCCTATTCAACTTACTTATAAATGATCTAGAAAAATGGGTGAACAGTGAGGTGGCAAAATTGCAGGTGATACCAAACTGCTCAAGATAGTTAAGACCAAAGCAGACAGAAGAACTTAAAAAAGATCTCACCAAAAGAGGTGATTGGGCAACAAAATGGCAAATTAAATTTAATGTTGATAAATGTAAAGGTAATGCACATTAGAAAAAATAATCCCAAGTATATTTACAACATGATGGGGACTAATTTGGCTACAACTACTCAAGAGAAATATCGTGGAGTCATTGTGGATAGTTCTCTGAAAACATCCACTCAGTGTGTAGTGGCAGTCAAAAAACAAAACAAAACAAAACAAAAAAAAAAACAAATAGAATGTTAGGAGTCATTAAAAAAGAGATAGAGAATAAGACAGAAAATATTTTATTGCTTCTATATAAAACTATGGTATGTCCACATCTTGAATACTACGTGCAGATGTGGTTGCCTGATATCAAAAAAGATATATTGGCACTGTAAAAGGTTTAGAAAAAGGCAACCAAAAATGATGAGGTGTTTAGAACAGGTCCCATATGGAGAGAGATTAAAAAGACTTGGATTTTTCAGCTTAGAAAAGAGGATACTCAAGGGGGTATATGATAGAGGACTATAAAATCATGACTGGTATGAAAAAATTGAATAAGGAAAAGTTATTTACTTATTCCCACAATAAAAGAAGTAGGGGTCACCAAATGAAATGAATAGACAGCAGATTTAAAACAAACAAAAGGAAGTTTTTCTTCACTCAGCGCACAGTCAACCTGTGGAACTCCTTGCCAGAGGATGTGGTGAAGGCTAGACCTTTAACAGGGTTCAAAAAAGAGCTAGATAGATTCATGGAGGTTAGGTCCATCAATGGCTATTAGCTAGGATGGGTAGGAATGGTGACCCTAGCCTCTGTTTGTCTGGAGGTAGGTGAAAGGGGAGGGATCACGTGAGGATTACCTGTTGTGATCCCTCCCTCTGGGGCTTCTGGTATTGGCCACTGTCGGCAAACAGGATACTGGGCAAATGGACCTTTGGTCTGATCCAGTATGGCCTTCTTATGTTCTTAAAGTATGAGGCAGAGAAATAAAAAGGCAACTGCCCTGCTCCGAATGGGCAGCAGGGGAGTGGAACACGGGAAAACAGATGATCCTTGCCTGGCCAATTACCAAATGGGAGGGCTGGGGAAGAAGCAGGAAGGTGGGGCAAGAGGAAACCCTTTTAGCAGTTCACAAGGCATGGGTGGATTCAAGAGTGAAACAGAGAAGTTGATTCAATGTGGCAGCACCTGTAACTTACCCAGCTTTTTCCCCATGGCTCAGAGCCAGACAATTAAGCATGGGTTCATCTCTTGGAAGGGGGAGCCTCTTCCTCCCCTTCAGCCAGGAGCTCCACCTCCAGTATGATCTGGGTCACATGATCCTTCATGTATTTCCTGCTTCCTTGATTGGAGAACTTACCTCCAGTGAGTACAGACCCTCTGTGGGATGGGGGGGGGGAGGACCAGAGTAGAGGCTTGAGCCAGCTTCTCCATTGTGTGTTAGGCAGCAGCAGCTGCTGCTGCTGCTACTGCTCCTCCTCAGCAAGAGGGCGAGAGCCCCTCCCTCCACTTTCCCATTCGGTCAGATGAGCTCCCTGCGCTGGAGCTCTGCACCTCTGAGTAGGGCTCAGAAAACAGCCACGCGGCTGCATGGCTTACAGGGAACTTTGCTCAGTGGCTACTGGCAACTTTTAGATTTCTCTTACTGCAGCTTTCTGTACCATAGTTAACTAGTTAAACTCAATTACCTAATAAGTCATAATGATTAGCTAGGTTTAACTTTTTTCTAGTAACATCCAACATAGCAAACAACCTGGGAATTTACTTCTTAAATTACACTTATTCTAAAAGACAGAGAGAGAGTCTTGAAGAATGAGGCATTACATAATTTAAGTTACTAACCAGTTGATCCACTAAACCATAACCACATCTTCATCCATGTCATTTTCTCTCAATATGCAAAAGCGACAAGGACTCCTGTGGCACCTTATAGACTAACAGATATATTGGTGCATAAGCTTTCCTGGGCAAAGACCCACTTTGTCAAATGGACTGAAGGTGCAAAATCCATTGCAATCAACGTACTGCACCGACTACGGTGAGAGATTATGCCATATACCATCAAAGAAACTGAGGAACCACCTGACCAGCATCCTGTACAGCAAACAGGAGAACATCAAAAAAGAGCTCTCCAATCTGGAGACTTTCATAAAAAATCAACCTTTCCCACACACTTCCACACAGCTGGACTTTACTAAAATAAGACAGGAGATCTACATTAAACACTTAACTTCTCTACAGAGGGAAAAAGGATTGTAAGCTGTCTAAAATCCTACCTGCAACATGGGGCCACAACAGTGGTACCCCTAACTCACCCAGCAATATATATTATCGATCTATCCAACTACACACACAGCCCGGCAGAAGAGTCTGTCCTATATTGGGGACTTTCTTTTTGCTCCACTACCCCCACAAACATGATACAGTTCTGCGGTGATCTGGAAGCCTACTTTCGCCATCTCTGACTCAAAGAATACTTTCAACACAACACTGAACAGTGTATTGACACACAGATATCCTCCCACCAACAGCACAAGAAGAACAACTCCACATGGACTCCCCCTGAGGGTCGAAATGACAGTCTGGACCTCTACAGAGAATGCTTCTGCCGACGTACACAGGCAGAAATTGTGGAAAAACAGCATCGCTTGCCTCATAACCTCAGTCGTGCAGAATGCAATGCCATCCACAGCCTCAGAAACAACAGATCCAGGCTAACACGGCTACTCCTCTGATACATGATTCTCAATAAGCAGTTTTCTTTATAATGTTTCATTCTTGCAACTCAGCGTTGTGTCCTCTTCTTGTACTGCTTATGCTCTCACATTTTCCTTGTATACTCAGAGAACAATTTTTTTCAAAATATTCCCAGATAGGGTTTCTCTTATGCCCAGATGAAATGGCAGTTTTTCTGTGGCAGAAGTAATGGGGAAATGTAGGAAGAGGTGTGTGTGTGTGTGTGTGTGTTCAATAATGTCTTCCCTTTTTCTTTCCAGTCCCCCTCACTGTTCCTTCCAATGCTTCCTTTGTCCTTTCCTATATATTGTCTTTCTGTTTTAAGACGATGTCTTAACTAACTCCTTTGCCATGTTTGGCTGAGGTCCACCATCATGTAAACATAGAACAAAAATAACCCCTTTTAGCCTGTGTGTCTCTTTGTATATGTTAATTTAGTCTTCTGAGAAATAGAAATTGCAAGCCCAGAACTTTAAAGAAGCAAGAGCTGGTAGTTAGGCTGGAAGGACTAGAGCCCTTAATTCATTTTATGAGACTATAAATGAATTGTAGCTTGTTTATGATGAAATTTAATTGTGATTGTGAGTTTAAATGAGAAATTTAGTATTGTACTGAGGTAAAAAAAAATTAAAAATACATTTTAAAGAAAAACATGATTTTATTTTTTTAATCATTTTTTTTTTTATCCAGTCTGAGAAAAAGTCAAAGCAGTTGGTGAAGTGGAACAGGTTGGTAGGGCGAAATGAGTAGTAGTCTGTGTATATGAATTCTAAGAAAATTATGTGGTCCATTATGTCCTTTCTTCCCCTTCTTTGTCTGAGTTGTGTACTTGCCTAGCATACTCTTGGCTGTTCATGCTTCTCACCCACCATATATATAAATAGATATAGAGACAGATATAAGTAAAATCAAGCTCTTTAGGAACACGACATTATTTGTGTTTTTGTAAGCACTTGTATTTTAAAAGGAATATACAAATTCTTAATATGAAAAAAACAAAAATTTAGTTTCCTGTACTGAAGATTTCATTTTTCACATCAGGTTCTCTCTTTCCCACTTACCTTGGATGCTTACCCTAATTAGATCTATCAGTCAAAATGTTCTTTATGTTTTTGATAGTTTGGCATTGCACTTTTCCAGAATTTTTATTCCAAATTCTTTATTGTTTAATGGAGGAGTGGACTACATAAATTATTGGCCTTTTGGCAGATGATATGACTCCTAGAGGATTATACTCCAAAAGACCTTTATTTTAGGTTTAATATGTTTGTTTCCCTTAGCTATCAAAAGAAACCAATAAACTGATGTTTGGAGGCTACAACCACCCTGGCTTAAGTAGGAGATCTTGAATGATCTAAAAATCGAGAACAAGTCCTATAAAAAGAAGAAACTGGGTCAAAGTACAAAGGATGAGTATAAACAAATAACACAACTATGTAGGGCAAAATTAGAAAGGCAAAGGCAGAAAATGAGCTCACTTTAGCTAGAGACATAAAGGTAACAAGAAAACATTCTACAAATATATGAGAAGAAAGAGGAAGACCAAGGACAGGATAGGTCCATTGCTCAATGAAGAAGGAAAAATAATAACAGAAAGTGTGGAAATGGCAGTGTTACTTTGCGACTTCTTTGTTTCGGTTTTCAACAAGAAGGTTGGTGGCAATTGGATGCCTAACATAGTGAATGCCAGTGAAAATCAGGTAGACTCAGAAGTTAAAATAGGAAAAGAACAGGTTAACAGTTAGTTAGACATGTTAGATGTCTTCAAGTCACCAAGGCCTGATGAAGCGTATTCTAGAATGCTCAAGGAGCTGATTGAGGATGTATCTGAGCCATTAGCCATCATCTTTGAAAAGTCATGAAAGGATGGGTAGGATTTCAGAAGACTGGAAAAGGACAAATCTAGTGCCCATCTATAAAAAAGGAAAAAAGAATAACTCAGGAAACTATAGACCAGTCAGCTTAACTTCTGTGCCAGGGAAAATAATGGAGCAAGTAATTAAGGAATCCATCTGCAAATGTCTAGAAGATAATAAAATAACAGTCAGCATATATTTGTCAAGAACAAATTATATCTAACCAACCTGACAGCATAACAAGCCTTGTGGATAAGGAGGAAGTACAAGATGTAGTATACTAGACTGTAGTAAAGCATTTGATAGTCTCACATGACCTTCTTATCAATAAACTAGGGAAATACAACCTAGATGGGACTAGTATGAGGTGGGTGCATAACTGCTTGGATAACCATTCGCAGGCCTGATCTATATGGGAAGATGTAAGATATGTAACTCCAACTATGTAAATTGCGTAGTTGTAGTCAATGTATCTTGCATCACATTTCCACATCATCCACACAGCAGGAGGCTGATGGGAGCAAATGCTCCTGTCAGCTTCCCTCACTCTTTGTGAGGAGCAGGAGTACCAGCACCTTCAGGGGTGCTCGTTTGAGTTCTATCTAGCAGGTCTATATTACACCCATAAATTGAACATTGGAAGATCGACTGCAGCAGCATTGATTTTCTGTGTGGTGTAGAAGTGTCTTCAGAAGGTAGTTATCAGTGGCTCGTAGTCATGCTGGAAGGGCTTAACAAATGGGGCTCTGCAGGGATCAGTTTTGGGATTGGTTCTGTTCAATGTTTTCATCAATGATTTAGATAATGGCGTGGAGAGTACACTTGTAAAGTTTGTGGATGATACCAAACTGGGAAAGGATTGCAAGTGGTTTGGAGGATAGGATCAGACTTCAAAATGATCTGGACAAACTGAAGAAATGATCTCAGGTAAACACACTGACATTCAATAAGAACAAATGCAAAGTACTCCACGTAGGAAGGAACAATCAGTTTCATACATACAGAATGGAAAATGACTGTCTAGGAAAGAGTAATGCAGAAAAGGATCTAGAGGTCACAGTGGATCACAAGCAACATATGAGTCAATGGGGTTATCCTGTTGCAGAACAAGCAAACATGATTCTGAGATGCATTAACAGGAATGAGGAGAGCAAGACACAAGAATTCTGCTCTACTCTGTGCTAAGTAGTCCTCAACTAGAGTATTGTGTCCATTTTTGGTCACCACATTTCAGGAAAGAGATAGAGAAATTAAAGAAGATCCAGAGAAGAGCAACAAAAATGATTAAAGATCTAGAAAACATGACTTGTGAGGGAAAAGTGAAAGAACTGGGTTTGTTTAGTTTAGAAAAGAGAAGAGTGACAGGGGACATGATAGCAGCTCTTAAGTTCCTAAAAAGTATTTACAAGAAGGAAGGGAGAAAATTATTCTCCTTGCTCTTTTATGATAGGAGAAGAAGCAATTGGTTTAAATTGCATGAAGGGAGGTTTAGGTTGGACATTAGGAAAAACTTCCTAACTGTCAAGATGGTTAAACGCTGGAATAAATTGTCTAGGCAGGTTGTGGAATCTCCATCACTGAAGATATTTAAGAGCAGGTTAGATAGATATCTGTTAGGAATGATATAGATGATGCCTGGTCCTACCATGAGTGGAGGGAACTAGACTTCTCAAGGTCCCTTCCAGTTCTAGTGTTCTGTGATTTTTTTCTTCTCTTCACCCACCTCAACCATTCAGGCTTGTAATTCCCAAATGATCAATCTGAATAACTTTGAGTATATATAGCTGAATGTTTGACAGAGGCACAAAACTCAGAAGCATATGTCTATATTTAGACCACTGATCTTCAGGAATAGAAATAACATGCAAGATTTTACTGTTTTGTTTAAAAAAACATGAATGTGTTCTGCAGTGGAACCCCTTTAAAACAGATTTTTTTGGGGTTACATTTTGTATCTTCTCTGAGGTAATGGCTGGGAAATCACTTAATGGCTCTTTGTCTTGAAATTAACAAGTCAGAAAGGAATGGATATGGCATTCTGCCTGGCTCTCACCCTCTTGTTTTGGTTTTGTCTCTCTTTACATGCTTGGCCTGCTTTCTGCCTATTCCATAGAGGTACTATTTTACTGTTTGCCAGTCTGTCTTTCCTCTATGTTTTCCAAACTGTAACATCCCTTTTCCTCCTGCAGGAGTATCAAGCTCAGGTGGAAGAGATGAGGTTGATGATGAATCAGTTAGAAGAGGATCTTATTTCAGCACGTAGACGTAGTGACCTCTATGAATCAGAGTTGAGAGAGTCCAGATTGGCAGCTGAAGAATTTAAACGTAAAGCTACTGACTGTCACAACAAACTACAGAAGGTACTGAAGGCTCCTTGGAAAAAATGTTATGCTCCTAGTTTCTAGTGTGTATTGCCTGGGATTTATAAATGAGTTGCATTGAAATCCTTGAAAGCTTGGTACAGATTGCATAGTTTGAAGCCCTTTTGTACTAGAAGAATAGTTGGAACACTTTCATTGATTTCCAGTAAAGCTGTTAACATTTAAACTGCCTGATGTTATGATTCTGGGTGAAATCCAAGTTCCTAAACCTTTTCTTCAGTTATATGTTTTATATTTTTAAATTATAGGCTAAAGACCATGGGAAAACTGAAGTAGGAGAACTGTATTCCAAACTGGAGAAGGTATGCTTCTTTAGTGTCAGTAGCGTTGGTTGCCTGATTCTTACCAAGTGTATTACTGCTGTGAGAAACCTAGTACATTTGTGGATAGTCATTGGATGAACAGACTTTCACCCTTTTTCTTTGTGGGATCGACTATTTTGTGTGATTTGATTTAAAACGGTTTGGTCTGTCTGTTTTCAGCTGAACTTATACAGTAGCTATGCCAAGACAAGCTATTATGTGCATTGTGTGCTGGAGGTGTGTTAAAAGAGAAAAAATGTTATGTATCATTATGAATAAAGATTGATAAATGAATAATATGATTAGTCAGAAAAATAAATGTATTTAGTTCTGCATGCTTTGTCAAAGTAATGTATGTGGTGGTAGAACTATAGCAAATGGTATAGAGAAAATCTGGAGCAGGAGTGTATTGGATCATTTGGCAGCTTGGAATTATAGGGAGAAACAAAGATTCTGGGAAGCGAGACTAAAATAAATAAATCCTGAGCATGGCAGGCATTCATTTTTTCTCTCTTGTATTTAACTGTAGATCAATGCAGAGCAGCAGACCAAAATCCAGGAGCTGCAGGAAAAGTTGGCAAAGGTAAAGCACATGGACAAGGGTATCCAGTGAATGTGGTGTACGTAGATTTTCAGAAAGCCTTTGACAAGGTCTTTCACCAGAGGATCTTAAGTAACGTAAGCTCTGATGGGATAAGAGAGTAGGTCCTCTCATGGACTGATATGGTTAAAGGATAGGAAAGAAAAGATAGGAATAAACTGTCAGTTTTCAGAATGGAGAGAGGTAACTAGTGATGTCTAGCAGAGATACTGGGGTCAATCCTATTCAACATATGCATAAATGATCTGGAGAAAGGGAGAAATCAATGAGGTGACAAAATTTATAGATAATAAAAACTACTCAAGATACTTAAGTCTCTTGTAGACTGAAGCGCTTCTAAAGGATCTTACAAAACTGAGTGTCTTGGCAACAAAATGACAGATGAAATTCAGTGTTGATAAATGCGAAGTAATGCATATTGGAAAATATAATCTCAACTATGCATATAAAATGGGATCCAAATTAGCTGTTTCAACTCAAGAGAGATCTTGGAGACACTGTCAATAGTTTTCTGAAAACATTCAATGTGCAGCAGCAGTCAGAAAAGCAAACAGAATGTAGGGAATCATGAAGAAAGGGATACATAATACACAGAAAATATCTTATTGCTTCTTTAAAATATCATATTGCTCCATGGTAGCCTGCATGTTGAATACTGTGGTCACCTCATCTCCAAAAAGATATCTCAGCATTAAGAAAAAGTTCAGAAAATGGCAGAAAAATGATTAGTGGTATAGAATGGCTGGCATATAAGGAGTGATTAACAAGACCTGAACTTTTTAACTTGGAAAAGAGATGACTAAGGGGGGATATGATAGAGATCTGTAAATCACTACTGATGTGGAGAAAGTAAATAAAGGAACAAGTAAATATCTTTTCCTTAACACAAGAACTAGGAGCCACCAAATGAAATTAATAAGTAGCAGGTTTAAAAGAAACTAAAGAGAGTATTTCTTCTCACAATGCTCAGTCAACTTGTGGAACTCCCTATTAGAGGATATTGTGAAGGCCAAGACTTTAACAGGGTTCTATAAAGAACTAGATAAATTCATGGAGGATAGGTCCATCAATGGCAATTAGCCAGGATGGGCAGGAATGGTATCCCTAGTTTCTGGCTGCCAGAAGCTGGGAATGAGTGGCAGTGAATGGATCACTTGATGATTTCCTGTTCTGTTCATTTCCTTGGGGGTATCTGGCATTGGCCACTGTTGGAAGACAGGATACTGGGTGCTAGATGAATCTTTGTTTTGACCTAGTGTGATGGACTGGGCTGGATCTGCGTACTGCTAAGGGCCTCTGCTCAGGACGAATTGGTCAAAACCAGAGCTGCTTACAGCCCCGGACTGGAGACCTTTCCCAAATAGGCCACAAACCAGACATACCAGGCTCTCCAGCTGCCAATCCATCCAGCAGGAAGCCTCACGAGCAAAACCCCTAAGACTCCTCAGCTCTCCCTGTGCCATAATAAGCCCCGGGCCTTACACACAGGTAGGGGGTTATAGAACCCAATCTCACTTACCCCGAACAGGTTCTCCCAGCCCCAAAAAACTAGCCACAGATTCCCAGTCAATTTACACTTTAGATCTTACCCACAAGATCATGATTGGCCTATCCTTTAGAATCTAAAATCTAAAGGTTTATTAATAAAAGAAAGAAAAAGTATGAGCGTAAGGTTGTTAAGGAGAATACATTACATGCACCAATCACCAAGTTCTTGATGCAGGCTCTCAGCAGCGATGTTATAAACTGTTATCTTAAAAGTCTCTAGTGTACATCCTATGTCTGGATGGGTCAGCAATCCTTCTTGGCTATGTGTCCCTCACAAGGCTGCCTCTGGGAATAGTAGGAGAATTGAAGACAAGATGGAGTCTGCCTCATGGCACTTATATATCTCTCCTGGCATCTCCCAAGCCAGAGCAAGTCACATGGTTAAGTGACTGTTTCACATCCTGGCAGCCATTATGCCCTGATTGGTTGCAGGTTTCCAGTTGCATTCCTCAGGTGTGAATTGGCCACCTTGAGAACCATTGTCCTTGGGGCTGTGCTAGTTAGCATAGTCCATTCATTGGACATTTCTTCCTTACAGCAGGCAGTCCAGACTCGTTGCTCTGCCTCAGGCAGAGAACATTCACAGTACAAGCACAGAGTCCATATTCATAACTCCACATACAGACATCATACACATACATGGGTAACATTTATAGACTCAGTAGAACATAAGCTTTCATTTGACACCTCACATGGCCCTCTTTGTACAGACTTTGGGGCAAACACCCCCATCCCTCTGGTGGGTACAGAGTGATCTGGCTGCTCCCCTTAAAATCCAATAACATGACACCCAGTACCCGCTATAACTCACATCTGTTCTACACTAAGTTTGTTGATGTTTATAGGAACTGACAAGTTATAAGTCCTCCCATTCCTTGTGCTTAAGTCGCACAACAGCCCCCTAAAAAAACCAACAACCTAATTTTCACAAATGGAAGTCAGTCATGAGAAGAAAATTCCCTACTTTAAGTTGTTTCACTATAAGTCCAAGTTTTTTGAAACATATCATGGACTTATAGCGAAGACGGCCTGTTATAACCATTCTAATGTTCTAAAATCAAGGTTGGGGTTGGTGATTTTTTCACAAGGCTTTCCAGCAAAACCCTAATTCAGGAGAGAGGTACACTGTTTCTTAGTCAAAAATAGAATTAGTCACAGCAAGGGGGGATGTCAGAGAGAGAAAGTGGGGGTGGAAGATGTTATCTGAAATCAGAATTCTCAATATGCTTTCTGCTCTTGAAATGTGTCAACAGTATTTATTTTTACAAATGAAGCTGAGTCAGACCAGGAATAGTGAATAGAAATTCTAATTTAAAAGGCCAGCATGGGCGTAAATCATGTAACATACTATCCTAACCTTTTATTTCTGGCGACCTGGGTTCATGTCTTGCTAGTTCAGTAGTGAAATGTATTTTGTCTTACTCTCCCAGTATACTTCAATATTAATCATAAAATCACCTTTCAGTTAGCAATTTCTATTCTGTTGATCAGTCTAACAATGGAATGCAGGGGACTGGACTAGATGACCCATTGAGGTCCCTTCCAGTGCTGTTATTGAATGATAAGAATTCATGATAGGATTTGAATACACTGGTATCTGGAGGAAGTATACACAATATCTACTGTGATGTAATCAATGCTATCAAATGTTGCTGGACTGGAGAGGCTCAACCTGTACCAGCTAAAACCTTGCTAATACTGTTCTTTTCGTGGTGAGGAGAGCTAGCCACTTCATATCTGTCTGGAAGCATCTCATACCCCTCTCCCCAACTAGTCTGCTGGCTGGGCACAACAAAAGATCATGATACTATATATATTTGTTAATCCCTAAAGTGCTATAGGACCACTTGGTTTTTTTAAGTTACAGATTAACATGCCTATCCCCTCTTCTATTTTCTTCTCAGTCCTTCAAGCTGGTCATCATTACTCTCTCATTCTTTCCAAGAAATGATGTTGCTCCCAAATGTATCCATGAATTTTGTTTCAAGGGATTAGGTTGCTTTGTGGACTAACCTTGAGCTCCAGTGCAACTAGAGCAGTAGAAGATACTAGTAAAAGCTGACAGACTTGTAGTTCTCCTTCCTTCATGTTCTTTCCAACATTCGCAACAGCAGTTGTGAAGTTTGGAGCAGAGATTTGAACTTCGGTTGATAGAGTTAAGGCCAAAAGGGACCACCATATCATCTAGTCTGACCACCATCACAGGCCACTAAACACCAACTAGCCAGTGTTAAACGAGACTTCAACCAGAGTTAGACTAAAGTATTACAGTTCTCTGAAAACTAAGTGAAACATTGTCAGATGCTTAGATGTTTTGCTAATCCTAGGCTTCCAGGCCAGGCTTTTATAAATGTTTTATGCAGAATCCTAAACATCAGAGGTTATCATCATACTGTACCTACATCTGTGAATATGAAGACTTTTTCTGTGCGACTGTACTAACATTTACTAATTTTTTTTCTTTGTTTTAGGCTGTGAAAGCCAGCTCTGAGGCTACTGAACTTCTTCAGAATATCCGTCAGGCAAAGGAGAGAGCAGAGAAAGAGTTGGAGAAATTACAGAATCGGGAAGACTCTAATGAAGGCATGAAAAAGAAACTGCTAGAAGCAGAGGTGCGTAGAGAATTTCTGGCTACAATGGACTAGTCAATAGGATATAACTGGGATTAGAAGCCTCTGCTTGGAGAATGGACAGGATCCCTGTAACAGCTTGTCAGAGGCGAGAGATTAGAAAACAGCGCTTATTCATTCTTTTAAAAATGTATTTCTCTGAAGAATACTTATTGGGAGGTTTTTTGGTGGTGTTTTCCATCTGGATTCAACATGAACATGTGACTAGGGCAAGTCTTTGGGAGTGGGGATGATTTCAGATGCAGAAGAAGATCACATCCTGATGGCTTCAGCTGACTTTTTTCTAGTGCCTGCTTAGTGCTATCTGATAATGAAAACTTGTTTAGCCTAAATGGCAGTTCATAATTGCTCTGCAGGAACGGCGTCATTCTCTGGAGAATCAAGTGAAGAGATTAGAGACTGTAGAACGCAGAGAAAATCGACTAAAGGAAGATATTCAAACTAAATCTCAGCAGATTCAGCAGATGGCAGACAAAATTCTGGTGAGCAGGGATGCAAGATAAAGGAAAGAACATGCCACAGTATAGCGGGAAGAGAGGACATATAAATATATAAAATAGGGTGGGGATTGTTGATTTAGAGAAGGGTCAGCAATCTATGGCTTGCAAGTCAGATAAGCTCTTTTGAAGCTCAAACCCAGTCCCACCCTTGCTTCCCCTGCAACAGGGAGCCCATGCTGGCACCACACCATCACAGTTCCCTACAAGGTTAGAGCGTCAGCGCCAGCTTCCTGTGGGAGGAGAGGCAGAAGCCCTGAGGTACCCATAAACCTAGTGCAGAAACGCCTACGTCCTACTGCTCCTTAACAGCGGCGTGCTGACACTCTTCGTGGAGGCTTTTCCTGCTGTTCCAGTAGCAGCGGGGAAAGCCTCTAGTACCTAGGAGCAGCATGCGGCGCAGAAACAAGTAAATTCCCCCCCCCAACCCCTCAAGCCCAGACTCTACACCCCAGCCCCCTCACATACCCCTTCCACTGCCAAGACCCTGGACCCCATCCTGCTTCTGCACCCTACTTCCAGCCCTCTCCTGGCTACCTGCACTCCCCCCCCCCCGTAGCCAAACCCCCACCTACACCCTGCCTGCTCCTGCACCCTCCCTATTGGCCAGACACCCTGCCTCCAGCCTGCTCCTGCACCCTGCTTCTGCCTCCTTGCACCTGGTCAGACACCCTGCCCCCAACCTGCTCCTGCAGCCTCCTTTGGTCCAACATCCCCCCTTGGCCAGACAACCTCTCCACCCCTAGCCTGCTCTTCCACCCTCCCTTGCTCCTGCCCTTTCTTCTGCCCAGACACTTTACCCCCAACCTTCTGCGCCCTAACTCCCACCCAGACCTCACATCCTCATCCCCTCCTGCACCTCCATCCCTATTTCACTCACTGGCAGCCCTGTCCTGCACACTGAACCCCTCATTTTTGGCCCCACTCCAGAGTCTAGGGGAGCCCATAAATTTCACTAACCCTGGAACCCCAGAAGAGTAAATCTGGCCTGAGGCCTTGAACCTCAGTTTCCCTTGCCCTTCCCCCCACCATGGGGCTGGATCACCAGGAGAGTGAGGTGTTTCACTTGAGGGCCACACCATTGAGGGTGGAAGGTTTTTGGAGCCTTTTTTTTTTCTTCCTCACTTGTGTGGTCCATGACTGATTTTTCTGCGGGTCAGTGACCCCAACCCAAAAAGGATTCTCCACCCCTGCCATAAATAAAGACAATGTTGAAACCTTTTGTGTTGGACATAATATTTTACTTGATTTTAAAAATGAAACCTGGCCAACAATCCCCCAGTTGCCATCTTGCTGCGGTGTCATAATACTCCTTCACCTCCCACCCAAACCCTGAGCCCATCATACACCTGAACCCCCTGCCCTGAGCCCCTCAACTCTCACATCCCCAAACACCTACACTCCCACATCTCCAGGTTCTTGCACCCCCAAACACCAACCCTATGCCCTGAGTCCATCATGCACTCAAACCCTCTGCCCTGAGCCCCTCATACATCCCAACCCAGACTCCTGCATCCCCATCCCTTAGTCCCCTGCCAAAAGATTGACAGAAGACAGCCTGAATGCGTGCATGAAGCTGGATTTGACCAGTATGATGTAAACTTCAAAGAAATGTGCGAAAAGATGCAGCAGCAGAAGTCCCTTTAAATAAAGTCTGTGAGTACAATGTTTCATTTATGCTCTTATTAGTCATTATAATGCATATAATGCCAATTACCAATAATATTAAGTTGTATGTTTTCAATCATGCAAATGAGAATTTTATATGGCTCTTTGTTGACAACTTGTTCTGAATTTTGATATGGTTTGGCTCTTTGATTTGAAAAGGTTGCCGACCCCTGATTTAGAGGGTTGGATTATGTATAAAATGTATGTTGGAATTAAGTTCAGCATAGAATTCTGCTCTCTGCAATATTATAAGCTAATTGCTAGCATCTATGGTTTCATGATCTCTTGCCAAATGATTTTTTTAAAATCCCAGTTGCCCAATAGGAAATGTTCCGACTCAGTTGTATTAACTCGCTAGTAAGCAATTCATTTCCTAATGACTATTTATAACAGGGTTGGACAATATTTTTTTATGGGGAGCCATTCCAAGATTTTGGGAAATTGTGGAGGGCTGCACTCTTCCATGATATAAGTGGAGGAGGTGCAGGATCTAGGATGTAGGTTGAGTGCAGAAGGGGTAAGGGATTAGGGTACAGGAGGGAGTATGGGATCTAGGAGGGAGTTTGGGTGAAGGAGGCAGTTGTGACCTGAAGCACTGGACTGAGGTTTGGGTTGTGTCCTGGGACAGGAGGGGTTGTGAGCTGAGATGCAGGGGTTTGGGTTGGTACTTAGGGCAGGAGACTGGGGTGCAGGGGTTTAGGTTGGCACCTAGGGCAGGAGGGAATTGGGATCTGGGGCAGAGTATTGGGGTGCAAGTTCTGGGAGCATGTATTGGTGCAGGAGGGGGGCAGAGGTCTTGGGTTATATGGGGTAGAAGTGGGGGGGGGGGAAGAGGGTTGGAGGAGGAAGGGGAGGCTGGGGTGCCAGATGCAGCCTCTGGCCAGGAGACTTACCTGGATGACTTCCAGCCAGCAATCCAGCAAGTTTCTGAGGCAGCCTCCCTGCCTGCCCTGCCCCTGAACAGGTTGCAGCAGCCATGTGCATGTGTGAACAGGTAGGAGCCCAAGGGCAGGAGTGCTTCCTGTGCTGCCTGTTTATTCAAACGGGCAGCTCCCATTGACAAGAAACCAATCAATGGGATTGTGCTGGGATGGGGGCAGCTCATGAAGCCTTCCTCCCATCCCTGCTCAGAGCTGAGAAACACAAATGGCCCAGCAGCTGTTTTTCTGAGCAGTGTGTGGGTGGGGCAAGGCAAGCAGGGAGCCTGGTAGGCTGGATCTGGCCTGCAGGTCATATTTTGCACAGGCTTGATTTAAAAGTATGTTAATGGTGAGTGTGAGTTACGTAACAATGACATGATTAGTAATTTAACTTTGAAATCGTTTGCAATTTAGTCTGATCTATCCCAAATGCTTACATTTTGCAGAAGAACAAAATTAATCATCAGAACTGTTTTTCTCTCAAAATGTTTGTCAGAGATCCATTCTCACCCACGTACCTTCCCCACTGTAGTTGGCAATTTCTTTTTTTTCTCATTAGATCTGTTAAGGGTTTTTTTGGTTAATTTAGTCTAACGGGAATCAAAGAGAGGGTACTACTGCTACTAATATCTCCTGGGGGAGGAAGCCATTTTCTTGTGTTGAGGTAGATAAATAGATGTGTGCTTCTCTGATTAGTTTTTTTCTATAAATATCCATTCAGACAGTGGGTTTCCTTATGCGGTGTAAGATGTAGGACCCTGTCAATCACAGGGAAGTGGTTTTACTGTACCATTGAGACTGCTTCTAGAGATCAAATATATGATACACATGTCTTTCCTGGTAGTTGAGTTTATCAACTATCTATTTTTCATTAAATTAATTTTCTGCGGTGTCCGATGGAGATCCAAAACATGTATTGAAAATTAAAAATTATTTCCTACCAAAGGGCGGGGGTAGAAAGTCAGTCAAACCTGACTCCCTTTTGAAGAAGAGAGATCAGGATAGTACATATTTTGCCTTCCATTAATAGTCAGGTTCATTATTCCAGTAGAGCTTATAACAGCAGTGCTACTCTGAAGGAGGTCTAATGACAAATGTGTTGTTTAAGAAAAAAGATCTCATAGTTGGTATCATTTTTAGCTTGAATGGAGGTCCGATGAGAGTGTAATCTAAAGAAGAATTATGGATCCTCCTCCTCTCCCACACTGTCTCTTGTGGCTGCTATGAGGAAAACTAAAAATCCATGTTAAAAATCTTTGGGAAAGTAGCAATAGTTCTTACTGAAGGAGAATAGAAAAGTACCGGGTGAAGGTCCAGTGGGAACGTATAATCTTACCTGAAGTTAATAGGTGATCCATAATTGTTCTGAGAAATAGCTGCATTAATGGATTTCATGACCAGAACACTTGAGTCACCATAAAGAAGGTAGAATAAGTCGCTTGGCAATGTTCTATATTTCAGCATCAGAATGTGAAAAGTGAAAGACAAAGTGAGTACAAAGCTAGCTTTGGATTTAGAGACCATGTAATACTTTGTGACTTGTTGCATAAGCCTTTTTTTCCCCCCCTATTTGGGCATTTTTGTTTGTGTGTGATTATTTTCCATAAAAATGGAAGGGAATACAGAAATATCATTTCACTGTTCTGTGGATTTCATTTTGGGACTGTAGTATCTTCATGTTTACTTAGAACATTAGGGCCATAATGCCTGAATGTAACACAAAGACTAACAGGTCTTAGGTTTTAGGGGTCTTTTGCTTAGGTCCCTCCAGATCTGACTTGGAGAGTTAGCTCTCTTTGGAGGGCAAAAGAGAAAAATGGAGTTGGTTTTTGCTGATTTTAGATGTTTCTTTTTATATTATCTTGAGTTTTTGTTCTACAATTTGATGATATTTGGACTTCTCTGAGCAAACTCCCTCCCTCCTCCCCCCATTTTTTCTTTAACCATAAATGCCTTGTGTTTTTCCTGGTAACAACAAAACTGAAGAAGACACGAGTCTGAAGATAGGTCAGATGTAGACTTTTTTTCTGTTGGCATGTTCCTGTAGCAAAGGACCTTCTCTCTGATTTCTGCCACATTGGTAGAGTGTACGGAGTGGTGGGTTGAGTCAGCTATACATATCTCTATCTGAAGACTTCTTAATCCCACGATACAGCTGATGTTGAGCTTTTGGGGTATTTTTACAGGGAGTCTGAGAACTGTTCTTGAGAGTAATGGAGAGATGAGAATGGGTAGAGATGTAGGAACAGTTATGGACCTCTATTACTTTTGGTTTTGAGGGAAGAAAGGAAGGGAACTAGGTGGCAAGCTGTCAGAAGAAATGGATGGTGGCTTTCTCTGAAAGAATGAACTTTTCTGGTTGTACTTCATGCGGCTATAGACAGAGCAGGCTGAATTGGCCTCTTGGTACTAAAAGACATTTTCCAACAGAAGAAAACAAGTAATGCCCCTTCCATGTGGCAGTTCAGGGTACTAAATGTTGCAGACTCCTTATAGATGAGTACTTTTTGGCAGACTTTCAGTTCATTTTTGTAGCCTGTGTAGTGGAGGATCAAAACTGCAACTGGTCTAAAGGAAACTTTTTGTGTTTCCAAGGTAATTTCCTGAGATAAGAGAAAGGAAGAGCAGGGGATAGAAAATGCATGTGTGTAACTTGAGAAATGTCAGGGAATTTTCCTGTGCTGTATAAATTGGAATGCAGGCAGGAGACCTTGGAGGGAATCACAAAACTGGAGCTTTGCTAAGTGGAAGTTAATCCACTTTCCAGAGCTTGATGGTTCTGGATCTGCTTCCTGTGCTGCAAAAATGGTTGGAATGGCAAACCTAGCCATGAAGGAGAATAATGTTCTTTTAAGTTCCAACTATTGAAATCAAGTGTCAAGAAAGGAGTCTGCAAACAGTCTTTGGAGATCAGGAGGGGTGAACTGGAGGAGCTAAGGGAGGCAGAGAGGTACATAGATGAGACTTTCTGGGATACAGTAGGACAATCCCACCCTTGGTCAAATAGCCTCTATGTTGTTGAGGAGGGTAAAAGACTCAGGAAATAAGAACATCCAGCTGGAACAGAGGGACTCTCCAGATGATGTTGTGGTAACCTCTAACACTGAGAATACCTCTCTGGAGGGAGCTCCAGTTATTACAAAAAGACAGATGTTAATAATGGGAAAGTGGATCAATAGAAATTAGATAGCTGCCTGCCTGATGTGAAGATTGCAGATCTTTTAAGACATCTGGATAGACTTATATGTTGTTCTGGAGAGGAACCCGTGATTGTGGTGCATGTAGGTATCACTGATATAGGGAAGGGTAGGAGAGAAGTCTTGGAAGCCAAATTTAGGCTGCTAGGAAAGAGATTGAGAGCATAGAATCATAGAACCATAGCGCTGGAAGAGACCTCAGAAGGTCATCAAGTCCAGCCCCCTGCTCTAGGCAGGACCAATTCCAACTAAATCAACCCGGCCAGGGCTTTGTCAAGCTGTGACTTAAACACCTCTAGGGATGGAGACTCCACTACTTCCCTAGGTAACCCATTCCAGATCCAGAACTTCAATGGTAGTATTCGCTGAAATGCTTCCAGTTCCACATGAAGGGTCAGGTGTAGATAAGAAGAACTGCAGGGTCTCAATGCATGGATGAGACAATGGTGTAGGGAGTAGGACTTCAGATTTATTAGGAAGTGAGAACCTTTTGGGAAAGGGGAAACCATATTGCTGGATTTAAAATTAAAAAGATTGTAGAGTAGTTTTCATATATGTGCATTTTGTACATGTACTGTATGTGTTTTATGACTTCTATGTATCATATTTCTGTATATGCCTGACATAAATCTTTGCTGTGTTCAGGAACTGGAAGAGAAGCACCGTGAGGCTCAGCTGTCAGCGCAGCATCTAGAATTGCAGCTGAAACAGAAAGAGCAGTTCTATGAGGAAAAAGTCAAAGTAAATATTCCTTTTCATTACCTTCATGCTTTCTTTTATTAAAGGTGTACTGGGTTCTGGATAACCCCCTAACAGCTGCTTTTGGACTCTGATTTCCTGTCTGCTGCTTCCTTGTTTACTTCTTCTGAGGGTTGAATGAGATTTGAATAATTTTGCCTTTCTAACCTGTGCCCATCATGCTTTGACTTTTTGTGTGAGACTGTGTTATCCATGTAGGCGTTGTAAGTGAGAGCTATAAGAGTGATAAGAATCCATGTAATTGGTAACTGACCATTCCATTATATCTTATTATCCTTATTTTGTGTTTGTGGTAAATCAGACCTTCAAAAAGGCTTTTTTTTTTTTTCCTGACAATCTTGTTTTGATCTGAAGAGCATTAACATGAGCAACCTTAAAAGCTTTAAATTTAGCAAATACAAAAACACTTTTGAAATTCCACCTCCTTGGAGCTGTAACATCTGCCAGCAGATCCAGAGGTCCACCCACTCTGAATGTTTTCTCTTCTCTAGGATATTTTAAGATTTGTAACAAACAGTTGAAAACATGATTATAGACACCACCTAAAATTAGGAAAGCCATAGAGAGGAGAAAGGATTATGTAGTAGACTTTAGAATGTATCTAAAAAAAATCTACAGTTCAACAAAAGTTACTCAAAAAATGAGGAGTAATGGTAGTTCGAACCAAGAGGTTTGATTCAAACTAATGCGGCCTGGAGCGCACTTTCACTTTCGAATCATCTGGGTTCCGAAACAGCGCACAGCCAAGATTATGCTAATGAAGCGTGGGATATTTAAATCCCAGCTTCATTTACAATTTCGAATGCCTACATTTGCATCCCTAGTTCGAACTAGGATGCAAGTATAGACATACCCTTAGACTTCGAACAGCTGTCCAGGAGAGAGAGGCTATGATGATGTTAAAAAGAGGAGGAATTTCAATAATAAAACACTGGTGTAGTGGAGAGTGCCTGGTCAATTAGAGTATACATACTTTTCAAGGCATGGAGGAGACCGGGATGATGAGCATTAAGCCAAGAGTTGGATGTTAGAAAGGAGGCCAAAGCAATGGTAAGGTAAAATGAGGGGAGCCGTAGGGAGAAATGAGAGCCATGGTATAAAAAGGGCAAGGTAGTGTAGGCTTTGTAAATGAAATGGGATGCCAGTGAAGAGTTTTAAGTTGTGGGAAGCATGCACGTGGAGCAGAAATAATAATAATGGGAGGAAAAGCTATAATGGGAATCTGGAAATGAGAGAGGAAGAGAGAGAGTTTGAAGATTATGGGCATGGGAGGCACTAAAGATACTGGAGTTAACAGTGGAGTGAGTGAACAAAGAAAGATTAGGAAGGAAGATATAGGGGAGTAGAAGGAGGGACAAATTCAGTTTTGGAAAGAGAGAAAATTTGAAATGGTTGTTTTTCCAACAGGAAAAATTTGAGAAACATTGGAGTACAGAAGGATTAGAACTGACTCAAAATGTCAGTTGGTTCTTTAAATCCAACCTTTGCTGTAACACTAGTCCATTAAATCCATTTTCCCAGTCTTTTCAAGGCTAGGTTACTGATTTAAATGCAGACCAGTAATCCCTGAAATCTGTAGTATTTTGAGAGCTCTTATGTAAATTTTATGTATTTTATTATTTCAGTTTATTTAAAATACATCTGTCTAAAGCTGTGGCTATATGTGCAGAGTATTAACTTTTAAAAATATCTGTGCAACAGCCAAAAGGAATTTCAGTCCACTTCTCAGTGAACAAGTATCAGTATCTTACAGGTTGACACCTTACTTAGTACCCTTGTTATATATCTCAGCAGACATGCAAAGGATTAAAGTAGTCATGGAGTCAGAATTGTTCTCTCATGCCTACATGTGGTTCTTACAGGTCATTTTTGAGACACATCATTGAGGTAATGAAATGAAGCATACATTGCCATTTTCCTGTGGATAGAGAAATTAATATTGCATAAGCACTAATCATATATATGGTAGCCCAGTGTCTGAGAGTCTGTAACGCCGAAATGCTGGCTGTTCCCTCTGGGCGGCGCTGTTGCCTGAAATGCTGGCTGTTCCCTCTGGGCGGCGCTGTTGCCTGAAATTCTGGCTGTTCCCTCTGGGCAGCCCGTGTTGCATGGGGAGTGTGGGGCAAACAGCTGCATGCTCCCCCATGGCGGCCCAGCTGAGCGGCGCAGAAATCCGCCGAGCGCCACAGACGGAGGGAAAGGGGGCGGGGCGGTGATGTGCGGCGTGACAGCGTCTCCAGGCCCCACCCCCTGGCCGTGAACATCACCACCCTGCCCTCTTTCACCTCCCGCCATGGCGCTCGGCTGACTTCTGCGCTGCTCAGCCAGGCCGCCGCGTGAGAGCAAGTGGCACAAGTGACTGTTTGGGCTCCACACTCCTCATGCAGCACGAGAAGTGCTGAGCCCAAAAGGCCATCTGGGCTCCGTGGTCCCCCAAATGAGAGGCAGGAGGGGGAGGAGAAGAGAAAGAAAGAGAGAGAGAGAGAGGCAGGAGGCGGAGGAGAGCTGAGAGAGAGAGGGGGGGGAGGAGGTAGTAGGAGGAGGGGAGAGAGAGACAGACGGAGTGAGAGACCGGAGGCTCAGGAGAGAAGACCGACATGGAGGAGAGACCTGAAAATCCCATCTTATGACGGGCTAATTGGCTAGTTATAAAAGACTGTTTAAAAAACAACAACCGATAGATAGCCTTTCTAATAACTCCTTTTCATTTAAACTCAGCTTTTTCAGACAGCTGATTACACTCTTGAAAGCTTGCTGTTCTAGGTACTTTCCGCCATCCCATCTAGTTTTTCTTAGGAAGTGGTCAAGCCCGTTCATCAAATCTAACCTTTCCCTTGTGGCTTTCAGGTTCAAAGAGAGAAAATTTGTTTTGTTTGCTTTAGGTGCTAGATGCTCAGATGAAGAAAGATCTTGCTGATAAAGAAGCACTTGAGAATATGCTGCAAAGACATGAAGAAGAAGCACGTGAGAAATGCAGAATTCTGTCTGAGCAGAAGGCGGTAGGTGGAACTGAATCAGAAATTGAAACATTTTAAGAGTAGCCATTTTAAGTGTTTTACCAGAGATGTTCCTAAAATAAAGGTGTTTTGTTGCTAGAGGCTTTTTGGGGCATATGGGGAGGTTTGTGTGGAGCAGTGTTCCTTAAACTGTGTTCCGAGGCATACCAATGTGCTGCAAGGCAGTCGGAGTTGTGCCACAGAGAACAACAGAGTTCAAAATGGCCACCCTTTTTTGCTCAATAACTTTCCCCTGACCCTCCCCCCCATTTTTTTTTTTTTTTTGCTCAACAAAAAAAAAAAAAAAAAAAAAAAAATCCTTGGTGTTCCTCATAAAACAAAATTATTGTTTGGTGTTCCTTGGTCTTTAAAAAACACTGGTGTGGAGGGCAGTTTCTTTTTTTTTATAGTTCTTTTAATTCACGATATCTTCAAGAAAATCATCCATGCCTCATATTTTACTACCTGGCAGTTTAGTATATGGTTAAAATAGGAACTTCCTGCTCTTGATCTGGAAAAGACTGGAAAACAATTATAGATTAATGTAACAGATGTAACATCTGAATACATGATTACTTCTTTGGTTTCTTGTTCACTGACATTTTGCTTCTAGAAATGATTTTTAAAAGCCCTCCGTGCTGAAGTCACTAACTTTTGTCACATGATCTCAAAAGCAGACTGTTCTGTTTCAGATGATCAATGCCATGGATTCGAAGATTAGGTCATTGGAACAGAGAATAGTGGAATTGTCTGAGGCCAATAAGCTAGCAGCAAATAGCAGTCTTTTTACACAGCGAAACATGTAAGTAAAGGAATTGCTACAGTGTTCTTGCATTTACAAGCCCCTGTGCAAGCTATTAGACCTCTTCTCCAAACATAGACTTTCTCTAACTAGAAACAGTAGTTTGCTCAGTATTTTATTTCCTCTATCATTGCTGTTAAGAATTATTGGTTTGTAATGTTGTCTTATCTTTGATTTTATTGTTTCTTATGGCTATTGCTGTGTCACTTTTATTTATTGATTGATTGATTCATTTATTTTGCTGCATGCAATTTTTCAAAATATGTATCTTTTATGAAAAAAACAGATATTTCAAATGTCTGAAAGATTTCTTAAGAAGCAGTAATTCCAATATAGTTCCAGCTGTGGAGATATACAAAAAAATTAGTATTCTTTTTGCTTCTGGTGTTTAGGACTTGATCACATCTGCTTCTTGTGGCCTTTTCTCATTGAAACTCAAAGCCTCATTCTAATTAGACACTCAAATATGAGGAGAAAATGTTAAATGCTCTTTCTTCACAAAGCTTCCATCCTGCTCTCAACATCTAAGAAAAGTGGATACTGATTTAGGAATTTTCCTTCATGTTTTTAGATGTTGATTAAATATGAGGAATTGAAGTTATCTCTGCCTGTTTCAGTTAAAACAAAAAAAGGGGAGGGGGGTCTAGCCCCACCACTAAAGTGATTCTTTAATCCTGATTACTTGCTTTTAATCCTGAAAGTATTTGAGTACAATATCAGCCTCAATGGTTCTATATGGCAACAGTTCTCAAACTTTTGTACTAGTGACTCCTTTCATATTGCAAGCCCTCGAGTTCTGACCCCTTTATATATCAAAAACAGTTTTTTATGTAGTTAACACAATTATAAAAACTGGATGCAAAGGAGGGTTTGGGTATAGGCTGATAGTTTGTGATTTCCCCTTCCCCATGCAATAACACCTCAACTCCTTGAGGTGACCTGACCCCTAGTTGGAAAACTCCTGCTCTGTAGTTTTTAACTTCATTTCCTTTTTAGATCTTCCTATCAATGGTCAGTCTAGCCTTTTTAGGGACCTTATTTTGTCCTCTATGGCAGCTCCCTCAGGGTTTTCAATTAAGATCTACAGACCTCGTCAGTCACTACAGATCAGCAGCTGCCCTAGTGGTAAATCCTTGTTTTAAAAAATGAATAACAAAATCTTGGGTCTCTTGTTACAATTTTCTCAAATCTCTGATTTCATCTCAGAACCAGATTTTGGTTCATATTTTAGCTTAGATGCCTTGTTTTCCGTATTTTTTCCTAAGTGGCGTTAAGCTCTTTTAAGGTGATGCTCTTCTAATGAGATTCTACTTTGATGTGCAGGAAAGAGTATAGTTAATATCCTCTAAGTAGGCAAAAATAGGGCTTCTATGAGATATTAGACTTGTCAAAGTTTGGCTGCCTGGAGAAATATGTGCAGACTATGATCTTCATATTGGAATGCTGGAATAAGCAATTGATTAGATCATAGAACCATAGAACTGGAAGAGACCTCAGAAAGTCATCAAGTCCAGCCCCCTGCCCAAGGCAGGACCAATCCCAACTAAATCAACCCAGCCAGGGCTTTGTCAGGCCGACACTTAAACACCTCTAGGGATGGAGACTCCACTACTTCCCTAGGTAATCTATTCCAGTGCTTCACCACCCTCCTAGTGAAATAGTTTTTCCTAATATCCAACCTGGACCTCTCCCACTGTAACTTGAGACCATTGCTCCTTGTTCTGCCATCTGTCACTACTGAGAACAGCCTCTCTTCATCCTCTTTGGAACCTCCCTTCAGGAAGTTGAAGGCTGCTATCAAATCCCCCCTCACTCTTCGCTTCTGCAGACTAAACAGACCCAAGTCCCTCAGCCTCTCGTCATAAGTAATATGCTCCAGCCCCCTAATCATTTTGGTTGCCCTCCGCTGGACCCTCTCCAATGCGTCCACATCCTTTTTGTAGTGGGGGGCCCAGAACTGGACACAATACTACAGATGTGGCCTCACCAAAACCGAATAAAGGGGAATAATGACATCTCTGGATCTGCTGGCAATGCTCCTCTTAATGCAACCTAATATGCTATTAGCCTTCTTGGCTACAAGGGCACTGGGGCCTCCAAGGTCATGGCTAGTGCTGGGGGACCTGGAGGCTGAACTGGTTGGGGGGTTGGGCTGGCACTGGGGGGCTCTGGGGATGAGGCTCATATTGGGGACTGGGGCTATGGAAACAGGAGGCTGGTACTGGGGGTGTCTGGTGATAGGGAGCTCTAAAGAGTGGGGTGCTGGCACTGAGGCCTTTGGGATGGGGGGCTGGCATTGTGGGGCTCTGAGGGTGAGAGGCTGGCACTGGGGAGATTGGGTGCAGGGGACTCTGGGGTCAGTGGCTGGTGTAGGGGAGTAATGGATGGGTGGGAGTCTCTAGGGGTTAGTGCTGGCACTGGGGTCTCTGGGGAATGGACTTTTGGTGGACGGTAATGCTTTATTTTCATATTCATCATTTGCATAATGAATATGAAAATATGCAAATAAAATGTTACCGGTCCGCCAAAAGTTTGTGAATGGGTTTGCTGGTCCCTGGTGTCAAAAAGGTTGGGAACTACTGTAGTAATAGATTTCACTTCTTTTGAATTGCTGTTCTTGCTAACTAAAAAAATGTTTACCAGAATCTAAAAGTGTTAGTCTACCAATTGAAAAGTTAACTTTGAAAACAGCATTGTTTGTTTCATATTAGATCAAAGTTCAATGTTCTCCATGCTGTAATGATTTCTTCCATGGTCTATGGCTATGAAAATGGAGACATTTCAGAGTTGGAGAAACTTAAGACACTTTGGAACTCTCATGGATATTAAATCATCAGACAGACTAGTGGCTAGACGCTACAAGGATGAGCATTTTAATAATTTAATAATAAAATCTTCTACTGAAAGCACAGTTTAGCTGGACTAGATGCATTCTTTGGAAGGAGGACACCAGTCAAAAAGCAGAGGCAGAAATATAATGATGACTAAAACGAAGTAATTCAACCCATTGTGACTTATGTTAAATATTCACATGTTGGGGAGGGAGTGGTAAACAAACTGCTTTGGCAAGTCAGTAATAGAGCAGCAATTTTGGAGTGAGTCATGTTAATCATTAAGAGAAGTGAGTTCTTTTTGAAAAGATTGTGTAGATCTTACAGATAAAACTAATAAACAATACTGCATTACTGTGATCTTTCAAAAGGCATGTACATCTGCGGTTGAACCGTATTTGAATCTATAAAACTGAGCATTGTCAAAAAGGACAGTTAGCAGTTAAAGGAACTGTGGAATCCAACTAGCCTTTTTTATCAGTACTAAAAAAGCTAATGTATCAGAAGGAGAGGGAGTCATTTCTTATTCTACTGTTTCCCAGGCTATTTGGACAGTTATAGGTGTCACTAATCAGCTGAAAGGATGATTTTGTTTTTATTGAAGCACAGGAATGTGACTCAGAAGTTCTGGATTCTATTTGTAGCTGTACTATGTGATCTTGGCCAACCCATGTAATTTTTCTGGGAGAGGGATGTTACCACCTATCTCAGGTTGTGTCTAGACTGGCCGGTTTTTCTGCAAAAGCAACTGCCAGCTGTCTACACTGGCCGCTTTGAATTTGCACAAGAACACTGATGATATAATGTAAGATTGTCAGTGTTCTTCCACAAATACAATGACTCTCCCGTTCGGGGAAAAAGCCCTCTTGCGCAAATGCTTTTGCACAAGAGGGCCAGTGTAGACAGCTGAGAACTGTTTTGCGCAAAAATGCCCCAATGGCGAAAATGGCGATCGGGGTTTTCTTGCGCAGAACCTCATCTAGATTGGCCACGGACGCTTTTCCGCAAAAAGTGCTTTTGTGCAAAAGCATCCATGCCAATCTAGACGCTCTTTTCCACAAATGCTTTTAACGGAAAAACTTTTCCGTTAAAAGCATTTGCGGAAAATCATGCCAGTCTAGACGTAGCCTCAGTGTTTTTCTGCATATGAGTTTATTCACATCTGTAAGCTCTGTGAAGAACCTGAATGGAAAACAATTTCTCAAATATATTACAATATGATTGTAGAGAGCCACCACTAATTCAGAAACAGCTTTTCTACTCTTTTTCAATTAGGGCATCTAATTATCAAGCCTTCGAAGTAAAATTGGATCATTGCCCATAGCAGATGTTACCAGTGTCTGAATTTTTTGGGGAGAAGAACTAATTGTTTGTTTAGTGCATACATGAGACATTAAGTCAGGGCAAAAGTTTGCCAAAGTGTTGGCCAAATTGGGCCCCTGGTAAGTTTCCAAGGTTCAGAACTAATCTGTATGCAGTGAAAGCAGTTGCAGTTCCGTTGATCTTTAATTTGGAAGTCTATTGTGTCAGTAACTTCCATACATTTTTCTCCCAGATGGAATAACAAATGATAAGGAAAAGGGTGAGCGCTTACAATGAGTTGTAGATTAGACATTCTTGTAGGTTTTCAAGGTTTGGTTTCATTTTTCTCTATGTACAAGCAGCATACCCAGCCTTCAAAAGCATGAAATCTGAGCTACTTGATGCACAGTCTTGGTTTAATCACCAGTGTGGAGATTTGTGCAGAAGCCGCCATAAAATACCTTATTTTTTCCATAAAGGGGATGTGAAATTTAAAATAGGAAAAGCTAATTTAGGTATGATCCCATTTTGTTTATTAGGAAACTTTTATGCCAGTGAAACTACATGATCTAAATGTATCTTGATTTTGCTTTTTCTTGTTTATTTTCCTATCAGGAAAGCCCAGGAGGAGATGATCTCCGAGCTCCGACAGCAGAAGTTCTACTTGGAAACGCAAGCTGGGAAGTTAGAAGCCCAGAACCGAAAACTAGAAGAGCAATTGGAGAAAATCAGTCTTCAGGACCATAGTGATAAGAACCGTCTGTTGGAATTAGAGACTAGACTGCGAGAGGTGAAAATTTAATCCTTTGCAGACTGATGTAGTTGGGTATATCCCATTCCAAAGAGAACACTGAGATTTACAATTAAGTAGTGGTTTTCATTTTCAGGACTCCAGGATACTAACAAGCTGAATGACCCAGTTTTGCTCCATTTCCTGTAACAATAGAAACATACTGCTTTCTGAAAGACATCGTGTATAACTATTTTGTTTTTTTATTTCTTAGACTGGCCAAGTCTGAGTTTCTAGATCAGCTTGCTTTCTTAGAACCAAATTTATTTATATTCTTGTGTAAAATCTCCTTTAATAGTGCCCAGATATAATGATGATGGGTACAGTATATATGCTTAGTTGGATAATTAATTTATTTTCAGTTGCAGACTTGAAGAATCAGGTTTTTATATTATTTTTGAATAAAAAGGACAGACAGGCAAAAATAGGTTGGAACCACCTCATGTTGCCAGGTTAATTTTTTTTTTCCTTCCTTGCAGTCCCTCCTCTAATTCTTAAGACAATGAACTCTAATTTGACTAAGATGTTTTCGATATCCAATGTCATTTTTCATTAGCCAGAAGTTGCTAGACATTAGGGTGAGATCTTCTGTGAGGTTTTTTTTTAACCTGTCTGCAATATTATGGACAGATTCACTTGCAATAATGTAAGTTATAAATATAAAGTATTTTAGTTTGAAGGTGATCTTTGCTCCAGTGGAATCCTTGAAGAAGGGCATATAAATGAACCAGCAGCAAGAAGCTAAACTGGAACTTTTTCTTTAAGCTGTTTTCTCAACTCTACCACGGTAAATAGGATCTGCCATGATGTTGCATGAGTGCAGGAAATAGATTTCTCAGTAACAAGAATCTAAAGGGAAGCTGAAATATGAAAGTAATCGAACAGTATATAAAGACACTTCTTATATTTTCAAAGCAATATTGATAGTTTCTCCTTACTGAGTCTCAAATGCAGTATATTCACTTGCAACTATGGAAGATAGTCACATACATTATACTTTAACATTCATATTGTCACAGTTATTTAAATCAACATTTGATATAAATTTACAACATAGCTGGCATTACTTTCCTATCCTAGTTTTCATTTCAGAATGCTATATAGTTTTATTTTTGAATCTTTTCAAAACAAATGAGTCTTTTTCAAGTGATGGATGAAGCAGCAGCCTCGGGATACTTGTCCTCGGGTCTGATTTTTAACCAAGTCATCCAAATCTGACATTACACTGGAGTGTTGCCATGCAATCCCAGAGTGCAGTTCTCTGATAGGCCTCTAGTTTGAAATGAACAAATATAAGAACTGAATTCTCCATTTCCTTATTAGTAAGTCATAGTCCACTGCTGCTGTTTCTCTGCAGGTTAGCTTAGAGCATGAAGAACAAAAGCTGGAATTGAAACGACAATTAACAGAATTGCAGTTGACCCTCCAAGAAAGAGAATCTCAGATTTCGGGGCTTCAAGCTGCACGATCAGCCCTAGAGAATCAGCTCCGTGAGGCTAAAACTGAATTGGAGGAGACTACAGCTGAGGCAGAGGAGGAGATTCAGGCTCTCACGGTGAGTTCTATGCTTCTGGATTG
The DNA here is from genome assembly GCF_049634645.1 of Pelodiscus sinensis. Classification (NCBI taxonomy): domain Eukaryota; kingdom Metazoa; phylum Chordata; order Testudines; family Trionychidae; genus Pelodiscus; species Pelodiscus sinensis. The sequence continues at coordinate 9,666,724 of NC_134725.1, forward strand.
GTCTTTTGAGCTATCCCTGCAGACCTGACAGAATGTCGATGCACTTTCATAATAAGAGTCCTAACTTATTAGCTTTTAGGTTGTTCAACCATGAATTTTGTTTGTTTCTTTAATTTTGCAATGCAACATAAGAAATGTGCCTTGGATTGAGGAAGGAGCAGGGATGGCTAAAATGTTAGTGTTCTTTGTCTCTCAAAACATACATATGCTTGTTGTTTGTTGTCCACTTGTGAGAACATCATCAGTTTACTTGATAAGCTGAAAGTCCCACACTAAACTATTCCTACTGTAGGATTATGACTTTCTGCTGTTGTTGTTTTTTTAAATTCATATGTGACTTTTGAAGTAGTGCTTTTTCAAAAGGAATGTAATCACAAATATTCTGGTATTTTCTCTGTAATGAATTTACTAACTCTGCTTATCCTTTGAAAAAAATCAATTAAATACTTTGGTTGCTTCTCTAATTTTACTAGAACGGCTGTTCCATAAAGAATTGCTACTTTTAGATCTTGCAATCTCTTGTGAGGTGTGTGAATGACATAAAATTCATTATGGGTAAAAAAAGGAATTTCCCTGCCCAGTGAACAGAACACTAAATTATATGCTGTGGGTTGCTACTTTGAGCACAAAAAGATGCTTTTACATGGTTGGATTTTAAATAATGTTTGCTTTGCAAAGGCTTGCTAATACTGTGGGAGGCAAAGAAATAACTGGCCTCTTACTTGAGCTGCCAGCTATCACTGATCGAAGAATCAGTCTTCAATGACCTTCAAATCCAGTTATTTTAGAGCACTGGCAACAGATGGGCCGTTGCCCTTAGTGAAATCTAATGAAAAAGAATCTCATTTGAGTCCTTATTTCTGCTATTACCACTGCTCAGGTGCAATAGGGGTTCAGCTGAAGACTGGTGCTTGTGTATGCCAATGCTGTTGGATATCCCCATGCTGAAGAGATCATTCACTCAGAATTGTTTTAAACTGGTGCATGCTGGGTTATATATTTTAGGAAAATGCAACAGCAACATGAGTGACTTACAGTAATTGAATAGGCATGTCAGCAGTTCATTTAAATACAAAGCATTTCTATTTGCTCCAAAGTAAGATGGTCCCACTGACATTTGAAAACTTGGCAGAGTTGTTAGCTGCCATGCTAATAGAATGATGTGTTTGATATTTCTTCCTACCACACCATCAAAACATAAGAATGTGTGTGATCTCTGCTTGCTCAGGCAGATATTATAATTGTTCTGGTAAATGGTAGTGCTTTCGTGCCAGATTTCGTAAGATTCCAATCTGGCACCTCCATGTCATATTAGTCCAGTTTACTGGGTTGGGATTTATTTTTTGAGGGTCTTTTTTGCATTGCTCTGGTAAGATAACTTTTAAGTTATCACATTGGACTTCTGCAGAACAACTTTTCCTATTGAGTCTCTTGGCTGTAAGGAAAATGTCTTGAATAAAGAAAGGGAATGGGATGTGCTAGTGCACTAGCCTTTCATCCACTAAGGCCTGAGCTTGCATATGACATTAGTCACAAGTTAAATCAGTTTGACAGTCTGAGTGAATCTTGAGAGAGGCTATGAGGCTGAATCATGAACTTTGCTTTATCATGCTTTGCTTGTTAATAAGGAAGTAAAATGATGCATGCATTGTTTCATTTTTTTTTAAAAATGCTTTGCAGCTTTTAATACTTTGGATTCTGTTTGGGAGAAGTTTAGGACTAAACTTCCTTGGGTTAGGGATGTGGTAGATCAGCAGAGCAGTTTGTGGATGCTTACACAGTGCTTCTTTGTAGAGTTTTCTTTGCAAGTACTAAAGTATGTATATTAAAACATGTTACATATTGTATTAATCCAGATGTGGAAGTACAAACAGACTACTCAAATTATCTTAAAAGTGAAGAAGATACACACTTAACATTTAAATGGTCACTTACCTGGGAGACCACTTAAAATGGAATGTTTTGCATCATCCAGTTTGTAAGTTTGTTGTACATTTTGCTAAAGTAGCTCAGAATCGGGAGCATGAGTGTGCTTTAAGTAGGATGTGACTTAATCAGTCTTTGCCACTACAGAGTGCTTTCATAGCCTGCAACATCTGTCATCCAAACTTTGCTTGCTGGTAGATTGTTCTGCAGTTTATTTAGCAACAGCTGTTGGATTCTAATTCTAATGTATGAAAAATTGATGATTAACTTCTTACCTCCTTTAGGCACATAGAGATGAAATCCAGCGTAAATTTGAAGCCCTTCGTAATAGCTGCACAGTGAGTATTAAATACAGATCATTGAGTTATTTTGAAATTAAGGATAAGGAAAGAAACCAACTCATTTACTCCTTGATGACAATTGTTCCTGACATGGGCTTTTGGCTTCAAGGAGTTAGCAGGAGTTAGCCTGATTGGATTTGATTTCTTGTAGGCCTCAAATAAACCTCAATTTAGAGGTTTTATTTTGATTTAAAATTGGCGTTGTCCTTCATCTTTTTGTAGAAGGAAGTCAATTTAAATATCTCATTGCAGTGCAGCTAGTAAGAATGGTGTAGCAGCTGCAAAAATTATGTGGGTTATAGATTTTTTCTTTTTATAAGGGAAGAAAAAAGTTTACCTATCCAAATCCTGAGCTATATTGTAGACCTAGGCCAGAGTGAAGGAGCTGTTTTGCCACTCTGGGTTTTAAGGAAGGCTTTAATTCTTTCTGGAGGGAAAAGAAGTCCTGTGCTTCTGAATAAATAAATTGTTACTCTTGTTCAAAATAATAGGTTCTTAACTTGATATTCTATTACTTGAGAGATCTTTTGATATGTTTTTCATTCATTTCATTCATATGGGACAGATGTCCTAGATTTTGTGTTCCTTATTATTAGATATTTTCTCAGATCTGCATTTTTTGCCTATTTCTTTACGATGCTGTGTGGACCCTGATGACATTGATCTTTCAATGACATACAAATTCCAGAAGTGTCAAACATTGACTACGGCCTTCTGTGTAAGACTTGGATGCAGATCTCTTCAGACTTTCTATTCTTCCTCTGTTAGCTGGGCCAGTTGTTCCTTGACCCTTTCCTGGGGGTTCCCCTTCCATCCTCAGTGACCTCTCCACAATGTTAGTTTTCTATTGTGCTTTGATTGCATAGTCATAGGTGCTGTAGGAAAGTGCAAGACAGATAGAAAATGGCTTCTTTCAAGAATATTCTCAGGAGACATTTTTTTTAATCTTCCAGATCGGTAGCTCTTTTTCCTCAGGGTCAGGAAAATTTTCTACTCTTTTCTTAGTGTACACTGATTTGAAAAAATGAGTACTTAAGTCCTAACTTTAATATGATGTGGCTTCATCTTTTCTGAAAGAAATTCAGATTATCTGTACTTTCTGTCCTCTCTCAAGGAGATGGGGGGGAGGGGTTCTACATGTGTACTTCTGTCTATCGGTGCTTATTCCCATAGTTGCTTTTCTACTTCAGTGGTAGATACTTCATTCCTTTGTTCTCTGTCTTTCTGTCAGCACAGAATAGTAGCTTTCTCTGAAGCAACTGGTATAGATGATTGTATATGGCCAGCTTCAAAGATCACATCATCTATGGATATTCCCATAAATTTTTTTCTGCACAGCATGCTAATTTACATAACTCAAAATTAATTATGTGACTGATCTATGAGTTTTTAAGAATGGGCAACAATCTCCAATAGTGAGGACTGGCACAGGAGGATGTCAAACATGCCATGTGGTTTCAAGAACAATATGAACTTTAGAGATGCCAACTTAAAGATTTGCCAGTATGATGTTCATCTTGGATTCTTTAGAAGGATGATTCATACAGCAGCCAATCCTCATCAATAAGAAATGTAATCAAACAGCAACTGAATGAGTAGTGAATGAATGAGAAATGTCAACATCATATCCAGTTCTCAACCCAAGAGAAAGGAAAGTACAGTTCTAAGGATTCCCTCAATAGCCTCTGTGCGTAAAATTCTCATTTCATGTCCTAAGAGGCCTAGCAGCCTATCCTGTTCTCTTCGTATCAGTGAAAGAAATGACAGCACAATTTTGTATTGACTAAGGGGAGATCAGTAGAGCCCTGCAAATCCATGGATAACCACTTCATATCTGTGGGTGTAAGCAACTGTGGATGCGGATATCTGTGGATCATTTTTGCAGATGTGGATGCAGATTCTAGGGCTCTAGCGATCAGTGCATTCTTCTTTCTCTAATGCTTCATCACCCTGTTAAATTAATAATTACTATGATGCAGGCTTAACTTTTTAGTGGACATTTAAGATTATGCCACAGTGGGTCATAATTTGTTTATGAACTAGAAACAAGACCACCCATAAGGATTGTCATTCAGTCACATTTCTTTTGATTCAGCCTGTTAAGGATTAGTGGCTCTATTAAGAAGGAACGTTGATAACATTCCTTCAATGTGAACATCAAGAATGAATTTCCTTGAAGCATGTGCTGTTAAACTTTATAATGGCCATTGCATTTGTTTTACATTATTTACAAGTTCAAAGCAATATAAGTATGAAATTAAAATTAATTACACACAAAATGCATTACTGAAGATTGTCTTTGATAATTTAGAATGTTGCTGTATAGAATAATAGGTAAAGATACTTAAAAAGCTACTTTCTTTGATATCTCCTAGTTGTTTAACTCTTTAGAAGTCTAGGCTTCGAGGTATGGTGTAAGCTCACACGTCTAATGTATTTATGTTTATTTATGCCTCAGTCCACTCATGTCCCTCAAGCCAGGTCAGGTTACTGTCATAGTCTTCAGATTCCGTACTTTAAAATTATCACTGTTTGGGATTCATGCATAGAAAATGGTGTTATGTAACTATTATAAGCCTGCTGGAAGGTACCTTTGCTTTGTGCATAGACTATATATTCAACTGATCGCTGATAGATTTGGGCTTGAGTTAATTAGTTTACTTTAGTATAACTCTTTTCCTTCCCATCAGGAACAAAAACAAAACTTAGCCTTTGTTCTCCTAGTTTCACAAGCGTAATGTAATTACAGCAACCCCTTTCCCTCCTCCCCAGTCAGATCTTTAAATGCAGAGCTGCAACGTTCTGCAGGCAGTGGAAGCAGGAACTATTCAGTCCCAGCCTGTGCCACCCCCAGGAGCTAACTCCACTGTGGGTTACCCCATAGTAGCTCCCAAGGGTGGCGCAAGCTGGGATTGAACAGTCCCAGTTTGTGCTGCCCCTGGGACCCTGTAGCTGTGTACTTTAAATGTAGTACAGTGTTTCTTAAACTTTTTAAGACCGAGGAACATCAAACAATAATTTTTTTAAATGACGAACACCAAGGATTTTTTATTGAGACGAAAAGAAAAGTCGGGGGGGGGAGAGGGGAGAAAAGGGTTGGGAGAAAGTTATTGAGCAAAAAAAAAAGGTTGCCTGCCCCTTTAAGGGTGGCCATTTTGAACTCTGTTTTTCTCTGCCACACACCTCCAACTGCCTTGTGGCATACCAGTGTGCCGTGGAATACAGTTTAAGAACCACATGTAGTAGGAGCCTGGTAGGCTCCTACTACATTTAAAGTGCAGAGCTGCAGTGGGGTTAGCCCCCCGGGGTGGCGCGAGTTGGGACTGATCAATCTGATTCTGTGCTTCTAAAAACTCAATACATCACAACCCTTGACTTTTGAAATCATATTTCTTAACAAATATTTCCAAGACAGTCAGAAGAATTTTACCAAAGAAATGCATTTCACTGAACAGGAAAGTTTGTTTTGCTACCTTGCTCTTAATTATGGATTACTGAAGGATTTAATATATTTGGACAACAAAAACAGTTGTTGGCCTCAACAATAATGTAAGCATTTCATAAACGTAAATGTTAGTAAAGACAATAAAAAAACTGAAAACTTAAAAAAAAGTAGATTTTTAAATAAATTACTGTGAAGTTCTGAATATAAATCAACATCTAAATCTTCAGACTTTTTCAATTACAAGCTTTTCTCATTTATTACTTTGACTAAGAGAATGGAAAATTCTGGTACGTTAATTGGGTGCAGCATCTTCTTTTACCTAGAGAATAAAACCTTCCTCTCTCCAAAATAATACTTACACTTTTTTGTTGTTACCTCCTCTTGTTATCTGTAGCCTTATGAGGACTTGATCCTGCAATCACTGGTGAACAGATTGGACCCTGAGAGACAGAACCTGCAAACCCTTTAGACGCTTGCATAAATTTACTTACGTGTAGTACTGTTGGCTTCAACCAGAGGTCCTGTTTCTGAACTAACTTCTGTGAGAGTATGCACATAAGTAAAGTTACATACTTGCTTCTGAATTTATGGAATCATGTCTGAAAGATGCCAAGTATCTACTTGGTGCTATATAATATTCAGTCCATAGCAAGGAAACTTTGCCTGTCCAAAGATGATAAATTGTACCATGATGCTAATACCCAGGCAAAATTTTGGTACGATCGAGTAAAATGTATAAAAACACCCTGCCATTTGCTTGGTAGTGTTGTAACCCAACCTTCATTTTTTTAGAAAATTATGGGTAAAGGTCAGTTGTAGCCCAAGTTGTACACTTATAGGTTTGTAAAAACGTGTTTTGGAGGACTTTTTAGAGTCTCCAGGAGCTGCTGTCCTAAGGAGAAGGCTCCTTCTTGGTCATGATCTGCAGAGGATGAGTCTCATGATTGGGGGAAGTAGAACAATTGCAGGGAGTGGATAAACACAAGGAACACTCTATAGACAAGAATATGCAAAGAGGGGAATTATCCAGCATGATTGCCCCTCTATCTCAACTAAAAGAGAAGAAAAAAACAAAACAAAAGATTTGGTTAATCTGAGGAGAAGAGAAACAAAGGTACTGGCATATCATACTACCTCTGCTCATGGTCACACCCCAACTCCAAAATAAGTAACAGGTGAATTTCCAAGAAGTGGGGCAAAATACCTCAGCACATAAAGTGTGCCTCAGTTGTAGTGGAGGCATGTGGAGAAAGGGGAAGGAAGTGGTCAGCACCATTTTTTCTTAGCCTATGAATGCACTTGCTAGGACTCTACTACTATGTGTTAAGGTACAGTAATTCCTGATTTAACACTATAGCTATGTTTCAGAAAATGATTGTGTTAAGTGAAAACATGTTATGCGGGGTCAATTTTCCCATTGAAAATAATAGAAAAGGCAGGGGTTGCGTTTCAAGCGGTGGTGTCTGTTGGGAACGGGACATAAGATTGGGGGAGAAAGGGGACTGGGTTACAGCAGGGAGGGGAGGTGTTTGGCTCTGGGGAAGGGGAGGGGGATTGGGTTGGGAGTATGCCCTTGTGATGGGTCTGCTGGGACCCGCACTGTGTCCGGTCCGGGGGGGGGGGGGGGGTGTCTCCGGGGAACGGCGTGGCGAGCGGCAAATCCTCCACCGCTTTGCAGGGAGGCAGGGGGAAGCCCCGTGCAGCTGCCGGTGATGGGCTGGCTGGGGAAACGCAGATGCCAGCCTGCAACCAGGGAAGGAGGAAAGGGGGTAAAGTGTCCGGCGAGTGGGAGTCAGCAGGGAATAGCACGGTGAATGGCAAGCCCTCCGCCACTTTGCAGGAAGGTGGGGGAAGCCCTGCTCAGCCGCCAGCAACGGGCCAGATGGGGAAATCGTGTTATTCCAAGGACGGTCGTGTAATTAAAGAAATGTTCCCCCCCAAAAAAGTGTTATTGCGAAAACGTGTTAAGTGGGCACGTTAAATGAGGAATTACTGTAATCTTAGCACTTCTGTCTTCTCTCCTGGGGCAGCCTTATGGGATGGTGGAAGAATGGCTCTCGGGATGTGTCTATTTGCATATGTTGAGGGGTGATCCTGGTGCCTACCTTGCCTCCCCATTAATCCAGGATTTGGGATGATACTTCATTCTTCCATTCACCCTTTTGTGGTAGCAACAAGGTGATTTTTTAAAAATTTATCACTTTATTTTGTACAAAAAACATGTAAGTAGTTACCACAGCAGCTGCCTGGGTTCTCTGCACTGAGACTCTGGTGTGGATCTTAGCCAGATGATCAGTGAATTCCTGATAAGGAGACTTGGTGAATACAGTCTCCTTCCAGAGGTCAGGGGTCAGATAACTGTATGTCTTAGAGATGGCATGAAAGGCAGCCTTAGCAAAGTTGCCAAGTGTAGCGGTATAACCTCTGGCTGAATTATAGGAGTCATCAATTCCAGCCATCATTAGCAGTTTCTTGGGAACAGAGGCAGATACAGTTCCTGTACCATGGGGTGCTGATCAGACACACCAGAATAGACCCATAATGACTAGTAACCTTGAAAGGTACAGTATGAAGCTTGCCAGTATTGTTTCCCCAGTAGCCTTGTTGTACTGGTACAATGGACAGTTTAGCTAAGATGATTGCCCCACAAATAGCAGTGGCAACTTTGTTGGCTTCTTTTACAAGACCGACATTATCATGGCAATCACCAATAGCAACAAAAGCCTTGAATCTGGTATGCAGGCAGGCATGATCTTCAGAACCTCATCTTTCAGTGAAGATCCTAGAAAGAGTGGAAGATCAGTAGAGCAGAACTTTAGGGAAACAAGACACACACGTTAGTTTATAAATTCCAAGTTAAGATTGCACTTAAAATCTTTATCATCCCCAAACTGTAGCTGTACTGATGTGCTAGTGAAGTCACCTCAAAAAAATCTGAATTCTTTCTTTCTGCATCCAACCTCTTCCTTGCACATATTTGGAGCTTCTGAGAATGGCTGAGATACCTTGATGAAGATTTTAAGTTTGCAGTCTGCATTTGAGGATATCCTAAATCTGCTTTCTTGACATATTTTGCCTGAAGTATTGAATTGTGGAGAATGTAGCTTGAGTTGTATGCGGTTGTGTCAGATATGTAAATCTCAAAACCACTATCTTGAGATCCTGATATCTAAGCTACCTAATTTTTGATGCATCCCTGGAGAATTTTGTAGGTCCAGATGTGGTAGTTATGAGTCTATGTGAAATACTGTACTTTGCATTTGAAACACACTATGTTTTGGGGACAATTTTCTTGAATGTGTTGCTTTATTGAAGAGATGTCATTTTCTGGTTACTCTGTATGTTATTAAAAAGGTATGTGTGTAGTTTATGGTAGCAATATAAAGACAATAAGGCAGTTTAAATACTGCAATAGTATACAGCCAATCTCTCAGCAAGATTAACATGGTCAAGTTAAATCATGTCTTATTTCTCAGAATTACAGATGTGGTAATAATGTGCATTTTTTCAAGGCAGAATTGTTTTTTTGTGCTTTCAGATGTTCTATGTAGATGGTGATAGTGGCATGGCTAATTTTACTTAGTGCATTTCCATGCTTTCTAGTGTTACTTAATGAAATAGATAAATGTTAACTTTGAATTTTGGAGTTTTCTGTTGCATTTGAGTTTTTAAAGGACACTACTATGTACTAGTGTTTCCAAATGTAGCTCCAGTGTAAAAGAGTTTTTTGCTTGGGAATTTCCTTAATTTTAATACACTTCATTAATTTTCTCAGACACAAAAATCCAGGGCAGGTTGTAAGTTTTATGGACTTGGACCTACCTTTTTATCAGATTCTCCACATGTGGAATCATAGAGCTGTGTGATTGGAAGGGGCCTTCAGAAGTCAACTAGTCCAGTTCTCTGTACTGAAGGCAGTACTAAGTATTATATAGACCATTTCTGACTAGTGTTTGGCTTAATCTGGTCTTAAAAATCTCCAGTGATAGAGATTCCACAACTTCCATGGAATGTATCCAGTGCTTAATCACCCTAACAAGAATTGTTTTCCTAATGACCAACCTAAACCATATGATTTCCTTCTTCCTGGTTTCCAGGCTAGATACCACCCACACAACTGTTTTCCACCATCCTGTGTGGCTGTCTCTTATCTGCTATTCCAGATCAAGGCTCTGTCCCATGTGGTTGCCCTCATGCTGCTGCTGTTGTGACTGTTTAGGCTATGTAGAATTTATAAACTCCATATTGGGACCATAATATATATGGAAGCTGATTTTAATAATTAAATCGGTCAGGAAATCTCCCCTTCCTCCAATACAGTGTCCAGAAAGAAAAACCCTAATTAGAGAGAGCATTCTTTATCAAAACCATTAGATTGGGGCTGTCAATTAATGTGCGTTAACGCTTGGGATTAATGCAGAGCACAATTAATGCATTAATTTTCTAAACGTATTAATTGCAGGCATTTCTGCAGCGCCAGGGCGTTTCAGAAGGGCAAAGCAGTAGGAGCCTGGGATCAGCTAGAGTCCCCAGCTGACCCCGGGCACTGGGCTACCATGGCGTTGCCCCTTTGAAACGCTGGGGCAGCGTTTCCCAGGGCAGTACTGCACGGAGCTGGGGTCAGCTGGGGACTCCAGCTGATCCCGGGCTTCCGCGGTGCTGCCCGTTGGAAACGCCAGGGTGGTCTTTCAAAGGGGCAGCGCTGCACTGAGCCAGGGTCAGCTGAGGACTCCAGTTGATCACAGGTATCGTGAAGTGCCGCTCCTTTGAAACACCACCACTGCGTTTCAAAGGGGGCATGCGTACGTGATTGATTTTTTTAATCACTTGACAGCCCTACATTAGATTAAAATTAATTTGTAAGCCAAGACATTTTGGAGTTAGGTTGAGCCAAAATAATGTTCAAGAAGTAAGATCACATTATTTCTTCCATTTTTGAACCCTTAATCTCTTATGTACTTTGTATAGTTTATTTCATACTTTCTAGAAATGTTCTATTCTGGAATAAGATCACCAGCTTCACACAGATGCGTTTAGTTTTGGTGAGGTTGAGTGGAGTCAGGCTTATAATGGAAGGTTAGCTTTCACCCTAAAGAGATGATGCTATCGTCTTTGAAATTTAGTCATTTTAAACAAAAATGAATTATTTCAGCTACTACTCCAACCACCACCCTGCCAGTTTTTGCAGTTTTACACTTAATCTCTTATATTTTAAAAACTGTAAGTGAAATTATATAAGGGAGGTGATGGAAATGACAAGACTGGTCTGAAATGTAACAGGAATCTCAGTTGTCACATTTGCAGGCAGAAGTAGTGTTTTTGTTTTTTATTTCTAAGTTGATGTTGCTTTTGACAATATAGTTGGTATTCTCATGGTGCAATCATGGTACCTAAATAGCTTACATGATGTATACGTGATACCAATACAAAATACTTAAATTCAGTAGTTCAGTAGGAGTGTTCCAGTAACAAACACAATATTGAAAATGTAAGTTGATTTTGAATTTTGGGGTATGAATCACCTTATGAGTTGACCCAAAACAACTGGACGGACGGAACCCTCCTTCATGTTGTAGGAAATAGTTTAAGTCCATCTTTTTTGCCAGTAATTTAAAACCCAAGTACTATTGGTTTACATCTAGGAGAAGCATAGTGAAAAGTTGCTTTTAAGCCTATAGTCAAAAAGAAATGGTTGCATTCCTCTCTGAAAGGCTGAAAAGGAGCTGTATATTCTCAAAGATATTGAGGTCCTTGACTGTTGTGTGGGAAAACAGAACATTTAAGTCTAAACAAATATTGTGCTAAATAGTGTTGTGTGGTTCTTTTTGTTAAGATGTTTCCAGATTAGATGTATGGTTTGTAGTACAAGTAGTTGCAGGATTTTCTTCTGCTGATCTCCCCTGGAGTTTTTCATATGGGTTTCCCCTCTCAGAAACTGTAGAGTTATATGAAAATACCCCCATTTTTATTAATATTTTTATACACTTTGGGTTAGCTTTAAAAAACAAACTTTGCATAGTGGGATCCCAGTTTAGTTTAATAAATGGGCAATCCTGCTTCATAAAGGCAAGGTTTTGTCTTCCTTCAAAGTTGAATCCTTGCTGTTTGTTGATGGCAGTATTGGATTTTCCACTATAATTGGTGGTGCTGCCAGCCTTTTTCTGTTGTCTTATTTGTCATGTTACCATCCATAATTCTATTGTCTTGATACTATCTGTTTCTTCATAAGATATAACTTATCGTGGCTACTTATGATTTTAGGTACAGTAAATTAATCTATATCCAAATAATATCACCTTTAGTTCCTCTCATCTAGTGATCTTAAAGATTATATATTACAAAACATCTGTGGGAAGTATTACCTTCACTTTAGAGATGGGGAAACTGAGGTATCCAGTTAAAGTGCTTTGCATAAGGCACATAGCAAGTCAGTGGAAGATCTGGGAATAGAACCAAAACACCTGGCTCCCAAACCTCTAGAGTTTACCACCAAATTAATCATAAGTTGTCTTGCAACATTTGTATCTTTTTAGACTAAATCAGAATTAATGTATATCAAGTTGCTTTCTGGAAGAGGTGAGACAGTCTGTCTATGCAAAGCTCATGCCCATTGATATGATCTGTACTTATAACTGAGCTCATGCTTGAACTGAACAAAAATGCTATGATCTGTCTATTTGCTTGGAAAGGTGTGGCTGTAGAAGTGAGAATTATCCTTTCACTGAATTCTGTTCACTGTCATGTAACCCAACTTCATTTGCTCTTTTTAGGTAATTACAGACTTGGAAGAACAGCTGAACCAGCTGAGTGAGGACAACGCAGAACTGAATAATCAGAATTTCTTCCTGTCAAAGCAGCTTGATGAGGCCTCAGGGGCCAGCGATGAGATAGTACAGCTGCGAAGTGAGGTTGACCACCTCCGTCGAGAGATCACTGAGAGGGAGATGCAGCTTACCAGTCAGAAACAAGTGAGAGCTTAGACATTCTGTTTAATATCTCTTCAGGACACTTATTTCTATGTAGGACTCTGACTCATGGGTGTAGCCACAGGTGGGCCTGAAGGGGCTGTGGCCCATCCACTTTCTATCCAGATCCACTCCCTGCTTGCCTGCCCACCCGGTGCTCCAGCCAGGGAATGAGGCTGGAGCTTACTCATTCTACCCTAGTGCTCTGGACAGGAGCAGTGTCAGTACTTAACCTCTCTTTTACTCCCCCATTCTTGTCCGTCCATTTGAAGTTGGGAACTACACAACTGGGCCCTTCTAGATATACCTCTGCTCTGACTAGCCTGAAATTCTTTCTAATTTGGAAAATCAATGGAGGGTATTTATAACTTTTATAGCAATTTGACCCTACAATGACTGTTCTGGGAGGTAGTGTGAGAATACATTGAAATACTTTGTATGTTCCTTTGTGACTCATTGAAGCACTAGCAAAGAAAGGTGCGTCTTAGCTGTTCCATTTTTCTTGTGAATAAAGCCATCATGAGGTATAACTGACATTAAAAGCAACCACAATTAAATGCATAAAGATACAGCCATAAATAAATGAGATATGACTTACCAGTTGATGCTGTGGATTTGCACATACTGTAATTGAAATGGTGAAGCTGTATCTTGAAAAGTACATGTTTGATGTGGGAAGTGAGAATTAATGTGAGGATTTATTTTTAGACAATGGAGGCCTTGAAGACAACATGCACTATGCTAGAAGAGCAGGTGATGGACTTGGAGGCCCTGAATGATGAACTGCTAGAGAAGGAGCGTCAGTGGGAAGCATGGAGAAGTGTTCTGGGGGATGAAAAGTCCCAATTTGAATGTCGGGTGCGAGAGTTGCAAAGACTATTGGATACAGAGAAACAGAGCCGGTATGGCTTTTCTCTTCATTCATTTTTGTGTAAAAGTGCTCTGTGGAATACAGTTCACTATGTATGCCTAGAACGTGAGATCTGAATCTGCACTCGATATACATTAATATGAGGTAAATCTAGAAGACGGATATTTAAACTGATACATGTGACTCTCCAGTGATACCAATTCTCTGTCATTCTTCTGCAAGGGCACTGAATACAGAAAATGGTATTTCTAACTGTAACTTGCAAACTTCTTTCAGACTAAAACTGGACTGTTCCATGATGTAAACTCGTCTTTGATTCTGATTCCTTCTTCTGATGACTTTGAATTCCCAAGCAGCAGCTCCAGCAGGGGATGAGAGGATTGTGTAATGTGGAAACATTACAATAAGCCAGTGGATTATATAAACGAACAATTTGAGTTTTGAGACAAGTCTCTGAAAGTGTCTATTGATGTCCTGGCATCCTAGGAAGAGGTCAGTCCCAGAGTGGAAATCATAGGTAACATTTTTCCATTTTTAATACAGAGTGCGAGCAGACCAGCGTATTACTGAATCCCGCCAGGTGGTAGAACTAGCTGTTAAAGAACACAAGGCAGAGATTCTTGCTCTCCAGCAAGCACTGAAGGAGCAAAAACTCAAAGCTGAGAGTCTTTCTGACAAGGTCAGTATCTTTTCACCTTAATCATCTATACATTCACCAAAGAAAAAAGTGTTGATTCAGATGTTCATGATAGAAATGTAGTGTTGTACTTAACAGTCTCTTTCAGTTGTGGGGGTAAGTTTTACAAAACCATAGAGGCCTCTCTTCTTGAGTGTGCAGTCCTGAAGGCCTATGGCCTAGCTTTTTCATCTGTTAAATTTAACACAAAGGGCAGATCATGACACCATGGGTTAATGAAATCTCTAACTGATGTGACATCCATATTGAGCAGAGGCAACCAAAACCAAGTTATTTGGAATTTTTAAAAAGCAGTACAGGTTGGACCTCCCTGGTCTGGCACTCTGAGGACCTGATTGGTCCTGGGTGAGGGATTTTGCCAGAACGGGGGAGGTCATTTTGGACTCATACCACAGGCCCCTCTGGCTTCCGGCTGGCCCCACTGCCCTGCTGAAACCCCCTGGTAGCTGTTGCTACTGTAGTCTGGGACCCACTGGGCAGCCGCACACACACCACGCTGGGGCTCTGGGATTTACTGAATTATCACAGCTCCACCGCGCAGCCAAATGCCGGGTTCCCAACCCCGCTGGCATACATTGGGCAGCCCCGCTGTTAGCTCACTGCGGGCAACCCACTGTCCTGTTAGCCCAACAGGGATCCTTGCTGCTGGCCCTCTACTGGGAGTCTCTGATCCTGCAACATGGATGTTGCTGGAACAGAAAATCACGCTTAAGAGAGTTTCATCCTGTAGGTAATATTTTTCATTTTAGCCTTTTATGTTTGGTGAATTTGGATTTTAAATCTTTCTATATTTGTTGGCATCTCTGACCATATCTGTCTGACCCAACTAGCTCAATGACTTGGAGAAGAAGCATGCAATGCTGGAGATGAATGCACGCAGTTTACAACAGAAGCTTGAGACAGAACGTGAGCTCAAACAGAGGCTTCTGGAAGAGGTAAGGACTACCTAGTGAGGGGATTTCATATTATGTGGTGTATGAAGGCACGGACTCCGGCCGGTGCAATCACGAAATCATTTTATTGCAAGATTACAACTATCTTTATACCCTCTCAACTTCCCAAAAGTCCACATCCTGCCTTTCACAAACTGTGCTTTTTCACAGTCCCAACACAGCATTCTCGAAGGTCGTTGACTCGGGCAGATGTTGTTATTGTTGGCTCAGGACTCTTGATTACGCGCGTTCCCGCTGACTCTCGGATCGTCCTCCAAGGTCTGCAGCTTTTCTTGGTTTTGTCCTTGGGATGTCCTGCCACACGGCCAAAGCACTATACTTGTTGATTCTCTACATCTCCCCCTCTTTTATACAAAGCAATACCATTAATAAGTAACATTGTCATTACACGAGCCTCAGCTTTCCGAGCAGAACGAATACAAGAAAAAAGTAAAGAAAGAATTATAAAAAGCACAATAAGAAGCCCATTTGCAAGTCCAATAAACACCCATATGCACAAATTTAATCCAGAAAACCATGTAGTAAGATTAAGCCAAAATAAGTCAGATTACAGAGTAGCAAAAACCTTTTGTGTGGTTAATTCTTGCAATTGCTGGATTTGGTTCTTTAACTGAGCATGCAAAGAATTAACATGAGAACGTAAAGAAACATCAAAGGCACCCTGTAAATGGTGTTTAACAAGGTTCCAATCATGAACTGATGAATTCCAGGGCAGGGATGTCACACAGAGACCTCCAGCAGTGTGCTCCCAGTCACAATGCAGAGACAACCTAGTTTTTAAGGCTGCGTGCCTATCACCAAGCCAAATGACTGCGGCTTCTAGGGCCTCAAACCGCGCCAATATCTCTTCGTCAATGGTCTCCTGCATTTGGAACTCCCGTGTAACATTTATTAGAGTTTCCCCTACCATTTTTGCAGTCTTAACTGACTTAACCGAGTTAAAGAGGCAATAGCAGCTGTGGCAGAAGCAAGAATAATAATTGCCGACACGAGAGCGAAAATCAGCCACCCCAAAAATCGCTTCGTACGTCTACGAGTGTTAGTAATCTCCGCCTGCAGCAACCTTGTAAGATGGCCAAAGCCACTATCTCCTTCCCAGTCTTATGTGAGATTAACAGGAATCCATAACTTAGGGCGTCGTCGAAGAGGGAACACAAAGGTTACATTATCACTCATGGAAATGCAGGTCTTATATCGCACCTCAGACAACATAACAAAATAACAAGAATGGGAAAAATTACATCTCTTAAAACTTGCATTTTTTGCCAAGGCAAAAACATATGGATGCGAACACTATTATCTTGCTGCTTAATATAGTTAGATGTATAATTCTCTAAAATCAAACTCCCTAAATTATAACCCATAAATGCTAACCCTATTCGCCACACCCCCTTATGTAACGTGGAGGCCGTGGCGTTATCCCCATTAGTAATAAATTGTAACACAGGACCGGCAGAGCCTCCCCCATGCCACGAAAGGCTATGATTGTACCGGCCGAAGGGGACAGTGCAATTGTCCACTTTATCCCACAGCATACTGTGAGGGCCCCAATCCACAACCGCGCCGAATTCGCCCCGGAGTACCAGGGGGCTGCGTCCACGACATGCCTGCCAAACCGGTGCCGCGTCTGCTGATATCCTTTTTATCATGCAGCGGGGCAAATCAGGGGCGTACGGCTCCGAAGAGTCATTACCGCTTCCGTGCATCCCGGGAATGCTCAGTAAGGTATAGATAACCCTTCCGTCGTGCTCCCGCGCCACTAGGTGCAACTGTGGCTGCACGGGCAGACAACCTGAGTCATAAAGGGTAGAAAAGCAAAGCAGTGGGAGGTCAGTGACAAAGGTGACATTGGTAACATTAATGACCTCGGTTTCCTGTTCCGCCGTAGGGGGTATCCACACCCCTCCCACCCAATCGGTACCATTGTTACTGATGGGCGGTGAGGGATCCTACCACGTCACAGGCCTGAATACGGGGGGATCAATGATGTGCGCCCAATACAAATGTGCTGTCGCAGTATGCACACAGAAACCGCTCCACAGGAACCACAAAAATGCAGCGGTGACTGTCATGGATTTGTTGCTACGGATCGGCAGCGGTCCCTTCATTCTCGAGTTGAATCTCTTGCGCCGATGGAGTACCAATCCTGGCTGGCTTAACAAATTGCACAGGAAGCCAATAGGGACCTGAGGGAAGAGAAACACATGCATACCCACGTCCCCACGTGATTAATGGAACGGGACCTTGCCACTGTCCGGATTCCAGGTGTCTGTAGTAAACCTGTGGCCGCTCCAGCCACGCAGAGTCTCACCCAAAGTGGCGCTGTGCTGCCGTGAAAGACAAATCAGAAAGATTTAAAAAGTTTAACACATACATAGCTTTGTCCAAACATTCCTGTGGGGTCATTCCCACTGGATTCCCCCTTTTTTGTTTATCAAGAAGGGTCTTGAGAGTGCGGTGCGTGCGTTCAACAATCACCTGGCCCGTGGGGGAGTGTGGAATGCCTGTGGTGTGGCTTACACCCCAATCCTGCAAAAAGGACTGAACTTTGTGGGAGATATAAGCGGGACCATTATCAGTTTTAACAGAAACTGGAACACCCATAACAGCAAAACAATGTAACCAATGCCGAACAACATCACGAGCCTTTTCTCCCGCATGGGCAGTAGCAACAATAAGGGGGGAAAAGGTATCAACAGTAACATGTACATAGCGCAATCTGCCAAATTCGGAAAAATGGGTCACATCAGACTGCCAAAGTTCATTGGCCCGTAGGCCTCATGGGTTAACACTGCTAGGTACCGGTATGGCGGATAGACGCTGGCAATCCGGACAGGCGCGAACTATATCTTGCGCCTGCTGTTTAGTAAGGGAAAATTGCTGAGCTAATGATCTAGCATTCTGGTGAAAAAAATCATGTGAAAGTCGTGCTTGTTGTAACACATTGGGCCGGACAACTGGCATAGTCAGGGCATCAGCCACAGCATTACCCTCCGTGATGGGCCCCGGTAAAGTGGTATGTGAGCGAATATGGACCACAAAGTACAGGTGTGTCCGAACCTATAAAAGGCGTGACAATTGCAAAAGGAGCTGAAAGAGGAGGCGATTATTGACCTCCTTGAGAAAGGAGCTCTCCAAACGCTGTACTATACCAGACACATATGCCGAGTCTACAACAAGATTTAACTGTTCCTCCGAAAATAGTTCAAAAGCACGCACAGCTGCGGCGAGCTCAACAATTTGGGTTGAGCCTTGCACACGGAAAATGTCCGAGTTCCAGGGGGCATCATCGCCGTCCCTCCACACAACTACGGCCTTGCCAGTGTTCCCTGAGCCATCAACAAATACAGTGCGTGCGTCAGGGAGGGGGATGTGAGAAAGCATGGTCCGGGCCTGCAGAGGCAGTTGTGGCAAAGATTGTAATAGCTGATGGCATGGCAAGGTGTACTTGATCCGCCCCAAGTAATCGGCCAGCGCAATCTGTAAACTAAGGCTTTGAGACAGCCAAAAATCAAAATCAGTGCGTGTCACAGGAATATGAAGGACAGAAGGATCCGCTCCGGTGAGTTGTTGGCAACGGACATGACCCTGAGAGATTAGACGAGCCAGCATATCCGTTGCCGTGGTAACCGTTTTTGAAAAGGAGTGCGGAAGAAAAAGCCACTCCAAGGTGCGCAAAGATAAGTTTGGGGACACGGGACTGTTGTCCCACTGGCCAATCAATGCATAAGGCTGAAACGTGTGGTAGATTAAAAACAGTCGAATTGGAAGGTACGCATCTCAGCGGTGACCAAAGGCCGTCTGTATTTTTTCCGCTATGCGCTGTAACGCGGCCACAGCTTTGGGTGTTAAAGCACGAGGCGAGGACAAATCAGAGTCGCCCCTCAAAAGTTGGAACAATGGAGACAATTCTTCTGTAGTGACCCCCAAGGTTGGCCAAATCCAATTGATAGTGCCTAAAAGTTTCTGTAGATCATTTAAAGTGGTGATGGACGTGGCACTTTTCAACGGCTGCGGGCAGATCATAAAGTTTCCACCCCAGATATCTCCAAGGGGGCACAGCTTGAACTTTCTCCTCAGCGATACACAATCCATATCGTCGCAACAGTTGAGAAGCCAAATCATATAAAGCCTGTAGGGCTGCTTGATCAGCGGTGGCAAAAAGAATGTCGTCCATATAATGGTCTATAATGGCCTGTTGGTGGCGGTTTGGAGCCTATCCAAAAATGACACTTAGGGTTCCTGGGGGCCCTGGTGGACCGTAGCAAAAGATGTGTCCCTTCGACCCGCATCAGGGACCTGTCGTAAGACTCGAAGGGTCAGCGATGTGGCTTGCGTAAATACCAAGCGATTCATCTGAGCCTGAGCCTGGGGAGTAGCATATTGACCCTGCCCTATAAGTTCATCCATGCCAACATTTACCCCATTGGTAATATTATCCATAACTTGCGATGTAACACCGTCAAGATACTCGGTGTCCCAAACTGCATACTGCGCCGGGCTAAGTATCAGGCGTAATAGCGCGCGCCAATCATGAGGGGCCATAACATATGATTCTGAAATAGCCACAACCAAATTCATCGTATAAGAAGACTGTAACCCATAATCCTTCACAGATTTGCGCAACTCTTTTACGAGTTCATATGGCAAAGCCTCATGTTGGGCGGGCCCGTTGGGGCGCATATACAATTGGAAAAGCTTGTAGAAGCTGCACATCTCCTCGCCAAAGAGCCTCACGTCGGCATTCAGATAAAACCCCTGCCTGTTCATTATGCGAGGGTGCCGCCAAGGGGGGCCCATATGGAGTGACCGTGTGGCTTGCGGACCTGTATGAAGAAGCGAGAGCTAATGCTGGGGCAAATGGCGGAGGGGCTACAATTGAGGACCGAGAAACAGCTCGTAGCCTCTGAGCCTGTAAAATTTGCTCTGCCGTCGGCGCAGATGCCGCCAGGGCCTTGACGGGCTTGAGCGACGGGTACGAGTCAGGTCCTACGTTGACCGCCGCCATCCCTGTGTCAAAGGGGTCCTTGGGCCCGCTGTCCTCAGATTCACTGTCCTCATGGCCAAGGCACAAGTCCCCAGGCTCTGGGGAGACCGGGTCTGTGGCGTACACTGGCTCACAATCCTCCCTGGGAGGTTTCGGGGCAGGGGATGAGGGATCCCCTGGGTCCTGATATGGGATCAAATGTTGCCGACGCTTCCTTCAGGACCCGCTCGGCGGGATGCAATGCCCGTATGGCTGTATAAACAGTTCGCCACGTTACTATGATCCCTTTTGGGAGGGATAATGCAAGATGTTCAGAGGTTCTCAATTCCTTGCCCACCTTCTCCCAGAAGGTCAAATCATAAGAACCCCCTTCCGGGAACCACGGGCAATGGTCTCGTATCCAAACCAACAGCTGAACCAGCTGTACAGGGGGAACCTTAAACCCCTGTTCCTTCACAATGCGCTGCAAGATCTCAAGCTGCAGTTTTTGCTCTTTCATGGCAGACTGCCCCATACTGTTATTCTGTTCGCGGCTGCTCACCTGTTCGTCCTGCGAATGGTGATGTCAGTAATTTTGGGAGCTCCTCTCAACAGCTTATCTTCCATCCAGCCGCGGATACACCACCGGTTCAAATCACTCGTTCACTTCAAGCCCTGTTCGGGCGCCATCTGTGGTGTATGAAGGCACGGACTCCGGCCGGTGCAAGCACGAAATCATTTTATTGCAAGGTTACAACTATCTTTATACCCTCTCAACTTCCCAAAAGTCCACATCCTGCTTTTCACAAACTGTGCTTTTTCACAGTCCCAACACAGCATTCTCGGAGGTTGTTGACTCGGGCAGATGTTATTATTGTTGGCTCAGGACTCTTGATCACGCGCGTTCCCACTGACTCTCGGATTGTCCTCCAAGGTCTGCAGCTATTCTTGGTTTTGTCCTTGGGATGCCCTGTCACGCGGCCAAAGCACTATACTTGTTGATTCTCTACAATATTATAAAAATGTTAGTGGAAGGCTCCACAGTACAAAACTTCAGAAATAGTTATACAAGTTTTAATTGAAGCCAGGAAATTCAGAGTTGATGCTAAAGATCCATGTTGATAACCTATTCTTTAAGGTTGCTGTGAATAGTAAATTAACATGATGTGGTGGCTTATACTTTGCAGAAAGGTGGTTAGCCTCATCAGTCACAGTTAGGGTGTTTGGGGTTTTGCCTCATCATGGCCTTGGAGTTTTGGTGGCTCTGCATGCTTTGGTTGGTTGCGAGGAAAGATGGCTTGCAGATGCCAGAAGAAGGGAAGCATAGGTGATTCATACCTAGCTCCTTCTGCCACAGGTCAGAGATCAAGACCTGAGTACTTTGTAAAACAAAGATGCAGATACTTGCCCTTGTTTCTAAGAAAGGTATTTCTTACGGGGAAATGTTTATGAGATAGATTTTGGTGTCTGAATGAAAGGCTAGGAAAACTGACATCCAGAAATTCTTGATGTTGCTGTCTTTCTCACTAATTAAGCTAGTAGATATAAGCTTTCCAAAAACTAAACAAAACAAATGACCACTGTGTGTATCTGTGTATGTAAATGTGTCAAAGCTCTGGTTATGCCCCAAAGGTCCTGTGCTTTTGGCAGATAGCATTTCCCTCAGAGGCTCGAAGTGACCCTCCACAGCCTCTTCTTTTCTAGAGGCAGGGAGCACAACCTTCTGAGTCATATGAATTATAGGCTAGTCCACAGTTTGGGGTGAAAACCCCTCTGTAGTCCTGGTCTCCCCTCTCAGGGGGAAACTCTGTAGTGATGTGGGGAGAGTTGGGGGGAAAACAGGCCCATCTACTAGTCCAGGTTCTGGCCCAGGGACCCTAAGGCAGCAGCAACAGACAGGGTTTATTCAGCTCCCAGTCTGGCAGCTTATTCCCTGGACCATTTCCCCAAATGATTCCTTCCAATACCTTTCCTCTGGAATCTGAGCAAGTCTGTCCTGCTCCTTCACAACTCTCTGCCTTGCTCGTAGTCCTCAGTTGTTGCTCAGTACATCTCTTTTGGGCTTCTGCCTTCCTTGCAGGGAGACCTTATAAACAAGCCCAGCAGGCCTTAATGGGCTGCAGATGCTCTGATTAGCCTGCTCTTTCTGGCAAGCTCTTAATTGGCTCCAGGTGCTTGCCTGATTATGTTGTAGTAAGCTTGCTCTTGTTTACTCAGAGCCCAGCCTACCTGCCCTCCCTTAGAGTGTGGTAGCCTGCTGGTTTGGGTCTGTCGGACTGTATATAAATTAAAGAAGATAGCATCTATGGACGTGCAAATCAATGGTATACCACTAGATAATATTGTATTTTGGGAGGAAGGAAAGATTCTGTGATTTTATAAGTAGGGGAAATTAATATTTGAGCTAGAATATAAACGAATGTTTAATTTTAAGTTCTAAGAAAACACTTATGCTACAAGAAATATTAATATTTAAAAGCTTAGTAACCAAGTCTTTGGTCTTTGTTTTTCCGTTAATAGCAGGCAAAACTGCAGCAGCAAATGGATCTGCAAAAAAACCACATCTTCCGCCTGACACAAGGACTGCAAGAAGCTCTGGATCGAGCAGATCTTTTGAAGACTGAAAGGAGTGACCTGGAGTATCAGTTGGAAAACATTCAGGTGGGGATCAGTAAGGGGAAAGCAAAAGGGATACTGTGGCAAATATCTTAAGTGTGGTTTTCTGAACGTGGCTGTGTGCTTGTTTTGTGCCATTTCCTTCTACTAGATAAAGTCAGGTCTGCTTGAATGTTTGACTTTCTGCTCAGTCTTCTACACTGTCTCATCTCTGATTGTTCTGCTGCTGTATCTATATTCCTGAGGTTAATTTTCTGTTTTTGTCTGGCTCACAGGTTCTCTATTCCCATGAGAAGGTGAAAATGGAGGGCACTATTTCTCAGCAAACCAAACTAATTGACTTCTTGCAAGCAAAGATGGACCAGCCAGCCAAAAAGAAAAAGGTGGGTTACAAAGATTTGGGAGGCAGATTCAGAAAACTGGCCATGGAGTTAAATGACGGAAGTCTTTGTTATTTAGTTATTTATCATATATTCAAAACACATTTTTATTTTTATCCTTACTACATAACACAAACACATCCCAACTTAAGAAACATTATACATGACTGAACAGAGCTTTACCTGGCAACATGTCTTCCTTGTGGCCTTTCAGTATTTTTGTTTCCACACTGAGCCATGTTGCAGCCCAGTAATTAAACCACTGCAACAGCTGGGGAAGTATGAACTTTCCCCATTTTCGTAATGAAAATGTATGAACAAGTTTTTAAAAGGGTAAGTATATGTGAATGTGTTAGAACCAGGAAAGGTTGATCTTTTAGTGAAAGCATAGGATAGGCAGTCAGGAGTCCTATTCCTAGCTTTGCCCCAAGACCTCTCTGTGACCCAGTGTGGTTAAATTAAGCCATTTAATCTATAACAGCTTGTTAAATGTTGATGTATGTCGCGTGTTGAGGCTTATTTCACATTAACACAAATCGAGACCCTCTGTTAGATGCTCTACAAATTAGAAGGTATTGCTGGTATTATACAGTAAATGTACATCGCTTTCAAATTCAAATAAAGCTCCCAACATTTTTATCTTCATATTCAGTTAAAAGTCCATCCTTTCATGCATCATAATTACCACTAGGCCCTCTGGCCTCTAGTTAGCTAGTTTTCCCTTTGCCTAGTTTAAATCATCTCTTACTAGGAGTTAGGAGTTGTCTGTGTGTTTCTGTTGCTAGGGCCTGTTTAGTCGGCGGAAAGAGGACCCTTCTTTACCCACACAGGTTCCCCTGCAATACAATGAGCTGAAAGTGGCATTGGAGAAGGAGAAGGCTCGTTCTGCTGAGCTGGAGGAGGCTCTACAGAAAACACGCATTGAACTCAGATCTGCTCGAGAAGAAGGTAGGGGGGGTAACAGAAAAGTTGAATCTGGAGAAGAGACATTTTGGCCCCAAAACTTGCCTTAAATTACGTGTCTCTGTAACAGTAAAATTGCTGTCTATTTCCTACTTTGTCTGCTGCTTTGAAGATGCATTAGGGCTACGTATTTTCTGCACATTGTAACCCTTGAATGGTTACATAGAACCACTGCTGGGAATTAAACTCATACTGAAGGAGTTAATAAGTTGTGTTTGTCTCTGTAGCGGCGCATCGGAAAATAGCAGACCACGCTCATCCATCCACTCCAGCCACAGCCAGACAGCAGATCATCATGTCTGCTATAGTGCGTTCCCCAGAGCATCAACCAACTCCCATCAGCCTGCTTGCCCCGCCTTCAAGTCGCAGAAAGGAGTCCTCAACCCCAGAGGGTAAGTCTGAAAGGGAGTATGAAGTTATCTGTCCATATTCAGAATATTCATTCCCCTTTTCAAAACCTACCTTTTCTCTTTTCATGCAAGTGTCTATAATGACACATTCACAAGTATTGGCGAGTTCTAGACAGCAGACTTGGAAGCTAGTGTGAGGGAAATTAGAGTCTAATTTGTATGAGGGAAAGAGTTTCTGTTTCCTGTTTGTGAGAGAGAAATGTTTTATAAAAACTCCAGTCACAATAGAAGATATTCCTTCTTGCTCTCATTTTGCAGTCTAAATCTTTGCTTGAATGAAATTTCAACACCAGTTAATTTATAAAACTTAATTAAAGGCTTTCTGTCCTCTTGAGTTTTTTTAATTGATTGAATTGAAAGAAATCTATCCTCTAAATAGTGTGTCTGGAATTAACTTTGACAGGTTTTTCTGCTCCCTTGTTAATGTTTAGTAGATGTTTTTCAGCACAGAATGCTTTCTCTAAGAGATAGTGAAATTGGCTAGACTCAAAGAGCTGTGAAATAAACATATGGGAAAAAATGCAATCTTAGAGGAGTGGCCCTGTGGGTGCTCCAGTGTAGGTGATTTGGTACCCTGTGCTTATAATTGGATATTTTCAGCAGCAGGACTCCAGGTGCTGATGTGCATGCACAGTTCCATCTTGCTGCGTAGCAAGCATGCAGGCATATGTATCATCAACAAACCCTCACCCTACACTTAGGTGGGAACGCAGTCTCCCTCTGCAGCTTCATTCTTCAGATAAGATATAAATTCCTATTTCCTTTCTCAGTTATTATTTACTTACCTGGGTACCTCATAACTTTTATTTTAACTTTAACATTTTTTTTCTTTACCTTTCCTGTGCTTAACCCTCTACGCTGGACCACCGGTATGCCGGGTTTACCTAGTTTCAAAAGATGTAGGCTTTCCATCCCCATCCCTGATGGCCATGCTCAATGCATTAGATGCCTGGAGGAGGATCATATACCACAGAAATGCCATCACTGCAAAAAACTATCTACGATGTGTCTGAAGGCTCAGGACTTCCAACTAAAGCTCTTCTTTATGGAAAAGTCGGTCAGACTAGCTTTGGCGCCTGAGTCCCATTCACCACCTCCTCAGGGATCTCTAACTGTGGCCTCAGAACAGAGTGCCTGTCTTGCACCTCAGGACTCTCGCACTAAAAAAAAAAAAAAAATCAAGTGAAAAAAGCTTACTTCACCTGGCTCTGAACTCCCTTCAAAAAGGGTGTTTATAACACATAAACCTGTCTTGGTACCGATGGCTCTGTCCTAATCGGACTGACAGGCTCTGGGCACGTCTGGTACTGAGAAGTCCCAAGGAGCTCCAACTTCTAAACAATCTCACACCTGGGCAGCTTCATCTTCAGGGGCTAAAAAGACTGCTTTGGCACTGATGGTGATGCACATCACCACAGTGGTGGGACCTACGAAATATGCAGTGCAGACTCTTGCCAAACCAGTACCAACGAGGCATGTGGAGATGGGCCCCTTACTGGCCCCGGTACTGACATCCACGGTACCATGTCTTCTCATGACTCATGAAGATCCAATGATAGCTTCAGTACCAGGTTCTCCTCTCTTTGGTACTGACGGCACGCCCATGCTTCAGGAACCTACCAGATTGGCAACTTCATCCAGCTTTACTCCTCCCTTTTTAAACAAGGAAGATACGGAAGACATTTCCTTTTCACCTCTCTACTCATCTCCAATAACCACAAGCCCAGGGGCAAATCTGGCAACCATTCCCTCGGTTTCCACCAGTTCCCTTCCCAATGACTTGTCAAGGATGGGTTCCATGGACACTATATAGAGCTCAAATTACAGCACACCCTGGGATGGTTCCTTCAATATCACAGCCGCCACCCTCCGCCCAGACACAGTATTGAATCATAGAATACTAGAACTGGAAGGGACCTCCAGAGGTCGTCGTGTTCAGTCCCCTGCCCTCATGGCAGGAACCAGTACTGTCTAGACCATCCCTGATAGACATTTATCTAACCTACTCTTAAATATCTCCAGAGATGGAGATTCCACAACCTCCCTGGGCAATTTATTCCAGTGTTTGACCTTCCTGACAGTTAGGAACTTTTTCCTAATATCCAACCTAAATCTCCCTTGCTGCAGTTTAAGCCCATTGCTTCTTGTTCTATCCTCAGAGGCCAAGATGAACAAGTTTTCTCCCTCCTCCTGACACCCTTTTAGGTACCTGAAAACTGCTATCATGTCCCCCCTCAATCCTTCTCACACCCACTTTGAGACAACTCAAGAGGACCTGGAGAATACAGAGGACATCCAAAAAGATGCAATGCCTCCAACCCATTTGTCTTTGTCTTCAACGGATTAGACTATTATGCCTCCAGCACCAACTGCTGGAGATGACTTCAGATCTTTCCAGGACCTTTTGAAGCGAGTAGCTAACTTGCTACGTATCTCATTTGTAGAGGTGTCTGAAGTTCAGCACAAGCTCACAGACATTCTACAAGCTTCCACTTCCTCAAAGATAGCTTTACCACTAAACGAGGCAATTATGGACCCTGCAAAGATGATTTGGCAAACCTCTGCCTGCATCCCATCTTCTTCCAGAAGAGCAGACCGTAAATATTACATTTCCACTAATGGGGCCAAATTCCTTTTCTTGGACCCAACTCCAAATTCATTGGTTGTATAAACAGTGCATAATTGAAGAAAGCAGACGCAATACAAGTCAACTCCATATGATAAAGACAGGAAGAGATTGGGTATTTTTGGAAGAAAAGCATATTCTTCTGCCTCGCTACAGTTCCGCATTGCCAATTACTCTGCTCTTCTAGCAAAATATACACACAAGCTCTTTGAAAAAAATTAGCATCTTTACTGACCAGTTACCATTAGAAAATAGAGATGCATACAAGGCTAATTTAGACGAGGGCTCATTGATAGCAAAAACAGCTCTCCAAGCTTCTCTCGACTGCAGATACTGTGTCCAGATCACTGGTGACCATCATTGTAATGTGTAGACATCTTGGCTTCAATTCTTGGGGTTTCCTAAAAAAGTACAAACAACAATAGAGGATTTACCTTTTGAAGGACAGAAACTTTTCTACTAATCAAGATGCATCACTACACACATTAAAGGATTCTAGGGTAACTCTTAAAACCCTGAGGATGTATGTGCCACAGCCCAAAAACTGTACCCAACCCTCAACCTATACCTCACAACAAAGGGGCTATGACCAGAGACGCAGACAGAAACAGCCCCACAGGAGGCAAATCCAAGACATCCCAACCATCTACATTGCATCATTTGTTCTGAAATATTGATCAAGGGTTCGACACCTTCTGCACGACGGGATTACAATTACCACAGCTTGATTCCATTCTATCTAACCTGGACCCATATTACAAAGAGGTGCTGGGAAATAATCTCACATGGTTACTGCATTCCCTTTCTATCTCTCTCTCTGCCCCCATGCAACCCCCTTTCCTATACCTCTTCCCATGAGATGCTCTTACAACAGGAGATATATAACCTCCTTTGCCAAGGAGCCATAGAGTAGGTACCAACTCAACACAGGAGAAAGGGATTCTATTCTTGCTACTTTCTAACCCCCCAAAAACAGGAATTGGGGGCCCATTTTAGATTTACAACATCTAAACAAATTCCTAAGGAAGCAACACTTCACAGTGGTCACAGTAGCAAAAATAATCCCAGCATTAGAAAAAGGAAATTGGTTTCAATTTACAAGATTACCACTACCATTCATCTTAGCAACAGTCCTGTGAGTATTTCAAAGGTGCTGTCAATGGCAATTGCACACCTAAAAAAATCAGGAGTAATGATTTTCCCTGTCTAGACAACTGTCTAATAGCGGCTCTGCACTACCGGTGGCAACACTTTATACTGATCTCACAATAAGTTTATTCACTGCTCTGGGGTTTCAGATAAACAAAAATCTCACCTACTCCCAACTCAACAATTGGAATTTATAGGAGCAACTCTGGACTGTATATAGGCTCAATGGCCCTATCCATCATGGACAACTTACATAGTGAAACTGGTCAGACTACACATGCGTTGTCTCCAAGGATGGCTCCACACATTCTTTCATTCTCACAGACACCATCTAGGGAGGTCCCTCACCATTCCAAACAGCCTAAAACACTCTCTAGAATGGTGGCTACCACCACAAAACCTACGTGCAGGAGTATCTTTCCAACCAAACTTTCCAACCTCTCCTTCATTCATGATCACTACAGACGCATCTCTGGAGGGAGGAGGCGTGCACACCAGCAACCACATCATTCAGGGATGATGATCACCCAAGAAAATATCATCCCACATCAGTGTACTCGAGCCCTGCACGATCAGACAAGAGTGCAAATACTTCCTCCCGCTGATCCACAACAAATCAATAAGGATTCTTACGGCCAACACAATCTGTATATTTTATGAAAATCACTAAGGAGGAGCATGATTGTACCACCTATGCGGAGAGGTCATCGCCCTTTGGAATTGGTGCACGAGAAATCAGGTGGACATCTCTGCAGCCCACCTTCCAGGTCATCAGAACACTACTGCAG
The DNA here is from genome assembly GCF_049634645.1 of Pelodiscus sinensis. Classification (NCBI taxonomy): domain Eukaryota; kingdom Metazoa; phylum Chordata; order Testudines; family Trionychidae; genus Pelodiscus; species Pelodiscus sinensis. Next base: position 9,695,820 of record NC_134725.1, read on the forward strand.
TCTACCTAAGCAGACATTTTCTTCAAAAACACAAGTGGGAGATTCACACACAGGTCATACATCACACATTCCAATCATGAGGCTTTCCAGAAGTAGGCTTATTCATGACATACCACAACTCATAATGTCCCAAATATTTCTCCAGAACTGGTCTAGGAAAAATTCCAAAGGACTTGCTCTCTTACTCAAGTGCAACTACCCCCTCATGTATGCCTTTCCACTCATTCCACTTTCAACGAAGTCCGCATAAAAATCAAACAGGATAAGGCTTGAATAATTTTAATGGCACCTTCATGGTTGAGACAAATATGGTTTCCTTACCTAGCTCAGATGGCCATAGCTCTTCCTCTCCTACTTCCAGACATTCCAAATCTTGTCTCACAGGACTCAGACCTTCTACTCCATCCAGACATCTAGCGTCTGCATCTCGAGGCTGGTTACTGAAGGGGCTAACTGCAACAGATTTAACCTATTCAGAAGAGGTTAAACAAGTAATCATTAATAGCCGGAAACAAAGCACTACATGCACATATTGACAAAAATGGCACTGTTTTTGACTATGTGCAGCAAAACATTCTGTGCTCCCTAATTTGGTGCCTCTCCCCAAAGTTCTGGATGATTTAATTTCTCTAAAAAAGCAGGGCCTCACTAATGCTTTCATCAGAGTGCATCTCACTGTAATTTCACGTAAGCATTCTCCCATAGACAACCATGCAGTCTTTGGGCATCCAACTCTGAAATGATTTTTAAAAGGACTGAACAGTGCTTTTACTTCTATGAAAAAAACACCTCCTTGGTGGGACCTTTATCTTGTCCTCAGATCCCTGCCATGGCAACTTTTCAAACCCTTGGCCACATGTTCATTGTTACGCCTGAAGGTTGCCTATCTACACTTATGGAAGATCCTCCTTTATGCTATTTTCCTCAAAGATAAAGTAATTCTCAGCTCTCATACAAAATTCCTTCCCAAAATTGTATTAGCATTCATAAAATCATAGAATCATAGAGCTGGAAGAGACTTTAGGAAGTCATCAAGTCCAGCCCTCTGCCCAAGGCAGGACCAATCCCAACTAAATCAACCCAGCTTACTTTGTCAAGCCAAGACTTAAAAACCTCTAGGGATGGAGACTCCACTACTTCCCTAAGTAACCCATTCAAGTGCTTCACCACCCGCCTATCAAAATAATTTTTCCTAATATCCAACCTAGACTTCTCCCACTGTAACTTGAGACCATTGCTCCTTGTTCTGCCATCTGTCACTACTGAGAACAGCCTCTCTCCATCCTCTTTGGAACCTTCCTTCAGGTAATTGAAGGCTGCTATCAAATCCCCCCTCACTCTTCTCTTCTTCAGACTAAACAAACTCAAATCCTTCAGTCTCTGCTCATAGGTCAAATGCTCCAGCCCCCTAATCATTTTTGTCGCCCTCCGCTGGACCATCTCCAATGCGTCCACATCCTTTTTATAGTGGGGCGGGGGGGGGGGGGGGGGGGCAGAACTGGACACACTATTCCAGATGTGGCCTCACCAAAGCCGAATAAAGGAGAATAATCACTTATCTGGATCTGCTGGCAGTGCTCCTCCTAATGCACCCTAATATGCCATTAGCCTTCTTGGCTACAAGGGCATACTGTTGACTCTCATCCAGCTTCTCATCTATTGTAATCCCCAGGTCCTTTTCTGCAGAACTACTACCTAGCCATTCAGTCCCCAGCCTGTAACAGTGCTTGGGATTCTTCCGTCCCAAGTGCAGGACTCTGCACTTGTCCTTGTTGAACCTCATCAGATTTCTTTTGGCCCAATCCTCTAATCTGTCCAGGTCACTCTGGGCCCTATCCCTGCCCTTCAGTGTATCTACCTCTCCCCCAGCTTAGTGTCATCTGTGAACTTGCTGAGGGTGCAATCTGACCCCTCATCCAGGTCATTAATAAAGATTGAACAAAACCATTGCTAGAACAGATCATTGGGGCACTTCACTAGAAACTGCCCACCAATCTGACATTGAGCTGTTGATCACTACCCATTGGGCCCGACAGTCTAGCCATCTACAGTCCATTTATCTATCCATCTTCTATCCATCGTACAGTCCATTTATCCAATCCATATTCCCTTAACTTCCTAGCAGGAATATTATGGGAGACTGTATCAAAAGCTTTGCTAAAGTCAAGATATGTCACGTCCACTTAATTTCCCATATCCACAGAGCCACTTACCTCATCATAGAAGCTAATCAGATTGGTCAGGCACGACTTGCCCTTCGTGAATCCATGTTGACTATTCCTGATCACTTCCCCTCTTCCAAGTGCTTCAAAATGGATTTCTTGATGATCCCCTCCATTATTTTTCCAGGGACTGAAGTAAGGCTAACTGGTCTGTAGTTCCCTGGACTGTCCTTCTTCTCTTTTTTAAAGATGGGCACTACATGTGCCTTTTTCCAATCATCTGGGATCTCTCCCAGTCTCCATGAGTTTTCAAAGATACTGGCCAAAGGCTTCTCAATGACATTTGCCAATTCCCTCAGTACCCTCAGATGCATTAAATCCGGACCCATGGATTTGTGCATGTTTAGCTTTTCTAAATAGTTACTAACTTGTTCTTTCCCCACCAAGGGCTGTCCACCTCCTTCCCATACTGCGTTGCGCCTAGTGCATTCGTCTGGGAACTGATCTTGTTTGTGAAGACAGAGGCAAAGAAAGCATTGAGTACTTCAGCTTTTTCCATAGCATCTGTCACTAGGTTACCTTCCTCATCCAGTAAAGGCCCCACACCCTCTCTGATTACCCTCTTATTGCTAACATGCCTGTAGAAACCTTTCTTGTTATCCTTTGCATCCTTTGCCAGCTGCAATTCCAATTATGCATTCCAACTCCCCTGCATCCTCGAGCAATATATTTATACTCCTCCCTAGTCATCTGTCCAAGTTTTCACTTCTTGTAAGCTTCCTTTTTGTGTTTAAGCTCACCAAGGATTTCCCCGCTAAGCCAATCTGGTTGCTTACCATATTTGGTTTTTTTGCTGCACATCAGGATGGTTTCTTCCTGTGCCTTTAATGAGGCTTCTTTAAAATACTGCCAGCTCTCCTGGACTCCTTTTCCCTTCATGTTAGCATCCCAGGGAAGTCATGTTAGTTCCCTGAGGGAGTCAGAAGTCTGCTTTTCTGAAATCCAGAGTGTGTATTTTGCTACTCTCCTTTCTTCCTTTGGTCAGGATCCTGAAATCTACCATCTCATGATCACTGCTTCCCAGGTTGTCATCCACCTCTACTTCCCCTACTAGTTCCTCCCTATTTGTGAGCAGTACGTCAAGCTGCGCATGGCCCCTGATCGGTTCCTTCAGCACTTGTACCGAGAAGTTATCCTCAACAGTCTCCAAAAATGTCCTGGGTTGTCTGTGTCCTGCTGTATTGGTTTCCCAATGGATTTCAGGATGATTAAAGTCTCCCATGAGAACCAGGGCCTTTGATCTGGAAGCTTCTCTCACTTGTCTGAAGAAAGCCTCATCTACCTCATCCACCGGATCGGCAGGCTATAGCAGACACCAACCATAACATCACCCCTGTTGCTTCCACCTATAAACTTAACCCACAGACTCTCAACAGCATTTTCTCCCTCTAAATACTGGAGCTCTGAGCAATCATACTGCTCTCTTACATACAATGCAACTCCTCCTCCTTTTCTTCTCCACCTGTTCCTCCTGAACAGTTTATACCCTTCCATGACAGTTCTCCAGTCATGTAAGTCATCCATTATTCCAATCAAATCATAGTTCTGTGACTGGGCCAGGGCTTCTAATTCTTCCTGTTTGTTCCCCAGGCTTCTCACATTTGTGTACAGACACTTTAGAAAGCCAGTTGATTGCCCTAACTTTTCCTTTTGAGTCAGGGGTCCTCCTTTGTTGCTCGCTTCTCCTTGTGTTTCTTTCCGGTATCCGACTTCCTCACTTTTCTCAGGGATTTGGTCACTGACCCCCAATAAACCTAGTTTAAAGCCCTCCTCACTATGCTTGCAAAACTGCCCACAGAGATGCTCTTTCCTCTCTTGGTTAGGTGGATCCCATCTCTTCCTAACAATCCTTGTGAACAGCGTCCCATGGAAGAAAAAACCAAAGCCCTCTCTCTGACATCACCTGTGCAACCACGCATTTCCTTCCTCAATTCAACAATCCCTATCTGGACCTTTTCCTTTAACCGGAAGGATGGACGAGAACACCACTTGTGCTTCAAATTCCTTGATCCTTCTTCCCAGCGCTACATAATCTGCTGTGACCTGCATTTGGGAAGGTCATTCTTGGCTGTATCATTAGTTCCTACATGGAAAAGCAGGAAGGGGTAGCAATCCGAAGGTTTAATCACTTTTGGAAGACTGTTGGTCACATCGTGAATGCGAGCTCCTGGTAAGCAGCACACTTCTTGAGACTGCAGGTCTGGACGGCATATGGATGACTCAGTCCCTCTTAGGAGGGAATTCTTGACCACTACCATCTCTCGTCTTCTTTTGGAAGTGGTGGTCATGGAATCCCCATCCCTAGGACTACACATCCCATGCCTTCCAGGAGATAATGTTCCCTTTCTAATTTCTTCCCTGAGAGGTCCCTGCCAAAGCATTCTTCACCGCATTGCCTGTGGAGAGAGCCTGAAAGCGGTTACGTACCTCTACATGAACGGGGGATACCTGAATTGGTTTTCTTCCTTGTTCTGTACTGCCCTGACAGGCTCTTCAGCCTGCTGTGCCTGCAGGATTAAACGCTGCCTTCTATTGAGGAAGTCTTCATCCTCTCTGATGGAATGTAGAGTCGATACTTGGGCCTCAGGTCCTCTAATTTTTTCTTCAAAAATGGTGACCAACTTGCACTTAGTGCATATGAAATCCCTTCTTTCATCTGGGAGGAAAACAAACACGGCGCATGCTGTGCAGGTAACAACAGCAGACCTATCACCATCCATACCTGCCTTCCTTCTGAGAGATTTCTCAGTTGTTATTAAATGCCTCCTTGAAAGGCAGGAGTGTAGTGAAAGGATTTTAAAGAATGGCGAGTGTATCTTGCGCCCTTCCCAACTCCCTGGTTGCAAGTTCCCGGGTCGCTTATTCACTCCTTTATAAAGCCCTGGATTACCTAATAGCCCCTCCCCCTGATTAAGGCTCAGCCAATGAGCAGAGGCTTCTAGATTTCAAACCCTGATTAGAAGCTCACAGCTTCCACCTGCCAGCCACAGCACACGTTCCATGGGGGGAAAACTCAAACAGCCAAACACAAGCTCAGCATACAGCAAGAAAACCCCAAACACAAACACACACTACAGACAGCTACTTCTCTCAGGGGTCCTGTATTAGCTTCCTCCTTTACCTGGAGAATTCCCTCTCCAAACTCCCTGTTAGCAACCCCTGTTCGCATTCCACATTAATCAACCCTTATACATATCTGTCTTCTATCCCAAATCACATGCGGATGCCAGTGCTGCTCGTCTCCATATTTTGGACATTCGCTGAACACTTGCGCTTTACCTAGAATGAACTAAACAGTTTAGACGATCAGCTACTGAGAGGAAAACTCTAGGAAAATGTTCAAAAGATCAAGTTATATCCAATCAGAAACTTTCTAAATGGATTGCAAAATACATCAAACTATGCTACTCATTAAACAACATTCCCATGACCAATCATATATATACTCGGCCTTTCAGAGCAGTGTCCACATCCGCTGCATTTCTAAAAAAATATCCCAATTACAGAAATATGCAAAGCAGGCACGTGGACTTCAGTGCACATGTTTACCAAACATTATGCATGATATAAATATGCCACTCCAGACATTTAATTTGGCCTACAGTACACATTGTACATCCCAGACTCACATCTGAAGCCACGCCTTCCATGTACTTGGGATACTGCTCCTTAGTCCCCTATAGTAGACCATCCACAGGGACACACCTTGAAGAAGAAGAGGCAGTAGCTGATGTTCTTCGAGATAGTTGTCCCTGTCGGTGCTCCACAACCTTCCCTCTTCCCCTCTACTTTGGAGTCTTAACATTTCTCCATGGTAGAAAAGGAACAGAGGGACTGTTGATGACATGTACGCCTGCATGCTCTCAACACAGTGAGACAGCATCACGTATGCTCATTGACACTTGGGGCACTGCTGCTGAAAATATCCAATATTAAGCGCAGAGCTCCAAAACACCTACAGTGGAGGATCCGCAGGGACAACCATCTTGAAGAACATCAATTACTGCACAAGGTGAGTAATTGTCTCTTTTGCTAACTTGTGTGTGCCTTTAGTCTCAGTAAAGAGTGACAATAAAAAGTCCAGTCCTGTTGTTCCATGTTGTGCTGCTTAAAAATGCACAGTGTTCTTTATAAAATAGAGAGGCATACAGGGGATATGCTGCCCTACCTCAGCACAAAACAGTGTTATTGTAGGGTTTTTTTGCTCTGCAGACTACACTTTCTCAGCTACAATTCTGTCTTGATCAAGAGAATGTATGGATATTTTCTCCATGGTTGGCATGCCTTTACTTGTTTCAGCTGTAGCACATTTCAGTTGAGCAAATAATTCTTTAGAAAAAGAAAGGAATGGCAATAGCATGAGAGAAACTCATGAAGGGTGCATGAAAAGGTAGGTATTGGATGAGTTGGATCCTTATTAGTAAGGAATGATGAAAGAAATGCATGTGGTTGGAAAATACATGGTGAAACTGATCAGCATTGAAAGATGTAATTGAAGATCAAGGGGCTAAGTGCACTTGTATATGAGAGAATTGGTATTAGAAGTCTTGGATGGCCCATGACAGATGGGGACTAAATCTCAGACCCCTGGCTAATAAAACCATATGCTCTACTGCCTAAGCTGAAACACTCAGGTCTGTTAGCCCAGTGGTTGTCAGAGATTCAAACTCATAAGCCAGTAGAGGTGAAAAGAGCACTATGCTTTGTAAGTGGGGATTGCATAGATGTAAGGAGAAACATCCTCAATAATGGGTAAAGGATGGGCATGGTTAGAGTGGGAAGACCTAAGCAGCAGGGAAAGGACTTAACATGACAAGTAAGATTTGTTCAATTGCCGAGATTGTCCTCAGTACTGAAGTTGGGGAAATCTATTCTTGGTGTCTGAAGTTGATATGGGAAAAGCATGCTCAGTTTCTAGCATAGGTAGATTGAGAGAAACTTTGCTAAAAGACTCATTTGTTGGCAGCACAATAAAGAGATCAGTTTACATGCTATGAGAATTGAAGCTAAATGAAGACCTAAAAGTTGACTGAATTGATTGTTGTTCCTTACTGTACTAAAGTCCTTTGCTATTACAAGTCTGTAGTCTGTTCTTGATCTATATATATTATACAGGGTATGCAGCCCACAAGATAGCTACTAAGATGTTACAATAGGTTAATATTCACTGACTGAAAGTAGAGAAATATGTTTTGTTTGTAACAGCTGCTTTTCACTAAAGGTTTATGGTCAGTTTTAGCTACCTTGGCTTTATTGTATAAAGTGCTGAAACCTATGGTAAGGTTATTTTTCAAAGTCATAGATTCCAAAGCCAGAAGGGACCTTTGTGACATCTAGTCTGACCTTATGTATCACATAGACCATAGAACTTTCCCAAAATAATTCCTTAGGCATGTCACTTAGAAAAACATCCAGCCTTGATTTTAAAATTATCATTGGTGCAGAATCCACCATGACTTTGGTAAGTGTTTCCATTGGTTAATTTTTCTCATTGTTAAAAATGTACAGTCTGTTTCTACCAATTTCTGAAATTATTTAGTTTCAACCTTCAGCCAATGCATCATGTTATACTTTTTGTCTATTCCTGTGACGTTTTCCCCCTTCCAGAGTTCAGTCGGCGTCTGAAAGAGCGAATGCATCACAATATCCCTCACCGTTTTAATGTGGGGCTAAATATGAGAGCAACAAAATGTGCAGTGTGTCTGGATACTGTGCACTTTGGACGTCAAGCATCTAAGTGTCTTGGTAAGAGCAGGGTGTGTGACTGAATGGAGAGCAACTGAATGCTAAAATTGAGGGTTAACGCGTCAAGTCTTTCAGAACAGATCCCCATATCCTTGAACAGCGAGTAAGGTTAGCTTCTTCACCAACAGCCTTGATTACATTTTCTGGATGTCGGTGAAAAGAGATGGCTCTATCTGGGAAGACAGGTGACTGAGTCCTTCTCCTAGCTATCCCGTGGTTCTTTTGTTCTTGCCTTCCTAAAAACATCTGGGAATTGGGACAGTGTGTGACTACCAGGAAAGTATATTGTTTTCTGGACCAGCACTGCTTGTGAGAATTAGAGAAATCATTCCAGCTTCTTTCTTAGTCCAGGAGAATATTTGATAACATATTTCACACCAGCAGAGACTTTACCATCCGGTACTTGTTCCCTGCCAAAAAAGATTGACAGCATCTCATAAGACACGAAAAGTAACTCCACATTTGAAAATATTAGGAGGCTACTAGGCTGAATCTGAGATGGTTGGAGGGGGAGAGAGGTGTCTCTGGGTGACAGTTTGGAAGCTGAATGCACTGGGCCATGTTTTCTGTTATATGTTCTTATAAAGTTTTAATCTCTCAGAATGCCAGGTGATGTGTCACCCAAAGTGCTCAACGTGCTTGCCAGCTACATGTGGACTGCCTGCAGAATATGCTACACACTTTTCTGAAGCCTTCTGTCGGGACAAACTGAACTCACCAGGTTTGCAGCTGAAGGAGCCAAGCAGCAGTTTACGTCTGGAAGGATGGATGAAGGTGCCAAGGTATAAGCACGAGTCTGTGCCAGAGCAGGTGGTAGCGCTTATGGAACTGTACCATAAATTATCCTAGTCCATGAGTCAATTTCTCTGAATTCTCTCTGATATTTGCCATTGCAATCTTGTGTTACCTGTGAAATTTATCTCATGGGGATTTGCTCACCACTTTAATTCAAAATCTTGATGGAAACTCTGATGTTCTTTTGTGCTTGCTGTGTTTTCAGAAATAATAAGCGTGGACAGCAGGGCTGGGACAGGAAATTCATTGTCCTGGAAGGAACTAAAGTGCTAATTTATGATGCTGAAGTCAGAGAAGGTAACTTGACCCCTGCAACAAATAAGACTTGTCTTTTCTGGTTTTTGACGTTATTTATTTTATTGAGAGGTCTAATTAATATGTTCACATTAGCTGTTGTTAATTTGAACTGATGCGTGTAATAAGACAGAACTAGTTCCCCCCCACCCTTTAGGATTTTATTAGCATTTCATTCTTTAAATATTAGAAGTAACCTTGTGCTCCAGGTATGAAAAAGCCAGTGTGCTATCCACTTCCTTATTCCAGTTCTTCATTATTTTCCAACTATTTTTTGGGGGGTTTTTTTGTGTCTTGTTCTCATTAATTTTTCACGTCCCTTCCCCTTCTCCCAAAAGCTGGACAGCGGCCTGTGGAGGAGTTTGAACTGTGCCTTCCCGATGGAGATGTGACTGTTCATGGAGCTGTAGGGGCTACTGAACTTACAAATACAGCAAAGACAGGTGAGAATCAGTGCAGCTGAGGTTGAATGGATTTCAACTGATTCATGAGTTTGAGTTGGCATCCACCAGCAGTTAACTGTGGTAGATCAGATGTCATTCTGCAGTTAACCTTTTAAACTACTGTTCTGTAACATCATAAATCTTTCTGAGGTTACCTCCATTTCAATTAGGCATGCCTTGTGAATAGTTCAGACATTTAGTGTTGGACCCACAAAGTTGATTGCTTCCCTCCTGATGGTTGAACTGTGAATGAGGTACTCTTTCATTCAAATAGAGGTAAACCTTAGAGTGGCTTTATAAAGTTATTATAAAGCACTTTTAAACATAGTTCAAATAGTCTACTTCCTTCTGTGCCCTCAGCCAACTGAATTTTCAACTTGCATGTCTTGGCAGTGTTCTAGCAATAAACCTTTAACTAAAATTAATATGACACACAATGGAATCAGTTATTCTCTAAGAAGAAGAAGTAATGCATGTAGAATATTGGTTGTGTATATGTGTAATTGAACTGATTTAAAGGTCATGTATCTCTTGGGTTTAATATTAGAGGGTATGGAGTTCAGATATCAATAGTAGGAATGTAACTGTTTCTTAATACAGATTATTGAATAACAAAAGGAGACTGTCTTCTAGTGTTGCTTAAGCCCTGCTCTCACCAAGACAAACATGGAAGAAATCACTTAGTGACTTGCTTTTGGGAAGCATACATTGTGGAATAGTGCAGAAATAAATATCAGGGATCTCTTCAGTCATAGGATTTTTTTTAAAGGACTTTCTCTATTGTAGATGACATTTCTCTTCCTCTCTGAATTAAGGGTGATAGTTAATCTTTACTTAGCAGACAGAAAGATGGAAACCATATGCATAGTGCTATCTATTTTTTAAGCTTTAATAGCTAGTCTGCAGCCTGGAATGGAAAAGTCCATCTTTGCTAATTGCATAAATTGTAGCAGTAAAAATCCTGTTATGGTGACATCCTATTATGGTGACGTAAGGATGACAGACGCTAATTTAAGAAAAGTGAAATTGTTCAATATGCTCATCAACATTTTGTTCTCTGTGCAATCCTTAGATGTGCCATATATACTAAAGGTGGATTCTCATCCGCACACTACATGCTGGCCTGGTAGGACTCTCTACCTACTAGCACCTACGTTCCCTGATAAGCAGCGCTGGGTTACTGCTTTGGAGTCAATAGTGGCAGGAGGGAGAGTTTCCAGGGAAAAAGCTGAGGCTGATGCTGTAAGTACAAATAGATTATCTCATAATAAAACATTCTTGGAGGAACCATTCTGAAATATTCTTTATTAGTATCTGATGTGCTGAATTTGAAATGAAATTAAACTAGTTAGTATTATTTGTCATTAATGTCATGTAGTAGGATTACTGTGAACGATGGTTTACAATGAGATTGATGCCTTCTCTCAGAGCAAATCTCAAAAAAGGCTTTTTTCCCCTCCTCTTTTGTGGTTTGTTAGCTGTTTATTCCTGACAAAAATAGGAAGTTAAGTAGTCTCACTGCTGTTTCATTTAGAACAAACCTGAAGCCCTATACCTCTTCTGAATACAGGGAGATTTTACTTTTTGGAATCTTATATTCAAATTTTGGTTATGGAGACAATGGAAATCTGACTAGCAGCAGTAGTCCAGGATGTTAATTAGAACTCTCTTGACTTCCCAAATATGACATTGTTTGGCCGTTTCTTTTTGGAAAGTTTTGATTTTCTTTTTATAACCACTTTATGAGGGCTAAGACACACCAGGATTTCTTAAGTTCTATCACTTCTCAAAAGTTCCTTGTTCAAGTAAGTGTTGGCATGTGTATGTTTCATGATGGGACCTCAGTGTCACTCCATAATGAACTAGTAAACTTCTGCTAACTTCTGTATTACTAATAGATTGATGTAGCTGGTGTAGAGACTTCTTTCCGTTTGTGCTCAAATAGGGAGACATGCATGCTTGTGTTCTCAGTTTCATAATAGCTGTGTCTTGGTAAGTCGCAGCTTATTCATCTTTGCTGATAGGATCCTGACAGGTTTGAGACACATTTCATGTTGCTCAACTCTACTTTTCCATGGCTGAATGTTGCGCATCAGTTGATAGTTGCAATTCAGATAGTGTTACATTATTTAGTTTTAGTTACAATCAATGCAGCATGAATCTGGAAGCAATAATGTGTGTTAAAGTTTTGAGATGTGAGTGTACATGCTAGCTCTTCTAGGAGATGAGGAAAATGCAGGTCACTGTGAGTCTGTGCTAAACGTTGTGTAAGTGTTTCATTTGTGTTTGCCTAGTTAATCATACTGAATTTTCTTTGTGTCACTTACAGAAGCTGCTTGGAAATTCTCTGTTGAAGCTTGAGGGGGAAGACCGTTTGGATATAAATTGCACAATGCCCTTCAGTGACCAGGTGATGACACTTGTGCACAACATTCAGACTAGTCACTGTATACCTTGCATGAATGGAGTATATGCATCCAGACTTTTAAATAGGAGCCTTTTCTGCTAGGTGGTTAGATTCCATTTGCTATTGGCTGGTATTGTGCATGAGTTAAATTTAGTCTTGAAGCATTCCTGTGTTGTTCTTATACAGTGCTGACTATTCAATTTTTGTCTTTATAGGTTGTACTTGTTGGTACAGAGGAAGGTCTCTATGCCCTGAATGTGTTGAAAAATTCCTTAACACACATTCCAGGACTTGGTGCTGTTTTCCAAATTCACCTCATAAAGGATCTGGACAAGCTTCTCATGATAGCAGGTATGATGGCAGAAAGATGGCAGCTTCTGGCTTTTGAGGAAGTTTTCCGATAAATGTTCTAGATTGTGACGGTTAAGGGGAAATTCTATACAATGCAAAGTCAGTGGAACTTGTTTTCCCTGAGTTCCGCTCTACTTTTATATATGTTTTTTCTGTGGTGCTTATCAGAGAATCATCTCAGATTCTTGTGTACAATAGTGAATGAAGTAGTAATGTTCACAGTATCCCTACACATGCTCTCTGTTTTTACCTGAGTTTCTGAAGTTAGGCTTCTTAATCTATATTTTTAGCACCCAAATAAAAGTGTTCTGATTAGCAGAGGTGCAGGTTCATTGCCATCACTGGAGTCACCCATAAACATTTGTTTATTCCCACATCTCTCCTGGACACTCTGGTGGTCTGTACAGGGGAGAGGAGCCATTCTCTTACGCTCAGGCAAAGCCAGTCAAGATCCTCCTGCTGTTTCTGCAGCTATCTGCTGAGCAGTGAAAGCAGGGAGGGAATAAGAGCTGTAAGGCATACCCCCAGCACACAATGGAATTGCTCTGGAGGCTGCCCAGTAAGTAACAGTCCAGGGTGGTCGAGTCTTCTATTTCCTCTCTGAAGAAAGTTGACGCAGACGCATAGTTTTAAAGTTGCAAGGCCTACTTCAGGGAGTACATTTTCAATTCTTAACATTCTTTTCATCATTTTTAACAATTGTCCTGAAAGGCCACAGGTTGGGCACCACTGCCCTAGGATCTGTATTGCCATGATGACCCTCTAATGCTTTGAGAGAGTATCCCACAATCCTAACCCATGTGATATAACTAGCAGTCCTTTTGTCTCCTGCTTTTTATGTCCCTTGGTCTGCATGCTAATTGGAGCATTGTACTTTTTGAGTGATGCTTAGCTCTTGGTCCTTTGACTAAAAGAACTAGATAGCACAATTGAATGTCTACACCTTCTGTATCATGTTTGAAGGCAATTAACAAAAAAAGCTTCAAAAATGTGTTGTATGATATTAAGTTGCCCCAGCTTTTAAAACAGTACTTCAAGTTAGTAAGAAAGAAAGTCATTATAGACCAAAAATACCCTGATGTGATTTTGAAAAGGTGATATTACTGTCAGGACTCCAACATGGGTCAAAGTGTTTCTTAACACTAGCACTGTGATGCTCCACTATGAACTTGTGCGGGCAGAAATGACAGAGCATCTTTTACTTGGAAAGGAGGAGCCCTCCTGGCTAATGTAACAACACATAGAAATTTTGTTCAGCTATAATTAGAAATTGTAACCATCCAAGAGACACTGCTTATTTTCCCAGGTGTATTTATTACTCCTTTTTTAAAGCCCTCTCTCACATGGAGTTGTTTTTTTTTTTACCTATACAGTGTTCTTTAGCTGTTACCACAGTAACAAATCCATAATGAGAAGCTGCTGCTTATGTAACAGAATAGGCTCTTGCCCTGAAGAGTGAAATTGGCCCCCTGCTTGATTACCTTACATTGAAAAAGCGTAACTGTTTCTGTCTTCAGGAGACGAAAGGGCTCTATGTCTTGTTGATGTAAAGAAAGTGAAGCAGTCTCTAGCCCAGTCTCACCTCCCAGCCCAGCCGGATATCTCACCAAACATCTTTGAGGCTATCAAAGGATGTCACCTTTTTGCTGCTGGCAAGGTAGGATATAGCTCCTTTATGCCCAGAGTTGTCCCTTAATTTATCTATGGCTCCCAGGCACAATTAGATAGGCGAAGAGCTTCCCAGATTTAATCTTCATCAAATCATCATCTTTTTTCTAGCCTTTATCAGCACAGGCAGGAATGACATTCTTGTTTTTCATATTTTTCTCCAAATAAGGGCAATAAAAGGGAAGAGAAGAGTATCTATTTGTAGGCTTTTATGATTAATGAATCTTTTATTCCTCTGTCTTTGCTCGTGAATGCAGGATAATCCTTTCCTAGGTAGTAAATTGCTCACACAGCTGTGTTAGTCAACAATGCTCATTGTGTTTGCTAATTTCATTATGAAACACTTGACCACTGCAGGTGATTTCAACAGGAACTGCTCATGCAGATTACTCAGATCCTAGACAAGTTGAGCAACGTTCATTTCAAAGCACAATTTAAAATGCATATTCAAACCTGCCTGGGTTAATTTGTGTTCATTATCTCTCTTCATAGAAACATTCTATTCAAAGCTCTCTATTTTTTAATAAACTTGCTTAAACTACAAAAGAAATCACAGAAGCATTTTAGGTGTACTCTGTCTTTAAGAGTGTGAAAAGACTCTTCATTGTTTCACTCATCTGCAGTTATACCATTCTTTCCTATTACAAATATTACACACTCATCTCTGCCAGTGTCTAGGTACCTCCCTCCACTGTTTTTCATGTGTTCAAAATATTTTCCATAACTTGCATGTGAACTTCTGTATTGCTGTCTCTAACCATCTCTTTCACTTTCCTGTAGGTTGAGAATGGACTCTGCATCTGTGCAGCCATGCCCAACAAAGTGGTTGTTTTGCGTTATAATGAGAGCCTCAGCAAATTCTGCATCAGGAAGGCAAGTTCATTGATTTTTCTCAGTAGTTCATATATTTGTAACAATCCAGTAAAGCAGTAAAATTGTTCTGTGAATGTATCAGTAGGATCTTAGCTTAGAATGTCATGCAAGAGGAAGATTGAATTTCTTTTTAATGAATATGCCCATCGAGTCCATTCATGCTTGATGTTTGAGGACATAATGCTTCAAGCCTTAAAGGATGAAGCCATCAGGACTTTTCCTTACTTGCTTCTTACCACCTGTGGCAGTGAGATGAAACCAAGCAGGTGTCCAATATACTTGATTCTTGAAAGAACCTAATTGGTTCAGTTTTAACCAACTTTGTTGGGGAAAAAACCCTCATTCTGTCATTTAAAGTGTAACCCTTCTGTCAGGTAGCACCGGCAGCAGCTGGGGCCAGGTTCAATATCTAGGGGTCCCTTTTCATCCATCTGACAAAACCGGCTCGAGCCCCCACCCAATAGCTTTGAAAATTCACGCACCCCTGGGTGCTCTGAGAGGCAATGCTTCCTCACTCGCAAGCACAGAGTCTGAGTGTAGAAAAGAAACTTTTAATGAAAGAGAGAGAGAAGTCACATGGCATTAGCTCTGGAAAATACCATAACCAGAATTCATACCCCCATGAGTAAGCGTCCCAGCTCAAATGGATTGAGCAATGTCCTTTGCCTCTCAGACTCATTAGTGCAACAATGTAAGGGTCCCATTCACCTACCCAAACTTTCTCCGTACCCCACTTCAAACGCCCCACATACAGCTCTGTCCAGTTAGTGGGGACCCAGAAACATCACCCTGATGACACCACTCACTGAGCCTAAGGTCATGCCACCTTTGTGCTGCTCCTGTGGGCCGCTTGCTCCACCAGCTGCCCTGCTGGCCGCCTGCTCCTTCTTCTGCCGCCCGCCTGTCGCTCTCACCAGCCACTCTGCTGGTTGCCTGCCGCTGCTCCTCACTAGCTGCCCTGCTGGCTGCCTGCTGCTTCTCCTACCAGCCTCCTGCCGGTCACTCCCACCAGCCACTCTGCTGGCCGCGATGGGTCTGGCTCCAGGTCAAACCTAGGCTGGCAAAAAGATTCCAGCTTCCACTGGAATAACAAAAAAACTTCTAATGGAGTCTGCTTTAGATCTATCCTTAGAACGGGGGTGGGGGAAGAGACAGGTTGAACCAGTCTTACAGCTCATCCTGGCAGGCATGAAGCAGGCTGGCTCAAGCCCTTTCCCCCCAGCTCCGTTCACTCAGCTCTGGAAGGGGGAGGCTTATTTATCTGAAACCCCTTACAATGATGGTGTCTCTCCTGCAAGCACTGGGGTCATATTTTACAGTTCCTACATTTAGGAGTAGCATGGTTTTTGACCCCACAACAGCCAAATTAGTTACAATAGACCACATTCCATTCCAACAATTGACCCTCCATCATCCCTGGCTGAATTGGATTTAAATTCCTTCCCCATCCCAGCATGAGCTGTATTTCCTTCCCCATCCCAGCATGAGCGGATAACAGTTAATTATCTTGCAGGGCTACACAATTTAATTGAGCATACCCACCACCAGGGCTGCTCTCTACTTTTAGCTGGCTGATTGCAAGCAATAGTTCATCCCCTGCTTACAAAAGTATGTTCAAAGACTAGCTTTGATTGAACACCCCCTCTTGCCTTTAGGGCCTGGAGGTGTACAATTTTCTAGTGTCTGAACCTAGTGCAGTACATTGTAGTCAGATTGGAGTCAAATGCCTTGCCTGAGGTACCTGAAATTGGTTTAATATGTAACACTACATATAAGCAAGGATTGCTGCTTTACTCTGAATCTCTTTCTCAAATCTCCTTCACTAGGCCATTTGGCGAATACCATGGCACATTACCCAAGAGTGTTAGTCTAATCCATAACTGACAGTTGCAAGATCTGTCTGAAAGAAACAAATGCAGTCTTTTGGCTTTTCACAGATGCTGTAACTGCTGCTGCCTAACTTCTAAAGATAGCTGGAGTTCAACCAAACCTGTTGTGTGTAC
Organism: Pelodiscus sinensis; assembly: GCF_049634645.1. Lineage (NCBI taxonomy): Eukaryota > Metazoa > Chordata > Testudines > Trionychidae > Pelodiscus > Pelodiscus sinensis. Next base: position 9,712,621 of record NC_134725.1, read on the forward strand.
ACCTGTCTTCTAAATAGCCAGCAGAACCCCCTTAGAGAAGGAAACTCCTGGATATAGCAAGCAATTAATACTAGTTCTGCCAGCAAGAGCACTGTTCCATCTGCTGAAGATTGCAGCCTCACAGTCTACAGTTAAACCATTCAGCTCCTTTTACAGAGAGAAATATTGCCACTCAGAACACTATGTAATAAAATAAATGTTTAAAAAAATACAGGGGAACTACCAGAACAGAAAAGTTGAATAAGGATAATCAAGGCTCATGCCAGTGTGTCTTGTCCTTCTTTTCCAGGAGATTGAGACTTCAGAGCCCTGTAGCTGTATCCATTTGACCAATTACAGCATCATTATCGGAACCAACAAGTTCTATGAAATTGAGATGAAGCAGTATACTCTGGAAGGTAAGAGTCATTTCCTGTCACACATTATACACCTCTGAGAATGTTCCTTTGTTACTTGACTAAATAAAAGGGAGCAAAGGGATATGAACTTATAGAAAAGCTGGTGCTGACATGGCCATTCCTTTCTCCTCCTCTACAGAGTTTCTTGATAAGAATGACCACTCCTTAGCCTCTGCTGTGTTTGCTTCTTCCACCAATAGCTTTCCAATCAGTATCATACAGGTGAACCCTACAGGACAGAGAGAGGAGTACCTGCTTTGTTTCCATGGTAAGTGCATCATACAGCTGCTGGTCTAGTTTGATCATCTGCACAGCTATAGTGATGGAAGGGTAACCATTCATGGACATTATTGCTGGAAATGGCATGCCATGAAAGTGCTGGAGGGAAGGAAGTTAGACTGGATCATATTATGCATTGTGAAATATAAAATTCATAGACCCTAAAAAAGCAATTAGAACCTAAAAGAGCAAGATCTAGTTGGGATTGGTCCTGCCTTGGGCAGGGGGCTGGACTTGATGACCTCCTGAGGTCTCTTCCAGCTCTAGGATTCTATGATCTCGTCTATTAAAATCTGTTGGTCAGAATCCTTCTGATTTATGTTAAAATCTCTGTCTCTCTGTCAGTTCTTCTTTGAGTGTCTTTTGCATATCCCCACTCATGGGATGTTCAGAACAGCACAGCTCAAACCGGTGGAACTCCAGCTAGAAGTAGCCATTGGCATTCCACCTCCTTTGTCCATCTCTCTCCTGAACATTTATACTTTTGTCTTGAAAAAGACAGTGTATTAAGGATTTATCTTATGACATGTTTTGTGCCTACAAAACTTAAGTAATACACATTGTTTGCCCAGCATTATGGTGATCAGCTGTGGTTCAGAAAATTCCATAGTCCTGCTTCCCAAGGTTGCCAGATTTAAGAGGTTCAAGTGTAGTTAGCAATTTGTTATTTAGTTACTAGTGCAGTATTAGATTAAGTTAGTTGTAAGCCTACAGATGAGAAGTTTCAGAGCCAAAGAATAAAAAGCCCTTTTTTAAAAGATGTGTGTCACATCCTGTAGTGTTTGTGGTATCTGACACTCATGCTAGATACTTGTCATCTCTGTGTGAGGGACACTCACCTTCAAATTGTTAGTTTGTTTGACTTACTCAATATTAGCAAAAATGAACAGGAAAAAAAGGCTTCAGACCATTTTATTACATAAGAACATAAGAATGGCCATACTACAGGAGTGAGCAATAATTTTTGGTAGGGACCACCCCAAGATTTTGAAAAGTGGTCAACAGCCACGCTTTTCTGTCGAGAACATGTGGGGTCTAGGATGGAGGTTGGGTGCAGAAGGGCGCATGGAATAAGGAACTGAGGTGCAGGAGATGGTGTGAGGTCTGAGACTGAGTCTGGATAAGGAGGGGGTTGTGACCTGGGTCAGGAGATTGGGGTGTAGGGTTGGAGGGGAATATGAGTGCAGGAGAGAATTCTTGTCTAGGGGCAGGGCTCTAGGAAGAAGTGCAAAGTCTGGGAAGGAAGACCTGGGAAAAGGGGAATAAGGGGGTGCACACTGCAGAGGGTTTGGGGGGCTACAGAGTTGTGACCTGGGGGAGGGAGTTGGGGGTACAGGAGAGGCTGAGGTGCCAGAGGCAGGCACTAGCTAGGAGGCACTTATCTAAGGTAGCACACTCAAGGCAGGCTGGGCTCAGCACACTCAAGGCAGTCTGGGCTCCCTGCCTGCTGCAGACCCAGATCACTTTAAACTGTGTGCTGTTCCTTCCACATGGCTCTCAGCTCCGGGAGGGGAAAAGGCTTGTGCTGTCCTCCTCCCCCAGAGCAGCGTGTGCTGCTCTTATTGGTTGGTTGTTTCCATCATTTAATACAGAGAGGATTATGTTTTCCAATATGCATTGCTTTGTATTTATCAATATTAAAAACTTCCTGCTTCTGATGTACTCACTTTGCTATTACTTTTTGAATTTTTGCCTAGCTATTCTTCAAATTCCTTTTGGGTCATTCTAAAGATATTTTTACATTTCATTTCCTCATGAGTATTTTGATTTCCACTTTTTGAATGATGCCTTTTTGTCTCTTGTGCTTATTTTAATTGATTATTTAGCCATGTAGATTTTTTTTGGTTCTCTTATTATGTTTTTTCATTTAAATTTGAGTCTATATGATAGTGTCTTTAAAAAGTTTCCATGCAGTTTTCAGGGACTTCACTTTTGGCACTGTGCACTGTGCCTTTTAATTTCTGTTTAACTAACTTCCTCATTTTTGTGTAGTCCTCCTTTCTGAAATTAAATGCTGTGGTCGCTTAGGACTAAATCAAGAATTGCCCCTTCTCTTGTGGGTTGTAAAACTAGTTGCTCCAAGAAGCAGTCATGTAAGGTGCCCTGAGATGACATACCCAATCAATGTGGGGATAGTTGAAATCTACCATTATTATTGAGGTTTTTTTTATTTTTATAGCCTCTCCATTTTCCCTAAGCATTTCAAAGTCACTATTACTGTCCTGCTCATGTGGTCGGTATATATTCCTACTGCTATGTTCTTATTATTAAAGCATGGAATTACTATCCATAGAGATTTTACGGAACAGTTTGAGTAATTTAAGATTTTTTGTCGTTTGATTCTACGCTTTCTTTCACATATATTCCTACCTTTCTCATTTAAACTAGAGGATTCTTTAAGTGATGCAATGACTTCCACAAAAAAATTGCTTCTTTTGTCTCAGGAGAGAAACAAAGGGTTAAAAGAGACTTTTTAATTGAATTGTTTTGTTGACCCTTTAGTCAGATGTCCTAGATGTTCACAAACCATCTTTAATATCAACGGGAGTAATCTTTTAGGTATTTACAGAAAGCACATGTTTATGACTATTATTTCTGGGTTCCACCTATTTGGAGATGACAGGTTCCTACAAGTGTAAGGAATAATGACTTTCTTACTTAGTATAAAGGAGACATTAGCTGCAAAAAATGGACTATTGAAATTATTCCTATGCATTCTGTCAATGAGAGTAATTTAATTCTGTCTCCCATAGCATTCACCAGCAGCAAAAGATGGTCCTTGTACTTCTTTTATCAAAACCTACTTTTGCCTGTCTTCCTGCCTTTTTTTTAAAAAAAAAGTCCAGCCATATGCAAATGAGACTAGTGATTTGTTCTCTGCAGAGTTTGGTGTCTTTGTGGATTCCTATGGAAGGCGCAGTCGGACAGAGGACCTGAAATGGAGTCGTTTGCCTTTGGCTTTTGGTAGGTGTTGAATGACATTTACCAGTTTTGTATTGTTTCCAACTAGTTCCAGTGTTCAGCATTCTGGGAGTAACAACGCCAGTGGAAAGCTAAGTTCCTGTTAAGCTGCACAGTTTCCCATTACAGGGCTGCAGTAGAGAGAGATGTCTCTCCTGAAGCCCCAAAGTTATCACAACAAGCAGGGAGGCACCTCTGTCCACTGGGCCTGGTGAGGAGCTGCCTCAGGTCGAGGAGAAGCTCCCCTACTTATAGGCCCCAACAGGGAGCTGCTGCAGATGGGAGAGAGGGGCCCCTCCCTGCTTGTTGCTTCAGCTATGTTGGGGGGACAATGGGGCTCCATGTGCTGTGGAGCCTCATGTGCCCTTCCTTCTCCCCCTGGAGCTGAACTTCCTGGCCACCTCTTGCATGCAGCATGATGCCCCAGAACAGGCATCACTCATTCTGCCTTAGCACCCCATCCAGGTGAGCCTGAGCCCCAACTTGGAGCCACTTCCTGCACTGCAAACTCTTTATCTCCAGCCCCACACTCCCATCTCAGAGGCATATTCCCTTCCCTGAGCCCTTCCCCAAATTCGTAGTTCCCTCTTGCACCCCAAGTCTCTGGGCCCATCCCAACCCCCTCCCTCACCTTACAGACTCGTCGTGTATTCCAAATCCCTCATTCCCACCCCGCAGACTGGAGTCCCCTCTTGCACTCCGAACCCTTCCTCCCCCGAGCCTTCACACTCCTGCACCCCAACCCTCTGGCATAGGCCTGATCCCCCTCCCGTACTCAGAACCCTTTAGCCCCACTCCTGCAATATGTAGATAGTTGTATGTACAAATATATGACACATCACCTCCACATTGCTGCACATAACAAAATTCATTCCACTCAGAGGTGGAAAAAATTGGAAGGAACACTGGTGAGAAGGATCCTCTTCAGATTGTGTTTTCTAGTGGTTACATCCATTTCGGTTTTTACTTATTTGTAATAGCTTTTCTGAAGCATGAAGAATAAGAGAAAAACTAAATTAAAGTGTATATTTGATTACTGTTCCCAGACTGGCTGTAGCTAAATTGGCCTTTGAAATTTTTAAGGGTGCCTGGTCATCTCTGAAATTTTTAACAATCTGCCATATCAAAATTAAACCAAAGGAAACTTGTACAGTGCCTAATAGAATTTGTCCAGTTAATAGTCCATTTTAAAATCCTTTTTGTGTGATGTTATTACTGATACAATGGTATGAGAGCAAACAGCTACAAGTCAATGATTCTTTAAGATTGTTTCTATTTAACATTGTAGTATATAGAAGAAAACACATCCTTAGTCTTCTCTATGGACTGCAAGAGAGCAGGAAAATGTTACTTTTGTCCTGCAAGATTCCTGACTTATGTCGCTAATGTAGAGTCTGTGCATGGTGTTCTTTCTCTGCTGCAGCCTACAGAGAGCCCTACCTGTTTGTGACCCATTTCAATTCTCTTGAAGTGATTGAAATTCAGGCTCGTGCTTCTCTAGGGTAAGTTGTGCTCTGCTCAGCACTTTGCAAAGTAGAACTATGATTTGCTGCAGGGTGTTTTCCAAGAATAATGTACTGCAACCAGATTATAAAGATTTTTTTCTTTCCCCTTGACACTCAGCACTCCTGCACGAGCCCACTTGGATATCCCAAGTCCTCGGTATCTGGGGCCAGCAATTTCATCTGGGGCAATTTATCTGGCCTCTTCCTACCAGGACAAATTAAGAGTGATCTGCTGTAAGGGAAATCTGGTGAAGGAGTCCAATAATGATCATCACAGAGGATCCTCTGCTACACGCAGGTACGAGTTACTGTGCTATACTGAGTCCAAGCCTGCCAATGGGGGTGTGTACCTTCGGGCCCAGAAAATTACTGCTACTACAGCAGCAGCGGTGGCAAGAGCCATGGGCCCTTTTGAGTCACCACTGGAATGCCGCTCTGAGGGCTAGGAGGTGAGTGGGGGGCCAGCACCATAGTCCCAGTGGCTCTGAGGACTGGCTGCCATAGCCCTGCCCATTCCACCTTAGGCCCCACCCTTTTTTGGGAGCACAGAGCTGGGTCCCGCACATCCCTTGCCTGGGGGCCCATAAAAGCTGTCAGCCTCCTGATTCAGTCTTGTTCCTCATGTTATTTAGGCAGTGCTAGTTCTTCAAGTGCTTACTCATGTCCTTTCCATGTAGGTGTGCGTGCACCGTGTGTATAGACATCGGAGCTTTTTCCCCCCCAGCAGTACCCGTTGGGCCAGCCAGGGAGCCCTCTGGAGTGGTGCCGCTAAATTGGCACATATCTGCCCCTGCTGGCCTTCCAATCCCTCAGTTCCTTCTTCCTGCCTTTGACAGTAATTGGAGTGCCTTGACTTCTCTGCACATAGTTGTTCATAGGACTTTGGTGTTGTTTTGCTCTTAGTACTTAGTGGTAGTTAGTAGTCAGTTGTTCACAGTGGGAGTTCCCGCTTTATTTCTCCCCTCCTAAGGAGGGGATGCGGCGGGAGCTGGGGGGCAGAGGGAGGAAGGAGGGGAGACATGGTTTCAAGCCTTGCTCCGAGTACTTGAAACCTATGCCCTGTGGTGACCCCCACAACGCTTGCCTAAAGTGTCTGGGGGAAGGCCACCTTACAGATAGCTGCAAGATTTGCTGGGGCTTTCAGCCCAGAATGAAGAGGGAGCATGATTCTAGGCTCAAGTTCCTCCTGATGGAATCTACTCTCCATCCGCTGGCACCAGACTTGGCACCTATTATACGTGGTGCGCCGGGATTGCTGTGGGAAGCTGCAGGGGCACCGAGACAGTTTGGGACCTTATGGAGCTGACGTCATCCAAGGGTCAGCACCAGCTATTGACACCGGGATGCAGGGAGCAGTGCGGCACTGGAAACGGCAGCGAGACTGGCTTTAAGAGCATCAGCAGCTCTGCTGGCAACCTCCTCCACAGCACTGCCCACCTGAGCGCTTTCATACCAGCACAGCCTGCAATACTGAGGCCATCTTCCGAACATATGCCACCGCCTGCACCGGTCCACCACCACGGGAAACCTGTCGTGGTGGTGAAGCACCAACCCCAGCACCAATCCCCAATATTGTCTTTGACGGCACCACCATGATTGGCGTCGGACTTTTCAGTGGAGGCGGAGGTAGTGTGTTCCAGGGCCTCCTGGACTCGGTCCTGTTCAGTTGGGTTTCCACATAAGCAAGGAAAAGTCCATCTTGTTCCACACTCAAGTGATCAAGTTTGTGGGGACTCATCTAGATTCCACCACAGCCTGGACCTCCATACCCAGGGCCAAGTTTACAGACATGCAGGACATTATTGAGGGGCTGAAGGTCTCGCCCTTCATAGCAATCAGAAGTTGCATGCAACTCTTGGGCCATATGGCAGCATGTACCTACAAGGTGCAACGTGCCAGATTGCACCTCTGCCCCCTACAAGCATGGCTGAGACATGTTCACAACCTAGCCCACACTCAGCTGGACATGGTGCTCACCATCCCAGGAAACATTCTCCTCTCGTTTGAGTGGTGGTTGCAGGAGGCGTGGTCTGTGCGGGCATTCCTTTCATCAGATAGTGTCCCTCAGTGCAGCTGGTCATGGATGCTTTGGACACAGGCTGGGAGGGGTAAACCTTTTGGGTCTCCAGACTCAAGGTATGTGGTCCCAAGCAGAACAGTCCCTTCATATAAATGTTAGAGAGCTCAGGGCAGTCCGATTAGCCTGCCAGGTATTTCTGCCTCACCTGAGGCACAAGGCTGTCTCGGTCCTGACAGACAATTCAGTAGCGATGTTCTGTATCAACAAATAGGGTGGACCTCGTTCTCCCCTGTGTCAGGAAGCCTGTTCCTATAGGAATTTTGCCTTGCTCATGATATTCACTTGGAGGCTCCCGAGGACCTGAAACGTCCTGGCGGACAGGCTCAGCAGGTCATTCAGTGATCCCTCAGGAAGGACATAGTGTGGGATATTTTCCACAGGTGGGGACATCCCCACCTAGACCTGATTGCCATCTACAGCAACATAAAGGGTGGGTCTAGACTACAGGGTTTTGTCGACAAAACTATACCTGCGTCTACACTGCCGCTGCATAATGTCAACAGAACTTGGCAGTTTTGTCAACGGCCGTAAGCCTCATTCTACAAGGAATAACGCCTTTTGACAACAGAGTTCTGCTGACAGAAGGCATTATTGCATCGATACTGTCCTTTGCGTCTACACTGTCATGTTGACAAAGTAGCTTGCTTTGTCGACAGAACTGGATGTAGTCTAGACACTCTTTGTCGACAGAAGCTTTGTCAACAGTATCTGTCAACAAAGCCTCTGTCGACAAAAGCCTGTAGTCTAGACGTACCCAAAGTGTTGGGACTTCTGCTCCTACCTGGGCCACGGCCAGGGTCGCTGAGGGATGCTTATACGTAGATTGGCCCCCTCAACTGCTGTATGTGTTCCCTTTTACCCCAATACACAAAGTCCTCCTCAGGGTGAAGAGGTTCAAGGCCTCAGTGATATTAGTGGCGCCAGAATGGCCCCGCCAACACTGGTTCCCCACTCTCCTGGATCTGTCAGTGGAGGAGCCCATGGTGCTTCCCTTACTATCTGATCTCATTACCCAGGACCTGGGGAAGTGGGAGGGGACAGATGTGGCACTCGAACCTCCACTCCCTCCATCTCGCAGTGTGGAAGGTTGGTGGTTAAGGGGCGCTGAGCATCTCTGCTTGGAGGCAGTAAGGAAAGTCTTGTTGGAGAGTAGGAAACCCTGCACTAGGGCCGCATGCTCAGCAAAGTGGAGATGTTTCCCTAATGGGCCTCCCAGAGCGGGGTGGACCCTATGGAAGCCCCATACCACTCATCCTAGAATTCTTTTAGAGCTCAGGTGGCAAGGTCTATCTACTTTGTCAGTTCAGGTTCCCCTGGTGGCCATTTTGGGCTTTCACCCAAGGGAACAGTACAGGCTGTGTTTGCCAATGCACTAGTCAAGCGCTTCCTTAAGGGGGTGGACAGGCCTATATCCATCAGCCCCTTCCACCCTGGGGTCTTAACTTGATCCTCACAAGGCTTATAGGTCTTCTGTTTGAACCCCATTGCCACTTGTTCCATAAAACAGCTTTCATGGAAGATCACCTTTTTGGTGGCCATCATGTCCACTAGCATGGTGTCAGAGTTATGGGGCCCTCACATCAGAGCCACTGTATACAGTTTTCTTTAAAGACAAGGTGAGACTGTGCCTTCACCTGGAATTTCTCCCAAAAGTTGTCTCCCATATTCACATATCCCAGGACATTTACCAGTTTTCTTTCCAAAACCTCACGCTGCGCCTAAGGGCCTTACACTCATTGAATGTCAGGAGAGCCCTAGTGTTTTATGTAGCAAGAACAAGACCATTTCACAGATCACCTCAACTCTTTATTTCCATAGTGAAAAGGGTGAAGGGCCTTCCGGCGTTGGCCCAGCGTTTGTCAACCTGGATCTCGTGCATTAAGGCATGCTACCACCTCGCCAACGAGCCACTGCCTCCCCTCACAACCCATTCCACTAGGCCGCAAGCTTTGTCCATGGCCTTTTTTGCGCAGGTGCCCATCCTCAACATCTGCAGGGTCATCTGTGCACATTCACCAACCACTATGCCATCATGCAGTAGGCCAGGGATGATGCAGCCTTTGGTAGGGCTGTGCAGCAGTCCATTTCCAGTTAATCTCCAACCCCACCTCCTGTGGTAGAGCTAGGGAGTTGCCACATGGAATGGACATGAGAAAGCACTTGAAGAAAATACGGTTACTTACCTCGTAACTTGTTCTTCAAGATGTGTTGTTCATGTCCACGCCAAATCCCACCCACCTCCCCTTCATCAGAGTGTTCTGGCAAGAAGGAACTGAGGGGGTGGAGGGCCAGCAGGGGTATATATGCACCAAGATAGCAGTGCCAGTCCAGGATGCTACCTGTCTGTCTCAATGGGTACCGCTGGGGGGGGGAAGCTCCAACTTCTGTGCACGTGGCACGCACACACCTACATGGAATGGATATGAGCAACACATCTAGAAGAAGAACAGTTATGAGAGGTAAGTATCTGTTTTTTCTAGAGCCTTTTCTCCCATATTGTTGCATGGCAACCTCATTTTGCTCTAATGGGAAAATTTCCTCCACAAATACTTTCAAAACAAAACAGGAGTGTTTAGTGATGTAAATACCATTGTGAAAAAGGAGATTCCTCCAGGCGATGCATGTGTGTGTGATATTCTTTCTAAAATCCTTTTAATTTGTGTGTCCAAAACAAAATTGCCATGGAAGTACATTTCCTAGTTGTTCTAGGAAGAGAGATACTCCAGCTGAGTTCATTTTCAGATCCGCAAATCCTCCAGAATGGGAATGTCTTGCGACACTTCATAAATTAAAAGAATTTACTCTAGAACAAATAGATAATTAGATTGTGATGATTTCCATAAGGACCATGGGAAGGATTTCTGTGTTGAAGCGTAGGATGGCAGCCTTCCTCACTGAAGATAATTTTGCATGGAATGGGTTGCTCAGTGATCCATAGGTGGTCCCTAGATTAGTGCTGGATTAAATAGAAATGAGTTTGTTCCACAAGTAATCAGGATACTTTGTTTTCTTAACGTGACCAAGAAACCTGCAAAAACATTGTTTTAGAACAATAATAAAACTAGACTTTTAAACATTGATACACTACATTAATTGTTTAAATATTTCTTGAAATAAATTGCTTGCTCCTAATCCTGGAATTATTCTTTAGCTATAGCAGCTGAGGCTGCTAGAAGATGATTTGGGCCAGAAATGATATATTACTATCTTGCTAATGCGGCCATAACTTGAAAGTCTAATGTTAACATTCACTATTGCCATGAAAATGGAACACAAGTGATTTCAAATTATCTTTAAAAGCTAAAATCCCAACCCTTTAAAGATCGTCCGTGTAAATGCGACAGTGTAGGAGAGTGTACTAAGTGATGTGATCTTGTGTTAATCAGAATGGGGCCAAATTAAACAGTATAAGTGAATATTGCGGCTGATAGGGCTGTATTGTATAGTGAAAAGTCTTATCTATAAAATGAGAGAGAAATCTAAAGCCTGGCAAATTTGTAACCTCTGTGCTCCCATCCTCTTATCAGAATGCTTACATAGACATCCAGTAACTTGTGCTGTGTGTACAAAACATGAGGTGTAAATTAATTTTTGATACACTTTCATATAATTTAGTAGAAACACTGATCAAGCTATGTGGTCTCCTGGTGCAGAGACTTCTGCAGCAATATTTACATTTATCTTCAGAAAGAGGATACAATTATTTTCTGTAATAGTTGGTTTCTGGCCATAGCCTGTTTAAAGCCACACTTATCTACCTCTTCTCATGAATTGTCGTTTAGGCTTCTTTAGGACACCATGTTAAAGGAAAACTGCTGGTAAGTGTCTGTAATAGTTACGTTCCATCCAGCCAGGACTTACCTGGTGGCTGGTAACAAACCTTTGTAGTTGGTGCTATTATATCCACAGAGCACACATCTCGGAACCTAGGAGTGTGGCTTTTCTGAACAGTTCAGAGAAGTGGCTTCCCTTTTTCAGTAAGGCTGAATTAGTTGTGGGCATGTTTTCATTTGAACAATGTGAAGTGATTGGGGGAGTGGGGAAGATACACTCTTCTTAATTAAAAATGTAACTTTAAGGTTTTTGTCACTCAGCTGTCCACGTCCATTGTTTTTGAATGACAGTAGCCCTAATAAGAGAGGTCCTCCCACATATAATGAGCACATAACCAAGCGGGTAGCATCAAGCCCAGGACCACCAGAAGGTCCAAGCCACCCTCGAGAACCAAGCACACCACATCGGTATCGAGAGGGAAGGACAGAGCTGCGCAGGGACAAGTCTCCTGGGCGACCACTGGAGAGAGAGAAATCTCCAGGCAGGCTTCTGAGCACCCGCAGAGAAAGGTCCCCAGGAAGGTTGTTTGACGAGAGCAGTAGGGGGCGAACACCTGTGGGAGGTGCAAGAACTCCACTCTCACAAGTCAATAAGGTAAGTTAAGCTGGAGCTCTGTCAAACTTCTGAGTCTCCCGCTGGGGAGTCACTGTTTGCATAGTGAAACGCCTGTGTGGGAGAGGGGCTTCAACCTACGCCCACTTTAAAATATGTGCAGTCGCAGTCCATAGAAACATATAATAGGCATTGGATATCTGAAAATCTCTTCAACAGAGAATATTTTCTTCCAGTGCTATCCTAGAGTGTTTAGATCTGTTTGACTATAGTCTACATCTGTGAATGAGGAGCGATCTGCACAGAGAGAAATCAGGTTCACACTGAACATGGGAGGAGGTTTATTTGGGAGGAGAAGGTGCTTGTCAGGAGCACATTATGTGCCAGGTAAAGATGGTGACCTTTCCTTCACTGGTAGGGGAAGATTCATGCCACACAGTGTTTTCATCTAGGCAAGGAGACAAATGGTACTCTGCTACTGCTACCTACTGGCAACAGTGCTGCTTATATGACTTGGGACCACATACAGGAGAACAGGAATGTTTTACTCCATCTTGAATAACTTGTAATTTTATTTCCGCTAGGTCTGGGACCAATCTTCAGTATAAGTCTCAGCTAGACAAACTTACTCCTCATCGTGATCTGCAGGAAAAACAAAGGAAATGTACTGAGTATATGCACTCCATGCTTCTGCTGCCCGGTTACCAAAACAACCTTATGGGACCGGAACTTACTCCACATCTGGAGACGTGTGACTCTAACAAGGATTGTCTGCCTCTCAGTTTATTTCCCTGCACCTTCCTGCAGTCATACTTTTTGCACTTTGTACTACTGTTACTCTTTCAAGCAGTTCATAAACTTTTTGTACTCTAGCTTTAGTCCTTAATAGTTCATCAAGGAAATCAAATGGGATGAGGATCCCGACCCAGATCTTAATGTGGTTAGCACCATTTACCAGATAACAAATCATAGTTTTGAAAAAGATGCTGGTATTTGTGATGGCCTTGTAAATGGAAAGGCCATGGTGAGTCGGTTGCAGTAGACAGCATCGCTGGATATTCTCTACAGGACTCTAGAGAATTAATCTGGATCTGTTTGTTCCCCTCCCTCCACCCCTCCCCCTCCCATTCAAAGCTCATTCTCTTTTGTTCTCACTCAAATTGCTCCAGTGCAGCTTTGTTCAGATGGATGATGAGAAGGGCAGATCCCTTGATTAGATGGTCACAGTCCCCCATGCCCTAAAACAAAGTGCATTGTCTCTGACATTCTAGGGTACGAGACTTTCGACCCAAGTTTTCTGCATGGCAATTCACTGCATGCTGCCGCACCATCACGCTGGCTGCTCTCTCCTTTTAGGTTGCTGTGCTAAGTATTGTATTGTACCTCACCTGTAAATTAATTGAAGTCTTTAGATTACGCTGCAAAATGACTGCCATGATTTACTGGAGAATTTGGCACAGAAGAGAGTTACTTCCTTATTATATGGCAAGAGAACTATAATCACTATCCCTCTCCTTCACATCACCCCAGTGTCTAACATGATCCCATTCAGAAATTGCATCCGAATCTTATGGCCATTGTTTTCCATAGAGGCCACTCCTCACAGTCAGGTTGTCCCCTCTCCCCTGAACTTCATAGGAAAGCATGAGAAAGCAAGTGCACAGAATTATCATCTCTCAAAACAAAATTCTTACTTTATGATTGTATCTTGTACTGTAAAACCTAACAGTCACGGCACAAGAGGATACTTGCAATAAACAGCTTTGGCGGTTACCAAACACCTCACCTCTGCTTCTGCCTCTAACCTCAAGCCATTTATTGCTTCATATTCTCCAATGCCATGAACATTTTCCCTTGTAACTGAGCCAGGGAGCAAATGATTCTCGAGGCAGCTTTTGACCATTCAGTCTGCTTCAGCAACATGCTGAGTGAACAACTATGTTCTCTATAAAAAAGGAAAGGAGCAAAACTGCATCCCATTGGCCAAGCCTTTTATCTTCCGCTTGTTCCTTGCCAGCCAGTGCTAACCTGTCCTAGACACCCATAAACCTCCAAATGCCTTGTCAGTGCCCTTTGGCAAGTTCATGGATATTGTGTTCTGTTCTCTTGTCTGTTGGGTTACTTTAGACCAGATGATTTGGCAGGAAACGTGCTGAAAATTGTCTCTTGGTCTTAGTATTTTGAAAGGTCACAGAGATCAGTCTTCAAGTCTTTGCATCTCATGGAAGATCTTCATGGCCTAGAAATGGGTTTGTCAAGTCCTGAGAGTGTATATCTTGTGTCTTGTTTGTGAAATGCTTCCTGTTATAGAGATAGCTCAAAGGACTGTACATATTTACAAGAAACTTTATATTCGTAACAAAAGGAAATTGAATTGGTTTCTACTTTTTTATTGTAAACTGCATTTTTCAACACTAGCTTTTTGTTTTAATGGTGGTTGTGGACAGCCATCTTCAGACATTGGAGGGGCCTCAGCTTAATCCTCCCAGATCCCATGAAGAAATATTGTGACATTAAATTACAATCAAAAGCTTGTTAGCATAAATGAGATTTTAGGTATCTAAAAGTACAGGATTTTTCTTCATTACCTTTTTATTATTGACAAGGGAGGAAACCACAAATACAGTTCAAAGTCCACCTGGAAAATATTGAACTTTGTTGTTGAAGAATAACCAAATAAAACAATTAACTATATTGACTAGCATGGTGAAATGACCTTTTCCTTCCATGTAGGGTACCACTAAACTAGTCTATCAGATTAGCCATTCTTGGGAGCTATGTAATCAATAGTGCAAGCTTACCAAAGAGCTCATCTTCAGACTATTCTGCCTTTTAGCAGACATCTTCCCATGACCAAGTAGCATATGCGCTATCAGAAAGCTAAAACATATTGATTTGAACTGAAACAGGTTTTTAACTAGCAGTGTAAGCCCTTAACTATACATCCATTGATGGTAGCAGAGATGAAGATGAGTATCTGGAAGACTCTGGCCCTTGGCAAATAATCCAAATACAAAATTTCAGGTAGGAATAAACCCTTTTAGTTGCCAATAGCATCGGCGGCTGCTGCTGCTGCTGCTCTCCTGCAGCAGTGTTTTAATAGGAAGGGGAATGGTTAGTTATTCATCCCACCATCTTAATATTCTGGTGCTGTAATGCCTGAGAGCTGCAATTTTTTAAAAGCCTACACAAATATAATTCAGATTGTACTTAATCTGCCAAGTTACTGTACATCTTAATAACTTACACCTGGTGGGAAAACTCTAGATCAGACTTAATGTAAATACAACTATTTTTAACTAACAATTTTTACAGGGTCTGAAGAATTCTTTCACAGGAAGAGTTTTTAATATTCACTCTGCTGCCTGCAGTAACTTTTTATTTCTGTCCTCCTACTGTTCAGTGTTTTTGTGCACATAAATATCCCAACCTCCCCATAAAGGCTTTTCTTGGCAGGCGTGTGGGAGATTTACTAATAGCTACTCTTACATTTTGGTCTACACAACATTTTACATGAAAATGTTCTGCATAAAGCCAAACTGCTTGATTTATCTATTGTGCCTACTATCTGATGTATCTGATGAAATGCTAACTTGTTAAATGTTCCTTTATTTCTATTTTAATGTGCACAGAGAATACATCTTTAAAACTCATTGTTTCATTCCTATGATGCATGATCAGAATTGTAACAAAACTAAAATAATCTAGAAACGTGAAGTAAAATATTTATTAAGCCTTTTGACTGCCATGAACACTACACACATTCTCAGCCACCTTGACCCTATTTTCTGTGCTCAAATTTACTGGAGAAAAAGCATTGTGTCTATGGCAAATTTAAGGTTTACTTGCATGAAGCAACGGTAAGGAGACATATGGCACCTACCTATAATGGTAGTCTATCAACAAACAAGCTGGCATATGAAGTAGTAGCTATGCTATCATATTTTGTACCCAGCTTTTTCCTTTGGATGGATTTAATTCATGCGGTAACAAAGGGTGCAGAATACAATGACTGAGTTGCATACACTTCTTGCAGAAATCCACCCCATTGACAGTAGGGCTGGCTATGGTCTGACATACTGCCCCTCTAAGGCACATTTTAGAGCATGCAGTTGGTTGCTTTTATGAAAGGGTCGGATCTGAAAATACATGTCACCAAAAAGTGTGCGTGGCTTCCATACACAGAATGAGAGTTAGATATAAACATCCAGTTCCACTACAGACTATGGGACTTTTCATGAAACATGGAACAGTAGAAACTAAATGATTATGACAAATAGCACCTACTATCAGCACAGGCTGAGGGAATTTGATGCCAAAGGCAAAAAATGGTGCTTTGACAGACGTATAGGTTACATCTACATTGGCAAGATTTTGCACAAATACTTTTAACGCAAGAGTTTTTGCATAAAAGTATTTGTGCAAGAGAGCGTCTACACTGGCATGTGCTTTTGTGCAAAAGCATCCGTGCCAGTGTAGATGCTCTCTTGTGCAAGAAGGCTCTAATGGCCATTTTAACCATAGGGCTTTCTTGCACAAGAAATTCATGTTGCCTGTCTACACTGGCCTCTTGTGCCAGAACAGTTGTGCAAGAGGGCTTTTTCCTGAGCGGGAGCATCATAGTTCTTGCGCAAGAAGCCCTGATTTCACACATTAGAACGTCAGTGTTCTTGCGCAAGAACTCCCCGCCAGTGTAGACAGGCAGCATGTTTTTGCGTGAAAGCGGGTGCTTTGGTGCAAAATCATGCCAATGTAGACATAGCCATAGTGTGTTGAGCTACCTACTAGGGTTTAGCCTTTAGTACAAGGAGATCCATCCACCCCCTAATTTTAGAGCAGTTGCAGCAGAGAATAATTCCACTTTAGCCTAGGAAAATGAAGTCAGGTGCAAAAGTAATAATTAACTTTTCTTCCACTTAGTTCATATCATTTGTTGGTGAAAGGTGTGAAGTAATTAATCTTTTTCCATGTTTCAAGCTGGGGCTTGAAGAAGTTAGGTCCACATGCTATAAAGTTGGGGGGTGGTTGTTTTAATTATTAGGTAACAAAGCGAGGGTTATTCAGTTAAACACAAATGACTAGTTCTATTTGCTGTATATAAATCAAAGCAAGGGCAGGAAGTCAGTTTGTGACACTGAGGCAACCAGGGTGTAGAACAGCAATCATTTAAGCAGTGTGTATGAATTAATCTTTGCATGTTAGAAAATACCAGGCTTTTTCCCCCCAACTCTGGGCTGTATACCCCTTAGGTTCTTTTGACATTTTTATTTTCACATCCCAATGTTAGTGCTGTTAACCCCCATCCTGCAACCATATCCAGCCAAAGCCAAAAAGGGCAGGTATACAAATTTATACATTAACCAGATGTTAATGTCAGTAACATATACATGCTAAACAATGGATGGCTTTTGAGCTGAGGCCATTTCATAAATGTGTGCTCCAAAAATTTCAGCCAGACCTTGAAAATGGCTGGCTCTTATTTTACTAAAAAACCATATATGGATATCAAGTTTAAAAGCAAGCACTAAAAAAAAAATGGTAATCCTAGTACTGCATGTTTATTGCCTGCTGTGGTGTTAGCCATGGTCCAGTTTTCCTCCTTGCCAAGTGCCCTCAAAACAGCTTGCCAAAGTAACCCATGCACAGAACCACAGATAACTGCTCTATATCTGCAGCTGTGGCTGCATAGAGTTGCAACTCATTTTTGCACCTAGAACTCTGAAAATTTGTACATAATCTGATTTGTATCCATGGGTATCTGCAGATCATTTTTGCAGATACACATTTTGTACCTGGGCAGGGCTCAATCCATGTGCCAGCAATAAGCACATGACCCTATTGTCTGTAACCAGTATAACAACAACTGTTCAGGCATTCAGTATTGCAGGCAGAAGTTCTGCTGGATGCCATGGGCCATAAGGCAACACAGTGGTAGTGACTGGAGTATTACACTTTGGGACATGGTGCTGACACACAGCTCTCACTGGAGTATTACTGCAAGACGCAATCTACGTGTTCCTGTACTGTAGTCTCCCCCAAAGACAGATGCAAAGGAGAAGTATGTAACTGGTCACATCAGCCATTGGCAAAATGGGCTCTGGCTTTTCCCCAGCCAGTGAGTACTGTGCTGTAGAGCCTCACAACACAAGTTTTAACAGTCCAAACACAATGAGTTCAAAACACAGCACAAGGCTTTCTCTATTTGGCAGCCCACATGGAGAAAAGGCTTATGAGGTTGCTCTTCTCAAAGGCTACGTCTACACTGGCAGGTTCTTGCACAAGAAGCCACAGAGTGTCCACACAGCCCGCCAGCTCTTGTGCAAGATGATTTACAGTAAAGCGTGGGAAGAGAGGGCTTCTTGTGCAAGAGCTATGCTCTTTTCTAAGAAGTGTAAGCCCTCTTGCGCAAGAGGGTAGTGTGGACAAGTATCACTGAAGAATGCCATTGGGTGACCTCAGGGATTCCTTTTTATACCAGCCAGAAATTAACCCTTATTTATTCAACTCAGGAGTATTTAGTATCATTTCCCTGTTTCTGCAAACACTGCAAATAATCATTGTTGAAAGTTAATGCTGTTTTGCAACATGAGTTTGAGCATCACGTTTTTGGTGTGGGCATTTCCTTACTTTTGGGATCACCTTTCTGATGTGGGCAGATAGAGTATATGCATTGATTTTACTTCGAGGTCCCAATGGGATTCCAGCTGAGTTATGCTGCAGCTGGTAATATTGAGTTCTGCTGCACTTTAATGTAGTTTTCTAGCTGTTAAGAGACCTCCCCCGGTCTAGATTTCCTGTTGGCCCAAGTTCACAAGTGTTACAAGGTGCAGGCTCTATATGGTACAATCTCTTCTCTCAGACTTTCTTTCTGATGCCTCAGTTATCCTTAATGATAAACATAAAATAAACTTTTCTAAGCAGTCAAGTATACCTAGTACATCAAGGCATAACAAATAGAGATTGTCACATTTGAAGCAGCTTGAGCAATCTTAGAACAAAAAGTTTCCCAGAAGTGAAATCCTTACATTTTCCAATTGCCAAAGCTCATTAATAGCATTATTTACTTCCCCTCTACCAATCTTAAAATGTATTACTCCCTATCAATTTGTGATGCATGTTGAAGCTGGGTTTTACAAAAGTAAAGTAGCTACCACGTTAACCAGGGAGAGAAACTGCATAATTAGCTAAGCATTATGCAACCGCCAACCCAGTAAAGTCTTGGCCAGGGAGCGAATAGCAAACAACACATTTTTCTTTAAAACGCTTTATTTTTAACTTGTTTTTGACAAGGTCAGACTATGACAGGAATTTCGTGTTTTCAAAGAAAACCCAACAGCAATGTACCCTCAAGGACTCAAAATATAACAACTGAACAGATCAGAAGTCTGGAACTGGATCTTTTACACTGACTGTCACATCCTAGCATGGTCCCCAATGATCTAGTCGTCCTCTGATTAGCTACCTGGTGATTTTTGTACTGCGCACCCCTGCATGGGATATGGACTGAGGTCACAACTGGCACTCTGACTGGTGCCGAGGAATGTGCAGGGAGACAACTACACATTCTCCAAGGTGGTCCCTCCAGGTCAGACCTGAGGCACATTGGCAGGGAATTTTGCACTATCCCCATCATGCATTCTTTTGGGGGATCAAATAGATCAACAGTCTCAGAGGCAACCTGGCACCTTTTGCAAGAACTACATTCATTTACAAAATACAAATAAAGCAGGAAGTGTCAGAAACTGTTGGGATTCCTTGCTGCCGAGACCACATGAATTTAAGCTGGCAGAGTCAAATGTAAATATAGATTCAGGGCCAATCCCAACCTTGACATAAGTTGGTACAGTGCCACTTTACAGGGGCTACACCTACTTATACCCTCAATATCTCATTTACTGTACCATTTTTAGAGTATCTCGGAATCACCTTATCATTAATTGATAAAAGCTAATTAGAGTCATTATCCTACATTGGTCAGTTTTCTTGCAGGAACTCAGCCCTGTTTAAGTCAGCTCTTATCAGAAAAAAAAGATTACAAGTCTGTAACAAGAACAGATTATTGCAGGATACATTATATGGTCTTAGCAAAAAAACAGTAATTAAGAATAATTGTCTTTACCAGCCAATTGCACTGGGAAAAAGTTATTTCTGAGTTCTCATAAGAGAAAAAAATGCTAGAGCATCACTTACATTGGAAAACTTACTGAACCCCTGTTTACTGATTAAAGAAAAATTGTGTGAGTGTTGGTAGGCAGCATCTCTGGCTTCACCCAAAAAAATCTGCAATAGAAGGAGTGCCATTTTCCACATGTATTTAAGCCAGGGAATATGGTGGAGCTCAGCCAGTAATATAGTGATATCATTCAGCCTTATGATAAAAAACAGCCACTCAAACAGCAAGGATCCTGCACAATTGAGAATATTATCTTCTACAGCTTCTATCACTCATGAACCACATCTGAGCCATCACTATCCCTGTATTTTCCAGCATGATTTCACTAATAGATCCCAAGTGATTGTTACTGAGCTGAAAAAATGGCAACACCACCGATCAGGTGTTTGGTCCTGGCTGAATCTGAAAATTTCCAGGTGGGACTGGAGAACAAGGCAAAAATTAGACAAATGTGAAGTCTTTAAACCTGTATGAAATCAGAGTGTTTACGATAGGCTAAATCATGCACATTTTGGTATAGCAAAGAATTTGTTTCCTCCAGCACTTCATCATTCCCAGGATACCTGGTTACTAAATGCAGGACCCATCATATTGGCTTGTACAGCAAAGTAGTCACGTATTTTTTCTTGTACCGATGGGTGGCACTAAGCACCATTACTCCATCCTAGGGAAAATGGAAAACAAATTAGCACAACCTAATGGTCAGGGCTCGCCGTGCGGTGGCGAGCCCCACTCGCCAGCTGCACGGTTCTGCACTCTGCGAGTAGATTACACTATTTGTTGAGCCCTGCTAATGGTTAGCTAAATGCAACTGCTATGAAAGGCAAGACTCCTTTACCTTGATAGAAAGTGCATAGAGGTGGTTCAGCATGACATGATTAGGCTCAGGAAGCAGAGCTGGATCGCACTGAAAAGCATATCAAGGGAGGAGACAGAGCATGGAAGATTAAATTATGGCAGATATTGTCTTTAGTTGTCAGCAAATCTTGGCACTGGTTTCCCAAGGGAAAGAGCTGTCACCCTTGGATGGTAGGAAGGATAAGGGGGCCCATGAAAATAGGGAGGTAGGGGGGTCCTCCAGTGCCAAGAACAAAATTCCAATACAATCGATCACTTAAGGAGGGATCCAGGGCATCAATGGGGTTACATTTCCACCATATATAGCAATGGGCCTTTTTGTGATTTCTCTAGGGGTACGTCTACACTACATGCCTCTGGCGACAGAGGCATGTAGATTAGGCTACTGGACATAGTAAAATGAAGCGGCGATTTAAATAATCGCTGCTTCATTTAAATTTACATGGCTGCCGCGCTGAGCCGACAAACAGCTGATCAGCTGTTTGTCCGCTCAGCGCGCTAGTCTGGACGCTTCCCTGCCAACATCAAAGGTATTTGTCGACCACCCAGGTATGCCTCCTGGGATGAGACATACCTGGGTGGTCGACAAATACCTTTGATGTCGGCAGGGGAGCGTCCAGACTAGCGCGCTGAGCGGACAAACAGCTGATCAGCTGTTTGTCGGCTCAGCGCGGCAGCCATGTAAATTTAAATGAAGCCGCGATTATTTAAATCGCCGCTTCATTTTACTATGTCCAGTAGCCTAATCTACATGCCTCTGTCGCCAGAGGCATGTAGTCTAGATGTACCCTAGGTTTGCTATGTTCTCAGAACTTGCCATGAATAGCGTAGGACTTATGATGGGGGGGCGTGAGGGAGAGGGGGAACGGGGTTACAGCTTTAACCTCTCTCAACCAGGGCTCTGGTCAGACCATGGATGTTCTAGGACCAGAGAGTCTTGTTGGGACTCTCCCGCTGGGAGCTGGCAGCAGGGGTGGGGAGCCCTGTGTTCGAAGGGTTTGTCGGCAGAAGGGAGCCAGCTAGGAAGCTGGCAGCCATACTATGGCTGCCAGGGCCAGTGGCATAGAGGCCAGGGGCCAGAAATGACCTCCCCTGGTCTGGCAAAATCCCTCATCCAGGACTGATCAGATCCCAGGGAAGTCTGACCTGTACTATTCTTCCAAATTAGAAAAAGAATTGGGTAAGAAGATAATTACAAAGGGATCAGTTTGGACTTGGGTAACAAAGACAACACAGTAGGGGATACCATCCAAGGTTTGAGTGTGTTACAAGCAGCTGCAGTGAGTGCTTAAACTCTTAAATACCTGATCCAAAGAAATAAAAGTGGCCCACTCACAGAAATGCCAGTGTCCTTATTCAGGATCACTTGCAGCAGGTGTGGTGGAAGAATAGGTGGAGTCTTGAATCGTTCCTCTGGTTTACAAATATAGGGATCCTGATGGTAGGGTCCTGGTGGGGAGCTAGATATCTCTGTAGGGAGAGGTTACATGTTTAAACGTTAAAAAGATCAACCCATTACAGGTATGTTTAGCTGCAGTAATAATTTAACAGCCAGATACATGTACGACAGAAGCTAATTGCACTAAAAAGCAAGCCCTCTAAGAATTACAGAAATACCACACTTCCTATACACTCTAGATAAAGTTTCCTGAGACATTTCCTGCTGGGCCAGGAACAACCATCAGCTGGGACAGAACAGTTGCAGGCTGCAGCTACACAGCACTCTAAGAAGTTTTGTCGTGTCATTTCACTCACGTTTCCTACAACCTGAATAGGTGCTCTAATCCTGGATCATTGAGTAAAGCAGGGCTGCTACTGCTCCTCTTGAGTTTTGTGTGGGGCTTAATCTGGTAGACATGCACCAAGGTAGTGGGGCTCAACTCTTCCAGACTTTACTGCAGGGCTACTCAACTTTGGAAGCACCGGGGGGTACAATGACACTCATAGCATATGCTGAGGCCCACAACCTAAGTGTGGTTGCATATACATGCAAATATGTATGCAAATAAGCTTCTTTCACACTGACAGGAATGAATACACAGCACTTCCCACAATGCCCCAGCACTCCCTGCACCTCCTCCCTGGGGGCTAGAAACGCCTACACCCTGTACCTGTCTGTTCCAGCCAGCCCATCCGCTTGCATCTTTCAGTGCTCACCTCGCCTGGGAGACACCTTGCCATTGTGGAACGTGTTCCCAGTGGAAGCCACGTTCAAAGGATCCCACCTGCGGGTCGCATACTGAGCCCACGTAAATCCAAAAAACCACGTGGGCTGCATGCAGCCCACATGTTGAGTAGTCCTGCTTTACTGTAACCCTTTTAGGAGTCCGAGTCATCTTGTGTATCCCAAAGTTTCACCTCGCTTAAAAAATACTTGGCTGAGAAATCTGACATATAAACTCAGAAATGTCACAGCAGACAGTGATAGTGAAATAAGTGCTTTCGCATTTTTATCATGCACTTATAAAATAAATCAGCTGGACTATAAATATTGTACTTACATTTCAAGTGTATAGGATTATAATTAATTCACGGTCTGTATTAAATTTTAGTTTACTGACCTCACGAGTGCTTTTTACCAGTGTGACTTTACCAGTGGAAACATAGCAGTCTAGGCAATTTGGGTACCTACAGGATTAGGCGGCATCAGGGCAAGGGTCTTGTGAGTACTAAGGATATCAACATGTAGTCTACTCACAATTAACTGGTAAACATAGGCTTGCTGGTTTATCTTATTGCCTACACACACTCTTCCACCCTCCCTGCCCTGCTGCCTCTGTATTGGGTGGTGGGAGAGAGCATGAGTTGGTGCCTATGAGGAGCTGGCTTTAAGCAGGCTCCCCATAAGCACCAAATCCTCCTGCCCCCCACAATCCCGTGCTACTGCCTCTGATAGAGATGCAGTAGTGCGGAGGGTGGGGGGGCACGCTGGAGCTGACATGCCCAAGGAGTCGACTTGTGGCTCTTCACATGTGCTGGATCAGCGGACCTGCCTGAACTCCCAACCTTGCTGCCTCCTACAGAGGCACTGAGTGTCTGCTACAGACATACTGGACCAGAAAATTAAAAAAAAAAAAAAGAGAAGGGACCAGCCCTTCTTGACTGCCTACCCCTACCCAGCTGGTCTCCAGTAGGCAAATCGTGGGGTCTTTAGCAAGGAGCCCAAGAGATGGTTTTAAAGACCTTTATGCCTGAGCTTCCCCAAACTCTGTCAGATTCTGAAACTTGAATTCATTTTGCATTCTGCCAGCTACTACTGTTCCAGTCTGTGTAATAGGAGTAGCATCTTGCTGATGAGGTGACCAGTGTCAAAATTAACCCTTTATTTTAATAAATCAGATTCCCTCCCTCTCACACCTCTGGATGGGGTGCAAAGATTTGAATCCAAGTCTTCCACCTCCCACGTGAGTGCCCTAACCACTGGACTATGGAGTATTCTGGACTGGGTCTCTTTAAATCTCTCCTACTGAAACTGATCCACTTTGTATGTGAACACTTAAATTTTCACTAGAACAGGAACTGGCCTTTGGGTTTCCCACACCCATCATACACAATCTTATTGCAGTCCCACAGTACAACACTTAAAGCTGTAGTTCCCAACCTTTTCAAGCATACCGACCCCTTTTCAATCTATTAAATTTCATGGACTCTCCCTGGGGGAGAAAGACAAAGAACTGTAAGAAAAAGAACAAGAAAAAAAAAGGGATTGGGCCACCACTACTGATTCATCCTGGAATGGTCTGGAATCACCATTCAACTGGCTTCATTATGATCTTGATGAGGTTTGACCAGTGACCTGTAATCTTGCTACAATCTCTTCATTCATTCCAGCTTCTCCTTTTTTGTTCCTTGATTCCTGCATATAACCCCAATAGATCGGTATAGAAAAAGAGAGACTCTTCTGCTTTGGAGATTTAATGCAAGATCAGGAATTAAATGTGCAGATTATTTGTGCAACTTCAAGTATGTGGTATAAGATTACAATTGGATTCATACCAGACATCTCTGAACACTTCTGGGAGTCCACCATTAAAGCATCAAATACTTCAAAGTCAGTTTTCTTCACCTGAATGATGTTGTTAACAGTACCAAGCTGGCTGGTTACTACTGGCTGGGAATAAACAGAGGCAAAAGCCACAATTCAGAAGGTATGCAGGGTTATTAATATTCTATAGACTTGAAAACCCAGTATCCCAGAGTCCTCATCTACTTCATAGCCTCTTATTTTACAGCCAGCCAGCATTACTACCCTCAGTTTGGTAGTTAACTAACCCAGCTAGTGCCAGGAACATTCCACCAGCTCAAACAGTCAATTGCCTTGATCAGCAATGGTCTTTTCTTTTAGGTTAGCATGGAAGCTAATTAATTTCTCCCATTCACATGCATGGATCAGCTTATAAATCTGCAAGATCACAGAAAACGTTACCTCCGAAGGATCATGTGTCCATTGACCATCCACATAGAACTTGTACTGGTGCTCACCTTCTGGCAAATCCAGGATTGCAACAAAGTTATTGTGGCTGTGATTTCAGAAAAATACACAAACAATTACATGTTATTTCTGAAACACCAGTCCATCTACTGTCTTGCTACAAAGAACGCAAAGATCTCAAACAGAATCTTTTAAAAAGTTCTTCAGAGTAATAACCCTTTAAGAGCACATTGAAGCAATCCAGTGCAATAATCTAAATGGACAGAAACAAGCTGAAACTAATAATCCTCAGTGACAGCTGAGTCATCTCTTGATATGCACAACCAAACATGTTTCACATTAACACTGATCACCAGAAAATCCAGGTTCCTATCATCAAAGGGTTCATACTGTGTTCTGATAAGCCATTCTTCTTGCATCTGTGTTACTCAGCGTGAGCGCATGCTTGTTTTGGCTCATCAGCCAAAGCTTCACATAAAGATCTGCTCTCTCCAACATAGCCTTGGTCTTTTAGTATCTTCCAGAACAAATCTTGCCCATCAAATGATGGAGCAAGAACTGAGAAAATGAAAGGAGTAACTGAACTAATGCCAGAAAAACTGCTTTGAGTAAGCACAGATTGATCAGATTGTCATTCCTTTGTTACGAGCTTCTTGCCTGTTTTGAGGTTCACAGTACCTCAGACAGAAGTCTTACCACATGAACAAATACCAGTGGGTCATGCAACATTAATAGTCCTCCCTTCCTTGCTTCTTGACAGGTAAGGGGGCAAAGTATGCAGATTAAAGTTCCAATCTGAGACATTGTTTTTGCTGTTTGAATTTCGAATGAATGTCTACAGGCAGTCCCTGGGTTACATACAAGATAGGGACTGTAGGTTTGTTCTTAAGTTGAATCTGTATGTAAGTCGGAACTGGAGTCCAGATTCAGCCGCTGCTGAAACTGACCAGCGGCTGACTACAGGAAGCCTGAGGCAGAGTTGCTCTGCCCCGGGCTTCCTGGAATCAGCCTCTGATCAGTTTCAACAGGCTGAATCTGGACGCCAGTTCCGACTTACATACAGATGCAACTTAAGAACCCCAGGTGTTCCCAAGTCAGCTGCTGCTGAAACTGATCAGCGGCTGATTCCAGGAAGCCCGGCGCTGGTCAGTTTCAGCAGCGGCTGACTTGGGGATGCCTGGGGCAGAGCAGCTGGGGTGCTGCTGGGTTGCTCCAGTAGTGCCCAGAGCGGCGCTGCGGGACCAACCGGCAGCACCCCAGCTGCTCTACCACAGGCGTCCAGAGAAAAGCCTGGTCTGCTGGGGGAGGGGGGGGTGTACTAGCTGCGCCCCCCCCCCCCCCCGCGCCCCCAGCAGACCAGGGAGACCAGGGAGACGCGGGCGGCGGACCGAGATGCACCGCGGTCCCGCAGCCCGGGTCCTCCGCAGCTTTGCTCCGCAACTCCCTGGTCTGCTGGAGACCAGCAGACCAGGGAGATGGGGAGCAAAGCCGCAGAGCACGCGGACAGCCCAGACGCGCCGCGGCTGTCCCACTGCCGGCGTCCTCAGAGGCTTTGCTCCCCGTCTCCCAGGGAGACGTGGAGCAAACCCCGTTCGTAACTGCGGATACAACATAAGTCAGATCTGCGTAACTCGGGGACTGCCTGTATTTGAAAGGGACTTTGTAAGAGTGTACTTGATTCATTCTAGTGACTGCCACGTTCAAATTAAAAAGGGACAGAATGTCTTTTTTCTAAACATTACAACTGAAGGAAACAAGCCTACTTTTCTCCTCCACTGTCCATTATTATTTCTCTGTACCTTTATTAGAAGAGGTATAAGTTGTCAGACAAGAAAAGAGACTGCAATGAAACTATAAACCACCATGCAGAAAATATCTCCCTTGCCTGTTGCTTTGACTACGGCATACACTTCTTTGAATCCTTCCACTGCCTTTGAAGCACTTTAAACTGTTTGCCCACAGTGCCAACCAAATAAGTACTTCCATGGCACAATCCTGACTGATAGCATGTTACACTAGGATTTCTCTCAAAAACTCTTAAGGCTCTAACAGAGGTGTGCAATAATCTAAGTGTAACAATAGCATGCCCCTAATTGTTTCCAATTTAGGTAGAATGCCAGTGTATGCAACGTAACAAGGTAGTTACCTTCTTGTAAGAGGAAGTTTATTCCAGTTGTTGAAGGAGCCTGACAGATAAACCTCTTTCCCTCCCCCAGTCCAGCGAAAGACTGTTGGTCGATCTTGAATAGGGGCTTTTTCACTCACTTCCAGATCTTGCTGCCAAGCTAGAAATTCCTCTCTCTCTTGAGGAGCCTAGAAGCACAAAACTTTACTCAACAGAAGTTCTACGTTGGCTCCTTTGCCCTGTGAAAGGAGAGGTAAGCTTAGAGAAAGGTAACATTTGACTAACAGTATTCTCAACCCTATGTGTGTTCATCACTATTCCCATAAATTGGAAACATATGAAGATAGCCACTCTTACATGAGAGACAAGTTGGTATCTCAACAATTTACAAACAAGTTTGTAAATATTTTTAAATAATTCATGAGATGAAAGATTAGTAGCCTTCCAAATTGGCAGAAGATACTAAAACAAAATGCAAAATAATTAAACCAGAGAAGTAACTATTACTTTGTGTGCTTCTCTCACTACCTGTCTCTATTTAAACCAATGGGTAAAAAATAATTTAAAAGGAATGTATTTTACAGGCACTTATTAAACCCAGCATAATGCCTTCCATAGAGAACTTGCAACTGGACCACAGGAACTGTGATAGAACTTTTGAATTAGAAACACAATCATAATTTGGAATGTTACTGAGTAGGGTCACTAAAATATATAAAAGGAGCTAAAGAGAAAAGGAAAGTGTTGCATTAAGATACAACACTAGACAAGAGCTTAGAGCCAATCATCCATTAGTTTTGTTAAAAATATCGTACTTAAGTGAAGTTTCCTTCACTTATAAAGAGAAAGTGAGAAGTCAGTGATGCTTCCATTTTCTAGAACTGAGCTTATACAGAAAATTGGCTAAAATATCACTAATTTTATGCCTTACAAAAATAAAGTTTGATAGAAATTCTAGCTAGGAGGTGCCAGTGTCCTGGGTTATGACAGAGCAGGAATGCTAATTTATGATACCTTTATTTCCTCAGCATGGAACAAATCTGCATCTTCAGGACTATCCATCAAGATTTTTGGTCTATCACCTTCTTTTGTACTAATGGCTCCTCCAGAATTATTTCTCCGGGGTGTCTTATGGCCCCCATGGCGCTCCATTCCAGCTCGTTCGCTACTTGTGTTCCCCATTTTAAGGCCCTGAAAAGATCAGTTGACATATATATTGTGAAATTTGAGCTCTGATATTTTTCTTTTTAGAAGTAAGGAACAGACATAAACCCATGGCAAAACAGCAATAAATCAGACACAAACAGTAATATAAAGGCAGCCATAAAAAAACAGCAGAAAGATATTTCTACTCCTTTCACACATATGCAGTACTGACACAAAGCATAGTAATTAGTAGACTAATTCAACATATTATAAGTGAAATTGGGGGAAAGGAACACAGATACTCCATCTAATGTCCCACCCTTCATGGGTAGGACACTGATGATATGTCTACACAGCAGTGTTATACTGGAATAACTAACATTATTTCAAAAGTCTACACAGAAAGCCATAATTTCAAAATAATGTCAAGCTGGAGAACTTCTTACTCCAACTTCTCTAACCCTCATTTCACAAGGAGTAAGGGCAGTCAAAGGAAGAGTGTGCTTCCTTCAACTTCCTGCTGCATAGACAGTACCAAAGCTGAATTAAGCTATTTCGACTTCAGAAATGCAATTGACATAGCTCAAGCTGCAAATCTTAATTTGACTTTTATCCTGCTGCTAGACATGCTCCAAGTGTGGCACTAGGAATAAGAACTTGGTCTTCTAACTCAGTCTCAGAGAAAATCATGCAATTACTCTATCCTACAAGCATTTTTAAAATATACTATTCCTAAAACAATGAGTTTGCTCCTACGGTAAAAGGAAAACTTATAAGGAAAACTTGCATCTAGCTTGTTTATTTTGTGTTGCAAACTGAACCCTGACAACCTGAAGTCTCAGCATGCAGGTAGTTATCACAAAACCACAAAGGCGCTAACAACATGGAGTTTATATCTCTTCTGTAGTCCTTCAGAGATACTCATCAGATGATAAGGTCCTCTACTGTGTCACTCAAAAGATGATCAGG
The DNA here is from genome assembly GCF_049634645.1 of Pelodiscus sinensis. Taxonomy (NCBI): domain Eukaryota; kingdom Metazoa; phylum Chordata; order Testudines; family Trionychidae; genus Pelodiscus; species Pelodiscus sinensis. The sequence goes on from NC_134725.1 coordinate 9,741,933, forward strand.
AGCTAATATCAGGGTGCTTAAACCTACAACTCCACAACCAACATCTCTACAACTTGAGCTAAAGGAAGATTTGTAAGCCTTCAGTTAATGAAGCCTTAAGTTCTTTCTCTGCAGAAGCCAATTAATATAGGCACACACATATATAATATAATCAACTTCAGTTAATGTCAAAAAAAATATTGATGTGAATAAGAACTTGTCTGGGCCCAAAATGCCCACAAAATATCAATAACTGTACTGAATGAAAATATTCCTCAAATATAGCTAGTGCAGTAGTTTTCAGAACATCCACATCCTACACAGAAAATATATAGGGACAATAAGCTAATTTTGAGATTGGGGAGACAGATGTTTGAGGTTGGTGCATTTGTCTAATCAAGGTTTATTTTAAAAGCTAACAAATTTGATGTGTTTATCCAGGAGGGGGACCATTTCATCATCAGTTTAATTAACTGTTTTGACTACTTTTTTAAATTTCTCATTCCAAGGGTAACAAGTGTCAAATCTATTAAACCTCAGGTCAAATTTCATAGATCCCACAACACACCAAGCCAGGCCTAGATCTGGGGTAAAATTTTCGTAAGTGCTTCAGTGACTTCTATGCCTAAATTCTGCAGGCTAAGTGCTCAAGGATTGTAATGCCTACCGTTGAGGTGTGAAGAGATCTGAAATCTACAAATCCTGGATCAGGTGCCTATGCACCTATGAATGGGGAGAGAGTGGCTAGGTAGAAAGCTGCCTACACTAGTAAATGGGACAATGTAGCACAATTCCAACTGGCCCCTGGTTGCATGCGGAGTTCCGCATTCCTCCTCTGAAATGTACATGGTCCCTGTGGAGGCTCTTGTACATTTCAAAGGAGGAACGCGGACGTGCCTATCGACTTCGACTAGTAAATTAACTGCTAGTTAATATCCTTAATAAGAAAGATAAAGTTAAATGTGTAACAGAATACTGCACAAGCCTTGACTATTGCTGGTAAGAAGTATGAGAGTTTAGATGTAAACTCTCAATTTCAGAGCTAGTAAAAGTTAATCAGTGAGTCAGTTTTATTACAAAAATTTATAACTGAAAGTCTTCATCAACACTTCACTGATACACTGTTTAAGAATCTCTTCCAATCTCCCTTTTCAGCAATCCCATAAAGTTACAATATCCAGACTCAAGTTCCCTGATAAAAATTCCAAAATCGGCCAAATCACCACTCCAATTAATTGTAATATTGGTAGAAACCCTTCCCATCACCTCTGTCCCATATTTAAACTCTCAATATACAGAAACAAAGCTTTATATGCAAATTAAATACTTAATTCTAATTAATCTATTTAAAACATGACTTAACACATTAGGACAAACTTTCTAAATAATTAAGTCATTATTTCAAGGTTCAATTAGTTTTTATTTCATAATAGCCAGTCATTTCTGTATGTTTTCATTATGTTATTTTTTTCTGAAGTTCCAGGAACAAGCCCTGATGAGTTCCCATATATATGTTCTTGAGAAAAGAAAAAAAACCAACAGATCTTCAGATTAGGAATGTTAGATTTCATGCTATTGAATAGTCGTGTAACCGTGTGAAATCTTAGTGATTACACAACAATTCGATAGCACCCGGGGGCAGGCCCAGCAGCCAGTGCACTCCCAGCCCCACTCCCAGGGGAGCCCACTGCCTTGTTGACTACAACATTCCCTCCTGTGTCCCCCCACTCCACTGCATCTGGTTTTTAAACTGACTCCCCTCGCAGACTAGCTCTGCCTGCCATTCTGTGCTGCTGACTCTGCATCCGAGGCAGCAGCACAGGGTGGCAGGCAGAGCTAGTCCGCGAGGAGAGTCAGTTTAAAAACCAGATGCAGCGGGGGAATTAATGTAGTCAACAAAATTAACCTATAAACCCAGACTTATTGGTTAATTGTGTAGTCCACATAATGAAATTCCTACTTCAGATACATTAGGGCTGTTATCAAGAGGATGTGATCAATTGTTCTCCATGTCCACTGAAAGCAGATCAAGACATTCTCAGCTTAATGTATAGCAGTGGTGTCCAAAGTTTTTACATTTAAGTAGAATTGTTAAGTCTGACTTAATAAGGTTACTGATTAAACTTTAGGATTAACCAGTTAACCAATTAAGCAGGATCCTCCTCCTGGTGCCCCCACGCATGGCTGCCAGCTGCCGCACCCACCCTCACGCCTGGGACTGCTGGCTGCTGCCACCTACCCCTGCACCTGGGGGTGCTGGCTGACATCCCCCACCCCCTACTGTATTATTGGGGCTGCGGCTGCTGAATACCCCTACCCCATGCTTGGGGCTGTCGGCAGCAAGAGCTGGCAGCCCTAAGCACAAAGCAGGCAACAGGCAGGGGGCTGCTCCTAGGTACCTGTTAAACAGGTAAAGAGTTACCCATTCACATCCTTACACCCAAGATCACTTTTTGATTTTAAGGGAACTAAGGATCTAGCCCCACCCCTTCCCCGAAGCCCCACCCCATTCATTCCATCCTCCTCCTCTTCTTTACTCTCTCTCCCACATTCTCTCTCACTGGGCGGTGGATAAGGTGTGGAGAAGGGGGGCAGGCTCTGGGCGAGGGCCAAGGGGAATACAAAGTGCTAGTTCTGTGAGGAAGGTTAGGTGCAGTGGGGACTCTGGGCTGGGGCAAGAGACTGGGTTGCAGGTGCGGGATATTGGGCTCTTTGAGGGAGTTGGTTGCAGAAGGGGGCTATGAATGGGTAGGGGATTTGGAGTGCTGGAGGGAGATAAAGTACTGGCTCTGGAAGGCGGCTTAGGGCTGAGACAGGAGTTGGAGGTGCAAGATGGAAATGTGGGGGGGGTTCCAGTAGGCACTTAGAGGGCTCCCGGTCAACGGTGCAATGGGACTGCTGCTAAAGTAGGTTCCCTGCTTGTTCTGGCTCCATGACACTCCTGGAAGTGGCCAACATGATCCTGCGGCCTCTGAAGGCATATGGCTCTGCATGCTGCCTCTGTCTGCAGGCACCACCTCTGCAGCTCCTGTTGGCCACAGTTCCCCTTTCCTGGGCAATGGGAGCTCACGGGAAATTTTTGCTAAGGAAAAACTCAGATACCTCTCTACTGGGGTGGTGTTGGCCATTTCTAGGAAAAGCATGGGACTGGGACAAGCAGGGAACCTGCCTTAGCAGCAGCCCTGCTGTGCTGCTGGAGACTGTGACTGGGAGATTCTCCGGGATCAACCAGTTGATTGCAATCAACCAATAGATCATTCATCTATAGCAAGGAGACTTACATTAAAACCTAACGATAAGGATCATTAAATACTAGAATACATTACCAAGGGAGACTGTCGTATCACTGTCACTGGAGTTTTTAAGAACAAATCAGACAAAAACCCATCAGCGATGATTCAAGGCATACAGTACATGGTTCAGCTCCAACACAGGCGGCTTGCCAGATGACCTCTCGAGGTCCCCTCCAACCATACTTTTCTATCCTAGAAAACTAAAGGGTCAGCATGAAACTGACTAGTGATTTTTAATTATACATAAATAACTTGCCACTGGAATTTTGTTCTTTGTTGTACTATAGAAAAGCAGCAAAAACTTCAAGCTATTTATTCCTTCTAGAGAACAGGAGTCCCATTTCATATTTTGGTGGGGATGGTGACCTATACATATCGTGATGTGGGGCAGTTAGATCATGGAAGGGCAGACTGAGGACAGTGGCAGTAGCAGTGTTACTGAGCATGCTCAGTACAAGCCAATTAGCAAATCGAGAAGAAGACCCTGTCCGTGCCCCTCAACCTCCACATTAACTCTTTTCAGGCACTATTACTGCACTTGAAAACTTTTTGGTATATAACATAATTAGGTGACAGCACTGTATCTAACCTACTATATATTTGAAAGAGTTTGTCTGTCCAACTGTATGTGTGCTTGTTCAAGAACTCTTCCTAAACAGAAAGAGCTAGAACCACCAAATACAGTACACAGCTTCCTCTTATCTTAACTTAAAGCAAGGTACTGGTTTGGTTGTTAAAAAAAAGAAAAAAAAGCCAGGACATCCTTAGAATTGGCTTGTTTCTCATAAAACCATACAGAAAAGACTAGGCAAGTGAAGAGGCTGGTAGCGGGAGCACCCTTCCCATCTGCAATTGCCCCAGTCCTGGGCCTCTCACCCAACTTCTTCTAGCTGGCCAGTGTGACATCTAACCCATTCTTTGTAACTAGCTAGATGTGCCTTATCGAGAAAGACAAACCTTCCCCACACTCTTACCCCCTCCCCCCTCCACACACACACACACACACACACACACACACACACACACACACACACTTCCCCCCTCCCCCTCCCCCCCACACACTTCCCCCCTCTCCCCCACACACACTTACCCCCCCCACACACTCCCCCCTTCCCCCTCCCCCCCACACTCTTACCCCCTCCCCCTCCACACACACACACACACTCCCCCCCTCCCCCTCCCCCCCACACACACTTACCCCCCACACACACTCCCCCCTTCCCCCTCCCCCCCCACACTCTTACCCCCTCCCCCCTCCACACACACACACACACTCCCCCCTCCCCCTCCCCCCCACACACACTTACCCCCCACACACACTCCCCCCTTCCCCCTCCCCCCCACACACTTACCCCCTCTCCCCCACACACTCCCCCCCTCCCCCTCCCCCCCCACACTCTTACCCCCTCCCCCCCCCACACACACACTCTTACACACACCGCCTGGGGCTACAAACAGCAACACGACCCCTTGTTACTGGGGCAGACACGGCCCTTACACAACTACCCCGAGACTGAGCGGCGCTGAGACGGGCCCGGCCCCCCCCGGGCCCAGGCTCCTCTGAGGCGTCCCAGGGAGCCGGCGCCGCAGCCGCTTTCCCTCAGCCCCCGCCTCCCGTCTCCAAGGCGCCGCCCCTCGCCTCAAGGTCAGCGAGCCCGGCCGGCTGCTCGGGGCCTCGCCCAAAGGGCAGGGCCGGAACCCGCCGCCCGCACCTCACCGGCTGCCGCCTCCGAGTCTCCCCCGCAACCTTCCGGAATCCCGCCTCGTCCGACCCCCCCGGCCGGGCTGCTTCCGCTTCCGGCGGCTTCCGCGCGTCCCCTCGTCCTGCCGCCGGCACACCCCTCCCCCCAGCCCGCGGAGCAACACGCAAACCGCCCCCCCCCCCGCGCACTTCCGGTCAGTAGCGCCCGCCTTTCCTGGCACTTCCGGTCCGTGCTGCGCCCCTTTGCCCCCTGCACTTCCGGTTGTAGCTGCCGCGCTGCGGCGGTGGGAGAGTCCAACACCCCCTGGGGGGTGCGCAATCCCAGGACCCAACCACCCCGCCCACAGGAGAGGGGCCGCTCCTCCCCCCCCTCCATGCAGGATCGACCATAGAACGGATCCCACGCTCTATGGTCGATACTGCGGGGGAGCGGTATCCCGGGGGGGGGGGGGCAATCCGTAGGGTTTGGAGGGGGAGGGGCGGTTTTCCCAGGCTCTGCCGCCCCCCACCTCCATGGCACCTCTGCTCTGCTCAGCAGGGCAATAGCTACCAATGCTGCTGCCCTTTCAATTGCCATCGGTAGGCTCCAGGGTTAACGCGCCCCTAGAGATGTGCGGGAGCAGTGTGTGCTGGGCTTGGAGCCTTCCGCTTGCGTTAGGAGGCCTGGCTGACAATACCCCCTGTGAATGGCATGTTTTATGCAGGGCTGTAACAAGGGCTGACCCTCTATTATAAATCATCTGCCCGCTTCCTGCCTGGCATATCAGCAACAAGGCTTCTCCCACGTTCCAAAGTATCATTTTGTCCTGCAAATGCTACATCTGAAGCCCACTTCTCTCACAGCTGTTAGGGACTGGAGCTGGGAGGCAGGAGATTATTTAAATTAATGCTGAAAGTGTCTGGCACAGCTTTTCCGCCCACTAGTTTATTGCAGCAATGAAGTTTCTCCCCTTCCTTTTAAATACAGTCATGGGGCTGCCTCTGATTTTTCCTTCTTGCCCCACCCACTCTTTTCAGCAGTGATAGAAATAACTTATAAGGCACAGGGCAAAGCATATAATTGCACCTCCACCCACAGTGCCAGCCTCCTGTGCTGGTGTAAAAGGGAGCTGAGGGCACTCCAACCTTGTCCAGTCCTTCCTTGCCTCAGCACATTCACCTTCCTTTTCTCATTGCTAGACTAGGCTGAAAGCAGAATTGGAATAAATTCAAATTCTTACCTAACCGGTTCCTGTATTCAGAGGGTCACATATATGTTCCTTTTTAACATTTAATCAGCCAGAAGGTCCAAAATGTCCATTATAATTTAAAATGTTCCTGGTGAGAAGAGTCTCTCAGTTTATAAATTGTCAGGCATTTGAGCAAAATCAAATGGCAGCAAGTAATTTTGTGCAGACTTTAGAGTTCAATCCTGCTCTCTTTGAGGGAAACAGCATAACATGCACTCACTATATTGACAACAAGATCAGGTGCTGTTTCTCTAGGGCCAAAAAAGCTATGAAGGTTCTCCAGGACATGAAGGCAGTTTTGTGCTGCTCTAGTAAGCGTAGACCTGCTATAAATCCCCTTTACATGACCATGGATGCTTAACACCAGCATAGGGGGAACCCAGAGTGGCACAGTGCTGCTGCATCTACATCTGTATCTGCAGAAATGAGCTGTGGATATCCACACTGATATCTGTGGATGTGAATAGAAAGCAGATCTCTGCAAATTTGCAGGATTCTAGATACTAAATTTATATCTGCATCCAAATCCACAAAAGTGAGCTGCAGACATCTGCACCCACAGCCATGGATACAGATACGCTCAGATATAAAGTAGATATCCATGGATGTGCAGAGCTATGCTTATAGTCCCTTTCCTTGATTTTTGGTGTCAGTCTTGCCAGGGACACGAACATGGCTGAGGCTCCCTTAGAGATTCTGAAGTGGTTTATGTGGGAAGAAGTGTTACCATAGCAAAGAGAAGGCTGAGAGGCATTGCCTGCACACTTCACAAACACGAATCACTTGAAACCCAAATCAACAGAAATAATGACATTAACATTTGTTATGAAATAGACCTTTATTTGATTTTACACCTATTTGATTTTTATCTTCTTGGCTACATACACTATCAGGTTTCTTCAGGTTAGGGCTGTCGAGACTAGCCAGGGCCAACATTCAGTAAGTTTTATGTAGAGATACACAGAAAACCCTTTCCACTTGCAGTAGATGCACTGGAGGGCAGGGATAGGGTCCAGAGTGACCTAGACAAATTGGAGGATTCGGACAAAAGAAATATGAGGTCCAACAAGGATAGCTTCAGAGTCCTGCACTTAGGAGGGAAGAATCCCAAGCACTGTTACAGGCCGGAGAGTGACTGGCTAAGCCCCAGTTTTACAGAAAAGGTTTTAGGGATTACAATGGATAATTACAATGGATATGAGTCAACAGTGTACCCTTGTAGCCAAGCAGGCTGACGGTATATTGGGGTGTATTGAAAGGAACATTGCCAGCCGATCTAGGAAAGCAATTATTTCCCTTTATTCGGCACTGTTGAGGCCATATCTGGAATATTGAGTCCAATTCTGGGGTGCATTACAGAAAGGATGTGGATGCATTGTAGAGTGTCCAGAGGATGGCAACAAAAATGTTTAGGGGCCTGGAGCACATTACTTATGAGGAGAGGCTGAAGTTCTATGCAGGGAGGGCAGGGGCGGAACCTGTGAATACATGAAATTAAGAATAGCAATTCTGTGAATCGTAAGGCTCTCCTGTACCTGACTCAAACTCCCAGACTGAATTTTCAGGCCCAGTTATTGGTAATCTCTCAGCACGGAGACCAAAGGCTGAACTGACCCTGAAGACTAAATTCCCCACCCAATCCCCTTAGGGCAGGATTATGGTCCAGTAGTGGGGACTTACGTTCTGAGCATAAACAGAGGACAGCCCTTTCCAGGTTCCTTAGAGCAAAACTAACATCTCATCAAATTATTACCAAAAAAATTGTAGGCTACTTAGTCTGTCACACTTTCTTCTTTGCTTTCCTCAACCCTAGCTAATGCTCCCCTGTGATTTTTTATGCTCCTTAGCTGTTTAGGTTCTCCCACTCTAGATTTTTCTTTTCCTTCATAATTTAACTTAAGTCCTCTGTATTCTGTTAAATTTAAAAAAAAAATAAAGAAGAATTCATAGCAAATAAAACATTTGATCTTCCACTTATCTAAGCCTTATATAGTTAAAGCATCATTTGGGTGATATCATTGCATTGTATGTGTCTGGCTAGGTCTTAGTGAAACTTCCTGTCTATTCCACATGTCTGCGTTCAAAGTACTTAAAGCTTCCACTGCTTGGACTACATGATCCTAAAATAGTCCAGTGTCACAGGGAAAGAGGCTTGCTGGTTCTAGGCATAGGTGCAGACTCTTGGTGCTCTATGGCATCCAAGAACAATAGGGGGCGCTCAATACTCACAAGCCACCAGTATGTGGCAGGAACATGTAGGGGGCACACAGTGAAACTGGAAGGTGGAAGGCACCCACCAACAAAACCAAAAATCAGTGCCTGTGGTCCCAAGTAATAAGTTTCAGCTGGCTTGATCAATGGAGTATACAATTCAGTACGGTCATAATTTGTATCTCAAAGGCATCATACAATAAATCATTGAAAAACTAACAACTCACTAAGGATTCATATTCTTGTGTAATTAAGAGGTATGGATATATGATGCAGTTATATCACTAAAACATATTTAAACCAGGCATGTCAGAGGGAGTTTGTAAACAGGTCTGCCCAAGACAAAGGAATATGTGTTGCCTGGTCATCAGTCAGAGATGAGATTCATTTACATATAAAGGTAAACAAAGATAAGCAAAGGCAAAAGAAAAAAAAAACCACATAATTCTGGGATGCTTTAGCCCGAGTGTCGTAAGCAAAATACCAGGAATACTCAATTGGAGTATTGTGTCCAGTTCTGGGCACCACATTTTATAAAAGATGTGGAGAAACTGGAAAAAGTATAGAGAAGAGCAACAAAAGTGATGACAGGTCTGGAAAACATGAGGTTTGAGGGAAGACTGAAAGAACTGAGTTTGTTTAGTTTGGAAATTAGAAGACTGAGAGGGGACATGTCAGTTTTCAAGTACCTAAAAGAGTGTTAAAAGGTGGAGGGAGAAAAATTATTCTCTTTAATATCTGATGATAGGACAAGAAGCAATGGGCTTAAATTGCAGCAAGAGAGGTTTAGGTTGGACATTACAAAAAACTTGTTACGGACATTCCACAAGATTAAAAAAAGCAAAATTAATTGACTAAGTTATTTATTAAGTATTATTCACTCAGCTCCTAATCACCTCATAAACGATGTTTAAGGTCCAGTGAGGTAATGTTTCTATAGCATTTCCACAATTAAGTGCTATACATTCTACACTCTGTATGATGTTATTAGCAAAAAGAAAGGGGCAAATTTGTCTCTTTACTTCCTCATACAGCTTGTTTGAAGTCACGGGGAATATTCAAGTGAGCAAAGCAAGCAGAACATGACTCTACTATTAAAAGCAGCACCCCATTCAGACTAGGGATGTGACTGACTTGTCAACTATCTGAAAAGCAAATGCTTATCAGATTCTCAACACTCTAGTCTGCCCCAATCAGAAAGAGGCAGTAAGGGGCAGGGAGCTTCAAAGCTACAGCACCACATGGAGCCTGGGGCCAAATGCTGGGCTCCATGCAGCACTGTTGCTTTGAAATGCTGCATATGTAATCACCACTAAGGTAGATTTGAACCTCGGACATCAGGAGCTGACTATAGGAGCCTCTACCCACTGAGCTAAAAACCAGCTGGCTCCCAGCCCATGCTGTAGAAGTCTCTTGATCTTAACTGTTGCAGTGGTCTAGGTGCCACTTGCAGTACTCAGTAACCACACTAGGTGTATGGGTTACATATGCAGCCTGGGGCCAGCTGGGGAGTCCCCTGCTGACCCTGAGCTCCATTCAGTACTGCCTCTTTGAAATGCCATGGGGAGCATGGAGCCAGCAGAGCACTGCTTGAGTTCCCTACTGGCCTCACGCTCCCCGCAGCACTTTTGCCTTTGAAGTGTAGCAACAACCCTGTGGCTGTTGCTACATTTCAAAGGTGGAGGTGCTCTTATCAACTAATCAAATAGTCAATGCAAATTGTATCGAGACTATTCGATTAGCCAATTAATCTAAATTTAACCTCCTTAATTCAGACCACTATGAGCACATGGCAACACGTGACCTCCTAAGGCACATACAGACATGGTGTGAGGGCATGGGGATGATGGCAGGCGAATGCCAGACACACACAGCACATGGCAGCGCACGGCAACCATCTGAATTTATGCTGCTGCAGCTTTTAATTCCACATTAACATGGATGTGTGAGTTTGACTGATCATTCTGAGATTCTCGGAAACCATCTGGGTGTTCCAGTGCCGATCTTCAGTGCACAAATTGTGAAATTTGCTGATGGGACTTCGTATTGTCCTCCTACTGGAATTAATCTGCTGGTCAGACTAATGAAATATATGCAACATGTTGTTTAAACATTTGTCTGACACACTTTGTACGGCAGAGCAGAAATACCTCTTATATTTAGAAGCCCTGCTCTAGAGTTACATATCAGGATACATGCACACTGCTGTTTTGCAGAATGCAGCTGTCCTGTAAGAAGTGAAAGATCCTAATCTGATCCAGGAGCTGAGGCCAGCGATTTAATATTTCCATCTGTCTCTGCCTGTAACATTTGTAGGGAGGGCTTGTCTTCAAGAAGCAGCAAGTGCCTGAAGGATGCAAAGAGGGTGTAAAGAAAAATATCATGTCTGGGGCAGTGCGAGGAGGATTCTGTTGTCCTGCCAGAAATGCCAGAGGTGGCATTTCTATACTGGCATCTCCCATGCCTTGGATTTCCTACAGTGTTGGTGTTTCACTGACTCCAACATCATTTTACAATGCAAATCTGACAGCCTGTTTTTCTCTTCCAACTGTACAAGGAGCAGTGCACATTCATAATGAGTTGTAGCGGGGGGTTAACTAATCTCCTGTTTTCAGGGCCAAGGGACCCTTGCACCTTCTTGGCCCTTGTACCAAGGCTACAGCCTGGGAGGTAACAGGCTAGAGCACTGTTTCTTAAACAGTGTTCCATGACACACCGGTGTGCCACAAGGCAGTCAGAGGTGTGCCATGGAGAACAACAGAACTCAAAATGTCCACCCTTAAAGGGGCAGGCGACCCTTTTTTTTTCTCAACAAAAAATCCTTGGTGTTCCTCATAAAAAAAATGATTGGTGTGCCTCGGTCTTAAAAAGTTTAAGAAACACTGGGCTGGAGCCTCCCTCCAGCTCCCTTCACCTTGCCCAGTGCTACTCTCTCCTGGTACTTCTACTCTCTTCCTGAAGCCTTTTATAGGGCTTAGCCTGGTCCTTATTGGCCGACTGCTCCGTGCTCTGATTGGCCAGGGTTGTGCAAGCCTCCTCTGGCTTGTCTATAGCTCTCTTCCTGCTAGAGTGGGCAATGGTACTGCTACCTAAGCCCAATCCAGTAGGCCCTGACTCAGACAAAAGCCCCACTGTAATACAAGAGGGGTGGCTTAATAAACTGAGAACAGTAGTGGAGGCCAGTAGTCATTGATTCTAAGTCCCACCTGTGCCACTGACTTCTTTTGCAGCCTTGAGCAAATTATTTCACCCCCTTGCCTCGCTTTCCTGTCTTTTCTGCGTCCTGGGGAGCATTACTTAGTTAATGGATGTAAAACACCACATAAAAGTTAAATTTTTATTGGCCCAAGCCTGATTTTCTTATTCAGTCTTTGGGTAAATCTTCCATTGATTTCAGTGGGAATTTTGTGAAGAAGAAAGTAAGCAAGGCAGGATCTCACCTACTCATGATAGGAATGCTAAGCTCTAATATTGCACCGGTCATCTGCAAAACACTGAGATTCTGTTCTGAGAAAGATAAATATTAAAAACGAGCTGGAGTTACCTGGCGTCGCTCAGGACAGTTGATATAACCGAGTTGATGAGCTTGAGGGGACGGAGAGGGAAGGGAGCTGCGCACCTGCCACCAGCATCCGAGCCCGCCCTCCGCTTCCTTGTCCCTCCGCCGGCCTTGTTGAGTGACTGTCCCCGCCGCTTCCCCTGGGAAGCCGTTTCTCCTCGCACTGCCAAGCTCCGTGCAGCCCCAGGGAGAGGCATTGGTCTCTTATCTCTTCCCTCCCACAGTCCCTTAAAACCTTCTCTTGGATGACAGGTTATCCCTCCACTGGCCTTAGTGAGCAACTGTCCCCGCACTGTCAAGCTCCGTGCAGCCCTGGGGAGAGGTATCAATCTCTCATCTCTTCCCTCCCACAGGACCTTAAAACCTTCTCCTGGAGGAAAGGTCATCCCATGAAAAGTTTGGTTGTGGTAGCTCTTAGGCTGTGTTTACATTGGCAAGATTTTGCAAAAAAGTGACTGCTTTTGCGCAAAAACTTGCCAGCTGTTTACACTGGCCGCGAGTACTTGCGCAAGAACACTGACGTTCTACTGTATGAAATCAGTGCTTCTTGCGCAAATTATCTGATGCTCCCACTCAGGGATAAACCCTCTTGTGCAACTGTTCTTGCGCAAGAGGCCAGTGTAGACAGGCAACGTTAATTTCTTGCGCAAGAAAGCCCGATAGCTAAAATGGCCATCAGAACTTTCTTGCGCAAGAGAGCGTCTACACTGGTACGGATGCTTTTGCGCAAAAGTATGTCTCTTGCGCAAAGGCACATGCCAGTGTAGACGCTCTCTTGCACAAATACTTTAACGCAAAAACTCTTGCGTTGAAAGTATTTGCGCAAAATCTTGCCAATGTAGACGTAGCCTTATAGTGTCCAAGTTATTAGCACACAAACATATAAATATTCTTCTTTATATATTAGCAAAAGTGGCAAGGAGTCCTGTGGCACCTTATAGACTAACTGAAGTGTTGGAGCATAAGCTTTCGTGGGCAAAGACCCACTTCGTCAGATGCATGCATGCATCTGACGAAGTGGGTCTTTGCCCACGAAAGCTTATGCTCCAACACTTCAGTTAGTCTATAAGGTGCCACAGGACTCCTCGCCGTTTTTGCAGATTTGGACTAACCGGCAACCCCTCTGATACTTTATATATTAGATTACATAGCGTGATATTTGTGACATACACTTTCAAGCAAATTTCTCAGTTTAATCTGTAGGATGTTCCAGTTAAAAAAAAGCTGATGGCATAATACTACCTACCTCTTATATAATACTTTTCATCAGATGATTCCAAAGCACTTTATAAAGGAAGTAAAGCAGCATTATCCCTGCAACTGAGAGGGCAAGTACTTCATCTAGCACATTGGTGTCAGATGTGGGAATCCCAGCCCAGTGCACTAATCGCTCGGCAAAACTACCTCCCCAGTGAAGAGAGGCTATGAGATAGTCCAAAGAAAAGTGCACTGGTTTTATGGGATTTTTTTGGCTAATTTAGGCTGACTTTCTATGAGAAAGTAAACAAGAATGTCTGATAAATGTAACTTGTTGAATGCCATCTGCGTGAATCCGATTTTAACAAGCTTCCATCTAACATGCTCAGAAAAGCTAAAGATCTGTCTGCTAAAACGATCAGCCATGAAATAATTAACAATGTTGACATCTACACTGTCATCATTAGACTTCAGTGTTACCATCACGCTGGGGCACATGGGGGCAACACTTCCCATGTTCCTTAGAGCTACAGAGCTCAGTTCTTCTCTCAAGTCACAACAGGGTCAACCTGGATTAGATCCACTGGTGCCATCTCTGTTGATGTCATTGATAGCTCTGTAGCTCAGTATAATCTGCAGTTGTGTTAGGTGTCTGTAGATACAGCTCCTTTCTTTCCCTTGCTGAGATGCTTTGTATCTGTGTCTAAGCACATAGTTAATAGAAACAGTACTAGTAGATGGCACTGGGTTTTGTAGAACCAATAAAGCTTGTTGTTGTACACAGCAAATGGTAGTTTTTTTTTCCAGATGCTCTCTCCTTTTTATGTGGTCATTTTTTATTGTGAAAACACCCGCAAACAATCACTGAAATTACAGAAGATGAATATGTTTCTGTCTGTGCAAATATTTGTCCCTGTGCGAGGAAAACTGTAAGCAGTGACTTATATCTTTCATCAAGAAGAATAGCCCTTGGAAACTCCTGATATTGATCTTATCAATTCATGGCAGGAAAAGCACATCCCATGTCTTTTGTTTCTGCAATTGCTTACGCTTTATCCATATGATGCAAGCATAGCGTGGCCCCATTTGAGATTAACAGTCATTTATTAAGGACCCAACAAAAATTCCAATACACTTTGCCCAAATGAACAGAAAAGAAATAATAATAATAAAAAGCCTGAATGCATGTGTCTTTATGGCAGATACAAGTTGATGAGGGTTAGAACTGGTGGTTATAAACACTGCCCTGCATTTAAGACAAGTATAAGAAACAATTAAGCTCCTTTATAGCTGCCTCCTCCACCCCAAGAAGGCAGACACACATTCAGCCAGGAGTCAGAACTGTGTGGGTGGAAGGCTTGTCTTTGTATTGTTTTGGGCAAATGTTTACATGCCAAGGGAAGATGCACACAGCAACACATGCAGAAAGAAGCACCCAAAAGGAGAAGGAAGCTGCAAACACAGCCAGAACAAAGCACAGATGTGTGGTTCTGGAAAGGCCTAGAGAGAGAAAGAGAAAGCTGGCTAAAAGAGGTTTGGGGCTGGGAGTAAGAAAGTTATCTCCTATAGTTTGGGTCTATCTTGTATTCAGGGAAACAGGATTTTGTGAATTTATTGTAAATAAATAAGGTATCTGAAGGTATCTGATTCTACCCTCAGTTTCTCCTCCTAAGTGGAACAACTTGAACAACCCCACATTTTTGTCCTTTTTCTTCTGAAGGGAGACCTACCCACATTTTTGGTTAGCAGCTCGGGCTATAAGGATTAAAAGAGTCTTTAGAGTGAGGATGGAGGACCCACCAATTTGGCAGTGTTTCAGGCCTGGGTGGCTAATGAGGACTGTGCCTTGTAAGGAAGGCCTTCATCGGCCAGTTCCTCGTCCTTGTAACATATGTTAGAACTTGTACACTGGGGGATGGAGGGTGGGCCGTGCCTTCAGAAGGTTTTGCCAGGGAGAAGCAAGCACTAGCCTTATATTTTCAGCCTCTTCTGTCAAATTGCTGAAAGCTGCTGTCTCATTGGTGAGTATAGGTTCGGCTGTGTTCAGCACCCACATGCTTCACCACTTTTTCTCTCAGGGTTTCCTACAAGAGGCACTGAATGTGAGTGGTGCAGCCTTGCAGTGGCACATTCCTTTTTGGTATGGACTGAGTGAGGTTGCTGGGGCGGGAGAAGGAAGAGGCTGCTTGGACACTGGGGGTATGTCTAGACTACATGGCTCCGTCGACGGAGGCTGTAGATTTGTTTGTTCGGCAAAGGGAAATGAAGCGACGATTTAAATAATCGCGGCTTCATTTAAATTTAAATGGCTGCCCCGTTCTGCCGATCAGCTGTTTGTTGGCAGATCGGGGCAGTCTGGACGCTCCCCTGCCGACATGAAAGCCCTTTATCGACCTCCCCGGTAAACCTCATCCTATGAGGCATAACGGGGAGGTTGATAAAGGTCTTTCAGGTCGGCGCGGGAGCGTCCAGACTAGCACGCTGAGCCTACAAACAGCTAATCAGCTGTTTGTCAGCTCAGCGCGGCAGCCATTTAAATTTAAATGGAGCCGCGATTATTTAAATCGTGGCTTCATTTCCCTTTGCCGATCAGCCTAATCTACATGGCTCCATCAATGGAGCCATGTAGTTTAGACACACCCTGGCTGTCAAACATGGCTGACAATCCTAGGACTGCCCAGCGTTACAGAACATACAGGACTAAATGAAGAGCAAGAGCAGTACATCAGGAAAGCAAAACACAAACAGAATGTTGCTGGGTTTCTTCCTTCCCCCTTTCGCGTGATTGAAATGGCTTCATATAAAAGTCTGTGTGGTTTTTTTTACAAATCAATAGAATGTAGGTCAGCCCCTTTTGTAGGGGTCCCGACTTCCAGTCACATTAAGGGACAGACTCGCCAAAATATTTAGGTGTCAAAAAAGCACAGATGCAGAGTAGGTGCCTAAATCCCCCTGCTTTCAATCCTGCTTAGGCACTCTGGAAAACCACTTGGTGCCTTGCCGAGTGACCTTGAGATTTTTCCCCCCTCAAAGCCTCTGAGCAAAGGCCCAGATTGTTCACTACCTTGCACTTTAATATTTTGTAATGTTAGGGCCAGATTCTGATTTCTATTACTTCGGTGCAAATCTGGGCTAACTACTGTCAGTGGAGTTTAGTTGGGATTTACCAGGGCAAATGAGACTGAAATCTAACCTTACTGAAGGACTTTTTGCAGTCTTCTTATGAGCTGCTCTTCCTGGCTGGACACATTCACCATTGCTGTTCGTCAATCACTAATGACCTCTGAATATGTTAACACTAATGGGCCAAAACATATCAATTACATTATAGGAATCAGGTATAGCTCCATTGCTATTCCAGATTTACACCCTTGAAAATGAGAGCAGAATATGACCCAAGATTTTTAAACGAGGCATTTTGTATTCTTTCAGTCTTGCTAGGTGTCACCATTTGAGGCTTTTGCTGCACTTGGTAAAGCAGACACTTAGCTCCAAATTTTGCTCCTGATTATCCTAGTGTAAACCAAGAATAACTCCTCTCAGTTCCATAGACTTACTCTGACTTTACACTAGAATGACAGACAGAACAGAGTTCAACCCTTACTAGCCAGTCGTGGTACTGACCTTTTACTGGATTATTTTATAAGCAATAATTAAAACTTACAGCTGCAGTGAAAACAGACCACAAGAGCCTCTTCACCCTGGACTGGGCAAGCAGCACCAACTGAGCCAGGCCATGCTTTGTTCTTAGTCTGGTTTCTTTTATTCCGAACCCTAATTTGTCCAAAGTGGTTTGCAAAAGACAAACTAATAATTAAAATAACAATAATTTTAAAAAATGAGCAACAAGGAAACTTAGGAAAGACACTTCCCACACACCATTGTGAATGTGATTAGTTAAAACCAAGTTTATTCTGCCTCTCAATGACAATTTTGTTATACCTGATAATAATGCAAGCTATAAAACAGTTGAGATGAGTGAAACAGTATCCAAAAATCATTAAGAAATGCTCAGAATGGGACAGTCCCTGGGATCATTGAAGTCAGTGGCACGCCGACTCCCAATTAGTTAAATTCTAACAATGTAAAACCTGAGTGAATCAACTGACTTTGGTGGAATGACTCAGGGTCATACTGGTGTCATTAAGACTAGAATTTACATCACTGACTTCAATGAAAAAAACAGAATTTGACCATCATGATGGCAGAAACAAAGAAAAAACTCCACAGTACAATTCTGCTAAAAACCTAACCTCAGTGCACAGAAAATACGCTCTGTTGTTGGATATGTGCTTTGATAGTTTCTGAATACTATCCCTTGGTAATAGCATGATTGTTCTCATTCCAGGCATGATTCTCCTCTTGCTTATGCCTGTTTCACACCAGTAAAATCCTATTGATTTCAATGCATTCGCTCCTGATTTACACCATTGCGAATGAGAGGAGAAGGGGCGTGAGTAGAAGCTGAAATAGTAACTGAAGCCAACAGAACTATGGTAAGTCAACGATTTACCTCAGTGGAAAAGGTGGCCCTCCTTGTTAACCACTTCATCCTTCTGGAGCACTGTTTATTTGGGTTACGCATGTGTGCTCTTAAGTTTTAAGCTAATAAAAATGAAGTTGTATTATCCTGGGTTCTGATATTTGTTTAGAGGCAGAATCTGTCCCTATAGGGTACAGCTGCATAGCTCATGGCCCACTCCTTAGGATTCAGATTTCAAGCCCTAGTTCTAGCTGCAACTTGAAAGCACTCTCTACACACCTATGTTTCCGGGGCTAGTGTGAGCCGAGCTAGGTTGAGAGGCTCTCTGCCCTGGAATGTGTAGACATCCCTCCTCCTGTGTGGAGGAGTACCTCGCACTGTAAGCAGGCCGTTGTATTATTACTCCAGTGCTACTCAGCGTCACTCAAGATGGCAGGATCTGTCTCTACCAAGTGCCCTGACATACAAACTAACATGGCAGAATGAGATGGTGAATCAGACACAAACACTAGTGAAGGTGGAGCACAATCCATTGAACTGATTTGCTAAAAAAACCCCACCATTAAAAATAGATTGACAAGCACATTAACTAATATGCAGCTACTCTGCCAGAAAAAAAAAAGAGCAAATGTTGTTCCAGACACAGAGCAGAAGAATTTTACAGGGGAAATACATTCAGGTGCAGAGGAGAGGAGCCAGTACATGTGATTCAACAAGAGAAGACAACAGATGTGAGAGAAAATGCGCATAAACTCACAAGAGATTTGTGTAATCATCAAGTGACTGAAATCAGCCTTTGGGAGGTGAAAAAAAAAAAACCCCAAACAAGGGGAAAGACTAAAACACTCAGGATGACTCGGAAAGAACTCCAGGTTCAGGTGATACTGTGGCAGGTAAAAACTGACCATAAATTCATTATTTAGCATGATTCTATGCTGAGGCAATTTTAAAACATTGTACAAATCTTTCAGGGCCTAATCCAAAACCCCATGATGTCAATGGGAGTCATACTACTAGCTTCACTGGGATTTGGATGAGGCCTTGAATCATGAGCTGTAAACAGTATAGACGAGTTGGTTTTGTGTCACTAAGTGCAGCCAGTGAACACCCATGGATCCAGGGTACACTCTATGTAAGAGAGAAAGAAAAGTCAGTCACTAAGGGCCAAGCACCCACAGTACAGTAGAACAGGAGGGTGTACATTGCTCTATGCCAAGATTATTTTAGAAATAAATAACTTTGCACATCTGGTCACACTGCTTTGATGTACTAACGTTGGACTATTAGTTTATCCACCAGCAACTTGCCTCTAGACGGGGATTTGGAGGGTCAAATCTAACAGTCTGGAATGAAGGATTTTTTCCCCCTTCTTCACACTTTTCCTTTCCAGAGATTTAGATGATGATAATCCTTCATGCTCAGTCCAGGTCTTCAGAGAGCATGCTGCAACGGCACAAAAATATGTGTTTTAGAGAGAGAGAGAGAGAGAAAGAGAGAGAGAGAGAGAGATCTACGTTTAAATTATTCATTCTGCAGGCCTAATGGATGCATTATTTAATGGCGCTTGTTCCTGTTAAGTAAACATCCCAGTGGATTAGTGGTTCAATACCTTTTGAATCAAAGCATTATGTTTCCATTGGCTTTGGCCTACTCTCAGTGAGGCCTGAATTTTTAATCAGGGTTACCTACATCAGCGGAGGCTAGCGGCTCCCGACTGCCAGGAAACAGTCTAACGTTTGTGAAAGGATCAGTCCTCATTTTCAAAAGAGCAAGAGGCGCTCTTCCTCCTTAAACTGTAAAGATCAGCCAGGCAAGAACATGGGTTTGCCAGTGACACCAATGTGTGATAGTGTGACAATGCATTATGGGTTGTCAAGGTCCTTATTCAGGGACTGATAGCTCCTCCGGTGGGAAGGAAAACTCAGAGAGTCCTCCCAGTTCATGTGTTGGGGGCAGGGCCAGCCTGCCCCTGCCGCCCTCCGCCCCCAAAGAAATGGCAGGCATGGCCCTCAGAGCTCAGAGCTCCTCCAAAGGTCTCCTGGAGATACCAGGATACTCAAACAAAAAACAGGACTATGTAGCACTTTAAAGACTAACAAGAATACTCAAGGGATACTCAAGGATGCTTGGCTGTCTGTTGCTATCGCTCCCTTTTCTCTGGACAAATTTCCATGTCTCCCCTGAGCAGCTGCCCCAGGAACTCCATAAAGGAGATTCCACGCATGGAGGAGGCACCTTCCTAAATAATAAATGCAGCCTCAGACTGTGTTTAATTGTTAGCAAATTTATAGCTGGGCACTGGGGAAGATTATGTCTGGTCCTCAATGGAAAGGGCAAAATGGAAAGGGTCCCTGCCATACACAAGTTGCAGGGAAACAGGTCATCAGTTTTTATTCAGTTCTTATTTGGGGAAATCATAGAATCATAGAACACTAGAAACTGGAAGGAACCTCAAGAGGTCATTGAGTCCAGTCCCCTGCCCTCATGGCAGGACCAAGCATCATCTAGACCATCCCTGATAGATGTCTATCTAACCTGCTCTTAAATATCTCCAGTGATGGAGATTCTACAACCTCCCTGGGCAATTTATTCCAGTGTTTAACAACCCTGACAGTTAGGAACTTTTTCCTAATGTCCAACCTAAACCTCCCTTGCTGCAGTTTAAGCCCATTGCTTCTTGTTCTATCCCCAGAGGCCAAGGAGAACAATTTTTCTCCCTCCTCCTTGTGACACTCTTTTAGATACCTGAAAACTGCTATCATGTCCCCCTCTGTCTTCTCCTTTCCATACTAAAAAAGCCCAATTCTTTCAGTCTTCCCTCATCCATCATGTTCTCTAGACCTTTCATCATTCTTGTTGCTCTTTTCTGGACCTTTTCCAATTTCTCCACATCTTTCTTGAAATGTGATGCCCAGAACTGGACACAGTACTCCAGCTGAGGCCTAACCAGCACAGAGCAGAGCGGAAGAATGACTTCTCATGTCTTGCTCACAACACTCCTGTTAATGCAGGCCAGAATCAAGTTTGCTTGTTTTGCAACCACATCACACTGTTGACTCATATTTAGCTTGGCATCCACTATGACCCCTAGATCCCTTTCTGCTGTACTCCTCCCGAGACAGTCGCTTCCCATTCTGTGTGTGTGAAATGAACTGTTCCTCCCTAAGTGAAACACTTTGCATTTGTCTTTATTAAACTCCATCCTATTTACCTCAGACCATTTCTCCAGATCGTCTAGATCATTTTGAATTATGACCCCATCCTCCAAAGCAGTTGCAACCTCTCCAAGCTTTGTATCATCTAGTACTTAATAAGCGTATTCTCTATGCCAATATCTAAATCGTTTATGAAGTTATTTAACAGAACCCATCACAAAACAGAGCCCTGTGGATCCCTACTTGTTATGCCTTTTCAGCAGGATTGTGAACCGTTAATCACTACTCTCCGAGAATGGTTATCCAGACAGTTATACACCCACCTTATAGTAACCCCATCTAAGTTGTATTTGCCTAGTTTATTGATCAGAATATCATGCAAGACCATGTCAAATGCCTTATTAAAGTCTAGGTATACCACATCCACCATTTCTCCCTTATCCACAATACTCATTATCCTATCAAAGAAAGCTATCAGATTGGGTTGACATGATTTGTTCTTTACAAATCCATGGTTGTTACCTATCACCTTATTATCTTCCAGGTGTTTACAGATGATTTCCTTAATTTTTTGCTCCATTATCTTTCCTGGCACAGAAGTTAAACTGACTGCTCTGTAATTTCCAGGGTTGTTCTTAAATCTGATGAGGCTGGAGAGAAGGCTACCTGAGAAGGGACACAGAGGATTCTCTGCAGTTCTCGGTACCTGGACAAAATTAAATAAGGACTTCCAAGATTGCCCTGTTTTGCTGGGGTACCCAATTTGTGCCCAATGGGGTTTCATTGTCAATCTGCCAAGACATAGGGCAATGTTTATGGAAAACAGAGCAGGATGCAGCCAGCCTCATCTTCTATATAGAGATGCAGGCTGCCAAGTTCACAAGTCTGGGCATTCGGGCTACATAGGCCACTCTATTAATAAATAGGGATGTCTCAGGCCATATTGTAGGATGCCTGTTTGCCTGTCTGCAATCTTTGTGCCTAAGACTGGAAGCTCTCTGAGGAAAGGGCTGCCTTCAGCGTCCAGCACAGCGGAGCCCTGGTCTCTGCCTACGGCTCCTAGGTGCTACAGGAATGCAAATAAATAATAATAAATTACCAAACTTTGCAGACCCTGCCCTAGGTGTGTTCTTTACTCTCCTGTCAGAATCCTGATAACATTAGCCTCAGAGTGTTCTTGCAACACTGTCATTTGGTTCATACATACCTTTAACATAATGACTGTGGGATGGGAAAAGGTATTTGTGGAGGCAGGGCCAGATTAAGTTGGGGGCTAGCCAGGCAGCTGCCTGGGACACCAACGTATGGGGGGCGCCTGATGGCAGCTGAAAGGGACACCACGCGCCCGGCCGCGTGGTGCCCCTTAGAGCTACAATCAGGCCCCGGGGGCGTAGCCGTGCATGTGTCACACGCCCGCTGCCCGGGGTGCAGGAATGGCTCGAGTCAGCCCTGGTGGAGGGATGGATGTGCGGATAATGTCATGGTGACACCAGTGGTGAAGGAGGTAGCATGGTCGAACAGAACGGCGAGTGAAAAGTTCTGGGTTCTGTTCCTACCTCTGCCACAGACCCGCTGTGTGGCTGCAGGCAAGTCATGTCATCTCGCAACTCCTTAATTTACCCTTTCTGGCACATGGAGAATATAATAATATTGATACTGACAGGGTTACTAGGGGTATGTTTACATAGCCCACGGCAGTGAGCCTCTCCGCCTGGGTCAAGGGATGCATGCTCGCACTCTAAAAATATCTCTGCTGATAACACTTTGAAGTTGCTGAACCTGGGAGCCACCCTGAGCAGCAACTTCAGAGCGCTGTCCATGCAGCTATTTTTGGAGTGCTTGGGTAAGTTCAGCAAGACCAGAGTCTGCCAGCTCTCTGCCACAGGCTGCATGGACCGTGCGCCATGATGAGGCTTTGTTCCCTCATGATTGTATAAGATATTGAGATCCGTGAGTGGAAAATGTGATGGAAGTATGATTGGGATGTGTCTTTTCCTTCTCAAGAGTAATTCATAAAAGAGTAGGAAAAGCAATCAGTATGCACTGTGCCCAGCAAATTGCATAGCTGTTTAATCCTGCTCCTTCCATCAGAGATTGCCTAACACCAAATCATACTGTCTGTGGGATCTCTAAGGCCCGGGGAATGTTCAAAAGAAAAGGAAGGTCTGGTACTTTCAGTGGTTTTGGAAAGCTTGACTGTTGCTGTATTTTCCTTATGAAGATATAGCAACAGATAAGAGAGCTTTCAGGAAGTAACCTAGGAGAAAGGGTTACTTCCCGAAAGCTCTTTGGGACTTGCATGGGGTGAAGCTCCCTCCAAGCAGAGATTTAAAAAGGAAGAGTTGAAAGGTCACACCCCTCTGCATGAATGTTAAAATACCCTAACAGTTGGGATGAAATTCCAAAGGAGCTGAATACAGACTGCCCTCCTCCTGTGTGCGTCCTCCGGCTGGTAACTTGACCGGCTTCTTGGCAGCAGCTCCGTTCTTGACAAATTGGGAGGATGAGCTGTTGATGTGAATGAAATGGGCTCTGAGTGCCTGGCCATTGGCAGGAACAGCTTGCATCCTTTCCTTTTAGTACTTTGGCCATCCCTCCTCACCCTCAGGCAGTCTGTGTTTCACAGTCAGGGATATACAGCTGGGTGAGTGTTTTTACTTTGCTGTATCAGTGCTTCATGGTTCTCCACATTTCTATTCAGCTCTCTCCAATGTACTTTGATTACTGGATCTCTTGGGAGATCCATATCAAAGAAATGGTCATGTTTCAGTGCTTAATGGGAAAACAAAATAAATCTGATCTCTAGCTCTGTGCCCAACAGCACCCTCATCACCACTGGTATGTACATGTTAGAGTCAAACTGAAGTGGTTTTACAAATAAACTTTAAAAGGCTATTTTTTTTTAAAAAAATCACAGTTTACTCACAGAATCGGGAGCAAGGGATTGGGGGCTCCCACTGGCTCACAGAATAAACATGACAAATGAATATGCTTTTAAAAAACAAAACACTGGGAAATGGCAGAATCCCACATTTCACTATTGGAATCTGAGAACAGGCGACTGAGTTCTCACTGAAGCTAGTGAGACCGGAATGAAATCCGTAGCCGCCTTGACTCCCACAGCTGTCAGACCCTCTGCTCCACAGAGCAAGGTCTCTGTCACCTGCACCAAAGGAAAATCCCTGTTTGCTCTAGTTGGGACAGAGATTAGAGTTTTGCTAGGCTGCACCAAAGTTGGTGGAAAGATTCATTGGCCTCAGTGGACTGTAGCTCAAGCCCATTACAGCACAGTTATAGCTAAATCACAGTGAGTAGTATATCTCCCAACACTGTTTAGTCTTCACAGGTATTGGCTCCTGCAGAGCAAACACAACTTTTTTCACTTAAGCCTTGTCAGATAAAATGCCTTTAGCTTCACACTTGGGGCTAAACTCGGTGGTGAGGTAAGCAGTGGTTTAAGTTACGTTTTAGCAAGTCGGTGTGAGTGTCAGTTACATACCGAAGGAGTGGAAGGGGTAGTGTACGCAGAGAAGGAAACTCACAGCAGACGGTACAAGATATAGCAAGGAAGATCCTTCTTTATCCTACAGCTTTTGTTAGGCCTTTTGTACATTGGGACTAGCCCCAATTCAGTAGTCAATGTGGTTCAACTGGCACTGGCTCCAAAGCATAGACCAAAGTTTGCTCCAATGGAGATAATCAAGTCCTAGGTGTGTGCAATTAATTCAATGGTGACAATATCAATCATGAAAATATGGAAACCAAAACTCAACATTTTATTTGGCATAACTACAAGTAAGCTACAGATTTCAATGGGGCTATAGGAACATACATCATAAGGTCCATGTAGCCCAGTACCCTGTCTTTCAATAGTGGCCAATAGTAGGAGCTTTTGAGGGACAAAACAGAACAGGAAATAATTAAGTGATCCATCCTCTGTCACCCACTCCCAGCTTCTGACAAACAAGGCTAAGGATACCACCCCTGACATCGATGGACCTATCCTCCATGAATGTATCTAGATTTTGGAACCCTATTATAATTTTGGCCTTCACAACACTGTAATGATTTATATGAGGCTGGGATTGGGTCAAATGAGATCTTCAATCTTCTCTAGAGTTACCCAGTGAATTGAGAAACTAAATGCAACATCATGCAGTTATGTCTGTATTCTGCTAAAGATTTGGGATCTAAACACTTTGTGCATTTGTTTTATTTCCCTGCGACATTTAAAGGTGAGTCTAAGCAGGCATCATTCAACACTTATTAGCTGTGAAATTCATTAACTCAGCTAAAGTCAACCCCAGAGCTTGGCTAATTCCTGGGCAGATGGAGTGCTGGTTCAGAAACTTCTAACTGTGGGGTGCTTTAGCCTCTCAGGTTATTCACCCCACCTCCTTACCTTCAAGACATCTCTTATCCTGTCTTGGCAGTCCTTGTCTCTCCCAGGGTGGGTAGGGCAGGGCTCAAACTTGCCACCCTCTGGTCCCCTGGCAAATGCCCTTTCTGTAAACCACTAAGCTAGGAAATTATTTCAAAATAACTTTTTTCGAAATAATAGCTCTTGAAATAACTATTTTGAAATAGCGTCCACACTACAGGGAAGCCTCGAAATTAATTCAAGGCAGACTCCCTTAATGAGGACATGCTACCTCCTCTTACAGCCCCAGGAGGGTAATTACTTTCAATGGAGTAATTACTAAGGCGTAATTACTTTCAATGACTCTGGGGAGTAGCTATTTCTAAATAGCAGCAGTGGAGTCCTATTTTGAAATAACCATTTTGAAATAAGCGTTATTTCTCGTGGAACGCAGGAGTTGTTATTTTGAAAGAACCAAACTGTTATTTTGGGAGATGCTCTGCTTGTTATCTGGAAATAAAGGGAGTTATTTTGAAATAACACCTTCGTGTAGACCAGAGCTTAGTGTCCTATTAAACATCATGTTTAGAAATGTCATACTCCCTTCACCAGGCTATGCCTCGTCCTGCCTGTCAGATCTTATTTCCCAACATCAAATGGATGTTTCCCACATGTCCTTGCCATGGAGTGTCCACTCTGCTCATGGCTTCAAGAGCCAAAGTCAGCCCATTAACTGGCAGGCTGTGGCTGGAGGGGAGCTAGGGACTGGCAAGGCCAAATGGCTGGGGGCGGAGCCGGGACAGGCACATAAAGAGAAGTAGTTGGTGGGAGGAGGAGGGCTGCAAGGAGTAGCTGAGCCGCCTCTTCCAAGAGGAGAGGGGAGGGGAGGTGGCTCCGTACAAGGAAGAAGGTCAGGCAGAACGTGCACCCTGAAATCCCACCTTGCACTATGGACTCTGGCAAGTAGCTGAAAGGGGAAGTAGCCCTGGGGAACGGAAGGGGCCCCAGTGGTAACCCAGGAGTGGGTCGGACAACAGGGCAGAAAAGTAGGAAAGAGCCGAGAGAAAGAGCAACAAGGTTGGATCTTTCGCATATAATGGTGGCTGGGCGTAGCATCCCTGGACTGCAGCCCAGACTAGTGGGTGGGTCTGGGTTCCCCTGCCAGTCACTGGTACGTGGCACACACCGAACAGTCAATCACAGGACTGCCTGGGACAATTGGTCGAGAGGCCTGGGACAGTTTGGGATGGGAACACTGTGCGATCTGGCCAGAGGACCAAATGATGAAGAGAGAATGACCTGAATCCAGAAAGAAGAGAGACTGAGGGACAAGCAAGCAACCAAATCAGGAAGCCTCAGTACAGTTGAGAGTTAGTCCCCAGACAAGTGACGGAACGAGGAGCCCCAGCAGTAAGAAGTGAGCCCCATTATGGTCCCTTCAAGAGAAAGTGCTGTCCTTACAGAGCAGCTTCTGCTCTGAGCGTCACCTGCAAGTCCAGAGCTTGGCTCAGTACTTGCCTCCTGGTAAAGCGTAACCATGAAAACCGGCTCTAGACATTTCCCACCATACTTGGGCCAGCCTCCCTGTGGTTGTTTCCTCAGGGCTCAGAGGGATTGAATATTCAGGCTCTGCAGAGAAGGGCAGGGTTCCTCTGAGGGTAGCAGCTCACTGAAACATAAAGAGCTCGTCTCTTCTGAATCTACCAGTCCCCCTGATCTATTTTCAGTCTGCTGGCATGCTCCAGTTCTTCCCAACTTTTGCCTGATCTTTCATCTGCAGGAGCCCAAGGTCCTTGCCCAAAACACAGAATTGTAAGGCCCGGGGGCAGCCTGATTCTGCAGGTCCAGGTCCATAGGAGGCCGCAGTCTGTCACAGAGAATGGCAAACTATTGTGCTCCTAACAGCCACGCTCCATACCAGTGGCCAGAAAATTCAAGAGGAATTCCAAAAACACCCACTAAATCTCTTTCCCTGCTGAAGTTAAGGTATCAAATAGCAAGCAGGGTGAAGAAACTCCCCTTTTAAAGTTGAAGTGGAATTCCCTGAGTAATACCAATATTTCCCTTAGCAGGGCTTAGAGCTGGCCAACCTATCAATTTTGCTTTATTGCTTATGGTCTGTTTTGGTTATTTTTTGTTGTTGTTGCTCTGCTCTGGGTCCTAGAGAAGGGGGCAGCTCTTCCTTCTCACCCTTTGTGGTGGTTTTATTTATATGAAACACTTCCCAAGTATTTAATGTAGCAATTACAGGAGCTGGTTCCCAGCTGGCAGGCAGCAGCTCAGCAGCGAAGGCCCTTTGGACTGGCTTCGGGTGGCAGCACATGACCTCACTTGGAGCCTCCTGCTTGTGCTACAGAAACACAGCAGCAGGGCTGGATAATAGTACCAATTTCCCGTCACTACTGGGGGTGCAAGAAGCTGTGGGCATGATCCTCTCCACCCCATCCCTCTGTGCCAACTTTTCTGTGCACAGTGGGTGTGAAACTGCTTGACTCAGAACTGCAGCCGCACTCTGTGCACATGGCAGATGGTGATATGAGGGGGCAGTAGGAGAAGCCAGGCCTGGAGCCCAAACAGCAGTGGAAGACTCCTATCCAAGGCCACATGCCCAAGAAGCTCCAAGTGGACTGGGATCAGATTCCATTCCCAGGGTTTACTGGCTGCCAGCACCAATGTTCCTTCTAATTTTTTCCACCCATGTGCAGAATAAATTTTGCTATGTGCACCACCAATAGAAACACATGCTATAGTCTGTGGGCACTCTGCTAATCAGCTGGGCAGTATTGGAATGTCTCCTGGGCAGCTGCCCAATGACTCAGCTTCCAGGGAATGCTGACCAGGACTATATTCAGGTAGCGCCTGTATGAGTAGCTATGGGCCTATAGAGATCCAAGATATCCTTCATTGAGCCAGTTCACAAAGCTGCCCTGGTTCCAGTTGGCAGGGGTGCTGTCTGTCCCCACAGGGAGCAGGGAGCAGGTCACTCTGTGCTTGGAGCACATCTGTCTGCCTTGCAGGAAGAGAAGAACTGTGCATTTACCCAAGCCCAGGGTGAACTTGCCCCCGGGGGAGCAGCCACTGCATTCAGCATAACTGCTTCTTGAGCTTATTATGTGGTCACCTAACTGTCTTGACGGAGTACTCCTCCCCTGTCTCCTCTGCAGCCAGGCTGGGCTGTTGTCCCAGGAGTCAGAGAACTTCAGCTCAGAGAGATGCAGGTCCCAGTGGAACTCTGGCAGAGCTGGGGTTTGAACCAGAGCCTGCCAAGTGTCAGACTAGTGAGGGCAGGGATTGTGGCTACAGGAAGTGAGATGTAGGGAGGAGTGATCAGTGGGGTCCACGCCCGGAGAAATGGTTTGAGGCAAACAGGATGAAGTTTAATAAGGACAAATGCAAAAGTACTCTGCTTAGGAAGGCACAATCCGTCTCACACATACAGAATGGGAAGCGACTGTCTAGGAAGGAGTACGGCAGAAAGGGATCTAGGGGCCATAGTGAACCACAAGCTAAATATAAGTCAACAGTGTGATGCTGTTGCAAAAAAAAGCCAACATGATTCTGGGATGCATTAATAGGAGTGTTGTGAGCGAGACACGAGAAGTCATTCTTCCGCTCTACTCTGCGCTGGTTAGGCCTAAGTTGGAGTATTGTGTCCAGTTGTGGGCACCGCATTTCAAGAAGGATGTGGAGAAATTGGAGAAGGTCCAGAGAAGAGCAACAAGAATGGTGAAAGGTCTAGAGAACATGATGGATGAGGGAAGACTGAAAGAATTGGGCTTGTTTAGTTTGGAAAGGAGAAGACTGAGAGGGGACATGATAGCAGTTTTCAAGTACCTAAAAGGGTGTTACAAAGAGGAGGGAGAAAAACTGTTCTCCTTGGCTTCTGATGGTAGGACAAGAGGCAATGGGCTTAAACTGCAGCAAGGGAGGTTTAGGTTGGACATGAGGAAAAACATCCCAACTGTCAGGGTGGTGAAACACTGGAATAAATTGCCCAGGGAGGTTGTACAATCTCCATCACTGGAGGTATTTAAGAGCAGGTTAGATAGACACCTGTCAGTGAGTATTTAGCTGGTGCTTGGTCCTGCCATGAGGGTAGGGGACTGGACTCGATGATCTCTCAAGGTCCCTTCCACTTCTAGAATTCTAGGATTCTATGTCCTGTAGTTAATTGGAAGTTCAATACTTGTCATTGTTTTGTACTGGAATGGAATTTTCCTCACTTCCCCCTCTACCATTGCTACCATCATTACCTCCAATTTTCCATTATTAGGATTTTCCAGCCTGAATTTTTAGGCCAGCTGAGGATGGCCTGGTAGTGTACAACATTGGAGCCTTCCTATAACTCTGATCCAACCATTGGCCAAGGGGCTTGCTTCCTCTCCTGTGGGCCTGGGCACATGTTTATGTCGAGGGACTGTGGGCGAGGGAGAGGAAGAGAAGATGTTGAACCAAATCGATAACTGTGGCAGGGATTATGAAGAGGCCTAATGGAGATGGGTGGAATACAAAAGGGAGTTAGGGACCTTTGAAAATTCCTGTCATAAAGTGCAAATCTCCAGATGGTTTTAATCCAAGGCATTTTGAAAGGACTTAAGCATGAAGGGGCTGGACCACGACCAAAACCAGAGACTTGTTAAATTGGCAAATGGACCAGAGAGTAGCAAATATGGTAGTACTCTTAAAAAGGTGGTAGGAGTGATCCTGAGTATTACAGATCAGTTAGGCCAAGAACAGGTAAGTTGGATGAAGAAATAATTAATTATAAAACACTGAGCCAAACATACATATCAGCCTGGCTTCTGTAAGGAAAAGTTACTGCTCTCTAATCTGTTCAAATGCTTTTTAGGAGCAAAATAGTGGGTTAGGTATAGTTTACCCAAGTTTTATTAATGCCCAAGTGAAATCCTTCACAAGCTCTTCAGGAAGCCAAGTCATCATGAGAAGTGCTGTCAGTGGTTAGAAATTGGCTACAAGACAATAAACCAAGAGGAGGAATTTTGCAGGAGGTTAGTCATAGGGCAGCCCAATGGATACATAATGATACTTGTTATTAAATATCTAGAAAGGAGATTAACCATAAGGGGCAAAATTTACTGTTAACCAAAATCATTCGGTTATTTACTTATTCCCACAATAAAAGAACTAGGGGTCACCAAATGAAATTAATAGGCAGCAGGTTTAAAACAAATAAAAGGAAGTTTTTCTTCACTCAGCGCACAGTCAACCTGTGGAACTCCTTGCCAGAAGATGTGGTGAAGGCTAGAACTTTAACAGGGTTCAAAAAAGAGCTAGATAGATTCATGGAGGTTAGGTCCATCAATGGCTGTTAGCCAGGATGGGTAGGAATGGTATCCCTAGCCTCTGTTTCTGGAGACAGGAGAGGGATCACATGAGGATTACCTGTTGTGATCCCTCCCTCTGGGGCATCTGGTATTGGCCACTGTCGGCAGACAGGATACTGGGCTAGATGGACCTTTGGTCTGACCCAGTATGGCCTTCTTATGTTCTTATTCAGGCTAGTCACATCTCACAAAGAGTGAAGAACTGAATAGTTTGCTGACAAGGAGACAACATGACAACAAGTGGTATCCAGTACTGCTATACACAAGTTAATGCACACTAGAAAGTACAAGTGCAGCTACTTGTACATGCTGCCATATTAACTGTGACCTGTCAGAAAAACAATACACATCCTAGTGCACAGCTCAGTGAATACATCCATAGCAGAAGCCAACAAATAAAGCAAACACCAGGCTACTTTGCTCCAGTACAAAGGGGCCTTAAAGTCAGCATAAAAGCTATTTTCCCCACACTGGTCCTTTTCTGTGATGAGTTGTAAATGAGAACCAGGCTGCAGGTGGCTGGAGGGATTAAGAGTGAGACAGATAATAGGGAGATTATTATAATGCTATTATGTACATCATGGTTACACTGTCTGCTGAAATACTGTGGGCACCCTCATCTTGAAAAGTGGCTAGTGTTAAATAGAAATGGTTCAAAGAAAGGCAACAAGGATGAGTAGATGCATGGAAAGACTTCTCCTGAAGAGAGATTAGAGGTTACCAGATTAGGAAATGAAGGTTGGGAAGTGAAAAAGAAGTGGCTATTGCAAAAGGTCAGGTTGGTGGTTTCTGTTTGCACATTCTCATTATACAAGAAGGTCTGTGTCTAGACTGGCAAGTTTTTCTGCAAAAGCAAGTGCTTTTGCGGAAAAACTTGCCAGCTGTCTACACTGGCCGCTTGAATTTCCGCAAGAGCACTGACGATCTCATGTAAGAAATCAGTGCTTCTTGCGGAAATACTATGCTGCTCCAGTTTGGGCAAAAGTCCTTTTGCGCAAAAGCTTTTGTGCAAAAGGGCCAGTGTAGACAGCTCAGATTTGTTTTGCACAAAAAAGCCCCGATCGCGAAAATGGCGATCGGGGCTTTTTTGCGCAACAGCGCGTCTAGATTGGCCACGGACGCTTTTCCGCAAAAAGTGCTTTTGCGGAAAAGCATCCGTGCCAATCTAGACACTCTGTTCCGAAAATGCTTTTAATGGAAAACTTTTCCGTTAAAAGCATTTGCGGAAAATCATGCCAGTCTAGACGTAGCCAAAGGAGAAGAGCTATTGCCTCAGTCAAAAGATTCCTCGATGATGAGCAAGGGGAGGGGAAGAAATGGAGAGGCCGGGCAGATAGGGAGAAGAGGGAACCCAATGAACCATACTGCCTTAATCTGTGAACCTAATCAGATTTCAAGACAAGCAAGGCCAGATGGGGAGATTGTTTGGACAGGTGATCTCTAAGGAAACTTTTTGTTGTGACTCAGTACAAGAGTCAATTTCTCAGTATCTTGCTAAAAGCACTGAGCTGCTGGAGTTCTCTCTTCCAGTGAGCTACATCGTTACGCCCCTGTCCCCCTAGCACTTTTCATACACAGAGATGTGCTGCCCCCAGTCTCTTATGTAACGGCAATCTGTTTCCTTAACTTCTCGCGTCAGTCATTTTTCTGTCTCAAGTGGTTGTGCACTGTTAAATGGCCACTGCATTCCACTCCCCATAGATGGCCATGCTTCAGTAGTGAAAGAGGTGCTCTCACTTTACAGGTTGTAAACAGGCTTGTAAAACACTTGGGATGCTTTGGGGAAGGAAGGGGCTCTGTAGAGGGTAGCTAAGAATAAACAGATTTAACTGGGAGGAATGCACATTGCTAAACAGAAAAAGAACAAATTATTGCCCAGCCTGAAGAGAATATATTGTTGTACTAATTATTTCTGGCCTGTTCTCATTGTAAACTTTCCTCTGCTTGGGAAAATCACTTTAGAATGACATTAGGGCTACAAGGCAATGAAAATCAGGTGGTTGCTTTTGGGCATGATTATTGTTAATTAATACAAAAAAAATGGTTCAGTAATCACATCTCTACTCCTGTCTGACAGATGTTACAGGAGACGCAGTATCTCTTTTCTGATCCTAAGAGTTGTATGTGGTGTTTTTTTTTCTTTTTTTTTTTACACACTAGAATTTTGCATCTGAGGAGCGAATGCCTTTCATTTTACAGGAAGGGAAACTGAGGCATGGGTAATAAGTGACTTTCTTAGGGATCCCAGAGGGATCCCAAAATAGCTATTCTGTGACTTTTGCGCATGTCCATTATTTCATAGTATAATGGGCTTGCTATTTCAATGTCCCTGTAAACCTTATTCCACAATGAGTAAGGGACGTTTCAGAAGAGCAATTTATTTCTAAATAAGTGCTATGAGGACAGTACCAAATTTCAAAATAAGCTATTTCAAAATTGATTTGAAATAAGCTACACAATTTGCATAGCTCAAATTGCATAGTTCATTTCGAGCTAGGGGTGCAGTATAGACACATCCAGTAAGTAAGGTTAGAGGCGAACCCAGTATGCCTAACTCCCAGTTCTCTGTTTTAACCATGAGACAGCATCACCTCCTTTAATTCTAAATAACAAAAAAATTCTCTTTTAGTTGATGAGAGTGAACCCATGAATTAGAACATGAAAATTGTGAAGAGTGTCAATCAGTCATAGTCGTCAATCTCTTATAATGGAACTCCTGTTCAAGGAGGAACGACTTGTATTGGAAATGACTAAGCTTTGCTTACCGTTGTGAAGTGTACTACGCAGTAGATCCCAATAATCAGAAGGCCGATGATGATTGATGCAACAGCAACCCAGAGTGCATTGCGGCCCAGTCTTCTTGATCCTTCTATGTCTCCTTGACTATAACTATTTAAAGCCTGCAGAACAAAGACAGAGTTTGAGACTATTATTAGACAATTCACTCCTCCCCTCTGTTCCACTGATTTCCATTAAGTTTAGCTCCCTGCCTTTGGGATCATATACAAGACTTCAGAATACTAAACACTGTCTGTAGAATACATATTTATACTCAAAGCACTTCAGTGTAACATGGGATTATGGTTTCCAGTTTTTCTGTTTTCATAAATTTTCAGGGCTTATTCTTGGCTATCTTCAGTCTCAACTGTCAAACTCTAAAGTCTTTGTCAACACAAACATTAATCCGGAATGAGATAGCTTGTGAATTTAAAGTGGAATAATTATTCCTGTTTTACTCCATGTGTTGTTTTAGAATAAGAATGCCGTATTCCAAATTCATTTAAGCCATTTTGTTATCCACACATGGAGTTAATCAGCATAGTTAAGCGGTTACCGCTAGACCAGACTAACTGCCTAGGCAGACAAGCCTTCATCTCAATGAGTAGCTACACCTAAGTCATCAACTGAGTCAAGTCTCCTCACTTTCACTCCCAAGTGTTACTGACTTGCATCATCCTAGAAAATCCCCTTTTTAAGATTTATTTGAATTGTGATTTTCACCTGAGTAGAAACGGGTTGTTTCATTAGCAATGAAATAGTCCCCAAAGTTAAAAGAAAACTAGCATCTCAGGTATTGTTTACACTTAGGCTACGTCTACACTGGCATGATTTTCCTGAAATGCTTTTAACGGAAAAGTTTTCCGTTAAAAGCATTTTCGGAAAAGCGCGTCTAGATTGGCAGGACGCTTTTCCAGAAAAGCACTTTTTGCGGAAAAGTGTCCGTGGCCAATCTAGACGCGCTTTTCTGCAAAAAAGCCCCGATCGCCATTTTCGCGATCGGGGCTTTTTTGTGGAAAACAGAACTATGCTGTCTACACTGGCCCTTTCGGGCAAAAGTCTTTTGGAAAAAGACTTTTGCCCAAACGGGAGCAGCATAGTTTTTCTGGAAAAGCACTGATGATTTTACATGAGATCGTCAGTGCTTTTCTGGAAATTCAAGCGGCCAGTGTAGACAGCTGGCAAGTTTTTCCGGAAAATCAAATGATTTTCCGGAAAAACTTGCCAGTGTAGACACAGCCTTATTGTATTAATTCAGATGGAATAAAAGGGTCCAAAAGTCAAAGGTGTTAACCTGACCTTCTCACTGTCCAGACATGATGCAGTTCAGATTTGGTTTTACAGAGACCTCAGCCTACTTAATACCATAGCAAACACACCAGTAAAAAAACCCGTTGTCACCCTTTTTTACAGATACAGGAAAAGTAAGGAAAAACAATTCACACATTTGAAGTGTAAATCATTATGGAAGGCTTTCATTTTAACAACATCCTTGGTTCCCTTCTCCTTTTAGCTGGAGAGAGATTTTAGAATGAGCCCTCTTCACACTGCCATTTCAGATTCTTAGATGGTATTAAAGACGCACACTCCTCTCAGAGTAAGAGAAATATATTGAAATAATGGGAGCCATTGTTGCTGTTGTTGTTAGAATCCAACCCTGTTTCCTAACTGAAAAGCGCACAACAGGGGAAAGAAACAAGCAGCAAAGG
This sequence comes from Pelodiscus sinensis, assembly GCF_049634645.1. Classification (NCBI taxonomy): domain Eukaryota; kingdom Metazoa; phylum Chordata; order Testudines; family Trionychidae; genus Pelodiscus; species Pelodiscus sinensis. Next base: position 9,776,933 of record NC_134725.1, read on the forward strand.
TAGAAAATGCAGCTTCTCTCTTTGGTGTGGATCCTTACATACAGCCTTACATAGGGGCAGCGCATGGTTTTATTAGACGTTCTGGACTTGCACAAACTTAGGCCAATATGAGGTTGTTCGGGGACCTGCGTCCGGTTTCCAGCCTTCTTGGTCACAGGTTTGCAGCAGTGTTGCAAAATACACACATTTGGCTGGCTCAGCCAGACTCTTAATAGACTAGAGGAAAAAGGAGAGGGATAAGACAGAGAAGAAATAAAGTAGGGAAGGAAAACGGCACACAGTGGAGTGGACAAGTTTATAACAAAATTTTACATCCCAGTGGTAATCAGGATTTAGTAGGGGCTGGAGAAGGTAGCAATATTATCTGGATGCTATTCTCTTGGCTCTGTCTGGTCAGGCCATCTATCAGGATCAGAATGACAGAGGTCCAGGACACGGGTGGCAGATATAAGAGGAAACGGGAGGCGTTGCGTTCCTTGGGTCTCAGTGCCCACCCTCTAAGCTTTTCCTATTCCTATGCTAACTCTTCTTTCAGGCTCCCAAGGCAGGCTATGGCAGCCTGGTGAGTCTTCCTCCAGAGCACATCTAGTAACTAAAAGTAAAAAGCCTTCCAGTCTGCCAGACCTATTAGCATAACACTGATATTGTTAAAAGAGTCGTTAAGCGGTAATTAAGCCATTTAACAAGTATTTGCCAATCTGGACACATATACTATCAGTTTCTGAATTTATTGACAAAAATACTTGGGCATTACTGTAATATTCACTCAGAACCTGTTAGTCTACAGGGCCTTATTTTAAAATTTACTTTAAACACTTCATTATTTTGTGGCTGATGATTATAACATCACATCTCTAAACAATCTTTGCATAGAATTTTAGGCGCGCAATTGGAGTATTCATCTTTAGCTTTAAATGCTTGACTCTTCAGACATATAGCTTTTAAATAAATTCTTCAAAAGGCCACCCCTATCTAAAATACACATTTTAATTACTATAGCACAAAAAAGTTGCTTCCAAAGTCTTCCTGTCCATTCCTCCTGTAATCCATTTTCTTCCAGACAGCTGGACCAATGAGTTTCTATTGTTACAGATATCACACAAAATAAATTAGTTTTCCTTTTTCTAAAAGCAATGCACATTATTATGAACATACTATACCCCTATGAATGATTAATTTCAAATAATGGCTTTGTTTTATGGCGTTAAATATTTAGTAATCTGAAATGATTACGTTGCAAAGGCTTAAGAGTACATTATAAATATAATATCACCTTAGAAATACTGTTTAAAAAATATAAAACAGAGAAGAAGTGCATCACGTATTTCGTTATATTTATTGTTGTATTTAGCAGGACAGCTGACTTGCCCTTATTACAAAGTTTTTGCAAATAAATCTTGGACAAACTTCAGGATATATTTAAAAAACTGTGACTGACAATTCTTTAATCCCAAATTTAGTGCTTTTAATTAGGTCCAGTTTTCACTATCTGGCATGAAATGGAACAGGACCAGCTAGATGCCATTCGTGGCAATGGTGTCCAGTCCATATGATCCAGGAGGGTCAGAAACCCTAGCCCCTCGCCACCCACAGAGGAGCCACAGATGGGTGAACTGCTGAACCCTGGGCTGAGGCCAGGGGCTAGCAAAGCAGGTAGTAGATCAGCAGTGGGCTGGCCTCCAGGCATAGAGATGATCTGCTGAGTGAAAAACCTGGGGGTGCTGCAGAACCTCTCACACCCGTTTCCCTTGCCTATGCTTGTTCATGCTACTTGTTAGAAATAACAGTCAATTCCTCTTCCTGTTCATGCTCTCTGCGTTTCAGTTCTTGCTCACATCCAAGGTAAGTCTCACAATAACCTGTACTAGTAAATGTTGATGAGAAAAAGGTGCACAAGAAAGACAAAAAACCAGGGTTAGTCCAAACAAAAAGACTTACTGATAAAACTCAAGGATTGTTAAAATCATGTCTAGTAAATAAGAGATAAGTGGGACCGTAAATCATTGAACCAAAATTGGTGTGTCAGGGTATGTCTAAACTACCACCCTAGGTCAAACTAGGGTGGTAGTGTAGACATACCCTCTGAAATTAGGCCTTTGGTGGACACAGTATTGAGGGGGCACCCCCATCTCTCCCTTTTGGGGTCTTTACAAATAGAAGAAGAAACTTTGAGGGGAAAATATTCTGGCTAACTGACAGAAAAGAAAAGAAAAGAAAAGAAAAGAAAAGAAAAGAAAAGAAGCAAACTTTGCAATTGTGGCTGCTACCCCACTATCTGCTGGAGACCCTGGACCAGTGACTCCACCCCTGCTCCACCCCAGACTCCCCCACACTCTGACCCAGCTTTACCCCCTCTTCATTGTCTCCCTCCTCTCTTCCGTCCCCCTCCCTGCTCACTCCCTTCCAGCCAAATCCTTGAATCCAAATGTAGCTAATGTCACCTGAAAAAAACCTCTCTGCTACTGACTGGTGGTCACAAAACACATGAATGAGTAAATGCATTTTTACTGGGAATTTTACACTGGGGGGGGGGGGGGAACACACTGAGTTGGCAACCATTAGCAGGGAATGAAACAGGTGTAAAGGGGGGTGTCACTCAACACCCCCCACTCTAAAAAAATTTCTTGCACCACTGTGAACAAGAGGTGAACTTGTCTGAAATGCTTCAAATGAACCTGACCAATTTCTCTCTCTCTCTCTCTCTCTCTCTCTCTCTCTCACTCTTTTTCTGTGTTGAATTTTCAAAGCCAATTTCTGAACATTTTATGGTGGGGTTCAGCGGATAGGCAAAACAAAGAGATCTTATGGAACACAATAATAGGAATTCAAGAGGACGCTTTCTGGGCAGGGTCTTTCCCTGTTTAGGTTTTTGTAAACCGCTCTTTATTATTAATGATTAACATAATGAAAATCCATAGTACTCTGAAAGTTATGCCGTAATAATCTGTATAATTTATGCAGACACGTGTTTATATATCAGGTATGACACACACATATATACAATGTCATGATTTGGTAGCCACTTATTCAAGTATAGCTACTACTCTGTAGATAAGGCGGAAAGCCCAATTATATCTGTTCTTTTCATTGAAATCTCAGTGTGTTCCCCCCCCCCAGTGTAAAATTCCCAGTAAAAATGCATTTACTCATTCATGTATTTTGTGACCACCAGTCAGTATTTTTTTCCCTAACTTGAGTTTATTCCAACAAGTGGCTTTAAAGCAGTAGGACTAAAGGGAAAAAAAAGGTGTTCTTCATAGTTCAAAAATTCTTCTACTGCTCTTTGCTGTGTCCTCATTCAAAATGGTTTCCTTGGGAGACATCCAATGGAGGTTTACATGAAAGAGCTCAGTGAGATCTAGTGCACAGGATCAAATTTGAGACACGGGCCAGCATATGCAAGAGTCAGTTGCTGGCAAATTAGGAACTCCAGAATCCAGTCATTTCCCTAAAGAATTTTGCACCCATCCTTTGGAAACCCACTCTGGAGCTGAGCAGGACTGCTGACAGAAGGGGAGGGCAAAGGGAGCAACTACCCCAGCAGTTGATGATTCAAAGGGCCCCAGCGCCCTGACCCTTTAAATCGCCAACAGAATCCTCGGTGGGGCGCTCTGAATGGCGCTGAAGAGGTGGGGCACGTGGTCGAGGCAGTGCTGAGGGCAAGCTGCCCTGGCTCCACCCCTTCCAATCTAGGCTCCGCCCCTTTCCGGGGCACTGAGCCACCCCTGCCCAAGAGCTTAGCAAATCAGTGAGGCATTTACAAAGTTTGCCTGGCTCCACTACAGTGCCAGAAAGCACTCAGCCAGAGGATTGGGCATCTCAGGGCATGTCTACACTGCCGGGCTAAAGTTGGAATGAGCTACGCAACTTGAGCTACGTCAATTGCGTAGCTAAAGTTGAAATACTTATTTCATTTTTTGATGCTGTCTACACAGCAGGAAGTCCGAGGAAGGGTACTCTTCCTTTGACTTCCCTTACTCCTCATAAAATGAGAGTTACAGGAGTTGGAGTAAGAAGTCCTCCAGCTCACCATTATTTCAACAATATGTTGAAATAAGGGCTTGTAGTGTAGACGCAGACTTTGTTATTTTGGAATAACATCAATTATTTTGAAATAATGCTGCTGTGTAGACATAGCCTCCATGCTCTCTTCTTCTTCAGATGGCATCGGTGGCCACAGTTAATGCTGGGTGACTTACTGGGGGACATTTACCCGTTTCAAAATTCTGCATTTCTTTTATATTTAACCTCAACTTTGGATTTTCTATTCTTCCCATTCTTTTTATTTGTAAACCATTTTTACTTTCAATGAACTGACATGTAGTCTCAGTCTTAATTCAGCTTTAACTTGGCTGTCAATGTGACAATGTCAGAAAACATCTCCGTGATATACCATAATACATTTATTAGGTAGCTTGTCTACGGTTTCATACAAAAGCTCTCAGTCTACTGAAGTGCAATTTAGACCTGGGAAGATACCAAATGTTACTGCAGAGTCTTTGCTCCCCAAGGACTTGCTGTTTAATCTTGGATCGATTTAGTAGCAGTCAGCAGTCAGTATCAGAAACAGAGCAACATAATTAGGGCTATCATCTGCCAGACACCGTATATGTTCTGTTTATCAGTGAACGGACTAAGCATTAGGGGCCAAATTTATTGGTGATGTAATGTCTTTGAACTCAGAGGAACACAACTGGGAAAGGGAATGAGGAATTTGACTTTATGGACTAGAGTGTGATTGTGAAGGAGCATCAGGACTAGCGAGAGTGTAAGAAAAACAGCTGGGTGGGCACCAGATTTTCCATTTTCTGTGGAATTCTGCTCATTTTCTCTCTCTCATTCCAGAACAGATTGAGAAAAAAAATCAAAACTGTCTGCAAACAAAATTATAAAATTTTTCTCCTGTTGGATCAATCAAAACATTTAATTCCGATTGGACTGTTTAAAATATATACAGGCAGTCCCCGGGTTACATACATGATAGGGACTGTAGGTTTGTTCTTAAGTTGAATTTGTATGTAAGGCGGAACTGGCTTCCAGATTCAGCCGCTGCTGAAACTGACCAGCGGCTGACTACAGGAAGCCCGAGGCAGAGTTGCTCTGCCCTGGGCTGCCTGGAATCAGCCGCTGATCAGTTTCAACAGCAGCTGAATCTGGATGCCTAGGACAAAGCAGCTGGGGCGCTGCCGGGTAGGTCCCTGCAGGGGCGGCGCTGCGGGGACCAACCGGGCAGCACCCCAGCTGCTCTGTCCCAGGTGTCCCCAAGTCAGCCGCTGCTGAAACTGATCAGAGGCTGATTCCAGGAAGCCCGGGGCAGAGCAACTCTGCCTCGGGCTTCCTGTAGTCAGCCGCTGATCAGTTTAAGCAGCGGCTGATTTGGGGACACCTGGGTAAGAGCAGCTGGGGTGCTGCCCGGTTGGTCCAGTAGTGCCGAGGAGCGGCGCTGCAGGACCAACCCAGCAGCCCCAGATGCTCTACCCCAGGCGAGAAAAACCTGGTCTGCTGGGGGGCGCACTAGCTGTGCCCCCCAGCAGACCAGGGAAATCTGGGCAGCGGGACCGCGGAGATGCGCTGCGGTCCCGCCCACATCCTCCCCAGCTTTGCTCCGTGTCTCCCTGGTCTGCTGGGGGGTCTCCAGGAAGACGAGGAGCAAAGCCGCGGAGGGGCTCGGGCAGCGGGGCAGCCCAGGCGCTTCTGGGCTGTCCCACTGCCGGCTTCCGCCGAGGCTTTGCAAAGCCGCAGAGGGGCTCGGGCAGCCGGGCAGCCCAGGTGCACCTGGGCTGTCCCGCTGCCGGCTTCCCCCAAGGCTTTGCAAAGCCGCGGAGGGGTTGGGGCTGCGGGGCAGCCCAGGCACGCCTGGGCTGTCCCGCTGCTGGCTTCCCCCGAGGCTTTGCAAAGCTGCGGAGGGGCTGGGGCTTTGCTCCGCGTCTTCCTGGTCTGCAGACCAGGGAGACGCGGAGCAGCTTTTCTCGCCCCGAAGTACACGGGCGGCGGGACCGCAAGGTTCCGCAGTCCGTGTCCTCCGGGGCGAGAAAAGCCCCGTTCGTAACTGCGGATCCGACATAAGTTGGATCCGCGTAAGTCGGGGACTGCCTGTATGTCAAAGCATTCTATTCCAGAAACATGAAACCAGACTCTGAAAGTATTAGTGGAATGCTGTGTTGGATTCTTAAAACTGAAACTTCATCTAAATCACCATGTTCCCCAAAAACTTTTCACTTTCAATGAATCAATGTTTTCCAGCAGAAAAATGTGCAATACTGTAGTAGCATTTCCAAATAGCTCTTCTCAAGAAGCCTCCCTCCTTGTATCTAGGTGCAAGAGATAGACACCATTCATGCCCTTGTGCTCCCTAGGGGTACATCTACACTACATGCCTCTGGTGACAGAGGCATGTAGATTAGGCTACCCGGCATAGCGAAATGAAGCAGCAATTTAAATAATCGCAGCTTCATTTAAATTTAAATGGCTGCCGCGCTGTGCCAATCAGCTGTTTGTCGGCTCAGCACGCTAGTCTGGATGTTCTGCGGTCAACATCAAAGGCATTTGTCGACCTCCCCGGTAAACCTCATCCCACAAGGCATACTGGGGAGGTTGGCAAATGCCTTTGATGTCGACCGCGGAGTGTCCAGACTAGCGCACTGAGCCGACAAACAACTGATTGGCATAGCGCGGCAGCCATTTAAATTTAAATGAAGCGGCAATTATTTAAATTGCTGCTTCATTTCCCTATGCCGGGTGGCCTATTCTACATGCCTCTGGCGACAGAGGCATGTAGTCTAGACATACCCTTGGTGCCTAATCCTGTCACCATAACTCACATCATATAGAACATTCATTACTCACTGAATAGTTGTGATTTCCATGGGTGGCAGAACCAAGCCCATAAAGACAATGGTAGAACTATGTCCTGCCCGGAAACCCTTTAGACTACCCAGCAGTACTGGCTCAGCAGCACAATGGGAAAAGTCACACCCAGTCCTCGCTCTGCTCCTCCTCATAATCTAGGCACTAACCATTTGTTTCTCCCTCAGGCATGACATATCTGGAAATTCCCACTAGACACGTGGTGTCTGCAGTACTTTCCAATTCAGGCTATGTGGTTTAAGCCACAGTTTAGCCCTATGAGTTCACACCTTCCCTGTGAATGGGGCCCTTGATGGCAGCCTCAAAAGCCCATGTAGAAAAAGTTCACAGTGTACTCAGCAAGGCTATGTCTATACTGACGGCTTCTTGCACAAGAACATCTTGTGCAAGGGTTCTTGTGCAAGAACACATCCACACTGCCATGTGCGAGCAGTGCTTTTGCGCAAGAGCGCCCATGCCAGTGTGGACGCTCTCTTGCACAAGAAAGCTCTGATGGCCATTTTAGCCATAGAACTTTCTTGCACAAGAAATCCCTGCCGAGCATCCACACTGCTCTCTTGCACAAGAGCTCATGCGCAAGGGGGCTTACACCTGATAAAAAAGAGCATAGTGCTTGCGCAAGAAGCCCTCTCTTACCACGCCATACTGTCAATTTCCTTGCGCAAGAGCTGGCAGGTAGTGTGGACGCTCTGCAGATTCTTGCGCAAGAACGGCTATATTGCGCAAGAAGCTGCAAGTGTTGACATAGCCCAAGAGTGGATTAATTTTTCCAACCGCTTTAAAAGTTCTCATCTGTTCTAGCAATAGCTGGACACCCACTCTGCATTCCACAAGAGCAAGAGTCAAACTGAATATATGGAAATCACTTTGGAAACAGCTGGTGAGAGATGAGCTATGGCACGCTGATAACTTGCCTTCCACGAACACAAAATGGATCAATCTGGCAGAAAAGCAGTGATGTATCCTGAGACTCAGCTATTGTGGCCAAATGGGGAATTGGGGCAAGTCTGGCTGTTGTTAAACTAGCAGAGGGGTCTCCTGTTTGGCATTCTGCTGCGAGTCTCTCTGTTATGTCATGTTGGTTCAACTCTAGCTTACCTATTCAAAACAGTTATTCTGATGATGTCACCAGAACTATCTGCATGAGCAGAGGACACAGAGTTTGACTTGCTATGCTATTTACAAGGATGGCGGGCGAGGGTTAGGGTTAGGGCTAGGGGGTGGCAGAATGAAACAAGGAACTAACTTTGTCACTCCTTTGTGTTATAAAAAAAACTCACTCAGGTTCACTGAAATTACATTCTTGAGGCTAAATTAAAAGCAGTTTACATGGAAAAGAAACCTCTGGGTTTGGAGCAAAGGACTGGAACCCAGGGGTGTTGGATTCTATTTTGGTCTCTATCAATGACTTTGAGACTGCCCTTAGGTAAATCACTTTGGCTACGTCTACACTGGCAGCTTCTTGTGCAAGAGCTGCTTTGCGGAAGAGTTCTTGCGCAAAAAGTCTTCCACAAGAGCACGTCTACACTGCCATGTGCTTTTGCGCAAGAGATGTGCTTTTGCACAAGAGCATCTATGGCAGTGTGGATGCTCTCTTGCGCAAGAAAGCTCTGATGGCCATTCTAGCCATAGGGGTTTCTTGTGCAAGAAATTCATGTTGCCTGTCTACACTGCCCTCTTGTGCAAGAGCTCTTGTGCAAGAGGGCTTATTCCTCGTGGGGAGAGGAATAATTCTTCTGGAAGAAGCCCTGTTTTCCAATGCTGAATGTAAATTTATGTGTGCAAGAACACACATGCAGTGTAGACACCCGGCAAGTTTTTGCGCAAGAACAGCTGTTCTTGAGCAAGAAGCTGTTAGTGTAGACATAGCCTTTATATCTTGTATCCATCTGCAACATGAGTCTAATGATGTTCACTTACTTACTTTACAAGGGTAAATGTCTTAGATGTCTTAATGTCTTCAGATGTTACTGAATTGAAAACCATAATTAAAAGACAATGGTTATTATTATTAAAATTTTCAACTTGAATTCTGTTGGCTGCTTCCAAGAAAGGCTCTGATTTTGAAGGGAAAATAAAAGAACTTAAGAACGGCCATATTAGGACAGACCGAAGGTCTTTTCTGATAGGCTATGTCTAGACTGCAAGCCTCTTTCGAAAGAGGCTCTTTCGAAAGATACTTTTGAAAGAGCCTCTTTCGAAAGAGAGCGTCTAGACTGCACGTTGAACTTTCGAAAAAGCGGCTTGCTTTTTCGAAAGAAAGCATCCAGTGAGTCTGGATGCTCTCTTTCGAAGAAGCCCTATTTATATTGAAGAACGCCTTCTTTCGAAAGAGGAACTTTCGAAAGAAGGCGTTCTTCCTCGTGAAATGAGGATTACCGCCATCGAAAGAAAAGCCGCGTTCTTTCGATTTAATTTCGAAAGAACGCAGCTTGAGTCTGGACGCAGGGGAAGTTTTTTCGGAAAAAGGCTACTTTTCCCGAAAAAACCCCTGAGTCTGGACACAGCCATAGTAGCCAATGCCAGATGCCCAAGAGGGAGTAAACTGAACAGGTAATCATTAAGTAATCCCTCTCTTGTCATCCATTTCCACCTACCTAGATGACCTACCTAGGCAGAAAAGGTGGGCGAGACTTTTTTAAAACAATTATCAAAATCTTCCAAAGCGCAGGATTTGGTGGTGATGGGGGACTTCAACTATCCAGACATCTGTTGGAAAACTAACACAGCAGGGCACAAAAACCAGGACTATGTAGCACTTTAAAGACTAACAAGATGGTTTATTAGATGATGAGCTTTCGTGGGCCAGACCCACTTCCTCAGATCAAATAGTGGAAGAAAATTGGCACAACCATATATACCAAAGGATACAATTAAAAAAAAAGTGAACACCAGACTAACACGGCTAAGTTTCTATCACTATTCTACGAGCAGGGCACAGACTATCTAATACGTTCTTGGATTGCATTGGAGACAATGTTTTTATTTTAGAAGGTTGAAAAAACTACTAGTGGGGAAGCTGTTCCTGATTTGATTTTAACAAATAAGGAGGGACTGGTTGAAAATTTGAAAGTGGAAGGCAGCTTGGGTGGAAGTGATCATGAAATCATAGAGTTCATGATTCTAAGGAATGGTAGAAGGGAGAACAGCAAAATAGACAATGGATTTCAGGAAGGCAGATTTTAGTAAGCTCAGAACTGGTAAGTAAGGTCCCATGGGAAGCAAGACTAAGAAGAAAAACAACTGAAGAGAGATAGCAGTTTTTTAAAGGGACATTATTAAGGGCCAAAACGCAAACTATTCTGCTGCATAGCAAAGATAAAAGTATTGCAGGAGACTACCTTGGATCAACCAGGAGACCTTACATGATCTAAAAATCAAAAAGGAGTAGTATAAAAAGTGGAAACTAGGTCAAGTAACAAAGGATGAATATAAGCAAACAACATTGGTATGAAGAGGTTTCCACATCTGTTTGCAGTATTCAAGATGTGGACATACCATGGTTTTATATAAAGGCAATAAGATATTCTCTGTCTTATTCTCTATCCCTTGTTTAATGATTCTTAACATTCTGTTTGCTTTTGTGACTGCTGCTGCACACTGAGTGGATGTTTTCAGAGAACTATTCACAATGACTCCAAGATCTCTCTCCTGTGTGGTTATAGCTAAATTTAGTCCCGTCATTTTGTATTTGCAGTTGGAATAGTTTTTTCCAATGTGTATTACTTTGCATTGATCAGCATTAAAATTAATTTGCCGTTTTGTTGCCCCATCACCTTATTTTGTGAGATTCTTTTGATGCTTTTCACAGTCTGCTTTCTTCTTAACTATCTTGAGCAGTTTAGTATCATCTGCAAATGTTGCCACCTCACTGTTTACCCCTTTCTCCAGATCATTTATAAATTGGTTAAATAGAGTTGGTCCCAGTATGGACCCTTGGGGGACCTCACTAGTTACTTCTCTCCACTCTGAAAACTTTCCATTTATTCTTTCCCTTTGTTTCCTGTCTTTTAACCAATTATCAGCCCATGAAAGGACCTTCCCTCTTGTCTCATGACAACTAACTTTACTTAAGAGCCTTTGGTGAGATACCTTGTCAAAGGCTTTCTGGAAATCTAAGTATGCTCTATCCACTGTATCCCCCTTGTCCACATGTTTGTTGACCCCCTCAAAAAGCTCTACCTGGATTAGTAAGACATGATTTCCCTTTACAGAATCCATGTTGACTTTTCCCCCCAAAATTAGGTTAATCTATGTGTCTGACAATTTTATTCTTTACTATAGTTTCAACTACAATAGTTTCAACTATGTCTATTGCCCGGTACTGAAGTTAGACTTACCAGTCTGTAATTGCCAGGATCACCTCTAGAGCCCTTTCTAAATATTGGCATCACATTAGCTATCTTCCAGTCATTAGGTAAAGAATAAAATGAAATATAAACTTCATCCTGCTCTTAAAGTTGTTTGTTACTTCTAGCAGGCTGGAGTGAAGTTTTTGGCAATGCAGGGTGCTACATGTTGCAATTCTACGGAGCTGTCCTAATGTATTTTGCAAGCACGAAGAAGAGGTTCAAAGTAATCTGAATGGGCACTGGATAGATAAATAATTCCCACTGCATACTTAAGTAAGTAATGCTACTTGAATAATTTTATTTTAATAAAAATCCATGGGTGAGGAGGAGGCAATTAGCAGTAAGAGAAGCTCCAGATTTAAGAAAACCCACCAGCAGAGAGCTTCTTTTGTCAGGAGACTTACATTAAACAGCATTAAATGGATATCCTTCCAGGATATAATGGACAGATGGGAAGGATAAATCTAAAGCCCACAGAAATCAATATGAGTCTTTTCACTGACTTCAAAGGGCTATGAATCAGACCCTTAGTTCTCATTTTCACCTGTTAAAGAACTAAACCAACCCAACTCCAATCTTATTTCTTGGGCTAACCATTATGACTAGGGTAATATGTCTATTGTGTTTAACCTTTTTGTCTTTATCTAGCTTCAATAGCAAATCACAGCCACTTTCAATCTAACTTCATAAGAAATCTTTCAAATTCCTCCTTTCTTTGAAGTTACAAGTGAATTAGAGGCGTGGTCCTGCAAGCCAGCAGCCCCACTGGTGTTAGCAGCTCTATTCATTTATGTATACAACAGGGGTTCTTCTGTTCTGCAACCAGCCAGCCTGCACTCACGGGTGTAGAAAGTAGCTGGACTGGGCCCTATAGTTTTAATTCATTAAAAGTCGTTTTTTCTCATAATAATTTCCATTGTATAGTGCATGTTCCCAGTTCCTTAGGCTGAAACCTGACTGATCCTGGCAAAGTAAAATGAACTAGAGAATCCTTGGTGTTTTATCAATGGCAAATACCTTAAAAACCTCCCTGCTATCCTTAAGAATCTTCACAGCTTCAGCTGGCTGACTTGAAGACATCAGAGGGGTAGCCGAGTTAGTCTGTAACTGGAAAAACTTAAGAAACAACAAATAGTCTGGCAGCACCTTAAAGACGAACAAAACATGTGGATAGTGTCATGAGCTTTCGTGGGTACAACTGACAGTCTGTGCTCTCTATAAGCCACATCGTCAGAGCCCTCCTTTGACTTTGCAAGAAAGTGAGGCTTCCCTGTGTTGTTCTGCTCAGATTGTGACTCCTTGCTGAGAAGAAGCTAGCAAAACACACTTGCCCAATGCTACCAACCATCAACACATGGGTAGGGAGGGAGCAGACATGGTTAGGGAATGAGAGGAGATCTGGCTTCATCTCCTTTCCATAATCCTGTCATATATTAGCAACCTGGGCAGGGTACACAGACATGAGTAAGCTGCTCTCTGCTACAGGGAACAGGTACATTTTTCCCGCATCCTTTCACTTTGGTGTTCCCAGGGATAGACTGCTTACATGGTTTTAGAAAAACATCTCTGGTGGGTATCGCTAACAGCAGTAGTGCTTCAATACAGCTGCCAAGCATAGTTAGATATTTAAATTAAAGTAACAACCCCTCCCTCTCCACTTACACCAGACCCTAGGTGCTGTAGTGCATAATTGGCTACTTTTTAAACAAAATGTCATTTTGATGTTCCCCAAAAAAGCCTTCTGTGATGACGCGTTGGGGTTTTCCCGTCTCCTGCACCCCCGTAATGGCATGGACAGATGCCACCAGCCAGTAGAATAGAGGGAGTTGATTGCTTCTCTAGGATACAGCACAGCACAGATGTAATCTGGTTCCAGGGCAGGCCTAGGATGCCTCAGCCCCCCTTGAGATGGGGGAGACTGGACCCCTAAATTCCAGCCCCTTTCCCTAGGCTGTCTCCTCCATGCTCCCAGACAGAAACTAACTAACTCACATCCAGCCCTGCCCCCACCCAGGGCTCCACTCCCCTTCTTCCCATTGTTCCACTCCCTGGGAGATAACTGGTCAGACAGGTTCTTAGCCCCCTTGCATAATGACTCATCCCCTGCCCTGTTGGGTCGTGCTGCAGCCAGCAGCCAGTGGAGGTCACTCACAACCCACTGCCCAGCATAGCAACCAGCAAGGTACCCCCCACTACGTCATACCTTCTAAAGGGGATAACTTCACATGCAAGGAAATGCTAGTGAACCCGCCTCACACCACAGATCAGAACAAATGCCTCTAACAGCGCTTTAAAAACACTGAGGTGGGGAAAGAACAGCTTCAGTCAGCAAGTTCCATCCTTTTGCTTTCACACTCCCACTTCCTTTGTAGACCTCCCACAATCCCTCTGCTCAAGAAAAGCAACATACAAGCAGACAAGACCCAGTCAGCTGCAGCAATGCTGGACCTGGAGTCCAAACAGTTGCCATTATGAGCCTGATGTGCTGGAGAATGAAGGCAGGAGTGGCCCGTCCATATAGGCGAACTAGGCGGTCACCTAGGGCACCAAGTTAAATGGGGCGCCAAATGGTGGCACAATATCATTGAGGGGTTTGGAGGTGGGGGCGCCGATTGCATGGTTCACCTAGGGCACCAATTGCTGGCAGCTAGTCTAGGACCGCTCCTGAATGAGGGTCAGCTTCCGACCCTGTTAGAAGGATGCATCATGTCCAATCAGTAACATCAGCCCCCAGCAGAGCGCCACTACAACTTGAAATCCTTAAATCATGACTTGAGGTCTTCAGTAATTCAGCCAGAGGTGACGCGTCTATTACAAGAGTGTGTGTTGGAGAGGTGGGAGGGGCGCCGTGAGGTTCTGCGGCCTGCAGTCTGCCCTTAGAAGCTACGAGGAGATGAGAAATAGCTCTTGAGATGCCCCTGCAAATGTCAAATGACACAGAGGTTGCCACGTGGCCCCTCTGGCCACGAAAACAAAAGCACGGAAGAGGAGTCACCAGCAATGGCCAACGAGGGGCACCATAAAGGGCCCAACTTTAGGCCTGTGGAAGTCATTTGGCGATTCCTCAGTGACTGCAGTGGGAGCAGAGCCAGGCACAAAATGGCCCCTTTGGATCAGGTGATCGTCAGCATAAATCCCTAAAGGAGTCTGACCCAAGCTCAAGGAATCAAGTATTCTCTTCTCCTCGTGCAAACAAAATGCCAAGCAACCTTTTATGACCTCGCGTGAGCGGGATCTTAGTTTTACAGCTTATCCTAAAGACAGTGATGCCAGCCTTGTAGAGCCATCGCCGCATTTTCTGGGATTCACTGACCCCCACGTAGCAATGAGTTCTAGCAAGGAGACAAGGAATGAGGAGGAGAGAAAAAATCCTAGAAGGGGTGCACAGGACCATTCAGAAATACTCAAGGATATAGGATGTAAAATGGATCAGATTGGAGCCCCCAGTGGTGAGAAAGGAGGTGGGGATAGGTCAGCGGAAGGATGGGGAAAAGAGGAACAGGAATCTATTGTAGTACATGCAACGTACAGAGGATAACATGTGAGAGAGCAGAAGAAAGAGAATACATTTGTCATTTAGTTCTGGTGATGGGTTATAATAATATATGGCTATATCTATCTCATAGAACTAGAAGGGACCTTGAGAAATCATTGAATCCAGTCCCCTACCTTTTTGGCAGGTCTAAGTACCATCCCTGACAGATTTGCCTCAGCTCCCTAAATAGTCCCCTTAAGATAGGAACTCACCACCTGGGGTTTATTAGGCCAATGCTCAAACCACTGAGCTATCCCTCCCCAACAATGAGTGGCCAACCTGTAGCTCCTGCCCTCCCCCACAGAGCCTCCTCAGGGCCACAACACAGCTGACCACACTGGGCAGGAGGCGTGGGGAAGGAAGAGGAGGTGCTGATCGGTGGGGCTGCTGGTGGGCAAAAGATGCTGGAGACGGGAGAGGAGGCACCTGATGGGGACTGCTGACAAATTACCGTTGCTCTTTGGCGATGTACGTTGGAAAACGGTGGCTCCTCCTCAGACTCAGGTTAGATGATACTTTTGATGTAGACGGTATTCTGGTCATCAGTATCACAGAAGCACATCAGAGGGACAAGACAAATAGATACTGGGCTAACTGGACCCAGTCCTGCTCCCTTGGAAGTTAGTAGGAGTTTTGCTATTAATATCAGAATGTCTATACTGGGTCAGACCAAAGGTCCATCCAGCCCAGTCTCCTATCTGCCAACAGTGTCCAATGCCTGGTGCCCCAGAAGGAAGGGACACTGGTTTTGATGGGATCAGGATCAGGCCCATTATAGGTTCTGAAAGTGAGTGTACATTTTATATATCTCCTACGATAGCTGCTCTGACGTCTTTTCTGAGGTAGCACACTATTTGGTTAGCCCTGCTGTGTGCATAGTTGGGCTTTTTCTATGAAAACAACAACACACCACATAGAGATGAATGCAAATCCTTGGGGATGCTGAGAAAGGTTTGTGAGATACAGGCACTCAATTCCAGGAGAGGTGACAGTGCAAGCATCACAGGGTCCGATGCAGAATGTGGCAGCTGGTTGTGTAGGGTGGTACTGGGAATTAAAGTTCTGTGGAGCTCTGTCAAAAAAAGCATGGACAGGGCAGGATATCTTTGTGGAAAAGGAGAGGTTCTGGCTGCTGATAATGTGATGACAACAGTTTTTCAGGCAATATCAAAGGGCTTTTCCCCACCCCCGCTTCAGGAAGTGTCCTTCCCACAACTTGTCTTTACATATCCCATGGAGAAATATATTTGAGCCTGCCTACAAAAGCCTGCTTGATCTTAAACTGGACGTGGGTGAGAGTATCTCCATAAAGGGTGAAGCATGCTGCCAAGATCTCCATCAGGGCTGTCCCACAACATTTTGGCACCTGAGGTGGGGAGCTCAAATGACGCCCCCATATCCCCTCGCTTGGGCCAAAACTTTGAAAGGTCTTAATTCTGCCTTCTTCCTGTTCTACTCCTCTCATGGTACTGCTCTGCTGCCTACCCAAATAAAGGAGAACTAACAGCAGCTACCCAAGGAGAACTAACAGCAGCAGACACAATTTTCTACACTCTGGGTCCTAGTGGCGCTCCCCCCAGTCTGGCGCCTGAGGCAGCTGCCTCAGTTTGTCTCATGGTAGGGCCAGCCCTGATCACCGTGGGAGTCAATGAGCCACATTCATCTCTTTGCAGGTACACATTGACTTTAGCGAATGCACAATGTCAGCTTATATCAAACATATTCATGAACCAGCACAGTGAATTATTATTTTATATTTATAGAATACCCAGAACATCCACAGAAATAAGGGATGTCACATAGGCCTTCTTAATCAAGAAGGAGATTATGGAGAGGTGGCATAGCTTGTCAAAAACAGAAAATATCTAACTGGTGAAATATGACTACAGCAAATGCCTTTCATCTCTGAAAGACTTGGTACTCAAGACCATCTTGGAAAATCTACTTTAATTATCAAATTTAAGAATCAAAATGTGATTTTTATTAGTTTAAATTAGTGTGATTTGATACACCTTGTACATATGTAATCTTGTGAGTACCTGTATAAGAAAAGGTTTACATTTTTACTGAGCTTTGTAGCTTCATTGGCAAAAAATATTTTATGTCCTCTCAGTTTCATTAAACATATGAAGATTACTGATCACATATCTTTTTAGAGATATTAACCAGTCAAGTAATTTTTACCTATGTAGACCCAAGTAAAGGGGCTTCTTGCACTGCTAAAAGACTACTCTCTGTAGTAAGTTTCTGCAAGGGTTGCAAGAACAGGGGTTTTGCAAAATCAGCCCTTTGTGTTTGAGTGTCATCCATGCATTCATTTCCATGAGTTATAGTCAGAGAATTCAAACTCATTACTGTTTTGTATATTATTGTAGCAAATAAAATTAGTTTCAGGCAACCAGAAAAGTCCATATTTATGGCAAAAATCACACATCTATAAAATGTGACTGTCTGAAGAAAAAACACAGCTGTTCCTTTGCCAATCAGAAAGCTGCTTTGAAAGGTCAGTGTCACACACAAAGCATACATGGCTGCAATACTGAATTAGTTGGTTTAACAGACAAAGTCAATCAGAATAAAACTTTGTGACCAAGGTAACAGAACATGGAAGAGTTTATTTGAATCGCCTTTGCCTCCATGTTTTATGTCTGCTAAATGCTTATTTGGCAGGATAGCATGAAGTTGGGACACTGATGCCACTGGGACTATTATTTCCTTAATGGTTTTGGCTCCGTAAGGTGCTTAAACACATGCCTAACATTAAGCCAGCAAACAGTGCCATGGATGCCAATGGGACATCTCAAAAGTAAACATTCTCCGGTACCTTACTGAATCAGGACCTGTATTCTTAGTAGAGTGCCAACAACAATGAAGGAAGAAAAATGCTTCAGAATTCAGAATTGGACATTTAATATTACAGCTTCCTTAAGAGTGAAGATATCTCCGTCTCCTTTATATCAACTGCAATCAGCACTAGGAACCAGCTTCCTCCCAGCCTTGCTGATATCAGTGTCTGACTGGACACAAAGCAGCTGGATAAAATCTGACCTGTCCTGAGTAAAATTAGGATCACAAGGATGCTGGTAGGACAAGGGGGGCAGTTTAGAAGAATCTGACTTGCTAGTGCGTAACCCCCACTTATCAAGAGCATCTGCCCTCAAAATGTCAAATTAGGCTGTAGCTCTGGACTCCTTCTGGCATCTCATTACTGCTGGCTGCCCAAAAAGGCATGGTGTCAAAAAATCACGCACTTTCACCTGTGACTGGCCCAAAGATGTACCTCATCCCAATGGATGCAATTGGGCTATGGAGATCAGGCTGTGGAGATTCATTCATTTTTGACCTCCAAGTGTGTACACTGTGATTACAATGGATTCCATGCATTAATCTAGGAATAAAAGCACATATCCCACCCAACACAATAGCCCTTCTGCTTATTAACCCATTGCTTTGCTCTCCATCTCCTTGGCTCCCCACTGACTTTAGAGTCCAGTTCTAGGTCTCTGTCCTGACATTCAAAGTTCTTTATGCGATTGCCCCAAGCAGAGTATAATACTTTAATGGAAAGGAAAGACTGGCTCCTTCTTTGGTCCCACAGCTCAGGAACATACAGGCCATACGGTACTGCAAGGAGGCAGCTGTCAGGCCACACAGAGGGGCATGCATGTCTGTGCTCACCTACTTTGCCCTCTGCAGCGGTTTTAAAGAAGTAATGTTTGAGAGGAAGTTTTAAAGGCAAAGGCTGACTTGATCCAGAACATTATTGCCTTTTCCCAGGTTTCGGGACAGGGGAGAGCAAAATAAATTAAAAAGGAAACAAAACCACCAAAACCCTTGGGTAGGCGTCCAGGTGAATTGAGAGGAGGAAGGGGAGGGGGGCGGCATGTTGCGGTGTTTGGAATTCCCTCTGTACCTGAGATGGGTCCGATCAGCAACCTTCAGAGCCAAATCTGAGCTCTCCTGAGTTGGAGCATGCCCTTGACAGCTAGGGAGCCAGCTGCAGAGTTCGCCTAAGTTTGCGGAGGTGGGGGGTGAGATGGGAAGCCCAGGCTCCTTGCTGTACCGCAGGAGAGCGGGGAACGCTGTTTCATGGAGGGAAGGGTTGCAATGGACACTGAAATAGGGGCCCCAGTGGGGAAAGGCGCATAGGCGAAGGGAAGTCTGGGGGAACAGCCCAGCTGTCTTCCACGTTCCATCCGGCGCCCCGAGCAAGGGGTCAAGTTAGAGCTCGGGGAAGACCCGAGCGTCCAGGCTGCAAACCGAGGCTCATTCAGGAGCCGAGCAGGCAGCGAGCGGCTGCGGGATGGGGCTGGCTTGGGGGGGAAAACGGGGGGAGCAGGAGGAGGCTGCTGCCTCTGCCGGGGGGGCTCTGCCGGCCACTCACCATGATGGAGAAGACGAAGGCCACGATGTTGATGGGGTACGCGGGGCAGAAGCAGGAGAAGATGGTGAGGGCCAGGTAGTTCTTGGGCATGGGTTCGTCCCGCGGCAGCTCATCCTGCAGCCGGGTCTCGGGGCCGCTGTCCAGCGCCCGCTTGCTGTCTGAGTTGGCGGCGAGGTCCGACATGGGCAGCAGGCACCGGAGGCTGGGGGCGCAGGGGGGGCGCAAGTCGGCGAAAGGCTCCGCTCTCTGCGCGGCGAGCCGGGCTGGAGGGGCAGAAATCCCAGCGCAGGGCTCAGGGGAGCCGTGACCTCACCCCTCATCTCTCCTCCTCCGCCCCCTGCCGCAGGGACCGGAGCCAAAAAAGCCCGTCGGAGAAGCCACCGCGCTGCGCCGCCGGCGCCTCCTTCGCCCCAGACCCAGCCTGCGCGCCTCCCTCGCAGGGCGCTTGGGCAGGGCTGCCCCAGCGGGTGCCGCTGTCCTGAGTCCGCCCCGAGGGGAGTCCAGGTGAGGGACCCCCCCCCTCCCGCTCCCCAGCGCAGGGCTGGGGCAAGAGAGCCGCGCGCTGAGCCCGGGGCGCGTTGGGGGCAGCCCGGGTCCCCCGTGCCAGCAGAGTGAGCGCTGGAGAGGCGAAGTCACCGCGCCCCGCTGCCTGCGGCGGCTCTGGCGGCTGGGAGCTTTCGGTGCCCGGTGCCAGCTGCCAGGGAGACAGAAATATAACCCGTCTCCAGCCTGCCAGCGAGCGGAGGTGGGCACATGGGTGGAGCAGCCGGGCACCGTCTAGGCACCCCTTACTGCCCAGCAACCCCTTGGCACTGGGTGTCTAGTCCCACGAGCGCACAGGGCTACAAGCCGGAAAGCGCTGGCACTTTGTCAGCGACATGGGAATTGCCAGGCTGGGTCAGACCCAGCGCCTGGCTCTAGCACTGGATAGCCCCAGCTGCTTCGGAGAAAGGCGCAAGAGCCCGAGATGTGGGGAAATCTATCCCCCCTCCACTCACACTCAAAGGCATACACTGAGCTCTGCAGGCTGAAACCCTCGAGGTTTAACTTCCCTCCCATAGCATTATCCCCATTACGTGTAATCCTTTTGAATATAATTATCCATGTAAATGTCCAATTGGTGTGACTCTTCATGGTTTCTGGTGGCCTTGAGTTCCACATGCTCATGTCTTGTCTGAAAAAGGTATTGCCATTTATCCATTTTGAATCTGTCTGGTTTAGATTGGATTAAATGGTTAAGATGAACCAACTTGAATGGACCAATCCCTGAATGTTCTGCTTGATCTCAGCACACTGGGTATTCCTGCTGATTGCCACATGGACACCTGGGATCCATCACATTTTGCTTTTGGGGTAGAATGTGTTCACACTTTCAGAGAGGTCATTTATTTTTCATGAAGAATACTCCCACGCTCCCATAATGGTTTTCAGGTCGAGGAGAAGAGACAGGGAAAAATTCATCCACAGCTTCATTTTCAGAAGCCAGGCTCCAACGCTGCAATGGGGCGTTTATCTTAGGCAGGGCCAAGAGCCTTTTTTGGGTTGGGGGCTGCCGACCCACAGAAAACTCATTTGCAGGCCGCACTCAAGTGAGAAGCAAAAAACAAAAACAAAAACAAACAAACAAACAAAAATCCTCACTGATGTGGCCCCCGACTGAGAAGCAGAAAGACACTCCCCACATTCCCCTCTCACCACAGAGCCTGGGGGGGACCAGGCTAATAGAGTTTATGTGTGCCAGTCCTATGGTGGGGGAGGGGGATGGAGTGCCAGTACAGGGTCCACAATGCTTGAGGGTGGGAAGAGTCCTGAGCTTCCCCCTTAAAGTTGTTCTCTTGACCCAAACCCCTCATATCCAAACCACCTCATTATTTGAATCCCTTCCTCATCTCCTCTGGGCTTCTTGCTGGGGCACAAGGCAGGAACTCAGATAATGGAGCTGAGCCCTCCAGCCAGGAGCGTGACATGAAGGAGAAAGGCAGCACAGGGAGCCCTCTGCTGGTGCAGCCACAGGAGTGAGCGAGGGAAACAGAGATTCCCCCCCCCCCCCCCTCAGCTAGCCAGGAGTGTGAGGAGAAGGAGGAGGAGGAACAACCCCTTATTTGCAGGGAAGACCACCCCACTGCTGAATGAATAGCTCCTGCCCTCCTGATTATCCAAAGAGAATCTATATCCTGCCTGCTATTTGGGTAATCAAGGGTGTACAGTATCAGAGCCCCTTCTGGAAAAAAAAAAGGTTCAGAGGGGTAGCTGAGTTAGTCTGTAACAGGAAAAACTTAAAAAACAGCAAAGAGTCAGCCTAGTAGCACTTTATAGACTAACAAAACATGTAGATGGGATCACGAGCTTTTGTGGGCACAGCCCATTTCTTCAGATGACCAGAGTGTTGGAAGTCCAGAGCCAGGAATAAATAAGGGAAGGGGGGGGGGGGAGAATGGAGGGGGAGAAGAAGGAGGACATTGAGTAGATAAGTTTCAAAGGGCTAGCCAAACAAGTCTGCAGCAGAAAAAACTTAAAAAACAACAAAGAGTCTAGTAGCACCTTAAAGTCTAAATAGTTACAAGAGGCTGATAAGAACCATTAGTAGTTTGCACTGGGAAAGGAGGAGTACTAACAGCAGATTCTTTCTACACAGACATCAAGAACCACTGGCACCTTCATTGTTTGGTGGGTTGAAAATGTGCGAGCCATCCGATATTGCGATTTAGACCATTTGCATGAGAGTTAAACTTGAGAATGAAGTGGAGTTCCAGTCCTTCTCTGTGTATTTGGCTTGTGGAATTGGTCCTTAGCCTGGGGAGGCAAGGAAGCATTACTCCCATTTTACAGATGGGGAATGGAGGCACAAAAGCTCTCACAGGACACCTGTGACAGACCAGAGACTTGAACCCAGGATGCCTACCTGCCCGGTTAGTGAGTCACTGGACAAGCCTTTCTCTCTCAGGCCCCAGTATCCACATGGAGCACCAACAAGTTCTTGGGCTGACAAGGTCAGGTGTAAAAACAAAGCCCATGGGTTAGTGCTTAATTCTTCTCAACAACATTCCATTTATTCATTAAAATTACAGCAAGGAGTCCTTGCTTGTGTTCAGTGCAATCCTTGGCTACACCATATCCTGCCAACCAATGAAGGAGTCAAAGAAGAGGAGGAGACAGGTATTTTATCTTCATATTTTTTTTAAAAAAATAATCCAGTCTTATGTACCTGATTCTTCCTAGAAGACTCTATGGACCACTAGAGAGCTCTCAGACTTATAACCTCCACGAAATGTATCAAGGGAAACCTGATTCTATTCCTCTTTGGACTTTCTACAGCACTCACCACTGGGTTATGTTAGGCTCTGATTCTGCATGATGTTTCCTTAGAGAGAACCCCCTGAGTCCATGAAGAACAATTTGCAGGATCCAGGGTTTCAACATGTCTCACCTGTCAGAAACTGCAACTCTTGGACCACAGAATGAGGAAAGGGGAAGGTAGCCAATTAGCCACCATCCATCAGGTCTGAATTCTTTCTGAAACTTCTTAAAACCTGGATGGTAATAATGGTTTGTATCTTCTCATTAGTCAATCTCAAAGCAGTTTCAGGTTTTTAAAAACATTGAACTTCTGCTACACCCAGGGTACAGAAAAGGAAGCGGCTCTCCACTCTGTGACTCCCCTGTTCCCGCAGCTGGGGGAATGCAGAGCCGCTCCATTGCGACAGGGAGAAGTGCTTGGGAACGAGGGATGTGGAGCCATGTGTGCCCCTGGGAGAACCCAGGAAGATGCGTTTGGGAATTCCTTCCTTCCTCAAGCTCTTTATCACTCCCCCTGCTCTGAGCCACCCTCACTTCACCCCACACTTAAATTTTTTAGAGGTACTGTGATATTGCAACACCCCCAAACCTCTTCCCAGGAAGGGGTGTGCAATACAACAGTACCCGTAAGAAATTTAAGTTACTCTCACCTCTGGATTAATGGAATACAGGCAGTCCCCGGGTTACGTACAAGATAGGGACTGTAGGTTTGTTCTTAAGTTGAATTTGTATGTAAGTCGGAACTGGCGTCCAGATTCAGCCGCTGTTGAAACTGACCAGCAGCGGCTGAATCGGACACACCTGGGGCAGAGCAGGTGGGGTGCTGCTGGGTTGGTCCCGCAGCGCGGCTCCTCGGCGCTACTGGACCAACCGGGCAGCACCCCAGCTGCTCTGCCCCAGGTGTCCCCAAGTCAGCCGCTGCTGAAACTGACCAGCGGCTGACTACAGGAAGCCCGAGGCAGAGCGAGCGGCGGGACCGCGGCGCGTCTCGGCAGTCCCTCCTCCCGCGTCCTCCGCGGTGAGAAAAGCCCCTCCATGTCTCCCTGGTCTGCTGGGGGGGGGGGCGCTAGCTCCACGTCTCCCTGATCTGCTGGGGGGAAGTGCCCCCCGCGCCGCCGGAGGTGGCGACAGTGGGGGAGGCGCCCCCCCCCCCGGTTCGTAACTAGGGGTCCGACTTAAGTCGGACTGACGTAACCCGGGGACTGCCTGTAGTAATCAGATGGGAAAAGTCATAAATCAGAATCACAAAGGAAACAATACCCCTAGTACATGAGAGATTATTTACTATCAAGCTTCCTAGATTAACATATTCACACACTTCCTTGATAACCTGACCAGCCTCACCTCTGGAATGCTGCAGAATCCCAGGATCCAGGTTCATTAATGCTAGTGTGGGAGCTGAAGAATTTAGGAGCAGTAAGGGAGCTAGAAAGCTATAGGAAGACTAGGAGAAACATAATTAAGAACCTGACTAAATCCAACTAAACAAGGAGATTTGCTCCTCTTAGAGATCCTGAGCATTCTGTGCCCACCTTCTATATCCAAACATAAATTTCTCATCCCTATAATATCAGGGTGGACTTACACTATAGGTTGGCATGTTTGTATGGATTAATGATAATTAACTCATTCTGACGTCTATTATTTCTGGCCAGAACTGGTTTGACAGTGGCTACTTCCACATTCTCTGTGGTGTATGTGTTAATGGATGTTAATTGGTCAGTGGCTAATCTGTGCCAAAGGTCACAAATGTAAATATGCTATCTTGCTCTAGCTCATTTTACGGGATGTGGCCTGTAGGTTCCTTGCATTACTGCCAAAATACTCTAGTACAAATCCATAAATCTATTATAATAAAACAAACAGCAAACCCATAAAAAAGATATAATAACCAAGCAAGCAGGCCAGCTTTGTGGGCTACACAATCTGCTCCTACCTTTTCTACCTTTTTTCTTTTTTTCCTTACCTTTTCTATCTTTCTTTTCTTTTTTTTCTAACCCTACCATAAAACTTCCTCAAAATGAATCCTAGAGCAGCAGTTGTTAACAAGGGGTAATTTGGCATATTTCAGGGGGGAATGCTTTTAAAATACAATAGGTGTTCAATTTTGTTCAACATAATATATGAGAAAACAAAATACATTAAAATGATTAATTATCATTTTCTTTTTGTCCATTGCCATTTAAAAAAGGAGGAAGGGTAATTTTGGTTTATTGATCAAGCTTATGGGGTAGTAATGCCAAAAAGGTGAAGAACCACTGTCCTAGAGTGTAAAAACAACCAATTTAAAAATGGTCAATGACAGAGACTCCACCATGACCCTGGTAAATTGTTCCAGAGGTTAATCACTCTCACTGATAAACATGTACACCTTATTTCCAGTCTGAATTTGTTGCGATTCACTTCCCAGCCATTGCATTGTGTTATATCTTTCTCTGCTAGAGCCCATTGCTAAAAATTTGTTCCTTAAGTAGAGGGAAGAGTATGAAATCAAGTCACTGTTCACCTTCTCTTTGGTAAAACAAATAGATTGAGCTCCTCGAGCCTATCACTGAAAGGCAGGTTTTCCAATCCTATAAATCATCCTCATGGCTCCTCTCTGAATCCTCTGCAATTTATTAGCATATTTCAATTGTGCAGTCAAGGACTGAACAGACTATTCCATCAGAGGTCACCCCACTGCCAAATCCAGAGGTATAATAACCTCTCTGCTCCGACCTGAGATTCCTCTGTTTATGCATCCACAAATTTCAGCAGTTCTTTGGCCACGCAAGGGGAGCTCACGTTTGGTTAACTATCCACCACGCCCACCTGCCCACGCACATTTTTTTCAGATACACATCTTCCCTTGAAGCCCCTCGTCATATAAGTATAGCCTACAATCTTTGCTGCTAGATGTGTACACTTCCATGTAAGCCATAAAAAGTGTGTATTGTTTGCTTGAACCTAGCCTGCCAAATGATCCATATTGCTCTGTTTCAATTACATATCCTCTTCATTACTTACCACTCCAGCAGTTTTTGTGTCATCTGCAACCTTTATTGATGATTTTATGGTTTCTTCCAGGTCACTGATACAAATGTTAAATATCAGGGCTCCACTAGAAACATATCTGTTTCACAATTGCCCATTTACAATTACATTTTGAGACCTTCCAATTAGCCAGGTTTTAATCCATTTAGTGTGTGTCATATTAATTTGATCTCTCTATTTTAAATCAAAATGTTATGTGTTACCAAATCAGATGCCTTACAAAAGACTAAGTACATTATATCAACACTATTACCTTTCTCAACTAAACCTGTAATCTCATAAAAATATATCAAGTTAGCTTGACAAGATCTATTTTCCATAAACTCATATTGATTGGCATTTATTATATTACCCTCCTGTAATTCTTCATTAATCAAGTCCTAGATCAGGTGCTCCATTATCTCGTCCAGGATCAATGTCAGATAGACAGACCTATTATTACCTAAGTCATCTCATTTCCTCTTTTACAGTATTGGCACAACATCCTCTGAGCAGTGACCTGGTGATGCAGCAAGGGGCATATTTGACACTGAACTCACAGTGCATTGGAACTAAAAAGCCCCACCACACAACTCTGATGTATGGAATTAGCCGCATTGATTTCAGAAGGCCCTGTTTGGGTAGGTGAGGACTTACTAATGTGAATAAAGCTTTCTGGATTGGCCCCTAATGCTGTTTTAACCCTTTCATGCCCCCTTTTCGGACCATTTACTTAAGTATTTGACTGGATGGTAGAATTACCCTTAAAATAATTACATCTCCTGTGACAAAACCCAGGTTGCTACCAGCACTCAGAGAAAATGTCAGCTGCCTTTGTTGGCTCCTCTAATGCTTGCTAGATGACATGTATGCCAGGGCGGAGGGCCCACACAACTTCCTGCACCCCATGGAAGCCCTTAGCAAGGCCTTGTGCATTGTGGGGAAGTTCACCCAGGCTGCCTTGTCTCCCGCAAGGAAGTGTGACCTTCTGCTCTTGAGCCCCTCAATGGAGCAATACTGGGCTGATGAGATACAACCGCATGTCTGGGGCCGGCCTGGTAGAAAGGCAAGTGGCCCTGATGGCCGAGTCACAGAGGAAAGTTCTAGAATTCTCCAGGCCTCTTCCAGAATCTGATGTGTGTGATGAAGGATCTGGCTCTTCAAAGGGATAATAAATATAGAGTAAGTTAAAATTTTTTAAAAACGACTGCCCACTTTCGTAAGTTTGGGAGTGTGGTGAGGAGACGTGGTCCTCCTAGCTGGGGATGCTGGGGAGATGCCCCAAGCTGCCTGGTGGGTGGAACCTGGATGTCCCCGCCCACGCCCACTATCTGTGGAAGGGTGGGATAGGAAGGGTAAGCATAAAAGGCTAGCCTCACTGCTCAGTTGCGGGGAAGCTGCTGGAGGCAGGAGACACTTCTATGTTACAGCTGGAGGCAAGCTCCAGGGAGAGCCGCTGTTACCTCAGAGACCAGCCTGAGCTGCTGGAAAGCACCAACGCTGTAGAGCTGCTGTCGATGTCCTTGGCGACGTACCCGGAGGAGCTGGAACAATACCCATAGGTTCAGGTACACCAGAGGGGGAGTGATGGAAGTGACTGTCGGTTAGCTAGTGCGCCTGAGTCCAGGTCAGTGTGATGCTGACTCAGTAGTGAACAGCCTTGCCACAGATAGGGCCCTGGGTTGGGATGTGGCAGAGCTGGGTGGGCCCACATTCCCCCTTGCCACCCGAACCCTGGCGCAGCATTACTCCCCCTCCATAGGACAGGAGGCCTGCACTGTGCCATACCAACCATTACCTGAGCGGCTGGACTGCTGTGATAGTCATCCCAGTCCGGCTTAGCAGCCAGGAAACCCGGATTGCAACTGAACTGTGTCTCTCCGACTGTGAGAGCAGATTGGGAGTTACCCTGTCCCTCTGGACACTATGAGTCCCTGGCTGTTGTTCAAGTGGCTCTGTTGCGGGGAAGTTGTGTGGGGAGGGTTAATAGTCTGCCCTGCCTGAGAACCTTAATGACTAAATCCCAACCCAGTCGAGACAACTAATTCCCCTTTTGTAGATCAGTTCCTAGACGATTGCAGTGAGGAATTGTGGCCCCCCCTTAGCCATGGACCTGGAGGGGTGGCCATTAGCATTACAGGGAATAGCAGGTGACATTTATTACCTTTCGTTCACCTCCCCACATTCTATTTTGAGGTCCAGTATCTACAATATCACAGTGTTTGCTTTCTCTTTCCTAAAATTCATTCTTGCATGTTTAAATGAGGTTCAAAATACTTTGCATGAAATCCTGGCTCCATTCAATTCACATGACTTTTGCTGTTTGACTTGAAATGGGCCAGGAGTTCACCATTTCTGTGTACCATCCTATGGGAAGATATATGTGTAGACAATATGTAAGCGTATAGAGAATAAGCATTTTTCAAGCTTTATCTTAGGGTCCTGGAATAAAACACATGTAGAAGGGCAACACACTGATCTATCAAAGTGTCCCAAGAAAAGATTCTAGATAGCTAGGAAATGGTAAGAATTACTCCAGTTTATTTACTTGCCAATTTTCCCATTAGTATTCAGGCACCAGCTTTCTGTAGCTGCAAAATGACTGATTTGGCCACCAGAGACTGCTAATGAAGAACAATAGCTTTTTGGCTAATCTTATTAGTACACCAATTTACCTTCTGAACGGAATACAATCTTGTTAGTTTACTCCAGAGGGGAGAAGAAAAATAAATACAAAAGTAGAACTGCAGGAATATTTAGCTAGATTTTCCTTTTTTCAGAGATAATGCCTTATAATCAGCATGTAACTGCTAAATGTGAATTAAAATAAAATATACCTACCTGTATTTTAGTTGTGAACAGTTAGGCTCTTAATGCTGATGGTATCAATATTATGGACACTGAAGTCCCCAGAATAAAACGCAATCATGTTGGTGCCGTAGAACTGCAATTGCCTAACACTCTGAAAATGCCTTTTTTCACAACTGCACTGACAGTTTTCAAAGCATGGCTCACCATTGATTTCCATGGGAGTTGAGGGCACAGAGAAGGTCCTTTGAGCACATTTCTGGAAGCCTTTTTTGGGGGGGGGGGGTGCATTTCTGCGATGAAGGACCCGATCCTACATTCCTAACTCAGGCATAGCTTTCATTGGGAAATTTGGCTGAAACAGCTTTGAAGGATCAGGCCTTAAGGAACTCCCCTCTCCCCTTAAACATTTCAGATGTGAGAGGACACAGAGGGTTACTCACCTTGTGCAGTAACAGGTTGTTTGAGATGTATGATGACGTGTTGGGGTTCCCCCGCCTCCTGCACCCCCAAATGGCATGAACAGACTCCCCCAGCCAGTAGAATGGAGGCAGTTTATTGCTTCTCCAGGATATAGCACAGCACAGATGTAATCTGGTTACAGAAACTGGGGCTAAGAGGCCTCAGTGCCCCCCCCTTAAGAAGGGGGAGTCCCAGCCCCCCTCCCCAGCTTCTTCTCCCCTGCTTTCCAGACAGAAACTAAACTCACTCTTCTCCAGCCCTGCCCCCCAGCCAGGGCAGCATTCACCACTTAGGAAGGACCAATCAGTTCCATACATACAAGATGGGAAGCGACTGTCTAGGAAGGAGCATGGCGGAAAAGGATCTAGGGGTCATAGTGGACCACAAGTTGAATATGAGTCAACAGTGTGATGCTGTTGCAAAAAAAGCAAATATGATTCTAGGTTGTATCAACAGGTGTGTTGTAAGCAAAACTCGTGAAGTCATTCTGCCGCTCTACTCTGCACTAGTTAGGCCTCAGCTGGAGTACTGTGTCCAGTTCTGGGCGCCACATTTCAAGAAAGATGTGGAGAAATTGGAAAAGGTGCAGAGAAGAGCGACAAGAATGATTAAAGGTCTAGAGAACATGACCTATGAAGCCAGGCTTCATGAACTGGGCTTGTTTAGTTTGGAAAAAAGAAGATTAAGGGGGGACATGATAGCGGTTTTCAAATATCTAAAAGGGTGTCACAAGGAGGAAGGCGAAAATTTGTTCCTCTTGGTTTCTGAGGACAGGACAAGGAGTAATGGGCTTAAAGTGCAGCAGGGGAGATTTAGATTGGACATTAGGAAAAAATTCCTAACTGTCAGGGTGGTCAAATATTGGAATAAATTGCCAAGGGAGGTGGTGGAATCTCCCTCTCTGGAGATATTTAAGAACAGGTTAGATAGACATCTGTCAGGGATGGTGTAGACAGAGCTTGGTCCTGCCTTGAGGGCGGGGGCTGGACTCGATGACCTCTCGAGGTCCCTTCCAGTCCTATGATTCTATGATTCCTTTGTTCCTCTCCATGGGGGTTAGCTGGTCGGACTGGTTGAGAGATCCCTTTGCATAATGACCCATCCCTGTCTTTCTGGGCTGTGGTACCAGCAGCAGCCAGTGGGGTTACCACAGACCCATAGAAACCAGCAAGTTCCCGCCCACTATGTCACAAGATGGTTGTCCCTGTGGATGCTCTACGCTATCTGTTTTGACAGCTTGCGCCTATAATTGGAAATTTTCAGGAGCAGTAGGCCAGGTGGCAGCATATATGCAGTACGCATTTTGTGTCTGTGAATGGTTAACTGCTGCGCATCCTTGACAGTCCCCCAGTTCCTTCTTTACCTTGGGACTGTCGTGTTGGTCCAAACTAGAGGAGAGGAAGTGTGGGTGGTGGATCACCCACAGGGACAACCATTTCGAAGAAACTCAGTTACTGCACAAGGTGAATAACCATTATTAATTATTTCTTCTTCTTCTTCTTCTTCTTCTCCTCCTCCTCCTCCTCCTCCTCCTCCTCCTTCTTCTTCTAGTGTCCCTGTGGGTTTTCACACTCTGGGTGTGTCTAGACTACAGGGTTTTTTCGGAAAAAGTGGCCTTTTTTTAAAAAAACTTCCCCTGAGTCTAGACTGCTGCCACGTTCAATCGAAAGAACCCGGCAGTTTTTTGACCATGGAAAATCTCATTTTATGAGGAATAATGCCTTTTTTCAAAAGTGCTCTTTTGAAAAAAGGCGCTATGTAATGCAAACTGTGCTTTTTCTAAAGAGACCATCCAGGCTGCCAAGGTGCTCTCTTTCGAAAAAGCGGCTTGCTTTTTTGAAAGTACTGGTTGCAGTCTAGACGCTCTTTTTCAAAAGAGGCTTTTTCCAACGTATCTTTCAAAAAAGCCTTTTTCGAAAGAGGCTTGCTGTCTAGACATAGCCTAGGTGAGTATGGAGCAGTGTGTTGCTATGGAAGGAGGGGTTTCATAATCTGTCTGTACACTATTGTTGATATGGACTGTCCAAAGTGTGTGTCTGTGAAGGGATGTTGAGCTATTGTGTAAGGTTTGGTGAATGTATGGATTGATGTCTTCACTCTGCAAATGACTGTGAAGGGAATGTTATTGAGAAAAGTCCATGAGGTGGAAACGGCTCTGGTGTAGTGTGTGTAGACAGGCATAGGGATATAGCATAGCTGTATGCATTGAGAGATGCATTTGGAAAGTATCTGTTTTGATATTGTTCCACCTTTGGATTGCTCAGTAATAGAGAGAAATAGATGTGGGGATTTCCTCAATGTCTTTGTTCTCTCTAGGTAAAAGGCAAGAGCTTGTTGTACCTGCAGGGAGTGGGGAATCTCCCACCTGGTGTGTGTGTGGAGGTTCAGGAAGAATACAGGAAAGTAAATGGGTTGATTCAAGTGAAAAAGATGAGATTACTTTTGGGAGGAATTCGGGGTGAGCCCTAGCATGGCTTTATCTTTCTGAAGTATCATGTAGGGGATGTCTGCCATGAGGGTGGCTAGTTCTCCTCCTTTTCTGGCTTGCAATGAAAAAGATCACTTTCATTGAGAGGTCTAATAGGGAGCACATGGCTAGAGGCTCGAATGGTTTGCCCGTCAGCCTGTGAAGTACCGTATTAAGGTCTCACATCAGGGTGGGTTTTTTTAATGGTGTGAAAGTGTTATTCAGTGCTTTCTGTAAATGCTTGGTAGTTGGTTGTGCTAATGTGGTGTATCTTTTCATTTTATGGGGCCTCATGGAGATAGCTGCTAGGTGTACTGTTATGGAACTATTACCAAGTCCTTGTTGTGTGAGGTTCAGAATATAATCCAAAACTCAAGGTAATGGGTCTGGGTGAGATGAGAGAGCCTGGATTATACACCTGTTATGGAAGCAGTGACATTTCTGGTTGTATGTTTTACGGGTGCTGGGTTTGCCTCTATTAGCGAGGATTGTTTTGACTTCCTCAGAACATCGCAATTCTAATTCTCCTAGCCCCCAAGGAGCCATGCTCTGAGTTGGAAAACTGTGACTTGAGGGTGAAGAAATCTCATTTTTTGAAGTGATGTTGTGCTGGGTGGGGTAATATGTTAATGGTCAGCAGATTGATAGATGGTGGGATTGGCAGCCTTGAATTGGTGGATGAGGTATCGAACCCTTGGCCAAAACTTCAGGATGATGGTCTTGAAGTACAGGGCTGGGATGAAGACATCGGTTCCAGGGCCTGGCATTGATGTGGCTGTCTTTGTCCCCTATGTTGATCATATGCTTTTTGAGGGTGTGGATAAGGAGTAGGCTGGAAGCGCTGAGTATAATAACATCCCTGCTTTTTCATTGGTTGTGGTACCCACATGCCCAGGCTTTCTAACTTGACGTGAGAATTCTTGAGTGTAGGGAGCAATGCATTGGTGAATTCTGCAAATAGTTTTTGTCCCTCAAAGGGGAGGTCCTCAACTATATTTTGCACCTTTTTAGGAAGCCAGAAAGACAGAGGCAAGAAGAGCAAGGCATCATGATGACTGTGGCCGAGAACTGAGCAGCTGTATCTGTCAGTTCTAGGGAGGCCTGCAGCATGGTTGTTGCTATAAGGGAGCCTTTAGCGATGCTTGTCTTATATTGCTCCTGTGCAACCTCTGGGAGCTGGTCAATAAAGGTTTGCATATCGTCAAAGCTGTTGCACCTGTTTTTGCTAAAAGTGCAGAATAAT
This sequence comes from Pelodiscus sinensis, assembly GCF_049634645.1. NCBI lineage: Eukaryota > Metazoa > Chordata > Testudines > Trionychidae > Pelodiscus > Pelodiscus sinensis. Next base: position 9,809,360 of record NC_134725.1, read on the forward strand.
TTGCCACATGGAGCTGGAGGGAAGCTGATGAATATGACTTTCTTCCAAAGATGTCCAGATGCTTCCAGTGTTTGTCACATGGGTGGACTTAAATTGTGTTTGCCTATGTAGTGTACTGCCTCAACTATGAGAGAGTTCGGGGCTGGGTGGGTGAAAAGAAATTCTGCTCCTTTTGGTGGTGACATAATATTTCTTGTCAGCCTGCTTGGAGAATGGTGGGATCATGAGGGGGGTTGCCATACAACCTTAGTGGATCCATGCTGTATGCATTGATTGGCAGAGCCATTTTATTTGACGAGGAGGTATGAAGTATATCGGTTAATTTGTGTTGGGGACTCCGGTAACTCTGCCAATGAAATATCCAGGGAATCTGTTGCCCTCATGAAAAGGTCCTGAAATGATTTAAAGTTGTCCCGTATCGTTGGTGATGGGGTCATTATAGTTGCATCTGGGGTGGAGGATATTGTATGTCTGGGCAGCATGTTCTCCTCCTCAGTGCATCATCTGGCTCATCCAGATCCTCTTGTTCCAGTTGAGCAGGAGAAGTCCACGAGGGTGGTTGAGTGGTGGGAGGAGGTATGGGTTTGGGAATGACCAGGGGCTGGACTCAGTATTGTGCCTTGGGTTCCCACTATGGCCAAGTGGAGGGCATTGGTACCAGTGGGAGCATCCCTGCAGAAAGTTGCCACTATTGGGATGGAATGGATGTGGTTGTAAGCGGTGGTGGTACCGTAAGGTTCGGTGCCAGCCTGTGCATGGCTGTGTGCTCTGGCGGTGCAGAAAGAGCGTGCATTTGCATGCTGGTGGTTGGTGATGCTGCCATGGAGGAAGCTAGTCCCAACTTCTTTAGTGCCAAGGGTGCCAAGCTGGATGATTGTTTCTTAGCTTGTGCTCTGGAGCTAGGATCTGGTCATTCCTATGTCTTTGCCCCTTGGGACATCTGCAAACCAGGTTTCCCGTTGCCGTTTGGTCTGAGGTGGAGTTTGCCGTTGGTTCTGGGGCTGATTTTTTTCTGTTTCTTCTTTGAAAGTTCTTTCTGAGGTGAAGTTGGGAGCTTATGCTTTGTAGATGGCTTAGGAAGGAGGTTTCACAGGTGGCAGATGACGTCCCAGGTCTGAAACCGCTGCTGGAGACGTTTCTCATGGTGGAGACCTCGACTCTGGGTCTGAAGATGGCCTGAGGGATTTCTCCATTAGGAGCCACTTCAGTTGCAGGTCTCTGGCTTTAAGGGACCCAGCGGACAATTCCTTGCAGTGTGCACACTTTTGCAGTATGTGCGCCTTGCCAAGACGGCGGATACATTGAGAGTGGCTGTCTGAGATCGGGATAGACAATCTGCAAATAGCGCTGCATTTGTATTCCAGGGAGTCTGCCATGTTCTAAGGAGTCCTGCTCCAGTAGAGATGCCCGGTGGGTGTCAGGGTTCAAAATAAATGTTTATTTTTTTTAAAGATAGGAGCAGAGGGGAAAAAAATCTGTGATAGGATAAAATGGAAAAGAGATTATCAGGGAGTGAAGTTCACAGAGCTGCTGATGTGCCAAGCCTAAGGCAGTAGAGAAGGAACTGAGGGATGGTTGATGGTGCACTGGGGTGAACGGTTCATGCACTACCACCACTGCTGCTGAAAAGCTCCGGCTATAAGTGTAAGACGCCAAAACACCTAGCATGGAACATCCAGAGGGACCCTCCTCAAAGAAGACGCAGAAACTACATTTTACCATAGCTGGACCAGGGGAAACTTTGTTTGAGGAGAACGCTAGGGCAAACACACTTCTTTGTACAGACCTGATGGGATCTTTAATACCCAGGCAGAGAAGGATTTGGAAAGTCCCATATGGAAAAGGAAAGAATAAACAAGATTTGTGTGGGGTGGGATGTTTACTGCAGGGAGTTGGAATGCTTACTGGACACACTTAGGCTGTGTCTAGACTACATGGCTCCATCAACGGAGCAATGTAGATGAGGGTTGTAGGCAAAGGGAAATGAAGCAGCGATTTAAATAATCGCGGCTTCATTTACATTTAAATGGCTGCCGCACTGAGCCGACAAACAGCTGATCAGCTGTTTGTCCGCTCAGCGCACTAGTCTGGATGCTCCGCAGTCGACATCAAAGCCCTTTGTCGACTGCCCCATTATTCAGCCCAGTTTAGCAAGGTACGTAGGCATATGCCTGCCTTTAAGCACACGAGTAAAACTAACATTAAAGTGAGACACATGCTTATGTATGTTGGTGAATCAAGGCTTGATCACTTTACAGGATTGGGTCTTGTTTTGGCTGTGCAAATGAGGTAAGTAGCCACCCAACCAGATCACATATATACAGTTTGAACCCTTACCCCTCAATGTATGTACAGAAAAAGTGTAAAAAGTGAATCTCCAAAAAACATGCCCTGAAATTAAGTGCACAGAGGCAGGCGGAAAATGGGCGCGTGTGATTGTAAGCAGGTACAATTGAAGACTGGGATTTCAGAAATATGGCCCTGAAAAGAGCGTTGATGCCTCACTTTTGCTTCTAAAAAGCATTAAAGGCTAGTGGCACACAGAAGTTTGTGAGAAGATATTAATGGGCTGGAAAGGCAGACAGCTTTGCAACTGTATGGAGATACTGAAGAAGTTTCAGATTATCTGGGGTAATTTGTAAGATGTCTCCACTTATAATATTGCACGAGATCACAGAGTTTTGTGACATAAAAATTCTATCAAATAACAGTAACTGTATCTGATTTAGCTAGCTTTTGCCCCCACAAAGCACTTTAGAAAGCAAGCAGGGCAGCCTGTTAGGAGGAAATTGATTAATTTTTAAATACCAGTGAATTGTCTCCACTTACCGAGGAAGACAGAGGGAAAGAAAGAGTGAAAGAAATATCATTAATCCCTTATATTTCTAGATTGAGGTGATGCAGGCAATTTAGTCCTGATTGTCTGAGAAATCTCCTGGTTATCCCTGGAGTCAGCGAGGCTAGCTAACAGTCAGAATAACCAGATTTTTCATCTCACCACTTCTTTGTAAATTCTTGAGTGTTTGCTATCTGGCCACTTCTGGAAGAAGCAGAAATTATCCCAGTGATTCTGATCACGCAGCTGTACCTGATGCGCCAGACAGTGTTGTGCAAAGATTGCCATGGTTTAGCCTTTATGAAATGTCCTTTTTCAATGTTTGGCAGGTCAGTCCAGGTGCAACATGCCCATTGCTTCTCAGTAGGCGTTCCGATCACGGACCAAAGACAGGAGTAACTGTGAATTTCAGGTTTCTCTAATACCACGTACAAAGCTATGAACTATATGGTTACAAAGTTCTGCCCTTCTATGGGCTCCCAGAGATTTCAATGGGAGCTTGTATGCACATGCAGAATTTGGCATGGGGAAGAATGGTAGGTCTGCTATGGCAGCGGATGGCATCTAGTGTGGATGCATGAGAGCAGGGAGAAGATGCAAGGGATTTCCCCCATTCCTCATCCTACAGCCCGATATAATAGCAATCATAATAGCCATCCCCCAGTGCATGGGGACTGCTCTTTGCTGGTGCCTTCAGGGATGAAAATCACCCCAAATGGGGCCAAGGAAGAAGCAGAGTCAGTGCTTCCCCCCCTTGCATGGGCTCATGTAGCAGGCAAGCACAGATGCCTGTCCGAGCTCTCCCTGGTGCAGCGGGACCCCGTAGCACAACTTAGCACAAGCTGACTTAGTGGGTATAATGCTGGTAAGCAGGTTGGATTGTTTGCTATGCCCGCAATAGGGAAAGTAGGCCTGGCTTCTGAGAAAAGGGGAATGGCTGGAAGGAATAATAGCCAGACAATAGCACAAATGGGGATATCTTAAAAATGGTCTCTGAGTATCTGTAACTCTTTCGTTATCTCCTGACAGCCACCGCTCCCTGCTGTCTGCTTCCTTTCCAGCTCCAGGCTGGCCCTTCCACACTAGACAGCAGAAAGGAGGGGAAAGAGCAAATACACGAGACACAGAAATGACATTTTTCTGGTGCCAACGCTTTTTATGCTGTGGACTTATCAAACTCTTTCGGCACACATTGACTTTCCCTGGAGCCACCTACACATGGGCTAGACCAAGTGTTATGAGCAGAGGTCTTACCGACTGTGTAGGCTCATGGTCTGACAGAGCTGGAGTTGACTTCTAGATGTCTCTTAAAGAGACCCATTCCATCAGACCTCTTCCGATGTCCAGCTAGATTTCAGCCTTAGGTATTCTTGCCATAGCAACTGGGAGACATTCCCACCACTGGAGGAAAAAACCAAAACGACAGGCCCTTTAAGACTGCAGATCTTGTAGTCCAATTCATTATTAAGCCTAGATAACAAGATTAGAGCTAAAATATATGCATGCTACTTATGCTATTTAATTCCTATTCTACAGTGGATCATTCACAGGCTTTGTTTTAGGAACATCAGCTTAACAGTAGCATTAGATAGCCCCAGTATTGTCAAGAATTCAGCATTTGGAGGCTTCTGTCTTGTATCTGATGTGAGTAGCTGTGACGGCGCATTGGGGTTTTCTCGTCTCCTGCACCCCCGTAATAGCACGAACAGACTCCACCAGCCAGTAGAATAGAGGGAGTTTATTGCCTTTCCAGGATAGAGCACAGCACAGATGTAATCTGGTTACAGGGCAGGCCTAGGATGCCTCAGCCCCCCTTGATATGGGGGGGGGTCTGAGCTCCTAAACCCCAGCCTGTTGCTTAGGCTGCTTCCTCCATGATCCCAGACAGAGACTAACTAACTCTCTTCCAGCCATGCCCCCAGCCAGGGGCAGCATTCCACCTTCCTTTGTTTCTCTCCTTGGGGGGTAGCTGGTCAGACAGGTTGAGAGACCCTCTTTGCATAATGACTCATCCTCTGTCTTGCTGGGCCATGATACAGCCAGCAAGTTACCCCCCACTACGTCACAGTAGTGTCTTGGACAATTTTTTTTATTTGGTTGCTAGAGAAATTTAATTTTGGACCACTTCTTCAATTAAACTTATCTTACAATACCTTACCTGCAACAACCAGTCTCAGCTAGTGAAGGTACTTATTTGGCAGATGATAGTTTCTTATTTTGGATAACACACAATCTGTCACTCAATCAGCTGTTGGAGGAATATGGTTCTGTATCTCTGTTTCTCTTTGATACTGTGGGATTTGAAGCCCTGCCTTTGGGGGATTCAAGTTTTTTTTTCTCTCCAGACTTTCTGCTTGCTTGGTCCGTTCTTCTCAAGGCTTTAGACATTTCAGGCTCAGGAATCACCCCATATTGCTTCTGGTTGGGTCAGAGACCGTGATCTGGATGACAATGAACTCAAACCAGAGCACTGAGCTAGTGGTACCCAAACGTCATGGCTGCACTAAATCCAAATCTTGGGATTTCAGTTTTGCAATTGGCACCTGTCTTTATAGTGGGCACTACCAAAGCCTTGGTTCCTGTCTTTCCCCACCCCCCACCGGTCCCTCCCATTTTGGAATGTTTGAATTCAGGATCACGATTTGTGGCTTGAGCTCCTCTTAATTAGCATGTGTTTCTGAGCTGTTGGAATTTCCCTTTCTGGCTAAGGAAATAGAGGTCAATGGGGAATAGAGAGGCAGGTAAACAGATGTGGGCCTCTCACTCTTACTGCACAAAGAGTTCTTTTCAACATAAGCGCCCAAGTAACATCTGCTAAGCCACATTATTAGCTTAATTCATACATCTCCTCAAAGCTCACCTTGTCTGTGAGGCCCACAAACAACTTGTCAACCGTTAGACAGCTCGTGTGCAGAGACTGCAGCCTGCAATGGTTCCCTGCATCGTCTCATTGTTTACTTAAATCCCCCCCCCAGATGTCTATCTCCAGCGGTTGACTCTTGTCTGATATTTAAAGTTTTAGTTCCTTGGGCCAGGGACCAGCTTTTGAGTTTGTATTTATACAGCACCGAGGACAACGCTTCCTGGATACGACTGTCATAGGAATAACAACAAAGCCTCCTTATCTGAGGAAGGAAACGCCATTGTGGACTCACATAGCAATAGTTGACTCACTTGTAGACACCAGGGGATAGGTTAGCAGCAACTTGAGGAGAAATGTCGTGGGATAGTTTATGAATAAATTAGATTAGGTAAATGCAAGTGCCAATTCAATAGTGGAGAGTGCAAAGGCTCCAGTAAGATTCTTACAGCTTTAAGAGGCTCAAAGAAAAAGGAATATTATATACTCCAATTCATCATGCTGGCACTGACTGTTCACTGGAAAGTTTCTGGGAGTTAATGGTTATCCAGTTGATTCTAAATGCTTCAGGGCACTGTTACCCCATATGCTAGTGATGATAATGTTTGTACAGCGGAACCTGTGGAAAGCAATCCCATGCCGAGGGACATGCTGAAAGCATTAAGCCCCTGTGTGCATTAAAAGGAATTAGAGAGGAGAGAACTGTGAAGACTGCTGTTGGCTGCTTTATCATAGCTTTCATTGAGCGATTCTGAATGAACAGCAGGATTGTACTCAGCCTAGAGTATTAGGTGACGAAGGCTGTGCTGTAAGCTATTGTAAAGACAGTATTTCCTAGATCTGAAGTACAGTTTTGGGCATTGATGAATAATCTGTATATATGCAAACCAATGCATTTTATTTTGGTAGAGCCTGGAAATAATTGGGTGTCCTCAAGTCAAGGGTGCTAATTATATAGATGCAATTTACTGATTTTCTAACATTCCATGTACACTGATTACACCAAGGGAACTGCTGTCATACGTAATATTGCATTGCTGTCACAGTAGTGGCGGTTTTGGTTGTTAATTTCACATGGAAGGCACTTGCATCTCAGTGATAGGTGGCCTTATAAAATACTAGCTTGGCCAGTTTCTTCTTGGATCCATGAGGAACAGGTAGAGGTAATTGGCATCATGTGTAGCCAAAATGTTGTATTTTAATGTTGGTATAAGAATATAAGTATAATTATGGTAATAAGTCCTATATACTGATTTGCTTACAAGTTCTGTATGCTTGTTTCACTCTGCCAGCCGCCCTTCATGATTAGCAGGAAGGACATTTCTTTATCTTAGAACATAGTTTTATTACAATTAGGGTTGCCAGGTGTCCGGTTTTGAACTGAACAGTCCCGTATTTGAGCTTTCTGTTCGGGAAACAAATTGAGAAAATATAAATGAGAAAATATGAATGTCCAGTATTTTCTAAATAAGATGTAATGTAGATTGGGATGTCATGTCAAGTGTGTCTGGTATTTTTGTTGAAACCATCTGGCAACCCTAATTACAATGTTTACTATAAGGTTTTGCTGCTTGTTAGCTTTACACATTAAATTGTGCCTCTTAGTTGCATTGCAAACTAAGCTGTGTAAAGATATTTTGTTCTTTCTTTAGTAACTATCTAATCATTTCTAAAATGCAATCTTGTCTGAAATGCTCTATAAAATGGTTTGGAGTGAGTGGAGGATGAGTCTATAGTTAAGGATAAGTGTGAAAGCCATCACAAATGCCCAGATGCTCAAGAAGAAGTTAGAAACTTGAAAACAAACAGGAAGCATCCTTTGTGCCTCATGCTAGAAACAAATTAGCGGAACTGATGAACCCTGAAGACAGGTAGACACCTCCAAGAGTGAGATGACAAACTAGAGATAATTATTGGTAGCCTAACAATAGCCATTAAAGGATAACTGTGGAAAACTCCAACACTACTTAAAGACTAATGCTGGCACGACATTGCAAAACATATAGACTCAAATAGGAACTTACAAGTATTAAAAAGGGGTGCTTTTGCTATGGTCCTCTGGGGTCAGTTCTGCAAGGCATCAAAGCATTGGATCCTGACCGGCAGAATCTAGCTTCTCATTCATGCTCAGTCGAACTGGCCATTAGATTCTCTTGAGCTACCACAGAATGGTAACCATAAAAATATCTGCAGGATGTGTTTGTGTGTGTGTGTGTGTGTGTGTGTGAATGCATATGCTGCTTTTCATGTCATGTTTTCCATAAACGCAGAGTATGGAAGAAGAAGGCTCCATGTGCTTTTTATAAGCTTGCCACGCATTGATAGAATTGATTCAACAGGCCTAGCACCTCCCTAGCTTCAGCTTCCTTCTCCATAGATGTGGAAAGGGTCCTCTGTATCTGTACAATGTCTAGCATGACAGGGCCACCGTCTTAGACACTCTTGAAACCTAAACCACAATAATAATTAAATGTTTAGTAATCTCATTGGAGCAAAAAAGTAAAATTCCCATTGATTTCAATAGTTGAGGATCTGCCCTTTCTCCCCACCACACCCCTTTTCAGCCAGGCTGAACATATGTGCATTTGACCATACTTTTCGCAGTTGGATTAGATCTCCTTATACCAGTGACATTATTTCTTCTATAATATAGCTGGTTTGAGGGACAAGACAGGATGTCCCTCATCTCATCAGCTATTAAAATACGCATTTCGAAATACAGATGTTGGAAAGAGTTGTGATCTGTTTTCTAGAGGGTCAATGTTTACATTTGCTACGTGTATTTTTTTTCTACTGTTGGCATTCAGCACTATGTATTTTTATACTGGCAGGGACAGTTCATGCTGATTCCTTAATGAACATCTGGAAAGAGAAACAGGAGCTGCATGGCACAGTGTCCCGAGGGTGCTTGGGGCAGTGGGGGCTGCGGATCAAATTTAATGGTCCTCACTCTTCCAATTTAGGAGGAGTTATTGAACAAATGTACTCCCAGACAGATGGACAGACACACAGACAGACAGACGTACAAACTCCCTAAAATATATACTAGATGACATTGCTACTTGTGTGCTATCACTATGTTTGTGTTAGACTGGCACCTGCCATTTGCTCGATGGGGCACAGTCAAAACACATCATCATGGCATGAAATGTGACCATTGAAATACAATAATCCGAGTGTTCGATGGTGCACATGTGAAACGTGTTAAATTCCTTGGGGGTAACATGCACATGAATTAGGCCTTACTTGGAAGGAAGTACCTCCTTAGTATGTTCTGTTGCATTTTTAACTGCGTTAGTTTTTCTGAGGTTTGGGTATAACTTTAGTGAGAAGACAGTCCATAGAGCTCAATTACAATGTGATTAAATTTGCATTTGGATTTGCTGCTGATTGAATTATTAGTTATTGAGACACTGCAAGAGTACTGTGTCAGCATGAGTTTTGTCAGGGACTAGAATATGACCTCTTTAGTTAAATGCATTTAGAACGTGTTGAATTGCTCTGATTATGTTGTGAAACCTTTCTGAGGCTGAGCATATTCTGAGAGTTAATTTCCTGCACTCTTAAGCGTACATTAGGAGAGAGCATTGTTATGCATTCAGATGCCAATGCTAGTACTAGCGGACAGAACATTTCTTTCAATGTAGTTTATAAAAATATGTACCAATATATAATTTAGTTAGACTTCAGAATAAACTAACTGTATTTCTCTCTGCAGCATTTGTGTTTGGATTACTGTTATCTACATTAAATCTAACTCTGCCTCTTTCCATTTGGCAATATTTAACACTAGGGGGTTTCAGATCAGCCCCTTTCACAATTATTTGAACTGCACAGCTAATTTTCTACCCACTTACTCTGGTTAGAATCATTCAGGTCTGACTGAAGAACTGTGGGCAGTGATGCAAATAGCTCTGAATGTTTCTGTTCCTTTGCATGAGAAAATGTTGTTAATAAAATTTCTTATTGCAGTAAGATGAAGGCCTGAAACATAAGCCCATGTAGCATAAGCCTGGTCCAAGGCCTGAGGCCTGGTTAATAATGGACAAAAAATGACTAACATAAAGCAAAGCCAAGCTGTGAGCAAGAAGCAGGCCCCTGCTCATAGAACTTGGCACAAACAGGGCTGAGAGTGTAAAACACTAATTGGTAATAGGTCCAGGTGCAGACCAATAACTGGTGCTAGGTACCGACTGCAGAACATGAATTGGTTCTGGTCATAAGTGGAACGCACACAATACCACTAGCTCATGGAGAAACCTTGGTGCCCACTCCTCATAGATACAGACCCAGGTTCAGGAAAGGGTCTAAAATGACAGCATGATGGATAGAAATGATCTAATCAAACCACAAGGTACGGGAAGATGGATGGTATCTAAGCAGCGTCAGAGGGTGGTAACCTGACAGCATCAGAGGGTGGCAACCTAATACAGCATCAGAGGGTGGTGATGTATAATTTGATGTACCTGTATATAAAGTGGTGTCTTGGGGGAACAAGTCTTTGTGTGACCTAGAGAGCAGTAGAAATTTCCCACTGACTGAGTCATTCCATTGTTGCTGGGTACATATGCGTAGTGTTTCAGTAGAGTCTACTGACAACTATAACTGTACTTCACTTAAGAATAAACCTGGTTGGACATCTTCAATCTTTATCTGGTTTGTTGTCTTTGGGGGCTTTCTTGGGGTCTGCTGTGGAGACTAAGTGCACAAGTCGACATGGTCCACATCAGTGAGTACACACGCATGCAGCCTTCTGGTTATCATCATCAATGGAGCTAAAGACTTGTGAGGACACTTATTTTTGAGCAATTCTTCGCCTGATATCACTTGTACCGCCTTCGGCAGTGCTAGTATCTGAGCAGCTTCCCAACTTAGAAAGCTTATCTATTGTTCTGGAATACAACGAAGGTCACCATGCTTATTTTCTTTCTGTCTTCCCCTAGGCCAGCGGTGTGCAACCCATGGGTCATGACCCCCTTGGGGGTTGCGGCTGCCTTCCTGGGCGGTCACAGCACTTGGATCCGGCTGGTCACTTTTCCTGGTTCCTTGGCTCAGTGTCCGACGTACGTGTGACAGGGGTGGGAGGGGTGGCAGGAGAGCAGCTGCGGCCTGACAATTAAAGGGGCTGCTTCCTTTTTTTTTCTCCACCGAAATTCAGCAGCCCCCGTGGGGGTCGCTAATGAAAAAAGGTTGCACACCACTGTTCTAGGCAGTCAAATTGTCCAGGTATCTTTGAAATATTTTTGGGAGCCATTTGTGTAGGCCTTTATTGGAAGGTTTATTATTCTGGGATTGTTGGGATTCTTTAGTTAATATTGTTGTTCATTCTATATATACTAGCCAATTAGCCCGTCATAAGACGGGATTTTCAGGTCTCTCCTCCACGTTGGTTTTCTCTTCTGAGCCTCCGGTCTCTCGCGCCGTCTCTGTCTCCCTTTCTCTCTCTCTCCTTCTCCTACTGCCTCCCCCCCCGTTTCTCTCAGCTCTCCTCCCCCTCCTGCCTCTCACTCGGGGGACCACAGAGCTCAAATGGCCGTTTGGACTCCGCACTCCCCGTGCTGCATGGGGGGGTGCGGAACCCAAACCCCACGCGGCGGCCTGGCTGAGCAGCGCAGCAGTCAGCCGAGCACCACAGCGAGAGGCAAAGGGGGGCAGGGCAGTGACATTAATGGCCAGGGGTCGGGGCCTGAAGCCGCTGTCATGCCGCACATCACCGCCCCGCCCCCCCTTCACCTCCCGCCATGGCGCTTGGCTGACTTCTGCGCCACTCAGCTGGGCCACCACGGGGGAGCAAGCAGCTGTTTGGGCCCCACATTCCCCATGCAGCACGGGCCGCTCAGAGGGAACAGCCAGCATTTCAGCAACAGCGCCCCCCAGAGGGAACAGCCAGCATTTCAGACAACAGCGCCCCCCAGAGGGAACAGCCAGCATTTCAGACAACAGCGCCCCCCAGAGGGAACAGCCAGCATTTCAGCAACAGCGCCCCCCAGAGGGAACAGCCAGCATTTCAGGCAACAGCGCCCCCCCAGAGGGAACAGCCAGCATTTCAGCAACAGCGCCCCCCAGAGGGAACAGCCAGCATTTCAGACAACAGCGCCGCCCAGAGGGAACAGCCAGCATTTCAGACAACAGCGCCCCCCAGAGGGAACAGCCAGCATTTCAGCAACAGCGCCCCCCAGAGGGAACAGCCAGCATTTCAGCAACAGCGCCCCCCAGAGGGAACAGCCAGCATTTCAGCAACAGCGCCGCCCAGAGGGAACAGCCAGCATTTCAGACAACAGCGCCCCCCAGAGGGAACAGCCAGCATTTCAGACAACGGCGCCCCCCAGAGGGAACAGCCAGCATTTCAGCAACAGCGCCGCCCAGAGGGAACAGCCAGCATTTCAGACAACAGTGCCGCCCAGAGGGAACAGCCAGCATTTCAGACAACAGCGCCCCCCAGAGGGAACAGCCAGCATTTTGGTGTTACAGACACACAGATATTGGGCTACTATATATATGACTAGTCAATTAGCCTGTCATAAGAAGGGCTTTTCAGGTCTCTCCTCCATGTCAGTCTTTTCTCCTGAGCCTCCGGTCTCTCGCTCTCTCCTTTTCCTCCTACTGCCTCCCTCTCTCTCTCTCTCTCTCTCTCTCTCTCTCAGCTCTCCTCTGCCTCCTGCCTCTCTCTTTCTCTTCTCCTCCCCCTTCTGCCTCTCACTCAGGGGATGGCGGAGCCCAAATGGCCCGTTTGGACTCCGCACTCCCCGTGCTGCATGGGGGGGCGCGGAACCCAAACCCCACGCGGCGGCCTGGCTGAGCAGCGCAGAAGTCAGCCGAGCGCCACGGCGGGAGGTGAAGGGGGGGCGGGGCAGTGATGTTCACGGCTAGGGGTGGGGCCTGGAGCCGCTGTCAAGCCGCACATCACCGCCCCACCCACCTTCGCCTCCCACCGTGGCACTCGGCTGACTTCTGCGCTGCTCAGTCAGGCCGCCACGTGGGAGCAAGCGGCGCAAGCGACTGTTTGGGCTCCACGCTCCCCATGCAGCACGGGCTGCCCAGAGGGAACAGCCAGCATTTCAGACAACAGCGCCCCCCAGAGGGAACAGCCAGCATTTCAGACAACAGCGCCCCCCAGAGGGAACAGCCAGCATTTCAGACAACAGCGCCGCCCAGAGGGAACAGCCAGCATTTCAGACAACAGCGCCCCCCAGAGGGAACAGCCAGCATTTCAGACAACAGCGCCCCCCAGAGGGAACAGCCAGCATTTCAGACAACAGCGCCCCCCAGAGGGAACAGCCAGCATTTCGGCGTTACAGATTCACAGACACTGAGATATCAAAATACATTTACTGAGATATAAAAAAATTTCAAATAGACAATGAGTCATATTTTGCTCTTACTTACCTCACTGAAAATCTGGAAGATCCACACTGCCTTCATTGGATTAATTTCCAAATTCATACTGGTGTAGCTGAGAACAGCATTTGGTCCAGTGAAGCCAATGGCTGTATTTGGTTTTGTATATATTTTTCCACGGCTGAGCTTTGTATAGAATCATAGAATCACAGAATCCCAGGGCTGGAAGAGACCTCAGGAATCATCGAGTCCAGTCAATTGCCCAAAGCGGAACCAACCCCAACTAAATCAACCCAGCCAGGGCTTTGTCAAGCTGGGATTTAAAAACCTCTAGGGATGGAGATTTCACCTCCTCCCTAGGGAACCCATCCCAGTGCTTCACCCCCCTCCTAGGGAAATAGTTTTACCTAATATCCAACCTAAATCTCCCCCACTGTAACTTGAGACCACTGCTCCTTTGAATCAGTTTTTGTTAATTATACGTAAAGAAGGCTTAAACTGAAAAATGGAATCCTAGCATTCCAGTCATTGGGGAAGTTCTGATCTGAGCTTCATGGGTTAGGCCCAACATTAATTTTTATAAATAATTAATAACCTTAACACTTTTCCATTTTGAATCTTCTCATAGGAACCACATCTCTCCCACACAAATCACTTTGTTCATTAAAGGTTTTCCACTCACATTAATAAGAACAGTTGTCAAATTTGGATTTGATTCACCGTTGCATTACGCCAGCTTTACTTCAGTGAAATGACATGGAGCTAAAATTGGAGAAACACACTGGAGAAGCAGACCCAGAATTCTCTTTAGATGATGACTACTCTAATGACTTCATTAAGTGATTCTTTTATGGGCCAGAAAGTATGTGTGGGAGATATAGTTACTATGGAATGACACACAAGGGGGCTTAAGAATGTCTACACTTGCAGTTTTATAGCCCTGCAATCAGAGCATCCCATCCCCAGCCCCCCCCCACTTCTGGGGGCATGAGTCAATTGACCTGACCCAGCTCCAAATCTTCAGGTAGGTCTACATTTACTGGGGGATCAGCACTGAGGCAATCGATCTTCCTGGGGTTGATTTAGTGGCTCTAGTGAAGACCTGCTAAATCAACTGCCAATTGTTCTCTTGTCAACTCTGGTACTTCACCTGAACAAGAAGAATAGGGGAAGTCAATGGGAGAGTTCCTCTCATTTCCTGCCCCACCCTCCAATGGAGACCCTAAGATAATTCAACCTACAGTACACTGACTCCAGTTACTTTATTCACGTAGCAGGAGTTGCATACCATAGGCTGATACTGCTCTGTAGTGTAGACCTGACCTTTTACTTCAGCGTAGGCCTTATCTGAGTCTCATCCCAGCATCAGTTTTAGGTTCAGTGACTGCTTTATTTGATCATAAAAGTTTCTTTTTAAGGTAACATAGAACATATTTGGCAATTTCCCTGTGGAGCTTTAAGACGGCTTTTAAGAAAAGCTATAAAAACTTTCTTGTCAATAATGTGGACTCTTTTTTAGATCAGGACACATCAGCATTGAATTGTGGCAAGTTTGCAGTAATAAAGTCTGTTCTGAAGCACTGGATTGCTTATCTCAGTTGCTTGGATTATTTGGGTCATAATGAGCATTTTCTGTCCCTTTTCTCTGCTAAGTAGATGAGAACAGAGAAGCAGTATATTGTCCCTCTCAAACACTCCACTTTTTAAAAATGACATTGTCTGTCAGCTACTAGTTTTGACCCACCCCCGTCTGCAGTGATAGAGTCTGGAGAAAGTACAAACAGCAAACAAATCTCTTAAAGAGACAGGTCAGAATATTCCAGGAAGGGCTCTAATAAATGATGTATGCAGATGATGTTTTGATTACGGTTAGAATGGCCTGGCATGGGAAATAAATTTAATACTCCAGCTGGCAGCCATTATGGGTTCTTTTTAAAAAATTTAAAAATCCACTACAATTTATAGCACCCTAACTAAAGCTATCATCTATAGTTGGGTGTTATTTATTTTCTGTGAGAAAGTAAAGCATCATATAAATCCCATAAAAAACAAAGCCAAATAACTCTTCACCAGAGGAACAGAAGGAAAAATAAACATTTTTTTTACCTACTTAGCCCTCGGTTAACTCAAGTTGTCAGTGCAGGATTTAGGTCCAGTTCATGCAAGAAGCCATAACTAGGGTCAGCCTGGGGAAGTTACCGAGTCTGGAGAAGGCAGTGAATCTTGATGGCTAACGTCAGCTGGTTCTACGGAAGCTTTTCTAGTTGGTCCTGAGACAAGGATTTGTGTGAGCTGTGCATAATCCCATACAAAGGTGGCTCCATTCTCACAGTAAGCAAGGGAATCCAGAAGAGATCCCCCCCCCCTTTGTCTCGCCTTTTCAGTTGATTCCAGACTAGAGAGAGTGAGAGCGAGAGCAAAGGCCTGTCCTGTTTATAAATAAAACAAAGGCTTGGTCCAGTGCACCGTGGAGTACAAAGAGACAGGTACTCGTGGAGTACCAAACTGACAGCGTGCTTACCTCGTGAAGCTAGCCCACAGGTGAAGTACCGCAGACATGTTGGATGAGCAGTTGTTGGTTAGACATAAATGCGTCTTGTAAATTATGTCAAGGTTCCTGACTGTGTTACAGTTTTATTTTATACGTAATCATTTGTTTCTAATACTTCTAATCCTTTGCTTGGTGCACGGCAGTCGTGAAGGGGGCACGAGGCTAAAAGCAATCCCCTCCAGTGCCCAGTGCCCCAAACATACGAAGTCTGCCCTGCTTCTCCCTGCTGCGCTGTTGGCTTCTCAGTGCTGAGGGGCAGCGGGCCAGAAAGGTGGTGCAGCAGAGTGGATGGAGCCAGCTGCTGCTTGCTTGACTCCCACCTCCATGGTGAATGCAGGGGGGAGCCCTGCAGATGCCCTGCACCAGGCCCCCGACAATCCTGTGGGTCTCATACATAGGGACTACTTCTACACTGCAGACTTTTTGTGCAAGAAGCTTTTTGCAGAAGAGGGATGTGCTTTTGCACAAGAGAGTGTCCATGCTGCATAGACGCTCTTGTGCAAGAAAGCTCTGATGGCCATTCACAGAATGGCCACCAGAGCACCCGTGCATTTTCTGATAGGCTCTTTTTGCGCAAGAAACCCCTGTTGAAGTTTGAAGAACTCTTGCGCAAAAAGGAGTTATTCCTCATAGAAAGAGGTATACCTACATTGCAAAAAGCCCTCTGTTCTGCTGTTTGACTGTACATTTTCTTGTGCAAAAACACGCTTGAGGGGTGGATGTTTTGCGGGTTTTTGCGCAAAAACCCTGTAGTGTAGAGATAGCCTGGATGGCTGGAGGCGGCTGCACACATCACTCTCAAAAGTGTGGGGCCTGGGGTAGCCACCCCAAACTGTCCTACAGATAGGACAGCTCTGACTTAGTGCTTTGTTAAATAAACATACACGTGACGTCACTACAGACAATCTAAGTGCAGAGGGTTAAGTGGAGGGGGGGGGGGGGTCTAAAATGGAACTGGTAAGCTGGGGTGAGCTGTCTCTTAGGGAGCAGGAAACAGGTGAACACGGTGAGTGCCCCGTGACCAGAAGCCAGGCACTCCGGGGAGAGCCTTAGAGGGCTCAGGATTGGAGTGTGCCTAGTGGTAACCTAGAGTAACAGCGGGGCCTGCATGGCCTAGGGGCAGGAGCTGTGTGGCCAGTGGTTGGTGGAGTTGGGGAGCTGGCCCTTGCAAAGGCTGGTGCTAGCAAGGTGCCAACCAGCCCAGGTTACCTCCTGACAGATCTCTTGGGACAGCTGCCTCAGAGGGGGGATGTTCAGAGAATTCCTGGAAAGGTGGCAACCCTAATGAACGCCCCTCCCCCCCCCAGAAGTCAATGGGAGTTTTATCCTTGGCCTTTATGGCAGCAAGACTTGGCCCCAGAGGAGTCTAAGTTTGCTAAAGCGTCGAGGCCCCAGAGGCTGCCATTGGAGCAACGGGGAAAGCCTCCCGTTCCTGGGGTGGTGCATGGTGTGAAAACAAGTAAGTGCCCCCCTCAGCTCCACATGCCCAGCCCCTGCACCCCCGGTGCCTCATGCACCCCCTTCCTAGTCAGCTAGGGACCCTGCATCCCAAGCCTGCTCCTGCCCCCCCCCCCCCCCGGCCAGACACCTAACTGTAGCCTGTAGTTGCCAAATGGTTTCAAGAAAAATGCCAGACATACTTGACATTCCATCCCAATCTACATTAAACATCTTATTTAGAAAATACCAGACATTCAAATTTTCTCAATTCTATTTGCTCAATGTGTTTCCTGAACAGAAAGCTCAAATACTGGACTGTCCAGTTCAAAACCGGACACCTGGCAACCCTAGTAGCCTGCTCTTGCTCCTTCCCCCCCTGGCTAGACACTCTGCCCCTAGCCTGCTCCTGCACCCTCCCTCCTGGCTAGACTCTGCACCATCCCTTGCTCCTGCTCCCTCCCGCTAGCCAGACACCCTACTCCCAGCCTGCTTCTGCACCCCACCTCCCTCCCAGATCTTGCACCCACATCCCTATCCTACTCACTGGCAGGCCTGTGTCCCACACTGCACCCCTTGTTTTCATCCCCACCCGAAAGCCTAAGGGGGTCCATAAAATCCACTAACTCCAAAACCTCAGAAGAGTGAATCTGGCCTGAGGCCTTGAACCTCAGTTTCCCTGCTCTCGCCTCCCCACCATGGTGCTGGAGCGCCAGGAGAGTGAGGTGTTTCCGTCACAGACATATCAGTGTGTGATTTTTCTGTGGGTCAGTGGCTCCCGACCCAAATACGGTTCCCCACCCTGCCATAAATAAAGACAATGTTGAAACCTTTTGTGTTGGACGTAATATTTTACTTGATTTACAATGAAGCCTGGTCATCAAGACCCCACAGTCTGGTCCCCATCTGGCTGCAGGAAGGGCTGGTAGCGGCCCCCCCGCCTTCTGCAGCTTGGGTTGGAGGGAAGGCCACAATCTGGCTGTGGCAACTCTGGCCCAGGCTGTTGTCCACCCACTGCTGCCTTGGTACAGCAGCCCAGCCCAGGCCAGGTAAGGTAATCTGGCCCCAGCCCCCTCCCCCCGACATACTCTATTTTCCACCCTCAGGAGTCTGCCCCCTGCATCTCCCACACACTACAGTCCTCGGCCCTGAGACCCTCATATACCCCAATTCTGATTCCTGCACCCCCACCCCCACATTTGCACCCCCAGCAGCAGCAGAAGTCCCATTAAATAAAGTCTGTGGGTATAATGTTTCACTTATGCTCTTGTTAGTCATTATGTCAATTATCAATACTAGTAAGTTGTATATTTTCAGTCATGCAAATGGGCATTCTTATACGGCTCTTTGTTGATCACTTGTTCTGAATTTTGATGGAGTTTGGTGCCTGGGTTTGGAAAGGTTGCCGACCCCTGCTCTAGAGGGCCCTGGTTCAATTCTCATTGTGTCAGTCAAGATGGCAGCCATCCCATTGGTTTGCAGGCAGCGCTTTGCTCCGCAGATGGAGCATTCACACCCCTTCCTTGGGTGCAAGTCTCTGGCTAGACACCTGCCTGGCTGTGGAGGTGCACACATTTGGTGCCATTTTGCCTGCTCCCAGATTATAAAGGCATCATGTTCTCTTCACTCAGATCCAGCATCCAAAACCTTCAACCCTTCTAGCTGCTACAGAAACCTTGCTGTGCCAACATGGAACCTCTCTGGCTTGCCATTTGCCTCAGTGAGTGATGGCCAGATGGTGGAGTGGGGGAAACTAAGTTACATGAGTCACTGAGGATCAGTGCTGAAGGAGAGGGAAGACCCACTGATAAATTCAGTCAAATGTGGGAGATGTCATTACTCAGAACTACAGAGAACTCACTCTATCAGGGGACTTTCACAAGTGCAAAATGGGAACGGAGTCTCTTTCATTCCTCCCCAAAGGCAAAAAAAATAAGCTAAAAGGAGATCAGGCTTTGCCCTCAAACCCCTCAAAGAGAACACTGGAGTAACAAGACAGACTCAGAAACCTCAGTGTAATTGCAACCTTAATTTCTCTTTACTTCCATTCGGAACTGTTGGCTTTCCCTTGTAGATTGCTTTTAGGGCTGGGAGAAGATAGTTTCCTTTCTCTAATGAGGGAAGGCTGGGCAGCAGAGAATTCTGACAACCGGCAGCCTTATTAATTCTCTTCTCTTTTTTTCTGTGTTCATTTTCTTTTTGTTGGTTGGCTAAATTGACTGCTGGGAAAATTTATTTGTTCAGCTTGCTTTGTGTAGGCATACCTATATTGGCTTATGCACATGCACATGTAAGTTACATAGCAATGAGTGTGGCTGGATCAATTCCTCAATTGTTACACCGAATCTAAGGTTAGAGTTGGTTTGCTGGAGTGAATATGAGCTTGACCTTTGTCCACTTTGTGCCTCTTATGAGTTCACAGTGATGAAGGGCCTGATCCAACATGCATTATAGCTATTGGGGATCTTTCCAATAACTTTAACAAGTGTTGGACAGGGTCTCAAATGCCCTGGACTTTATTGTCCTGTGCTTTTATCTTCTAGAATGCTAGCGCTGTAGTATTTATTAACAAGTGTTAGCAAAAAATAATTCCTGTTATTTATCTCTAATGATAAATATAGCAGGATCTCTTTCAGATGACAGAACAGTGCCATTATTTTACAACACAGCAGAATACAGTGCTGACACATATGGCTGAAATTCCAATTAAAAAGATAGGCCCCTGTTTCAGAGTATCCTACGAATAACAGTGACATTTATTTACCATAAAGTAACATGCATTTAATAAGTGTAGAGGTTTTTATTTTACAAGCTGTATTAATAAACTGCTGATCTTTATGTCTAAAATAAAACACAAGAGGAATATTGCCGTTGCCACAATAGAATTGTTAGCTTCCTTTCTGATCTAGTCAAGTACTTCCTACAAGAACAGAATAGAGATATTGATTTCAAAATTGCTAATAAGGAGAAAGGAACCTGGGAGATGGAGTTGGATGTTATCTACAATATCTATTTATTAGATTATTCTGTAGTACTCACTAGATTAGTACTTGAGCAACTCACAAGCATTAATTAATTTAGCCTCAGTGTATGAGTCAACAAAATGGGATATGAGGCATGGAGGGATTTAGGTCCTACTGGAATTTGCAGCACAACTGGGAGTAGAACACCATTTTCCCATTCAATAGTGCAATGTCCTGCAAGATCATCTTTCCTTTATATGCAATAGACAGCCACATTGAGTTTCCTCTCTTCCTTTTAGCTACCAGAATGGTAATTGGATGTAAAAGCAACTGCCCCACTAGCTGAGATTGTATGGTGCTCAATAACCCCCAAACACAATCTCTAAACAGAGAGTAGGGACATTCATGCTTAGAGTACTAGCCTAGCATTTGGGAGAGCTGGAAGGTCCCTACTCTGCCACAGACTTCATGAGTGACCTTGGACAAGTTGCTTTGCCTCTCTGTGCCTTGATTCCTGAGCTATAACATGGGGATAATACCATCCTACCCCCCATTGGGGTACTGTGAGGATAAATGCCTTAAAGCCTGGAACACGTTCAGACACTACATAAATCAGGATCAGCCAGGCACTATACACAGATAATCAATATGACTGAAACCAGAACACTGAAAAACTGATTCATCAAGTTGATCCCATTTGTTTTCTTGCAATGATGTCCTCACCCTAAGGAAATGTGTCCCTCCCAGGCATCAGCCAGACTAAAACTGCTCTGCAGTTTGGAAACATCACACAAACTTTGGATAAGCTGCAAAAATGTCTTAAGCGTTCTCAAAGCCTATCAGAGGATGGTTATGCCGACCAGGTTTACCCTCCTCAACACATTTTGACAGCTCCACTACAAACGATCAATGCTTAGCCCACAAGCATCATCCCAACCGTACCATCCTCCAGTTGTGGATCAAGTGTGCCCAGCCACCCTGCAAACTCATGACACCTTGTAAGAAATATTATTTATCTTCCCAAAGTATGGAGCCAAGAACTGGAGTAAAATCGCAGTGCCCAAGATCCTAGGTCACAACAGGCACCTAAGGCTTATTTAAACAGGGGGAGCCTAGCTTGGGTTGTGGCCATCAGATTTACACACCAGCTTCTCTCTCACACACACACACACACACACACACACACACACACACACACAAAGCACTAAGGAACATACACAACTTCAGCATAATTACTTTAAATAAAAAGCACTGACTTTGAGAAATAAAGTTTACTTAAGGGAGAAATGTGTACACATTCAGGTATTTGAACTCTATTTAAAGACTCTGTCTACATTGTGGCTTCCACTATTAATAAATTACATCTATAAAGTTTGATCATATAGAGAAGCCACAATGACAAGGCAAAGATGGGATGGATCAAGCTAGCATACTGTCCACACTGCAGCTTGAACTAGGTTGGCAACAAACTAATTTAAAAGCAGTTACCACACGGTTCTGGTAGTTAGCAAACACAGCTGTCACTGGCATGGCTGCAATGCAGTTTCCATATCCCAGTCTGGACAAGATATTGTTGTGGGACTATTCCCCCTTTTTAATCATAATCTGAAAAAGCATAAACCATGTTACTGACAGGCTAAAAGAATGCGTTTTTATGAATCGGAGATCAATGATTAAGACACATTTCTCAAATATTTAGTAAGAAGGGCAGGGGACTGGAGGGAGAGGGTACAGGAGTTAGGGTGGGGAGGCAACAGGGGCTCATGGCAGGAGATGGGAGGCTCAGGGCAGGGGCTTGGGAGATGTCATGCTTAGTTGGGGGAGAGCTTAAGTCAGGGGGTGGGGGCAGCTGGTAGCTTCTCCCCAGAGCTAGCCTGGGTACCATGTGACCCACCTGCTGGCTTCTCCTCGGGGCTGGCTCAGGGGCAGGGCCATGCAGGCTACTTATCAGCTTCTCCCTGGGGGCAGAGGGGAGCATGAAGGCCACTTCTTTCCAGTTTCTCCCTGGGGCTGGCCTGGGGGTGCAAGGAGGGCTGCATGGCATGGTCATGCAGAGGTGACCCAGGGCTGCAGGAGCTGGCAGTTATTCCCAAGGGCAGGGCAGGGTGGCAGGGGCCATGGTGCTGGCCAGCAGCTGCTTCATGGAGCTGGAGTGCTTGCTGCCCCCTTGTGGTCATTTGTGAGTATAACTGTCCCTGTTAGCGCATCCTTCCCTTTCTGTCTGATGGGAAACAATCCCATTCCAGGCACATCCCGTTGTCCTGGCACAACCAAACCCTGACTTTGCTTTAAGTTATGGTAGAGGAAGCTGCACACCAAATTTGGTGATTCTACCTCTTCCCAGGTAGGAGGAGTTTTTGAATAAATGGACTCAAGGACAGACTGACAGACAAATAGATACACATTTCTAAAATATATAGCAAGATAATTCATACCTAATTCTAACTGGGTGTGCAAGCACGTGCACTAATAATCCACAGTTTTATAGAGACTGAGTGGGATTCTGTGCTATGCCTCTTAGCTGCGCAACACAGAACTCATGGCCGGGAGGGAGGGAGGGTGAAAGTATTTCTAAGTTATCTTTTCCGGATCCCACACTGCTCTGTAGCTCCCAGTATAATTCTTCACAATGCTGTTTCCGAGGTGTCCCTGGGCTGCCCTGTGGGCTGTAGTACTGCCCAGAATCACCACAGTGGTGCCTGCTGTTGTCTCAGCCTAACGCATGCACCCACCCCTATGTCCAGTATGCCTCCAGTGACAGAGTGTGTGTGTGTGTGTGTGTGTGTGGGGGGGGGGTCCTTAGTAGGAAGTCTTAAAGCTATCTTCCTTAATTCCTGCTCCAGGGAAATTGTCTCTCTGCTGGATCTGAAACTTTTAGGATCTCCCTTCATGTCATCCCAACCCTTTTACCTGCCATCAAGAGGCTGGAGCAGGGATGAAGATCTCTATCAATTAATAGAGAGGGAGTGAGAAAAAGGCAAGAGAAAGTCTCATCCAGAGACTTTCTTCCACTATTGATCTGAGGAAGTGGGTCTGGCCCAAGAAAGCTCATCACCTAATAAACCATCTTGTTAGTCTTTAAAGTGCTACATAGTCCTGTTTTTTGGATGAGAAGGCGCAGATCCCATTTGTGGGTGCCATCAACGAGAGAGAAGGAAGGGAGGGGAGCTACAGTTCTCACTGGGGCAGCCCTGGACAAGAAGGAGGGACAGAGAGATAGAAGAACCATTGCCAAGCAGAAAAATAACCTCATTTCCTCTACCAAATTTGCATTCAAGAACCATAACATTCAGAGCTAAGATAGTGCTTTAAACATTCAAAGCACTGTGGAGACATTAGCAGATCACAGTAGGCAGAAGTAACTCATCTGACAGGTGGGCAGATTGTCAGCTTCTCAGCAGGTGTAACTCTGTGGTTCCATTGATTTCCAAGGAGACAGTTCAATTTGTGTGTGAGGGTCTGGCCCTTGGAGAGTCCATTTCTGATTAGTAAGGGACAAGCAGGAAGCAGATATTATGCTACCAAGATATGCCCAAATTGGAACTGTATTCAGCAGCTCCGAATAATGACTGATACAGCAGGAGGTGCCGACCAGTGCAATGACAGCTCAGACACATACGCAGGTAAATTATGACTTAAATGATGAATTATGACAGCCTCCCAAGAGGAATAATGAAGGGGGGAAAGCAACAAAAACTAATCTGGAGCCATTTATGAAGAAGGATGTAAAATCACAGTTAAAAATGTAATCAGTTAGTATGCAGTTAAGGTACATGCTTGCCAGGTAACATCCTTAATTCTGAGACAGGATTGTCTGCAACAGCAGGGCTATGTCTAGACTGCAAGCCTCTTTCGAAAGAGAGCGTCTAGACTGCACGGAGAAATTTCGAAAAAGCGGCTTGCTTTTTCGAAAGAAAGCATCCAGTGAGTCTGGATGCTCTCTTTCGAAGAAGCCCTATTTACATTGAAGAATGCCTTCTTTCGAAAGAGGAACTTTCAAAAGAAGGCGTTCTTCCTCGTAAATTGAGGTTTACCGCCATCGAAAGAAAAGCCGCGTTCTTTCGAATTAATTTCGAAAGAACGCGGTTTGAGTCTGGACGCAGGGGAAGTTTTTTGGAAAAAAGGCTACTTTTTTCGAAAAAACCCCTGAGTCTGGACACAGCCCAGGAGACTAGATTTGATAATCCAGGTCTCCTCCAATCCTGGGTTTGTTAGGTTGAATGTAATATCAGCTATCCCCACAAGATGTCACAACAAGACAAGCAATGAAGTATGACTTTGCATACAAACTGAAATGATGCCATGTAACATAAGCTATGCGTATAGACTAGACAATTTACCCAGCGTTGCTCAGGTGCTTAACCCAAGTAATTTTTGCTTTAAAAAAATAAAATGAAAATGTCCGTGCTTCCTTTCAGTCGTTGCTCTGGAGTTGGACTGGGGACAAGGGGTTCAGTGTGCAGTCTGCCCCAGAGAGAAAGGACTGCCCCAGCCCTCTCTCACTGCAGCAGCTTAGGGCCCGGTGAGAAGTGCCTCTCCATGGCCACTGCAGCTCCAGTTAGCACAGTGAGGGGTGGGGATGCATGGCCCCCAGCTGGGGCAGGTTCAGGCTTATCTGCCCCCTGAGCTCCCCAGAGTGAGGAATGCAGCAAACGGCACTTTCCCCTCACTCTCTGACAAAGGGGAACAGCCAGCAATTTCCCATATGAATTGGGGTGTGTGAGCAATAGGGGAGGTTCAGTCCCTCCCTCTCGAAATGGTGCCTGTGAAGTGGGAGAGTAGGGGATTAGAGAGTTCTGGATAGGAGGGTGTATCCCCATCCAGCCCCTTGCACCACCTGCCTGGTGATTCTATTTTCTATACGGTTTTATGAGAAACAATCCCATTCTAGGCTGCAGGGGAGCCTGGAAGGCCCTGCCTTGACAAATAATAATGTGTCTTGTCAAAAGTACGAATGTCTAGCAAGCAAAACGCAGGCCTGTCTCAAGTCTGGTGCACATACGCCCGCAGGCAAGGCTTGAGGGGAAAGCTTTGAGAGGCAGGAATGTTTTGCATAATCATGTAGATTAAGCATGATACAGTGAGACCATGTCAAGTACACACGATAATCAACTTTGTATTGGTACTTCTATTTCTGATAAGCAAAAATATAAGATACAGCCATAAAACTGTTAATCAAGCACATAGTTTTTGCAACTTCCCGAGTAGCAGGACGTCCCCCAAATAAGGGCATTGGGCATTTTAGGTATCTTACACAATACATAATTAATTGGTTAATATTATTAGAATGACCAAGTCTCTCTCTGCTATACAATGGGCTTAGTAAGAAGAATTGATGAGAGATAGTGAGCAGGATTGACACACAGGTCCTGCTCGTTGTTACTAGAAGTAAAAAGACCCTTCACACCAGCTATGGCAGTGCATGGTGTCCCGACAAGTTGGAGTAAAAGGGACCACGACCTCTTGCCTGGTGCTGTAGGTAGCATACAGGTGAAGTATAAGTGAACTAGACTTAATTATTGTAATATAATAAATCTATTACAGGCAGTCCCCGGGTTACGTACAAGATAGGGACTGTAGGTTTGTTCTTAAGTTGAATCTGTATGTAAGTCGGAACTGGCGTCAGCCGCTGCTGAAACTGACCGCCAGTTATGGCTTACATACAGATTCAACTTAAGAACCTCAAGTCCCCAAGTCAGCTGCTGCTGAAACTGATCAGCAGCTGATTTCAGGAAGCCCGGGGCAGAGCAACTCTGCCTGGGGCTTCCTGTAGTCAGCACCGGTCAGTTTCAGCAGCGGCTGACTTGGGGACGCCTGGGGCAGAGCAGCTGGGGTGCTGCCGGGTTGGTCCAGTAGTGCCTAGAGCGGCGCTGCGGGACCAACCGGCAGTACCCCAGCTGCTCTGCCCCAGGGTCCACAACAAAAGCCTGGTCTGCTGGGGGGGGGGGGCACACTAGCTGCCCCCCCCCCCCAGCAGACCAGGGACAGGGGGAGCAAAGCCGCAGTGGCGGAGTGCCGCGCCTCTGAGGCTTTGCTCTGGCGCGGGACCCGCCGCGGCTGCGGCTTTGCTCCCGGTGCCCCTGGTCTGCTGGAGATGGTCCCCAGCAGACCAGGGGCACCGGGAGCAGCTTTTCTCGCTCCGGAGGTCGAGGTGGCGGACCACTGCCTGCGAGCTCTGGGGCGAGAAAGCCCCATTCGTAAGTGCGGATCCGACATAAGTCGGATCCGCGTAAGTCGGGGACTGCCTGTAATTGCTTTTGCATTGATTGGTGTTGTTCTAAGTACTTTAGAATGTATAGTATTTAAGGTTTAAATTGTATAGTCATTGTCTTTAAGGCTTATAAAACTTAAACAACTGTATTTACTGCTTAAAGCTTGCAATAAATAAGAAAGTGGTTAAGTTTCTCTGGAGTGCTCTGGTTTCCCTCGGATCTAAAATAAATCGAACCACATGAGACACAACCCTTTTTCCTGATACAACCAAACCCTTAGCTTGCCTTAAGTAATGACAAGAGGAAACTGAATACTGAATTGGTGGTCCTGGCTCTTACTGTTTAGGAGGAGTTCTTGAACAAATGGACAGACAGACAGACAAACTCAGTCAAACAGAGATTCCAAGGAAGATAAAATAGTAAGGCCATCAGATCCCATGTTCAGTAACAAAGTGTTCCTGACATTTCAATGATCACTGTAGTGACCTGGACCTTATTTTAGCCTTGCTCTGCTTTGTTGTTGCGGTGGACAATGAACTGAACATCAGGATTCTGCATAAGCAGATGTTCTACCAGAAGCTGCAACAAGGCCTGGAAATCCCAAGATCAGTTTTTCTCATTTTAGGTGTTGTCACAGAAAGGCTAAGGGCATTAACGGGAAGAGCTGGAGTGCCCACCCTGTGCTGTTATTACTCTCCTGCTCCAAGGCACAGCTTCGAGGAGTCAGACTGTGCCGGTGAAATAATAAACACTCTTGTTGCTACCCTCTCTTGGGGTGATTCTACACAGCAGGGCTTAACTTGAAATAAGCTACGTGAACTGAGCTACATCAATTGTGTAGCTTATTTTGAAATAGGGAGGATCTACATTGTACTTATTTCACTTCCTCCAACTTCCCTTACTCCTTGTACAATGAGGGGTACAGGAGTTGGAGTAAGAAGTCCTCCAGCTTGATAGCATTTGGACATTATTCAAAATGATTTTCTGCTGTGTAGATGTGGACTAAGTTATTTTGAAATAATGTTGCTGTGTAGACATACCCTTGATGAGGAGGGACCTTAGGCTATGTCTACACTACAAGGTTATTTCAAAGTAACTTATGTCAAAATAATAACTCCTGAAATAACTATTTTGAAATACTGTAGTGTGTCCACACTAAAGGGAAGTCTCAAAATTAGTCCAAAGCAGGCTCCCTTAATGTGGACATGCCTGAACTTAGAGCCCCAGGAAGCACTAGGGTGTAATTACTTTGACTCTGGGGAGTAGATATTCTGAAATAACAGCAGCTGAGCATACACACTAACACTTTCAAAATTGCAATTTTGAAATAGGTGTTATTCCTTGTAGAACGAAGTGTAATTATTTCACTACAGCAAGCTTGTTATTTTGAAATAATTTCAAAATAATGGGCTTGCTGTGTGGATGCTCACCTTGTTATTTTGAAATAAGGGGAGTTAGTTTGAAATAATGCTGTACTGTAGACATACCCTTAGAGAACAGCAGACTGATGATAACTGTGTATGCAGTAAAGCACTGAAAAACATCTCTGTGCTTTGGGAAAGTTGGAGAGCCACACATGGAAAATGAATAAATAGAGAGGAATGCCTCAGAATACAGAACACTTGAATAGTGATTTTAATAAAGCAAAACTAGGACAACATGAATATTCCTAAAATAATTGTACAGAACAAACACAAGCATTTTAACTAAATACAGAAACTAACATAGAAAAGATTTGGTTCAAAAGCTTAAAATATTCTAGTGCTAGGATTTTTTTTTTTTAAGCAAGAGCTAGATAGCAAAACTGGAGCACAGAGTAGACTGTAACAAATAAAATAGTTTTTTTCCTCTATCTAAAAATCTAAAGCAGAAGGTTTTATAGTAAAAAGGGTGAGCAAATGAAAAGATGTTGTCGATTCTCAGTTCCCCATGGCTATTTGAGGAGTGTTTGCAACTCTTATGTGATATTTTGGTTTACAACTTGTCTTAATTCTAAATGAAAACCTGAGAATGAGCTGTTTCTGTGAGCTCACAAGGGCACTTGGAATAGAACTGCAGTATTTGATTTCTCATTTTCTGTTGTCACTGGGTAAACCTGGCTGGTGTTAAGAAAAGCATTGTGGTGTTACACATTTCAAGATCTACAGAGCATATACAATCTGAGTGGCTTCCAAAGTTTTTTCCCCCTCCTTCATTCAGGCAGACCTCCACAGCAACCAGAATGCTGTTTGAAGCAGCGTGACATCCCTCTTGTGGCCAGGAAACCAGTTCCTCTGACTTTTCAGCACAAGGGTGGAGCACTATGAGCTCTTTTGCGGATTATGACGCGAGTTTGAAGCCATGCTTTATAATCCTCTTCTGGCATCTGAACAATATTTTCACGCACAAACTGAAAAATAAAGGGACACTTTCCTTAGCTCTTTAGGTTATATATGAGAGATACTGATACAATCTAACAATCGGATAATCACCATAGAACCTGCAAAGTGGTAGCATCTTGACCTCCTTTATATCGATATGATAAAAATGAGAAGGGAAATAGGCCTTTTCATGTGAGTTTCTTCAAGAGTGCATGTCAATTAAAATTAATTTTAAAATTAAAGTCCCTATGATTGTCAGTATTATTTGGACACTAAAACCTGCAGAGCTAAGCTTTTTTTAATTGAGAAGTTTTTATTGTACCCAGAATTGTGCTCATTAAATTGGCTTAGTCTGGAGCACATCTGAACTCTTCTGACAATCCCAGGCAGCTGACACTGAATGGGGCTTTCTAGTCCCAGAAATGTTCCTAAATATCTAAAAATATTAATTGTGTAACCGATCAAAATTCTATTGGTCATACTGTTAACCACGGGGCTTGGCTGCAGGCTCCATGGCCCTGTGGGGCTGCTGGCTCCCAGTCTATGACATGGTGCAGTGGGCCTGGCTGTGCTGGTCCCCCATGTATGGTGCGGTGCAGTAGGCTAAGTAGGGCTGGAGTAGCCCCCGCCTATGCAACGCCACAGGCAGGGGGCTGCTCCGGCCAGACCAGGTGCGACAGTTACCTAGTTAGTAGTAAGCATCATCCAGTAAAAGTGATGTTTACCAGGTAAGCAATTAACCAGTTACATCCCTAATTCCTACTGCCTTTATCAGATCCAGCCAAAAGGAACACCAGAACCCTGCTCTGTGGATGCTTGTGGAGAAAGTAGAAGTGGCATGGCATCCTTTAGAGAGGGGAGGAAGAAGGACTTTAGCCTCTGCTGAATTTTGTATCAAGGGTCACTTATCCTAATGCCAGGCATAGCTCTTAACTGCAACACAGTCTGAGTGTGATCTGTGATGACTTCAGAAACAGGGAGCAGCACTGCCTTTTCCAAGTTTTTTTATAAGCAGAGGCAGGGTGATTAAGATAACAAAAGGTTTGTCATTAGATGATCCTGAAAACATTGTCAGGCACTCCAGTTAAAAGATATGAAACAAAGAGTAGTAATAACTGGTGAGAATGGAGAGAAGTAATTAGTGTACTGTACTAGAACCAGTGCTGTTCAACACATTCATAAATTATCTGGAAAAAAGGGTAAACAGTGAGTTGGCAAAATTTGCAGTTGATTCAAAATTTATTCAAGATAGTTAAGTCCAAATCTGACCACAAAGAGTTACAAAAGGATCTTATAAAACTGGGTGACTGGGTAACATGATGGCAGATGAAAATCAATGTTGATGAATGCAACATAATGCACGTGGCAAAATATAATCCCAAATATACATTCAAAATGATGAGATCTAAATTAGCTGAAGCCATCAAAGAGTTCTTGGTGTCATTGTGAATAGCTGTTTGAAAATATCTGCTCCAGAGTGGCAAGGACTCAGAGAGATAATATCGTATTGCTTCTGTAAATCCTTGGTACACCCACATATTGAATACTGCATGCAAATGTGGTCATCCCATCTCAAAAAACATATTGGATTTTGAAAAGGTAGAGATAAAGGCAACAAAAATTATTAGGAGTACTGAACACATTCCATATGAGGAGCAATTAAAAAGACTGAGGCTTTCCAGTTTGGAAAAGATATGAACAAGGGGGAGATGCTCAATTAAATCAATAGGCAACAGATTTAAAACAAACAAAAGATAGTATTTCTCCATAGTCATCCTGCGGAACTCTTTTCCAGAGAATGTTTGTGAAGGGCAAGATTATAACAGGGCTTAAAAAAGAATATGTTCATAGAGAACAGGTCTGTCAATGGCTATTAGCCAAGATGGGCAGGGATCCAATACCATGGCCTTGTCTACACTACCACGGGCAGTTGACCTAAGTTACGCAGCTTCAGCTACCTGAATAATGTAGTTGCAGTTGGTATACATATGTCTGCTTAATACAGTATCTTCACCATGGTAAGTTGACAGCTGATACTCTACTGCCTCTTACTCTTCTGAGACTGGTGGAGTACCAGAATTGATGGAAGAGCACTTAGCAGTCGATTTAGCATATCTATACTAGATGTGATAAATTTACCCTTCTTTACACTTCTTTTTCTGTTATAAATTCTGGGTGCCTGTTTTTTCCACTCCAGCTCATCTGAAGAAGTGGATTTTGTCCATAAAAGCTCATGATAGTATATATTTGTTAGTCTCTAAGGTGCCACAGGATTACTTGTGGTTTTTATTATTATTAGATAATCTTTCTATTAAGCCATCACAGTTCTTGTCTGTCTGTCACAGGATTTTCAACATGTCCCTCCTGTGCACGTGCCAATGCGGCTGCCCCCGCTAGCTCTTGCAGGCATACTCTGCATGAGCTCTGCAGCCTGGATCCCATTGTGGCCGATGCAGCAGATTGCCCCTGCCAGCTCCAGCTCCACCTGGATTTGTGCCGTCAGCTCCAGCTCCCAGCCTCCCCAGGAGGCTGCCAACTGCCTCCTGGCTCCCTCCCCCCAACAGGCTGCCAATCAGCTCCTGGACCCCCAGTAGGCTCTCCCCCCTTGGCATACAGCCCCTAACAATTCTGCATCCAGCCCCCCCTGGCAGGCCAGTGACAAGGCAGGCCCACCCCTGCCAGCTCCGGCTCCCGGACTCCCTCACAGGCACCCCCACCAGCTCCTGCAGGCAGCCTGTAGCCCAAGACTAAGGAAGGGCAGCAGCCCCAGAGTGTGTATGTGTGTGTTGGGGGGGAGGAGCCAGCAATCCCAGAGTGTGTGGGGGAGACACAGCTGCCCCAGAGCTGGGCGGGGGCTGCAACCCCAAAGCTGGGGGAACAGCAGCTCTGGACCCAGAGGGAAAATAGTGGGTTGGGCAGCTGCAGAGCCAGTGTGACAATCGCTCCAGAGCCGGGGGGACACCCCAGAGTTGGGTGACAGGAGTTCCATAGCTCGGGTAGCAGTAGCTCCAGAGCTCTGGGCAGACAGCAGCCAGAATCAGGGTAACAGCAACCCAAGAGCTGGGGAGGGAGAACAGCAGCCCCAGGACTGCCCTGAGAAGGACAATTTTTGTTTTTGTTTTTGGACAATTTTTTAAAATGCTGTGTCGGATCAAATCCAGCCAGCGTACACTCTACATTTAAGACCAAAAAACCTAGCTAGCTAGATAGATAGATAGCTAGCTAGCTAGCTAGATAGATAGATAGATAGATAGATAGATAGCTAGACAGACAGACAGATAGCTAGATAGCTAGCTAGATAGCTAGATAGATATATGAACTTTAAAAAAGGCAATCTTTCTAAAAACGTACCAAAAGAGTAAAAATAAAGTTTTCAGCTACCAATGTAGGAGAGAGATTGGATGGCTAAGTTCGAATCAACGTAGTTGCTAATTGTCAGCCATCCAAGCTTTCTCCTGCATTGGTGGCTAAAACTTTATTTTTACTCTTTTGGTGCGTTTTTAGAAAGATTGCTTTTTTAAAAAGTTTTTTTAAAATATATTTTGTATTATTTAACACGTTATTGTTAGGCTGTGTCTAGACCGGCAAGTTTTTCCTCAAAATCAGGTGCTTTTGCGGAAAAACTTGCCAGCTGTCTACACTGGCCCCTTGAATTTCCGCAAGAACACTGACTTCCTACTGTCTGAAATCAGTGCTTCTTGCGGAAATACCATGCTGCTCCCGTTCGGGCAAAAGTCCTTTTGCGCAAATCATTTGTGCAAGAGGGCCAGTGTAAACAGCACAGTCCTGTTTTGCGCAAAAAAGCCCCGATGGCTAAAATGGCGATCGGGGCTTTTTTGCGCAAAAGCGCATCTAGATTGGCACGGACGCTTTTCCGCAAAAAGTGCTTTTGCAGAAAAGCGTCTGTGCCAATCTAGACGCTGTTTTCCGCAAATGCTTTTAACGGAAAGCTTTTCCGTTAAAAGCATGTGCGGAAAATCATGCCAGTCTAGACGTAGCCTTAAAGTTTTGGGCTTATATTGTAATCAGGAAAGAGCTGTGACAACAACTGACATCACTAGGTGGCACCATTGCCTTATTTACAACTTGTTTAGCATCTGCAATCTATATTTAAACATAACCTCTCCTTTTTCTCTTCCTTCTTTCCTTCTGTACCTCTTTCCCTTCTCCTTCATTCCATTGCTAAAATTATTTCTAGATCCCTTTAATTGAACTACCTGAGTAATGACACGCGTTGCCGAAGCCTCTTAAAATAAAACTGCAGATTTCACAGTTCACAAGTGTCATCACCTCTGTGAAGTACAAACCTTTCTTCATCACAGAAACTATTAAATGTCCCTCTCCATGTATTTCAACTACTGATACTAAGCTAATGTCACTTTCACTCTGGCAGCAAATAAAATCAAAGATATCAAATAATAATATCAAATAATATCAAAACAATAATCAGTACAAC
The DNA here is from genome assembly GCF_049634645.1 of Pelodiscus sinensis. Classification (NCBI taxonomy): domain Eukaryota; kingdom Metazoa; phylum Chordata; order Testudines; family Trionychidae; genus Pelodiscus; species Pelodiscus sinensis. The sequence goes on from NC_134725.1 coordinate 9,842,373, forward strand.
TTCTTAGTTACATAGCATCTTTTACCAGACTTTAAAGGACTTTACATAGGTGGATATTATTATCCCTGTTTTGCAGGGACATGGCCCCATTGTCCCAAATTATGTATCTGTATAACCTTTTATTGTATAAATCACACTGCAGGGTGCCTATCTTCCCCACCCCTATCGATTAAAATACTAACAGACTCTCATCACCTCCACGGCAGCGCAGATGTCTGGAGAACACAACTCCCATACACGTAGCTCACTCAGCACCTTCAGAAAGGTGCTGGGGCGGATTCTCACATCTGGGTTCTTGCCAAACTTTTCCAGTTTCTTTAAGATTCTCTGTATGTGATTGTCATTCTTCAGAGTGTTCGGAATTCTGGACAGCAAACTGGAAAACCTAAAATAGCCAATACAGCAAAGCAAAGCTGAAAAAATGCTCTTGAAACTGATGGCTACACTGCTGGGCACCTCCGTCTTTCCTGATTTATTTTCTGCTCCTTCTTCTTCCCTTCCCCAGAATTTGAGAAAAAAAAAGTCTTTGTGGAAATCTGCACTGAGCATTACATGCCAGGGAATGATGCAAAGAAGCTTTGTTTCTGCTGTTAACAGAAGTGTACACCCAACCTTTTTTGATTAGTCATTTACATTCTAAGAGACAAACTTTTGGCATGAATGCAAAGAATAAAATACTGACAAATGTTTCTATGTTACTTCTGATTTGCCCTGTTCATCTCTTTCTTCACTCTCTTTATAGATTTTCCAAAGCAATCGCAGCCTGGTCTGACACACTTTCTGATTTTCTTTACTGTCCCTTTTCCCCTTGCTGTCACCATATCCCCCCCCCCCCCCCCGTATGTGCTGACATAAATCTTACTGATGTGAGTGTGCTGTAACACTCAATCTTTGCCATTTTGTTCTGAATATGGAGTCTCAAGAGGAGAATTACACATTATAACAGTAAAGCTCTTGTGAAAAGACACATTTTTTTAATGTCCTGTGTAAAAAATTTTAGTGCTACTTTGACAAACCCGGAGACTGATGTCTCTAGACCCTCCAGGCTGTGTCTGGGGAAGTATGGAACCTTTTCCCCTGGCCTCCCTCCAGCTGAGGATAAGTATCAGTACAGCTAGATCTACACTATCAGGTTTTATCAGAAAAAGCTACGCAAATTGCACTCTGTAATTTGCATAGTTTTTTCTGATTGTTTTTCCAGAAGGGCCAAATGGCAGAAAAGCCTCCGTTTGCAGAGGAGCCCTTATTTCTTATGAGATGAGGAATACAGGGCTCCCCAAAAGAGCACGTTTGCTCTTCTATGAAAAAAAGTGGAAGAGCAAACATGTTCCCTGGACACGGCGGGGTTTTCTGGGTTACTTCTAGGATCCCAGAAAACCCCCACAGTGTAGACATAGCCTATTTCAGCAGCAAAAAGAGGGTCTTAGGAGCAGAAAGAGGAGACAGGGTTGAGCTACACTAGAAAGTTACCCCCCTTTAACTGTGCTGGTATAGATAAAACAGTACAATCTCCCTAGGCCTTCTCTACACTGCGAGGGTTTTGTCAATATAGCTGTAAAGTCAAACTGGAAAAAACCCTCCAGCGTGGACAGGGGAGCTGACAGGATCACCGGGCCCCTGGGAAATATGTGTGTGGGGGGGCCCAACTCTGTGCCTCCCCAAGGGACAGGGCCTTAAATGGAAAGGGAGGGGCTAGGGCAGCCAGGCACTCCTTGACGTCCCCTGCCAGCCCTCACAGCTGCCTGGAGCGTGTGGTGCAAGGCCTTGGAATGTGCTGCTGAGCACTCTGGCAGTGATTCTAAAGAACCTGGGGGTGCTGGCTGCTACCCACGGCTGCAGAAGTGGCGGTGGCAGCCCAGAGCCACAAGCTCTTCAGAATTGTTGGACCCCAGGGAAACTGCCCCCTCCCTGCGGGTGGACACAGTCATGTTTGTATAAAAGTGCTTATAATTGGTACTATGCTAGCTGCCCACGTAGGGCTAATCGACACTGCCAAGCCTGGGCAGGCAGAGCTATTTACAAGCGAAGACCCACAGAGGAGATGCAGCGTAAGCCAGCAAAAGGAATTCTGCCTGCATAGAGACACTACGTCTGCTAGTGACATTAGCTAAGCTGACAGGAGCACTCTTCTATTAGCTTAGGGCTGTGTCTACATTGGCACCCTTTTCCGGAAAAGGGATGCTAATGAGACCAGTTGGAATTGCAAATGCCGCGGGGGATTTAAATATCTCCCGTGGCATTTGCATGAACATGGCTGCCGCTTTTTTCCGGCTCAGGGCTTATTTCCTCTTAAAATCAGGAATAAGGGATCTTCCGGAAAAGGCTTTATTTTCTGAAAGATCCCGTCTAGACTGGCTCTTTTCTCCACCAAAGCCCCGAGCCGGAAAAAAGCGGCAGAATTGTTCATGCAAATGCCGCGGGGGCTAACTGTGATTTTTTTTCACACTTCTATCCGTCATAACTCTGCAGCAACGCTTTGCAGTGCAGATCAAGCTTTTTACAGGTATAACTGCACTTGCACTGAAGCTTTTACTGGCATAGCTATCTTGCTTAAAAAAAAAAGTAAATCACACCCTCGCTATCCACAGGTATTCCAGGGAAACTTTTAAGTGTAGACCTGGATTTAGTGTGGTTGCGATTATAGAAGTAAAAAGACACTCTGCTCCCCGACAGATATTCTTGTATGTGAATAACCATACTCTTATAAGGCTTCTTTATATTTGTATACCTTAGTCCACACTAGGCTTTGTACAGATAGAATTACAGCAATAAAATAAAATCACACAATGAAAATAGTACAGATTCCAAGCTTAGACCAGATCTTAAATTTGGGAGGCAGGTAGAGTGAGTAACAATTAAAAATGCAGCTTTTCTAAATAAACCAGCTCTCACTTTTAATGCATTTAAGGTTGGGGTCAGCTGAGAAAATGCATTTGGAATGTAGACTCTTAACACAAAAAATATTCTGTCACTTTACTTTTCTCGATTTACTAAGGGAAGACTGAAACTGGATCCCTATTTTTGGTGCTCTTCGATATTGGCTGTAGCTCTGCAGGAGTGCTTTACTGAGAGGCGTCTGCTTAACTCGTAGTGACAATGCCTTTTACCCCTGGAAAGGATGCAGTCAATATCTGTGTGCAGTTTATAAACAGTAGCAGTGAAATGTTTTCCAAATATGCATGATGGACAGACAGCTGTGGATAAAGTCCTCTCCATCATCAACATTGCTAATAGGAATACACGTTTTCAACATGACATCATGTATGTATCGATCATAGAATCATAGAACACTAGAACTGGAAGGAACCTTGAGAGATCATCGAGTCCAGTCCCCTGCCTTAATGGCAAGACCCAGTACTGTCTAGACCATCCCTGATAAATGTCTGTCTAACCTGCTCTTAAATATCTCCAGAGATAGATATTCCACAACCTCCCTAGGCAACTTATTCCAGTGATTCACCACCCTGACAGTTAGGAAGTTTTTCCTAAAGTCCAACCTAAACTTCCCTTGCTGCAGTTTAAGCCCATTGCTTCTTGTCCTATCCTTGGAGGTCAAGGAGTACAGTTTTTCTCCCTCCTCCTTGTGACACCCTTTTAAACCCGAAAACATCTATCATGTCCCCTCTCAGTCTTCTCCTTTCCAAATTAAATAAGCCCAATTCTTTCAGTCTTCTTTCGTAGGTCATGTTCTCTAGACATTTAATCATTCTTGTTGCTCTTCTCTGGACTTTCTCCAATTTCTCCACATCTTTCTTGATACGTGGTGCCCACAAGTGGACACAATACTCCAATTGAGGCCTAATTAGCGCAGAGTAGAGCTGAAGAATGACTTCTTCTGTCTTGCTCACAACATTCCTGTTCATGCAGCCCAGAATCATGTTTGCTTTTTTTGCAACAGCATCACATTGTTGACTCATATTTAGCTTGGGGTCCACTATGACCTGTAGATCCCTTTCTGCTGTACTCCTCCCAAGACAGTCGCTTCCTATTCTGTATGTGTGAGACTGATTGTTCCTTCCTAAGCGGAGTACTTGGCATTTGTCCTTATTAAACTTCATCCTATTTACCTCAGACCATTTCTCTAGTTTGTCCAGATCATTTTGAATTTTAACCCTATCTTCCAAAGCAGTTGCAACCTCTCCCAGCTTTGTGTCATCTACAAACTTAATAAGGGTACTCTCTATGCCAATATCTAAATTGTTGATGAAGATATTGAACAAAACTGGTCCCAAAACAGACCCCTGCGGAACCCCACTTGTTATGCCTTTCCAGCAGGATTGTGAACCGTTATACAATGTGCCCTGTCATCCTAAGGATCCCAAAGTGTTTTAAGACCATATGCTTCCTATAAGGCCGTATGCTGGAGATGGAGAGAAGATGCAGCATTGCCTGGAGACATCAGACTTAACACAGAGTGGGTACGTCTACACTACAACGTTAATTCGAACTAACTTAGTTCAAATTAGTTAATTCGAACTAAGCTAATTCGAACTAACGGATCTAGACTAAAAAACTAGTTCGAATTAGCGTTTGCTAATTCGAACTAGCATGTCCACATTAAGTGGACCCTGAACCAGGCTTAAGGATGGCCAGAAGCAGTGCCAGCAGGGCATCAGAGGAGGACTTAGAGCGTGGAGATGCTGTCTCAGGCTAGCCGAGGGCTGTGCTTAAAGGGACCCGACCCCCACCCCGGACAGACAGTTCTCAGGGGTGCCCCGCTTGCAAAGCAGTCCTGGCTTGGAGAACCCGGAGTACCCACACTGGGCACATCACAGCACTCGGCCATCAGACTGGCTGCACTTGCCGCAGGCTGCCATCTGGTGAGAGGGGACAATCGGGGGCTGCAGGAGAGGTTCCACCCCAAAAGCCCGCAGAGCCAGCCGAGTCCTCCCCATCGGGGGCTCATGCCCCATTCCTCCCTCACCTCCTTCCACTTACCCTTCTCTAGCCCCCCTTCCTGATGTACAAAATAAAGGATAATTGTGTTCAAAAATGGAATCTGTCTTTATTGAACAAAACTGGGGGAGACTGGGAAAAGGAGGTGGGAGAGGGGAAGAGAGAGGCTGGGAGAGGGGAGGGCAACTACAATGATCAGAGGTTGGGAACAGGTCCCATATGAAGAGAGGCTAAAGAGACTGGGACTTTTCAGCTTAGAAAAGAGGAGATGGAGGGGGGACAGGATAGAGGTCTCTAAAAGCAGGAGTTGGGTGGAGAGGGTGCATACAGAAAAGTTCTTCATTAGTTCCCATAAAGAAGGACTAGAGGACACCAAAGGAAAGGAATGGGTAGCAGGCTTCAAACTAGTAAGAGAAAGTTGTTCTTCTTCACAAAGCAAAGAGTCAACCTGTGGAACTCCTTGCTGCAGGAGGCTGTGAAGGCTACAACTAGAACAGAGTTTAAAGAGAAGTGAGATCAAGTCATGGAGGTTGGGTCCATGGAGTGCTGTTAGCCAGGGGGTAGGAGTGGTGTCCCTGCCCAAGGTTTGTGGAAGGCTGGAGAGGGATGGCACGAGACAAATGGCTTGGTCACTGTCTTCAGTCCATCCCCTCCAGGGTCCCTAGGGTTGGCCGCTGTCGGCAGACAGGCTACTGGGCTAGATGGACCTTTGGTCTGACCCAGGATGGCCATTGTAAGCTCAGGGCTCAGGGTCGGGGGTCTCAGTGGACCCCCTTGATTTTCATGCACACCTGCTCCTGGGTGGCCAGGCTGGCAGCTCTCCTGCCCTAGACGGCCACTTTCCTGTGCCTAGTGCGGAGATTGTGGACGAGGTCCACTATGTCTGCACTAGCCCAGGTGGGTGCCCGCCTCTTGCGGTCCCGGGCAAGCTCCCGGGAGCCGCCAGACTGGTCCCGGGAAGAGGGGGAGGGCTGGGGGGCATCGGGTGGGTGGCTCGATCTGTGCCAGGTGCAGGGTCTGCTGGCTGGGTGCTGGCAGGCTTGCACCTAGCACGGGCACCGTAGCCAGCCTGTGCCCCTTTAAGGGGTCCGGGGCCGGGAGGGGGGCAGATGAGTTTCCCTGGTGCTGGCCAGAGTGGCCACCAGGGAAAGCTGGGGAGGGCTAGCCTCCCACTAGTTCGAATTAAGGGTCTACACAGCCCTTAATTCGAACTAGTAAGTTCGAACTAGGCTTAATCCTCGTGGAATGAGGATTACCTAGTTCGAACTAAGTGCTCCGTTAGTTCGAATTAAATTCGAACTAGTGGAGCGCTATTGTCCGTTAGTTCGAACTAACTTTGTAGTGTAGACATACCCGGTGAAATCTGGTCCTGGATATCATTATTGCACCTTCACTACTTATACAGTGTTTATAAGGGTGCTGAAATCAAGCCCTGAGCAATGCTATTTCAGAAAGTTTACTTGTTTCTAAGAAGAGTTCTGCTGGGTTTGCAGAAAAAAAAGGTCAGACAATAAAAAAGAGCGTTAGGTTCTAGAAGAAATGCTCAGAGGAGAGGAGTGTTTAGCTTTTCCTTACCAGTTGTGTTCATCTTCATCATGTTCTCTTTCAGCACTCAGACCACACTGTCTCATTTTTTCTAAGTCTCTCTCAAAATACGTGATATTTTTTAAAGACTGGTACTTCTGAGAGCTCTTCTCTTCCCGCCTCCTACAAATAAATGTTAACAAATTAAAATGGTATTTTTAAAAATTAAAATTCTGGTTGCACGTTAATTGGGAAGATACCTAGGATAGTGCAAAGCAATGAAAAGAATAAACAATGTTCAGTCCATTGATCCACAAAATAGTGTATTTTGCATTCTGATAGTGATTGACAAACAATTAATTAAACCCTCTATCGATTTAATGAGTTGACTAAATCATGCACCTATGGATTACGTCACCTGACACTGAAATGCAGCTTTAAAGTATCTGTTGTTTAAGAGCAAATCACAATACTACCTGGCTCAGGACAGGAAGGAAGCATACTATTTTAATGATCTGAAGCACTATGGAGAACAGGCAACATGCAATTACCTAAGTTGGTATTTTGGCTTGAACACCATATTAACATGCTATGTCCTGAAAAACAGCACCAGGCTGTGATGACCACAAGTAGTCAGCACCTCTACTTCTCCTCCCATCTATAGCCAGCCTCCCCAGTAGCACCATCTCCCAGTAAGATCACAATGGGACACTGGTTCAGGGTGGACTCAGCCCATTGTGTACTGAATTACAATCACTAGTTCCTGTCATATCTAGGTGGTCTTCAACAGTGATCAATCCTGTTACATTTGTGAGATTCTGTGAGTTTGTAGCAAAGGTGAAATGATTTCAGGTTTGATAAGGTCTGGTTGTTTGTTGTTTTACCCTGAAAGATCCAGGAATTGAGAACACTGCATTTCAGTTATCTGGCTAATTGTGTAGTCGATACAATTTGTATCGACTACACAATTAATCGATAAAGGCCGCTCTGCAGAACTGCAGCAGGGGTAGCTCCAGGAGCTGGCTTGAGCCGGGACTGAGCTGCAGCTCTGCATTTTAAATGTAGTAAGAACTGCTGGGCTCTTACTACATTTGCAATGCAGAGGCGCAGCATCCTGGAGAAGCACAAGCTGGCACTGCTTGGTCGCAGCTTGTGCGCAGCCCGTTTCTGGCAGCCGGCCCTGTCTGCTGCGAACAGGGGCTGCTTGACAGCAGCAGCCCCTGTCCATGAGGGGGGCAACTCCCCTCTGAGGCCCCACTGACTGGGGCTGCTGCTAGAGCAGCCTTGGCCCATGGTGAGCCTTGGCCTGCTGCAGGCAAAGGCGGCTTGGCAGCAGCCTCCCCTGTCCTTCCCTCTGCTGCCTCTGATGGAGGCAGTGAGAGTGGGGTGGTCGGTGGCACTGTGGAGATGGTGCTGGAGGGAACCAGCTTTTAAGCCGTCTCCCCCCAGCACCGGCTCCTGTTCCACTCCCCCTCTGCTCCGTCTCTCGTAGGGGGAGCGAGTAGTCAATACGCTACTCGACTAGCTGATAAGTTTATGCTTATCAGGTAGTTGACTAGTTGACTCCTCACTAACATCCCTACCAGGAACAAGTCAATGCTTCATGCACTCCAAATAGGTGCTTAGGAGAGGCGACAGAGAAAGCACTTTGGGACTCTGGAGTGGACCTGGCCTAGCAGTACAAGAGTGAGTGTAAGAATGGGATGACAGGAGGAGAAACCGCAGATTCTGCCCTTTAAAATAATTATGTGTAGAGAGATCTCAAATCTCTTATTTTCTACACAAATAGAGCTCATATGAGTCATAAGCGAAACATTTCAGTCTAGAGGAAAGGATGACAGATGCTGGCTAATCAATGGACCAGAATTAAAGCCGACCTGGGAGAAAGCTGCTCACTTATCCTCCGCATGAGACAGAAAGCTGTAACTGTAGCCAGTAGAATTGCTCAGTAATGTGAAAGGACAATACAAGTATCTACATGGTGCTAGCAGAAGACCCTGCAGATCATGTGTGGCTTGGCTGTAACTGTGGGTATCTGAATAGCCACTCTGTGGGAGAACAAAGGGTTACAACTTCAAAAATGAATAAATCCAACAATGTTTAACACAGCAGCACTCTGAATGTGCTATGCTAGAGAGAATGAGATTCTGGACCAAGAGCTAAATTCTGATTTTAAACCTTAGCAGCAGTTTGAGAGGTTTAAATGACAAAGTAGGATGGCTGCATTGAGCCTGGAAAACGTTAATTAAAGATATATTGTTAAACATCACTGAGTCCAATTTTGAATCAACTGCATAGAATTAAAGATGACAGGGGGCAGTGAACTCTAGAGGGACTTTTCCCCAGTGTCTCTAAATTACAGATGTTGAGGTAAATATTACAGACCTAGAGGTAAATATTTGGTGTAATGTCCTTTAGAATCATGCTGCAAATCTCAATACAGATGTTTCACTATTTGGCTCATAGTGTACATCCTTGCATGGGTACCCATAAAATCAGCTGGACATATATTTCATATGTCATTATTCTAGTGCCACTCCACTGAAATCAACAGACTCGTCTCTAAAATGTTTGAGAGCATGTCCTAAGTATGTTACATAAGTGACTGGAAGGCAGTGCTTTGACAATGCCAGTATTCAAGTTCTTACCGTTCAAGGATCTCCAGGTTGTCATGCAAACAAAAAGCTGCTTCTTCTGCTATTGCCGAGAACTTCTGCCTCATCTCAACACACAAATTATATTTACTTTGAATAAAATAGCTGGCACGGGAGCTACAGATGAAAGCACACAAACATCGAGAATTATTCATGTTTGTGGAACGGTGCTAGGCCGCTCAGAACCAAGTTTGTAAAGTGATGTGAAATGAAAGCATCACTCCCAGATGACTGAAAATTAAGATATTCCTACTCATAAACATGCAAATTAAGGAGTACAGAATTGTGTTTACAACTGAACAAGTACTAGAAAAAGTGATCTGCAAATAGTCATCTGAATTTAAAAACATCTTTTGATCATATCCACACCTCTCAGTGTTCACCATTCTGGGGAGTGACAAATCAAGTGCTTGAGATTTATTAGTGAGAATATTCACAGAATATGAATAGCTAGCTTGAATTCTTAAATAGTCACAGACTAAAAATTTTTAGTTGCATATTCATTTGAAAAATTCATAAATTATACTGTGAAGGTTAGTTACAGAAATCATCCAAACCAGGGAACAGAAACAAATGACATGAAATATAAATAAAGAGCAGGCTGCAAATTGGAAATAATGCCAGACACTGTGAAGAAGACAGACTGCCTCTTTGATAATAAATGGTTATGACTTCATACTGTTTCATCTAACTGATTAGATGTTTTCCCCTCAGTAGTGGAATTAAACACAGAAGGGTAAATAGTTAAGGCAAAATCCATAGATTTGGCTTCACAACTCACATTAATGTATGTGGGACTCAAATGACAAAATCCACATAATACTGTATTGAGATTAATCAATTTCAGCTTCAGATACTATACATATTCTAACTGGATTTTAGCAATTAATTATGTGTTCATAAAGCAACACAAATACACGTAGTTTTGCTTTCCATATGAATGTCACTCATGAGTACTGCATGCAACATACTACCTGCCTTTTAGGCCTCTTTATGTGCTTTGTTTTCTCCTCCTCTTTAAAGGTAGTTGTGGTAGATTTGTCCTCTCTCACCGTCACAGATAATGAGCTGCAAGAAAAAAAAATCTCTTAAGTTAATATAGACAGAAATGTAGCCGTGTTAGTCTGTTGTAGCTGAAACAAAAAACAGGACTATGAAGCACTTTAAAGACTAACAAGATGGTTTATTAGGTGATGAGCTTTCGTGGGCCAGACGCATTTCCTCAGATCAAATAGTGGAAGAAAATTGTCACAACCATATATACCAAAGGATACAATCAAAAAAATGAACATATAAGTTTGACATTTTACGCCTAGGTCTTAACAAAGACATTAATTATCTTACCCATTACAAAGATAGCTTCCCCAATTATCACCTCTAATATCATTAGCTCACAGACATTTACCTCCCCCGCTCATCTCCCTTCTGTTCTGAAATTTGATTTGTCCTTTTCATATGTGGGGGAGGTAAATGTCTGTGAGCTAATGATATTAGAGGTGATAATTGGGGAAGCTATCTTTGTAATGGGTAAGATAATTAATGTCTTTGTTAAGACCTAGGCGTAAAATGTCAAATTTATGTGTTCATTTTTTTGATTGTATCCTTTGGTATATATGGTCGTGCCAATTTTCTTCCACTATTTGATCTGAGGAAGTGGGTCTGGCCCACGAAAGCTCATCACCTAATAAACCATCTGGTTAGTCTTTAAAGTGCTACATAGTCCTGTGTTTGTTTAAGTTAATATAGTATGCCTTGCAAACACAGACACTGTCACCAAGGTAAATAATTTCTGAGCTGATAAACAGCTATGATGTCCATTGGATTTATCTGGCTTGAAACCAGAACATCCATTTTGGGGTACATAACTCTCAGTTATGTTCATATGAAGCCCAAGACCAATCCCTATGTGCTATATTGAAAACATAATATAGAATACACAGCACATCAGTAACTGTCGGGAAGCAGAATTTCATCTGCTCACATGCTTTCCTCATGTGAAGCTGATTGTATGGAGCATACTGCATAAAACATGCTTAGATTCTGTAATTACTCCTACCTTTTAGGCCTCTGGTCCAGTGATGTCACGCTGTCTTGGTACTTAGAGGATGTTGTGTTGACTCTGTCATCCTTCAGAGTCACAGATGCTGAACTGCAAGACAAGAAAAAGTCCTTACAATTGTACAAAGTATGCCTTCTCCAGCATATGAAACAGCCTGCTGGCACTGATGAATCCTGCCAATAGGACAGACTGATTTTGAGCCTTCCAGTTAAGATTTATACTTGATGTTTCTCTCCCCTTTAACTCAGCTCACGAGAGAAAATTTTGCAATAAATGTTAGATTATAATATGTGTCTTGTGTTCTTTGAACCTGTAGTGTGGAACCCACCACACTACAGGGGACTGGCTATGAAAACTGAGGCAAACTGAGTCATGACATTCCATTCAGTGGAGGGCTGGGATAGCAGAGGCCTTTTTTCCTGGTTTAGAGGCAGCTGTAGATCCAGCCTGAGGCCCAGAGGTGGCATGCTGCCTCTTGCTTTCGCAGCAACAATAGCTCCTGAAAGGTGAGGAGGAAAAGAAGATGGCAGCTTGAAATTCTTTCTTCCCTGTTGGCCAATCCAAAGGGAGAGCATTGGAAGTCTGCTGTCATTTTGTTCCTCCTATTGCCGATAAATTCACATGACACGTCACAGATTCCATCAGAACATATCTCAGAAATGAGCTTAGAAATACTGCACATGTCCTGCCTGTTACAGAATTATGGCCTAACAACAGTTATTGAATTAATAGCTAATTAACCCAATAGTTTAGCGTGGGTTTGAGTAAGTCTTAAATAGAAGCCTCCATTATCTATTTTTCAGATCAGACACAGTCTAACGTCTGGTGCACAGTAACTAAAACACCCTCCATAGCAGGGAAATTCTTCTCCTTTTTACTTTCAAACTCACAACATTTCTGATCTTAAAAGAGACCCTTAAATGAGCACTTAGCCAGTGCAATTATTGATAAGCCAATTTTCCTCTAGTTCTAACCTCCTTGTTCCAATTTTAGAGGTAAGTTCAACATAATTATTATTATGTGTTAAATGTGAGAAATAATTCTCAACGCTGCATACCGACCTAGTGGATGGGGGTGGAAGGGAGAGCATTAGATCGGATACATCTTAATTTCAGGAAAGTTGCTGACACAGACCACATTCCCACATGATATTCTCATAAGCAAACTGGGGCAAAGTGATCTAGAGTAAAAGTGGGTGCATAACTTGTTGAGAGATCAGACTGAAGGAGTAATTACTAGCAGCACCCTGACGTATTGGAGAGTTGGTATGACTTCAACAAGATTAAATGTAATAAGACGAAAGCAATACACTCAGGATGGAAAAAGCAAATACACAACTAAATCAAATGCACAACTACAAAAAGGGGAATAACAGGCTAGACCTTTAAGAAACGGGTTACAGTGGATCACAAACTGAATACAAATCAATGTGATGCAATTGTGAAAAATGCTGGTATCATTCTGGGCTGCATTAACTAGTGTCACATATAAGACATGGGAGGCATCTGTCCTGCTCTATTTGGCACGGGTGAGGTCTTAGCTGGAGTACTTTCTCCAATTCTGGGTATCACATTTTTGGAAAGCTGTGGAAAAATTGGAGACACTTCAGAGAAAAGCAACAAAAATGACGAAAGATTTAGAAGATCTGATCTATGGAGGAAAGGTTAAAGAGAACTAGGCCAGTTTAGGTTTGAGAAAAGAAGACTGATGGGAGACCTGATAACAGTCTTCAAATATGTTGGAAGCTGTCATGAAGAGGATGGTGAGCACTTGTTATGAATGCCCACTGTTGACAGGACTAAAAGTAATCTGCTTAATCATCAGGAAGGGTGATTTAGGTTAGATATTAGCGGGGGAAACTTCCTAACTATAGGGGTAGTTAAATTCTGGAATAGGATTCCAAAGGAGGTTGTGAAATATCCATTGGTTGGATGTTTTAAAGAACATGCTAGACAAACACCAGACAGGAATGGTCTAATTTTATTTGGTTCTGCCTCAGCACAAGGGGCTGGACTTGATGAATTCTCAAAGTCCCTTCCAGCCCTTGATTTCACTGATTCTATATACTAGGATAATTGAGAGTAGGCAGTGCTTTTCCTTGTACCATTCTTTCCTCATATGGTCTCAGTGTTACACTCCCACTGCAGGCATGTTGTGGGAGACATCCTCTGACAATACATTGGTCTTACTTCACATCATTTTAGCTGGCCTGAAAGTGGAGAGGTTAAACGAGGTTTCATCATGTTTTGTCAATGAATGTAAATGCATAAAAGTTCATTTTTAATCACAGTGATTAGCTGTGTGGCATCTATTAATGCTGGGAAGGAGATCCTTGAAGAATTCAACCAGGATTTCAGCAATTTCCACCCCACCATCAACCTTAGACTGAACCAGTCCACACAAGAGATCTACTCCCTCAATACTACAGTACAATTAAATGATGGCCAGATTAACACCACCCTATACTGGAAACCTACCGAATGTTATTCTTTCCTCTAGCTTCCATCAGGACACATCACACAACTGATTATTTATAAGTTACAACCAGATACAACCAGATACAACCCTAAGATACAACCAGATCTGCTCCAATACCACAGGGTATGTCTACACTACCCCGCTAGTTCGAACTAGTGGGGTAATGTAGGCATACCGCACTTGCAAATGAAGCCCGGGATTTGAATTTCCCGGGCTTCATTTGCATAAGTGGGGAGCCGCCATTTTTAAAACCCCGCTGGTTCGAACCCCGTGCAGCGCGGCTACACGGGGCTCGAACTAGGTAGTTCGGACTAGGCTTCCTATTCCGAACTACCGGTACACCTCGGAATAGGAAGCCTAGTCCGAACTACCTAGTTCGAGCCCCATGTAGCCGCGCTGCACGGGGTTCGAACCAGCGGGGTTTTAAAAATGGCAGCTCCCCGCTTATGCAAATGAAGCCCGGGAAATTCAAATCCCGGGCTTCATTTGCAAGTGCGGTATGCCTACATTACCCTCCTAGTTCGAACTAGGAGGGTAGTGTAGACATACCCACAGAGACAAACACCTATAAGATCTTTATCAGACATTCTTAAAACTTAAATACCAACCTAGGGAAGCAAAGAAATAAAGTGATAGAGCCAAATGATTTCCCGGGAATCTGCTTCTTCAACACAGGCCCAAAACCAAAAATAACAAAACACCATTGGTCATCACCTACAGCCCCCAGCATGCACCCCTCCAGCACACCATTGACAATCTACAACCTAACCCAGAAAATAATCCCTCACTCTCACAGGCCTTTGGAGACAGGCCAATCCTCCCCTACAGACAACCCCGTAACCAGAAGCAAATTATTTCTAGCAGCCACACATCACACCTTAGATGCACTCACGCAGAAATCTACCCCTGCAACAAACTGCAGTGTCAACTTCTATACAAGCAACACCATCACAGGATCTAACCACAAAGGCCACCACATCAGAGGCTCATAGAACTGCACATCCTAATGTGATCTATGCCATCAAGTGCCAGCAATGCCCCTCTATCATGTCTATTGGCCAAACTGGACAGACTCTACAGCAAAGGATTAATGGACACTGTAGTGGGTTGGAGTGGCCACCCACTGACCCCCGAAGGGGAAACGCCACTCCCAGAGCCTTGGTGGGCCGCACCTGCCCTTAATGATGCACCTGGCCACAAGCCAGGGGGTGGGGTCAGCGAGATAAAAAGCCTGCCAGCCAGGCCAGTGATGCGCCGGCCACTGAAGGAGCCAGAAGTCTCCCCTGAACACCAAGGAGACAAGGCCTAGAGAGGTGGAGAGCTGGCGTGGGCCACCTGCTGAACAGCAATTGGGAGGGACTGCTGCCCAGACTGGACTTCCCGGAGAAACTGCAAGCTGCTGAGGACTGGTTGCTGGAGCTGGACCCCTTCTGACATGCTGAGAGGGTTACCTGATGTCCAGGTCAGCATGTTTCAGCCTGGAGCCCCAGCTGACCTGGCAGCAGTCTATACTGCTGCTTCTAGGGCTGTGGGCTCGGGCACAGTGGAGTGGGTGGGCCTGTGACCCCCCCCTGCTACCCACTGCTTGGGTGGTAGCCTCCCCCTCTCTGCCATTGCGGGCATGCCACCTGCAACCCTCCTGAGCAAGCAGTCCCCAGTCGTATAAATTGCTACCAACTGTTTACTGCTGCCCTGCCCTGACCAAAGGCTGGGTCCTGAACTGATTGCTTGACGCCCCGCTTGAACTAAGGCAGGGCTACAAACTGTTTACCTGCGGGCCCTCCCGGTCCACAGGCTGGGCTCTAAACCATAGACTTGGCTGCCAGCCCTGGAGCAATGCCAGGCCTCTGACTGTTGTTTGCTGGCCTACCCAAACCAGGCCGCCTTTATTATTATTTTGGCGCCCCACTCTGAGGTAAGAGCAGGGGACTCTGGACTGGTTATTTGGACTGCTAATTCCCTCCCAGAGACTGATCTGGGCACAGTGGGTTGGGGTGGCCACCCACTAACCTCAAAGGGGAGGTGCCCCTCCCAGAGCGGACCCGCTTACAGACACAACCAGATATTAGAAATGTTAACACACACAAACCTGTAGGAGAACATTTTAACTTGCATGGGCACTCAAACATGGATTTAAAAGTAGTCATTCTTCTGCAGAGGAATGTCACCAGCCAATTACTGAGAGAGAGTTCAGAACTGACGTTCCTATGCAAATTTGACACTGTTGCCCTGGGCTTGAAGAAAGACATTAACTGGATGCCACATTATAAAGCCAGTCTTCCCTGAATTTAACACAACATTTTTTACATCAAAAGCTAAGTATGGGACACTCCCAGTCCACTTAATTAGCCTCATTAGACTAACCCTACAACTGACAGGTACCTTTTCCCCCTTCTTTTTCTGTTATAAAATACTGGGTTTCTGCTATTCCTCTCCAGCCGATGCAGTGAGTTTTACATACAAAAACTCATGATACTATGTGTATTTTTGTTAGGTTCTAAGATGCCACTGAGCTACCTGTTGTTTTTGTTGTTTTTAGAGTTAAGGACTAACATAGCTACCCCTCTGAGAATTTATTAATGCTAGCTTAAGCCATAACACAAAATTCCAAAGGAATTCCAATATTGAAAATGAACAACTTTAGTAACTGGGGAGGCATAATACAGCATCTCTAATCCTGACTCTTGCCACAGGACCAAGTCTAACCCATGAAACTGGGTGCAATTTATGTTTGTGACTTTATAAGCCATTTTCTATTCTTGAAGATGACTGCACATTTCATACTATGTCACATATTTATTCTTTTGTAACATTCCTACCTTTTAGGTCTCTGTCCCGGTATGCTCTCTTGTTCCTTAAACATTGTTAGGCTCATTCTCTCATTCCTTTGATATACTAGTGGCGAACTGCAAGGCAACACAACTTATTTGAAATTGTTTGGAATATACCTTCTCCAGCATATGAACACACGTACTGGAGCTGATGGTCAAATCTGAGAGGGGAGACATGGCTTTTTTTACAGGTTAGGGGTTTTATAGCCCAAAGCTATATAAGTCGGATCCTTAGACAGTACAGCTCTGTAGACTTTGGTGGAGCTATCCCAAGTTACACCAACAGAGAAGTTGGCCCATATGTATTTACAAACAGTACTGGACAGAGAAACATAAGGAGCCATAATCCATATGCCTACCATAGCAAGGAAATTCAGAGATTCCACTTCTGAGCTGCAGAAAGCATAACATTTGAACCCAGTCTTGTCAAGACTAGGCCTTTCTAACAGTCTCACAACTATTAATGGATAGAATTGAAATGTGGATTATGCCATTATCCCTCTCACTGTACTGATTTGACTTTTGCAGACCAAAGATCTGCCACTAACTTTAGTGACACTGCATGCCTATAAGCAGCAGCAATATTAGGAGAGGTTAAACCATGTTGAGGTTTGTTGAAGTGGCCTAAGCCTACAGTATCATGATAAGAATGAATAAAATTGACCCACGCTAGTTTTTTACTCTAGTGAAATTATCTAGTGAATTATCTAGGGACAATTGCAGAGTGCCTTTGATAGAAATTCCATTGGAATTTTATGGGGATTCATAGAAAATGCAAAGGTAACAACATAAACAATTCTATAGACATTGAGAAGAAAATGGCCTCTTTTTCTATAGAGTTGCTGTAGACAATTTATACAAGCATTGTTCGAAATGTTTTCTTGTAAGAGAAGGATTCATTGAGTGTCCGTCTGGAAAATAAACAGTTATTGTGCACAGTAAAATGGACCATTTTGTCACCTATACAGAGAAATGTCAATGTTCCCTACATTGACTGAATGTTGAATTTAATCAGCAACTACCCTGAAAAGAAAGCAGTGTAAGCATTATTACAGTAAGCTGCCATTCTTAGGTTTATAGAATCCAATCATGTAGCATACCTTTGCAGTCTAGTCTTCTTAACATCTTCTGAACTGAAATTCTTTGCCACATCTTCGTATATGGTCTGGAGTAACTTCTGTAGGTCTGATAAAAAACCAACATATTTATACAAATGTGCCCACTGGACCTTTACAAGGGAAAGTGCTGCACGCACTGGACTCATGTTTTAATTCCAATTGGTGATTTTGGTTGCCCAATTTGAGGCACCTTAGGAGGGACCTGACTTTCAGAGGGAAGGTGTTCATCACTTTCTTTAAGATGTCTCATTGTGGGCACCCAAACATTGAAATATGCTAAGCCATTAGTCATGGCTAGAAATATAGATCCCTGTTCTTTAGCTCTGAAAGAAATAATAAATGAGAAATTAGCAAACTTTGTTAATGCTTATAAAAAATGATTGTATAGTAATTAGAAAGTAGGCAACTTTTAACAAACGGAACCAAAGATCAACTTCCACTTCCTATGCTCATGCTAGTAGCAGCTGAAGGGCATATTTGTAAATGTTATCACTGCATCCTTATTTAAAATGAAATACGGATTTTAATATCTGATGAGATACATCTTTACCATAATGCATTTAAAGCTGATAATTTATCCTCAACAAGTCTTTGCTTGGTCATACTTGCCTGTCCAATTATCACCGCATCCTTTTTTGTTTCTCACTCCTTTTATTGTCTTCTCTGTCTGTGCACTGTCATGGTTTCCTATACCTAACTCCCAGATTAAATCAATGTTCTCCTTCAAATCCCTTCTCAAAACTCTCCTTTGAGAATATTTCTACCACTAATACCCTTCTGCTTTGGTGCCCAGCTACTACAGAAAACAAAAAACCCACCACAAGAAATACAGTAAAATAATGAACACCATGTTTTGCCCAAAGCCCTGTTTCCTCTCTTTATTCCTTAATGGCTCATCTATTTAGCAGGGCAAAAGTTGAATTAAGATATGTAAGTTCAGCCATGTTAATTGTGTAACTGAAGTCGAAACAGCTTAATTTGGCTTTTTTTTTGGCACTGTTTACGCAGCAGGAAGTCAAAAAAAGAACACTCTTCCTTTGACTTCCTGTACTCCTTGGCTACGTCTAGACTAACTACATCCCTTTTTCGTAAAAGGGATGTAAATTAGATGTATCGCAATTGCTAATGAAGCAGGGATTTAAATTTCCCCCAGTTCATAAGCATAAAAATGGCTTTTTTTCGGCGTGGAGCTTTGCTGGAAAAAAGTGCCAGTCTAGACACTGGTCTTGCGGAAAATAAAACCTTTTCCGAAAGATCCCTTATTTCATAGAGGGATAAGGGATCTTTCGGAAAAGGCTTTATTTTCCGCAAAATCAGTGTCTAGACTGGCCCTTTTTTCCAGCAAAGTTCCGTGCTGAAAAAAAGCAGCAGCCATTTTTATGCTAATGAAGCGGGGGAGATTTAAATCCCCGCTTCATTAGCAATTGCGATACGTCTAATTTACATCCCTTTTACGAAAAAGGGATGTAGTCTAGACGTAGCCCTTGTGTAATGAAGATTACAGGAGTCAGAGTAAGAATCCTCCAGCTCAAAATTATTTTGAAATATTGGCTTTCTGATGTGCACTTTGTTATTTCAAAATAACGCTGCTGTGTAGACGTACCCTAAGACACCGTCTGTTGTTATTAGTCATTATGTTATTTATTTAATTTTGAGCTGATTCTGCCAGGCACCAAATATGTGTTAGGACAGGGATGGGCAAAGGGCCTCCGTAGGCTGGATTCGGCGGTCTGGGTGTGGGGGAGTGCACGAAGCCTCCTCCCGCCCTGCCAGGAGTGTGTGGCGCTTTGAAGTGCCGCACGCAGCTCGCAGGGTGGGGGGCAGAGTGGAGGAGGGTTTGTGCGCTCCCCCGCCCCCAGGCCAATTAGGGCATGAGGGCGGGGGAGATGCATGAAGCTTCCTTCGCCCTGCCCCGGCCCTATGAGGAGCCCGCGGCACGTGCTCTTCGCAGGGCAGGAGGAGGCTTCCTGTGCTCTCCCACCCCTAGGTCCTGATTGGCCTGGGGTGGGGGAGCATGCCAAGCCTTTTCCAGGGCATGGGTGACTAGTGGGAAAGGGGGGCAAAGGGGCTTCCCATACCCAGACCAATCATGATCTGGGGGTAGGGTAGCTCCGCCCCTTCCCATTTAGGCCCCACCCTTTCCAGTTTAGGCCCCACTCCTTCTGGGGTGCCCTGGGGCTACTTCAAAATTTTGTGAAGTGGCCCGTGGGCAAAAATTTTATTGCCCACCTCTGTGTTAGGAAGTACTAAATGATCTCCCCTGGCAATACTATGCACAAACAAGTACTGTGGCAATATAAATTACTACTGCTACTAAATAATAAATACTGCAGAGGAGGTTATGAAATGCAGACATGTACTTCATCAGTTGTCAAACAATCCCAAACTGGCCAAGACTTTAAGGAACTGGTTCTTGTAGTTAGGATATTAAGTCCATATTTAGACATCTAAATAATAGCTCTGGTTTTCTAGAGTGCTAAACACCCAGGCGGGAGAGTCCTGAGTTCTAATTCGGATTCATTCTAACATGGACTCTCACAATGACCTTGCACAAGTCTTAAAGTATGTGTACATGGAGCAGAAAAGCTTTGAGGCAGTCTCGTGGCATACGGAATCAGGCTTGTGATATGGCTCTAAAAATAGCAGTAGAGGTTTGGGCTCGAGAGGGAACTCAAGTTTTAAGACCTACCCCTTCTCTGGCATCAGAGCCTGAGCTTGAAGCTTGTCCACACTGCAATTCAGGGGGAGGATGGGTGATTATCTATAGATATGAATCTTCATAGTGCTGCTGTGACCTAGCCAAGCATTAACTAGAAGCAAGAAAGCTTGAAAGGGGGCTGACCTTGTGATTCGGATGTTGTTTTGTGATTCAGGAGGTCGAGGTTGAGATCCTAGCTCTGACACAGACTCTCTGTGGGAGCCTAGGAAAGCTGCATATCTATGAAATTGAGTTAATGATACTCACTTCTAATGAGGATTAATCCATTTATGTCTGTCAGCAGCTCAGCTGCTACAGTGATGGGCACCTTAGGAAAGCCTACAATTAAAGTGCAAGCTTTATAATAAAGATCTTTTGTGCAAATATATATATAACTTTTCTTTGGAATGTATGTCTTTCTGAGACTGGGTGCTGCACCACTAAATTACTGGTTGAAGAAGTGGAAGCAAGAAATCTTGCTAGCATTTTTCAGATACAGTCAGACTTATGAAGCAAATGTCTGTTGTTTGAAATTATTTGCACAACCATGAACAATTAGGATTACATTTAGTGCAGTGTTATTTAAAACAGGGATGATACAGTTGGTATACATAAAAAGAAGGTTTTAGATGTAGTAAAGAAAGCAAGCTGGAAATGCTAATCTACTTCTGTAAAACCTTTGATAAAGCAGAGGGAGCCTGAAGGATAAATCAGATAACCTCAGCACTAACCGGCTTGTTATACCCTAGCAGTGAGGATGACAGCTTCTACAGCTGAATTGTCAACATGATGTGACTTACAGAACTTTTGGACAAGTGTAGTTCCTCACCCAGCCAGCAATGCTGGAAATCAAACTTATGGAAGCAAGTTCGATACGGTAGCAGTCACAAAACAATACAAATTAAATTATAGCCAGGTAAATGGCTCCATATTAAATTACAGACTCAATCCTGAAGCAAAATAAAAACCTTCTGTAAAAATCATGTTCAAATTTATCTGCAGATTAGTTGCCCAATGCAATATATTTCTCACATGTTTTCCAATAAACATATGTCATTTCAATGGCACTTTGGTGTGAATTATAGGGAGTCTTGTGAGCTGTGTGAGCAGTAGACAACAAGGCAGCTGAGCTGTTCTAATTGAGTTCCTGCTCTGGCTCTGAAGCATCCTATAGTCCCAGACTTTTGTTTAACATGATTCTGTGACTACAGAATTTACCACAGAATCTGTCCACTGCTGTAATATTGTCCTGCAGAAAGTGAGTTATCGCTCTCTATATTAAAAAAACCCGTTTCCTGTGGGACGACAGAGACACACACGTCAGCACATCACTCTGTGTCCCACAGGAAAAATTTTCATCCTGCTGCCCCTCCTCCCCCAGCAGCATGGCTCCTCTCTCCCTCCTCCCCGGTGTCTGGAGTGGGGAGGGGAGAAACTGGTGAATTGTACCCCTGTCCAGGTGAGCAGCCCCAGGCCGGTAGGCCCTGCCAGCACCACGGAAAAATGTTCCTTTAGCAAGTGGCTGTTCTGGGGCTGAGCAGATTGGGATTGGGATTGGCCTATTTGCTCAGCGGCTTCATGAGTTGGGTGCTCAATACCCTTTTCACCTTGCTGCACTATAGCACTGAACCTGAGATGGTATAGGGCCTGCCACCCTCTGCTTGCCACTGCTGGAGGTGGCCTATGGCCTGGGCTTATTTCATTGTGGAGAGAGCAAGGGGGGGGGGGGGGATGGAGAAAGCCCCAAGCCTCACTGTGTGGGAAAGATGCCCTCCCTCCTCTCTCATGCAGTTGGAGCACTAGCACTGGCTAACCGCAGCTGGGGTCTCCCTGAGCCTCCCTGCACAGTGTAAATATCAGTTTATCATAGAATCATACAATACTAGGACTGGAAGGGACCTCGAGACGTCATGGAGTCCAGTCCCCTGCCCTCATGGCAAGACCATCCCTGATAGACATTTATCTAATCTACTCTTAAATATCTCCGGAGATGGGGATTCCACAACCTCCCTGGGCAATTTATTCCAGTGTTTAATCACCCTGACAGTTAGGAACTTTTTCCTAATGTCAACATAAACCTCCCTTGCTGCAGTTTAAGCCCATTGCTTCTTGTTCTATCTTCAGAGGCCAGGAAGAACAAGTTTTCTCCCTCATCCCTGTGACACCCTTTTAGATACCTGAAAACCACTATCATGTCCCCTCTCAGTCATTCTTGTTGCTCTTCTCTGGACCTTCTCCTATTTCTCCATATCTTTCTTGAAATGTGGCACCCAGAACTGGACACAATACTCCAACTGAGGCCTAATCAGAGTAGAGCGGAATAATGACTTCTCATGTCTTGCTCACAACATATCTGTTAATGCATCCTAGAATCATGTTGGGGTTTTTTTTTGCAACAGCATCACACTGTTGACTCATATTTATCTTGTAGTCTACTATAACCCTGAGATCCCTTTCTGCTATACGCCTTCCTAGACAGTCGCTTCCCATTCTGTATGTGTGAAACCGATTGTTCCTTCCTAAGTAGAGCACTTTGCATTTGTCCTTATTAAACTTCATCCTGATTACCTCAAACCATTTCTCCAATTTGTCCAGATCATTTTGAATTATGACCCTATCCTCCAAAGCAGTTGCAACCCCTCCAAGCTTTGTATCATCTGCAAACTTAATAAGTGTACTCTCTATGCCGATATCTAAATCGTTGATGAAGATATTGAACAGAGCCGGTCCCAAAACAGACCCCTGTAGAACCCCACTTGTTACTCCTTTCCAGCAGGATTGTGAACCATTATTAACTACTTTCTAGGAATGGTTATCCAGCCAGTTATGCACCCACCTTATAGTAGCCCCATCTAAGTTATATTTGCCTAATTTATTGTTAAGAATATCATGCGAGACCATATCAAATGCCTTACTAAAGTCTAGGTATACCACGTCCACCACTTCTCCCTTATCCACAAGACTTGTTATCCTATCAAAGAAAGCTATCAGATTGGTTTGACATGATTTGTTCTTTACAAATCCATGCTGGCTGTTCCCTATCTTCTTATTATCTCCCAAGTGTTTGCAGATGATTTCCTTTTATATGATAATTTAATATGATAATTTTAACTGAAAAATGAAGCTAGCATTAGCAGTAGATATTGGAGCAGAGATCATCTAAGTAGCTGGGTGCTGCTGAGGGTTACTAAATTAGGAGAGTTTAGTAATCCCCATAACCTTCCTAGCCTCTGTACTATTGATCATAAGGTTGAAGAAAAGTGAAGTTGCAGCTTTTCTTCATTGTCAAAAGCCTCAGTTGCATCCTGAGAGTGAAAAACTCTCACACACTCTCTCATATATTCCTTGGTGTAAAAAGTCTACATCCTGCCCCAGGAGCATAAAGTAAACTGAATGTAATGTCAGAATAATTATCACCAAGAACACTGAGTACTGCATTATTCATCTGCAGAGTTCATTTGATAATACACCATAGTCGTTTTAAAAAACTTCTTAAAGCTGATGCAGAATCCTTTTTGCCTCGAAACACAACACCTGTGTGCTGCAGAGATGTGGAGTACTTTGGCACAGAGTACACTGGGCATTGCCTATAACTCACAAACCAGCATGTTCACTTGATTTTGCTTTCTATAAAAAGAGAAGGTTACTCACCTTGTGCAGTAACTGGAGTCCTTTGAGATGTGTTCTCATGGGTGCTTCACTTAGGTGTGCCAGTGCTGCTTTCCACACGGCCCAGAGATCTTTGGTAGCAGTCTGCCGGCCACGGGCTCATGCTGTGCTACTGCTCAATCACACAGGCTGACAGGCTGACAGTTAGGCATGGGCCCAGCCATTTCCTCCGTTTCTTCTCTACGCCAGACTCTCTTAGCCCAGTGCAGAGGGGAGGGTTGGGGTTATGCCAGACTCTCTTAGCCCAGAGCAGGGTGTGGAGGTTGTCCAGTGGCTCTACACTTTGCTTTGGGATCACAGCCTCTCTTTGAGCAGGATTCCTTAACCCGCTGTATGTTACCCTGATCAGGGCAAGCACTGTCAGCCTTCTTGCCTGGAGATCTTTTATTGCTCAAAAGCAGAATTTCAGTGGGGAACCTGGAGCGTTTTGCACTCTGCTCCTGGTTGTGCTCTCTAGCACATCCCTCTGAGGGTATGTCTACACTACCCCGCTAGTTCGAACTAGGAGGGTAATGTAGGCATACCGCACTTGCAAATGAAGCCCGGGATTTGAATTTCCCGGGCTTCATTGGCATAAGCAGGGAGCCGCCATTTTTAAAACCCTGCTGGTTCGAACCCCGTGCAGTGAGGCTACACGGGGCACGAACTAGGTAGTTCGAACTAGGCTTCCTATTCCGAACTACCTAGTTCATGCCGCGTGTAGCCGTGCTGCACGGGGTTCAAACCAGCGGGGTTTTAAAAATGGCGGTGCCCGGCTTATGCAAATGAAGCCCGGGAAATTCAAATCCCGGGCTTCATTTGCAAGTGCAGTATGCCTACATTACCCTCCTAGTTCGAACTAGGAGGTTAGTGTAGACATACCCTGAGGGAGTGTTCCTCTTGCCTTCCATCCCAGGTGGATTCTCTTGGGGATGTGGGGGAGAGGTGTGAGTCCACAGTTTTGTCCATAAAGAGGATTCTCTTCTGTAAATCTCTTGACCTTTTAGATCGGGGAGCGAGTTTCTGGCAGTGCGGGCAGTGGCTTACTGGGTGGTCCTGCCCTTGGCAGCGCAAACACTGTTTGTGCCTGTTTGCTGCTGAGATAAATATCCCACACCCTGTGCACCTTTTGAAGCCAGAAGGTGCTGGCATGACAGGGTTTTGCTGCTTGAGATGCTGTGAGTGAGCGGGCTGTGGCGGTAGCGCTGGCGTCCTGCTCCGCTTGTTCTTTTTCTGTGCTTTTATCTATGTCAAACAGCTGAAGCTCTTCTTTCCTTCTTTTTTCTTTACTAAAGGTTTTAAAGGGAGACTGTGCTACTTGTGACGGATGCCGGCAGCAGTTGAGAAGGAACTGAGGGAACAGCCGCCAGCATGTGCCTATCTGTCAGCCTGTGCCATTGCATAATAGCGCAGCACGCGCCGGCGGCAAGGGGACTGCTACCAAAGATCTCTGGGATGTGTACACAGAGGCACTGACACACCTCAGTGGAGTACCCACAGATACCTTTGAAGAAGAAGCAGTGTGGTTCAGTGGGTATTGTGCTTGCCTTGGAGTAAGGATGGTTCGGTTCTAGTCTCATTTTTGCTGTTGGGAAGGTCACTTCATCTCTCAGTGCCTGTGCTTCTCCACCCAGTTTTTGTCTGCCTTAGCTTGTAAGCTCTTTGGGGTATGGACTGTCTTATATTATGTGTTTGCACAGCACCTAGCAAAACTGGGCCTCAAACTTGTCTTGTGCCTCCAGATGCTACAGTAATAAAAAGGTTAATCATCTTATATGGTAACTGGTGTTCTCGAGATGGGTGTCCCTGAGGGTGCAGCAGTACCCTGGGTGCTGGCATGCATGCACGGTACCACTCATGCAGTAGTGAGCATGCTGATGTGGATGTGCCATCAACCGTCCCTCAGTTCCTTCTCCTCTATGGAGAGGTGTTACAGATCTGAAGCAAAGAGGAGTGGGAGGGAGGGTTATGAAGTGCCCACAGGGACACCCATCTTGAAGAACACCAGTTACTGCACACCTCTTTTTTTCTTCTTCAAAGACTGTCCCACTGTAGGTGTCTATGAGGCAGTGCCCCGAACATTTGGAAGGAGGGGCGTTGGATCTGAATTCTGAGACACTCCAAATTTTGTTCACTGAGAGTCATACCTATCTATTGCATAATGTTTTATGAAGGTATGTATTGAGGCCCATGTATTGCAGCCCTACATATGTCAGTGATGGGGACATTGTGCAGGAAAGTCATGGAGCTTGCTATTGCTCTGGTGGAGAGAGCCCATACTTGATTTGGCGGGGGAGGGGAAGATACTTTGTTGATCGAATAACACCTCTGGATGCAAATTGTTATCCACTTGGAGAGTCTCTGTTTGGAAATTGCTTGCCCTTTGGAGTGGTCTGCTATGGAAAGAAAGAGTCTCCGAGAGCGTCTAAATTGTTTTGTTCTTTACAGGTAAAAGGTGATTGTGTGATGGACATCCAAGGAATGGAGGTGAGTCGTGCTGTCATCCGTATGAGGCTTTTGGTAAAAGACAGGTAAATATAAATGCTCGTTAATGTGGAACTGAGAAACCACTTTAGCAAGAAATTTCAGGTGGGGTCTAAGCACCAATTTGTCCTCATGGAATTCTGTAAAAGGAGGGTGGGCCAAGAGTGCAGTGACCTCTCTAACTCTTCTGGCCATGGTGATGGACATGAGGAAAGCAACTTTCACAGAGAGATGTGCGAGGGAATACACTGCCATTGGTTCAAAAGCGTGACCAGTCAAGGTGGTAAGGATGAGGTTCAGATCCTAGGATGGTATGGTCTGCCTCAGAGGAGGGAAGACATTGTTGACTCCTTTCAAGTACTTTTTCGCAGTTGGGTGGGAAAAAAGAGTGTGCCCGTCTAGGAGACAATGCTCACTTGAGATAGCCGCCAAGAGAACTTTGACTGAGTTTGGAAGGTTGTGTTTCTTCAAGAAAAGGAGGTAATCTGACACTCTTGGTGGCGGTGCTATGCAAACACATTGTGGGTGGCCCAAATTACAAAACACTGCCACTTTTGAGCATAGGTTTTTCAGGTGCTCGCTTTGCAACTGTTCATGATTAACAGAGGTTAATCATTGACAGACCTCTTCCAAATAGGTGAAATTAGGCATGTCAGCCCTGGACAAGCCAAGCTTTGAGGTTGAGCCTTTGACATCTGGGTGGAGAATCTGACCCTCGTCTTGTGACAGGAGATTCACAAAGTGTGGGAGACAAATTGGGGAAGCAATGGACATCTGCAACAGGCAAGGAAACCAAGTCTGCCTGGGCCATGCTGGTGCTACCAATATGATTTGGGCCCTGTCCTGTTTTATTTTCTGTATGACTTTGTTGAGTAGTGGTAGAGGTGGAAAAACATAGGTTAGTCTGCCTGCCGATTTGAATAACAGAGCATCTCCCATTGAGTTCTTGCCCAGACCCACTCTGGAATAGTAGTAGGGGCATTTTGCATTGTGAAACATGGCGTTCTATGTCCAGAAAACCCACTTCTGGAACACAGAATGGAAGACTTGAGGGTAGATCTCCTACTCATATTTCTGATTAAAGTTTTGGCTCAGATGATCTGTCATCACATTTTGCTTTCCTGAGAGATAGGAATTGAAATGCTTATGTGATGCTTATGTGATGCTGGATGCACCACTGCCACAGGGGTGTGGCTTCTTCGCAAGATGGTAGGACCTGGCTTCACCTTGGCTGTTTATATAAAACATGCACACTGTGTTGTCTGTGAGTATTCTTACTGACTTGTTGTGAGTCAATGGGAGGAAATATTTGCAGGCTAGTCTGACCACCCGGAGCTCTAGAATACTGATATGAAGTGCTGACACATATGATACTTCCCATGCATGTTGTGTTCATTCATGTGTGCACCTCAACCTTCTAGCGAAGTGTCTGTGATTACGGTGAAAGAGGCAGAAGATTGTTGAAATGGTGCTCCCTTGCAAAGGTTGTCGGACTGCAACCACCACCAAAAACATTCTTTTACTCCTTTTGGGGGGTTCAGGATTTTATGCAAGTGGTGCTCATGTTGTCGAAAACAGATGCGGCACCATCCCTGTAGGCATTGCATGGGTAATGTGGCATATGGGACCACATGCATTGTAGCTGACATGTGGCCGAGTAACTGGAGACATTGTCTTGCCACAATCGTTGGGCTGTTGATGATTGTTTTGGCCAGTATGGCTAGGGATTGAAAACACTGCATTGATAGTCTGGCTTGTGCTTGGACACAGTCTAGTATCGGGCCTATTAATTCCAGCTCCTGGTAGGGAGTCAGGTGGGACTTCTGTGTGTTTATTTGTAAGCCCAGTGCATTGAACTACCTCTGGGTAGTTTTTGCTGTGGAGTCTTTTGCCATCTGGGCTGTGGGAGCCACAACAAGGCAGTTGTCCTGGTATGCAAAGATTATTACCCCGACCTCCTGATGTAGGCTATGGTCACTGCAAGGATCTTTGAGAATACCCGGGAGCTGAGGAGAGTCCAAAGGGGAGGACACAATATTGGTAGTGATGGTCTGTTAGGGTAAACCTGAGAAATTTCCTGCGTGATGGCCGAATTGCAATGTGGAAGCAGGCTTCTTGTTGGTTAAGAGACGACATGCAGTTTCCTTTCTCTAGAGATGGAATTATCTTCACCCGTGTTACCACAGTAAAGTGGTGTTTCTTTAGGTATTTGTTTAGTCTGGGTAGGTCCAGGATGGGTCTCTAACCTCCTGATTTTTTTGGAGTCAGGAAGTATCAGAAATAAAAGCCCTTTCCCCTCTGTTGAGGTGTACTGGGTCTACTGCTCCCATTTAGGAGAAGCTTTTCTATTTCCTCTTGAAGGAGGGTCTCAAGAGAGGGATCCATAAAGAGGGATGGGAAAGGGGGTTGGGTTGGAGGGAGGCAAAGAAAAAGGATGTATAACCCTTGGAGATTATTTCTAGAGCCCATCTCTCTGAAGTTATTTGGGACCAGGTGTGATGGAAAAGGTGCAGACTGTATTGGTGGTGTCTGGCCATAGAAACTAATGTCAAAACCTTGACCATTTCCTCAAAATGCCTACTTGGAGCTTGCAGGCTGGGATACGGCAGGTTGGTCCTGAAGCTGTCTCTTTTGCTTCCCTTGATGGTGCCTTAGGTTGTAACCCCTCTGTGCAGTGTATGATGGTGATCTGGCTCCAGGAGAGTAGAGGTGGTAGTGTTTCTTCTCAGTCTGGGGGACATACACGCCTAAGGTTTTAAGTGTAGCCCTGGAATTTTACAATGTGTGCAGAGATGCATCTATGGTTATAGAAAATAGTTTTTGATCTTCAAAAGCAAGATCCTCAATTGTATTTTGAACCTCCCTAAGAAATTCTGAGCGGTGCAACCAGGATATTGCCAGGGAGTGCAATGTCATACCTGTGGAATCCAGAGAGGCATGCAAAGTCACCTGGGCTATGAATGACCCTTCCTCCAGATGGGACTTGAGAGAAGCCTTGTTTTCATCTGGAAGGTGTTCAATAAAATTTTTTATTTTGTCGAAGATGTTGGGTAAACCTTAAGACAGTGGCATTCTAAAGTCTTATGTAACGTACAGTAGCTCCGTATTGAATGTATCTTCTGGAAGTGGTCACTAGAGCAATAAAAGAGCCAGTCCAGGCCCATTGACAGCAATTCCAGGCCCCAGGGTGGAACAGTCAATGGGCCCACATGGACACAGACCTCCTGACACTTGGCGATGCTACTCCCATGCTGGGTGGTGCTCAGCAGTGCTGTGCCTGCCCTGGCTGGTGCTGGGCAGGCTGCTGACACGCCGAGGGCTTTCACATGTTTGCCCATTAGGTTTGAAAACCCAATTGTACAAGCCCAAAGACTCTTGTGTACTTGGACAGTAAGACATAATAAATTGCAATCCTAAATTGCAGGAATGCAGAGGAATATGCCTTGTGGCTCAAAATATCTAGCCTCTTCCAGTCCTTGCCATATAGCATGAACGTGAAGTGGATCTGCTTGCCTGTGGTGTGAGCCACTTCAGCTACAAGGGAGTTGGGAGATGGGTGGGTGAACAGAAACTCTGCACCTTTGGCTGTCACACAGTATTTTCTGTTAGCCCTCTTACATCTTAGCAATACAGGGGCTGGGGTCTGCCAAATGATTTTTGCAGGATCCAGGATAGCCCTCCCTATAAATGAGGCTATTTAAGAGGAAGCGGAGGCCTGCAGAATGCCAGTAAGTTTGTGCTGGCACAATTTTGGGTACTTTGAGTACTTCACCTAGGGAGATGTCAAGTGAATCAACTTCCTTTTTGTATAAAGACTTACAGTCATCCCCAGCTGTTGGTGGCAGGGGCATTTTGGACTCGTCGGGTGAGGATGATGAAAGATGCAAAAGAGGGAGAGTATCCTCCTCTTGCATCTCCTCCAGATCTTCCACGTTCTCCTCGGTGGTGCTGGACCTCGTGGATCCCAAAGACTTTGGAACCACTGACTGGTTTACTCTGTAGGACAGCCTGAGATGCTGCCATCTGGGTTCTAAATGGGCTCCAAGGATCCCATCCTTGCCACACCTGAAGGAAAGGTATGGATGAGAACCATGGAAAAGGCTGCCATAGCTAGGCTTGGCCCTGTTGTTGCTATGGCTGTTACTAAGAGATAGGTTTGAGTGAGGAGTGGCGAAGAGAGAAAGATTTTGTCGTCGTCTTCGCCCTCACTCAGAAAAGGTGAGGCTGACCTAGAGGGTGCAGGAAGCCTGCTTAGTCCCTTGAAGATAGGCGCGGCATCTGTGTCGATGGGTGGAGTCCCCAGTACTGACATAACCGTGAGCTCCTGTTGTGTGGTCAATGGGTGCAGTGGAGAAAATACTGGTACTGATGGTGCAGTCACCTGAGTATGCTGCAATACAGAGTTGTTGTGGTGAATCTTGGTTGCCATCTGTACTGGAGAGATGTTGGTACATGGTCCTGGTACCAGGTCTGAGCCGACGGATCTAAGCGGCCCTAAGCTTTGGAGCAATGTGCTGGTTTTGGTGCCACTTGCCCTTAATGCCATCGGTACTGGTGGTGCAGTGCTGGGACCGCAAGGTGTGCTTCCTTAGCTGGGAAGCCACCCCCTGGGACTTGTCCATGCCAGACGGGCCTAGAATCTGCCCATTCCCTGAAGCCTGTACCTGTACTTTTCTGTGCAGGGTCTGCAGGGTCTAGGTTGGAGGTTGGGTGCAGAAGGGCACAGGGGGTAAGGGACTTGGGTGCAGGAGACAGTGTGGGGTCTGAAAGGGTATTTGGGTGGGGAAGGGGGTTGAGACCTGGGTCAGGGGATTGGGGTGCAGAGTCTGGGAGGGTATTTGGGTGCAGGAGGGGATTCTGGCCTGGGGAAGGTTGTAGGAAAGGGTACAGGTTCTGGGAGATAGTTGTCACTGGGTACGGAGGATTTGGATGGTGACCTGGGGCGTAGGAGGGGTTCGGGTGCCAGAGGCAGGCGCTGGCTGGGAGGAGTTTACCTAAGTGTCTCCTGGCCAGCAGCCTGTAGCACCCCCAAGGCAGGCTGGGCTCCCTGCCTGTTGCAGCCCCAGCCCGCTTGAAAATACAGGCTGCTCCCTCCACGTGGCTCTCAACTCCTGATGGGGGAAGAGGCTTGCACTGCACCAATCTCTCAGGCCAATCTCTCGCTCCGATTGGCTGGCTATTTCCAGCCAATAGGCGCTGAGAGATTGGCTGAGGTTAGTTCTTATTGGCCAGTTGTTCTGGCCCATCAGAGCTGAGAATTGGGTTGGGGGCGGGGAGATCACACAAAGCTTCCCCCTCACTGCAGAGCAGAGAGACACAGGCTGTGTTTTAAACCGCAGCAGCTGCATGTGCCTGAGGGTCCCAGCAGGATGGTCTACGGGTTGAATCTAGTGGCTTGGTGGGCCAGATCCAGCCCCCGGGCTGTATTTTGCCCAGCCCTACCCTAGGCACTCTCATGTTGTAGGCCCATGATTAGACTATATAGAAAAATATATGGGAAAAATGCCCTATCACCTATACACCTACTATCACGCACTTTAATTTTTGCTCTTGAAAGTGGTGCACAATGTGAGAAATTCATGGTACAGGTTGGATGTCCCTCATCCAGCACCTCAGGACCTCACTGGTCCTAAATGAGGGATTTTGCTGGATTGGGGGAAGTCATTTCTGGCCTCCTTTCTGCATGCCCCGCAGTGTTGAACCTGCTGCAAGCCCCGCTGCCCTGCCAGTCCCTGCCCCCCATTTCCTGCCATGCGGGGTAACCCAGCTCATAGTACGCCCTTGCTGAGCATCCCCACTGTGACACACCCAGCTCCCCCCCACATCAGGCAGCTCAGCTGGAACACTCCCAGCTCCTGCCCCCCAGGCAGCCCAGCTGGGGCACGCTGGGCAGTGTGGCTGAGCAGCCCCACTGCAGCATGCTGGGCTCCTGGCCCCGCCAGGCAGACTCACTGGGATCTGCCCAGCTGCAGGGATCTAGGCTCCTGGCCCACTGGCAAGCAGTCCACAGCTCTGCCAGCCCTCAGGGCTCCTAGGTTCCAGCCCTTCACCAGGATGTGCTGAGAAATTGTTCTTTCCTCTTCCACTGCCTGGTCTTCGTGGCATTCTGCAGAGGGGGAGGGATAGCTCAGTGGTTTGAGCATTGGGCTACTAAACCCACGGCTGTGAGTTCAATCCTTGAGGGGGCCATTTAGGGATTGGGGGCAAAACTGTCAAGGAAGGTGCTTGGTCCTTCTGTGAGGGCAGGGGACTGGACTCCATGACCTCTTAAGGTCCCTTCCAGTTATATGAGATAGGTAGATCTTCATATATTAAATTTATTCTCGAACATTCATGGCCCTACCAGACCAGAGTCGTGGTTTACAGAGGTTCAACCCGTACTTCATTCTACAATAACAACCATTTTGTCATATACTACAATTCTATTTAGGATTCACCTGATAGCTAATTGGCTGATAAGAAAAGTAAAGTGATGTTGCCACCGCTACAACTGTAAAATCCAGAGCATTGTATTGTGCTGCAGAGCTGATAACTTGGCAACATTGTGTCTTGAGATCATTCAGTGTCATTTATAACATAACAGTACACTGGCTGATGCTGCCCATACATTTCTGTCATAAACAGTGCTTAGTAGTAGCCTAGGGTTTCTGAAACACAACTGTAAAATGCAAGCACTATAGTAATAAGCAGTGTTCCCACTAACATTTTCCATCCCTGGGCAGGCTGAATTTTCTTAAGTGTATCTCCACTACAATCAAAAACCCTAGATATAAATATCCATCTCCAGCATGGAACTGTGGCTGCTGCTGAAGGAGAAGTACCCCTCCCCCCAGTAAGGCAGCTCCCTGTGAAGCAGCCCCTGAGCAAGTATGTATGCACAGAAAAAACCTGTGGCAGCAATGATCAGTGCACAAAAAGCAGGCAAGTTGGTGACAAGTTTTCCAAATGTCAGTATTGCTTTCAGAATGTATCTTGCCATCTTGGGAACAAACTGTGAAGGGGGATGCTGTTTTTCAAAGTTAAAACGTATAAAGAACTGTCTTCGGTATACTATGGGACAGAAATGACTATCTTCCCTTGCACTACTTTCAATTGAGAGTGAATTTTTGAGAAAAATGACATTTGAAGATGTAATCTGTGATATTGCTAACAAAAAGAGTCACAAAGTCAATATTGAACTGTATGTTATACCGCTTCGCTGTTTGTTGACCTGCATTTAACAGATCTTCAGCATTTGCACATGTATTCTAATAAAAATAGCAAATTATTAAGTGTCATTTAGCAGTTTTCTTTTCTTATTCTTGAGTCAATTATGAATTTTTTAGGCCCTACATTTTTCATAGGCCCTAGGCACTGTGCCTAATGGATAATCTGGCCTTGATAAAGGTTACCAAAAATAAAACATACCACGATCTTCTGAGACACACTCCCCTCTCCTGATCACTATAACACAATGGGGAGGATTAAACTTTAGTACTTAATAAAAGGAGGTCCAAAACTACCGGCACTGAAAGTTTCCTGAGCTGAGAACTGGACATGATAATCTAGCAAATCAAACCCAACTCCTCCAATAATGCTAATCTGCAAAAATGAAGGAGGAGGAAGACTATATACATTAATAAAACAAATGGAATTACTGGAATAGTTTTTTCCTGTAGTCTATTAGCACAAAGGAAAACACCTGTATAGATGATGCATATAAGAAACCTGGTAATGGAGAAAGCATTATGTGCTGACTGATAAATTAATACCATGCACTTGTGCAGTGCCATACATCCAAGGATGCCAAAACGCTTTACAAACATTAATTAAATGTTATTATGTTTTATTGCCCCCATGGTGCAGATAAAGAGAAGAAGAATTGGAGATGTTACGTGACCTGCTGAAAGTCATAGAAACTCTTACAGCCAGAAGTTTCTTTAAGATAAAGATCTTGGCAATGGTGGAAACAAATACATTTGTTACTTTGCAGTCAAGTAAAGGCAACTTACAGTAGGAAATAGGCTCTTCATCCTCTTTGGTTTGTCTGCTATATACAGACTCACTGTCTTCACATTCCTTGGCAACATCAATGGTTGCTGTATTCACATTGGCATTGTCTTCAGAGCTGGGGACTAGGGAACTTATGCTGCCCAGAGGAGTTCGATTATGGGGAGATGACAGACCACTAAGCCGAGAGACGCTTACGATGGATGTTTTCTTGTTTGTCTTCTTGCCAAGCAGACTACGTGGGGTTTTCTGGCAGGATTTCTTACCCAGAAGGAAAATAAAGGAGAATGTTTATAACTACGTTTGATATGGATGGCACACTGTATTTCCATATTTACTGCCAATATTAGATTCCGTTGGGCTTTTTTATGTCCCTCAGATTATCTGTAGTGAATTCAACAAGTTGGCTGAACTGCTAAATTGGGAGTCTCTTTTATTGTGGGCTCTTCCCTGCATCCTTCTCTGGCTGGCTTAGTGCCACCAAATGGACCAGTATACTTTTTAAACAAGTAGCACGACAGCTTCACAGAGGTTTGGTAATAAAGAAATCCTCAACTTTCTCACCCTCGGGAAGAAAAGGTCAAAGCTGTAGTGATAAATGCTTAAGCCTCCACCTCTCCCACACCCTGGAAATCAATTTCCTATGTCAGAAATATGAAATCTTGGCAGAGAGAAATTGGTGCACCTGATAATCAGAACAGACTGCATCATATTACAAATACCCTGGAGGAATCCATGTCTCAATCAAAGATTTTGTATCAAATATGAAAATCTCCTTTTAAATAGTGTTTGTGTAAATGATCACAGAGAAAATTCTGTCCAATTTAGGCTATAAGAAAAATAAAAGCCACAGAAACATGAGGGCAGAAAGGAACATCATCAGCATTCACTTTGGATTCCTTGATTCTTATTGATTCAGGTCTTAACTTTAAAGAACTGCTGATCCCACAGGGAAATCTGAAAAATATCCTATGTAGAAACAATTCTGTGAATATTGTAAGATTTGCTGATTCCCCTCTCTCCTTTTTTTATTATTACAGAAAGATATTTGTCCGGAGATGTTGTGAAGCCCAGAAGCATAACAGGGTTAAAAAAAAGCATTAAGTTAGTTCACGGAAGACCCAACAATTTGAGCCTCCCTAGCCTATAATTGCCAGAAACTGGGATTGGGCCACAGAGGATGGATCATTTGGGCTATGTGTACACTACAAAGTTTTTGCCCAAAAACCGGCAGAGCATCCACACTTCAAGTGCATTTTTGCGCAAGAAAATTGACAGAACAGAGGGCTTTTGCCAGTAGAAGTATTCTTCTCCCCACAAGGAATAACTGTTTTTTGTGCTACAACTCTTGTGCAAAAAGGCAGGTGTGGACACTCCGGAGGAGGTTTTGTGCAAGAAACCCCTGTCAGGAAAAGTACAGGTGCTCTGACGGCCATTCTATGAATAGCCATCAGAGCTTACTTTCGAGAGAGTATCCATGCAGCGTGGACGCTCTCTTGCATGGATACTCTTCAGAAAGTAAGCTCTGATGGCTATTCATAGAATGGCCATCAGAGCACCTGTGCTTGAGGTCTGGACGTGGTTTTGCACAAGAAGTTTTTGCAGAAGAACTCTTCTGCAAAAGGCTTCTTGCACAAAACCCCTGTAGTGTAAACTAAGCCTTGATGATTGCCTGTTCTGTTCATTCACTGTAAAGCACATGGCTTTGGCCACTGTTGGAAGATGATATACTAGGCTAGAAGGACCATTGGTCTGGCTCAGCAAGGCTGTTTTTATGATGAAATATGATCTTTGTCTCTTTAGAAGTTCAGCAACTCTTGCTACTGATCCCTCAAGCTAAGTCTTAAACATACTGGCTACGTCTACACTGGCATGAGCGACGAGGAGTCCTGTGGCACCTTAAAGACTAACTGAAGTGTAGGAGCATAAGCTTTCGTGGGCAAAGACCCACTTCATCAGATGCATGTAGTGGAAATTTCCAGAAGCAGGTATAAATATGCAAGCCAGGATCAGGCTGGAGATGACGAGGTGGATCCAATCAAGGAGGATGAGGCCCACTTCTAGCAACTGATCTGGAGGTGTGAATTCCAAGAGAGCAGAAGCTGCTTTTGTAGTTAGCGAGCTATTCACAGTCTTTGTTTAATCCAGAGTTGATTGTGCAAACTTGAAGATGAACTGTAGCTCAGCAGTTTCTCTTTGAAGTCTGGTCCTGAAGTTTTTTTGCTGCAGGATGACTACTTTTAGATCTGCAATTGTGTGTCCAGGAAGATTGAAGTGTTCCCCTACAGGTTTTTGTATGTTGCCATTCCTAATATCAGATTTGTGCCCATTGATTCTTTTACGTAGGGACTGTCCAGTTTGGCCGATGTATATTGCAGTGGGGCATTGTTGGCACATGATGGCATATATTACGTTGGTAGATATGCAGGAGAATGTACCAGTGACAGTATGGCTGATCTGGTTAGGTCCTGTGATGGTGTTGCTGGTGTATATATGTGGGCAGAGTTGGCACCGAGGTTTGTTGCAAGGATTGGTTCCTGTGTTCGAGTTATTATGGTGCAGTGTGTAGTTGCTGATGAGAATATGCTTCAGGTTGGCGGGTTGTCTGTGGGTTGTCATTGTCCAGGATGGGTTGTAGATCACTAATGATGCGTTGGAGAGATTTTAGCTGGGGACTGTAGGTGATGGCCAGTGGTGTTCTGTTGGTTTCTTTCTTGGGCTTGTCCCGTAGCAGGAGGCTTCTGGGTACACGTCTGGCTCTGTCGATCTGTCTCCTCACTTCCTTGTGTGGGTATCGCAGTTTACAGAATGCTTGTTGAAGATCTTGTAGGTGTAGGTCTCTGTCTGAGGGGTTGGAGCATATGTGGTTGTACCTCAGTGCTTGGCTGTAAACAATGGATCGTGTGGTGTGTCCGGGATGGAAACTGGAGGCATGCAGGTAAGTATAGCGGTCGGAAGGGTTTCGGTATAGGGTGGTATTGATATGACTGTCACTTATTTGTATCGTGGTGTCCAGGAAATGGACCTCCCGTGTAGATTGGTCCATGCTGAGGTTGATGGTGGGGTGGAAGCTGTTGAAATCATGGTGAAATTCTTCCAGAGTCTCCTTCCCATGGGTCCAGATGATGAAGATGTCATCGATATAGCGTAGGTAGAGAAGGGGTGTAAGTGGACGAGAGCTGAGGAAGCGTTGTTCCAGGTCAGTCATAAAAATGTTGGTGTATTGTGGGGCCATGCGGGTGCCCATAGCAGTGCCACTGGTCTGGAGGTATATGTTGTCACCAAATATGAAATAGTTGTGTGTGAGGATAAATTCACAGAGTTCAGCCACCAGTTGTGCTGTGGCATCATCAGGAATACTGTTCCTGACAGCTTGTACTCCATCTGCATGTGGGATGTTTATGTAGAGAGCCTCTACATCCATGGTGGCTAGGATGGTGTTTTCTGGAAGATCACCTATGCATTGTAGTTTTCTCAGGAAATCCGTAGTGTCACGAAGGTAACTGGGAGTGCTGGTGGTGTAGGGTCTGAGCAGAGAGTCCACATAGCCAGACAGTCCTTTAGTAAGAGTGCCAATGCCCGAGATGATGGGGCGTCCGGGATTTCCAGGTTTGTGGATCTTGGGTAATAGATAGAACAACCCTGGTCGGGGTTCTAAGGGTGTGTCGATTTGTTCCTGTGCTTGTTTAGGGAGTGTCCTGAGCAGATGGTGCAGTTTCTTAGTGTATTCCTTAGTGGGATCTGAGGAAAGAGACCTGTAGAATTTGGTATTGGAGAGTTGTCTGGCAGCCTCCTTTTGGTAGTCAGGCCTGTTCATGATGACAACAGCACCTCCTTTGTCAGCCTCTTTGATTATAATGTCAGAGTTGTTCCGGAGGCTGTGGATGGCATTGCGTTCTGCACGACTGAGGTTACCAGGGAAGCAATGCTGTTTTTCCACAATTTCTGCCTGTGCACGTCGGCGAAAGCATTCTATGTAGAGGTCCAGACTGTCATTTCGGCCCTCAGGAGGAGTCCATGTGGAGTTCTTCTTCTTGTGCTGTTGGTGGGAAGGTATCTGTGTGTCAGTGCACTGTTCAGTGTACTGGCATGATTTTCCAGAAATGCTTTTAATGGAAAAGTTTTCCGTTAAAAGCATTTTCGGAAAAGCGTGTCTAGATTGGCAGGACGCTTTTCCGGAAAAGCACTTTTTCCAGAAAAGCGTCCGTGGCCAATCTAGACACGCTTTTCCGCAAAAAAGCCCCGATCGTCATTTTCACGATCGGGACTTTTTTGCGGAAAACAGAACTATGCTGTCTATACAAAGACTTTTGCCTGAATGGGAGCAGCATAGTTTTTCCAGAAAAGCACTGATGATTTTACATGAGATCATCAGTGCTTTTCCAGAAATTCAAGCGGCCAGTGTAGACAGCTGGCAAGTTTTTCCGGAAAATCATCTGATTTTCCAGAAAAACTTGCCAGTGTAGACACAGCCACTATGTCTCCTGATCTAATCCCTGGGCACTATATATACTTTCTTTGTTTTTAGGCAAATAAAGCAAATACCTTTAGTAGTAGTCATAACAAACAAATGTGGGTGAGGACTTATCAGTTCTTCAGTACCAGAAGAGTATCTAAGTTCTCCATAACACTTTCTGTAGTGCACCTAATGTTGCCTTCAATAATGTCATTTCTCCTCAGGTAAAGATTTAAATGTTTGATATTTTAAAAAAACTTTCTTCTGAGTGGCTGTATTTTTTCTTCCTCTTTCTTTTCCTCAACATGCCATATGTGATTTTTGTTTCTTGTATTAGCCTTGGCCATTTGCATTTTGATTTAAATTTTTGCCTTTTAATTACAATTAAAAAATCAAGCTGTTGGAGTTTGTTGGGATGGGGTCTTAAAAAGCAAGTAAGGAAAACTAGAACTTGGCCCTACTTAATTGCATAATTCTTAACTCACATGGCTTAAGGTATCCTACTTGGGTAAGCAGGATTCCATCCCTAATTAATTAACAGAGGCAAAATGTGAGGATTTTCAGCTATGCCAAATTCAACCAAAGCCACAGGTATACTCCTGTATCTGGCTAAATATTGCTCTTTCAGTAATCATCATCCAACAGTATTTTTCATCAAAATCCAGAGAGCCACATGTCCCAAGTTTCAAAGCATAAAGATCAAATCAGGGAATTCCAAGAGGGAACAAAACAGAGAAAACAAATATTTTGAAAGTTGGACTAGCTCTTAAATTAGAAATTAGCAATGAAGTTACCTTTGAATCCACAATAAAGTGCTCCCATCTATACCTCGCTGCCTTGTCCTTATTGATTTTTTTAAATGTACTTTTACAGCCACCAGGGTCCCTAAGTGAAAAACAATTTAATGAGTTTTCCATTTCCAGAATCTTGCTTTTATTACAACAGGTTCTTTTTAGAAATGCAATAAATAGAGAATAAATGACAGTCAATCTCTGCTATGACATTTATCTTCACTTGTAAGGAGGAGATGGATAACTCTCAAGTGTTATAGCAGTGAGTGAATTACAGTCAGAGGTGAAGAGAAACATTCTGAAACCTTAGCTCTTATGTATTACAAACATACCATATGTGCAGGGAGGCTGACAGACTCACAGGACCTCTGGACAAGGCAGGGGAAGGGCAGCTCCATGGCACTTCAGGCAGAAGGGACAAGGCTGGGGCTAGTGTCTCCCAGGCAGCCTCAGCACTGCCAGGAGTGTGCTGGGTGGGTCTTCGGAGGCAATTTAAAGGGCCTAGGGGTCTGGCCACCACCGCCATTGCAGTAGCAGCAGGAATGGCCATGAGCCCCAGGCCCTAGGACAATTCCCCCTCCTTCCCTGTCGGTGGGTCTGCACTTGTGCATTAGGCCAAATTCTGCTGCTGTCCGTTATTATCTCTGTGCACTTCTGTGTCCAGAGCACATAAGGCAGTGAAGAATTTGTTCTAATGTGGTATAGCAGCATGCAACTAACTGCAGATTTGGGCTGCTACACATGGAGCTATCCTTGAAAAAGCCTGACCTTTTCATTATAAAGGCTCTGTTTTCAGTTGCTTATAAGATTTCTCCATTCGGGCTGAGGTTTGCCATGCCAAGTGCCTGCCAGTTAAAATACTTCAGCCATTTCCAAGCACAAGATTAGGGAAAATGTATGGACATCAGTGAAAGCAGGGCTGGGGAAGGCAAGCCTTCAGCTCCAACCCAGCCCTGCCCCTTCCACTGAGGCCCCTCCCTGGCCATGGATGGAGGAGAGCAAATGGCCCCAGCCTCCCCAGCCCCAGGCCATGGGAGGGAGGAGAGTGTGCACCCCCAGCCTCCCTGGCCCCAGAGCACAGGGAAGATGGGTGGCATGTGGCTCCAG
This sequence comes from Pelodiscus sinensis, assembly GCF_049634645.1. NCBI lineage: Eukaryota > Metazoa > Chordata > Testudines > Trionychidae > Pelodiscus > Pelodiscus sinensis. Next base: position 9,883,106 of record NC_134725.1, read on the forward strand.
CCCCCCAGGCCAGGCACACCTGGATGGCAGGCGCTGGGGGCAGCAACACTCTGCCTGCACAATGCCTACAATAGGCATTCTGGGGGCGGAGTGTGGAAGGGCCAGGCTGGTGGTTTAGGAAGGCTGTGCCTTTCCCCACCTATTAGACTGGACGCCCATGGGAAAATGCATTGTTTTGACCACTTTAAAAAACTGTCCAGCTATTTCATTGAAAAGCTCTATTGCCTCCATTCTTTGGGCAAGTTATTGAAATTTGGCATGCAGGGAGGGGCCTTTTACTGTTTGCATGGCAATTTCCCCTAATTGGTCAAATGATGAGACTTTGAAAAAGATCTCAGTTCACAAGTGATTTCTAGAGACTCGTTAGTTTAGCAGCTAACAATGCTGAAGAATCTATTTGCACTGAGCATGGTTTAGCTTGGGCCTGTAACGAGTGAGCAGTATTTTTCCTTTGACTGCTGTGCTAGGGGGAGCACCAGAACTAAGGATGTTAAATATCAGTTAATTTACTAGTTGAGTAGTCCATCGACTACTCAGCTAATCAATAGGCACTTCTGCATTCCTCCTTTGAAATGTACAAGTGCCCCTGACTCTGGGCTGCACGTGGGTGCCAGCTTTGAAATGTACTAGAGTCTCCAGTGGAGGCTCTTGTGCATTTCAAAGTGGAAGCGCCTCATGGAGCCCAGGGTCAGCTGGGAACTCAGAGTCCCTCACTCCCCTGGGCTCCATGCTGTGCTGCCACTTTGAAATGCCATGCAGAGCCCAGGGTCAGCTCTGCACAGCAGTTCAGTGGAACCTGGATCAGCCGGGGATCAGCTGTGTGGGGCTGCCCCTTTGGACGCTGCCTCAGTATTTCAAAGGGGCAACACTGCACAGCTGAGCCCAGGATCAGCTGTGTGGTGCTGCCACTTTGAAGTACACCCATCCCCCCCCCCCTTTGCTGCCTCTATCTGGGTATGTCTACACTACCCTCCTAATTCGAACTAGGAGGGTAATGTAGGCATACCGCACTTGCAAATGAAGCCCGGGATTTGAATTTCCCGGGCTTCATTTGCATTAAGCCGGCCGGCGCCATTTTTAAATGCCGGCAGTTCGAACCCCGTGCCGCGCGGCTACATGCGGCACGGAGTAGCTAGTTCGGATTAGGCTTCCTAATCCGAACTAGCTGTACATTCCACTAGGAGTACAGCTAGTTCGGATTAGGAAGCCTAATCCGAACTAGCTACTCCGTGCCGCGTGTAGCCGCGCGGCACGGGGTTCGAACTGCCGGCATTTAAAAATGGCGCCGGCCGGCTTCATGCAAATGAAGCCCGGGAAATTCAAATCCCGGGCTTCATTTGCAAGTGCGGTATGCCTACATTACCCTCCAGGTTCGAATTAGGAGGGTAGTGTAGACATACCCTCTGATAGAGACAGCAAGGGGGAGGGATATTGACTAGTCTACTAATTGACTGATTATCTGATAAGTATTTGCTCTAGTCGACTAGTCCTTAATATCCTTAACCAGAACTGGGAGCCCAGAGCCTTTATCTCTTGTGTTCTCAATACATCCAGGCTGTAAGAAGAGATAGAAGATGTTGTCTGACTTGAATGCAGAGGGGAGAGGTAGAGGACAGGGGATAAAGGGTTGCGTAGGAGCACAGGGGAAGGAGCAGTGGAGTGGACAGAAATAAAGAACACAGAGAGAGGCTTGCGGTGGGGTTGAGAGACTAGGGTTAGAAGCATGTAAAATCACTAGAGCACATTCCCCTGCTGAACCTGGAACTGAACCCAGAAGTTCTGAGTCTAAATTTCTCTGCTGTCAGCAAATATTTGTGAAACCCACTTGCACAATGTGCTTCTGATCCCAATCCAGTGTCTGGTCTATCTATGCAAGGAGCGGGGGTGTTAAACATTTCACACATAAAACACATTGCACTAAGTTTTCATCTCCTGTCCACCTGGTGAATCCTCTCCAAGACTATTCTGCCCTCTCTGCTGCATAAAGCCAGAGCTTCTATTTGTACCACTTTGATTTTTGGGCATACAGGAAGAGAAACCAGAACAGCCTTGAATAGATAGCTCTTCCCTGTGGATCAGAGAAAATAATCACAATCATTGCTTTATGGTTCTATCTGATATCTGGATATACAATTAAGAAAAAATATGGAATAAATATATATATATTTTAATATTACTATGACCATTGACTGAAAATGTTGAAAAATTAAAATAATATTTACTACTAAATACACAAGTAAAACAGCAAAAATATAAATGTTCTGAACTAACTAATCTTTTAAAAGAGTTCAGAGCCATATGTAAGTGATGAAATAAAAATAGCTAGCAAGAATCATCTGATATAGGCTCTGTACTGCAATCACACAGGAGATAAAATTCCAGCTGATCTCTTTGGAACAACCATGGACAGAATTGGAACCTTAGTAAATAGATTTAACTTGCATAATATTTTAAACCTAAATTTGCCTTCAAATTTTATGATCCTTTCCTTAAGTGCTACAGCATATAACAACAGAAGGACAGGCTATGCTGCTGATTTCTCCACAGAACTCGTTGGTTCCAAAGGATTCTATATGTAACTTGATAACTCGAAATGGCCCAGAATTAGTAATAACACGTCACTCAAATAATTTTTACTTAAAAGCAAAGGGAGAGAAAAAATGTTTAGAAGAAAAAAATCTTATCCCACCAAAGAATATTATGCAATGTGCATGTACTTTGGATTCCAGCAGGTTAACAGAGGTTTTAAGGAATAGGTGGGTTCGAGAGTCAAAGCCTCCAAGAGCCAGTGTAGAGCACAAAGCTGTCGAAAGACTGGTTCACTGTGAAAATGAAGAAAAAACAAACAAGTGCTGTAGTGCAAAGGAGACAGAAGGACCAGTATGATCATTACATGCAGGGGATATCCTGGCAAACAGTCAGGAACTAAATGATTGACAACAATAATCTTGGGGATAAACACAGAATAGATGAACAGCATATCTTGGATCATGCCTTCTGTAAATAATGTCATGTCAGTTAGCCAGTGCACGCTAGGTGATTTTTCCACATATGTTGGTGAGAAAGGGTACATTGTTTGTACAGATCCACATTCCTAGGGATTTGTGCCTTTCTATGCCCTCGGGAATCCCGATTTAAAGTTTGTAGACAATGTTTGCACTTGCGTGAGTGAGAGCAGTGCATAATCCCAGAGCATAAATAGTGTAACTGATCCAACCTCAAACCATGCAGGGTAGTGTAACTGTGTTGGTCCCAGGATATGAGAGAAAGATGGGTGGAATAATAACTTTTATTGGACCATCCTGCATTTAGATGTGATGGTGGGAGTATCATTCCCAGAATCTGGTCAAATAAAAATATGTTGTCTCATCCATCTTCTCTCTCTAATAACATCAAACTGTCAGTCGCTTGTGACTGAGACCTGAAAGGAGAAACGGAGTGGAGGCAGGTAAGTGTGAATGTGGGTCTATGATGGACATTATGAGTAGTGGTGGTCAAATCTCTTAGGCTACGTCTAAACTATGATCCTCTTCCGCAAGAGGAAATGCAAATGGAGAGCTCATTTGCATATGTCACGCTCTCATTTGTATTTCCTCTTCCTTTCCCTTTTGTGCAAGAGGTTTTTGCACAAAAAAGCACTATGTAAACAACGCCGTTTTGTGCAAAAAAAAAAAAAAACCCTTTTGCGCAAGAGCTGTTCTTCCTCATTTTTTGCATGAGGAATTTCTGAAGTCCAGATGGACTCTCATATCACTTAAGGAGATTCAAATCGAAAACCTGACTGTGGATATGATTTCATTTCATGAAGACATTTGACCTGGGTTAATTTTGCTGTGGAACAAAAACAAATGTAAAACCTTGAAAGCTGTGGCAGAACTGACTTGTTGTCCAGACACCTCAATCTATCCTTTTCCTCAGTGCTCTGAATTGTCTATATAGTACGTAAGCTCTTTGGCCCAGGTATCTCATACTATGCTTGTACAGCACCTAGCATAGTGGGACCCTGTTGTCAGCTAAATAAGAAACATTGTAACTGAGTTTGTGCTATGCAAAAGGGTTTGGCAACAGAAAGTGTCAGGGTTTGTATGTTGTTCTCATGGGAGCTCTATGGTGGTCAGCAATTAAATGGGAAGTATTTAACAGGTATTACAAAAGTCTACTTGCTAGCTAGTGGGAAAAAAGCCCAAACTCCTGTGAATGTACAACTCCCATCAAAGCTAATGGGACTCATATGTGTATATCTGAGAGCAAAAGGTGGCCCTTAGTTATCAGTACAAGACAATTGTGGCATATCAATTTTCTCAATGTTTCCTTTATATTCTGGACTACTCTGAACTTCTATATATGCAACCCTGAGTTCTGAATGCCCCGTGGTTTCTGGGTATGAAAACTTAGTGGGAGGTTGTGCAGCGGCACAGGAGCCAAGCAAACAGAGCTGTAAACAGGGAAGTTTGAGTGGGAGTTTGTATATTGGAACTTGTTTGGAGTTTGTTTTTGCTGTGGAGGGGGTGTTTTGGTTTGTTTTTGTGTTCAGCGGACTAATAGGATTTTGGTGAGACAGTAGATAAAACACAGAGGCATTAGTGGCCATGGCCCAAGTAGTAGAGAACACAAGGAGGATGATTGGATGTGGTAGCTGCGGTATGTATATGATTCTGGAGGGGGTACCTGAAAGGAGTTTTGTTTGCATGAAGTGCCGCCTGATAGAGCTGATGGAAGAAAAGATCCGAGGACTGGAGATGCAGGTGGAAACTCTGGTCAAGTTTAGAAGGGGGTTTGAGCAGATGATGGGGCAAAGGCATGACGTGGCTGAAGGGGAAAGTTTAGATATGCAGATGGAAGCAGGATCAAGGACCTCAGAGGGGGGGACTGCTGGGTGAAGAAAATGGACAGTGGAAGCATGTGACTCAGAGAACCAGGCAGAGGAAAAGATGGGTCAGTGAAGGAAAAATAGAGCTCAAGAACAGGTATGTGGAGCTGGAGAACGAAGAAGGGGTACAGCAGGTAGATAATGAAGATGGAAGGGTGAGGAAGAAGAGAAGAGTGGCTAGCCCTATAGATAAAGGGGAAGACTTAATGGAGACAACAACAATAATGAGCATTAGGAGGATACAGGATGGGTTAAAGAGGATTACAAGGGAAAATAGGAATGGCAAGGACTTGCAGCCAGAGGAAGCTAGAGATAGACCAGAGAATCGCACTGTCACTAGGAAAAGGTAGGTCTATGTGATTGGGGACTCCTTATTGAGAAGAATAGATAGGCCTGTAACCAGGGCTGATCCAGAGAATAGAAGGGTGTGCTGTCTGCCAGGTGCTAAGATACGAGATGTGGAACTGAGGTTGAAGAGGATTATTAAGGGAGCAGGAAGGAATCCATTGATCATCCTTCATGTAGGAACAAATGATACGGCTAGATTCTCGCTGGAACGAATTAAGGGAGACTATGCTAGGCTGGGGAGGATGCTCAAGGAAATTGAGGCTCAGGTGATCTTTAGTGGGATTCTGCCTGTTCCTAGAGAAGGGCAACTAAGACGTGATAGGATTATGATGATCAATAGATGGCTTAGACAGTGGTGCTATAAGGAGGGCTTTGGGATGTATGGTCACTGGGAGGCATTTATGGACAGAGGACTGTTCTCTAGGGATGGACTTCACCTAAGTAGGGAGGGAAATAGACTTCTAGGATGGAGGCTGTCTCAACTGATTAAGAGAGCTTTAAACTAGGAATTTGGGGGAGACAGCTGGGAGATGCCCAGGTAATCTCTACGCCAGATTTTAACACTGAGAGGGAGGAAAACGAAGTAAGAAAGGATATAGTTGGGGGTAGGAGAATGAACATGAGGAAGGGTGGGTGGATACTAGTCTAATAGGTCATATTGGAGGTATAATGTCCGTGCCAAATTGGGTAAAGAATGTGAATGAGGCCAAACAGCAAAAATTAAGATGTTTGTACACCAATGCGAGGAGCCTAGGTAACAAAAAGGAGGAACTAGAGCTATTGGTCCAGGAAGTGAAAACAGATATTATAGGAATAACAGAAACATGGTGGAATACTAGGCATGACTGGAGTACAGGTATTGAAGGGTATGTGCTGTTTAGGAAAGACAGAAATAAGGGTAAAGGTGGTGGAGTCGCATTGTATATTAAAGATGAGGTAGATTGTAAAGAAATAAAAGGTGATGGAATGGAGAAGACAGAGTCTGTTTGGGCAAAAATCACATTGGGGAAGAAAACTATCAGATCCTCCCCTGGGATAGTGCTTGGGGTGTGTTATAGACCACCAGGATCCAATTTGGATATGGATAGAGACCTCTTTAATGTTTTAAATGAAGTAAATACTCATGGACACTGCGTAATCATGGGAGATTTCAACTTTCCAGATACAGACTGGAGAACAAGTGCTAGTAATAATAATAGGGCTCAGATTTTCCTAGATGTGATAGCTGATGAATTCCTTCATCAAGTAGTTCCTGAACCAACAAGGGGGGATGCTATTTTAGATTTGGTTTTGGTGAGTAGCGAGGACTTCATAGATAAAATGGGTGTAGGAGACAACCTTGGCTCGAGTGATCATGAGCTAATTCAGTTCAAATTAAATGGAAGGATAAACAAAAATAAATCTGAGACTAGGGTTTTTGATTTCAAAAGGGCTAACTTTAGTAAATTAAGGAAATTAGTTAGGGAAGTTGATTGGACTAAAGAAATTATGGATCTTAAAGTGGAGGAGGCCTGGAATTATTTTAAGTTAAAGTTGCAGAAGCTGTCAGAAGCCTGTATCCCTAGAAAAGGGAAAAAATTATAGGCAGGTGTGTTAGACCAAGTTGGATGAGCAAGCATCTCAGAGAGGTGATTAAGAAAAAGCAGAAAGCATATAAGGAGTGGAAAATGGGAGGAATCAGTAAAGAAAGCTACCTTATTGAGGTTAGAGCATGTAGGGACAAAGTGAGAAAGGCTAAAAGTCAGGTAGAGTTGGACCTTGCAAAGGGAATTAAAACCAATAGTAAAAGGTTTTATAGCCATATAAAAAGGAAAAAAACAAAAAAAGAAGAAGTAGGACCGCTAATTACTAAGGATGGAGTGGAGGTTAAGGATAATCTAGGAATGGCCCAATATTTGAACAAGTACTTTGCTTCAGTCTTTAATGAGGTTAATGAAGAGCTTAGGGATAATGGTAACTTAACAAATGGGACTAAAGATATGGAGGTAGATATTACCATATCCGAGGTAAAAGCCAAACTTGAACAGCTTAATGGGAGTAAATCGGGGGGCCCAGATAATCTTCATACAAGAATATTAAAGGAACTGGCACATGAACTTGCAAGTCCATTAGCAAAAATTTTTAATAAATCTCTAAACTCAGGGGTTGTACCATTTGACTGGAGAATTGCTAATATAGTTCCGATTTTTAAGAAAGGGAAAAAAAGCGACCCGGGTAACTATAGGCCTGTTAGTTTGACATCTGTAGTATGTAAAATCCTGGAAAAAATTTTGAAGGAGAAAGTAGGTAGAGACATTGAGGCTAATGGCAATTGGGACAAATTACAACATGGTTTTACAAAAGGTAGATCGTGCCAAACCAACCTGATCTCCTTTTTTGAGAAAGTAACAGATTTTTTAGATAAAGGAAATGCAGTGGATCTAATCTATCTCGACTTTAGTAAGGCATTTGATACAGTACCACATGGGGAATTATTGGTTAAATTGGAAAAGATAGGGATTAATATGAAAGTTGAGAGATGGAAAAGCAACTGGTTAAAGGGGAGACTACAGCGGGTCATATTGAAAGGTGAACTGTCAGGTTGGAGGAAGGTTACTAGCGGAGTTCCTCAGGGATCAGTTTTGGGGCCAATTTTATTTAATCTTTTTATTGCTGATCTTGGCACCAAAAGTGGAAGTGTCCTAATAAAATTTGTGGATGACACAAAGTTGGGAGCTATTACCAATTCAGAAAAGGATCGGGATATCATACAGGAAGATCTGGATGATCTTGTAAATTGGAGTGATAGCAATAGGATGAAATTTAATAGTGAGAAGTGTAAGGTTATACATTTAGGGATTAATAACAAGAATTTTAGTTATAAGCTGGGGACACATCAGTTGGAAGTAACGGAGGAGGAGAAGGACCTCGGAGTCCTGGTTGATTATAAAATGACTATGAACCGCCGTTGTGACATGGCCGTGAAAAAGGCTAATACGGCCTAGGGATGCATAAGGCGAGGTATTTCCAGTAGAGATAAGGAGGTGTTAGTGCCATTATACAAGGCATTGGTGAGACCCCATTTGGAATACTGTGTGCAGTTCTGGTCTCCCATGTTTAAGAACAATGAATTCAAACTGGAACAGGTACAAAGAAGGGCCACTAGGATGATCCGAGGAATGGAAAACCTGTCTTATGAAAGGAGACTCAAGGAGCTTGGCTTGTTTACCTTAACCAAAAGAAGGCTGAGGGGGGACATGATTGCACTTTTTAATATATTAGAGGGATAAATACCAGGGAGGGCGAGGAATTATTTAAGCTTAATACCAATGTGGACACAAGAACAAATGGATATAAGCTGGCTAGTAGGAAGTTTAGACTTGAGATTAGACGAAGGTTTCTAACCTTTAGAGGAGTGAGGTTCTGGAACGGCCTTCCAAGGGAAGTAGTGGGGGCAAAAGATCTATCTGGTTTCAAGATTAAACTAGATTGGTTTATGAAGGGGATGGTTTGATGAGATAACATGATCTTGGTAACTAATTGACCATTCATTATCAGTGGGAAATAGGTCAATGGAGGGATGATAGGAGTTACTATAGAGAACTTTCTGGGTGTCTGGCTGATGAGTCTTGCCCACATGCTCAGGGTTTAGCTGATCGCCATATTTGGGGTCGGGAAGGAATTTTCCTTCAGGGTAGATTGGCAGAGGCCGTGGAGGTTTTTCGCCTTGCTCTGTAGCATGGGGTACAGATCACAGCTAGAGGATTCTCTGTATCTTGGGGTCTTCAAAGTATTTGAAGGCTTCAATATCTGAGATATAAGTGAGAGGATTATTCTGGGAGGGGTGGGTGAGATTCTGTGGCCTGCACTGTGCAGGGGGTCAGACTAGATGATCATAATGGTCCATTCTGACCTTAAAGTCTATGAGTTGTGCGGAATGTGAAGTGTTTAGCGTTTTTGGTTTCTAGTGACTTTAATGGAAACTGTGGGCATTCAACATCCAACACCGTGTGAGTTGGATTTGAAGCATGGTGGATTGAAGCATGGTGGATTTGAAGCACCCTTTCTAAAGGATGACCAGATAGGTGAAAAATTGGCACTTGTATATAATAGGTGCCTATATAAGACAAAGTTCTGAGTATTCGGACTATCCCTATAAAATCAGGACACCTGGTTAACCCAGCTTTCTAAGCCATTGTGAATTCAAAGAAGCATGCACATGCACACTCAGTACATAAACATGTTCTCTTTTACATGAAACAATTATTATGTAGATCATCCAAACTTTTGAATTTGACACTATTTTTTAAAATTAACTTGATTTTTAACTCTTCACCATACAGAGTAAGGATCTGTAGGATCAGGGCTTGTGAAACAAATATTTCTTTTGATGTGTGTGCAGGAATTTCATTAAAAGTCAAAAGGAGTCACATGCATTCATCTAAGGATAGAATTTGGCCATGTTGTAGGTTAAAATGTTGTCTATTTCATGAACCACATATTTCTGAAATTCTAGGGTTCATGAGCCATCACACAGACCATAGCTTGAGGCATTAACACTTTGGGTCTCATTTTACTTTGCATTTCTTTTATAGACCGGCAACATAGATTTACTTTAGAACATACGCATGTAATGCAATAGGCTGTGAAACCAAAAGGCTGTTGTAGACAGGGATGAATGGTTGTATGACAGTCTTCTTTTTCTTCTTTGCTTTCTTCCTTAGCAGGGGACCCTCTGTTAAAAAGAAACTAAGGGAAGAGACAAAGATAAATATTAGAAGTGGAACATATAATACATAGGGAGCAATTATGACTGCCTAGCCCTGTTTATACTACCCATGTCCTCCTTCCTCTTCCCTTCTTTTTAAAGTAGCATTGTCTGTTCTGATCTGCCAGAGCTCTCATTGCTGCAACTGAACTCTGAATTAGGCATTTATAGTGAATTAATATTCTTTTGGCCATTATAAGAATTTTCTGTACCATGCTGTAGAGACAAGAATGTGTGAAACTGATTCCACCTACTGTTTTGCTAGTTTTACTTAACTGATGACTTAAGTGGAATTATACAGCTATAAAAGCAGCGTGATTGAGTAGGGAATCAGACCTCTTATTAGCAGGTTGGCTTCTGATAGTTTCCTTAGTGATTCTAAGGAATGAACATGGATGGTTGGTGAAGGTAGAGCTGCCCCAATCTTGTCCTCTCTGCTCAGGTCCCATGCCCCAGCACCACGAAGAGGTAGGGGTGACATGTGGCCCCATTCTTCCCCCAGCACCTCGGGGAAGGCCCATGCCCCCAGCCTCCCTAGGGACCAAGCACCAGTGAGGAAGGAGGGTGCATGGCTCCAGAATCCCCAGCCCTGTAGCACCAGGAAGGCTTGGGCTACACACTCTCCTCCCTCCCTGGCCCCGGAGCACAGGGGCAGAATGTGGCCCCCGCCTCCCTGACCCTGGAGCATGCAGTCCCAGCCTTCCAGCCTGGAGCACAGGGAGGGCAGCACTAGGGGCAGCAACACTCCACCCCTATTATGCCTACAGTAGGTGTTCTGGTGGCAGAGGGTAGGCAGGACCATGCCAAAGCTTTCCCTCACCTCTGATACCTGCTGCTCATGGGACTGAAGTTTCGAATGTTGCCTACAAATTCTGCACACATTTTTTCATGACAAACTTATTGCGTGCACAAAAATGCTGGAGATCAAATTGGCTTTCATTTGAAAATTTGATTCGGGTAGTCTCAGGTAACAAAATAATCGAGCAGTACCATTTACAATTCTGCAAAATAGGTACAAAATGCTACTAAATCAGAATAGTAGTGTTTTATACCTATTTGCATAAATGTACATACATAGCTATGCAAAGAGCTAGACAGTGGAGAATCAGGCCCAGCAAACCAATGGGATGTTATAGGACACATGATATCTATCCCTTACAACATACAAAATTACTGTTAGCCATCTCTCTTAGTTCTTGAGCAATACCTCTTCACAGATGGTGGCAGAAGAAAACACTAAGGGCTACGTCTACACTGGCATGATTTTTCGGAAATGCTTTTAATGAAAAAGTTTTCCATTAAAAGCATTTTCGGAAAAGCGCATCTAGATTGGTAGGACGCTTTTCCGGAAAAGCATTTTTTCTGAAAAAGCGTCTGTGGCAAATCTAGACGCACTTTTCTGCAAAAAAGCCCTGATCGTCATTTTCGGTATCGGGGCTTTTTTGTGGAAAACACTACTGTGCTGTCTACACTGGCCCTTTTCCGGAACAGTTTTCCAGAAAAAGACTTTTGCCCAAACGGGAGCAGCATATTTTTTCCGGAAAAGCACTGATGATTTTACATGAGATCGTCAGTGCTTTTCTGGAAATTCAAGTGGCCAGTGTAGACAGCTGGCAAGTTTTTCCGGAAAAGCGGCTGATTTTCCGGAATAACTTGCCAGTGTAGACACAGCCTGAGGTGTTTGCAGTTATGGTGCAGTTTCCATGACTGAAGATGCACAGCCATAAGATGTTAAGTTTGAAAGTCCTCCTAGACTCCTCCCTGAGACTGAACTTGCCCAGAGTAGCATCCACAAGGAACTCCTTTTACCAGCTCTAGCTGGCTATGATTCTATGTCACATCTTTTTTAACCACAGTCTACTTTAGTCTTTATTGCCTTCTGGCTGGTGTGGCACGTCTGGACTAATCTCCCTGGGTCCTGCGCTTCCTGGCAGGGTCTTTGCATATGCCATAGAGGCTCTCGGTGTCCCTACCACTTCTGAGAAGGCAAGGGTACCTTGTTCCAAGAGCCCTTTTCATCATCGGCAAGTCAGAGGTTTTGGAGGCCAGTCCCTCCAATAGTCCAAAGGTCCTTCTTTCCTTGCTGGCAGGCCACCAGCCAGGAGGAGGGATAGGGGGGAACCCAGTCCCATCCACTTGCTTTGGATTCCAGCCCAGAGCCCTATTTGGTAGCCCCGAGTGGATCTGTGAGACCTGGCCCTTGCCCTACTGAATAGAAGCCCATCTGTGGGCTACTTCAAGGTCTGGATCTTTTCAAGATCTGGGGGGAGGAGACCAACATCCAGGATTTCTATTCCAAGACGTGCAAGGCCATCAGCCTTGTGGACAAAGGGCACACCAGGACCCTGGACAAGGTCTGGATGAAAATGAAAGAACTCTGGCAATCCTACACCATGGCCAGGGAACAAAGTTCCTGTTCTGGAGTGGCAGACCACACCTGCTGCTTCTATAAGCAGCTGGATACCATCCTGGGAGAGGGGCTAGTCACCTCCTCCCCCATCATTGCTGACTGGCTAGGAGATGCCGGTGTCAGCCTCCAGGAGAGCAGAGTTGTGGAGGAGAAGGAGGAAGAAGAGCAGGAAGAGGAAGAGAAGGAAGAAGAGGAGGAGGAGAAGGAGGAGCAGGCTAGCCTGGACACCATATTCGTAAGCCAGGAGCTGATCCGCAGCCTGGACTCGGTTTCCCCCTCTCAGGATGTCTCTCCGGGCTCGGACAGTCCCAGAGAAGGCACTTCATCTGAGTTCCATAATATTCCCTAGATACACACGGGGGCAGGTGGTAGGCTGTGAGGGGTTGCACACTCCTCACTCAGCCTTCTCAGCCTGGGGCTCACACAACAGCTTGTGCACATGGTGTACATGGAGCACTAGAACGGCGCACTCAGCTCCATGACACTTTCACACAGGAGCCCCTTGCTCCTTCTCACAAGATTCCTGCACAGGCCTGCCTTACTTTGGCCTCCGTGGTGGGACACCTTCCCCCAACAAGCCATCACTAAGGAGGCTGGGGTCATGAAAACACACAGCAGTGTTGCACACAGCATAGGCTCATGCCTGCACTCAGGCAGCATCTGCTCCTGGTCAAGAACAGTGGTGCAGAGCAGACTAATCCCCTACATGGGAACCTGATGGGGGGGAATAAGAGGAGGGGATCCCAGTAGCACTCTCTCTGGCAAGTGGCCTCTCCTGCTCACACACACTTCCCCCAACCCTTCCCATTGGTCAGGGATAGACATTCTCTCTCTGCAGGACGCTGCCAGTGCCAGACCCAGCGTGTGTGGGACGTGGAAGGAAGCTGAACCGCCCCTCCTCACCCGTAGGCTCCTGGCCTACCTGGCACCTTCTCATGCCTGCTTGTCTCTGAGATGTGGAGGTAGTTAGGCTCCCCTGGGACATCCATGCCATGTAAGCAACAGATTGCCTTGCTCAAAGCATATCATCATCATCTAAACTGAGATCTTCAGTTTCGGATCACAGATTAGGGCCAGGCTTCATGCCTAGTGTCTCCTAGCATTACTGCCCTTGTCACTTTTCTTCACAGCCAAACCAGCTGCGAGCACAGAGCCTCCACCACCTCCCACACCATCTGCATAATGGCATGGGATCTGCAGGCAGAAAAGAACTTCTGCGGACCTGTTGTGGGAGCAGATGGCCTGCCTCCAGTCCCTCATCTGGAGTTTCAATTAGGAGTGCCAGGAGTGGGTGGCCAACCACAAGGAGTGCTAAGCTGATCAGAGGAAAGCCATGTGGGAGCAGCTGTTGCATCAGCATAAGGCTATGTGCTCCACAGTAACATCAGTCATGGAGAACAAGGCCGCAGGTATGGAGCGAGCCACCAGCCACTTCCTTATCCCTACTCCCAACTCTCTGCCCTTACACTCCCAGCTTCTCCTTCAAGCACCTCCAGGGGCCACTGGCCCCCCCAAACATGTGACAATGGGACCTCCCTGACAGCCAAAGCCTCCCAAGGTACTCAAGGCAAGCACCAGGCCCAGCCTCATCCCTGAACCCCTGTCCCCACCTCCTCGCCCTCCTATGTTCAGTCCCTCCCCTAGTGTATATCCCCCACATAAAAAATGACAGTTGTTTTTTCAAATAAAAACCCCTTTATTTGGTCTGCAGGGGAGGGAGGAAAGGGAGGGCAGTGGAAGGGAGCTGTGGGGGAGGAAAGGCACACAGGAGCAATGCAGAGGCCCCTTGTGGAGAGGCCTTGGGGAGAGTCTTATAGGTGGCCTTGGCTGAAACTCTCCCTCACGGGCTCCTGGATGAGCACAGCGCCCTGATGTGTTCTCCTGATGGTGCAGGTGTCTGGCTGCTCGTAAACCCTGGCCTGCCGCTCAGCCTCTGCCCCCCACCCTCGAGGAAAGTCTCCCCCTTGCTCTTGTAGAGGTTGTGGAGCGCACAGCAGGCCGCCATTATGGAGCAGATGTTTTGATCACCGAGGAGACTCCTGAACATCCTCTTTAGGCAGTCAAAGACACTCGACCACCATGCAGCCCCCGCTGAGCCTGGCCTTGAAATGCTCCTCGGTGGGGTCCAGGCTGCTTCATTAACCAGGGCAGCAAGGGGTAGGCTGCATTGTTCAACATGCACATGGGCATGTCCATGTCCCTAACCCTAACAGTGCGGTCAGGGAAGAAAGTGCTGGCATGCATCCTCTGGAACTGGCTTGAGTTCCAAAATATGAGGGTATTGTTAGCTTTCCCAACCACCCAACACTAAAGTCTGAGAACCACCCCTTGTGGTCCATGAGGGCATGAAACACCATCAAAATGTACCCCTTTCTGTTGATGTAGTCCGAGGCATGGTGGTCGGGGGTCAGGATGGGGATGTGTGTGCCGCCTATGCACCCCCCACAGTTGGGGAAGACCATGGTGGCAAAGCCAGCGACAATGGAGTCGACCTTCCCCAGGGTGATGACCCTCTGCAATGGGATGGTGTTGACTACCTGCATGAACAGGGCCCCCGACTGTGGATTTCCCTATGCTGAGCTAGTTCCCCATGGAGTGATAGCTGTTGGGAATGGCGAGCTGCCACAGGGTGGTGGCGATGCACTTCTGCAGGGGGATGCATTCCTCACTCAATGCAGATTCCAATCTATAAAGAACTTGACTTAAGCTAAGCCATAGACAGCAATCCACTCAGACTTTAGTCTCTTAGGTCATATGTCTTCTTGCACCCGAGTGACACTTTTCATGGGTTTTTGCACTTGTTGCCACCAGGATTGGCTTTGAACATTGTGTGAGCTGAACAGATACAGTATAGACAGGCTAGCATCGATTTCCCCACACAGTGCAAGCTTCTGTAGCCCAGTGGGAAAACTGCCTCAGAAGTCATAATTTGAAGATGCCTCTTTTTGCTGTATGCTTATCTAGATAGGCACTCCATCCTAAGGGACATGTACTTCCCAGGAGTCCCAGGTGTACATAAAACTATAATTGCATGCAGTTTGTGAAGCCTGTGATTGCCACCATTCATACTTACCTTGCATAATCAAGTGATGTCAGACATGGCTACACTACTCTACAGCAACAAAGAAGGGGGAGTGAGATCCGTACTTGTATGTACAGAAGCTGTCAATCTTTGGAACTGGTGTATTTGCTGTTAGCTCACTCAGCTGACAGTGTAATTCTGAAGGATACACAATGCACTCACTGGCAGGGAGCCTTAGCAGACAGTTTTCCAAGGACCATGAATGGGAACTACATGATTCCATAGTATGGACATATATTCCCAATTGGGATGAGGAGCTTTCCATCCTAGAATCTAACTGCATTTTGAGATGACTATTCCAGAGGAGCTCAGAGTCAGAGATTGATTGGGACAGCTAATGTATGCCTTCCCACCTATTCCTCTCTTACCTTGGATTCCGAGGAAGATCAAACGAGATAGAGCATTGGTCACTCTAATTACTCTCAAGTAGCCAAGACCTTTCTGCTTGCCCAATATTTTCAAATGTCACCGTGTACTTACATTGGTATCCAATCCTTCCTGGACTTGTTCACTTAGGACAGGTAAGGTCACATGTTTCAATAGGCAGCAGGTTTAAAACAAACAAAATATTTTTTTTCTTCATTCAGTGCACAATCAACCCGTGGAACTCCTTGCCAGAGGATGTGGTGAAGGCTAGAACTTTAACAGGGTTCAAAAAAGAGCTAGATAGATTCATGGAGGTTAGGTCCATCAATGGCGATTAGCCAGGATGGGTAGGAATGTTGTCCCTAGCCTCTGTTTCTCTGGAGGAGGGTGACAGGGGAGGGATCACATGAGGATTACCTGTTGTGATCCCTCCCTCTGGGGCATCTGGTATTGGCCACTGTCAGCAGACAGGATACTGGGCTAGATGGGCCTTTGGTCTGATCCAGTGTGGCCGTTCTTATGATGGCAGGTCTCATCTGGGGCTCCTGTCACCTGAGGGCAGGGGTGTGCCACTTGCAAAGTTCCTGGAAGGTGGCCTT
Organism: Pelodiscus sinensis; assembly: GCF_049634645.1. Taxonomy (NCBI): domain Eukaryota; kingdom Metazoa; phylum Chordata; order Testudines; family Trionychidae; genus Pelodiscus; species Pelodiscus sinensis. The sequence continues at coordinate 9,899,528 of NC_134725.1, forward strand.
GCGCATGCAGAAGTTCTGGAGTCACTGCTGGTCATCCCATCACTGCAGGACGATGTGGTCCCACCAGTCAGAACTGGTCTCCCTCTGACTGAAGCAGCATTCCACGCTGTGCAGGGGATGGAGGATCATTTGCTGCATCAGGAGTGCCAGGGCCTGGGTGAAGGGGCCGCTCAGACTGGGCTGAACATCATGGTTCTGAATCAATGTGTGGGCTGTGTAGATCAACTGCACCATGAGCTGCAGCATGCGACCTGCGGGCCTGGCACTGCTTTGCAGCAGTTCCAGCTCCACGTAGCCTGCGCTGTGGCATCTACAAGGGCAACCCGAGCACACGGTGTGAGTCTGGTGTCCCGCGAGGGGGTAGGCATGTGAGATGCGGTCGAGGAGAGGAGCCCCTTTAAGCACGTGTCTCAGTAAGCCTCTGCAAGCAGCTACAGGAAGTGTCCGCTCTCCTGGTGCTCTCTCAGGAGAGCTTCCGGGGGCTTTAAATGCGATGCAGGCTCCAATCAGTGTGGTTGCACTATTTCAAAATAATTCTGAGCTATTTCAATGGTGCCTTGTAGTCTGGACCCGCTATTTCAATTACTATTTCAAAATAAGTTATTTGGAAATAATTTCCTACTGTAGACATGCCCTAAAGGTATATATATCTACGTGAACATATAGTTTGCAGCAAGCTGGAGTGTCAATCTCCCCCTCACTAGCTTGCCCTGGACTAACTGTCCACCAACTACTTAATACATTTTTATCTACTTCCATTTCAGAGAGGACTAGATCAAAACACATTAACAAACTGTTACGTGCATCAGCAGGATCCATACCCCAACATACAATGGCAAATTAGTGAGGGGGAGAGTCCCAGCCTAGCTAGCTATGAAGAGTTGTGTAGATAAACAGTAAGAATCACTTCAAATCATATCATTTTCCATTCCAAGTGCACTTCTTCAACTTGACTGCACAAATAAAAGCACATATGTAAGGGGACTGTTAGCCCCTTGCTAAAACTCTGTGGGAGTTTTTGATTCGCCAGCTCCCAGTGTCAAAAGGGGAAGGGTCCATGAGAAATCAGGGCCCTGGAACTGACAGACCCCAGAGACAATGGAAAGCAGCCAACACTCCAGCTCGGCCTGATTGACAGGTTGGACAGGCCAGTGAGGAAAACAAGAGGCCAGGCCCCATCCTCCCTGTGAGCTGGGTTTTGTTCTGGGTCTCTCTGAGTAAACAGAGAGCTGAGAGACAGCTAAGAGCAGTGCAAGCTGTGTGCAGAAGAAGTCCTGTAGTGACAGAGCCAGACTCAGACAGCCCAAGGACTGCAAGCTGTGTGGAGAGACAGTTTTGCAGCAATAGAGCCAGGCACACACAGCTCAAGGAGCACAGACCCTGTGTTGAGCAGCAGACTGGCAGTGCTCGGAGAAGCCAAAAGGGACAGAGAAGCAACGCAAGGAGCTGGAGACTGACAAAGCAGCGCAGCCTGCAGCTGGGTGTAGTGTGCAGCTGGGACCAGCAAAGTGTGGGGAGAGGCTCTGGGCAGGGAGATATCACCAACCAAGAGGCCCAGCAGGCCAGACTGGGAGAGGGGTCTGGCCACTTAGAGCTTGAGGCTGTGTGGTCACTCCTTGAGCAAGCATGTCTAGCCTGCAGCCCCCCTGCAGCACATCCAGGGCCTCTAAGGAAGAGACTTGAACTGTCCTGACACTCTGCAGGCTGCTGTTTTGATGTCCCTGTGCTACAAAGCAGGGCTGTGTGTTCTCATTTAACCATTCTCATTTTTTCTTATTCTTTTCTCTTTAATCAGTTGATGTTTAATAAATTGTATTTGCTTTGAACCTGATGAAATGATCACTGGGCCAAGAAAGCATGCAGTGTAAAGAAAGCACCTCAGAGTGGGGACTCCCTAACTCCTGCCCCTAGTGACTACAAGGTCGGGGAATAAGCCCCAGGAAACCTGGGCCCAGCCTTGTTGGGGTTTCGAGGACTCGGCTACTCAGGAGAGTGGAAGGGGAGCCCTCAGGATCAGGGGATCCATGGGGTAAAGGAAGTGGGAGCGGGGACTCAGATCCTTTCGCTGGTCCATTTCACCGGGGTGGTATAGAAGCCAGGAAAGTTCCTCACAATAGCGGGACCATTCCCCCTCTTACACATAGCACTTTCAAACAACAAAGTACATACACAAGTTTTTTTCCTGGAATTGAAGAGAAATGAAATATCAGTCACATAGCTTAGTATGTCTACACTATGGGGTTTTTTGGGATACCAACTCTTCCGTGTCCAGGAAATGTATCTGCTCTTCTGGTTTTTTTTGCGGAAGAGCAGACGTGCTCTTTCAGAAGCCCTGTCTTCCTCTCCACACAAGGAAGAAGGGCTCTTCTGAAATAGGAGGCTTTTCCAAAATTTGGCCCAGTGTAGATGGGCCAAATTTCAGAAAAGCCTCTTCCAAAAAAACTATTAGAAAAAGATACGCAAATTCTGGAGCGCAATTTTTCCAACAGATCATTGTAGTGTAGACATAGCTTGGAAGGCCTCATGTAAAAGGTGATAAGTACAACATGAGAAGCTGAGTGAAACCTTTGTTTTATGCATTGTCACTTGTTAGGAGGTTGGAGTTGCCATAAGTTCTTTTTTCCAAATTTACTCTTTGGGGCTTCTCTATCAGCATGATGCTGCTGGCTGGCTGTGAATTGTAAGATGGCGGAGATCACTATACAGGCAGTCCCCGGGTTACGTACAAGATAGGGACTGTAGGTTTGTTCTTAAGTTGAATCTGTATGTAAGTCGAAACTGGCGTCCAGATTCAGCCGCTGCTGAAACTAATCAGTTTCAACAGCGGCTGAATCTGGACGCCAGTTCCGACTTACATACAGATTCAACTTAAGAACCCCAGGCATCCCCAAGTCAGCTGCTGCTGAAACTGATCAGCGGCTGATTCCAGGAAGCCCAGGGCAGGGGCTTCCTGTAGTCAGCCGCTGGTCAGTTTCAGCAGTGGCTGACTTGGGGACGCCTGGGGTAGAGCAGCTGGGGTGCTGCTGGGTTGGTCCAGTAGCGCCGCTGCTCCTCGGCGCTACTGGACCAACCCAGCAGCACCCCAACTGCTTTGCCCCAGGAGTCCTGATTCAGCCGCTGCTGAAACTGACCAGTGGCTGAATCAGGACTCCTGAGGCAGAGCAGCTGGAGTGCTGCCGGGTTGGTCCAGTAGCGCCAAGGAGCTCTACCACAGGCCTGGGGCTTTGCTCCACGTCTCCCTGGTCTGCTGGGGGGGGGCACACTAGCTGCGTTCCCCCCCCCCCCAGCAGACCAGGGAGACGCTGAGCAAAGCCGCGGAGGACCCGGGCGGGACCACAGCGCTGATCTGGCTCCTCTTCCCCCTTCCCCCCCCAGCAGACCAGGGAGACGTAGAGCAGCTTTTCTCGCCCCGGAGGACGCGGGTGGTGGGACCGGGCGTCCCGCTGCTCCCGTCGTCCGGGGCGAGAAAATCCCTGTTCGTAACTGCGGATCCGACATAAGTCAGATCCGTGTAACTCAGGGACTGCCTGTATGTGCATGCCTGGGGTCACTTCTAGCACAGAAATGGGTTTTCCAAATATAGCAAGGCTATGTACTTGGCTGAAATAGGAGTTAATACTCCTAGACATAAATATCTTGGATAGATTATCAACATGCTAGGACAAGAGGACACTACCTCTTGTACAGTGTTCCAAGGATAAACCATGAAAAATAAAAAAGAAACCTCTGTGTCCCATATGGATTGTCAAAGCTTGTCTGCCTTGTTAGACTTGGGGCAGATGAAGCAAGCTTTTAAAGCTGACAGTTAATAAGACTGTGTGAAGAAGCAAGTGTGCAGCAGCAGAAGAGTTATGAAGACATGAATAAGTGAGGCAGGTTTCCCAGTGCTCATCATTGCATTAAATAACAGAGTGATAGTGGAACAAGACAAAAAGCAAAGAGCAGGAGGAGGGTAAAATATCAAATGCATAAGGCTGTGATAACAGTTGGCTTTTTCACTTTTTCACAGGTGCTACTCAGTAGAACACTCCAAGGAGATGGTTATGCAAAATAATGTAGTGGATCCAAAATGAACAGACAATAGTGTATATTACAATTAGTAATATGATAAATTGATGTAAATCTGAAATGATACTGTCCACATCAGAATAGCTGGCAGGTAAGATCACAGTCAGAATTCTTAAAAGGACACGCAGAACTTTGAGAACACAGTCTTATTAGACAACGGAATACACTTTTGGAAAAAGGTTCTCTTTATGAATATGAAATAGAACTTTAGAGTGAACCCCCTGCTGCTAATTATAAGATATATGTAGTTAAAATCAAAAGAAAAAATATGTGCTCCTGGCAATTCACAGCTACAATTTTCCTAAAGCAAAGCCACGGTGATAGCAGATACAACATTAGCATGGCAACATTCATCTCACCATTGAGTTAAGTGACTCAAATACTGCCTAAGCACCAACTATTACACAACATGAACTATCAGCTATCTCAGTGTTCTTTAGCTAATTCAGAAATGAAGACATGTGACTATTCAGCTCTGCCTAATGTGTTTGATACTATAGAAGGGACCAAGGTTGCAGTCTAATGGGATTTACCTGGGGCTGTCACAACTGTCTTGCAGTCAAATGGCATGGTCTGTCTGACATCACACTTTTGGAAGCAGATTCTTTTTCATATGAACCAGTCAAAGTTACATTCTACATTAGAAATGTATGCTGATTCAAAGTGAACAGGGCTATGTAACCCCCAGGTTCCATTGTGCAAAATGGAACATTTTCATGCTTCTCCAAATCAGACTCTCTCTTCCTTTTTTCTCCATTAGCCTAAAGAAAGTCTGACTGCAGGAACAGAAATGTTACAACCCTCCACATTTCAGAATTGCTCAGAAGTCCTGCATTCCTAACTAAGAGGAGGAAGAGTGTTTCTACTCTCTCCATTGATTCCTATGATGGTGTTGATGGCACGTTTCTAATTATTGATGCAATAAAAAAGTCATAACACAATTACAGGTTGGACCTCCCTGGTACAGCACTGTCAGGCCCTAATTAGGCCTGAATGGAAGAATTTGCTGGACTAGGGTAGGTCTCCTGCCACCAGCCCCTAAGCCTGCTGTCTTGCCCTCTGATACCCCACAATTTGGCTGGGCTGCTTGCCCAGCTGTTTCCAGCTCCCTAGGCAGCACAGGTTCTGGCTCCTGACATGGGGCTCCAGCCCTACGCATTCAGGGACAGCCATAAGGCTCTAATCCTGACCCTGCACTTGAGGGGGTTGCCATGGGGCTCTGGCTCCAGCCCTGCACTCCAGTGCACTGCTATAGGGCTTTGGCACTGGCCTCCTCACTCCAGGGGGCAGCTGTTGGGCTCTGGCCCCAGCTGCATGCTCCAGAGGGCAGCCATAGGGCTCCAGTTCTGGCTTCATGCATCTATGTTGGGCTCTGGCCCTGCTCTGCTGTGGGGCTCAACTCTAGCACCATGCTCTCGAGAGGCTGCCACGGTGCCCTGGCACTGCACTGCTAGGGTGGTGCCTGAAGACTCTGGCCCTGTGCTGCTGCAGAGCTCTGGTCTCAGACCTGAGCTCCTGGGGGCTGCTGGATGCTGACAGTGCTCTAGCCCCAGTCTCACACTGTCCCCAGCTGGGCTGCCGAACTTGTTGCCCCAGCGTGGCTGTCCCTCCTGGCCTTAGGCTCCCGAGCTCTCTGGTTCAGGAGCATCCATGGTCCTGCTGGATGACGGAGGTTGCTGGACCAGACAATTCTGGTTTTTGGAGGTACAACTTGTACATGCTGCAGTATATGTAACAACAGTAATAAAGTCCCATCAATTGCTCGAGACCTACTATAAGTGACATAAAATATACAAGATTAAATGTGTACAAGGGGCCTATACCCTCTGCTCACTATGCTCGCCTACCCCCCTCTCTCTGGCCACTTTCACTTCACCGAGAAAGCCTGTTGATGCTGCTGACGCTGCTAACATGATGATGAACATTCTGTTGTCTGTCAGAAAAAACTTTTGTATATGTAGAGATAAATTTGTTTACTGGACTAAGCCACTTACTCTTTCTAAACAAAAAAAATAAGAAAAATTAGCTAAAATTAGCCCTATTCCACTTTTTCAACTGAATCTGTGAATGAAAACCAGGACAACACACACCCCTGGAAAGAAGGCGCGGGTGCATCAAATCATCTAGAGATACTTACAAACAGTTTACTAGAACTAAGCTTTTATGTGAAGTACATATTTTAGGGGTCCAAAATATGGACTATTTCTCAAAACATCCAATCATGTAACATATTCATATCTCATTTCAACTAAAGTATCCCCCAGGTGGGTAACTTAAGCTCTGGAGAAATAAACATTCCTGCATTGAAAGGGGAATAAATTAGGATCTCTAATATATCCTCGCTAACATGACTTAATGACAGAACTTCTTGGGAGCTATGAAATCCAAGAATTGAACACCTGCTATTTCTCATTAACTGACATCTCTGAAAAAAACTTAAAAAACAATGAATGGTCCTGTAGCACCTTACCTTATGTCTCCACTACAGGACAAAGTGGAATTAAGCTATGCAACTTCAGCTATGTTAATTGTGTCGCTGAAGTCGAAGTAGTTTAATTTGGCTTTTGGTGCTGTCTACACTGCAGGAAATTGAAGAAAGAACACTCCTCCTTCGACTTCCTTTATGCCTCATGAAATAAGGGTTACAGAAGTTGAAGTAGGAAGCACATTATTTTGAAATTATTTGAATATAACAGGCTTGCTGTGTAGATCTGCACTCTGTTATTTAGAAATAACACAAGTTATTTTGAAATAAGCGTTCAGTGTAGACATAGCCTTAGAGACTATGGGCTCATCTAGACTATGGGGAAGATGCGAAAGAGGATATTCAAATTCCGTGGGAATTTGCATATCTTCTTCTGATCTCACTTTTGAAAACAGAGCTTTCAAAAGTGAAAGTAGTTTAGATGTGCCTTTTTTCGGCAGAACCTCCCCCTTTTGTCGAAATGCTGCTTTTCCTCAAAAAATGAGGTTTACGTGACTTTTCGACAAAGGGGTGGGAGGGTCGTTGAAAAAGCTGCATCTAAACTACTTTCCTTTTGAAAGCAGAGCTTTCAAAAGTAAGATTGGAAGAAGATATGCCAATTCCTGTGGAATTTGCATATCCTCTTTCGAATCTTTCCTGTACTCTAGACATAGCCTAAGAAGGGAGAAGAGATGGGGGGAGGGGAAAAACCAGTCAATTAATGTGTCCTTGAGTGTTTTTTTTCTTCCCTCTCTCCCCTTTTTTCTGCTATATATTTGTACCCCTGGACTCCTTGCTCTATTCATCTGAAGAAGTTGGTGGTGCCTACAAAAGCTCCTGATACTATCTATGTTTTTTGGTTAGTCTCTAACATGCTATAGTCATTTGTTGTTTTTTATGCTTTTTTAGTTACAGACTAACACGGCTACCCCTCTGAGATTTTTTAACATATCTCTGGTGGTTCCTAAATTAGAGATTAACTGCTAATTTATTTTATATGCAGATCCCTCTCTATGCAGGTGCTGTAGGAATCAGGTTAATTTTAATCTGATTTGCAGCTTTCCAGATCTCTGTTACCAGAGAACACTCACAAAATACTGCCACAGAGTGATGAATCCATCACCATTTAAGATACTTGAAAAGAACATCTTTATTAGCCTGTACTGGGAAAGGAGCACAATCTGTGTAAAATGAACTGCTGTGGTTGATTGTATTTATTATAATCAGAAACTTCACAAAATTAAATTTAAACACACCAGTACATTGTCAACAGATAGAAAGCTGCTGTAAAGAATGGTTTTGGTTGCTCATCCATAAGCCATTTAAGCCAATATTCACACTTTCAGTCCCCTAGTGAAAAAAAAAAGACTTTTGAAGAAAGAAAAAGCACCTTCATAACTCAATGGCTCTGATTCTATACTTCCTACTGGTTTTGTAGTGGTGTATCTCCATTAGCCTCAATGGAGATACTCAGGCATGAAACTTACGTAATTAAGTGGAGAATTAGGGCCAAACTATCTGCCTCAGTTTGTCTTCAAGTTATACTTGAGGGAAAAAAAACTAATTTACTTTTGTTTGAGCAATAAAACCCAGATAGCTATGCTAGAGGCTAGATACTAGTCTTCTTCACACACCAGCCATAAAACTGTCTGATAAATTCTGATTGCAGAACATTCATTCTGATTAAGTCCGAGGCAGAAGAACACGACATAGATTTTCCTATCACAGGCAGAGTTCATCATGTTCATGGCTTAAAAAATCATCTTTTGATTTTTTAATGTAAAGAAGCATGGAGGTAAGTAATTAAGAAAGAGCAAGTTTGGAACTTCATGATGACTTTTATAGCTATTTTTGTTACTATAACTTAAAAGCTTGTGTTTTAAGATTTGTTTGAGCAATAATGTTTCTCCAATGTGTAAGATAATCAAGTACAGAAAAAAATGCTGTATGTTCAATAGCTTCTGCTGAGATTTCCATTCTCCTGAGTAAAAGCTGTAGTAAGAAGCTGTATTTTATATAGAAAACACACATATAAAAATCGTATGTAGAAAGCTGAGACTAGATTTTATCTGTTGAAAAGAACTTAAGTGGTCCTTTCCAAAGCAATATTTAAACGACTTTAGTTCCCTTCTTTCCTCTGTTGAGTTCCCAGTTTTTAAATTCAGCACTGCTACAACCAGCAGTGAAATAACAGATAACTATCCCTATTTTCCCTGCATAGACTGAAAACAGCTTTTTAACTGCTTGCCAAAGCATTCAAGCAAACATGAATAACATGACAAGGATGAAACTAACACCTGATAGCAGGGATCCTGCCTCTGCATAAATTGCATCAGACAGTTTGCATATAAAAACAAAGGCCTGACAAAAGAGTCCATTTCTTTCATTAGTTTCAGTGTGCATTCTTGTCCCATCCTACACATGGTGGAAGAGGGCAGCTCAGTTTCCAATTAGGAGAATCAGGGACCTCAACTCTAATTCTGCATTTAGCTCACCTTAGTCTAAAGATATTGCTTTTTTAGGGGCAAAAAGCCAATAAAGCAGGTCATATTTTTTTGAAATCAGTGGAAGAGAATGACAAGTAAAATGCTGAGCAAGTAAATAGTCATGGTTACCAACTTTACTCCCTTGGATAGATCTCCACAAAAGTATTTTGCCACTATAGCAATGTCAGTTAGGCATGTGATTTTTGTGTGTGCGTGTGCAACAGTTCTGTAAGAGCAGAAGTCCGCATTGAAAAGGCAGTTGAAAGCATCAAAAAGAAGCAGTTGTCCCGTATAGTGTTTACTAGTTCAGAGAGCAAAATAAGCTATACTGGCAAAAACATTGAACAACTTGTAATAAATTTGACCCCAAATGACTTGTTCAAGGTCACATGGGGAGTCTGCAGTGAACTCAGGTTTCCAAAGTCCTAAGTCCAACTAGCAGCTCCCTCACATTCACCCTTCCTGAGTGATCTATCCCAGTTGGATAGTGCAGTGCCCAGCAGCCTTTGAGATTTTGAAATTCTTAGTCCCAATGGAAAGCAGGAATAATATATACAACATCTGACAATTAGAGAATGTTGAAATCCAGACCAAACAGAACCTACGTAGAGAAACTGGAGGGCTGGGGGAAAGAGGCAAATTAGAAAAAGATTAAAATTCAATTTTGCATTTATTTAATTCCTGTATAGCTAGAAATTATTATTAGAAACCAACAGAGTATTATTAAAGAGATTAAACAGATTCTGAGAAGAATGGCCCATGGTTAGCACATCTCAATGGTAGAAGCATAATTATCACTAGCTACAACCTCAGCTAACAGGTTAGTAAGCAATGTCATGGGAAGTTTCTGATTCCTTGAAATTAAACTGAGGGTGGGGAGGAAGTGGGAGAAACAGGGCTCTAGCCAGGGGTGGGCTTAAGTGGTCCATGGCCCACCCACTTTACAACCAGGCCCACTCCTGCCACCTTGCCTGGCACTCTGGCTGGGGAGCAGGAGCTGGAGAGTACCCCGCTGTGTCCCAAGAGTGGGATTGTGAACTTGTCCTGCTGTACCCTGGTGCTCCAGGCCAGGCAGTAGGGGCTGGGGCCTGCTCTGCTGTATCCCAGTGCTCTGGTCTGCAGAGTTGGGGACCAGGACTAGCTCAGCTGTATCCCAAAGCTCTGAGCCGGGGTGTGAGGGCTTGCCCTGCTGTAGGGTAGGGTGTTTGGGTGGCCAAGGCTTGCCCATTCCAACTGCTGGGGAACAGGGTTGGGGCTTGCTTCCCATCTCTTCTCCCCCCACATTCTTGCCTACCCACCCAAAGTCAGGGCCCACTCATCTTCTGGCTGGGGGGAAAGAAAGGAAGTTAGGACCAAATGAACACAAATAAACCACTGTATTTCGTGTGCCATCCCAACTTGTTCTTAATGCTTTAGGGCTAGAGTGTTAAAGCTACTTAGACTCCCAAAGATGTAGGTAGGAGCTTTCTAGGATTTTCACCAATGCCTGGATACCTCATTTCCATGGATTTCAATGTAGGTACTTCTGAAAATGTCATTAAGCTCCTACCTGCACCATCAGAGGCCTAAATACACATACAAATCTGGCACTTAATTCCCAAGTTCCTCTCTTATGGCAGGAACCATGCTCATGTGGGACAATTTAGAGAGCTAAACATTGTAGATTTCCTACTATGCTCCATCCTTTTCTCTTCACTTGACCAGCTCTCGTCAGCTGGCTCCGAAGTCCCCTCTAAGCCAACTACCCTGTCCCACCAGGCCCCTCCTTCTTGGGTACCTTTTTTCAAGCATTTCTGTTCCACATTCATGAATCAAGTTTCCATTCTATCAACTAACTGTAAAAGCATATCAAGTTTCTGTTGCATATAAGAGGAACTATTCCGCCTTAGGCACCTGTGTTTAGACTCCCAGTTCCAAAAGTTGGTGCTGAAGTCAGCATGCAAGTGTCTGACTACTCATTTTAGGAGCAGAATTGTTGTTCTAACGTTAGGGTCTAAGTTTAAAATATGGGGTCTATAAATGGAGTAAGAGAGGTCCAGGAAGGATTAATCTTGCTTGCAACAGTGAATCAAATGTCCAGATATTGACAGCAGTGACAATCAGTTTAATTTGAAACAGCCTTTCAAAGCCACTGAGTCTAAGATCACAAAAATACTCTCCGCCTCCCCAAACAGCACTTACTCAGTTAGTTCTTCCTCAGACTCTTCCTCATCTGAGGAGTCTCTGGGTGGCTGCCATTCAGTTCGCCATTTTGCCATTTGTTTTTGTCGTGCTGATTTCAGTGCATTCTTCCTCTCCAATGTTTCTTTCTGAAGTGTGTGGAAATACCCCCGCCCCTGCTTCACTGAATTGATCAGATGCCTGCCAATAAATGATAGGATACCAGAATTTGAAAGAAAACCAAAACCTATAAACTGTACAGATGTAGCCATGTAAGACTAGTGATGTCTTAAGGTGTTCTCTCAGAGGGACATTTCTATTCATTTAATCATTAGGAAATACATGTTGGAAACTCTAGTCAATTGTATATTTGACCGAGTAAACAGGAAGATTAAAAAATAATCCTATATATTAAAAATAAATATATCAGAGAGACATAGATACTCTCATATCTCAGCAGTAGCAAATTTTGTCAGAACTGTTAAAATATTAACCAAACTCTGAGATGGCCCAAAATGTCAGATGAAACAAATGATTTTTAATGCAATGAAAGCTTAAATATAGATTTTTCCAGATCACTAAAATCTTACATCTCAGTGGTAATTTGGGTGAACCAAGGAACATTTCCTCAGCAGTTCACTAATGAAAACATGTCTAAATATATGTGTGTATGGTGGGAAAGGAGGCCAAAGAGGAAGATCAAGCTGGCATTGCTGTATATCAGTAGTACAAGAAGGTGTGAAATATAGGAAATAAAAGAAATTTCAGAAAGGCTAAGGAAATTGTGGGGAAAAAATAGCTTAACAGATCTGTCATAACAACTTCCTTGGAAACAGCTACTCAGAACTCATCAAGTTAGCATTAGAGACTCTGTATTTGATTTTATACTTTCAGATGAGAAATGTGAGCTTATAAACCACAACCTGAACATAGAAAATAACCTCTGTTGTTGTCTTCAAGCCCCAGAGAGAGCCAGGATATAATGTGGAATATAGGGTATGTGTACACAGCAAAGTTATTTCGGAATAACTATGCGAGTGTCTAACAGCAATTCCGTTATTTTGAAATATTTTTGAAATAACAGGCAGCTTATTCTGAAATTGGTAAACCTCATTCTATGAAGAATAATGCTTATTCCAAAATAGCTATTTTGAAATAAGGCACTCCACTGTTGCTATTTTGAAATAGCCCCTCACGAGAGCCATTCCAAGTTATTCCTCCCCAGTGCCTCCTAGGGCTCTAAATCAAGATAGCATGTCTACATTAGGGAAGCCTGCCTCAGACTAATTTTGAGGCTTCCCTGTAGTGTAGATGTGCTATTTTGAAATAAGCTGTTTTGGAATAACTATTCTGGAATAGCTTATTTTGAAATTGATGTGCAGTGTAGACATAGCCATACTAACCTATAGGAGATTTGGGGAGGACCTATTAATAGAGATGCTCTGTGTTCTTGTCAGGAGGAGAGGATGGAAGTATGAGTCAGATCACATGAGACACAATCAAATAAAAAAGAATCTAACACATCAGGAAATGGCAGACAGATAAATAGTGACAAATTATTAAAGTGCTTATACACAAATGCTAGAAGTCTAAATAGTAAAATGGGTGAACTAGAGTGCCTTGTTTTAAAGGAGGATATTGAAATAATAGGCGCCACAGAAACTTTGTGGAATGAGGACAATCAATGGGACACAGTCATACCAGGGTACAAAATATATGTATGGATTACAGGTGAGGGATCACATGAGCATTACTTGTTGTGTTCCCTCCCTCTGGGGTATCTGGTATTGGCCACTGTTGGCAGACAGGATACTGGGCTTAATGGACCTTTGGTCTGACCCAGTATGGCCATTTTTATGTTCTTTTGTAAAGACCACAAATCATGTGCTACCAACAATAGAGGTCTCTTCAAACATCAAGTACACAGATACTCTATTAATACCAATAACAGAGAGCTGAAGAATTTTCTATCATTCATTTCATTTGAACATAGAGATTTCCTTACTGGATCAGATACATTGTCAATCTAGTCTAGCATATCGGCTCTGACGGTAGCCACTATTATGTGCTTCAGTGCAGGCAATCCTATAGTACACAATTATGGGATAACCTGCACAATGGGGAAGTCTTCTCTTCTAATAGAGATTGGTTTAAGCCATGAAGAACAAGATTTTATATCTCTTTCAAACTTTTTTTTATTATTTTGTAAATTCTTGTTATCCATACACACGCCCAGTCTTTGAATCCTGCTACATTTTTGACCTTACCGATACCATATGGCCATGAGTTCCACAACTTACTTATGCATTTTTCCAACAGCTTCCCACTGCATAATCCATTTTCTCCAAGTACAGAAGTGACTTGTACTGGGGAGGATAGCTGGTTTGGAATCTTTTCAAATGTCCTAGATCATACTGAAATTTCTGAGTCCGATTTTCAATTGAGTGTGATAGAATTACACCGGCAAAAATAGTGTGGGCAATCAGACTCTTCTGACAAAGCCCAGGCTGGGATGATTTAGTTGGGCCTGGTTCCGTTTTTAGTAGGGTTTTGGACTAGATGGCCTCCAGAGGTCTCTTTCAACTCTATAATCCTATGATTCTAAGGAATAGTGGAGAAACTAATAACTCTCCAAATAGGGGCCTATTCTAAAACTGGAGCTTCTCTGCAAAAGTGATGTGCTGGCCAGTATATTTTGGATGCAGGTGAGATGCTACAGCTACAATGCTACAGTCCAAGGATATAAGTGTCAACAAAGGTAGCATATTCTGCTCTAATTATACAGGGTTATCAACATTTACTGAATATCAGCAAAATTAAATATTTTCTTCTACACCATGATGATGAAGAAATATCACCCATCAAAAAGAATGGAGAGATTCCTCATTCCCAGTAGATCATTCCTGGTATCTCTCAGGGTATGTCTACACTACCCTCCTAGTTCGAAGTAGGAGGGTAATGTAGGCATACCGCACTTGCAAATGAAGCCAGGCGCCGCCATTTTAAAATCCCGGCTCATTCGAACCCCGTGCCGCGCGGCTACACGTGGCACGGACTAGGTAGTTCGGACTAGGCTTCCTAGTCCGAACTACCGTTACTCCTCGTGGAATGAGGAGTAATGGTAGTTCGGACTAGGAAGCCTAGTCCGAACTACCTAGTCCGTGCCGCGTGTAGCTGCGCGGCACGGGGTTCGAACGAGTCGGGATTTAAAAATGGCGGCGCCTGGCTTATGCAAATGAAGCCCGGGAAATTCAAATCCCGGGCTTCATTTGCAAGTGTGGTATGCCTACATTACCCTCCTAGTTCGAACTAGGAGGGTAGTGTAGACATACCCTCAGTCTTTACCACAGTATTTTGAGTTAATCCTGGCTTTCTTCCCACTTCAGATTAAATAACCTCGTGGTTAACTCTAGCTTGTAGCATAGTGTTGGCCACTATGCTACTTTGTACCTTAGCTTGATTGTCACAAGCTGACAGGTATTACCCTGAAGCCACCTGTTAGCTGCTAAATTCCACTAGCTGCCACTGAGCTTCATTGTCAGAAACAGGGAAGCTGTCAATGAAGTCTGTGAGTGACTTGGAGACAAGAGGCAGGGGCATTACAGGAAGAAGAAAAAAAAGCAGAAGCTATAATGTACTTTCTGTAGGATGATAGGGACAGAAAAGAGAAAGTGCAGCCTAGCAGTAAAACAAAAATGGCACAGCAGAATCGATACTTTGCAGCCTTTGATTAAAATGTGTAACTAAAAAATGGCAACGGATCCAAGTCAGACATGCTGGTTCATTGAACATATCCATCTAAATTAATGTGTTTCTGAGTTCTGGATTAACTGTGATCAGGCTGTACCTAATCTTTTATCACAGAGCTGTGCTGAAGTGGGGCCTGGTTCATTTTTACCAAACCCTTTTCTTAATTGAGATGCCTTAAAGTACCCAAAGGTTAAATAGGCACCAAACAGAAAGTATTTATTTCACTAGTTCTCAACGTGAATAGCCCCCTCTCTTCCTGCCTGCATTTATGACAAATTAGAAGACTTATGAAGATCTTTCAGGGCAGAGAGCTGGGAATGTGGGGGTGGGGGGGGGGGAGTGCAGGCGTCGGGGCGGGGGATTGGGCATTGTGGAGGCTCAGGGCAGGGGGCTAGGAATGTGCGGGATGCAAGAGTCAGAGCAGGGGTTGGGGAACTCAGGGCAGGAGTAAGGGTGAAGGAGTCAGGGAAGGGGGTTGGGAGGTGTGAGGAGCTCAGGAGAGGGTATGGGGGTGGCCACAGGCCACCCACTGGCTTCTTCCTAGAGCTAAACCAGGATGGTGGGGGGCATGCAACCCTTCTGCTGATTTGTTCTTGAACAAAGGAATTCACAGATGGACAGATGGACACACTGACAGATGCATTTGCCATTTATGAGCCCAGCAATTGCAACTGCCATTCAATCCACCTCTCTAGTTCTGACAGAAGGTAACCTCTTCGATAGACCTTTCTGTACTGGCTCAAGAATAATGTGAAAGAGCTGCTTTCATAAAACCAAGGCCTTATTGAGAGATGCTGTATGCTTTCTAAATTCACAAGAATTCTGGAATAAAGTCAAGTTGGCTAATTGTTCTTCAAGGTTTTCACAGAAGAAATCTCTCTCGAAAGATTTAATATTTTAAATAACATGGAAACCTCATGCTTCGTTTTTGTGTTATTTTTCTATAGATTAGAAATCTATCATTGCTGCTGATTATCAAGATATTAGTGTAAAAAGATGTGTTTCCTTCCTTCATACTGCTTTTTCCACTTGTAGAAGCATTGTTGTGGCTACTGATTATGATGCCATAAATACAAGAGAATAAGGCTACATCTAGACTGCAGCACAGATTGACACTCGAAGATGAATTCATATGCAGTCAATTTAGCAGGTCTAGTGAAGACCTGTCAAATCAACTGCAGGTCGCTCTCCAGTCGACCATTTTACTCTACCCTAGATGAGAAGAGTAAGGTATAAGTCGACGGGAGAAACTCTCCCCCTGAGGTGCAGACTCTGCAATAACTTGATTTAAGGTATGTCAACTCCAGTTACATTATTCATTTAGCTGGAGCTGCATAGCTTGTTGAATTTCTGCTGTAGTGTTGATGTAGCCTAAGATTATAAAATGAATCAAAGCGAATAAGAGAAAAAAAGAGAATTATAAAAAAGAAAATTTCTTTTACACCCAAACTGTTTCAATAGTCAGCAATATTGGGAATATATATATATAAGTGGGTTGAATTTAAATACAATTTTGTAAGATTTACTTGGTGTAAAGGGTTTTAAAAATTTTTATCTGTTTGGCAAGCCTATAGAAAATGTGACTTCAGCCAATTGTAAATAAACTCTTCTTCGTATATGGCTTCCAAAATGAGTTGTCTACAAACAACTATTTTATTTAATTAGTTTAATCCAATTTTCAAGTAGCAACAAAGAAATAAAATAGGTAAAAAAATAAAGCAAAGGTATGCAGGGCATTTGTCAGATTTAAATGACAAATTCACAAATCCAGAAAATTTCATTTTTGAGCAAATCAAGAAAGACCTTAGAAGTCTGTGTACTTTTGGTGTGGAAAAAAATTAAATAATCCTAATCTGGAATATATGGGTAAATGAAATATATTTCTATCATACAGATTTACATTATATTAAGGAATGGCACAGCAAATATTATTGCATTTAAATGCTAGCATTAGAAAGCTCTGTTTATACAACAATTTAATAAATTTAGCTTGGCTGCCAAATTGACAACTAGGTGAGAATCATTCATTAAAATGCAAATGCAATTGAGATGAAATTTGGAATACATTTATTAAAGTAATTGAGCTTCAGTCAACTGTAGTCACAACACAGATTTTCAACTGTCTTTCAGACAAAAGGATGTGCATTATTTTTGGTAAGTTAATACCTTTGTCAGCATGAAAATTAAAAGAATTTCTTGAGTGCTAATAATTTACGATAGTATTCTTCACTTTTCTTGATAGGCATAAATTATGATAGATAAAGGTCAAACACATGAACAAAAGAATGACCTAGTAGCATATTGTATATGAAGCAAATTGATTGCGAGCATATTTTCAGTGCTTAGTACTACTCCATGCTTATTAAATTACTCTTTAAATCCTTTAGAGTCTCTGGGTCATCAGTTAATTGTAATGCAGCACCATAAAAGTATTGCTGAGTAAAGCTTTTGCCTGCAGGGTTAGAGATTCCTGATGCATTTCTTTGCATAGGAATGGCCCAGACAAAAGGAATCCATTAATTTGCTTCTCTATCATAAATCCAGTGTTGGGATGACTTTAGGAAGCTAACACAATGATGTTAAAAGCTTTGTTATTAGTGTCAAACCAAATCACATATTTACAACCATGTTTACATTTTATTCATACAAATGAAGCCAATTTAAATAACACGGGTAGCATTACACCAGAGATGTATTTGACCCTGTGTATCAAATTTTACCAAATTCACCACCATCCTCACATATACAGTATAAAAACAGGAAAAACTATAAGTAATATACATACAGAACAAGGCACAGCAACTATGGATAAATAGTCACATCCTCAGTGAACTGCTGTAAATTGGCACAGCTCTCTTGACTGCCATAGAACTAAGCCTATTTACACCAGCTGAGGCTCTGTCACCCTAATATTACCTCAGCATTCTGATGACCACAGATTCTGAGCAATGAGAAAAGAACATAAGAACGGCCGTACTGGGTCAGACCAAAGGTCCATCTAGCCAAGTATGTCTGCTGACTGGCTAATATTAGATGCCCCAGAGAGAGGGAACACATCAGGTAATCATCACGTGATACCTATCCTGTCACCCATTTCCAGGCAAACAGAGGTTAAGTACACTATTATTTCATTTGATTCTACATTTTCTTTCACATATAGTGCCACTCCCCCACCAACACAACCTGTTCTGTTCTTCCAATATATTTTGTACCCTGGTATGACTGTGTCCCATTGACTGTCCTCATTCCACCAAATTTCCGTGATGCCTGTTATATCGATATCCTTCTTTAAAACTAGGCACTCTAGTTCATCCATCTTATTATTTAAACTTCTAGTGTTTGAGTATAAGCATTTTAAAAATCCGTCACTATTTATCTGTCTTCCGTTTCCTGATGTGTTGGACTCTTTAATTTGCTTGTGTCTCATCTGATCTGACCCATACTTCCATCCTCTCCTCCTGACTAGAACATAGAGAATCTCTATTAATAGACCCTCCTCTAAGAGATGTCTCTGTCCGATCCATGTGCTCCTCTGCACCAGCTGGCTTTTCCTCAGCCGTTAGTTTAAAAACTGCTCCGCAGCCTTTTTAATGTTAAGTGCTAGCTGCATAGTCTCCCCCATCCCAAAAGTTTCTCCAGTTCCTAATAAATCTAAACCCCTCCTCTCTACACCCTCGTCTCATCCATGCATAGACACTCTGAAACTCTGCCTGTCTACCTGGCCCTGTGCGTGGAACAGGAAGCATTTCAGAGAAGCCACCATAGGTCCTGGATTTCAGTCTCTTTCCTAGCAGCCTTAATTTGGCCTTCAGAGCCTCTCTCCTACCCTTTCCTAAGTCATTGGTACCTACATGTACCACATCCACCGGTTACTCCCCAGTACTACACATAAGACTATCTAGATGTCCTGAGAGATCCGTAACCTTCGCACCAGGCAGGCAAATCCCGGTCATCACAAACCCAGCTATCTATGTTTCTAATGATTGAATCCCTCATTACTAATACCTGCATTTTCCTAATGACTGGAGTTCTCTCCCCCAGAGATGTATCCTCAGTGTGAGAGGATACCATAACATCCTCTGGAAGGAGGTCCCAGCTATGGGATCATTTCCCTTTGCTCCAGCTGATTGTTCTCCTTCCCTGAGCCTCTCATCCTCCTAACAGCACAGGGGTTGTCTGACAGGAGATGGGACAGTTCTACAGTGTCCTGCAAAGCCTCATCAACGTATTTCTCTGCTTCCCTTAGCTCCTCCAATTCAGACACCATGGCCTTCAAAGCCCGTATACCGTCTCTGAGGGCCAGAAACTCCTTGCACCAAATGCACACATATGCCACCTGTCCATAGGGCAAGTAATCATACATGCTACATTGGGTGCAATAAACAGCATAGACCCCACTCTGCTGCTGGGCTGCTGCCTGCATTCTCTCCTTCAGATAATTAGATTATTGATAGGGTTTTAGTTTAGTTTAAAACAAGTTTTTTTTAAAAAGTGTACCTACCCCTCTTCTACTCCCCCTCTAAACTCTGTCATATTAGCTGCCCCATTCAATGCAAGTTATTTTGCCTTCCAACAAATCTAACTGGGTGCATATAAGTTATTTATTTGGCCATGGGAGTTGTTAGCCTTTGCACCACAGGATGGCTCATTTATACACACTTTCCTGGGTTAGTGGTGTATAGCTCCTATGTGATTAGAGCAAGAGGTAGAGTATATCTCTGTGCCCAGGCACCATAAGGAAAGTATTTAGCTCTTTGCAGAGGTTTATAGTTAATTTTTATAAAGAAATACAATATAGGTGGCATTGATTTGCTTCCTAAATGCAGTTCCATATATTTCATTACATCTCAATCCTTATCTGCAGCAATTCCCTACTAATCCAGTGAAGTCCCTTCCCAAGACATTCTGCCAATTCCAAAATTGTGCAGGAAGTATTGTGATGTAAATGTTCCCTAGGGATTGCCAAACTCATTGCACTTGTGACAAACTGAATATAAGACCAGGTCTTCTGAGGTGAAAAGCAATTACCATAACCTATATTGATTCTTAGCTTCTTTGGACCAGGATTCTTAGTAGCAGAAAAAAAATCTATTTTTAATCAGAAAACTTAGCTTTGAAAGTACAATAAATGAAAACTAAAAAATATATACTACAACATTCTGAATATGGCATACTGTAAATCCAGGGACTAAAACAAATGTAACAAATATTTTAAATGAACACTTAAATCACCTGCAGCCCATCCCATCAGATCTCTCAAACTAAGGAGGGGCAAGGCAAATCAGTATTTGGGTGGAAGAATTTGCAGGAAATGGTGATTCAGCAGGTGGCTGGCCCACTTCATTTTGATTTTGTATGCAGTCAGTGCTCTTGCATGGATTTAGGGTGCAGTCCCACTGAAAGTACTAATGAAACTGAAGTTCTGACTACCTGCAGTCATTAAAGACCCCATAGCAATTTTTGTAGAAGTGTTAACCCCTTTGCCCTCATAAAATTTCAATTCAGTTGATTCAATTTTGGTTTCTTCACTGCATTTGCAATTGGATAGAATGATTTTTTCATTTCCTGTCCTAAAATTCTTATATTGTGTTGCTATGGATATTACAAAGCTGTCACATTTTACTTGAACAGCTACCTTTCTATAGCTGAAATGATCTCTGGGCATCTAAGTTATAAAATTAAGCCAACCCCAGTTATGTCAAGATATAGCCACTACAGTAATTAAATCTCATGCATATGTCCACCCTTTGTTCCTTGTGTCGGTGGTGCATGTCCTCGCTGGGAGCACTTGCACTGATTTAACTATCAGTGTGGGGAATTATGGGATGGCTTCTGAAAGACTGATATAAGCAACATTGAATGTACACTCTGTGTCACCTTAACTATGTCAACCATAGGTCAACCATAAGTCTACACGTATTGCAGAAGTGGAGCTAGTAAGTCAGTCTAGTGGGCAAGTTTCCTCAGTAGGAGCTACATTTTAGAGTAAGTGCTGACAAAGTTTGGTTGACCTGAGCTGCCTTATGTTGACCTAACTCTATAGGATAGAACAAAGCTCTGTATATCCCTTACCTACTGACAGGCTAGTGTGAGGATTAATTAGTTAATGTCTGTACAAAAATTGGAGCCCCTGAGATAAAAGCTATTACACAAGTATAGTGTATTATTCTTACTTACACACGATATATAACCTAGATCCTCATTCACTCTGAATTGGCATGGCCCTATTGATGTCAGTTAAGGTACACTGATTTATATCAGCTGAGGATTTGTCCCATACCTATTACTAATACTATAGTAACTGCAAACTATTTAACACAGCTACTTCTCTGGAATATAATTAGTCTATTTCAGCAAAAACTATAAGGAGTCCTGTGACACCTTAAAGACTAACAAATGTGTTAGAGAATAGCTTATGCCCTAACACATTTGTTAAGTCTTTAAGGTGCCACAGGGCTCCTCATTGTTTTTAATTATTTTCTCAACTGCCTTGCATCTTGCATAATCATATATATAGTAGCACATTGTCTGTGCGTCTGTAATACTGACGTACAAGGCCATGTCCCCTGGCTGTGTACGTCAGCGCCCCGCCCCCCTTCCCCTCCCTCCATGGCCGTTTGGCCAGCCCCACGGCCTCCCGGACAGCCCTTCCCACCAGCGCTGCTTCCCTCCCCCTTCTTCCAGCCCCCCCATCTTCCCCTCCAGCCCCACAGCCCCCAATCCTCCCTCCAGCTCTGCTTTCCAACCCCCTTCCGGCCAGCCCCGCCCCCTTCTCCTCCCTACGTGGTGCGCTGTGGTGTGCTGCGCCACTCCCAGCTGAGCGGCGCTCCCACTGGGCCCCGGCAAGCGGCCCTTTAGGGTCTGCGCTCCCCATGTGTGGGGAGCGTGGGCCCCAAAGGGCCGCTTGGTGACCCGGGCCCAGCTGACCGCTGCTCCTGCCGGGCCCAACTGAGCGGTACTCAGCTGGGCCCCGGCGGGGGAGCAAGTGGCAGCAAGCAGCCCTTTGGCCAAAGGGCCGCTTGCCGCTGTTTGCTCCCCCACTGGGGCCTGGCGGGAGCGCCGCTTAGCTGGGAGTGGTGCAGTGTACCACAGATGGGGTGGTAGGAAAGGGAAGGAGGGTGGGGCACCATGCAGGGAGGGGAAGGGGGGTGGGAAGCAGAGCTGGGGGGTATTGGGGGCTGTAGTGGAGGATGGGGAGGCCCAGAAGAAGGGGGGAGGGAAGCAGCGCTGGC
Source organism: Pelodiscus sinensis (assembly GCF_049634645.1). Taxonomy (NCBI): domain Eukaryota; kingdom Metazoa; phylum Chordata; order Testudines; family Trionychidae; genus Pelodiscus; species Pelodiscus sinensis. The sequence goes on from NC_134725.1 coordinate 9,921,688, forward strand.
AGGGGCGTGTCCGGGGGTGCCGTGAGGCTGGACAGGAGGAGGGAGGCGGGAAGCAGACCTGGTGGGGGGAGTGCAGCTGGACTCCAAATGGCCACTTGCTCCCCGGCTGCAGCCCAGCTGAGTGGCGCTGGCACTACACCGCTCAGCTGAGCCCCAGTGGGACAGGAAGGGGGGCGGGCGGTGATGTACATGGCCAGGGGGTGAGGCCATGTACGTCACCACACCCCCTTCCTCCTCCTGCCATGGCACCGAGTGGTGTGCCCCTCAGCCGGGCCGCTGCGGGAGGGGGAGGGGCGGTGACGTAGACAGCCTTGCCCCCTGGCCGTGTACGTCCCTGCCCCACCCTTCCTCCCCCGCGATGGCCTGGCTAAGCATGCAACACTCAACTGAGCTGCCACGGAGGCAGGGGTAGGGGGCGGTGACTTACACGGCCAAGGGGCGGGGCCGTGTACGTCACCATCCCCCTTCCCCTCCTGCTGTGGCACTCAGCTGAGTGCTGCGCCCCTCAGCCAGGCCGCCGGGGGAGCCAGCAGCACAAGGGGCTGTTTGGGGTCGCCCGGGGTGGGAGGGGAAGGGAGAGCGGTGGTGTACACGGCCCCACCCCCGGCCGTGTATGTGACCGCTCCGCATCCCTCCCTTGTGGCAGCCCAGCTGAGCAGGCAGGACTCAGCCAAGTGCCACAGCAGGAGGGAAGGGGAAGGGGAAGAGGAAGGGGGGCGGGGAGAGATGGAGGGGAGAGAGAGGCAGGAGGAGGAGGAGAAGAGAAAGGGAGAGTGAAAAGCAGGAGAGGGAGAAGAGAAAGAAAGAGATGGAAAGAGAGGCAGGAGGCGGAGGAGAGTTGAGGAGGGGGGGAGGCAGTAGGAAGAGAGAGAGAGAGAGAGAGAGAGAGAGAGAGAGCTCAGGAGAGAAGACCTGAAAATCCCATTTTATGATGGGATAATTAGCTAGTTATTTATATCTGTCAAAGTTGGGCCTAATTTTCATTTAACAATGGCTGCTTTATACCCTCAGACATACAAAATCCCATTCCATTTCCAGAATTGCGTACAGTGGCCCTATTGTAGATGAGGATTAGGCCCTTGAAAGCAAAGCCACCTAAAATGCTCTCATGTAAACAAATGGACAATTTGGATTTAGGAGCATTTTAAATCCGTCAGGAACAGTTGTGAATAACCACATAAAGGTGCAAGTAGTGGAGAATCAGGAACATGGTAATTGGTATGTACTGGCTAGGGCAGGTAATTACATAGTTAACGTAAGTTATTTTTATCTTGTAAAGTACAGTGTTGAGTACATAATTAAATTAACATTTATTAAATGTAATTAATGTCACAGAAACCTGCAAATATGCTATCATTACATATTACAGTATCCTCCTATTTATCCAAAAAACCTCCACATTTTTCCCAACCCCTTCTTTGTCCGCCAGCACAAGACATGTCCTCGATGCAGCATGTAGCTCATGCTGGGGACAAGGAAGGGACTGGGATAATGAGGAGATTCAGATAAGAGAACAGAGACATCTGGCCACCACTAGAAGGTCTCCAGTAACACCACCTTGCGCTGATTAGCTCCTTCAGCAATGCAGGGAGACCACTGGAGACCCGCTGTCAGGGAAGTGACTGAGTAGGCCTGTGACAGTAGAGCTGTAGATGGCTTCCTACACTGTCACTGGGTCAGTGACAACTGACACCAGCAGGTGGAAGGTGAGAGAAGGAGACTCGGGTCCTGGTGAAGCAGTTCAGCCTGGCCAAGGCCTGTGAGGAGGAAGAGAATGAGCCCCCAGGCATGGGGGAAACCACCTTACTGCTGAATGACTTGTGCAATCTTGAGTATCACACTTTAGATTATCCAATAAAACTGGTGTCCTGCAAGCTATTTGAACATCAGGAGTATGCTCTATTTACTAAGCTAACTTATTAAGCAATTAAGTGGTACTGTGCCAAATCGACATCAGTCCTGTGTAGCAAGAAGGACTTGCAATCTGAAACAAGGTAATTATTTCAGATGCAGATTCCCATTTGTACCCTTTCTTTGTTCTTTTGTACATCCGTCTCTATGAGTTCCATATGTGTTTGTTAAATAAAACTAAAATTAGAATCTATGTTACAGTTGTATTATCAAGGGGACACACGGTCATTAAAAATATGAATACACCCAACAATTTCTCTTTCTATATCAGGAGGTTTCCTGGCAATAACTGAGGCAAGACTAAAAAGAACCAATAGAAAAAAAAATAAAGATCTTCAACAGACAATACAATATAGCTGTCAAAACAGACATCAGTTGGGACAGTTATTGATTTACTATTAAACACTTGGAGATGCTTCATAGGGTGTGTCTACACTGCACAGTTATTCCAGAAAAACAACACTAGCGTCTACACAGAGACTGCATTATTTAGAAAGAAAAACATAATAATGGATGGCTTTTTCTGACATTTATAAACCTCATTCCATGAAAAATAAGGCCTCTTCCAAAATAGCTATTTCAGAAGAGAGTATGTGTGGACATGGCACAGGGAGTTTTTTTTTTTAAAAGAGGCCTCCAGGAAATCCCACAGGTACCCTGCTGGCCACTCCAGCCACGCTCCTCAGGACTCTATAGTTCCTCTTCCCCTGCAGCTCTTAAAGCTGCAGACTCAGGGGAAATGGCTTGTGGCAGGAAGCTGGCCCTTATAGCCTCCGGTCACACTGCAGCTGCCAGTGCCTGACATCTGGCCATTAGGGCAGACTCCCATGCTTTTCTACTGCTGTATAAAGCAAAATCTCTGACTCAAGAAAGAGGCATTGGAATGTTGAGAATCAGAGCTATTTGAGTTGGCAAACTGAGATACAAAAGTCACAATAGAAACTATGTCTCTGTTTTTTTCCCACGTCATGAGTCTTGGAGCCATTAAAAGCACAATGGAAGGGAGAGCCCCCAAATCACGATTGCTTGTTTCCCTGGAAGCATATGGAAGCCCCTCTTCAATAGTAATAGAAATGTAGCCAAAAGTGTCCGTCTGCTATGTACATTGGACAAACGTCTCAGACACTTCGCCAAAGGATCAATGCCCACAAAACAGATATTAGACAGGATCACAAAGAAAAAACAGTTTCTTGCCATTTCAACCAGAAAGGACATTGTCTCAACGACCTAATCACATGCATCCTACTCCGGAAGACTTTCAAATCTGCACTTGAAAAGGAATCCTCTGAACTGTCATTCATGCTAAAATTCGACACTTTACATCTGAGTCTGAACAAAGGATCTAGTTATCTTACCCATTACAAAGATAGCTTCCCCAATTATCACCTCTAATATCATTAGCCCACAGACATTCACCTTCCCCCCCCCCCCCCGCATCCCTCTTCTGTTCTGAAATTTGATTTGTCCTTTTCATATGTGTTCATTTTTTTAATTGTATCCTTTGGTATATATGGTTGTGACTATTGTCTTCCACTATTTGATCTGAGGAAGTGGGTCTGGCCCACGAAAGCTCATCATCTAATAAACCATCTTGTTAGTCTTTAAAGTGTTACATAGTCCTGTATTTTGCTTCCTCTTCAATAGTGCAATGTTTTGCTTCCTATCAGATGGTATTTTTGCTAATTATTCTTGTAGAAGCTCATGGTTTTTTTGGTAGGGAAGTAGAAGATAGGCATGCTGGGTCTGCAAATTCTCATCCAAGAGCTGAGTATAGGGATGCCTCAATCCCTGGGGCTGGCCCTACTGAATCTGAGAGATTTCAAGGTGACACCTCAAACTCTTCTCCCATCTTTTTTGATGAAACTATAAGTAAAACATTTTTCAACATAAACCTCAAATTTTCTGGGTCCTCCAGAGTATAAAATGTGATTTTATGTTATACATAAACAAGCAAATGTATTTCTTGTTTAAGCAGAGGAAAATTTCATTAAGTTTATTGGTATTGCATTTGTATATACTACTGGTCCAAGATACTCAAGTAGAAGAAGAGGACCCTCAGACTCTAGGTCATTGGCTGTCTTCATAAAGATAGGTATGCAGGGAACAGTAGCATTCTACTACCTATAAAACAGAAAACCTGTTGTAAGTTCTTAAAGCTGCTCAAATCTCCTGTGAGGAAAAGTATGTGTCACTTAGTGTCATATTGTATAGGACTACAGTGTGATGTGTTTGGATAGACAGTAAAATCTAATAAGCAACAAACTTACAACATTTCCTACACATACAGACACATTCTACCATCGGGGGGGGGGGGGGGGTAAATTGAGCAGTGAACAACCTGGAAAGGCACAAATGTTGACGGGAACTCAAAATAGCATTTTTCCCAGTGACTGATGATAGAGATAATGATTCATACAACCATATACTTAAATAGATGTCTTTGCCCATGACTGCTGTCTAATTAATGTGAGCCATCATTCATGTAAAAGGAAATTTTTTCTTCTGGAAAAAAAAAATGCTGCAAGCTGCCAGCAATGACAGTGCTAGAAGCATGCCAATTAGAATGATTTCTGCCAAGCAGCAAGAGGCCACAGAACACTGGTTTCCAGGCAACTGACATTATGAAGTATTAACTATAGTGAAAACTAATACAGGCAGATAAACATTCCACCTTTACAGTTAGCATTGCCTGATAGTCTCCTTATATCCTTTCCTTGCTTCTTAACTTCACTCTCTCTCCTCCCCCCACTTCACTAAATTCTGCAGTAAACATTTGCACTAATCAATGCCAACACATCAATAGCCCTGAATATTGAAGTTCTTGGTGTCTACACACATTAGAGCTGATACAGGATTGACTCACACAGTATATATTCAAGAAAGATCATAACAAAAAAACCATCTAAAACCCAACCAAACAAATTCCAGTAGATCTTTGAGCAGTTGCCCTTGTCATTTCAATCACAAAAATAATCAGTTTTCTATTAAAAAAATAGGCAATAACTGTTTCTTGTCCGCAAGGGCTAAAAGAAATAGGAAGTGCTGCTGTTAGCATAGCTGTCAGTTCAGACATGAAATATGCATTAGTAGTGGCAGAGCTTTTTGAACGTAGATTGACTTCTGCAGTTTTCCCTTCAGGAGCCTTTACAGATTTTAAAGGCGAAATATCCAGCTTCTAATTCAAAGCATAAAAAAAGACAGTAGAATATTGCTAAAGATTAAACTGCCAACAGTTTGACACTTATTTTATTCAACCAATACTGCATAGTGAAACAGATTCACAGGGGACCATTTTCTTCAAAACTAGGAAACACAATAAATCTGCATTTTGTAAATAAATAATTTGAATAGTTCATGAAGTGGTACAGATTCTTCCCTTTTGAGCTTATATCTTACAGCTGTCAGTTCCCAGCAGTTGTTGATATGGGATGACATCTTGTCAGTTTTGCATGGGTTTGTTTGCTTGGAATCTTCTACATATCACCCTCAATTCTTCCTTGTCTTTGTTTTACTGACATCAGTGTGGTCCTTTTTCTTCCACTTACTTCTGATAACATAAATCTATGCTAATCTACTCATACAACTGGATCCTGGAAGACATGCACAATCTGTGATTATATACATACATACTTACTTTCAGTCTGCTTCAAAGGTATATAGAGGCACATATTTTTCACTATGTCTGAGCAATATCTTTTTTTATATTTAGGGAAACATCTCTTCACCTGACGGATCCACTGAAAGTTACCTCTGAAAGATGTCAACAGATGATCACTTCTAACTACAACTGGTCAGAAAATTGGGGAACAAGTCAGGAAAATTCTCAAGTTTTGTTTCCTAGTTTTTCTTTCAAAATGTATTTTGATGGACATTTTCTGACCAGCTTTACTTATAAACAAAGAAGTAGATGGTGCTTGAGAAACCTGTAGTATGAAGTCGCATAAAGATTTAGAAACAGACAAACAGGCATCTGAGGCAAGTAAGTGAAATGAAAGTGTAATTTTCAGCATCATTCAATTCATTGCTTAAGTAACTGGTTTAAAAGCTCTCTGGTAAAGGATTTTTCTTTAATGCTGTTGAGCAGATAAAAAATGGTTAATGGATAACCCTATTTGGATACATAAGATTGAAATCTAATCCCTGACAAAATAGCAGAATCATCTGTCTATCCAACAGACTTTCATAAAAGATGTGAACAGTTATTCCCTATTCTACTTAAAGTCACTGATGAAACGAATGTTTTGGAGGATCATCTTTATCTTCAAAGCAATAAAGGCTATCAAAATTGTTGAGATTTCCATGTTAAGTATTATGCTATTGAATATGGAATATAAAGTAAATCACCAAGTCAAGTACCCTGCCTAAATAATGTAATTCTCTTAATTTGTTCACAGATACCAACTACATTTTGTAAGAGGCAAACTTTCTACTGATAATACAGGAAAAATACTTAACCTAAGTTGCCAAACCCAGTTATCAAGTTGCACTTCAAAAATCTTTTCCCTAGATCCAGATAAGAATAGAATTGTCATTTCTTATGACAGAACTAGGAAAATTTGATTTTGGTTCAATTTTCCTTAATTGGGTTGAAGACTTACAATATTGTCTCTTGCATCTCTACTGACTAATGGAATTCCTTTCTTTGTTTTTCAGTTAGAAAGAAAAGAGGGGGAGAGTAGAGATGTTATAGACTAGTTGATTAGTCGACTATCTGATAAGCATTCACTCAGTCGACTAGTTGATTCCCCCTCCCCCTTGCTGCCTCTATCAGATAGAGGCACCAAAGGGAGGAGGGAAGAAGGGGTACTTGAAAGCAGCAATGCAGCACAGCTGAGCTCAGGATCAGCTGTGTGACACTGCATGCATGGAGCCATGGGTCAGCTGGGAACTCCTGAGCTGATCCAGGGTTCCGCAGAAATGATGCACTGGAGCCTGGGATCAGCTGGCGAGTCCCCAGCTGACCCTGGTTCCGCATGGCATTTCAAAGCACCAGCACAGCATGGAACCAGGAGCCAGTGGGAGACTCTGAGTCCCCCGCTGACTCCGGGCTCCAGGCTGTGCTGCTGCTTTGAAATGCCACGTGGAGCCCCCACTGGGGATTCTTGTGCATTTCGAAGCTGGCATCTGTGTGCAGCCCGGAATCAGTGGGACTTCCCGCTGGCCCTGGGCTGCAGACAGAGTTCCACGGGGGCTCTTGTATATTTCAAAGGAGGAATGCAAAAGTGCCTACTGACTAGTCGAGAAGTCGATGGAAATTCCATCGACTACTCGACTAGTCAATTAACCGCTAGTTAACATCCTTAGGACAGAGCTGTCCTTCTTTCCTCTCCCCTTTTATTAACCTTTTTAATTCCTAGTGATACATAAGAATTTGTCTGCTACTGAAGATATAAACAAAGATGAGCACAATATTCATTTTTATGCAGGTGATACAATTCTGTCAACATCTATGTTTCCAAAACTTCCTCTAAATAATTCTTTCTCAGTTTCTTCAAAATTTACATTTAGGGTATGTTTACACTGCCACCTCAGTTCGAACTAGGGTGGTTAATGTAGGCATTCGAACTTGCAAATGAAGTCCGGGATTTAAATATCCCGGGCTTTATTTGCATGTTCCTGGGCGCTGCCATTTTTAAATGCCCCATAGTTCGAACTACATGCCCATGACAACATGCGGCACGGACTAGGTAGTTCGAATTAAAGCGCCTAATTCAAACTACCGTTATTCCTCTTGCAAGGAGGTTTAATGGTAGTTTGAATTAGGAGCTTTAATTTGAACTACCTAGTCCGTGCCGTGTGTAGCCACAGGCAGGTAGTTCGAACTACGGAGCATTTAAAAATGGCAGTGCCTGGGAACATGCAAATAAAGCCCGGGATATTTAAATCCCGGGCTTCATTTGCAAGTTCGAATGCCTATATTAGCCACCCTAGTTCGAACTAGGGTGACAGTGTAGATATACCCTAATAGATTAATTTGGAAAACAGATCCCAAAGGTCAGATACTTTGCATTTTCATCATGTCCCATATCAAACCTACAAATGAATTACATACTTCTTCATTAAAACATGAACAATTTTTTTCTAATGTCATCCATACAATCTTTGCTTCTGGTAAAATACTCCATGACTTTCAAAACTGGCAGCTTTTCTCCCTTATTCTTAGTGGCCAGAACTGAAACTGTGGAAATGATTTTATGTAGTGTTTTTGTAACTATGTCCATGTCAGGATATTAGAGATGCATGGTGTCTGAGGAAATATCTTTCATTGGACCAACTTCCACTGTTGAGAGAGACAAGCATCAGAGCTACACAGAATGCTTCCTCAGATTTGTGTCCTGGGATTACTTATGTGTCTGCTAATGATGAAGATCTGTTTTATTATTGAAAAGTTGAATGAGTTAATCACATAGCATCTATGGAAAAGGAAACAACTCAGTTTATCACAAAAAAAACCTCTTCTAAGCTTTATCAGCTGGAAACAGACCTATATCACTATCATTTGGCCTGGCAGTGCATTTTAAATGAATTCTACTAACATGGAGTATGCCCCAATCTCATTTAATATTGAAAAGCACACAGCAGTACCAATTGGTATGCTCCATTACCTAACTAAGTCATCAATGCAATCTCTTTGCCCAGACTGCCTAGGAGATATGAATTATTTAAATACTTAAAGTTGTCTCACAATCTTATCAGTAATCTTAACCAAAAAAAAAAAAAAAAAACCAAACAAACCCTGATTAACTTGTCAGCAAGATTATCAATTTAAAGGGATATATATATATATATTTACATACAGGAGCTTCATTTGGAGAAGCCAGCCATCTCTCCACTTAAAAGAGAAATTGATAATCCTTCTTCACCAACAAGACATGGGGTCCACAGGTCTTCACCACTCTAATAAGGCTAAGCTTGCTGCTCTCCCATCCTTTTTGGTGTCTGAAGAAAATATTTTCAGTGGTGCTCATTTAAATAAAAAAGAAGTTATTCACGGTCGTACAGTAATGATGGTTCTTCGAGATGTGTCCCCGTGGCTGTTCCACTGTTGGTGTCAGGCTCATCCCAGCGCTGCAGATCAGAGACTTTAAATAGCCGTTGTCAGCTGGGCTGCGGATGTGCAATCAGTGCCTCTTGCTGTTCATGTGCTTTGATCGTCGCACGCAGCCCGGCTCCCACCAGTTCCTCTCACCGCTCAGTTATCTGAAACAATAAAGAACAAGACTCCAGAGTGGGGGCAGGGTGGGACATGGAGCACCCATTGGGGACACATCGCGAGGAACCATCATTACTGCACGAAGGTGAATAACTTCTTCTTCGAGTGGTCCCCATGGGTGCTCCACTGTTGGTGACTATCTAGCAGTACTCGATGTGTGACTCCGGAGTTAAGGTCTGTCAGTGACTGAAAGTACTGCTGAAGCCACCGTGGAATCTGCAGCCCACTGTTGAACTATTGCATAGTGGTTCATAAAGGTCACATTGGATGACCATGTGGCTGCTCGACAAATGTCCGGTAATGAGACTCCCCGGGCAAAGGCAGTCGACATGGCTACTGCCGTGGTGGAATGTGCCCTCGATAAGCTCTGAAGGGGTTTGTTGTGGATGGAGTAACAGGTGGTGATGAAAGAAACTATGAGCTTAGAAAAATGCTGCGAGGACAAAGGATTGCCTTTGGCGCGATCCACTATGGATATTAATAAACGGTCCATTTTGAGCCAGCCCCACATTCTGTCAATGTAGAAAACTATAGCTCAATGTATGTCGAGGGTGTGAAGCAGTGATTCTTGTACAGAGGCATGTGGTTTTGGATAAAAGGAGCAAAGGACAATAGGTTCAATGACGTGAAACCGTGAACAGACTTTAGGGATGAAAGTAGGAGGAGTGCATAATATAAGTGAGTCTGTTGAAGACCATGAAGGATGACATTGCCATCAGCGCTACTAGTTCATTGATCTTGAGGGCAGACATAATTGCCAACAGAAACACTACCTTCATGGTAAGCCTGCATAGGGATGTTGTGGCCATTGGCTAAAAGGAGGGTAAATCAAGATGTCTAGTACCAGGTCCAAGTTCCAGGAGGGGGGGTTGGAGTCTTCAGGGAGGTTTAAGGTTGGTTAGGCCCTTTAATAGCCTCTTAGTCAATGGATGGGCAAAGATCGATTTTCTGTCGATAGTTTCGTGGAAAGCACTAATTGCTGATAAATGTACTCTAAAAGTGAAAATGGAATGACCCGCTTGATCAAGAGCGAGGTTATAATTGAGGATCTCATGTACCGGTGAGGTGTGTGGATCGATGTGGTTACTCACACACAAAGCCATGAATCTATTCCGTTTTGCCAGGTAAGTCTTCCTTGTAGACTCTCTTCTGCTGTGTAACAGAATCGCCTTTATCCGATCTGAGCAAAGACGCTCCTCTAAGTAGAACCAACTAGGAGCCATGCTGTTAGATGCAGGGTCTCTGGTCTCAGATGTATCAGAGAGCCGTGGTTCTGAGAGAGGAGATCTGGGAGGAGAGGCAGAGGGCATGGAGGTTGCAGGGATATTCTGAGAAATGGGTACCATGGTTGTCTCACCCAGGCAAGGGCTATAAGAATCACTTGGGCTGAATCTGCTTTGATTTTCTCTAACACTCTCGGTATAAGCACCGAAGGCGGAAATGCATAAAGCAGACATCTGCCCCATCGGACTAGCAGTGCATCTCCGAGGGACCCCTTGCCTATGCCCCCTCTTGAGCGGTATAGGTGACATTTCCTGTTGTTGTAGGTGGCGAACAGATCTATCTGGGGGGACCTTCAAGCATGGAAGATGTGTCGCAAGACATTGGAGTGGATTTCCCATTCATGGTCATGCGGAAAATGTCTGCTGAGTGCATCTGCCATTACATTGCTCATGTGAGTAAGTAAGAAGCTATTAGAGTGATGTGATTTTGACACACCAATTCCATAAGCGGACCACTTGTGCACAGAGCAGCTGAGAATGCGCCCCTCCCTGTTGATTGACATAACACATGGTCGCTATATTGCCCATAAGAACCCTGACGGTTATACCAGCAATGTGAGAATGGAAATACTTGCAAGTGAGGAACACAGCTTTGAGTTCTAGAAGAATCATGTGCAGGGTGGATTCTTTTGATGACCATTTCCCTTGCACAGATATGCTGTTGATGTGTGCGCTCTAACCAATAAGGGAGGCATCCGTAGTTAATTGAATTGATGGTTGCTGATGGTGAAAAGGTACCCCTGCCAATAGATTCTGGAGCTTCAACCACCAACATAGAGATCTGCGAATGAGAGTAGTCGGACTTATCTCTCTGTGAGTGCTGTGCTTTGTGGGAATATACACAGATGCCAGCCAATGTTGCAGACAGCGGAAATGGAGTCTTGTATGATGAACCACAAAGGTGGTGGTGATCATATGTCCCATGAGGCGAAGGCACGTAAGTACTGTCACTGTGGGAGCATGCATAACGATGGTAGCTAGTTCTTGTATGGCTTGAAAGCACTTGTGCGGTAGGTATGCTCGAGCCGCAATGGAGTCTAGTTGTGCTCCTATAAAATTTATGGTCTGCGTAGCCTCTGTTGTCGATTTCTGCTCAATGATGATGAGACCAAGTGATTAGAAGGTTTGTCTGGCTAGAATGATCATATGCAATGTCTTTTGCCTCAATCGGCCTTTTATAAGATAGTTGTCAAGGTACGGAAAAATAATCACACTTCTGCGCCGCAGATGGACTGCTACAACTGCCAGAGTCTTCGAAAAAACTCCGTGGCTGCAAGACCAAACGGTAGCATTTGATATTGAAAATTACTGTCGACAATGGTGAAGCAGAGAAAATGCCAGTGGGCTGGATGGATGGCTATATGAAAATACGTGTCTTGCAGATCAAGGGCTGCAAACCAATCGTCCTTGTCCAATGAGGGAATTATAGTGGAAAGGGTCACCATTTTGAACCTTTGCTGTTGGAGGTGCCGGTTTAATTTTCTGAGGTCGATGATAGGTCTCCACCCTCCAGATTTCTTCTCTGTGAGAAAATAACGGGACTAGAACCCTTTTCCTCTGAATTGGGGTAAAACGACTTCTATAGCTCCTATGGACAGGAGATGCTGGATCTCTTGTTTCAAAAGGGCCTTGTGAGATGGGTCTGATTCTATAGCTGCCCATTGAGCTTGAAAAGGTCATAATCGGTGTTGAAAAAGGTAGATGATGCGATGCTCCGCCTCTGTGGAAAGGATTTGTTATATACCCTTGATCAAGAAGTCAAACCTGCTGTTTAGAGTTCGACTGGTTGGTTGTACGGGGTAGCGTCTACACTGCGGACGCTGTCTTGCACGGGGTTGATCTAGGGGCCGATGTTGTTGTCTCTGAAAGGAATAATCGTACCTCCTCTGATAGGGATAGTATCTTCTGTGCCTAAAGGGAGGTGCGTACATCCTCAAAGTACGGAGCGTTGTGCGGGAATCTTTTCCCGAATGGAGGACCTCATCTGTTTTGTCTGAAAAATAATCTTTTCCTATCAAACGGGAGGTCCTCCACTTTGTATTGAAGCTCCTTGGGGACTGCAGCAGAGGCAAGCCAAACTGAGCGCCTCATTGTGATTGCTGTCACTGTGGTGCAAGACGCTGTGTCTGCCACATCTAGTGAGATCTGCAAGCTTGCTTGAGCTGTCGTGAAACCCTTTTGCACGTGCCATTTTAAGAGAGGGTGCTTGGATTCCGGTAGATATTCGAGCAACTCCGCTATCACTACCACTTCCATATCGCCCAATGTAACCTGCATTGGGAAATCGGACTAGGGAGTAAGAATGGCATGACGACCATCTATGCAGTGGAGAATATGATCGTCGCCTATAGCAACTGTCATCACGAGGATGGGACCTATGTGGTGAGTAAGGACTCCTCTGATAGTAATGATGTTTTCGACTGTGATGGCGGTAAATGCGCTGTAGTGGAGAATGATATAAAGGAGGCGAATGCAAAGGTCCAGGTGAAAACGTAGGAGATGGCGAAATGGGACTTTTTGCCTTCCTGACTTGACTGGAGCTTTCATTGGTGCTGGTGCACTTACCGGTGCTGGAGCAGTATGTGCCAGACGGACCTCATCCGGTGCTGAGGGCTCGAGACTGCGATAAGTTGGTGCCTGCTGGTCCGGTGTTGTGGGTGCCAGCGGTACCTGTGAGGCGTGGGTGCCTTTGCCCAGCGCCGATGGTGGTTTCGGTGCTGAGCGTGCCGAGCGAGGGCTGCCATTTTCTTAGCTTTCATGCCAGAAAGCAATACAGAGGTCCATGGGGTCAGGCCTAAGGTTCCTGGTTTATCCCCTCTTCTGACGCTGCTTGCCGGATCAGGCAGCAATGACTGAGCAGGGGACACCCTCCTCTTCTTGTGAGAGGTAGACTCAAGGGAGGAAGCCCTACGCTTCTGGGCCATTTCCAGTTGATGGCCTTATGACGGCGTATCTGGCTGCAGCACCTTATGAAAAAGTAACATTTTGAGGTGCATCTCTCTGAGCCCTAGCCGTGAGCTTGGAGCAGTGGGTGCATTTTTGGGGAATATGTGCCTCTCTCCCAAACAGCGTGTACACGCTGAATGGCCGTCTGAGGCCAGAATCGCCTCTTGGCAAAGTGCACATTTCTTAAAACCTGGTGATCTAGGCATCATGCCTATCTGTATTGAACTATTTTCTTCCTCTTTCTCTTATTAATATTCTTCTTCTCTTCTCTTTTTTTTTCATTTTTTGCTTTGGCAAGGTGCTTTAAACAGCAAAAAGCGGCAAGCCATGCACAGTTCAAAAAACGTCGTCTGCCTTCCTTCTTCTTCTTTTTTTAAGTAGAGTAGAATAACATCTATTACAGTGGACTAACGTATTTACAACTAAATATTTACAGGATAGATGAGGTAACTCTGTGAAGTGATGCAGAAGAAAGAGGAACTCCGTCTGTAACTGAGGATGGTTGAGAAAACTGGCAGGAGCGGGGCTGTGCGTGACGATCAAAGCGTACGAATGGTGCTAGGCGCTGATTGCGCATGCGTGGCCTGGCTGACAATGGCTATTGAAAGTTTCTGATCTATGGCACTGGGACGAGTCCGACACCAACAGTGGAGCACCTACGGGGACCCACTCGAAGAAGAATCACTCATAAGTATTGTGTGTAAAAATGTGACCGTTTCTAGTGTATTTGCAACTTATTCTGGTTGAGTTGGGAGCATATCTTTATGGATTTACAGGCATTCTCTTAAAATACAAGAATATGTACAAAAATCAAGTGTCTGCCTATTATTTATGATTAGTTATAAAGACCTCAACATCTTTGGTTCTCAAGCAGTATCTTCTCACCCAGAGTTGTACCTTATTTTTGGATCACATTTATGGATGCCATAGGAACAAAGCAATAAGAAGGGATCTTTCTCATACAGAGATGAATGTAATTTCAATGATCAATGCTTGAGTTTGTTTAGTTTTGGTAAAAATAGTATGGAAAATATATATAATTTCATTTCTACTTGAGAAATGAAAACATAATTATTTGCTCAAAATACTAAACATATCTGAACACTCAAGGATAATGACTTTGATACTACTACCATATTGTACTCTGTCCATTAAATCATATACTGGGAAATATTTGGTCAAGTTGGACAGAGTTAGTCTATGGGGACTCATATTCATTAAAAGAAAGAAGTTGAAGAAAAAGAACAGATCATTATCAACAGACTCTTCAGCTGGTTTGTCTGGTTCTTCCTTCATAAAGATAAGCAAGCTTCTCATTGTGTTTTGATATGGGGCTTTTGGAACTATGATGTTGTAGAATTGACTGAATTCTCTTTCAAGTGACCTGGCATAGCCAATCATTTGGAAAATCCTGATTATAGCAATCATCAGAGAGTCTTAATAGTATTTTAAGTGAATCTGTGATAGGGTAAGGGGAAGTATTAGAGACTGACACTTCTTGCTTGTGACTAGTATGGGTAACTTCTCTTTTCTACCATGGTCCTCCTTTATGCCAAGATGATCACTTACAGGAAAATACATTTCTGTACAGGAGAGAGAGTGTTTTTGTAAGCGAGTGTGTAAGGTGAAAATTACAGGGCTTCACATTATTTTGACTATGTCTTTATGCCTTAACTAGAATATTAAAGCCTTGGTGACTGTGGTTAAATACAATCCTGTAATAGCTTTTCAAAGATCTGAGAGAGTTTTAAAATTCATATTGTCACTATGACCACTACCAATGATAACTTATTCTTGGTTTCTTCCATTATATCCTTTAATACAAACAAGCAGTAAGACTATAGAAAAGACCCTCTGCAAAAATGCAAAGACATATCAATTAATACCTAATTAAGATGAGTACCAAATACTCCCCTTTTGTCATGAGGAGGAAAGACAGCACACATCAAGCACTGAAAAGCATTTATATTCAACCACTACTCTGTTTGTCAAACTGCTTTAATTGAAGTTTCAAGGAATCTATTGTCATTATTACACATTAGCTCCCCCCTTTCTTGCATTTCCCGCTCTACTTATTCCTTTCACATCTAGCTCCTTTCCGTCGGCTGCAGTTGCTATATACAAGTATTTCAACAAAGGAATTTGGCTCCCAATAGCAATGCAGTTCTCTAAAGTGGGTATTTAACCAATTCTGCAGTTCCCTATCTTAACTATTTATTTAATTAGGGATAAAATTTTCATTTCTTTACTCCTTTTTTCAATCACTGTTTCATTACCCAGTGAATTTATATAAAATAATACCATTTAAATTATCAAGACAAGTGGGAAGGACTATACAATTGTTGGAACATTTTTTTTATTGAAATTGCACATAAGAGGGATCAAGACATTTCAAGGCTTATAACATTTATACAAGAGTAAGCAGAGCATACAATCATTCAGTTAGCAGACGATATCATTGAGCGATTATCAGACATTATGCTTGTTATATAAACCCGCTATAACAATTAAAAATGGTTGCAGTTATTGGTTGTCTACTGTTGCTTTTATAAAGCATGAGACAAAAGAGGTCCATTTTTAAAATTCAATTTTTTAGGCAAAATTCATCATAGCCATTATATCTCACGTATCACAATTTTTGTTGCCTTTGGAACCTGGTGAGTGTGAAGATGTTTTTCCAGAATCTCCCCCAGGAACATCTAGTAAAGGTTGTGTTGAATGATATTAGTTGAAAAAAAACATTGCTTGTGCATGCATTGAGACTATTGTGATTTCCAGAAAATTTAGATTTGAAGTGAAGATCCTATATATGATAGTGACTATGCAGGTTTCTCATAGGTATTGAACAGTTTTGACTAGACTTAGATAAAATGGATTTCTCTTTAAAAAAGTTAAGCATGTGACATTCTTCACTTATTTATTTTTCCTGGTTTAATATTATCTATCCCCATTGTCTTGTACTAATTTCAATTTTTATGAAGTTTTGGTAGACTAAATTATTTTACACTGAAGTATTTGGAATTGCAAAAAGCCACTTTTGCATGGAACTGCAAATTAAACTTATGGAATAAGACTATATCAAAGCATATTAACAGATTACAATAATGTGCATGAGTAGGGTGCACACAAACAGTTAGACCATGGCACCCTAACCTGCTGCAAACCAAATGTTTCGAAGACAAGCCCACAAATGAATATTTGATGCAATCAGAATTTTGTTTCTTATAACAGTGCAGGAAATTGAGAAATGTCTTCAGTTAAAAGAAGGCTTCAGAAACACTAACTATTCTGTTGGAGCTACTCTGCAGGGTCCCAGAGATAGATATAAATAGTCTTTTTTAGGAGCTTGATTTAGTAGACAGTTAAAAAAATATTAATATAGGAGAGCTAAGTTCAGATGCATTATCCAGTTTCTAGTTCCAATTTACAGCTTTCTTGACAGAGGTGCAAAAGGTCAAGTGATTTGCACAAGGTCATACAAAAAGTTAACAACCCAGCCAATAGCATCCTCATGATTTATACCCCCTTATACTCACCATTAGATCATATAACATTATTAATATGTGAATGTTGTCATAATACCTGTAGCATATTATGAAGCAGAAGCAAAATGTCTGGAAAACCAAACTTTTTTGACTTCTCTGTATAATCTGGATTATATCCATCTGCACATCATGTACATTTGCATTTTTATCTGGAGATTCTTGATGGCTGCAAAAAGCAATCACTTACATTTGGCTTGTTTGGTTGTTTACTGTCCCTGTGTTAGCCTCTTCAGGTCAGCTTTGCAGCACAATGGAGTTATTCCAATCTGAAATCTGTGCATGAACTGATCTAAAGCAGCGGTTTTCAACCTGTAGTCCTCAGATCCCGGTGGTTTGTGACTGTACTGTAGGGGGTCCACGGAAAGTTTTCGATCCTTGGCCAGGTTGAATTTTCTTTAGGGCATGTTAAAATTTCTTATGTGCACCACCAGTTTTGAGGTAGTGCGTGTATGGATGGGCACCACCAATACAAACAAAAAACACACACACAAAATTTTAAGCAGACCGTATATGTGGGAAAAATATATTAAAACAAGGGATATCTAACAGGGAGCAACGCATACAATATTCAATATGAAATCAAATAAAAAAGAAAATGAACACTACCATTGTTCATTAAGAGTACATGTATCAGCCTTTCTAACAGCTCAAGCTAGTACAGTAGACTTCCGATAATCCGGAACCTATGGGACCTAGGTGATGCCGGATTATCAGATATGCCGGACTATCAGGAGGTACTATAAACTGGTTATATATATACACATTATATTCTGTATATAAAGTGTTCCTAGCCCTTTTTATTGTACATACTGTATACAGTATACTGTAATGTTATAGTTTTTTTAAGCCTTCTTGACCCTTTTTGCTCAGTTCAGCTGCTGCTGCTGTTACCTTGTGACTCATTGTTTGCCGAAGCTCACTCACTAAGCTCTTGCCATTTTGATGCCGAACTATCAGAAGTGCCAGACTATTGGATGCTGGACTATTGGAGTTTTACTGTACTAGCTACATCTTACTCGTAAGATCTGGTCTTAATGCAATACAATATACCATGTATTAATTAGTAACACATATTTTTAAAAAAATCATTAAATTCAGAGTTTTAGATATCTACAACACTCCAAAAACATTGACTCCTTATCAGCCAATTACTCACTCAATCCACATCCCCACAGCCACTAATCGTCTCATCTCCCTTTTAACTAGCTCTGGGAGCTCCTCAGTTCAAGCAGGCAGCTAACTCCATTTAGCTGCTTGCTCAGTGATATGCCCCTCCTCCGGCTAATCAGCTGAGTCTGTGCAGGAGCTTTGAACTTCTAAGCAAAGCTCTGAAAACTGCACGGGCACACATTTTACAGGGAACCTTGATTGGGCCCACCATGGGACTGGGACTTTCTGCCAGGTGATTCTTGTCCAGGGCTCACTGTTCACAATCATCTGCCCTCCCACCTCCAGCTGCACTGCCATTTATGCTCCAGTCCTCTCCTCCCTCCCACTCCTGCAGTAGGGCCAATCCTTACTTTTCTTTTCCTTTTCTTTTTTTCCCTCCCCCATGGCTCTGTGCCTGGCCAAGGGCAGAGTGCTGGGGTGAGAGCTGCCTTTGGCATGAGAGCCTCCTCGCCGTATCCTCTGTAGTTGGGCAGGAGATGGAAGGGGTAGAAGCTGAGGAATCAGTTTGGGCCAAAGGATGTGCTGGACACTGCTTCTCACCACTTCACTTGAACCAGAACAGTGAACAGCAGAGACTGAAAGCTGACAAGCTCCAAGCCTGCAGATGTTCCACATGGATAAAAAGTGGTTTGTCCTGTGGTTTGTCCTGCTGGGCTGGGAAGTGATCCTGAGAAGTGCTGCAGACTCTGCTGTATTCCGCTGCGATATTTATTTGCTTGCAGAGTCTGAGTTTGTTTGCTTGCAGGTGCAGAACCTCTCAGTCCCCGTTGGCTGCAAACAGCAGCCAGTGGGAGCTAAGAAGCTCCGTTCCTTGCAGTCTGCACGTCCCTCAGCCTGCGCTGAAGCTGACAAGTTGCTATTGTCCTCTAGAATTGGCTTATAAATGGGTCAGTCACTTTTTACAATTTTTTCTTTTTAAGCCATCATATTACGTGAATACATGACCCTGCTCTAATCGTTCAAAAGCTATTAGAGTGGCAGGAAAGGTTTAGTTGGGCCGCTAGCAAAACTGGATTGGTGGATCCAATAAAATATTATTCAATAAAAATATATGGCACCTCAAAGTTGTTACATTTTAATGTGGACACCCTGTATTATCTCTCAATACTACTATACTTATTTTAAATGATTATCAAATAATGGAATGTTTGAAAACAGCTACAGGGAGTCCCCGAATTACGCAGATCCGACTTATGTCGGATCCGCAGTTACGAACGGGGCCCGTCTCCCTGGTCTCCAGCAGCCCAGGGAGAGGAAGCAAAGCAGCGGAGCACGTGGGCAGCAGACAGCCCAGACGCGTCTGGGCTGTCCGCTGCCTGCATGTTCCATGGCTTTGCTCCCCATCCCCCTGGTCTGCAGACCAGAGAGAGGGGGAGCAAAGCAGAGCAAAGCCGCGGGCAGCAGGACAGCCACGGCGCGTCTGGGCTGTCCCGCTGCCCGTGTGTTCCGTGGCTTTGCTCCGGACGCCTGTGGTACAGCAGCTGGGGCACTGCCTGTTGGTCCCGTAGCGCCACTCTGGGCGCTACTGGACCAACCCAGCAGCACCCCAGCTGCTCTGCCCCAGGCGTCCTGATTCAGCCACTGCTGGTCAGTTTCAGCAGCGGCTGAATCAGGACACCTGGAGCAGAGCAGCTTGGGTGCTGCTGGGTTGATCCAGTAGCGCCAAGGAGCGGCGGCGCTACTGGACCAACCCAGCAGCACCCCAGCTGCTCTGCCCCAGGCGTCCCCAAGTCAGCCGCTGCTGAAACTGACCAGCGGCTGACTACAGGAAGCCCCTGCCCCGGGCTTCCTGGAATCAGCCGCTGATCAGTTTCAGCAGCAGCTGACTTGGGGATGCCTGGGGTTCTTAAGTTGAATCTGTATGTAAGTCAGAACTGGCGTCCAGATTCAGCCGCTGTTGAAACTGATCAGTTTCAGCAGTGGCTGAATCTGGACGCCAGTTTCGACTTACATACAGATTCAACTTAAGAACAAACCTACAGTCCCTATCTTGTACGTAACCCGGGGTCTGCCTGTATATTGTTTGGGGAGTGTGTAAAATTTTAACAGATTGAAAAGGGGTCCATATGCTTGAAAAGGTTGGGAAAGATTGATCTACAGTGCTGTTACAATAAGATCAACTGACAATTCTCTGATTCAGCAAGATCTTGAGAAACTTGGCATCATAGAGTCATAGATTAGAAGAGACCTCAGGAGGTCATCAAGTTTAACCCCCTGCTAAAAGCAGGATCAATCCCAGCTAAACCATCCCAGCGAGAACTTTGCCGAGCCTGGCCTTAAAAGCCTCTAGGGATGGCGATTCCACCACCTCTCTACATAACTCATCCCAGTGCTTTCCCACTCTCCCAAGGTATGTCTACACTACCCCGCTAGTTCGAACTAGCGGGGTAATGTAGGCATACCGCACTTGCAAATGAAGCCCGGGATTTGAATTTCCCGGGCTTCATTTGCATAAGCCGGGCGCCGCCATTTTTAAATCCTGGGTGGTTCGAACCCCGTGCCGCGTGGCTACACGCGGAACGAACTAGGTAGTTCGAACTAGGCTTCCTAGTTCAAACTACCGTTACTCCTCATTCCACGAGGAGTAACTAGTTCGAACTACCTAGTTTGTGCCGCGTGTAGCCGCGCGGCACAGGGTTCGAACCAGCCGGGATTTAAAAATGGCGGCGCCCGGCTTATGCAAATGAAGCCCGGGAAATTCAAATCCCGGGCTTTATTTGCAAGTGCGGTATGCCTACATTACCCTCCTATTTTGAAATAGGAGGGTAGTGTAGACATACCCCTAGTGAAATAGTTTTTCCTAATATTCAACCTAGGCCTCACCACTGCAACTTGAGACCATTGCTCCTTGTTCTGTCATCTGTCACCACTGTGAACAGCCTCTCTCCATCCTCTTTGCAATCTCATTCAGGTAGTTGAAGGTTGCTATAAAATCTCCCTTCTACTTGTGTTATACCAGTTCTGTATAATATGGTAGAGAGCACCCTCTCCAGGACTCACACACTAGTACCTTTCAGCAGGGGCGGATAAAGGGCAGGGCGAACGGGGCGGCCGCCCTGGGCCCCGTGCTTCGGAAAGCACCGCGCATACGCCGTGGCAAAGAGGGGCCCTACGGAATTATGCTGCCCGTGGCCCCGCAAAACGGTCATCTGCCCCTGCCTTTCAGAAGCAGAAAGTTAACTTGAAACCTCTCAGAAATTATGAGCTCACAAGCCTGTTATTACAATGTCCATTACATGTGAGAGAACCTTTTGAACTTTTTTAACAGTACCTCTAAAGAAAAGCTTCTCTGAGCTTAAATATTTCTAGATGGGTGCAGGGCCATTTCTGAACTCCCTGTTGGAAGTATCAGCTGATAGGCTAAGTCAAGCCCTCTTCAGTTTACGTAAATCTAGTGAAAATTATACTTGTAGCAAATGATTTGAGATAGCCCAATTTTAATTAACAGAGTCGGTGAGGTAATATATTTATTGAACTAACTTCAGTTTGTGAGAGAGACAAGCTTACTCAGAGCTCATCTTCTCAGAAAGCTTCCCTTACCAACAGATGTTGGTTCCAAAAAAAAAAAAAAGATATTCCCTCACTCATCTTGCCTCTCTAATATCCTGGGACCAACGTGGCTACAATCAAACTTTATACAATGTTAAACAGTTATACAATCACAGGGATAGCTTGCTTCAACCAGGTCCGTGATGGAGTCATTTGGTTTCTCATGTCAGAAACTCTTCTCCAAGGCCTCCCCAGGAGAAAACTTTCCCATGAGCCATCCTTCTCTATTAAAAAAACAATTATGCTGCAATCAGATCCTGCTAATGGAGTTCCTCCTGCTCTGATCATGAATTAGCCCCGTAGTCAGTGTTCCTTCTAAGATTTTCCCAACCACGAGCTGAGTGAGTTGTGGCTTGTGTACCAATATTGAGGTCATGGGTGCTGGTTTGGATGTATACCACCGTGGAACCCGATTTATTAACACACACATGTTTCCGTCTGCTGGAACAGAACCCTCTCTTCTCCCCTCTGCCTCCCCCCCGCCCCCCAATGCAGCATATCCCATTCCTGGCCACCGGAGCAGACACCTCCCTCGCCATCTGGGGGATCCTGTTCCCAGCTGCCGGAGCAGACCTCGCCCTCCCCAAGCCATGTGGCATTTTCTGTTCCTGGCCGTTGAAGTAGACACTCCTCCCACACCAGGAGGTAGGTCCATTCCTGGCCCCAGCCACCAGAACAGGCCTCAGCCCACCCTGCCATGTGGCAGCCCTGGCCACTGGAGCAGGCCTCCCTGCTGCGGCCATGGGTCAGGTCCTGCTCCCCCATCCCAGTAGCTCCCCCACCACGCTGTCTCAGCCGGCCCAATCAGCTAGAGCAGCTGCCTGGCGTGTGAGTTCTGCTGTGCAGCTCTCCAAAGGAGGTGGGTGGGGGAAGAATTTTTTGTGCATGGTGTGCACCTTAGTGGGAACTAGGCCCATGGTCCTTAAATTCTCAGGTGCATCAGATTTTTTCTGAATGATTCAGAGAACTGTTCCTCCAGCCCTAAAATACACATATTCATTTAAATTAAGTTAGGGTTTCTGAGAAGTATAAAACTGCCAGCCCTCATAAATAGGGCTGCCAGGTGTTGGGTATTAGACTGGACAGCCCAGTATGTGTGGCATGTGTCCAGTAAAAAAAAAACAGAAAAAACCGGACATGTATAATGTCTGGTATTTTCTGTTTTTCTCAGATGAAAGGCCACTTGGTAGGGAGAGTGTGTGGGGATTTAAAGGGGCCGTGACTTTTTTGTGTGTGCGGGTTTTGGTTTTTTTTGCTCAACCAATTTTTTCCCTGCCATGTTCGGTATTTTTTGTGAAACTATCTGGCAACCTTGCTCATAAAGGAAACTCCAGATCCTATCCACAAAATAGATATGAGAGGAATTATTCACTTCCAACACTGTCTAGATACAAAAGGTTTATGTCTCATCTCAACTGTAATGGTATCACCTCTAAAGAAATGAGGCGTCTTCACTCTCAACGCCCAGTCAATCACAGGCCTCTGCAAAGATTAATAATGATTCCTTTAGTGCCAGTTGTTATGGTGGATTTTGTCCAAAGGGAAAAAATACAGAACAACATGAAGTGAGCTCCATCTAACTATATCACAAATTTCAAGAAACAATACTGACCAGAGGGTTATCATCAAAAGAATTTTAATTTGACGTCAAAGAGGCAATCACACTGAAGATTAACAGTGAACAATGCATAAAGACAGCCAATCTAGTGTAGTTCTCTTGAATAGCAGCTAACAATAAGGCTTTTATGGAAAAAGTAAGTCATGCCTTATTGCCAAGTGGTCTATTAGCCTAGATAACATACTATTTTGTTTTATTTTATTGACTATTTATTACCTAGATTATGAGAGAAAGTTTCATTAAGATTTGAATAAGCAAAATAATCAGAGAAGGAGTTCAGAGAGGGAGGGAGAATGTAAGAACGATCATTGGTTAAAGCAGAACTCTGATAATACCTGTCATAACTAGAATGGAATTCAGGGATAAAATTTGGATCACGTAAAACTATCATGCTTTTGTGAATTTTAGTCTTCTAATTATATTGCCGCGTATATGTACAAAGAGGAGAGTAAAGCTTTCTGTGAGAAACAGCTCTGAATTTTCTGATTTTTGTGCAATTCCAATTTCAGTCCAAAGTTAGAAAAATGTAATTTGTGCTTTTAACATATATTATGCTGATAAAATATTTCAGACACTCAGAGAACACACATTTGCCCAGTTTAACCTAAGAAATTATCTGCTTCTTGTACCAATGTCTATCTTCTTTATTGCTGCTTGCTTTAATTCAGCTACTGTTGTCTGGAGAATGATTTTCAAAGTCTACAGTTCTCGTTGTAAACACTTGTATAATCTGTATCCCACTGGGGTTGACAGTGGTAATTTGTCAGCATTTATTTGCAGCAGGCTCTAACTAAACCTCGCCAGGAGTAAAAAAAAAAAATCTTTTTTGTGAATAAATGCTGGCTGTTTTATTTGCAAAAAATGTTTACTTTTTCTTACTTTGACACGCAAATTAAAGAATGCTAGAAGGTTCCAAGGAAATATTTCAGAAGACTGTAGTTACCCACTGCAAAGCATACACAATGCAATTTAATATCTAGTTAAGCTATTACTGAGCAAATATAGTGAATGGTCTCTAAGTAGTGCAGTGCAATCTGGCAGAACAGCAGACCAAGGAGTTATTTAGATGTTATTCTTTTTAACGTTTCACTACATTGATTGTGAAAACAGGAATTAGACTGCTCAGTTACAAGCAACGTCCCCTCTAATTTTTTTCATTTGTATGTGGAATAAATTTAGTTATGAGCACCAAGACACATATGGATGTGCACCACCACTAGAAACACTTGCTGCCAATTGTTAGTGCTGTGGGCACTTTTCATTTGAATCTCTCCTTGGTGGCCACCCAAGCACTCAGCATACAGGAAACACTGGTTACAAGGAATTAAGAGAAACTTTGGGCCTGACTCTCTAATTTACATTGCACCAGTATTGTACCAGTTTAAAATCATAGTAGACAATAAAGAGGCACAAGTGTAAAATTAGTAAATAACAATGGCGAGTCAGAGGACTGGATACTCATTTACAATAAGGATCTTTCACACTAAGGCTCAAATACTTTGGTTTAATTCAGTTGTTGGGTTTAGTGTGCAGTTGTGGGTGGCACTGGTGGCTTGTGACACAAAGAGAGATGATCTAGTGGTCCCTTCTGGCCTGAAACTATAACTCTTGACCAGTTTGGAAGTATAGAAGGGCCTTAAAGTGAATGCAAGTATAATTTTACTTCCACCTTACATACTTTAAGGTCCCCTTACATTGTCAGAGAGGTATAAAGGGGCCTTAATTTACATGAGAATCTGAATGTGATAGGGTGTACTGGGCCATGTGAGCCTACCACACTTTGCTCCACCAAAGGAGCAGTGAAGGTGGGTCCTCCAGGCCTGTCTAGAAAGGCTGCAGGGAAGCAGCCAATCAGAATACAGCAGGATCTGATAAAAGGAACTGCATGCGATAAGCCAAATGCTTGTTTGGCATCAGAAGAGTAAGGAAGGGTGTTCCTTCTGGGTGTCATGGGAGAACCAGAAGATAGTAATTCAAATAAAACAGGATTGCTATTTGTATGGTCCCTGCATTGGTACCCACAGTAGTGGGAGAGCTAATGTGCACCCAACCCAGCTGCTGGGGAAGTGGCCAAAGCCCCAAGAAGTAACAAGTTTGTTTTAGAAGAAATTGGCTGGGCCATTAGACCCAGGGATGAAGTCACCAAAGAGGGTCAACCATTTGTTGAACTTTAGTAATAGAGATGTAGCTGTGTTAGTCTAGTCTCATCACCTAATAAACCATCTTGTTAGTCTTTAAAGTGCTACATAGTCCTGTTTTTTGTTGAACTTTGTTACTCTTCCCCCATGCCCCTGGAAGGGGTCTGAAGTTAAGAGAAGATCTGGCTGGAGAGCTGGAACACCACAGAAAAACTAAATGTGGAGTCTCCAGGGGAGAAAGATTTGGGTCACTATTCTCTAATATGGCAGGGACAGACTTAAGAAAGCCTGGAAGAGGCTGAGGACTGAGCCCATAGACAGAGCTAAAGATTTTAACAAGGGTGGAGGAACAGGCCCTCTTGACCTTTTACCCAGGAAGGGGTTTGCTCATTCACACATTAGCTGCATGTGACTTGGTTGGAGGGCTGAAACACTGAAGATCTGACAACATTAACATACAACAAACAGTGCTGAGTATATATGTGGGTTCACACCCAGTTGACAGGAGGTGCTCACAACTGATCCAGAGTCTTTACTACTCAATAGTTAAGGTAATGTTGAGTTTTATACTTAAAGCAAGTTTTAAATCTCTTACATTGCAGATTAAAACTAACAGGGGGAGCTTTTCAAAAGCACCTAAAGGATTTCAGAGCAAAAGGCTCACTTAAAGTCCCACTCCATTCTAACATGTGGATGTACTCATTACAAAATATAAGGAGTTGATTGATATTCAGGTCTCTTCACCCCTGACTGGGTATGTCTACAGTACAATTCTATTTCAGGATACCGGAATATCCCAAAATAGCTATCCTGCATCTTTACAGCAATCCCATTATTTCGAAATATAGCAGGCTCGCTATTCTGACATCCCTGTAAATCTCATTCCATGAGGATTAAGGGACATCTCCCACGGAATAATAGGTTATTTCAAAATTTGGCACTGTGCAAATGATGAAATAAGCTATTTTGAAATCAGATCAAAATAAGATATGCAATTTGAGCTAAAGATGTTAAGGACTAGTTGACTATCTGATAAGCAAATGTTTATCAGATAGTTGAGTTGACTAGTCGCTTCCCCCCCCCCCCTGCTGCCTCTATCACACAGAGGCAGCAAAGTATGGGGGAAGAAGGGGTACTTCGAAGTGGCAGCGCTGCATTAAGCCTGGGCAATGGGCTCTATGCAGTGCTGCTACTTTGAAACACTGTGGCAGCATTTCAAAGGGGCAGTGCTACACAGACTCCAGGATCAGCTGTGCGGTGCTGCCCTTCTGAAACGCCACAGCGGTGTTTCAAAGTGGCAGAGCCATGTGAAGCCCAGGGTAAGCTGGGCCTTCGCTGAGCCTAGGCTCCGTGAAGCATTTCTGTGGAACCTGGAGTCAGCTGGGGACTGGAAATGCTGCACGGAGCCCAGGGTCAGCTTGCCCTGGGTTCTGCATGGGATTTCAAAGCTAGCATGCTGTGTCCCAGGTGCTTCCGCTTTGAAATGCACAAGAGCCCTGGGCTTTTGTGCATTTCAAAGCGGGCATGCCGCATGGAGCCTGGAGTCAGTGGGACTTCCTACTGGCCCCGGGCTGCACATAGAGTTTCAACTTTGAAATGCACAAGAGCCCCCAGTAGAGCTCTTATATATTTTGTAGGAGGAATGCGGAAGTGCCTATCGACTAGCTGAGTAGTTGATGGAAATTCTGTTGACTACTCAACTATTAAATTAATTGATATTTACAACCCTTAATTTGAGCTACAGTGACGTGTAGACACACCCACTCTGATTACAGGTTCTCACATCTCATGGAAGGTGCCAGAGAGGGAGTTTGCACCCTGGAAGCCCAGAGAGAACCAGTGACTCGGCTGCTGCCCAGACCCAGCTGGTTTGAAAGCACATGGGAATCCAGAAGCTGGGGTTGGTTATAAGTGTCTGGTGACTCCACATCCATTTTTAAAGTTGTATTACAATATTGACACTACTATTTTCTACCGTCATTCTTTATATACCCTAAGATTTTGCTCACTTTTTTTACTGCTTTGATTACTGATCAAACCACAATATAGATTTGGCAAAGACTGAAGAGAGGGTGGCAAGTGTCTTAATAAGTTATATTATAATAATGCTGTGATGGTGCTTTGTTAAGGCTCTGTAACATAGACCTACATGCAGGCAAGACATTATGAATAAGCATAAATGATGGAGATAGAGTAAAACTCCATTTCTGAACTGTTGGTAGGTAAAGTAGCCTAGTTTGTCCATAACCAGATTGCTGCTATTGCAGCCCAAGGAATCTCTTTTCTACCCATGGCCTTAGTCAATTTCTGTGTACTCTCAATTCTTACCTTGTGTGAATAAGATCTTTACTAAGAGTCTTCAGATCCTTTTCTATTTGTTTAAATGATGGGGGCTTTTTCAAAGGTGCTTGTGCAGTAGACTGTAAATATTTGTCAGGAAAAAAATTGAATGTTAATGAAAATAGTTCATTAAAGTGGAGGCAGCAGATGCAGCTAAATTTAAGATTGCACAATAGTTCTTTTAAAAATATTATTAGCATCTATGTTACAGCTTTCCTATATTTTGTAATGGGGAACTCTTTATCTTTTGTTTACTCTATAATTTGCCTTCACATTTATATACCAAAAAATTAGGTTCAATCAACCTTTCAACATTCAGTTTTGTGCCACACACAAGGGTGATATAGCAGATTTAAAATAACCAAAGGGTGAGAGCACAATGCAAATAAAAAATAAAAATAGAAGTCTTGTAGCTAGAATGTCAAATGCAACCCGGGCAGAAAGGTACTAAGAAGGAAAGGTACTTTAGAATATCCAATGTAGTAACCAGCTTTCAAGGCTTTTCTTTAAATTTATGCTGTAGGAATTGCTTCATTGTAGCTAGCCACAGACTATAATGTGGTTTTGCATTGTTATATTACACATCAACTAGAACATATGCTTGGGTGGTTTTTGATGAATTGCAGCGACAGACTTGCTACAGTAATTGTTCTGTGCTTAGCAGAAAGAGACATTTGAGTAAAATATCTACAAGACATTCAATAGTCAAAAATTATGCAGTTAGGTCACTCCAAGTAAAGGCTGGGAAGGTTCTATTGTCAGTGGAATAACGCAAATATATACCAGCTGGTCCTATAGATCTAAATATGTGCTATGGTAGCAGATGTTCTAAAAATCAATACAATATAAATAACTTTAAAATGAAAGCTATAATAATGTGCTAACCATTTTTGCATTGAGAATCAACATATGTTAAGATTCAAGCCTTTTAAAACTTGTAAATGGAAATAAACAGAATGGAAGAGATTAGCATTACTAAACATGGGCACTAACAGCAATTGTGATACCAAATAGGATCCAATCCTACTATCCTTACAAAGGCAAACCTTCTGCAGACGTCAGATTGCAGGTGTAAGAAATTGGCCCATGACATTCAGATGGTTTATCAGTTAGAGAAAAAGGATTTTTTACTACCTTTTGAGAAAGGGGTTCAATGAGGTTGAAAGTAAGGGTGTAGTATTACAATTATAGTAAGGATTTAACAAAAAACAGCACTATGTAGCACTTTAAAGACTAAAGACGAATTTATGATCTGGACGCATGGCCAAGAAACACTGGAGACATTCCACAGAGATTTTAACAACCTACACCCCACCATCAGTCTCAGCCTTGACCATTCTACATGAGAGATCCATTTCCTGGACACCACAGTACAAATCAGCAATGGAAAATTAGACACCACTCTCCACAGAAAACCCACCGACTCATACAGTTACCTACATGCCTCCAGCTCCCATCCAGAACACACCATACAATCCATCGTCTATAGCCAAGCCCTTTGATAAAACCGCATCTGCTCCAATCCCACTGACAGAGACCAGAAACTTCAGGATCTCTACCAAACAATTATAAACCTCAACTACCCACCTGGAGAAATAAAAAAACAAATTGAAAGAGCCAGACGAATACCTAGAAACCATCTACTTCAAGACAGACCCAAGAAAACCAACAATAGAACACCACTTGTCATCACCTTCAGCCCCCAACTTAAACCTGTCCAACACATTATCAATAAACTACAGCCTATACTGGAACAGGATACTAAACTCCGAGAGGCTCTGGGAGACAGACCCATAGTCTCCTATAGACAACCACCTAATCTCAAGATGGTTCTTACCAACAACCACAGGACATACCACACTAATACCAACCCTGGAACCTTCCCTTGCAATAAATCCCGTTGCCAGCTTTGTCCACATATTCACTCTGCTGATACCATTATTGGACCTAACCAATGGAGTTATAAGATCAAGAACACATACTCCTGCGCATCCAGAAATATAATCTATGCTATCATGTGCTGAAAGTGTCCGTCTGCTATGTACATTGGACAAACATCTCAGACACTTCACCAAAGAATCAATGACCACAAAACAGATATTAGACAGGATCACAAAGAAAAAACAGTTTCTTGCCATTTCAACCAGAAAGGACATTGTCTCAACCACTTGATTACCTGCATCCTGCTTCAAAGACATTTTAACACCAGACTTGAAAGAGAATCCTCTGAACTGTCATTCATGCTTAAATTTGACACTTTAAACCTAGGTCTAAACAAAGACATTAATTACCTTACCCATTACAAAGATAGCTTCCCCAATTATCACCTCTACTATCATTAGCTCACAGACATTTACCTTCCCCCCCCCCATCCCTCTTCTGTTCTGAAATTTGATTTGTCCTTTTCATATGTGTTCATTTTTTTGATTGTATCCTTTGGTATATATGATTGTGCCAATTTTCTTCCACTATTTGATCTGAGGAAGTGGGTCAGGCCCACGAAAGCTCATCACCTAATAAACCATCTTGTTAGTCTTTAAAGTGCTATATAGTCCTGGGTTTTTTTTCAGCTACACCAGACTAACACGGCTACATTTCTATCAGTAAGGATTTAGGCCTTGATTCAGGAAGGTACTTACATAGATAAGTAACTTTCAGGATGTGAGTAGTCTTATTGGCTAAAATTATGCATGTGTTTAAGAACTTTGCTGAATCAGAACTTTAATGAGCAATTTGAACTCACCTTTGGTCTTGGGGAAGTCTTTGCAATAGTTACTTCATCCACTTTCTTTAGTACTTCTTCCTGAGTAGCAGATACCTCCTCTTTTAGTGGTTCCTAAAAAATAAGTCAAACATAATTATTATGTACTGCTAATGCTAAATTTCTGATTATTTGTGTAATATAAAAACATGATCTTCTAAATTAGATGCACTAATCAATATTCTTGTGCTAATCTATAAATATGCACAGTCAAAACAATGGCTGATTTTCATGAGGAGAAAGAAATACAAATCTGTGTAATTTTGGCACATAAAAATGTATTCACATTTGATGCATATACAAACAGACCTCTGTGCAAAATGCATGAATAATTTTTAAGTTAAGTTGCTTGAGTGCTTAAAGTGCTTCAAAAACAACATTTCTCTTGGAAAATCGTTTAGCTGGGCCATTGTGTCTAACCGAAAAGGAAAATCCAATTTCCAAAACTAGAAATAGGAAATTAATTATCTGTAAATGCTGTTCTCTGAAGTTACACACTGTCATAGATCACCATTGGGTCTGTGTTTCAGCACATAACCAATGTTTAGATACATGCATGCCCTGAAGTGGAAAACAGACACTTCCTCTCCTCCAAGCACCAGGGTTTTTTTCCCAAGTAGGAGGAAAATATATTCCCAAAGGTAAAGAGTGTCCCTTCTATAAGTCACCCTGGTATACATCCATTCAGCACTAAAGTTGTTGACGTTTGTAGGAACTGATGAGTTAAAAGTCCTCTCATTCCCTGATCTTAAGTTGCACCAAAAAACCAAACCAATTTGCACAAATGGAAGTCAGCCATGGGAAAAAAATTCCCTGCTTTAAGTTGTTTCAGTGTAAGTACAAGTTTTTTGGAATATATCTTGGACTTATAGCAAGGATGGCCTGTACAAAAAACAATATATTTTAAATATTTTAATAAAAAAAGACAAAAGGTTACAGAACTCTTAAACTAAGCTCTAAACTCTCATGCTGAGAGGACAGCAAAATGATTAATTTTTCCTACAGTATTTTTGGACTAAAGAGCTGATGTATTGACTAATTTAATCAAAACAGGACTAGCTAGAGACTTTGGTTAGCTGCATCCAGAAGATTATAACAGAGTTGACTGTTTACTAAAGAGGTCTGCTCTTGAACACCAAACTCAGTGCTTTGGGACAACTGGTCACGGAGCAGTAAGTGTTAAGCACCACCAGAGGAGCAAGTTCAGGAATGGAGGGTGTAGAAACTCCCAATCAACACAGAGTTTTTCACCAGAACAATGGTTCAGTATGTGGGAGGTACACAATTCTACAACATTGGAAAGTTGTCAAGATCAATGTTCCAATGTGTGTCTGATGCAGTCTCCGATGCCTACAAATGGGGACAAATGAAAACAATTTTATAAAAATGGAAAATAAGGTACAAGAGTCAAAGCATCAGTGCTTGAGATAGAAACAAAATACAGGACTATGTAGCACTTTAAAGACTACATAGTCTTTAAAGTGCTACATAGTCCTGTATTTTGTTTCAGCTACACCAGACTAACATGGCTACATTTCTATCACTAATCTGCTTGAGATAGGATTTTTTGAGAAAAAGACATAAGATATCTGAGGAAATGTTGAGATAGTGAAAGGTAGCTGAATAGCTAGAGGTCCCAGAACGCATTTTCACTGCACAAGCTTTCCTGTGGTTGGAGAGATGCATTAATGGGCACCTACACAGGTCTTGGCAGCACATGTTTACTGCTGAAATCCCCAGTTTAGAACTTGGAGCTTGGGAAGCTTCTGCCTTGGAGTATGGGCCCAGGAGTGAGGATCTATTTATCACATTGATCTCTCTACAGGAAGTGAGGAGAGAGAAGAATGAAATAAGAAAGCCTGCAGGAAAATACAACCTAGAACCTTCCAGCTCAGATATAATCTCACTTTGTTGTTCATAAGAATATAGATTAAACTCAGGAAGGAAATGAATTTGTGTATTTTGGTAAATACCTCATACATGTGCATGCATGCATGCAGGCAGGTACTCTTTTCAGAGTAGGGTGAAAATTATCCATTCAAAGAAATTTAGAACTGTTCTAGGGATTCTTCAGTCTTCTTTCCCTCCACTCCTGATTTTTCTGTTTTCAATTCATGTTTAATCCTTTATAGTGGATCTCTTCTCTCCCTAGCAACTCAGCAACAGTGGAAATATTTGCCTGTCTCACTCCGGTCAGCATGTCTTTCTGGGCCAATGACACCTAAGGCTAGATTCTGTCTCACTTATTATGATGAGTAGTATCCTGACTCTCTAAGTAATACCACTAAAATCAGTGGGATAGTTTGTGGAGTAAGAGCAATAGAATCTAGCCCTAATATTGCATCAGTTGTCTACATCTATGCAGGGGCAGATGACCGTTTTGAGGGGCCCCGGGCAGCATAATTACGTGGGGCCCCCCTTTGCCATGGTGCATGCGCAGTGACGCCATGCGCATGCGCGGTGGTGCCACGGCGCATGCGCGGGGCTTTTTGAAGCGCGGGGCCTGGGGCGGCCTCCCCGTTCGCCCTGCCCTATATCCGCCCCTGCATCTATGAGAACATGTAGCAAGGACTATTGTGAAGCTACACTATCTCAGCAGGTGCATTAGGAGGCAATGTGCCTCAGATAGGCTCAACTCCTCCTCGGAAGAAATCCGTAACCATCCTTTATGGGACACAAGGTACATCTGCTTCTGCTTATGGCAGCTCTGTTGGCTACTGAGAGGCAGTGGAAGGGCAGAGACATGCCTCCAGCTATTCTGGCCATTGTAGCTGGGATATATCCCTTGCACTAGAGATATGATTCAGGCAGCCCTAAAACAGAATACATGAGGGGATTGTTCTCTGTAAAATGCTGTTAGCTGAGGGCAGAATCTAGCACTGAAGTAGAACAAGTACATGTGTAATTACCACACTATCATATAACAACAGAGTTCTGTCTTTTTAATTTTCAGTGTCTGAAATTGGAAAAAGTGAAGAAAACAATATAGAAATGTCTCATCTGTTCAACTCCCAACACAATATTATCGAAATGATCCTTATAATCATGACAAGGATTCACAAAAGGATTTTTTAAAATTTTGTTTCTCTGAGTAAATAGGCTGTGAGGAAAAATCCCATCTCCTTTTAAAATATTTAAAAGAACAGTTCCAGTGATCATTTCCCATTTTCAGTATTACTGAATTGCCATGACACAATATCACACAAATCCAGAGGTAATGAAGCACTGGTATTTTTATAAATACCAAAATCCATAAATTATCTATGACAACATGGCCCAAAGCAAGACGCATGGGAAATCATCCAAAATATTTCTGAAGAGGATGATTAAGGTCAGTAATTTTTGCTGAAATCAGGACGTATGTATCTAGTACAGTGTTTCCCAATTTTATTTGGCCACAGAACCCTTTTAAACTTGAAAGACTTTTGTGGAATCCCTAACAGCAGTCTTATATATGGAGCTCAAAAAGTAGACCACAAATAAGTAAGGGTAATAAACAAATGCTAAACAAGGTCATGAGATCAACATTTAGTTTAACTGCACATATTTAAAAACCAAAATCAAATTAATTAATAAATATTAATTATTATTTTTTAATCATAAAATATTATTTTAATGGAATTTTCTCGCTGGACCCTTATTTTTACTTCACAGAACCCCAGGGTTCCACGGAACACCATTTGGGAAACACTGATCTAGCAGCTCTGGAGAAAAATGAACTGCAGAAAAGCTACAGCAGGTGGAGCTAGATGCCACTTGATTGGACTCAACTTTGTTCTTGCAAAACTGACTCTGAATCCTTCCCATGCCTTTCAAGTTGCATAGGGCACCAATGAAGCCATCCTTTGTCCATTCTCTATGTTGTTAAGTTCTATAGGCTTTTTGTCTCTAGGTACTGTTTTACACATTGATTCTATCAGTCACCTCCTTTTGTGTGTTCCTGCAGCTATCCAATGCATGGATCCTGCCACAACAGACACTCTAGGGCTCCATTGCTAAAACATGTCCCAAATATGTTGTGTGCTGAGCCCACGAAAGCTCATGATACCATGTACATGTTTTGTTAGTCTTTAAGGTGCTACTAGACTGTTGTTTTTTAAGTTTTTTTTCTGGATAATGTTGGAGATAAAGAGCTGTTGAACACTTGGACAAATCTCAGCGTTTTTTTTACATTCTCTCCATTGAACATCTCATATTTTCCTGAGGTATTTGCTTTTGAAGGCACTGAAACACATGCCTATATCTTTGGTGGATTTCTAGTTTTCACATCTATATATTAAGGTGGAAATAACATTTAAGTTGATGATTCATAGTTTGGTCTTTTAATGGTAGATTTTTGATGATCATCTTGTTTAAACTGGCGAATGCAGCTGTTGCCTTGCCAATTTGTGATATTATTGCCTTCTGGCTATCCCCAATGGCTTGCATGTTACTGCCAAGGTATGTGAATTGGCTCACTGCTTGTATTACTTTGCCTTCTAAAGTAATGCATGAGTTGGGAGTTTTATTACTGCTTTACAGTTATAGTTGCAAAACGTTAATGTGTTTGAAATGAATCTGTGCTGCCTCCATCACAGAGCACCCATTAGCCATATGACTGACTTAGTGCATTTGTTGCTGGCCTACCATCAACCTAGTAAAGATAACTCTTAATCATGGCAATAAATCTAATCAGCTCTCATGAAATCCTGGATGTTGAGGTGCCAAAGCTTCATGTTTTGGCTGCTTACAGGACTAAATTCTGAATGCTGTTTTTTATAGGCAGTAGTCAAACTGAGTTCCAATGTGGTACTCAGAGCTTTAATTTTATTTTCATTTTTTAGAGCAACTATCTAAAAACACCCTTTCTCCTCTGATAGAACCAGGAAATATGAAAAAGGGGCATAAGGACTGAAGGAGAGTTCACAATTAAACAGAGATTTCTAGGCAAAAAGCTTCATTAAGAAAGAATAATGCAGAATTAAGATTGTGCTCAAAATAATATTATTGAAGAATTTAGTATTTTTTTAAAAAAATCCAGAGATAAAAAAATCATAGAAACGATGGAAATTTTTAGAGATAGGGCTTGATCTTTTGATCCATATTAAGGGTGTACTACACCAATCTAATGATGCAAGGTATCATTGGTCATTTGAGAATTCTCTTTGCTAACAGGAACAGTTGACTAAAGTAGATTGCAGTAGTTACCATGCCATGACTGAGAGCAGAAGGAGTAGGGCAGGGGTGGCCAACCCATTCTGGGAAAAGAGCCAAGATATCAGTGGATCCAGCTTGAAGAGCTGGGGCAAAGTTGTTAATAAAAAAAGAATGCCCTTTTTGTCCCTTTCAAAGGATCCCCCGGTCACGTTTGGTTGAGGAGAAAGAAAGAAAGAAAGAAAGAAAGAAAGAAAGAAAGAAAGAAAGAAAGAAAGAAAGAAAGAAAGAAAGAAAGAAAGAAAGAAAGAAAGAAAGAAAGAAAGAAAGAAAGAAAGAAAGAAAGAAAGAAAATGCGTTTAGAGGCTTTTTGGCTGCATCAGGCTCCCACCTGTCTTTAGTGGATGCACCAAACGGCTACCTTGCCCAGGTCAGCACAGGGAGCTGGGAGCAGAGGGCTGTTTTTGCGGGTGCAGGGATGGCTTTGCGAGCCATGAGGGGTGGCGGGGCTTCACGAGCTGCTCCCAGGGGGTGGGGTGGGGAGGAGATGAGCCGCATGCTGCTCGCGAGCTGCGGGTTGGCCACAGCTGGACTAGGGAAATAGTACATGAAGTATGTAAAATGAGAAGAAAGGTGGGTCATTTGCTCAAGGCATGATACACGGGATAAATTCCAAGCTCTGACATAGATATCCTGTGTGACCCCGGACAGATCCCTCATCCAAAGCCCACTGGGAGTCTTTCTAAGGACTTTGGATCAAATAAAGACTCTCAGTATGCCTTTGCTTCCCATCTGTAAAGCTGGAAGAAATGACACTTCCCATCACACTTATCCTATACAGGGATTTTGCAAAATAAATTCATTTACAAAGCATTCAGATGCTGTGATGATGGGAATCATAAGGGTACATAGAAAGGAGCCGCAACCCTGCTGTTTCGGTATGTGAAAAAAGCTTAAATAGCCTTGTTTTGTTTATCCAGTCTGTTTCCCTCAGCTTATTAGTATACCTCATGGAGATCCTCTTTTTATTTCCATGTCTCCAAGGCTCAGAGGGGTAGCTGTGTTAGTCTGTATCTGTGAAAACAACAAGGAGTCCTGTGGCACCAAAGACTAACATATTTATTTAGGCATAAGCTTTCATGAGTTAAAAACACTTTGTCAGATGCAAGAAGGAAAGAGTGCTCCAAGGAACACTGATCTATTTTTTTACTTTTTTAATCATTAAAATCCTCGGGACAAATTAATTCTTGGTTTAACTCTGCTAAGAGTTTGTGTTGGACCCTTGAGTGGTTTCATTATTAGGTAGCCCTCTTCCTTATCAAATCTTGTCATGATAAGGTAACTTGAAATGCACACAGTATTTCAAGTGGGTCACAACAAGCTGTTAGAAAAATGTTTTCATATTTGTAAATAACATCTCTATTTTCACATCTCAGATTCCTGCTTGCTTTTGTGTTTTGTTTGTTTCATTTATGTGGTAGTTAAGTAACATGCCAAAGAGTTTAGCTTTATACAACACTCCCCAACTCATCTATTCACAGAGTTTTGTAGTGTCAGATGGATGAAAGTATTTCCACTCTTGGTTAATGTTTTCTAGACATCATCCCATTTACTGATGTCAGAAATGAAAATGCTTTCCCTTCATATTCCCTCATTTTATATTTAAAAATAAGATGTTTTGGACATGTATTAACCCATCCCATTAGAAATGGATATAATCTGTGAACTGAAAATATATTTTTTTTAAATCTGCTTTTTAGACCAAGAATGGTACAGACTATCATTCTGGTGTTTAGTAAACTTTAAATGGCATTTAAAGTGAAGTGAAGTAGTACCAGTTAAAGAGTGCCAGTCACATAACTATAAACAGATTTGAACACTGATAATTTCAGAGGCAGGATTTCTTATTGGACTGCTATATTAAAATATGAGACCTTGTGAACTAAAACAGGAGTTGCTAATAAAATTATCAGGTCAGTATCTTCTAGAGCATGGTCTCTATTCAGGAAAATATATATAAAAAGAACAGGCTATTCTGTCTTCTTTCACAGAGTGAATAAAGTTAATTTCAGAAGGGGTTGGGAAAGGCACAGCTGGGGAGCCTCAGGAGATTCAAGGAAATGTATCTGAGAAAGAATTATCTCCTTAATTACTTTTGACCAAATCAATAAAAACTGTAGCATACAGAAGCATGACTGCCTCATGGCAGAGGAGGAAGAACAGCAAAGTTGAAGATGCCCACAAACTTAAAGAAAAGGCCAGACATGATGGGAACTTCAAAGCACTTCTTTCTCTCAGAATGGAAAGATGCCAGTAAAATAAACAAATACATGCAAGGGGCATTGGCTATTTCTGATCAATACTCAGCACTGAAGATTGTTGAATGTTCACTTTATTGTTTTAATATGTTAGAAATTGTAAGTTTGTTCATTTCGCCAGCTGGGGGGTGAGAGGGAGCAAAAAAAAATCTGATTTGTTGTTTCCTACTTAGCTTTGACGTTTCTCCATACCTGCATGGGGAAAGAGAGAAGGAGGAGAGAATGATTTAATTTAATATGGTTTTACACTTATTCTTGTGAATGTATTTTAGTAAGTTAGGTCAAAATGCCATCTCTCCCATGGTTTCATTTCCAGATCAGTAATAACAGTGAAGCCTGGAGGTCAAAGTGCATAGATCAGTGTGGTCAGTTATATATAAGATATGA
Source organism: Pelodiscus sinensis (assembly GCF_049634645.1). Lineage (NCBI taxonomy): Eukaryota > Metazoa > Chordata > Testudines > Trionychidae > Pelodiscus > Pelodiscus sinensis. The sequence continues at coordinate 9,960,000 of NC_134725.1, forward strand.
TGGGGAACTATCTTCTGCCTAGTCCAGAAGGAAAAGAATGTGAAGGCTAGGACTATAACAGAGTTTAAAGAGAAGCTAGATAATTTCATGGAGGCTAGGTCCATTAAAGGCTATTAGCCAGGGGATAAAAATGGTGTCCCGGGCCTCTGTTTGTCAGAGGCTGGAGATGGATGGCATGAGACAAATCGCTTGATCATTGTCTTCGGTCCACCCCCTCTGGGGCACCTGGTGCTGGCCACTGTTGGCAGACAGGCTACTGGGCTAGATGGACCTTTGGTCTGATCCAGTACGGCCATTCTTATGTTCTTATGTGTTTGGATGCATTGGCTATTTGAGCATCTGTTAGCAATGAAGATTTCTACTAGGACCTAAGGTAGTTTTTCTCAAAGTGGGACGTAGATCTGCCTGGGTAAGTTGCTGGCGTTGCTTTGTTCATCTAAAATACCTACAGCCATGAATTCTTGCAGCTCCCATAGGCTGTGGTTTTCTGTTTCCAGCCAGGGGGAGCTGTGGGAAGTAGCAGCCCAGGCTATGCGAAGCTCTGTGGCTATGGTTGAAATAAAGCAGCACAGACCTGCCAACAGCTTAACTTGGGTGGGCCTCTGGCCCACTTTGAGAAACTCTGACCTAAGGCTATCAATCGTAGGTGCATATAAGCACCTTCCACACAGTAGTTTAGCATCTTTAATGTATTTATCCTCCCAACACTTATGTGAAGCAGAGGACTATTATCCCCATTTTACTGAACCCAAGTCTCCTAAGTCACAGGCTAGCAACCTAACCTCTGGAACATCATTCCTCTCTTAAAGGCTGGCTGACTTAGTCTTTTCTGTGGATTCATCAGTTAAGAGGATGAACTCAAAGGCATCTGACTGTTGAATGACCTTTTCTTTTATTTCAGGCTAGGAGGGAACAGAATGGCTAATACCTCTCCAGATTTGTTTTCCATGTTTATGGATATGTGGTGAATTGTCCTCAGGTGATCCAATACTGTTTATGTGGTGAAAATTAGCCAGGTAGCTGTGCTTCAGAGCAGATCCAGCAGATCATTGACAATGAGATCCTGGAGGGTGATGGGTTTATTCATCACAGAATTTGCACTGACCATCATAAAGATGAAGTTCTGGTGTAAATCTGATTTGGAGCTGTGGTAAGTAGCTGTGTGTGGGTTGCTCCAGATTGGACACAGTTGTATAAATGCCTTTTTTCTTGGCACCAGCTGGTGTTTCCTCTAAATTTCCTTCCTGATTTTGACTTGTGTTGGAGAGGAATGCAGGTGAGTGGCCACTTTAACTGGCAGAAGTGGTAATTACAGAGTGGCAAGTCTGCTCAGCCTCGTAGGTTCTGAACTACATTTAGGGATGCACAAATGCTCATAACCTGGCAAGTGTGCTCAACAACCTGGGCACTGTAATGTGTTATGCGAATGGGGCAAAACTGGTAGAAAGAAGACTTACAAATGGGAGGTGTTTTTAAAGGCTCAGGCAATAGGAGAAGAGGGCAAATAGGGGAGAAGGAGTCACTTACGTACTGACTGAAGTAGGGCAGTGATGGGCAATCTTGGCTAGAGAGTGGGCTGCATAAGTGGCCTTCCTTCATCTCAGTAAGCCTCAAGATTGTCATAACCAAGATGTTCTCCCAGGGTGGGGTAGTTTTTCTAACTGCACTTGTGTGCCTAGAGTTTGTGGGTTGTGACGATTGAAGAATTGCAGTACTCTGAATGGATGCAGAGGGATCACACAGCTCTCATAGTCAACATATACCTCACTTCATGTGCTCTTGCTTGAAGTGTGTGTCACTTTAGTAATACCAGTAAAAATAAAAATATGCAGATGGAAACCAGCAGAATCTGGCAATCCTGTGTGTGGCAAAATGTCTCGAAGACCACGCATAACTCTAATGAGCTTCATGAGACCCACGGGATGCAGGCTGCCCACCACTTACCAGAGAAAGGGAGAGAGAATGAGCTACTGCTAAAATATATGATCCTAAGAAGAGATGAGAGACTGAAATAGGTAAGTGTGAAATAGTTTGCTAAATTCTTCACTCAATACCAGCTTGCAACTGCAGCGCCACACATATAACTAAGAATTTACCCATTACATATAAGCTAACAGGGGTGGAACACGCAACAATGGCGTAGGAACAGCCTAGCAGATAAAACACACCAATTTGATTCTCTATCTTTGTACATAGTATTTGACATTTCAGCTGTCCACAACTTTCAGAATTTCCAAAAGTAGTCAACATTTTCCAAAAATTCAAAATTTCAACGATTTTTGTAATATGTGTTTGTATTTTTTACCATCTCCATTTAAAGTACAGACATGACGATATAGATAATTCATTTTCTCGACAGAATGACTTTGACACTTACCAAAAGTACTAACAAAAGGTCCAGAAAATCTGAGCGAGACTGGCTACTTTGTCTGTTACTACCATGTCATGTAATGGAAAAGAAGCTCTTCAAATGACAACTAAGCCAGAAGATAGCAATGAAAAATGATGAGGACTGTATGGCTTGTGACCATATTGTCTATAGAAGTTTCGACCCATTGGGTAGTTGTCTTTCTCCCATTACTATGGAATAAATATATTCATGATCAAAGCCATCATCATAATTGGCATCCCTTCCTGTCATCCAAATTGAGATATTCTTTCGGGGAAATAGCAGGGACAAGTTGCACTACTGCTGCTTGTTATGTGGATAAGCAGAGTATTTCAGTCTGCAAGGCTGTCAAGCTGGCATCTCTTCTAAGAACTAAATTCATTTCATGCCACACAAAACCAAAACAACAAAAAAAGTGAAAAATGCAACATGACAGACTGCTTGGCACAATTTCCCCACACAACAGCTGGTCCAATATGTACGTCTCAAAAGAAAAAAAGTTGGCTGTTCTTTCTAAAGAACTTTGTATAAAATAAGCCAAATCCTAAAAGCCCCTTGATCTTAAGAAAGAAGAAAGTCTTTTTAGACGGCATAATGGCAGAAGGGAAATACCAGTGAACAACTAATTATCATGGAACTCAGGCACTACCATTCAAAGGAATTGTGGATGTGGAAGCAAGTACATTACATATACATTTTCCCCCTTATAAACACAGCATAGGATAGGTCAGTCACTGGCACTTGTAACAAGCTCTGAGATTACAGTTACTTTCATAGCTTTTTAAAACTCCCTTTTATGTAAGAAATGAGCACAGAAGATTCATAGATTCACAGTTGCATCAGTTTTTTCTGGACTTACTATTTTGCACTTACTAACATCTCAGGTATAATATCTGAAACAAGTTAATTTTAATTATTTTTATTTTATTCTCTGGGGTTTGGGTTAGAATAATGTGAATTACAAAAAACTAAATTCTGCTCTCTCTTTGGGTGTGTCTAGACTACACCTCTCTATCGACAAAGGGATGTAGATTAGGCATGTCAAAATTTCTAATGAAGATGGATTTAAATATCCCGCCCTTCATTAGCATAAACATGGCCAGTGCTTTTTTTCAAAATGGAGCTTTTTTTTTTAAAAAAAAATGGCAGTCTTTTGTAAATGTAGTCTACAGGATCTTTCGAAAAAGGCTTTATTTTTCGACAGATCTGCATCTAGACTGGCTTTTTTTAAAAAAAGCTCTGTTTCGAAAAAAAGCGGCAGCCATGTTTATGCTAATGAAGTGCGGGATATTTAAATCCCTGCTTCATTAGCAATTTCGATGTGCCTAATCTACATCTCTGTTAACAGAGAGGTGTAGTCTAGACACACCCTTTATGAGTAGCATGCACTGAAGTCAAAAAGCTTCAATAAGCACCTGACGGGTACATCTTGGTCTAAAAATTTGGCTATTAATGCTGTAGAAAACAGATCATCCTCAGATACTATGGAGTATCTGGGGGCAAATGAAAGACTAAAATATCTTACGGATACATCTGCTTAGGTCAACATAATCTTCAGCCAGTGAATCCTTTACGCCCTTTTAACATATGCCATGTACACCGACAAGCTAGTTTACCATATTGTTTTCAAAATATCAGATCCTTCTCACTAAAGTAAAGCTGTGAGCAACAGAAATTCCAGGGCAAGATTTGCTAATTTCTTTAGATTATTAAGGTAATTTATTCTAAACTTGACTGCACATCAGTATTTTTAATAGTGTGGACATTAGTGAACCATTTCTGCAATACAACTGAGAAAGACCTGCTAATAACACCTTTTCTTATGCAGAAAATTGAAATCTTCCTATTTAGGATTATGCAAAAGAGATCCATTTTGGATTCATCCACTTGCAGAATATTTGATTTATACAGTCCTAAACTAGAGCTGACAATGATGAGCTATTCACAACTGTCTCATCTGATTGTGATTACATTCTCAGTTCTTGCAGATTGCAATAAGGAAATTTAAGGTCTCATTGGACAATGAATAAAATAATCTTGTTCTGTCCTCTGCTTGCTCACATTCAAAAACATTCATTTAGATATATTTTTTCCCTATATCATTTAGCTTAACTCATGGTGAACATTTTGGTAGGTATTTCAGAAAATGATTGTCATTCCTCTACTCTCTGATTTAGTGTCTGGATCACTAAATTGATGTAAATCAGTGGCCTTCAAGAAACAAATGGTTAATACTTAGTTTCTTGGGCTATGTCTACACTATACGCTTATTTTAAAGTAAGCAATTTCAAAATAATAACCCCCAACATAACAATTTTGAAATAGTGCATCCACACTACAAATTACGGATGTTAAATATCAGTTAATTGAATAGTCAACTAACCTCACAAATTCTTATCAGTTAGTTGACTATTCTTTAGTCTCCAGGGGTGGGACTGGCAGCCAGTGCACTCCGACCCCACTGCTGGGGAGCCCCTTGCCACACCACGCTGCTCCACCTCTATCAGAGGCAGCAGTGTGCAGTACCAGGCGGGAGCTGTCCATGAGGGAAGCCAGTTTAAAAACCAGCTCTCCTTGCGGACTGGCTGCATACCACCCTGTGCTGCTGCCTTTGATACAGAGGCAGCAGTACAGAGTGGCAGCAGCCGCTGTCCAGGCAGGAGGGCCTGAGCTCCTGGACCCGACATGAGCTGGAACTGAGCCTGGCTCCTAAAACACTTAAATGTAGAGCCATAGTGGCAGGAGGTCCGGGACTTGATGTGAGCCAAGGCTGAGCTGGGCTGCTGGCCAGCCTGCTAAAAAGTTTACTGGGTGGGGGGATGCATTTAGTCTAAAGCATTAACCTATCAGCTTTTGTTTATCAGTTAATTGGGAAAGCAACTATACTGTTACATCCCTACTACAAATCCCCATCTAAAGATCTTAGAGCTATATCAAAATAGCGCATTCACGCTGATTGGAGCCTGAATCGCATTTAAAGACCCCCAGAAGCACTTTGGACAGGGCATCAGGACAGCAGTCACTTCCTGTAGCTGCTTCCTGAGCAGCTCCTCTCTACAACCGTGTCTCAGACTCTTCGCCATTGCCTATCTCCTCGAGGGAGAGCAAATACATACCATGTGTTCTGCTTGCCCTTGAAGATGCCACAGTACCTCCAACATGGGGCCGGACCTTATGCAAAGCAGTACCAGGCTCTTTGATGTCCTTACCCAGCCCTGGGCATTCCTCCTGAACCAGATATCCATCTGTCTTCCCTGGCACACTGTGCACCACCACTTCTGGTGTTGGGAGACCACTTCCAGCTGGTGGGACTGCATTGTCATGGAGTGGTGGGGTGACCAGCAGTGTCTCCAGAACTTCCGCATGCGGAAGGACACCTTCCTGGAGCTCTGCAAGTGGCTTACCCCTGCTCTCCAGCAATGGACCAGGTCCAGTTGGGAATGAGGGGGTTAGGGTTGTAGCAGAGACAACAAAAAAAGCTACCTATATCTGCAAAAAAATGATTTAAATCATTGTGGGACCTTGGGCCTTTGACATTTTTTCCCTCACAACTGAGTTTTCATCTATGTGACTGGAGACTGGAGTAGCTTCTGTGATTAGTGATTCTACATATGAAATGCTGTTTACAGTCTTTGCAGAGTTTAGAGGTTTTGAAAGTCATAATTAATTGTTACTGTAAAGTGATTTTGCTTGGTTTGAAGGTGAGCTTAGCCTTTAAATTAGATGTTCATCTCTGCATAGGAAATTTTTGTATTTCTGTTTTTACTTACATGTCTTCATATACAATAACCATATCAGAGTCAGCTGTAAGCTACCTCTTCATCCAGTTTTAGATTCACCTTTAAAGGCTCTTTTGTGATAATAAGCTTTTAATTCTAGTTGTTTAATAAACTTTATATCTAATCTGGCAATTGTCCTGTGTTCATAGCCATAATAATGCACTAATTATTAGAGGACTTTAATAATGGGAACAAGTTAGCAGACAAAACTTCAAGACTTTGAAATAAGGCTGTAAAGACTGTTATAAATAACACCCCTAAACCATTATTATATAATATTAATTGCAAAGTATATACAATTAACATTTTGTATAATCAATAGACTTTAACAAATTAATTTATTGTGTGTTCCTGTGTTAAAAAAACCCTTTATAAAAATGAAATGAAGATTTGAAAGTGTTGCAAGTAAGAGACAGCGAAAAAGAATGGTTACTTACCTGTAACTGTTGTTCTTTGAGATGTGTTGCTCATGTCCATTCGAATTAGGTATGCGCACCACGTGCACCGCGTCTTCTGGAGCGTTTTCCCTAGCGGTACCCGTAGCACCGGCAGGGTGCCCCCTGGAGTGGCAATGCCATGGCAGGGCATAAGTACCCCTGCCGGCGCTGCCCCACCTCAGTTCCTTCTTGCCGGATGCTCCGACGAAGGGAAGGTAGAGGGGGAATCGAATGGACATGAGCAACACATCTCAAAGAACAACAGTTACAGGTAAGTAACCGTTCTTTAATTCTTCGAGTGGTTGCTCGTGTCCATTCAAATTAGATGACTTGCAAGCCAACCTCACTTCAAGGAGGAGGGGTCGGATTGCATGGATTTGCGAAAAGGTTTGGTCCTATCAATATAAAAAGCTAGTGCACATCTAGCATTCAGGGAATGGAGCACTTGCTCCTTAGGGGAGGCATGGGGCTTTGGAAAGAAAACCAGGGGGTAAATTTCTTGAGACAAATGGAACGGTGACACCACCTTGGAAAGAAAAGCTGGGTGAGAGAGGAGCCTCATGTTATTGTCAGAAAACGGCAGGTAGGGCAGATTTATAGCTAATGCCCTCAGTTCGGAGACCCTGCGAGCCGACATAATGGCCACAATGAACGCAACCTTCATAGAGAGGTGCTTCAAAGAGCACGTGGTCAGCAGCTCAAAGGGGGGGGGGCGACACAAGTCTAGACAACACGAGGTTGAGGTCCCAAGCGGGAAGAGGGGGTCTAACTGAGGGGTACAACTTATCCAAACCCTTGAGGAACCTTTTTACCACAGGATCAGAAAACAGAGAAACTCCTGCTGAACCAACATGGAAGGCGGAGAGAGACACCACATGGACTTTGATAGATGAGGTAGAGAGGTCACCGGACCTAAGTTCAAAAAAGTAGTCCAGAATGGATGGGACAGGTGCACGGGATGGATGCACTCCCCTTCTGAACACCCAAGACGAGAAGCGCCGCCACGTGGCTGCGTACGATCGCCTGGTAGACAGTTTTCTACTACTTAGGAGCACCATCTGTACCGCCTGGGAACATTCCCTTTCCGGTTGGGTCAACCACGGATAAACCAGGCCGTCAGGTGGAGAGACCTGAGATTCAGGTAAACCATGGTCTCCCCGTCCCAAGGTTGGGTCAGGAGATCCCGAGCTGGCGGGAGCATTATAGGCTCCTCGCTGAGCACATCCACCAATATAGGGAACCAGAATTGTCTGGGCCAGTGGGGGGGTGGGGGGGGGCTATCAGGATGACCGTGGACCTGAAGGTCTTGACCCTGGTCAGAACTCTGGGAATTAGGGGAAATGGAGGGAAAGCATAAAGGATGCCCGCCAGCCACGTCACCGTCATGGCATCCCCCCAGGAGTGTTCCCCAAGCCCCAACAGGGAGCAGTAACTCTGACACTTGGTATTGCGTGCCGAGGTACGGTGAAGGAGATCCCGCTGCACACCACAGCCTCCTGAGTCCACCATTGTAAGGAGGCTATTACCTTTGGAGGCACTCTGAGAACTGTGTCCCAGAGACCCCTGGATTGGTTGAATGCCTTTGCCAACCAGATCTGCAGAGGCCTGAGCCTCATTCGAGTATGGCGTACCAAATACGTACACGCTGCCATGTGCCCCAGCAACCTTGAGCAGACCCGAGTGGTCATGATAGGGAACTGAGTTAATTTGGAGACCAGCTCCACTATGGACAGGAACCTGGCTCTGGGGAGAAGTGCCCTCGCCACTCTGGCGTCCAGGAGGGCGCCCACGAATTCAAAGTGCTGAGAGGGAGTCAGCGATGACTTTTCCTTGTTTAGGATGAGTCCCAGCCTTACGAAGAGGGCCCTTGTAAGGGACACATGGGTCTCCACTTGTTCGTAGGAACGACCACGAATTAGTCAGTCATCCAGGTATGGAAATACGTGTACCCCTTTTTTGCGGAGGAGTGCCTCTACGACTGCCATGCATTTTGTAAAGACCCTTGGTGTCGTTGAAAGGCCAAATGGGAGCACTGTAAATTGGAAGTGGCATCAGGAAACAATGAAATGGAGAAACCTCCTGTGGCTGGGTCTTATTGCCACATGGAAGTAAGCATCCCTGAGATCGAGAGTAGCGTACCAGTTTCCTAACTGTAGGACCAGAATGACAGAAGCCAGGGTTACCATTCTGAATTTGGATTTCATGACCGCCTTGTTGAGGTCCCTGAGATCTAAAATGGGACGGACCCCGCCCTTGGGTTTCAGGACAATGAAATATCGGGAGTAAAACCCCTTGCCCTCCAGATGTGAGGGGACACTCTCCACAGCTCCCTTTTGGAGGAGCGCCAACACCTCCTGGCGGAGCGTGCCTTCATGAGAGGTGTCCCTGAAAAGGGATGGGGCAGACGGGTTGGAAGGGGGCTAGCCCAGAAAAGGGATGGTATAGCCACTCCTGACTATGTTTAGGACCCAGGCGTTGGTCATGATTTCAGCCCAGGCCTGAGCAAACCGGGATAACCTGGCCCCAAACAGGGGACCAGGGTGGAAGGCTGGTGCGCGACTCTCTGGGAGCCCATCAAAATTGGTGCTTGTGCTGCTGGGAGGGACCTTGACCAACCCCATGGGGGTTGTCCCCTCTTGGGCGACGTCTACGACCCCTTGTGGACGAGGGGCCTGCAGCCGCCCCCGCACTCCCACCGGGAGGACGAGGACGGTGTTTCCTGTAATCCCCACGGGGGACCTGGGACTGCAGTCTCCCCTGCTGTCTGTAGGGCAGCTGATGACGCTGAGGAGCAGGTGTGTGGATCCCCAAGGACCGAAGGGTAGATCTCGTGTCCTTGAGTATATGGAGCCTTGAGTCCGTATGCTCCGAGAATAACACCTTGCTGTCAAAAGGCAGATCCTGAATAGCAGACTGGACATCAGGAGGTATTCCAGACACCTGCAGCCAGTCACCACAGTGCATAACCACACCTGACGCCATGGCAGCTTGTCCTTAAACTTATCCACGGCCTGCCAGGTATTAAAAGCATAACGACTCAGCATCGCTTGCTGATTAGCAATGCGGAGTTGCACCCCACTGGTGGCGTACACCTTCCGGCCCATCAGGTCAAGATGCTTGGGCTCCCTAGCTTTCGGGGACGGCTCCGGCTGGGGAAGCTTCTCCCTTTGGGCCGCAGCCTGAACGACCAAGGACCCCGGTACAGGCTGGGAGTACAGGTGTTCATGCCCCAACTGGGGAATGTAGTAGCGCCTCTCGACTCCTTTTAAGGTAGGGGTCAGGGTCGCCGGTGTTCGCCACAGGGCATTGGTAATTTTTGCCACCATTTTATTAAGTGGCAAAGCCAAACGGGCGGGCGCATCGTCCAAAAGAATGTCAATCATGGGGTCCGTGTCCTCCACTACTGGCTCCACAGGGACAACCAGATTGGAGGCCAGATGCCTGAGCACCTCCTGATGTGCTCAGGCATCCATAGTAGGCAGCGTCGGTGCAGGATCCGCCAAGGCTTCATCAGGAGATGATGATGACGACGACTCCTGGATCAGTGCCGGGTCCAGCGTAGGAACCGGGTGAGGCACTGGTTGGACAGGCGGTACCACTTGCGGAAGCGGCTCCGGTACCGAGGCCTGTGTCTCAGCTGCAGGATCCGACGCAAGCAGCCTCTGGGAGGAAGAAGGGGGTCGTGACAGCGATGCTGATGGTTGCATTCGACGACCCGAGGCTCCTGACACCACAGAGGAGGGCACAGGCCCCTGCCACTGGTGGTAAGCCTATGGAGTCCAGAAGGACCACTGCGGCCAAGTCTGCTGCACCTGTGAATGATCATGTTGGTGCCGGGAACGGGATCTATGAGCCGAAGAGGCTCCCGAGGACTCCGACCTGAACGATGTTGCATCAGAATCCGACGAGTAATCAGACGTCAGATGATGATGTTGCCGTATACGTTGCCACAAGGCTAGAGTGGTACGGCACCGGGGCAGCCAAGAGGGGGACAGGGAGAGGTCCCAGCACCAAGGAAGGCTGAGCCCAGTCGGGTGCCGGGTGAGGCTTGGAGGCCTGCGCTGAGACTGGCACCGGTGAGGAAGCAAGCGGTACTGGTCCCACCGGGGATGGTCCCGCTGCATAAGTGGCCTGAGCCGGCTGATCATGCCAGTGCGGAGGTAAAGCCAGAGCCAACATGGCCTCCGGCATAGGCAACCTCGACCCTTCCACTTCAACCGACGATGGAGGGGAAGTAGTGAGGCTAATGAGGTCCTGCGCTGCCTCAAAGCTGTCTGGCATGGAAGGGCGGTGCGAGGGTAATTGCCCTGGACTGGACGGATATCCTGCGCGCTTACGTTGCACTGTAGAGGATGAGGATGTGTGCACCGGTGAGTCAGCACCATGGTACAGGTCCGACCTGGGTTTCTGGCTCGGAGACCTCCTACGAGACTTTCTTAACCTCTTCGGTGCCAGAGAGTGAGACCAGTGCCAGGCCCTTGATGCCGAGGCCCAGCCTCAGGATGGAGCATCTCGCAAGGACGCCGGTGCACTGTGTACTGCAGAATGCCCAGCCGGTGCCAGCTGTAAAGCTGCCCCATGAGGAGGAGTTTTAGACGAGAGACTCTCTCCCTCTTAGTGCACGGCTTAAAAGACTTGCAGATCTTACAGGCGTCCATAACATGGCCCTCACCCAGACACTTCAGACAACTGTCGTGAGGGTCTCCTTTGGGCATGAACTTTGCACAGACAGCACACGCCTTAAAGCCTTGCATTCCTCACCCCCAAAGGGGGAGAAAAGAACGGTTACTTACCTGTAACTGTTGTTCTTCGAGATGTGTTGCTCATGTCCATTCGAAGTAGGTATGCGCGCCGCATGCACCATGTCTTCCAGAGCGTTTTCCCTAGCGGTACCCGTAGCGCCGCCGGGGCGCCCCCTGGAGTGGTGCTGCCATGGCGGGGCATAAGTACCCCCGCCAGCGCTGCCCCACCTCAGTTCCTTCTTGCCGGATACTCCGACAAAGGGGAGGTAGGGTGGTAGTCGAATGGACATGAGCAACACATCTCAAAGAACAACAGTTACAGGTAAGTAACCGTTCTTTTCTTCTTCGAGTGGTTGCTCATGTCCATTCGAAGTAGGTGACTACCAAGCTAACCCCATGGAGGAGGGGTTGGAACAGTCATAGCACCAGTCATAAAGGAAGGTGAACAATAAACAGATTTATTTGAACAATTCAACACTGACAAGGCACCAACCAAGAACAAAGACAACCAAATATATATAAATATTTACATCACAGATTCGAGGACTGCAGAGCCCACCCTTGCATCCTCCCTGGCCTGTTGAGGTAGTGCATAGTGTGTTGCAAACGTGTGACGGGAAGACCAGGTGGCTGCCCTGCAAATTTCTGTGATTGGTACCTGGGCACCAAGGCTACCGAGGACGCCTGCACCCTGGTAGAGTGTGCCTTCACCCTGGGAGGGGTTTTACCAGCCAGTTGATAACACTCCGCTATACATTGCACCACCCATCTTGATAACCTTTGCGAAGAAATAGGAGAACCTTTCCCTTTATCCCCAAACGCAACGAACAATTGTTGGGATTTACGGAAGGGCTTGGTTCCATCAATATAGAATGCCAGCGCTCACTTGGCATCCAGGGAGCGTAGAACGCACTCCTTAGGGGAGGCGTGTGGTTTAGGGAAGAACGCTGGTAGATAAATCTCCTGGGACAGGTGAAAAGGTGAAACCACCTTCGGGAGGAAGGCCAGATGAGGCCGTAGCCTTACGTTATCATGCGAAAAAAAAAGGTAGGGCTGTTCTATAGTCAGCGCCCTTTGCTCTGATACCCTTCTAGCAGATGTAATGGCTACTATGAAAGCAACCTTCAATGAAAGGTGCTTCAATGAACATGTAGCCAATGGCTCGAAAGGAGGGGACATACGCCTGTGTAGGAACAGGTTGAGGTTCCAGGCAGGGTGCGGAGCCCTCACCGAGGGGTACAATTTCTCCAAACCAGTAAGAAACCTTTTAACCACCTGGTTAGAAAAAAGAGAGGCTCCTGCCATACCAACATGGAAGGCAGAGAGAGATGCCACATAGACTTTAATAGAAGAAAAGGACAGCCCACTAGATCGGAGTTGAAAGAGATAGTCAAGAATAGTTGGAATAGGGGCCGAGGATGGGTGTACTCCTCTCCGGGACGCCCAAGACGAGAAGTGCTGCCACTTGGCAGCATATGACCGTCTAGTAGAGGGCTTCCTGCTGCTAAGGAGCACCATCTGTACTTGTTGGGAACATTCCCTTTCTGGTTGGTTCAACCATGGATAAACCATGCCGTTAGGTGAAGAGACTGGAGATCCGGGTGAACCATTATCCCCCCGTCCCAAGGTTGGGTTAGCAGGTCCCGAACTGGAGGGAGTGCTATAGGGTCTTGGGTCAGCATGTCTACCAGGATGGGGAACCAGAACTGTCTGGGCCACTTGGGGGCTATGAGGATGATCGAAGACCTGAAAGTTCTCGCTCTGGTCAACACCCTGGAAATTAGGGGAAATGGGGGAAAAGCGTAGAGAACGCCCTTTGGCCACGTGGTCGTTAGGGCTTCTCCCTTGGAGAATTTCCCCAGCCCCAGCAGGGAACAGTAGTTCCTGCACTTGGCATTGTGTGCCGAGGTGAACAGGTCTAGGTGGGGATAGCCCCACCTGCGGAAAATCTAACTGAGGACAGAGTCCTTGAGCGACCACTCGTGGGCTCCAAAGGATCTGCTCAGAGTGTCCGCAAGTAGGTTTTTGCACCCGGGGAGGTACTCCGCCTGAGGCGTGATATTGTGCATGACACACAGGTGCTAGAGACGCAGAGCCTCTTTGCATAGGAGTGGCGAACGCGCCCCACCCTGCTTGTTGAGGTAGAAAACCGCTGCAGTGTTGTCCATACGCACCAGGATGGAGTGGTGGGAGAGCCTCGGCAGGAATGCTTCGCAGGCCTTCCTCACCGCCCGTAATTCCCAGACGTTGATGTGCAGGGTCCGTTCGGAGAGGGACCAGAGGCCCTGAGTTCTGTGGCACCCAAGGTGTGCTCCCCATCCCAGGTCGGACGCATTGGTGACCAGCGTCAGTGAGGGGGGAGGGGCGTTGAAGGGAACCCCGCTGCGCACCACAGATTCCTGGGTCCACCAGAGTAGGGAGTCCAGAATGTCCGGGGGCACTGTGACTATGGAGTCCCATAGACCCTTGGACTGGCAGAAGACCTTTGCCAACCATGCCTGCAGAGGTCTCATCCTCATCCTGGAATGTCGCACCGTGTAAGTGCATGCCGCCATGTAGCCCAGGAGCCTGGAGCAGACCCGAGGTGTAGTGATGGGGGACCGAATTAGCCCTGAGATCAGCTCCACTATGGAGAGGAACCTGCTGTGGGGCAGGAACGCTCTTGCCACCTTCGCATCGAGGAGGGCTCCCACAAATTCTATCTTCTGGGAGGGGGTCAGGGATGACTTCTCGACATTTATCATGAGCCCTAACCTTAAGAAGAGCACTCTTATGAGTGTTACGTGAGCTTCTACCTGCTCGAACGAGCGACCTCGGATTAGCCAATTGTCGAGGTACGGGAACACATGTACCCCTCGATTGCGCAGAAAGGCGGCAACCACAGCCATACATTTTGTAAAAACCCTTGGTGCAGTACATAACCCAAAGGGGAGTACCGTAAACTGAAAATGGTAATGGCCCACCATAAACCGGAGGAACCTCCTGTGACTGGGCCTGATAGCCACATGGAAGTAGGCGTCCTTTAGGTCGAGAGTTGTGTACCAGTTGCCCAGTTGTAGCACTGGGATGACCGAGGCCAAAGTTACCATTCTGAACTTGTGTTTTACAACCGCCTTGTTTAAGTATCGAAGGTCCAGGGTAGGACGAACTCCCCCTTTTGGTTTCGGAACAACAAAATAACAGGAGTAAAACCCCCTGCCCCGCAGATGCGGAGGGACCCTTTCTACTGCTCCTTTTTCGAGGAGCGCCACCACTTCCTGAAACAGGATGTGTTCGTGAGGGGTGTCCCTTACTAGGGACAGGGTAGGGGGTTTTGAAGGCGGTGGGCCCAGGAATGGGATAGCATAGCCCGTATTTACAATGTTCAGGACCCAGGTATGTGATATTATCAGGGTCCATGCCTGGGCAAAACAGGATAGCCGGGCCCCAAACGGGGGGCCAGAGTGGCAGACTGGTACGGGACTCTCAAATACCGTGTCAAAACTGGGGCTTGCCCTGATTGGGAGGGCCGTGGGGACCTGCCCGCTGGGGATCTGACCTAGGGTGACGACGTCGACCCCTAGGCCCCGAGGGTACGCAGCTGCCCCGGAACCTCCACCGGAGGCCCGGGAGCGGCGCCTCCAGAAATCCCCACGGGGGACCTGGGGCTGTGCTCTACCCTGCTGCCTATACAGCAGCTGTCGCCGCTGCGTGGCTGGCGTATGTATGCTCAAGGACTTCAGAGTTGACCTAGGGTCCTTTAGGGTATGGAGCCTGGAATCGGTGTGCTCTGAGAACAAAGCCTTCCTTTCAAAGGGTAAGTCCTGGATGGTGTGCTGCACATCCGAGGGAATCCCCGAGACGTGGAGCCACGCCCTGCGACGCTTAACGACACCAGTCACCATGGTGCAGGCTGCTGAGTCCACCGTGTCCAATGCCGCTTGGAGGGCAGTTCGTGTAATGACTTTACCCTCGGCAGCCATAGCCGCAAACTCTTGGCGGTCTTCCATCGGGAGCCGCTCTCTAAATTTTTCAACCGCCTGCCAGGTGTTAAAAGCATCGCCTGTAGCATAGACCTTACGGCCCAACAAGTCCAGCTTCTTAGGCTCCCTTGCCTTTGGAGAAGGCCCGGGCTGGGGAAGGCTTTCTTTTTGGGCCGCGGCCTGTACAACCAAGGATCCCGGGATGGGCTGGGAGTAAAGGAATTCGTGCCCCAACTACGGGACGAAATAACACCTCTCTACCCCTTTTAGGGTAGGGGTCAGAGTTGCTGGCATTTGCCACAGGGCATTAGTAATTTTTTAAACAGTTTTATTGAGTGGTAAAGCGAACTGCGTAGGGGTGTCCTCCGTGAGGATGTCTACCATTGGATCAGTGTCCTCAATTATGGGCTCCACCGGAACAGCCAGGAGGAGGTCCTGGCGCCGCAGGAGGTCTTGATGTGCCCTGGCATCCATTGATGGCAGCCCAGGTGCTGGGTCCGCCAGTGCCTCATTGGGGGAGGACGACGACGACGACTCCTGAAGCAACACGGGAGCGGTCGTGACCAACTGTGGGGCTGGTTGGACGGCCTGAGCCTCCGGGGGGCCTGCCTCAGGTACCGGTGGTTGCGGTGCCACAGGATCTTGTTGTGGCACTCGAAGAGGGGAGGGAGGTGCCCTAGACATGGACGCCGACAGGTGGGAACGGTGCCCTGAAGCCTCCGACCCCATAGATGGTGGTGGCTGGCCCTGCCACTGATGATAGGCCCAGGGGGTCCAAAAAGGCCACTGCAGGTGAGCGGGCCACATCTGCTGGTTGTGGTCCCTCCGGTGTCTGGATCTGGACCTATGAGTCGAGGATGCTCCCGAGGACCCTGACTGAACCGACACCGAGTCCGAGTCCGAAGAGTAATCGGACTCCGGCCAAGGCGGAGCCGACGAGGAGTGTGGTGCAAACTTGACCATCGACTCAGGTTTGCCCGCATGAGCATGGTGAGGACATGCTGTCTGCGGCACCGGGGTACCCAAGCCCGGTGCCAGTTGCGCCGTCAGTAGCTGCGGCACCGGGGTGCCCAAGCCCGGTGCCGTTTGCAACGCCACTATCTGCGTCACTGAGGTGCTGAGGGTCGGTGCCGGTTGCAACGTTTGTGGCATCGGGGTGCCTAGGCCCGGTGCCGAGTGCGTCGCGTGGAGTTGCGGCACCGGGGTGCCCCGGCCTGGTGCCAGCTGCGTCGCCAGTAGCTGTGGCACAGAGGTGCGCAGGCTCGGTGTCGGTTGCGATGCTAGGAGATGCGGTACCGGGGTGCATAGGGCCGGTACTGAGTGCGATGTGTGAAGCTGCGGCACCGGGGTCGCGACGCCAGCAGATGCGGTGCCAGGGTGGCCATGCCCAGTGCCGATTGCGTCGTCTGGAGTTGGGGCACCGGGGTGCTCAGGCCTGGTGCCGATTGTGTGGCCAGCAGTTGCGGCACCGAGGCGGTGCCCGACTGAAACGGTACCAGGGTGCCCAGGCCTGGTGCCGGGGTAGACCACTGGGTCGATGCCGGTGCCGATGATGGCACGGAGACGGACGCTGACTCCTGGGAGGCCACATGGCCATGGGGGCCCTGGCAAAGTGGAAAGCAGCGATCTGCCATGGCTCAAAGCTGCCTGAGAGTGAAGGTTCGGCGTCGTGAAGGGTACCGTAGTAGTAGCGGGAGCCGACCCCACCGGGGGTGGTCCTGACGCATAAGCCACCATAGCATGCTGACCTGGGCCATGCAGGGGTGACGACGGTGCCCTCCGAGCCTCCAACGGGGGCGACCTCGACCCGTCCGAGTCGAGCGAGGACGGCGGGGAGGTCGTGAGACTAATTAGGTCCTGCGCCGCTTCAAATGTGTCCGGCGTGGACGGGCGATGAGAGGGCAGGCGACCAGGGCTAACCAGGCCCCCTCGGTGCTGACGGTGTGCCGGGGGGGAAGCACGCACCAGTGAACTGCTGCTGCGGTGCCCAGCCGACGTAGGCTTTTTAGACGGAGACCTGCCCCAAGACTTCTTCACCCTCTTAGATGGCGGAGAGTGAGACCGGTGCCAGGATCTCAACCCCGGTGCCGGTGTGCTACGCACCGCAGGCTGGTCCGGCGGCACCGGTTGAAGCGCCGTCTCCATAAGGAGAAGCTTCAAGCGGGAAACTCTTTCTTTCCTCGTACGGGGCTTGAAAGACTTGCAGATTTTACAGGCAATTGCCAGATGAGCCTCACCCAGACACTTAAGACAGCTGTTGTGTGGGTTGCCCCTGGGCATAAACTTCCCGCAGTCAGCGCACGCCTTGAAGCCTTGCGGCCCTGGCATTCCTTACCCCCAAGGGGGGAAGGAGCAAAACAAAAAACCTAACTATCTAACTACACAACTATTTACAAAGTGAAAAACGGGAACCATTAACTATCTAAGCCTAAACAGACAGAGAGCGAGAGATGCTCCAACGACCGACACGGCGGTAAGAAGGAACTGAGGTGAGGCAGCGCCGGCGGGGGTACTTATGCCCCGCCATGGCGGCGCCACTCCAGAGAGCGCCCCACCAGCGCTATGGGTACCGCTAGGGAAAACGCTCCAGAAGACGTGGTGCACGCGGCGCGCACACCTACTTCGAATGGACATGAGCAACCACTCGAAGAAGAAGGAACAAAACAAAGAGACACTAACTACCTAACTAATTGAACTATTTACAATGCTAAGAGAAACGGGAACCATTAACTGATCTAAGAGAGAGACACGCTCCAATGCCAGTCATGGGCGGTAAGAAGGAACTGAGGTGGGGCAGCGCCGGCAGGGGTACTTATGCCCTGCCATGGCAGCGCCACTCCAGGGGGCACCCTGCCGGCACTACGGGTACTGCTAGGGAAAACGCTCCGGAAGATGTGGTGCACACACCTAATTCGAATGGACATGAGCAACCACTCGAAGAAGAAGTAACAGAGTGAAGCAACAGTTAAGAGTTTAAAGCCAATAACATCATTTCTTGTAGAAAAGACGCCTCAGTCATTACACGGTGACCATATTGACAGTGACACTTCCACTTCTGATGACAAAAACTTTGTACCCATAAATGACATTTCAATGTCACTGCCTCAAAATGAGGTGGTCATTAATCAAGACACAGAAATGCCAACAGTAGTGAAAGATGCAGAATCTATGCTTGATTTAGCGACTGTGCAGGCAGAAAATGGGGACCTCGGAGATGCTGCACAGCAAGAGCAAGAACTTACAACTAGCACAGGACACAGTGTAACAACAGTGGTATCAGAACCTGATATTGGATTGCTTGATAAGAACAATGTTGCTCAAATGCAGTCGTTCTCAAAATTAGTTGTTTTCAGATTCCAAGTAATATCTGGAAAGATGCTGAAAATCATGCTTTTTCCACTCATCTGCTGACAAAATCTCTCCCAAATGGAGACATCTACACACAAGACTGGCTCTGCTGGAGCATGGAAAAGCAGGCTCTATACTGTGTACCCTGTTTCATTTTTAGCAGTAATACTTCAAATGCATTAGTATTGTCTGATCCATCCAGTTGGAGCATTAGTAGAGGTTGGAGGAAGTTGAAAGACCAAATACCTACCCATGAAACTTCAGTATCACATAAAGATAACTATGTTACATGGAAATCAGCTAGTAAAGTAGCACAAGATGACAGTTCAATTGAAAACTCACTCTTGAGTGAAATATACAGAGAAATTGATAACTAGAAAAAACGCTTTGAGTGCATATTGAATGTCATTCGTTTTCTTTCTGAATGGGGATTGGCTTTGTCTGGTTCCAGTCAATATATTGGTGACCCTACAAACAGAAACTTTCTTGGTATACTTGAGCTTCTTAGCAAGTATGATTCACTTTTATCAGGCCATGTTAAGTGTGTTTGTGAATCACAAGAGAGTGGAAAACTCATGAAAGTACATTATCTCTCTCCCAGGATACAAAACGAGTTTATTGGCTGTATGGGACATTGGTGCAAACAACAATTCTTGAAGAGATACTACATGCAAAATACTTGAAGAGATAATACATGCAAATTATTATTGATGCAACTCCAAATTGCTCTCACAAAGAACAGACAACCTTGGTTGTTTGATATGTTAAAATTGCAGGAAGCTCAAAGGTTTCAATTGAAGAACGATTCATTTTGTTTGATAATTTCATGAGAAAAACTGGAAAAGAAATTGCTGCTCTTGTATTAGAAATTCTGGAAATCTTCAAATTAAATTTTCAAGTCTGCATTGGCCACGCCTATGACAATGAAACCAATATGGCTGGGAATTACAACAGAGTACAAGCAGTCCTTCTTGAGCAACATCCAAACTGTATTTTCTCCAGTAGTGGCAACTAAACAGTAAATCATGCAAGGAAACAATCACATACTTTGGAAGAATCCAGCAATTGTACAGCCTCCTCAGTAGCAGTCCTTGAAAGTGGGAAATTCTGAAGCAGCATCTGCCTGCTTCTCTTCACGGCATATTGACAAAGAGATGGTCAGCATAAATTGATGGTGTTAAACCAATTGGACAATATTTGGACTTTGTGAGAGACTTTATGTGAGCTTGAATCTCTTACTCTCACAGCACAGGCTTTCACTGAGTTTAAGTCAATTCAGAAGTATACATCCAAATTTGATTGCATTTTAATGCCATCCATGTGGATGAAGCTGCTAAAAATGATCCATAAAATTAATCTTGTAACTGAAGCACACAATGCTACATTACATATTGAGAGGGCTAAAACACTGAACAACTTCTTAAAGGTATTTAAAAGATTTATGATCAATGGGACACAATCCTTTCTGAGTCCAAATCAGTAGCACAGGGTATTGCCATTTCATCTGAGTGTTCCACCAATCACAGTCTAACATCTCAATCTGATGCAGAAAGGCACTATTCAGTTGATGTATTGTTGTTGTTGTTATTGACTCCATCAAATCTGGTCTTACAAGTTGATTTGAGTCACTGCAACAAATTTGTACCCTTTTGGATTCTTTTGAGAGTTCAGAGAATTAAGTGATGAAGATCTATATTCAGCAGTTGAACAGTTTCAACAAAGATACAAGTTGTACTTGCTATTGGTATAATGACATAATTGTTAATAAATACATGTCTCAAGTGTTCATTTTCATATATTCTTTTGGTTTTAGTATGACCCTGTAGTTGATAAGTTAGATATGTCGGGGATCTGGGGCTGAGGTTGGGCTAAGACCTCTAAAATCAAAGTGGTCTGGGCCTCTGTCATTCTCTGAGAGGGCCTGGATGGAACACCTGGCTGAGACTTGCCTCCTCCAGAAGCATGTTGCCATTGCACTTTGGAAGCTTGCCATGCCAGACAGCTAATGTTCTTTGGGGAACCAGTTCAGTGTGGGGAGACAGAAAGTCAGGGCTGTGCTCATACAGGTTTGACTGTCTTACTATTGTCCTAGGAGGGCGGTGAAACACTGGAATGGGGTTCCCTAGGGAGGGGGGTGGAATCTCCGTCCTTAGAGGCTTTTCAGTCCTGGCTTAACAAACCCCTCCGGAGTGGTTTAGTTGGGGTTGCTCCTGGAAGGGGGTTGGACTCA
This sequence comes from Pelodiscus sinensis, assembly GCF_049634645.1. Classification (NCBI taxonomy): domain Eukaryota; kingdom Metazoa; phylum Chordata; order Testudines; family Trionychidae; genus Pelodiscus; species Pelodiscus sinensis. The sequence goes on from NC_134725.1 coordinate 9,980,887, forward strand.
GGGAATTCCCAAGGACTCTAGCAAACCTGTGATTCTAGGTTTCTATGATTCTATAGGTGGTGAAGGCCATTCATGCCATCCTGCTGCACAGGGTCATGAGCTTGGGCGACATGAAGCCCATCCTCACTAGCTTTGCCACCATGGGCTTCCTCAACTGGTGGCGGAGGTGGGGGGGGGAGTGAAGGAAGGCCATTGATGGCACCCACAACCTCATCCTGGCTCATGACCACCATGCCTTGGACTTTATCAATAGGAAGGGGTACTTTTCAATGGTGCTGCAGGCCTTTGTGGACCACCAGGGCCAGTTCACAGCTGTGTACATTGGGTGGTGAACGAAAGTGCACAACATCTGCATGTGCAGGAATTCCAACCTCTTTTAGAGGATGCACCCTGACACATTTTCCCCCAATTGCGCCATCAGGGTCAGGAAAGTGGACATGCTAATCTACATCATGGGCAACACAAACTACCCCTTGACACCTGGCTAATGAAGCCCTCCATGAGACACCTGGATCCACGAAGGAGACCTTTAATAACAGGCTCATCAGGTGCCGCATCATTGTGGAGGGTGCCTTGGCTTTTCTGGAGCCCCAACTCAGCCGCTCCTTGTTCCCCCCCAGAGCAGGAAGCCAGCACTGGCGCTACAGCCTTATAACGCCCCCTGCAAGATTGGAACACCAGCGCTGGCTTCTTTTGAGGAGTCTGGGGGAGAAAGCCCTGAGGCTCCGAGCTGGATCTGGTCTGCAGGGAACAAACAGGCTAAAAATGGCTCAGCGCAACAGCATTCTCCTTCCCCCACATGGAGGGGACCAGGAACCAAAGGTAGCTCCATGGGGCTGCTATTTCTTTGTTTCCCCGACACAATTCTTGCAGGCCTTCCCTATGAGCCCATCCCACAAGCTTCCTGCAAGCAAACAGGAGCAGTGGGGGGGGGGGGGGGGAAGAGGAGGCGTGTTACACAGCGCCTGCCACCCAGCCTGAAAACAAGTAAGTGTCCCTCACCCCTTCATGCTTAGACCCTCACTTATCCCTCAGGTGAGACAGCCCGCCCCTGCCCCCAGGCCAAAATCCCCCCTGCCCTCTGGTCAGAATCCCCTCCTGCCTTCTGCTCCCTGGCCAAAATCTCCCAGGCCCCTGGCCAGAATCCCATCCTGTCCCCAGCCCCTGGCCAGAATCCTCCCTTGCCCTCTGCCCCCTAGCCAGACAGCCCCACCACCCTCTGCCCCCAGCCAGAATCCTCCCTTGCCCTTTGCCCCTGGCCAGACAGCCCCACCGCCCTCTGCCTCTGACCAGAATCCTCCCTTGCCCTCTGCCCCCTAGCCAGACAGCCCCACCACCCTCTGCCCCCAGCCAGAATCCTCCCTTGCCCTTTGCCCCCTGGCCAGACAGCCCCACCGCCCTCTGCCCCTGGCCAGAATCCTCCCTGCCCTCTGCCCCGTGGCCAAGTACCCTCTTCCACCTGGCTTCTGGCCAGGCAGTCAGCCCCCATCCCACTCCTGCCCTCTGCCCCAGCAGCTTGCCCTCTAGCCAGACCTTGCACCCTCACCCCCTCCTACACTCTACTTCCAGCCCAGATCCTGCACTCCCATCCTGTCCCATTTACTGGTAGCCCTGTCCCACACACTTAACACCTCATTTTTGGCCCTAACCAAAAGCCTGGGGGGGGGGAGGGAGGCACAAAATCCACTAAGCCTGGAATTGCAGAAGAGTTAATCTGGTTGGAGGCCTTTAACCTCAGTCCTCCCTGACTATGGGATTGGAACACCAGGGGAGTGAAGTGTTTCCATTGGGGGCGGAGGGGTCACATCAGTGAGGGTTGGGAGGTTTTGGAGGGTTTTTTTTTTTTTTGGTTCTCACTTGTGTGGTCTTCAACAGATTTTTCTGTGGGTCATTGGCCCCGGACCCAAAAAAGGTTCCCCATTTCTGCCATAAATAAAGGCAACGTTGAAACCTTTTGTGTTGGACATAATATTTTACTTTATTTAAAAATGAAGCCTGGCCAACAAGCCCCCTATTGGGGCCCACCTCCTATCTGGCCGCAGCATCATAACACTCCTGCACACCTCCCCACACACCTACCCTGAGCCCATCATACATCTAAACCCCCTGCCCTGAGCCCCTCATACCCCCACATCCCCAGACTCCTGCCATAACACATCTGCACCCCCATACACCCCAAACTTGTGCCCTGAGTCCATCATACACCCCAATCTCCTGTCCTGAGCCTCTCATACACTCCAACCCAGACTCCTGCATGCCCACATCACCAGCCCCCTGCCATAAGATTGACAGAAGATATACTGAATGCATGCATGAAGCTGGATTTGACCAATTATGATATAAACTTCAAAGAACTGTGCAAAAAGATACAGCAGCAGAAGTCCCATTAAATAAAATGTGATACGTTTCATTTGTGCTATTATTAATCATTGTGTCAGTTATCAATAATATTAAGTTGCATATTTTTAGTCATGCAAATGGGTGTTCTTATATGGATTTTTGTTGACCATTTGTTCAAAATTTTTATATAGTTTGGCTCTTTTTGTTTGAAAAGGTTGTTGACCCCTGCTATCAAGTTTTGAGGGGTGTGGACAGAGTGACCACTAGGGCAGCTGTGAGAAGCCCTGGAGGCTAATTATTTTAAAATAAGCACAGCTGAGCATCTACACTCACCCTATTTCGAAATAGCAATTTTGAAATAGGTATTATTCCTTGTAGAATGAGGGGTTATTATTTCAGTATAGCAAGCCTGTTATTTTGAAATACTTTTGCAATAACACACTTGCTATGTAGATACTCACCTTGTTATTTTGAAATAACGTGAGTTATTTTGAAATAACTCTGTAGTATAGACATACCCCTAGAGATTTCCACATTGTCTATATGCTCCAGTATTAAACCTTGAACCAGGTTTCTACATTGAGCCCTGTGATTTGTTACTCTGGAAGAGTTGGCTTTCTTGAAGATAAAGTAAATGTACTGACAATGCATTAGAACGTAGAACCCTTATTCCAAACTGAAATAAATGAATGAAAAAGAAGATGTTCTTTCAATGCCCTGAATTCTGCAATCCTGTGTTTCATACTTCTTTGTGATGAATGAGAGAGTAATACCCTCTTCTGGACATTCCTGACATTCAGTTAACTAAAATCCTATTTGTCTTGCCTGTACAGGTTAAAACCATAGACAGCATGTGTGTGTTAGAAAGTCCCCAGGAATGCTACAGAAGAAGGAAGTAAGCCAGTAAGGCTATGTCTATACTGCAGGTTATTTTTTGGAAAAAGGTACACACATTGCGAATGGTAATTTGAGTACCTTTTTCTTATTCTTTTTTTTTTTTTTTTTTTTGGAATAGGCTTTTCCAACATTTGGCCCATTTACATGGGGCCAAATGTGAGAAAAAAACCCTATTTTGGAAGATCCCTTATTCCTCTTAAAATGAGGAATACAGGGCTTCCAAAAAAACATGCCCGCTTTTTTGGAAAATGATCCAAAAAAGCAGACATGTTCCCTAGATGCACCAGTTTTTCCGGGATACCAGAGGTATCCCGGAAAAACTGTAGTGTAGACATAAGCCTAAGTTGGAAGGAGGCCAGGAAAGCCAATGGAAACAGAGCTTTTGAGTTGGAAGCAGTGACCTTCCTGTTCCATTTAGTGCATGACTGGAAGAGAGCCTGGGAGACATGAATTAAACTAGGAAATCTTCCATGCCTAGGGAAGGACTAAATCTTGGAACAGCAGATACGTGAGTAGAACAGAGAATGGTTAGACGCAATCAGATCTTTATTTTTTGATTTGTTGGACTTCTCTGTGCTGAGCACATGCAACTACCCCCTTTTATTGTAACTATCCAAACTGAACACCAAGGAAACAATTCCCTGTGTTTTAATCCTTCTCTTTTCTTCAGTTGCTCTGTAACACCTAGGAACCAAATAACATTTCACCAAGTGTGTTTCTTTGTTTTCTTAATAAAAATCACCTTTTTTAGACCACAATCTGATTCCTGTGTCCTAGAAATCAGGAGATTCTGGATGCACATGCTTAAGACTGCAAAACCTAAGGGAAATTATAGTTTTTAAGGTCTCTCCAAAGGAAGGGTTAACATTTTGAGGGTACCCCACAAGAAATAATTCCCAAATGTGCCTTCCTGGGTTCTCAGAGGCATCAATACCAATCTAAGGCCGGGGAGTCTGTGATCTTAGGGAGTTTTAACACAAGCCTTTAATGGCAAGATATTTTTAAAGTATCTCTGTAAATCTACATCTTGACAAAAATGATTATCCCTGAGCTATACAGTGAGCATATTAACTTTGTTATGAAATTGCTCTACACTTCATATAAACAATTTTTTCTTCCAAATTTAAACTTCAGTGTATTTTGTGCAACCTAATCTTTTGGAATATTCCAAATCCTATTGTAACAAATTCAAATGATTGAGTTGGTATAACTAGAGATTTAATGACCTATAAAATGAATAGTGTACATCTGGCAATCCAAAATAGTTTTTCACCACCTGTACTTTACAAAATTGGATGCAACATTCAATTTCTATTTTTTTTCAGGCAGCTATCACTGTTTATTCCACAAAAAGGACACATACTTCTGTATGTAGTTGCACACCTAGATTAATAAAAAATCTTTTAAGAATATTTTAAATACAATTCAGAGCATCAGGCAACAGTATTCAGTGGTGCTATATATATGGATGTATAATAACTGAGATGTTCCAGATATTGAAAATATGTTAATGAACAAAAATAAATATACAGCAAAAATCTGGACCACTTTTCAATTGCACTAAAACAGGCATAGGGCCAAATTCATCTTTGGAGTGAAAGTTCTGACTCTAGTGCAGTCAAACCAAACATTATTGAGTCCATGTTGCAAAAGTGGCATTGTGTACCCATATTTTGGTTGACAGCTATCCCTGAACTCACATTACTCCTGTCAAGAATATGAGAGAGTGAGTGAGAATGAGAGAGAATATGAGTGTTATATAAGGCATTGCTAAGTTGGGGTACTCCTTGCCATCAGACTCTATTTAAAATACAGTTCTCTGATTCTGGAGATCCCATGGAACCACCTCTTCATGGATTTTAGAATCAGAATTTGGTCATCAATCTTCTTAACTACAGTCTCCATTTTAGATGTGTGTTTTTTTCTTTATGCAGGAGTCTCAGGTGCAAGATGTGACTTAGTAATTCAGGTGATTTCACTGCATAATGCAGTAAATATGAGAGTATAATTAGGCAAGCCAAAAAAGAATTTGAAGAGCAACTAGCAAAAGACTAAAAAAACCTGCTGTTAGTTTTTGGAAAGAGGAAGCTTGCCCCCTCAAAAAGATTAGTGGGGTCACTGGACAATCAAGGTGCTAAAGAAACCCTCAAGGACAAGAAGGCCATTGCAGATAAGCTAAATGAATTATTTGCATCAGACTTCACTGTAGAGGATGTGAGAGATTCCCATACTTGGCCCATTCTTTTTAGATAACATATCTGAGGAACTGTCCCAGACTGAGGTATCAATAGAGGAATAAACATAAGTTAAACAGTAATAAGTCACCAGAACCAGATTCGTCCAAGAGTTCCAAAAGAACTCCAATATTAAATTGTAGAACTAAGAACTGTGGTATCCAATCTATCACTTAAATCAACCTATGTATCAGGTGACTTGATTGCAGGGAATGTAATGCAGATTTTTTTAAAAGACTTCAAAAGCGATCCTGGCAATTACAGGCCAGTGAGCTTAACTTAAGTACCAGGCAAACCAGCTGAAACTATACTGAAGAACAGAGTTACCAGTTGTTCAAATTGTTATAATATGCTGGGGAAGAATCATCATTTTTTTTATAAAGGGAAATCATGACTCTCCAATTTATTAAAATTTTTGAAGGGGGTCAACAAAAATATGGATCAGATATATCCACTGGACATGGGTGGCAGGTTTCAGAGGCAGGGCAAAGCAGAGCCTTGCCAATCTTCCATGTATTGCTCTGCCCACATTCCACCCTCAGGCCTCTTCTGCCTTAGCATGGCTCCCTCTAGTCACTGGGACTGCCTGCCCTTGCTTTGCTTCAAGACCAGGGAAGCTGATGCCATGCACTGCCCACTCTCCCTGTGTTCTGTGGCCAGAAAGGCTGGGGTTGCGCGCTGCCTGCCCTCTTTATGCTCCATGATCATGTGCTGCCGGAAAGCTGGAGGATGGGGGTGGGCTGGGGGGCTGCCCTAACAATGGATACTGTGTAGTTGTACTTTCAGAATGCTTTTGATAAGGCCCTTCGTCAATGACTGGAAAGCAAACTAAGCAGTTATGAAACAAGAAGGAAGCTCCTCTCACAAGTCAATCATTAATTAAAAGAAACAAAGGGTAGCAATAAATGGTCAGTTTTCACGTTGAAGAGACGTAAAAACTAGGGCCTGATGAGAAGTTGTATCTGGACGAGTGTTGCTCAAAATATTCATACATAATGTGGAAAAAGAGCTAAACAGTGAAGTGGCAAAGTTTGCAGACTATACACAAATACTCAAAATAGTTAAGTGCAAAGCTGACATTTAAGGCTTACAAATGGATCTCACCAAACTGAGTGACTTGGCAACAAAATAACAATAAAATTCAATGTTGACAAATGCAAAATAACGCACACTGGAGAACAAAATCCCAACTATACATACAAAATAATAGGGTCTAAATGAGCTGTTACCATTCATAAAAGAGATGCTTATGTCATTGCAGATTGTTCTTTGAAAACATCTGCTCAGCAGCAGTCAAAAATGCTAAGATAATGTTAGGAACTATTAAGAAAAGGATAAATAATAAGACAGAAAATATTACTCTACTCTATAAATCCATGGTTCTCACGTACCTTGAATACTGCATACAGTTCTTGTTACCCCCATCTCAAAAAAGTTCTAATAGAATTGGAAAAATTATAGAGAAGTACAATAAATTATCAGAGGTAGAGAACAGTTTCCATTCAAGGAGAAATTAAAAAGACTGGGACTCTTCATCTTAGAAAACAGATGACCAAGGAGAGCTACAATAAAACTTTATAAAGCCATGAATGGTGTGGAGAAAGTGCATAGGGAAGTGTTATTTATTTACCTCTTCCCTTAAGACCATAACCAGGGGTTACTTGATTAAATTAATAGGCACGCTGTTCTTGCCACCAGGCATCTCTGTTGCTCCTATTGGCTGGGAACAGAGACTTGTAGCCAATGAGAGCCAATGACTTTTTGCAATGTTTTTATAGGCCAAGTGTGACGGACCCTGCCGGGTCCGCACTAGCCACGGGGAAGGAACTTCCCCCTTGGCTCAGGGAACGGCTGCCGCGGATGGCAATGGCGGGGCCAGCTCTGCACAGCCGGAGCCTGGACACAGGGCAGTGTGGGCGAGCACGCGCCGGGGAAAGCGGGGGTGAACTTGAGCCATGGAGAAGCATCCTGCCGGAGGGGGAGGAGCGGGGGGGTGGGGCTAACCCTCCTGACGTCAGTCCCCGGGGACTTTAAACGTGGCGGCCGGACGCCTAGGAAGGGGGGAGCGAGGAAGCAGCCACCCTGGCTTCCAGGGGTACTAAGCCTCCTGCCCCCCGGGCAACAAAGAAGGACAGCGCCAGCAGTTGGCGGATCGTGTTGGGATGGACCTGACGTCTCCGACGGGGTGAGTGACCCAACACACGCCCTGCCGCAGGAGCCGGCAGGCAGGGAGTGGAAGGAGCCCAAGGCGGGGCCTTTCTGGTGCCTGTAGGCAGACGAGTTGAGGGCAGCGACCCCGTCTGCCATGGAGAGCAGCCTGTAGGCGCCAAGCTCCACTTAGGGTCTCAGGCTGGGACCCGGAGGAGAGGGTGGGCCTGGGTCCCCCACTCCCCACACTCACACGCACAACCCCAACCCCAAAGCACCCCCCAGTGACCAAACCCCCTCCCCTCCACGACGAGGGCACCGTGCGGACAGCGGTCACGATCCAGCCCTACGGACACACAACTGCCCTTCGGGAGGAATGAGAAAGGGGCCGGGACCCCAAGGCCTGCAGTCGGGCCGAAGCCCTAGCCCCGCTAGGGGCGATGCGTTGACGGGTCCGCTGACCCCCCTCTGCCGGCTGGGGCAGAGGGGTGATTGCACCCAGCCTTCATACCGGACAGACCAAGGCGGAGGGTCCGCGGAGCCCCTCCATCCCTCGTGGGAGGAAGTAGGGGAGCAGTGCTTGCACCCGTAAACCCACCACACCAAGATCCTGCACCACAGGAGTCAATAGAAGTTTTGCCATTAACTTCAGTGGGAGTATGACTGAGTTTATGAATACCAACTAGTTGTAAACTGTTACTATTTGATAGGCCTCGTGTGGCAGCTAGGCTAAGTTATCCATCATCTGGTCAGTCTACCACATACAACCAATGAAAATGTTGAATGCAAGTTATCTGTAGAATAAAGGTGGTGATTGGCTGAGCTACCTATAATATCACAATGGTCTAGGATTCTTAGCACAGCACATATACAGCCCTTATTTAGCTGTACCACACAGGTGTAATTCATAAAGTCAAAAAGGCTGAGTGACTGCCCACTAATCTCAGTGACAATTAAATAGAGATATTCTGTACAACAGGAGTTCAGACATATTTGTAGCTGTTTCCACCATTTTATACTAACTCAACAGATGTTCTAGGCCAGTGTTTCTCAACCTTTTTTTATAAAGTACTTAGGGTTGCCAGGTGTACGGTATTGTACCGGACAGTCCGGTATTTGTGCACTCTATCCGGTAAAAAAAAATCAGAAAATACCAGAAATGTGCGGCCTCCGATTCCCCCCCAGCTGTGCTATTACTCCCCCATTACTCCCCGCTCCCTCCTGGCCGGTCCTCCTGTGCCTGATATCCCGCGGTCAGCCCTGTTCCGTCCGACCCCCCCCCCCCCCACAACCAGCTCTGCTTCCCGTTGGCCCCCCCATTTCACCCAGCCAGCCCCGTTGCCCTCCCCCCCTTGTTAGCTGTTCCCAGGCCCCCTTCTTCCCGGCCAGCACTGCTCCTTTCCTGCCCCCCCCCCCCCCCCCCAATGAAGCATATCCGGTTTTTTTTTTTTTTTTTTTTAATGACTACCTGGTAACCCCTAGCAGTGATCCAGGTCCTTGGAGTCTTTTTTTTTTCTTAACAATTTTGTTCCCTCCCCCCCCCCCCCCCCTTCCTTCAACACAAATTTTTCCCAGTGGTTTTTTTTTAGGGCGGAGGGGTGGGGGGTGTTTGGTATTTTTGTTTCATCCATCTGGTAAACCTAAAAGTACTCCTTTCACACACAGAAAAAATAAATTATAAGTACCTACAGTACCTACAGACACACACATTTTTTTCTACCATTGCAACACATTATTTTAAACAACTTAATCGTAGCCAGACAGGCGATTACATTTTTGGGTGTAAAAAGTACAAAAATAATAAAGCACTGTAAAACATAAAACAAAAATTAAGTTTTCTCCAAATTTCAGCTGTGTTGATGTACCCGCAATTTCTCTCAAGTACCCCTAAAGGTACTCATACCGCTGGTTGAAAAACACTGTTGTAGACTACAATTTGACATATGAAGTAACAACCCTGGAATCTTATTATTTATTTAATATATGAGGTATGTGATCAGTCAGGTACCTGGACTCTTTCAGCATACTATGGGACAAAGAACTGAAAGCAGAGGGTGTAATCCTAACCTGCTCTAAATCAACAACAAAACCTCCCATAAATTTTAATGGGGACAGGATTTCTTGAGAAGTGAGGACATTCAATATAATGTCATTACATTTTTTTTTTGCTTTAACTAACACTATAAAATAAAAGAAACAAAGCTCTCTCAAATTTCAATTTTTAGACTTATCATTTGGAATGCTGCAAAAATTGTTTCAATTTTTGTGTTTTTAAAAGTCATATTTACAGTGACAATATCACTACATTATGAAATAATTAATTTATTTTTTCAAATGCCTCTAAGTCTACTCTATAAGCAAAGACACCAACTCATAGATTCAATCAAAACATTAAAGAAATTCCCCGTGTTGCTGAATAATAAAGAGCGAAGTGTACATTGACTGTTTTTTATTAGGAATTGATATTTGTCTGTGCACTCGCATGTGTGTTTGTATGCATGTGCATGCATATTAGGGCCCACGATGACTCACCAATAACTTACCCCAGCTAAGGAAGTGGACCTTGAACATTTTACCTATGGGTTGCATTGACATATTTAAACTATTTCAATTTTACCCTTATGAATTATGTTACCACCTACAGCTCTCAATAAAGACACAGCTCTGACCAGTATGATTTAGTGAGCATTATTCTGTTTATACAGGCAGTCCCCGGGTTACGTGGATCCAACTTACGTCGGATCCCTACATACGAACGGGGCTTTTCTCGCTGAGAAGGACGCGGGCAGTGGGACCGCCCAGATGAGCCACGGTCCCACCGCCCGCGTCCTCCGCGGCGAGAAATGCCCCCCCAGCAGACCAGGGAGACGTGGAGCAAAGCCGCGGAGGACGCGCGAGGCGGGACTGCGACGCGTCTTGGCGGTCCCGCTGCCCGCGTCTCCCTGGTCTGCTGGGGGGGGGGGGGGCGCAGCTAGTGCGCCCCCCCGCCTCTCCAGCAGATCAGGCTTTTCTCGCCGATGCCTGGGGTAGAGCAGCTGGGGGGGGGGCTGCTGGGTTGGTCCCACAGCGCCGAGGTGCAGCGCTACTGGACCAACCCAGCAGCACCCCAGCTGCTCTGCCCCAAGCATCCCCAAGTCAGCCGCTGCTGAAACTGATCAGCGGCTGACTACAGGAAGCCCGAGGCAGAGCTGCTCTGCCCCGGGCTTCTTGGAATCAGCCGCTGATCAGTTTCAGCAGTGGCTGACTTGGGGACACCTGGAGTAGAGCAGCTAGGGTGCTGCCTGGTTGGTCCAGTAGCGCCGAGGAGCGGCGCTGCGGGACGAACCCAGCAGCACCCCAGCTGCTCTGCCCCAGGCGTGTCCGATTCAGCCGCTGCTGGTCAGTTTCAACAGAGGCTGAATCTGGATGCCAGTTCCGACTTACATACAAATTCAACTTAAAAACAAACCTACAGTCCCTATCTTGTACGTAACCCAGGGACTGCCTGTATATATCTACACCACTGGCAGTTGACTTTCCAAAGGATAACTATAACCAGCAACATTTTGTGATAGTAATGACAACTGTAGGCATAAACTGTATCATAATTGCAGTCCAGTTGCCTCTGTTTTGATTCTAGGATTGTATTCCATTAGTCCTAAGGCTTCATCAGGTCATTCATCCATCAAATCATTGTTTTCAATTGACAGTGTCCTTTTTAGATATTCCCACAGAAAAACATTACCAAATTTCTAAGAGTTGTATTTATGCAATTGCTATTATACCCAATAATGCTTGAAAGCCTCACTCCCAGGGCATGTACCTTGGTGGCAGCAGCAACAATGTCTCCAATGGCTAAATTACTCTGACTTGCAAGTTACTGCTTTGCACCATTTCAGATCTAAAATGTCTTATGCAGGTAATACAACATAACATTAATTTAGGAGAATAGGAATACTAAGCCAGCTGAAAGAAAAGAACTGCGACAAAAATACTTTACTGGAAACTGCTTTTTATAAAAGGGAATAACTGAAGCTTCTCCGATGACATATAATTGTATATAACGGCTGTTCAAAAAAGGATGTTTTTTATCTGCTGTTCACTAAAAGATGATTGGATGCACAGTCAATAAGAGTGATTTCCCACTGTCAAGCAGAAGAGCTGGATGAATCGAACATTGGTGAGCTTTCTGAAAAGGCAAGACCTTCCGCACCCCCCCTAAATTTCAAATTGTCATTTGACGAACCTGGATAAGGATTGTCAGGGTCTTACATATATTTAATTTCTCGTTTTTCATGGATTGTCATCATTGCTTAAAACCTTGGCTGCTGCCTGTGACATAGGCCTGATACAGGATGACAAAAAGAAAGCAGAAATGCCTCTGATGAGGGTTTAAAAAGCTTATTTTCCAGAAATCCACATACAAGCTTCACCAGCAGACAATGGCGACATTTGCCCATGCAGAGCTAGTGTTTGAAAGTGCCTGCCAATACTATACTGATGCCACAGCTGTATGTGCAGTTCCCTGAACTGTAATGAGCAATTTGTCTCACAGCCTTGATCCAATGTCAGTTTAGCTGCTACTGACTCCAAACATTAATTTCTTACATTTCAGTAGACAGAGGAAAAAAGAAGAAATATGAGGAGATATTGAAGCCTATCAATCTGCTGTTTCAGTTAGCTGAAAAGTTAAATATAGAGGACACTGGGTCCCTATTCTTTAAAAATAGAATATGCAACCCTCCATCATAAAATACCAGTTTTAATCCCTATTTTTAAATCATTTTTTTTCTCCACTAGTATTTACAAATTTCTTTCCTTTTTGTAATTTAAAATGTATATAATAGTGAGGGAGAATTTTAAAAAACAAGTCCTTTAAAATTAAAAAAACCCACCCCCACAAAAGTAGGGTAAAAAAAAATAAAAGCATTCTACCTATGGGAAGAGATACACACACCAGTCTTTTGATTCCAGTGTCCTTACTTATTCTTAATATACTGTGCAGATATTTTCTTACTCCACCTTAAGACAGGAAACCTTTACAGGAAGTATTTTTAGACCTACTCTCAGCTTCCAATTTTTTTTAATGTGAAGACTACTGAACTAGGAATGTAATCACAGAGATTTTAAATTAAATTATGAGAATTGTTATGGATTTTCAATTATTTTGTCAATGCAATGCAATAAGGGCACAGCATAAGAATTAGCAGTATTTCCAACTTTCCCATAACTGCTCAACAGTTAAACAGAGCAATGGGTATCACCTCTATTATCTATTTATGAATTGGATGTAAATATTTAATTTCTATTTTACTATTAAACTGGCACTTCTGCAGGTAAGTCATATATGGTATGCATTAATTTCATCTGCTTTCAGTCCATTGCCAGGCAAAGTCTTAATGATTGCTCTGCCATTAGTGAATCTGGCTTTGTTCTAACCTTCAAGGTTAAGGACAACCACAAAACTATAGTGCTGCCTCTCAAACAAACATGAACAGCAGGACTGTAATATGAAAAAAAAAAGAGTATGGCCTAAGAAATTAGATAAAATCCTATATTGTACATTGCAGGACATCAAATCCAGACCCCAGTTCTCTGTAGGCTTGCCAGATGCTTTCACCAAAAATCCCGAATATGGCAGGAAAAAAACTTGATTGAGGGGGAAAAAAACCCAGGAGAAATCAAACTTGTTAAGCAAAAAAAAAAACAAAAACCACCACACCACTTGCGTCTTTAAGAATCCCCATGCTCTTCGCTTCCCCCACGCCAGAATGTCCCTGCCAACCAGCCAGCCAAGAAAAACAGAAAATAACGGTATTTTCTGTTTTTTTTTAACCGGACAGGGGCCAGAAATAACGGACTGTCCAGGCAAAAACCGGACACCTGGCAACCCTAGTTCTTTGGGACGTCACCCATCTCCCATGTGTTTTTTAAGATAATGATTAAGAACATAAGAATAGCCATAATGGATCAGACCAAAGGCCCATATAGCACAGTATCCTGCCTTCCAAGAGTGACCAATGCCAAGTGCCCCAGAGAGAATGAACAGAGCAACTAATCATGAAGTGATCCATCGTCTGTCACCTATTCTCAGCCCTGACAAATATTCCAAGATTGCTTCAGCTAGTTTCTAAATATCCTAAAATGAACTGAATCAGGCCCTGCTAACTTGATTATATCTAATTTATCTAAATATTCTTTAGCCTCTTCTTTCACTATTCTGGCCTATGTTTCTTTCCCCTTCATGTTAATATTGATTGTGTTAAGGATCTGCTCACAATTAACCAGTTTAGTTATAATAACTGAAAGAAGATAAGGATTCTTGATGTCCATATTAGCTCTCCTTCCTTGATAAGCAGTGGATCTATACTTTCGCACTTTCCCTCATCCTTCTCTTTCCTTCGTCTTTCTCTTTTTATGTGGAAGAGGAGGATATGACCTTAGGCAAGCAGCTGGCTCCATGGCAGAGTTCACTCAGCTACTAGGTATTGCCCCCAAGTGATTATTCAGGAGTTTGTTTCAACAGTATATAATCCAGCAGCAAAAGCAGAATTCCTTCTGGCTAGATAAATTCCATCTGCAACATTTTCTGAAATTCAGATGCTTCTCCAATACTCCACAACATTGGAACTTCTGCTACCACAGTCACAGAGCTTCAGTCACTATATGGATGCATTCTGAGGAGAATTTAACCTTTGTTCTTACAGACATAGATTTTTGCAGTTAAGCGGCTCTCTTAAATGTTCTGCTTTCAGACATTTCAAAAGAGTTTGAGCTAAATCATCTGCTATGTAATACTTCTATGAATACTGCATATGATCTTACTACTCATTAGTTACACTGTATAGTGATATTGGGTTAGTGGAATGTTTATGATATGCCTATATACTGCTTTAGTTCAAAAAACTGTTGTCAGGAAGAAAATAAGTTCCAGATAAAAACAACCCAGGACACACTTGAAATGGGGAAAGCTATTTGCTTCAAAGTTCCTAAATTCTGTCTCCAACAAAGTTGCAAGCTTTGCTTTGCCAATGCTAAGAGCTAACAGATCAAAGCTGTATAAACAGTTGAAAAAGTAACTTAAACACTGTGAAGTACAGTGATCAAAAGACTGAGCATGATTTAAGGACACATGCTCCCTGAAGCTGAGAACATGCCTTGTGAGTTAAGGGAACAGATATATGCTACCCAAACCTTAGGGAATTTTACACCTTCCAGAATCTCCATACCTGGAAGACTACACGTGTACACAGTTGTAAAATCTTTTTTTCTCATAAATGCTTTTGTTCAAAATAATGCTTTGTGTTAAGAAAGCTGTCCAGTCGTGGCTACCACTGGCGATAACTCCCAGAGAAAAGTGGTGAACCCAAGTTGGATCTTTTCAGATGGTCATGGTTAATATCAAAGGACCATATAACCCATGGTCCAGTCTGAGAGTGGGAAAACTGCAGAACCACATGCCAAGAGAAGTGAAAGCTCAAGGCTTGAGACCTAGAAGGAGGTGTACCAGAAAAGACAAACAGGGGGTTAGACATGCAGTTAGCCCTGTAATTTCTTTAGTTGCAATAGGGTTTTTTTATGTAGTTTTAGACTCTATTCCAAGTGTATTATATTGTGCTGCAGCTCATTTGTACAGAGTGAAACTAGTTCTGGAAAGGAAAAAGTTAAGACTTACATAGATGTAATTAATAGATGAAAGAGTGATTGTCCCAAGACAGATCATGAACAACTTGTGTAGCATCTTTGGATCCTCACTGAAATCGTGTTCATACACAAATGAACGATGTTAAGAACCCTTTCTCCTGGTGAATTGTACCGTACTTTGTGGAATCATTGAGGAACTCTGTGAAAATGTTTCTTAACTAGGTTGGAAAGCGTTAACTAGCCAGGTTAAAATGCCATTAAAAATGTCATGTACCAGTTATCATTTATCACAAAAAGTGAAAGCTTAGGAAACTATTTTCCCAAATGAATAGAAATCACATTATAACATTATAGCTACTACCTCTATTCTGCATATCTTGCTTTTAAGCTCTTAATGTAAAGTGTGACAGTTATATAGCTGCCTAATTAACTTGACTATTGTCTGCTAAAAATACCTTCTATCTTAGCTCTCCTTCTGTGCGACTAGCATAACGTTAATTTAATGGAAAGGTCACATTATACTACAAGGAATGTAGTGACATTCTATTATGTCCCTTTCCCCCCTGCTTCCTTTCCCCCCCCACTTTATATTTGTGCATTCAACACACTTTCTAAATGCATTTCATGAATAATGAGAAACTACACCAGCCATGAAAAACACTGCTTTCCACTGCTTGAAATTTAACGCACATCACTCTATCATTTAAAAAGAAGTGAAATAACACCAGTCTGATTTTACAGAAATGTTTTCTATATGTCAAAACCCAGACTTCATATATTGTTTCTTTCACTATTAAACACCTTTGTCCAGTAAGTCTGCATCAGGAAATATTTTAATTTAAATGGCACTTGCAAGCTTTCAGGATTGAAATTAACGTATCTTAAAAACTGTTATTTTTGTAAATATGATGACGATGATGCCTGCAACAATCTTTCTCCACTCTGAAGTACTCAAGGATATTACCATGGTGTACTGGCTAAATTTCAATGTGGATAATTAAGTTTTGACCATTTAAATACCCTCTACTGTTTCAACTGGATCCATTATTCTTTGTCAGTTTCCAACTTAAGCTGCCAATGGATTTTTCAGCCTACTGTTAACAAGAGGTAGCTGTCATGATCTCTGTGTGCAGTTTCTAAACTGCTCTCATGCCTCTTTTAGGGTGAAAGGTAGTATTTAAATCATATATGTATATGCATACATAAATAAACGTGTGTCTGTCTGTGAGTCTGTTTGTTCAAGAACTCCTCCTAAATGGTAGTAGCTAGGGCCACCAAATTGGGTAAGCAGCTTCCTCTTCTCCCCAGGCCAGGTGTTGGTTGTGCCAGGACACCTGGAAGCTCCATGAAAAGGACTGTTTTCCATAACATGTAAAGGGAGGGGCTGCTGTTGGTTGGGACACAATACTGAGAGTGGTCACTGGGGTCACTGCTGCAAAATCCTACCTCAATGCCTCATCATGGTGCAGCGGTGACCCTGGCCGTCTGACAGCTATGCTAGCAGGGCGTATGCCCTGATAGGTCTAACCATGCTACAAACGTGTCAGACTATCCAATCCAAGAAGGGGATTGCTTTCTCAGTTTTTCCCTCTCCTTAGAGGTTGGAGGCTAGCTAAGTTTGAGAAGGTACGCATGCCTGCTCACCTAGCCAGTGGGATGGCTTGAAGTCAATGGCTAAAACAACACGAGTAAATGAGTTTTAGTCCCCTGAGTATCATCGAATCATTCTACAGTGGCAGAGTGGAAATTGACCGACGAGAAGCTGACAAAAATTTCAGGTGCTAGGCCAACATGGAAAAGGACAACCCTCTCTGTGTGTACTTACAATTGTAGATTGATGGTGAGGGAGGAAACGTTAAACCATTTGATGGAGGAAAAGAAAAGGAGAAGATGTGACATCCTCAGTGTCTGCGAAACCTGATGAAAGACGGAGCTGGAAGTCAACTGGAAGGATGGAAGCACTGTGAGGCTCAGAAAGGTAGATGGTGCTAGAAGCGTTGGGGGAGTCGGATTTATCGTCAGTAAGGAATGGTCTTTGAAAGTTATATTATGCCAGCTAATATCATCACATATTGGTGTATTTCATCTTCAGATAGAGTCAAAGGTTACCCTCAAGGTCATCCAGGCCTATGCCCCCACAAGTGCGAGTGAGGATGAAGAAGTGGAAGAATTCTACCAAGAGCTTGAAAGAGCCCTCGCGCAAAAGTCCACTTACACTGTCATGATGGGAGACTTTAACACCAAGGTTGGACAAGGGAAAGCTGATGAAAAGTTCATAGGGAGTTACAGCAGTAGTGAAAGGAATGGAAGAGGAGAAAGGTTAGCAGCGATGGCAGAAATGAAAGGACTGTACATGGCAAACACCTGGTATAAAAAGATTGCAAGAAGGTGGACATGGATCGCACCAAACGCG
This sequence comes from Pelodiscus sinensis, assembly GCF_049634645.1. Lineage (NCBI taxonomy): Eukaryota > Metazoa > Chordata > Testudines > Trionychidae > Pelodiscus > Pelodiscus sinensis. Next base: position 9,998,542 of record NC_134725.1, read on the forward strand.
AAGAGCCAGCATGAAATCGACTATATTTTAGTCCATAAAAGGTACATCGTTCAAGATGTCTCTGTGGTGCAGCCTTTCAGCATCGGCAGTGACCATCAATTGCTTAGAGCAAAGTTGATTTTCGACAACGTGGTGGAAAAGAAGGCGTTACAGATGGCAAATAGGAAAGAGTGGCCGAAGACATTCGATGAAGCAAAGCTGAAGAAAGCGATTTCTGAGTTTGACTGGAGCCAGACGGAAAAGTGTGATGAGGACTATAATATCTTTGTTGACAAGCTGAGATGTTGCTTAAAAGCAGCTGAAATTGAAAAGTCGAAGAAAGTGAAGGGAAGAATCTCGAAGGAAATGAAAAGCCTGCTGGAGAAGTGGAGAAACATGAAAAGGAGCTCGGATAACAACTTTGAGTACTCCATTCTGCGCAAGCTTATACAGCAAATGCTGAAGGATGACTTTGAGAACTTCCAGAAAGAAAATCTCCTCAAAATAGCTGAATCACACAAAAGCTTCAGGAGATGCAAGCGGGAATTGACGCAGTATAGACTGAGCGTAACAGCATTGAAGAACAAGGATGGAGAGACAGTAATCAACAGAGCAGGGATGGAGGAGGTCTGTAAGGACTTCTATACAGAACTATTCAAATCAAGAATCAATGTCCCTCTCCCAATGCTCCAAGAGTCAGAAGAACGTGTCCCCCCAATAATCATCAGTGAAATCCAAAGCGCACTATACCAGATGAAAAAGGGAAACGCTCCAGGCAAAGATGGAATAACATCAGAAATGATTTCTGCAGGAGGTGAAAAACTTTGGAAGGCCCTCGCTTTAAGATTCAGTCGATATCTTGAAGAAGGAAAAATACCATCAAGCTGGAAGGAGTCGAATACCATCTTGCTGCATAAGAAGGGTGATGGAGAAAATCTTAAGAATTACCTCCCTATATGCCTACTCTCATATTTACAAGCTCTTTACAAAGGTGGTAACAAACCGACTTTCACAGAGCCAGGATGAACAACAGCCGAGAGAGCAGGCAGGGTTTCGAAGAAATTTCAGCACAGTCGACCATATATTTGCCCTTAGCCAGCTCCTAGAAAGAGCAAGGGAACACAAACTTCTGCTGTGCATTGCTTTCATTGACTATGAAAAGGCCTTCAATAGCGTTGAGTTCAATGCAATATTAAAGGCGCTCGCAGAGCAGAGCATTAACACGCAATACATCAATTTGTTGAAGGAAGCAAATACTGGATGTACAACAGCTATTACTAGCCTCGAAACTCCCCTCCATATCCCAATAGAGAAAGGCATGAAGCAAGGAGATATGATTTCACCAAAACTACTCACTGCATGCCTCGAAATGGTTATGAACAAGATCAGTTGGAGGAGTGGTGTCAACATAAATGGAGAACGATTATCCCACCTCAGATTCGTGGACGACATTGTATTAATTGCCAAAAGCACCAACCAATTGAAGAGCATGCTACAAAGACTTGACATGAAAAGCAGTCAGGTCAGTCTGAAAATGAACGGGTGCAAAACGAAATACATGTGATCAGACGTCTTACGAAAAGCCCGAATAAATGATAACAGGAGAAGAAATCAAAGAAGTGGAACAATACATATATTTGGGCCAAGAAGTTAATAAGTGCCAAGACCTTAATGGAGAACTCTCACGAAGGATTCAGGCAGGATAGTGTGCATTCAATTCTATCAAGGATGTCCTCAAAGGAAAAATCAATAAGACCGCACATACAAATATCTTCAATTCAACAGTGCTGCCAGACATGTTATATGGCAGCGAAACATGGGCACTGATGAAGAGAGAAGAACAGCGACTATTGGTAGCTGAAAGGGCAACGGAGCGAGCTACATTGAGAATTTCCCTTCTGGATCGTATTCCAAATGAAATGATTAGAGAATGCAGCGTCATGAAAGATACTATCATGGAAAGCAGACATAACAAAATGCAATGGGCAGACCACACAGCACAGCTCACAGACAATAGGTGGACCGCAACTATTGCTGAGTGGTACCCGCGAGAACAGAAAAGACTACCCGGTGAGCCTCCAAGAAGATGGGAAGATGATATTGTTAAACATTTTGGACAAACGTGGAGAAGAAAGGCAAGAGTGCAAGAAGAATGGTGGACATGTTGTGATCGGCGCAGTCTTAACGACAGCTGAAGATTGATTGATCCAAGTGATCCAGGTCATTGGGAGCAACAAGCCTTTAGGGAAGAAATATCTTGCAAAGTGTCCACTTGGGGCAGCCATAACACCAAGAAAGCAGTCAGAAGGGCTGGGGCTCTGTCATCTTGCCTTCCAGCACTGGTAAGTGACAGAGATGCAGCCGTGTTAGTCTGGTCTAGCTGAAACAAAAAACAGGATTATGGGTACACGATGGGGGCAAAGGGTTTGTGTTATGTAGGTTAAGGGGTAGGAGTGGGGGGCACAAGATTGAGAAGAGAGGGACTGGAGTACCTGCGTGACTCCTAGCCAGCAGCCCAGCATGTTTCTGAGGCAACCTCCCTGTCTGCTCTGCCCCTGTGCAGGCTGCAGGGGTCCTGTGCATGTGTGAATAACTACGAGGGGAGGTGGCGTGGTGCTTTTCTAACAGGCAGCTCCCATTGGCCAGAAATCAATAGGATTGTGCTGCGGGCAGAGGCAGCTCATGAAGCCTTCCCACCATCCCTTCTGGGCTCACAACTGTGGAAGAGAAATGGCTGTGGCAGCTGCTTTTCTGAGTAGTGTGCAGGTGAGGCAAGGTAAGTGGGGAGCCTCCTTGGGACTCCACGGGCCAGATCCGGTGGCTTGGTTGGCTGGATATGGCCCGGAGGCCATATTTTGCCCAGCCCTGTCCCTGAGTCTGATCGTCCCTTCTAGCAGGGACCTATCTGGCCAGCAAGTTGTAACCAGGCTTCTCTCTAATTAGGGGAAGCTGGGCTTTGCTGTTCTTCTGGGTCAGCCCTGAAGTGGGCTCAGACTCCTCTTTTTAATTCTCCTTTCCACACCTAATGTTTGCTGTAGCCAAGTGTAGCAGGACCAATTTGGTCCACAGGCCTTTCTTAAATATCTTAGGGTATGTCTACACTATCCCACTAGTTCGAACTAGGAGGGTAATGTAGGCATACATTGCAAATGAAGCCTGGGATTTGAATTTCCCGGGCTTCATTTGCATAAGTGGGGAGCCGCCATTTTTAAAACCCCGCTGGTTCGAACCCCGTGCAGCGCGGCTACACGGGGCTCGAACTAGGTAGTTCGGACTAGGCTTCCGAGGTGTACCGGTAGTTCGGAATAGGAAGCCTAGTCCGAACTACCTAGTTCGAGCCCCGTGTAGCCGCGCTGCACGGGGTTCGAACCAGCGGGGTTTTAAAAATGGCGGCTCACCGCTTATGCAAATGAAGCCTGGGAAATTCAAATCCCGGGCTTCATTTGCAAGTGCGGTATGCCTACATTACCCTCCTAGTTCGAACTAGCGGGGTAGTGTAGACATACCCTTATTGTCAGTGTGAGGCCTGTCTACCCCATTGCATCCCATTAAATCCTGTTAATTGAATCTGGGGTAAATATGGTTTAATGAAGGAATGAGAAAATTTGAACCATCAGCAATTAAATTCTTCATAAGAAATATCTTAATGGTTGGATGTGGTAAGTATTTAAAAGGTTGTTACAAGGAGGAGGGAAAAAAGCTATTCTCCTTAACCTCTGATGATAAGACAAGAAGCAATAGGCTTAAATAGCAGAAAGGAAGATTTAGACTGGCCATTAGGAAAAACTTCCTAACTGTCAAGGTGGTTAAACACTGGAATAAATTGCTGAGGGACAGAGTGAAATCTCCATCACTGGAGATTTTAAGAGGTTAGACCAGTGGTCTCCAACCTTTTTACACCCAAGATCACTTTTTAAGTCTCAGAACAGGCGAAGATCTACTGCCCCACCTCTTCCTTGAAGCCCCGCCTATATTACATGAGGAAATCTAATGTAAATGTGCTGCGCAGGTGCGCAGTTCAGAGAGGGCTCAAGAGCTATTCTTGGAGCCCTTGAGATCTACCGGTAGATCGCGATCTACTGGTTGGTGACCATGGGGTTAGACAAACACCTGTCAGGGATGGTCTAGATCAGGGTTCTCAAATTCCTGGCCTGCACATTTGGCAGGCACACTTGCTGTGCTTCCTTATGGCTCTTGCCACTGCAGGGAGTGGGGGAAGGCCCGACTGCTGCTGCCACACTATACCAGGCTCCTCAGTAATCCCCAAAGCCTCATCCTCTGGGGATGGGGTGCCATGACGTTGGGGAAAGGGCAGTGGCAGGAAGGAGTGGAGCTTGGGAAATGGGAGCGGACGCACACACACCCGGCGCACCTGGGCTCCTGGGCTGACTGGGAATGGGGGAGCTTGAGTCCCTCAGTACATAGTGCTTAGTCTTGCCATGAATGCAGTGGATTGGACTTGATAGTCTCTCAAGGTTCATTCCAATTCTAAGTAAGACTGTGTGAGAAACTCACTGGTTTCACAGAAAACATGCAGTTTTTGTGGAATGAATCTCTGTGAGGTAGCTCTGCATGTTTGTTACCATTCAGAAGTCTCAAATTTGAACCCACAGGTTGCACTGCAAGTCAGCTGAAATAGCAGAGTTTCATTTCATTTCATTGCAAAACCATGTGAAACCATTAATGATTTGATGCAAAATCATGAACTAGCTCAGATTTGCTCTAAAGATTTAGAAACCTTCATGAACTTTTTGATGAATGTGCTCAGAGTTTTACATTTATAACAAATGAGGCAAATCAGGCAAGCTGTATTAAACCATTTAGTTCCAAGACTTATTTTGGATAAGAAAGTGTTATTATTACACTTGCTAAAAATATAAAAAAAACTGTTCTAACAGCATTTTTCTCACCATTTCTCCTTCTTTCTCAAAAAAGTTACTATTTGACAAAATTCTCCCAGCTTTGATAGCAAATGTCATTCTAGTTCCCAACTGTGGCAGCAGAGCAAGGGGTATTGCCAATAGATGGAACAGTCTGTTCCTTTTACCATGTATCATTGGCTGTGTCTAGACTACACCTCTTTGTTGACAGAGAGATGTACATTACGCATGTCGAAATTGCTAATGAAGCAGGGATTAAGTATCCTGTGCTTCATTAACATAAAAAAGCCGCCGCTTTTTTTTTAAATGGAGCTTTTTCAAAGGGGGGGAAAATGGCAATCTAGATGCGGATCTGTTGAAAATAAACCCTTTTCGACAGATCCTGTATTCCTCAAAAAATGAGGTTTACAGGATCTGTTGAAAAAGGGTTTATTTTTTACAAAGCCGCGTCTAGACTGCCGTTTTTTTAGAAAAAGCTCCGTTTTGAAAAAAGTGACGGCCATGTTTATGCTCATGAAGTGCGGGATATTTAAATCCCTGCTTCATTAGCAGTTTCGATGTGCTTGATTTGCATCCCTCTGTCGACAGAGGGATGCAGTCTAGATGGTAGTCTTTGAAAGAATTTTTAAGGCACTGCTTAGGAGAAGCAGATACTAAACCGATTAAAATCTAACGCTTTGAAAATTCATTGCAAAGTGCCACCTTTGTAATGTGTTTCTTTCCTGGCTCAAGCATGATATTCCAGATAGATTACCAAAGCTGAGTAAGCAATGCAATTCACAGTAAGAACAATTCAAGCTGTAATCAGGCAAGTATAATATAGCACGACTGTTCTAGCAGGTTGATTTTGGCAAGTTTACTAAGACCTTAATAACAATGCATTATTACATTTGATTTGCTTCCCTTAATTCATTCTGGAAGCAGCCTTTAGGAATAGAAATTGAACTTCTAAAATTGGTTAGATTGTTTTGAATTTAATAGCATGGGGATTGTATGGACTCAACTGGATAGTTGTTGTTCCAGAAAGATAGCAAACTAATTTACTAATCATAAAGTCTTTACTTTATGGAGCATCTTCTATTCTCAAGTAGTTATAGTAAAGTTAGAATTACCACCTAAAGTCTAATATTTGTATTCAGAAGGAAAGCAACCATTTTAACCAAATGAGGACAATGGTATATTCTAAGAATATTATTTTGGAGCATGACTTATTTCTAGTCTATGTTTCTACAACTGTGGTTTAAATGTTCTGAATATTGTTGCCAACTCTGAACTTTACATTTTAAAGCAGAAAGTAGCTACTTAGGAAGGTGTACTGCAGAAAGGGATCCAGGGGTCAAGACCAGAAGTTAATTATGACTTGACAACGTTGCCAAAAAGCAAGTGTGACACTGTTGCCTAAAAGCAAGCATCATTCTGGGGTATATTAGAAGAAGTGTTGTAAGCAGGCCATGAGAAGAAATTCTCCCGCTCTATTCTGTGCTGATTATGCTTCAACTGGAGTATTGTATTGAGGCTATATCTTTGGGTGTGGACAAATTGAAAAAAGTCCAGAAAAGAGCAGCAGCAATAATTAAAGGTCTAGAGAACATAACCTCTGAGAGAAGACTGAAATAGCAGGTTTTGTTTACTCTGGAAAAGAGAAGAGAGAGGATACATAAGAGGGCCACAAACATGATTAGAGGGTTGGAGCACATGACTCGTGAGGAGAGGCTGAGAGTTTTGGGTTTGTTTAGTCTGCAGAAGAGAAGAGTTGTAGGGAATTTGATAGCAGCCTTCAACTACCTGAAGGAGGGTTCTAAAGAGGATGGAGACAAGCTGTTCTCAGTGGTGACAGATGACAGAGGGAGGAGCAATGGTATCAGGCTGCAGTCGGAGAGGTCTAGATTGGATATTAGGAAAAACTATTTCACTAGGAGGCAGCATTCCCTCTAAGATTTTCCCAACTCACGAGCAAAGAGAGTTCTGGATTGTGTACCACTACTGAGGTCATGTGTGCTGGTTTGGATGTGTGCCACCATGGCACCCAATTTATTAACAATTTATGGCACACATTCTCGGCCACCGGAGCAGAACCCATCCCCTCCCCCGCCGTGTGGCATATCCTGTTTCTGGCTGCCAGAGCAGACTCCTCCCCCACCCATGCGGTAGGTGCCATTCCCAGTTCTGGATACCAGAGCAGGCATCCCCTCCCCTCCCCCGCCATGTGGCTGCAGAAGGTCCCACTCCTAGCGGTTCCCTCACCACATCATCTCAGACTGCCCTGCCCGACGGAGCAGCTGCCTGCCATGCAAGTACAGCTGTATGGCAATCCAGAGACGGTGAACAGGGGAAGATTTTTTTGTGCACAGTCATGCACCTTACAGGAACTATGCTAGGAGGGTGGTGAAGCACCGGAACGACTTATTTAGGGAGATGGTGGAATCTCAATCCCTAGAAGTTTTTAAGTCCTGACTTGACAAAACTCTGTCTGAGATAATCTAGTTGGGACTGATCCTGCCTTTAGCAGGGGTTTTGACTCAATGACCTTTGGAGATCTCTTCCAACCTTATGATTCTATGACATGAACAGCTTTCAAATACCTAAATAGTTGTTACAAGGAGGAGGGAGAAAAAATATTCTCCTTAATGTCTGATGATAATACAAGAAAAAATGGGCTTAAATTGCAGCAAGGTCAGACATTAGGAAAATTTTCCCAACTGCCAAGATTAACCATTGGAATAAATTGCATAAGAAAGTTGTAAAAATTTCCAGTGATGGAGACTCGAGGGCTGCGTCTACACTGGTGCGATCTTGTGCAAAAGCAGCCACTTTTGCGCCAAAACTTGCTGTCTCTCTACACTGGCCACGAGTTCTTGTGCAAGAACACTGATGTTCTAATGTATGAAATCAGCGCTTCTTGCGCAAGAACTATGATGCTCCTGCTCAGAACTATGATGCTTCTGTTCTTGTACAAGAGGCCAGTGTAGACAGGCAACATGAATTTCTTGCGCAAGAAAGCCCGATGGTTAAAATGGCCATCAGAGCTTTCTTGCGCAAGAGAGCGTCTACACTGGCAAGGATGCTTTTGACCAAAAGCACATCTCTTGCACAAAGGCACATGCCAGTGTAGAAACTATTGCTTCAACACCAGTATAGACACTCTCTTCTGGAACACAAGAACTCTTCCGCAAAAGAGTTCTTATGCAAAATCATGCCAGTGTAGACGTAGCCTAAGGGCAAGTTAGACAAACACCTGTAAAGGATGGTCTAGCTAGATGATGCTTGGTCCTGACATAAGCACAGAGGACTGGACTTGCTGATCTCTTGAGGTTCCTTCCAGTTGTATGATTCTATGTTCTGGTCAAGTAAGCAAGAGCTGGGAATCTGGAAATTCTCAGTGCTAATCCCAGGCTTGTCATTAACTTATTGAATGGCTTTGGGAAAGACACTTTACTTCTCTGATTCATTTTCCTTTTGTGTAAAAATGGAGATAACATTTGCTTAAGGTTCTGAGGATTAGTTAATGCTTACAAAGCAATTAATATGAAAAGTGCTGAGTATTGTGACTAATAATCATAATAAATCTAGGTACTTTACCTTTCAGAGATTGACACTCCTCTTCTATAATTACTTCAAACAGCTGAGAATTTGTAATGGATACATAACCAAAAACAATGAACACTGCAGCTGCCAGTTAAATCATACATATGGAGCAATGGAAACAGAAGGATTTGGAATGGGTTCCATATAAAGAAAGATTAAAAAGACTTGGACTTTTCAGCTTAGAAAAAAAGAGACTACGGGGGATATAATAGAGATCTATAAAATCATGACTGGTATGGAAAAAGTGAATAAGGAAAAGTTATTTACTTATTCACACAATATAAGAAGTAGGGGTCACAAATTAAATTAATAGGCAGCAGGTTTAAAATAAAGGAAGTTTTTCTTCACTTCGTACAGTCAACCTGTGGAACTCCTTGCCAGAGGATGCGGTGAAGGCTAGGACTCCCCTCCAAGCTAGGAAGTTACACACAAATAAACTACTTTGAAATAAAGTTATTTAGGTTCCTCAAATGGTAGGAACTGCCAAATTTATGGTTACAACTTTAAACCTGCTGTGTTCTGTATAAGTATGATGACACCATCACCCCTCCCCCCCATTTTTTATGAAAACAGGCTTACAAATATGCATAACTTAAAGATGCTTTATGCAAAATATATCACGTAACATGTCAATTTTAAAGTTACAGGTTTGCTGAATCTGTATATTTTATTCTTGTGCATGTATCATTCTTGTATATGAAGTTAGAAATATGAAGTGTGAATATGATTTTAATTCTAAATATGCTAATGAGGGCCATTAGAGATACTTTAGGATCTTTAAAAGTGGCGAGGAGTCCTGTGGCACCTTATAGACTAACCGAAGTGTTGGAGCATAAGCTTTCGTGGGCAAAGACCCATTTCGTCTTTGTGATCTTTATGACTTTAGGATCTTTATGACTCAGTTCTATTCAAACCAACCACAAGTGAATGGTTTTATTTTTCTTGAAAGCCCACACTGTGGTTGGTCCCAGAAAGATATGTGACCATGCCAACTGGTACTGGAATCCATCTTGTATTTGGTATTTTTCCTTGGGACTGGGGAGTGCTAAACAAAGGGTTCCCACCCTGGGGGAAAGTCTATTTAAGGAATGGAAAGGAATCAGTCTTTGTTTTCACCTGGCTTTTAAAACTACCATGCCCAACCCAAGAGGATACACATGAAGGAGCCTGAAAAAACATGAACTCTAAAAAACTCTGAAAAGCTGTAGACCCAGGCCAGGATAAAGATCAGTTTCAACTTGAAGAATATTACCTAAGATAAGATCAACTATTTAGGGTAAGAATTTGCATGTAACAAGTTTCTTAGTATATTAGAATTAACTGGAGTTTTTTGTTTATTTTGGCTTAGTAATGTACTTTGATCTGATTGATTTCATTTGTATCCACCTAAATCCTACTTTTTATACTTATTATGAAGCCCAGTATAAATAACTATTACTTGTGGGGGAGGGAACAACCACTGTGCATATCTCTCTTTCATTGATGAAGAGGAACAACGAATTGTACCATTACTGTTGTCTGCTTTGTGTTCAGTTATCCTTTGTTGCAAAGACTGTCCCGTTTGACGAATATGGCAGAGGGCATTGCTGTCATTTGATGGCTTATATCATATTAGAGGATGTGCAGTTGTATGATGTTGTTTCTTATATGCTTAGGTTCTGTGATGGTGTCAATTGTATATATATGTGGACAGAGTGGGCAATAGGATTTATTGAAGAGGTAAGTTCCTGGATGCATCTATTTGAGGTGTGCTGTTGGAAAGTATTTGCTTCAGGCTGAGGGAGTTGTCTGTAGGCATGGATTGGCCTGTCTCTCAAGGCCTATGAGAGTGAGGGATCATTTTCCAGGATATTTTGTCAATGATGTATTGGAGGGTTTTAATCTGTGGACTGTAGGGCTGAGTCTAGACTGGCATGATTTTCCGGAAATGCTTTTAATGGAAAAATTTTCTGTTAAAAGCATTGTCGGAAAAGAGTGTCTAGATTGGCAAGGCCACTTTTCCGCAAAAGCACTTTTTGCGGAAAAGCGTCCGTGCCAATCTAGACGCGCTTTTCCGCAAAAAAGCCCCGATCGCCATTTTCGCGATCGGGGCTTTTTTGCGGAAAACAAATCTGAGCTGTCTACACTGGCCCTTTTGCACAAAAGTTTTGCGCAAAAGGACTTTTGCCTGAATGGGAGCAGCATAGTATTTCCGCAAGAAGCACTTATTTCTTACAGTAGGAAGTTAGTGCTTTTGCGGATATTCAAGCGGACAGTGTAGACAGCTGGCAAGTTTTTCCGGAAAAGCGGCTGATTTTCCAGAAAAACTGGCCAGTCTAGACACAGCCTAGGTGTTGACCAGTGATATTCTGTTATTTTCCATGTTGGGCCTGTCTTGAAGTAGGTGACTTCTGGGTATTTGTCTGGCTTTGTCAATCTGTTTCCTTCCTTCCCCAGGTTGACCTTAAAAGGGTCAAGAGGGTTGACCTTAAGAGCTTTCTCTATGTAAAACTTTTGTACAGAGTAAGACAGATTTATTTGGGGCTTTATGGGTTGGTTTCCTGGGTGCTGAGCCCCTGTAACTGAGCCCTCCCAGGACTAAGCTGGCTGAGTGTCTGTGTTGCTCTGATGGGGAGTAGAAACCTCAACTCTGCTGGGGACCAGAGCTTCTGGATCAGCAGAACAGGGTGGTGGAAAACCCCATAAGGCAGGAAGATAGGTTCAATGGCTTGATCAGTACACTGGGGGCAACCTCAAGGGGATTTCTGTGTCTGTGATGGGTTGGATCGCAATCTTTAATGGCATAATCTATAGTAACTGGTGCCCCAAAATTATGATTTATTACTATTTAAGAATGTCCTGGCATCAAGGCCTGTTAGAAAAATAGCACAGAGGTTTAAAAAAATAAAAGCCCAAGGTTCATGGTTATCTTCAATAATCTGAGCAAACAAGAGTTATTGCAGCCTTTTGCAAGAACATACTGTTGGTTCAACCAAGGAGACTTCTCCTTTCCACTATCTGTGAATAAGTGAATGAATTAAAACCAAACATTCAGATACTATATGATGTGTCAAATATAGTAGTAAAATAGGGAACTTGATAGAATATAATATTATAACTAAAATGGATACAAAAAGAAAGTCAACTATAAGTGATACTGCTTTGGGCAAAATATTATAAACTTTAGTCGGGGTTGCATTCATATTGATTATTTTATTTTAAGTAATAAAGTGAAGAAGGAAGGTTATATTTGCAATCAAGCATGTTTTCACTATCAAGTTGGTGAAATACACTTTTTCTGACAGAGGGTAAGTCTACACTTGCTCCGTAGTTCGAGCTAGGGATGCAAATATAGGAGACCAAAATTGCTAATGAAGTGGAGATTTAAATTTCCCGCACTTCATTAGCATGAACTCGCCGGCATGTTACTCTATTCAACAGCTGATTCAAACCAGGAAGTGTGCGCCGGGACGTGTTAGTTCGACTTGATTCGGACTAACGTTACTCCTCATTTTTTGGGGCTTGGTTCGAACTTACGCGTCCCGGCATGCACTTCCTGGTTCAAATTAGCTGTTGAGCGGAGTAACGTGCCAGCAAGATCATGCTAATGAAGCACGGGATATTTAAATCCCCGCTTCATTAGCAATTTTGGTCACCTACATTTGCATCCCTAGCTCGAACTAGGGAGCAAGTGTAGATGTACCCAGAGGCAATAAATAAAAGGAACTAAAACCAAATACAGTAAAACTCCAATTGTCCAGCATCCAGTGGTCCAGCACTCCCGATAGTCCGGCACCAACTGGAACCCAGAAGTGCTCCAGCAGCTGCTTCAAGAAGTTGTTAGTCACTTACACTACCGCCCGCTGGATCCACAGGTGACAGGCTTGCAATTTATCTTTCCTCTACTGCCTCTGGCGGGGGTGAGTGGGGTGAGGAACGGCGCGGCGAGGGCCAAACCCTCTGCCATTTTGCAGGGAGGCAAAGCCTGCAAGCAGTGGTGGCAGAGAGGGTGTGAGAGGCAGACAGCTGCTTCAAGAAGTTATTAGTCAATTACTCTACCTCTGGCTGGATCTGCGGTAATGTAATTGACTAACAACTTCTTGAAGCAGCTGCCGCCACTTGCAGGCTTTGCCTCCCTGCAAAAAGATGGAGGGTTTGGCCGTTGCTGTGCCGTTCCCTGCCAAGTCCCCACTCCCCCGCCCCCACTAGAGAGAGGCAGTGCGGGTCCCGGCAGACCTGTCACAACCCCCCGCTGGAGTACCTCCTTATAGTCCAGCGTATCCGATAATCTGGCACCACCTGGGTCCCAAAGGTGTCGGATTATCGGAAGTCTACTGTATCATGTTTATAAGGACACTTGGTCACAAAATGAAGTAATCAGAGGTGTAAGGCTATGTCTACACTATGAGTTTTTGCCAGAAGAGGCAATGCAAACAAAGCGCTGATTAGCATTTTGTGATGCTTCATTTACATAATCTTAGGCATAAGGATCTTGCACAAAAAGGGGTTTTTGCACAAAATGGCCACAGCCACACTGCTTGCTTTTATGCAAAAACAGCTCGGAATAGTTATGCAAATGCCACGTAACAAAATGCTAATCAGCGCTTCGTTTGCATTGCCTCTTTCGGCAAAAACCTGTAGTATGGACATAGCCTAATTGTTCGGTTAAAATTGAAGACTCTGCCCTGCTATGCATACCAAAATCTCGTTTTTAAAACTAGAACAGAAATGGAAGATTTATACAGTTGTTCCATCCTGCTGGCAAATAACAGTTCTTGAAATGACTTTTCTTTATATAATAGACCGTTTAAAAAGTTTAAAGACCACCCAGAAAATATGTAGGTACTCTGTATAAATTATATCAACTTTAACCTGACCATTTCAGAAGTCAGCAAAGCATTGATAAAGAAACTACAACCTACCTGAGCATAACCACAAACTTAGTTAAGGAATGCACCGTGGAGAAGTTCTCAAGGTAAAGGAGAAGTGATTGATTATGTGACTCTTGGGGTAAGCTGTGGTCCGTAGTGTATGTGTTTGTGGCGTATTTGCTGCTTGACTGAAAAAGCTACCCTGTGCTCTGTTTGTTTGGAGCACTATGTGCTGAGGCTAGCAGCCTACTAGTCAAGGTTGACAGCTTTTTAACAAAAGAGAGGACTATGCAGCACTTTAAAGACTAACAGGATGGTTTATTAGGTCATGAGCTTTCGTGGGCCAGACCCACTTCCTCAATTCTGGAAGAGAATTGGCATGACCATATATACCAAAGGAATACAATGAAAAAAAAGTGAACACATTATAAAACTGACAAATCAGAACAGAAAGGGGTGAGGGGAAGGGCTAGTATCTATGGGTATGTCTACACTACAAAGTTAGTTCGAACTAACGGATGTTAGTTCGAACTAACTTTGATAGGCGCTACACTAGCGCTCCATTAGTTCGAACTTAATTCGAACTAACGGAGCGCTTAGTTCGAACTAGGTAAACCTCATTCTACGAGGATTAAGCCTAGTTCGAACTAGCTAGTTCGAATTAAGGGCTGTGTAGACCCTTAATTTGAACTAGTGGGAGGCTAATGCTTCCCAGGTTTCCCTGGTGGCCACTCTGGCCAACACCAGGGAAACTCTATTGCCCCCCTCCCGGCCCCAGAGCCCTTAAAGGGCCACGGGCTGGCTACACAGTTTGTGCCAGTTGCAAGGCTGCCAGCACCCGTGCCAGCAGACCCTGCACCTGCCACACCATGAGCCAGCCACCCGAGGACACCCAGCCCCCCACTGCTCCCCAGGACCAGCCTGGCGGCTCCCAGGAGCCTGCCCGGGGGCGCAAAAGGCGGGCACCCGCTTGGTCAAGTGCGGAGATCGTGGACCTCATCGAGGTTTGGGGGGAAGCCTCCAATGTCCACGATCTCCGCACTAGCCACAGGAACGCGGCCGTCTATGGCCGCATGGCTGCCAGCCTGGCCGCCAGGGGCCACCAGCACAGCCGGGAGCAGGTGCGCTGCAAGATTAAAGATCTGCGGCAGTCCTACTCCCGGTCCTGCCAGCCAGGGGCCGACCCGGAGGCCTGCCCCCACTTCCACGCCCTGGACCGCCTCCTGGGGGCTCATGCCGTCCCTGCCCCCTGGGACGTGATAGACCCCGGGGCAGAGGGCCCGCTCCAGGAGACGGAGGAGGAGGAGGAGGGCTCTGAGAGCCCGGAGCCTGCTGCCAGCCTGCCCGGGACCCAGGACCTCCGAGGCACCCCACAGAGCCGCTCGCCTGTGTCGTCTGAGGCCGGGGAGGCGTCCACATGTGAGTACCATCGTGTTCCCCTTATGTGTATGGGGGGCTGGGGCGAGAGGGAGCCCCGGGACCGTGCGCCTGGGCCTTGCCCACCAAGGAGCAGCAGCTGGGGATCCTGCAGGGGCCCTGGCCTTACAGAGGGGAGCTGGGTTTCACACACCTGGGCCCCTGGGGTAATTGACTGCTGGTCTTGTTGCACCACAGACGCAGCACATGGGCCTGCAGGGTGCACCACACCGCCTGCAGCAGCTGCCCGTGCCCGGGAAAGCAGGAGAGCCAGGAATGAGGAGGAGTACCAAAGGCGGCACCTCCGCTTCATGGATCACCAGCTCCGCACCCAGGACCACTGGGTCCAGGAGGACCTGAGGCTGCGCCGGAGAAGTCTGGAGGCCCTGAAGGAGCAGGGCCGTGCCCTGCGAGGCCACCTCCAGAGCCTGCTCGACCGCTTCCCATTTCCTCCTCCCCCTGCTCCTCCTGCTCCCGCTGCTCCTCCTGCTCCCCCTGCTCCTCCTGCTCCCGCTCCTGCTTCCGCTCCTGCTTCCTCCACACCCCCTGTCCCTCCTGCCCCCCCCCCCCAACAACCATTTCCCACCGACGTCCCCAGACCCGCAGTGTGGCGAGACGGGAGAGGCAGCCGGACTCCCACCACTGAGTTTTCCTTTCCCTTCCTCCCTTCCCTCCCCTTCCAGCTCCCTCGTCCCAGGTTTCCCCCTCCCCTCTCCCACCCTCCCCCCTCCCTCCTCCCACCCCACTTATGTTAAATAAACATACGTTTTTGTTTGAAAAACAGGTGTCTTTATTTTACAGTAGGTAGGGAGGGGAAAGGGGAAGAGGGGTAGGGTGGAAGAAGGCCCCAGTGGGGCATGCAGGGAGAGGTCAGTCCTCCTCCTCCACCAGGAAGCTCTCCCGCAGGGCTTCCTGGATCCGGACGGCCCCCCGCTGGGCTTCCCAGATGGCGGCGGTGCGGGGCTGACCGTAGTGTCCAGCCATGCGGTCAGCCTCAGACATCCAGGCTGGCAGGAAAGCTTCCCCCTTTCGCTCACACAAATTGTGGAGCACACAACATGCTGCCACCACGGGAGGGATGTTGTGCTCAGCCAGGTCCAGACGGGTGAGGAGGCATTGAAAGCGGGCTTTCAGTCGCCCGAAGGCCCCCTCCACGACAATGCGGGCCCTGGTCAGCCTGGCATTGAAGGCCTGGCAGGAGGGATTGAGGTGCCCCGTGTAGGGCTTCATCAGCCACGGCTGCAGTGGGTAGGCGGCATCCCCCACCAGGCACACGGGCATGTCCACGTCCCCGACCCTGATGTGGCGGTTGGGGAAGAAGGTCCCGGCCTGCAGCCGCTGGCACACGGAGGAGTTGCGGTACACCCGGGCGTCGTGTGCTTTGCCGGACCAGCCCACATTAATGTCCGTGAACTGGCCCCGGTGGTCACACATGGCCTGCAGGATCACGGAGAAGTACCCCTTGCGGTTGACGTACCGGGACGGCTGGTGTTCCAGGGCACGGATGGGGATGTGTGTCCCGTCGATGGCCCCCCCGCAGTTGGAGAAGCTGAGGGCGCCGAAGCCCCGGATGACAGCATCCGGGTCGGCGAGGCGGACCACCCTGCGGAGCAGCACCCGGTTGATGGTCTTGACCACCTGCGGAGAGAGACACAGCAAAGCGCCAATCAGTGGGGCGCCCAGGTGGCTGGGAGTGTTTGTGCCCTGGCAGTGCCCCGCGCCCCACTCCCGGTAGCAATCCCCCTGGCGGCGTGTAGTACGGCCGGGACAGCCCGACCCCTCCGGTGCGGGGCGCTTTTGCCTCCTCCCGCCCCCCCTTTGTCCCTGGGGCGGCCCATCCCCTCCTCGCAGCCCCCCTCCCCCCCGGCTCGGTGGCCGACGAGTGCCATACCTGCATGAGCACCGCTCCGACGGTGGATCTCCCCATGCCGAACTGGTTCCCGACGGATCGGTAGCTGTCTGGCGTGGAGAGCTTCCAGAGGGCGATGGCCACCCGCTTCTGGAGGGGGATGGCGGGCCTCATGCGAGTGTCCCTTCTGCGCAGGGCAGGGGCGAGCC
Organism: Pelodiscus sinensis; assembly: GCF_049634645.1. Taxonomy (NCBI): domain Eukaryota; kingdom Metazoa; phylum Chordata; order Testudines; family Trionychidae; genus Pelodiscus; species Pelodiscus sinensis. The sequence continues at coordinate 10,015,310 of NC_134725.1, forward strand.
ACTCGCAGAGCTCCAGGAAGGTGTCCCTCCTCATCCTGAAGTTCTGGGTCCACTGTCGGTCCTCCCAGCGCTCCAGGACGATGCGGTCCCACCAGTCGGTGCTGGTGTCCAGACGCCAGACACGGCGGGGCACGCTGGTGCCGGGGCGCCGCCGCGGCTCCTCCACGGCCCCCAGGGCGGCCAGGCGGAGAGGCAGGGGGCTGACGTGCACCAGTAGGTGCCAGGCAGCCTCGAGCCATTGGTGGGAGGCTTGCAGCAGCAAGTCCAGAAAGTGCACCAGAAGGTGCAGGGCGAGCTGTGGCTCCATGTTGCCACCTGCGGCGGCCCCCCCGAAGGGAAGCACCGACACAGACGGGCACAGAGACCAACGCTTTGCTGTCCCTCGGCGAGGTTGGCAAGCAAGCAGGAAAAGCTGAGAACCGGCTGTCCAGGGGGGTCCCTTTAAGCTCGAGCCTCAGATAGCCTCAGACAGCAGCCACACAAAGCAACTACTGACCTGATGCCCTGCCAGAACCTGTTTCAGCTGCCCTTAAATGCCCCCCTGTGTCCAATCAGTGTGGACGCGCTAGTTCGAATTAGCAAAATGCTAATTCGAACTAGTTTTTAGTTCTAGATGCGCTAGTTCGAATTAGCTTAGTTTGAATTAACTAATTCGAACTAAGTTAGTTCGAATTAGCGCTGTAGTGTAGACATACCCTATGAGATAATGATACTAGGGGTAGAAACATGGGTAGCTGAGTTTGCAAAGTTTGGGAGAACTGTATCCTGACTTGCCTGTCTGGTTGTTGATATGTCAATACTTCTAGATAGAATTATGTTTAATACTGGCACCATGCCAAAAATAAAATCCCTACAAGCTGCATGGAAACTTTTTAAAGACACTATCATATAGGCTCAACTTAAATGTACACATCAAATTAAAAAAGGGTATGTCTACACTACAGTGTTATTCCGAAATATCTTATTTTGAAATAGTTAATTTGAAATAAGTTATTTCGAAATAGCGCATCTACACACAAAATGCATTTCAAAATAGCGTTTTACTATTTCAAAATAGTGTGTCCACACTGAGTGGACTGTGAATCGCATTTAAGGCTGGCCGGAACCAGTTCTGGCAGGGCACCAGGTAAGGACTTACTGTGTGGGGCTGCTGCCTGAGGCTAACTGAGGTCTGTGCTTAAAGGCCTCCTTTCCCCCCCGACAGCCGGTTCTCAGCTTTCCATGCTTGCTTGTCTACCTCGATGAGGGACAGCAAAGCATTTTTGTCTCGGCGTGCTCTGGTTGCCCTCACTTGGGACACCACAGCACTCTGCAACATGAAGCCAGAGCTGTCCCTGGGCGTTCTTGGTGCTTCTCTTGGACGTGTTGCTGCGAACCTGGCTGCACTTGGTGCAGGCTGCCATCCGGGAGGCCCATCAGGGTGCTGTCAGTATCCAGGAGGCCCTGTAGGAAAGCTTCCACCCTGAGGAGCACTAACAGTCTCCCTGGTCTGCCCCACTAGGGGCTTGTGCCTCATTCCCGCCCTCACGTCCTTCCACTTACCCTCCCCCCCAACTCCCCTTCCTGATGTAAAATAAAATACACGTTTTTTCATTAACACTAACTGTCTTTATTTAGCAAAACTGGAGTGGGGGGGGAATGAAACTCTGGTGAGACTGGGGAAAGGAGGTGGGAAAAGGGAGGAGAGAGGGTGGGAGAAAGGAGGGGGAAACCTGGGAGAAGGGAGCTGGAAGGGGGAAGCAAGGGGAACAAGGGGGAGGGGAAGCTCAGGGGTCAGGGTCTTACCAGACCAACTGTCTCCAAGCATCCCGGATACAGGGGCCTCAGCATCCCTAGGGGATGGAGAGGAGATGGAGGGTGAGGAGGATGTGGAGGGAGAAGCGGGAGGGGGAGAAGGGGTGGGAGGAGGAGCGGTATCTGGGGAGGCAGCAGGCACTGGAGTGGCAGGAGGCAGCACACTGCACCAGGGTCTGCAGGTGTTGGCAGATGGCACGGCCCTGGGCAAACTTCTCCCACCGAAGCTCCAGGTCTTCTTGCACCTAGTTCTGGAGGGTGCAGTGCAGGGCTCGCCGTGCCCCCACCTGCTGCTGTCGGTACCCTTCCACTGCACAGGTGGTCCCGTGGAGCCCTCGGGTGCGGGAGCATGTCCCGGGTGGGGTGGTGCGCCCTCTGGAGAAACAAGAAAAGTGGTCAGTTATCCTGGGGACACAGTAGGTGAAACCCAGCCCCCCCATGCAATGTGAGGATGACCGTTCCCTGCACCATCAGAGCCGATGTGCTTGCACTCAGGCCATGTTCGGAATGTTCTGCTATCCCCGGGAGTGGGAGCTTCCCCAAGACTGCACCCATTCCCCTGTGCTGTGTATAGTGTGGGTGAGGTGGTGGTGGGGGGGAGATGTCCCCTGCCTCCGTGTAGAGAGGGAGTCCTTCTGTGTCCCACCCCGGGGTCAGAAGCATGTCATGTCTCTTCACACATGCGTGTGTCTAACAGGCCAAGGCCCCTGTGTGGCAGCCAGCTGGGGCCACGTGCCCAGGGGTGGCATGGCACATGCTCGCACATGCACAGGTTGCTGCATGATCCGTGGTAAGCAAAGCCCATGCACGCAGTCCATGGTCTCCCTACCCACCCCCCAAAAAGGGGACACTGATGGCACTCACATGTTGTTGCCTCCCCAGATGACACTGGTGACGGGTCTGCTGGGATGGCTCGGGGGTCCTGGCTGCATGGCATGCTCCCTCTAGGCTCCTGCAGCTTCTGGCGCTCCTCCTCCATGTTCTGGTCAGGGCCCTCTGCTCCAGGACTGATGACCCCTGGGATGGCACAGACTGTCCTGCCCCCCAGGATGCAGACCATGGCATCAAAATAGGGGCAGATGTCTGCCCCTGTTTGGGAGCTGCCCCTTTTGGCCCTGGCATAGGCCTGCCACAGCTCCTTAATTTTCATGCACACCTGCTCCTGGGTGCACATGTGGCCTTTGGTGGCCAGGCTGTCAGCCATTCGTCTGTAGATGGCCACATTCCTCCATCTAGTGCGGAGATCATGGACGTTGGAGGCATCCCCCTAAAGCCTCAATCAGGTCTATGATTTCCGTACTGGACCAGGAAGGTGCCTGCCTTCTCTGGCCCCTGGCAGGCTCCTGAGAGCTGGGGGACTGGGCCTGGGGAACGTGGGGGATTGGGCCTGGGGAGCAGTGGAGGGCTGGCTGGCACTGGCTGCCTGACTCATGGTAGGGCCACTGGGTCAGGGGCAGTGACTGCTGGCTCTTTGCTGGCAGGCCTGGAGCTGGCACAGGCACTGTGTCTAGAGCCTACCCCTTTAAAGGCTTCAGGGCTGGGGGAGAGGAGAGGAAGTTTTCCTGGTTGTGCCCAGAGTGGCCACGAGGGTACCCTGGGAAAGGCTATTTCAAAATAAGCATCTACACAGCACTTATTTTGAATTAGCTATTTCGAATTTGGCGTTATTCCCCAGAGAATGAGGTTTACCACATTTGAAATAAGTTCTCCGCTATTTTGATTTAATTTTGATATAGGGTTTGGCTGTGTAGACACTAGGAAAGTTATTTCGAAATAACGGCTGTTATTTCAAAATAACTTTGCTGTGTAGACATACCCAAACATAGTAAGAGAACCAAAAAAATGCCACCATGGCTAAAAGATCAATTAATATAAGCACAAGAGACAAAAGGCATAATTTAAATTCTAATAAGGAAAATAGAAAGGATCACAAACTCTGGCAAATGAAGTATAAAAATATAATTAGGCAGGGCAAAAAAGAATTTGATGAATAGCTGGCCAAAGACTCAAAAAGTAATAGCTAAAAATATGTTAAGTACATCAGAAGTAGGAAACCTGCTAAACAAACTGTACAGCCACTGATCAAGATGCTAACAGAGCACTCAAGGATGATAAGTCTATTGTGGAGAAACTAAATGAATTCTTTGCATCAATCTTCATGGCTGAGGATATGAAGGAGATTTCCAGATGAGAGCTATTCTTTTAGTTGACAAGTCTGAGGAACTATCTGGGACTGATATATCATTACAGGAGGTTTTAGAACAAATTGGCCAATTAAACAATAAGTTACCAGAACTAGATGGCATTCACCCAAGAATTCTGAAGGAACTTAAATGTGAAATTGCAAAATTACTAACTGTGGTTTGTAACTTATCCTTTAAACCAGGGGTCTCTAAACTACGGCCCGCGGGCCGGATGCGGCCCGCGAGGCCCTCTCATCCGGCCCGTGGAGACCTTTTTGTCTGGCCCCGCCTTCTTCCGCGTGCCGGCGAGATTATCCCTAAGGCGCTTGAGTCCGAGCATTGGTGTCAGCGGGAGAAACGGATTCGCAGGCGGCTGCGCGAGGCCCCAGCGCGCGCACGGGACAGCAGGTAGCCCAGGTCAGGGACGGCTCCGCGTGCCGCTTGGCCGGGCGGGCGAAAAAGGGGGGTCTTGAAGGCGGGCTCCAGATCAGACCTGGTGGCAGAGGATCGCGGGAGGCTGGACGGAGGGGAGGAAACCCGACGGTGGTTTCTCAGGGGCTAGGAGCGAGGGGCTACTTCTCCGGGGGCGGGGCTGAGGAGCTGGTGCCCATTGCAGGAGGCGGTCTGGTTGCTGTGGCACAGCCTCTGGGTGACGCTGTGCCATGCCTAGCGCGCTGCCCTGGTCCCTGCAGTGCGCCCTGAAGAAACATCCCTCTCCCTTCCACGTCTGGTCTCTCTCATCCACAACCCAGAGCAGCACCGCCCTGCCAGGTATCAGTCTGTGGGAGCGTTGGGCACTGCTTTCCAACTTCCTTTACCAAGTGATAACGTGTCTGCTTTCAAACCAGCTTTTCCCATTAAAATGCATGCCCCTTGTTCCATGGGGCTATGTTACAAATTGTCACCTCATTCCCTGCATGATAGGAGAGCGATCACATCTCTTCAAGTGTGAGTGTCTTAGGCTGAACATATTGCCAGCATTATGTTGCTTACAATTTTCATCACATTGCGCAGGTGGAAATGAGTTCTCAGCAGTTTCCCCGTTCTGGAGCCCCTCCTGCAGGACTAGGACAAGCACCACCCCCAATTTCAAACAGTGATTTCTAAAGCTAGAAATGTCTGCTATTTTGGCATCCAGGAAACAATTTCACCATTCACACTAATACAGGTGTTCATCTGTAGTGTATCAATGTGTTATTAAATAATAACTGAATAAAATAATATTAAATAAATAATTAAAAACAACATCCATTTTTTGATTGTTTTTTATTTGGACCTCAAGTGTGTAGTCGGCCCCCGAATTGCTGTTTGATAGTTAATGCGGCCCTCGGGCAGAAAAGTTTGGAGACCCCTGCTTTAAACCATCTTCTGTGCCAAATGAATGAAAGATCACTAATGTGATGCCAATTTTTAAAAGGGGCTCTTAAGATCATCCTGGCAATTACAGGCCAGTAAATCTAACTTCAGTATCAGGCAAACTGGTTGAAACAATAGTCAAGAACAAAATGGGCAGACATATAGATGAATAAAACAACAAATGATCTGATAGCACTTTATAGACAAAACATGTAGATGGTATCATGAGCTTTCGTGGGCACAACCCACTTCTTCAGATGAATGTAATTTATTAGGGAAGAGTCAAAATGGGTTTTGTAATGGGAAATCATGCCTCGTCAAACTACTGGAATTCTTTCACAGGGTCAACAAACATGTAGACAAGGGGGATCCAGTGGATATAGTATGCTTTAGATTTCCAGAAAGCCTTTGACAGGGTCCCTCACTAAAGGTTCTTAAATAAAGTAAACTGTCATGAGATAAGAGGGAAGGTCCTCTCATGGATTGGTAACTGATTAAATGATAGGAAACAAATGGTAAGAATAAATGGTCACTTTTCAGAATGAAGTGAGACAACTAATGGTGTCCCTCAAGAGCAAGGCTACTCAACATGCAGCCCGGGGGCCACCTCATAAGAGAAATAGAATAAAATGATGTCTCCATCTGCACTTTTGCTTTTTGAAAACAGACACCTAGACGAGAGAAGACTGAGGTGCTTGATTGACCACCTACGAGTCCTCTTGGTGACATCAAGTACCTACCTTGGATGAGCATCTTTAACTCTCTATTTTCCAGCAATCTGGGCCGTCTGCTTGTGCACCAGGAAAAGACTATAGTTATGTCTGTCTTTCAGGCCACCTGTGTTTGCAGCATCAGCTCTATCTGTGAATGATTTCTGAGCTGAAATCTGAAATGTGAGCAAAAATCTGGTGATAAATAACACAGGCTTTCTCTTAGATAACCACTCAAATTAGTCAACTAACCACTTAGTAAGGATGTGTATATGTTTTAAAGATTATGAATGTTACAGCAGATGTTGTTGGTTTGTAAAATGTTCCTATCATGACTTCTGTAATGCAGGTTTAAAACTGAACAAGTTTACAGTTATTAGCTAAGATTGTATACCACTCCACTGTATGTGTGTCTACCACAGCTAATGGTTTCATACTGCCTTTTAACTTCTAGGTGTGTACAGACATACAATGAGACAAGTTTGCAAGCTTTTTGAATTGCACCCAGTCTGTACAGTCTGGCATAAATGTAGGCATTTATGTTAAATTAAAGTGTTAGATCCTGGGGAGATCAGACACTGAGAAATAGGTAGCAATATAGCATTGGAAGGAGACCTTAGGGAATTGGCATGTAAGCAGTTGGCCAAATTTTCAAGTAAATTTTGGACTGTTTTTCCTCTGATTGTGTTAACAGTATTTGAGTTAACAAGCAGTTGACATAAATTAGGCCTTTTTGGGAGATACTCTGTCAAAAATCTAAACAAAGTCACTTTTTCAAGATAGTAATTGTGACTATAAGTTTTAGTAGTCTACTGTGGTTGTGTGTTTTGATTCTGACAATTAGAATGGTTATAGTGACACATTTTCTAGTTTATATTAGCCAAATCATAGTCCAGTACAATTTATATCTTCCTATACTGTAAATTATTAATTGCTGTTGTTAAATAATGTCAACAAGACTCTATAAAAATTAAATTCTACTTGAGTGCTTTCCTTTAGGTAAGCAATCAAAAATAAAAGACCTCTAAGAAAGATGGTATGGGTAATCACTGAAAAATAACCCATGCCAAACACTTTAGCCTGAACCATTTGGTACCATGGGAATGCCCAGCTTACAACACCAACACATAGAAATCTCAGGCCCCCTTACTGTGAAAGTGGTCCTCAGACCCTTCCTGATAGTGACGGCCAACCTATGAGCTCTTCTGACAGCCTGAGTATCTAGCTGTTCAAAGTGTCAAAGTGTGAGCCCAAGCACCATGCCTCAGTGTTCCCCCAACGGGAAAGCACTCCAATGTTACGCTCACAGAAATTATGTAAGCAACAGCATGCGCCCACCATCCTGGGGATTAGGGATATTAAATTGTGGTTAATTAACTAGTTGAGTAGTCGATGGAATTTCCATTGACTACTCAACTAGTCAATGGGCACTTCCACATTCCTCCTTTGAAATGTACAAGAGCCCTGCTAGGGCTCTTGTACATTTCAAAGGAGGAATTCAGAACTCTCTGTACATCCTGGGGCCAGTGGGAATACCCAATGACTCCAGGCTCCATGGTGCTTCAGCATTTTAAAAGGGGCAGTGTTGCACAGCTGAGCCACAGATTAGCTGTGCGGTGGCTGCCCCTTTGAAATGCTGGGTTGGGGTTTCAAAGCAGCAGTGCAGCACAGCTGATCCCCAGTTCAGCTATGCGGCACTGCTGCTTTGAAGTGCCCCTTCCCCCTGCCCCTTTGCTGCCTCTATATTATATGTTATAGAGGCAGCGGGGGGGAGGAGGGGGGAATCGACTAGTCGACAGACTAAGCTAATGCTTATTGGATAGTCGTCTAGTCAACTAGTCCTTAACATCCCTACTCGGGATATGAGCCTCCAAAAGGTCCAGCTTGCTATACAGACACCTGCATCTTCCTTTCAAACTGACAAAAGCACATTCAACAACCATTCAGCAGTGGCTTAGCCTGTTGTTGAACTGCTCCTTAATGCTGTCCAGGTGTCCTGTGTAAGGCTTCATGAGCCAGGGCTGCAAGGGATAGGCTGTGTTACCCTATGATCACTATTTCCACATTCCCCCCATCGTAAACTTCTGTCTGGAAAGAAAGTGCCAGCATGCAGCCTCCTGTACGGCCACTGTTCCTGAATACATGTGCATCATGCACTCTTCCAGACTACCCCACATTTGTGTCTGTGAAATGCTACGGTGATCCGCAAGCACCTGAGGCATCATAAAGAAGTACCACTTATGATGGATGTACTCTGAGGCAAGATGGGATGGTACTATAATGGGGATGTGTATCCCCTCTGTTGTCCCACCACCATTAGGAAAGCTTTTTTCAGCAAAGCCAGACTCTATGTCACACACATTTCCCAGAGTCATAGTCTTGTCCATCAAAATGTGATTTATTCTCATGTGCACTTGCAGAAGTACTGCTCCAATGGTAGACTTGCCCACTCTGAGATGATTCACAACTGAAGGATAACATTCTGGTGTGGCCAGTTTCCACAAAGCAATGGCCACACATTTCTCTACCAAGAGAACAGCTCTCATTCAGGTGTCCTTGCGTTGCAATTGAGGGGCCAGCTTAGCACACAGCTCCAGGAAGGTTGCTTTATGCATCGGAAAGTTCTGTATCCACTGCTCTTCACACCTGCATGACAATGCACTGCCACCACTCAGAGCTGGTATCACTAGCTCAAAAGCTATGTATGTATCCACTATGTATACCAGACCTGCCATAGCCCTATGATATATCAATTCATCATCCTCTGAATATGAATCTAAATACGAATTTGAGTCCAAATAAGAATACAAATCTGGATACAAATCTGATAAGTCAGCGTCATCCATTAGTAGGTCCATAAGTAGGTATTCTGCAATGTGTAATGTCCTCTGCACTCTGCTCATGATAATATTTTCCCACCATTGATGCTTGAATTGGCACTACAGTAAGCCACAAACATAGGGATGTCTGGAAAGGAAATAGATGGCTGATGGGATGTTTTTCACATTCCCAACATGCCTAGCGCTACGTCGTGCTTTCCAGCAGGGCTTAGCGAGTGAAGGTGACAAAAGGCACTGTAAGATGCAAACTCACAATGCTTTACTCTTTCTGTAAAGGGAGGGAGAGAGATGTGGTTATTGATAACAATGAGTACCAGAAAACCGATCTGACAAGTTTCCAGTTTTGGCAACTTTTGCCTATTGACAGCACTTTCATCCCCAAAACTTGCAAGTGTAGATATAGCTGTAGTGCTACCTTAGACTCCTCTCTTTCCTTTGATGTCAAATTCACATTGCTTAATTCTGTCACATCTTTCACTATATCTCCCTGCATGCTCTCTCTACTGTGCAGCCAAATTATTAATCCTCCTATTTACCACTTTGACTATGTACCCTAAGACAATATACACAATTAACAAACTATATATAAAACAAGCACTCTGCATTCAACGAGATATCACCAAAGCAATGCAAACAAGAGAGCAAAGTTAAGGTTTGGCAGGGTGTGTAATTTGGATGGCTGATCATAAATGATAAAGAATTGTCAATGGTTCTGGGCAAAACTTTAGATCACATTACTGTTTAACTTCAGACATTCTAACATTTGGGGTTTTTGAGAGAATGGTAAAATGCAACTTGTGTGGGGTGCTACTTGGAGTCCTTTAAACACACTTTCAAATGTAACTTTTCTTAAAATTATGTATTTTTTATAAATATAAAATTTATGGTAACAGAAGACAAAATACTCTCAAAACATTAAGTAATTCAGATTCCACTTATTGGAAGGTACTCGTTAATACAAGTTCTCAGTTGATTATTGCTATATAGGACCTTGGGGAATGTAGGAGGTACTAATAGGTCACAAGCTTTCTCCAAAAAAAGTAATACTAAGGCGTAACCTCACATGAATAACATGAATGGATGTGAACTTACTTGATGGGTAACTCACAATGGCAAAGTACTAATTGAAAGGGTTATTTAGATCATTCCAAATACATCAAGTGTTCATACACACATATACCATTGGTGGTTATGAAGCTTGTGCTAAAGGTTGATGGCCTAACTTTCACAAGTTACTTTTCTGTCATTGAGTAGAACAGCTGCTTGGTCACATGTTCTTAAAAGGAGAAAAAATATATAATTTCTCTTGTGAGCAGATTGACTAGTAAAACTGGATCCTTTCAATACTGAGTCAGTCCTTCTCATCAGTGGGCAAGAGTCTTTGCAGGTTAGTACTTAAGTATTGCTTGGAATTGAAGTACTTTTATGGTGAGACCTTTACAAAAGAAACATCTTTTACATTAGGCTTTATTCGATATTTTTCTTAGAATCAACTTTTTCCTATCTCTTCCCCATGCAATGATTGCCCAGATTCCTTACACTGCAGTGGGAGAATCACCTCTTCAAGAATTACAATAGTTACTGCTCCAGTGCCAAGGAAATCCACACAGAGGAAATAAGGGGATGTGACTGTGAAGTCCGCACTTTTAGTTTATCCAGTTACCCAAAGTTGCTCCCATTGTCACCTGTGCATTTCAAATGTAAAAATTACTTTGGAATCAAGATGGTGTAATATATTGGGTTGTACAAGAGTTGCATCTACAATGTTCACCTAGTGCATGTGAACCAGAGTCAAACCACAAAGCACCTACTCTAGGAAAAAGGCGATTTCATTATGTATAGCTTTTGCTGCTAATCCTGATGGGCTACAAGACACTGTGCCTTAAACCTGTCACAGGGCCAGGACAAATAAATAATCTGAGAACAATGCAGTTTTTAAGGCAAATTCCTCATTTTGAGGAAAGGAGGAAACATTTCACTGGTGAATTGTTGTTGTGGTGCTTTGTTTTGCTTTTAAAAATGGAAGTTGTTTGTACACGCTCAGATGTTTGTACAAAAGCAGGAGAAAGCAGGAAAAAAGGCTGACAAAGTGCAGTTGAGACTGTCAGTGATTTGATACATGCAATTTATCAAATGGCTTTAGAGTGTATCAGCTGGTTATCAACATATGATATTAGTTACAGATAATGTAAAACAAAAGAGCTGAGCAAACATGATTACTCTGTGATTATAATTTCAGAGTTCATAGTATCGCATCATAAGAGATATTTCACTGCTTACTATGTAAATTAAAGGGTACTGCATATTATGCCCCAGAGAGACATGGCTGGATGTACATCAAGAAATGTTTGAAAGACTTTAATAGCCTTGGTATTACCTTCTGTATAATTTAAATGGGTATATGAGGATGCCCAATTTAGAGTTTTTTAGAGAATTCTTGTGGTTATTGTGGCTGGGATTTTCTGATATTGTGCCCCTGCAAATTTGCTTTTATTTTTAGTTTATAACATTTAAACTGTTCTATTTTTTTCTTTTGACGTTAATCGGAGAAATTACATATTTTTTTCTCCTTCTAAGAACATGTGAACAAGCAGCTGTTCTATTCAATGACAGAAAAGTAACTTGTGAAAGTTAGGCCATCAATCTTTAGCACAAGCTTCATAACCACCAATGGCATATGTTTGTATGAACATTGAATGTATTTGGAATGATCTAAATAACCCTTTCAATTAGTGCTTTGCCATTGTGAGTAACGTGGCTTTCCAAATCTATGCCCATGTCAACTTTATCTCTCTCTTAGGGTATGTCTACACTACAAAGTTAGTTTGAACTAACTTTCATAGGCGCTAGACTAGCGCTCCATTAGTTCGAACTTAATTCGAACTAACGGAGCGCTTAGTTCGAACTAGGTAATCCTCATTCCACGAGAACTAAGCCTAGTTCGAACTTACTAATTCGAATTAAGGGCTGTGTAGACCCTTAATTCAAAATAGTGGGAGGCTAGCCCTCCCCAAGTTTCCCTGGTGGCCACTCTGGCCAACACCAGGGAAACTCGTCTGCCCCCCTCCCGGCCCCAGGCCCCTTAAAGAGGCACAGGCTGCCTACGGTGCCCGTGCCAGGTGCAAGCCAGCCAGCACCCAGCCAGCAGACCCTGCACCTGGCATGGCTCGAGCCACCCTCCCGATGCCCCCCAGCCCTCCCCCTCTTCCCAGGACCAGGCTGGCGGCTCCCGAGAGCTTGCCCGGGACCGCAAGAGGCGGGCACCCGCCTGGGCTAGTGCGGACATCGTGGACCTCGTCCACGATCTCCGCACTAGGCACAGGAAAGTGGCCAGCTAGGGCAGGAGAGCTGCCAGCCTGGCCACCCAGGAGCAGGTGTGCATGAAAATCAAGGGGGTCCACTGAGACCCCCGACCCTGAGTCCTGAGCTTACAATGGCCGTACTGGGTCAGACCAAAGGTCCATCTAGCCCAGTAGCCTGTCTGCCAACAGCGGCCAAGCCTAGGGACCCCGGAGGAGATGGACCGAAGACAGTGACCAAGCTATTTGTCTCGTGCCATCCCTCTCCAGCCTTCCACAAACCTTGGGCAGGGACACCCCTAGCTAATAGCACTCCATGGACTCAACCTCCATGACTTGATCTCACGTCCCTTTAAACTCTGTTCTAGTTCTAGCCTTCACAGCCTCCTGCAGCAAGGAGTTCCACAGGTTGACTCTTTGCTTTGTGAAGAACAACTTTCTGTTACTAGTTTGAAGCCTGCTACCCATTCCTTTCCTTTGGTGCCCTCTAGTCCTTCTTTATGGGAACTAATGAAGAACTTTTCTGTATGCATCCTCTCCACCCCACTCCTGCTTTTAGAGACCTCTATCCTGTCCCACCTCCATCTCCTCTTTTCTAAGCTGAAAAGTCCCAGTCTCTTTAGCCTCTCTTCATATGGGACCTGTTCCCAACCCCTGATCACTGTAGTTGCCCTCCCCTCTCCCAGCCTCTCTCTTCCCCTCTCCCACCTCCTTTTCCCAGTCTCCCCCAGTTTTGATTAATAAAGACAGATTCCATTTTTTAACACAATTGTCCTTTATTTTGTACATCAAGAAAAGGGGCTAGGGAAGGGTAAGTGGAAGGAGGTGAGGGAGGAATGGGGTACGAGCCCCCGATGGGGAGGACTGGGCTGGCTCTGCGGACTTCTAGAGGTGGAAGCTCTCCTGCAGCCCCCCAATTGTCCCCTCTCCCCAGATGGCAGCCTGCAGCAAGTGCAGCCGGTCTGATGGCCGAGTGGTGTGATGTGCCCAGTGTGGGTAGTCCGGGCACTCCAAGCCAGGACTGCTTTGCAAGCGGGGCACCCCTGAGAACTGTCTGTCCGGGGTGGGGGTCGGGGCCCTTTAAGCGTAGCCCTCAACTAGCCTGAGACAGCATCTCCACGCTCTAAGTCCTCCTCTGATGCCCTGCCGGCACTTCTTCCGGCCATCCTTAAGCCCGGTTCAGGGTCCACTTAATGTGGACATGCTAGTTCGAATTAGCAAAACGCTAATTCGAACTAGTTTTTAGTTCTAGACACGTTAGTTCGAATTAGCTTAGTTCGAATTAACTAAGTTAGTTCGAATTAGCGCTGTAGTGTAGACGTACCCTTATTTAGTTACTATATCTCTTTAAGAGAAAAATAATGTAAAAAAATATTTATAAAGATGTAGCCTTTTGCCTTGTAAAGCCTGCCACCTTGTTAGTAGAGCTGACTGAATTAAAATAAAATTTCATATTGATTAAATTTCTCCAAAAACTACTACTTAATTGGATGAATGTCATCAATTCCCACAGATTTCAATGGGCTGTTAGCACTCATCATTAAACAGGAGGCACCAGCACATTGCAAGAAGGGGCCTTACATTATAAAATGTTACATGGTATATAACGATACTTGAGTGTAAAGCAGAACTTGTCTGAACTTGGTAGATTCATTCCCTTTAATAAGTGCCATGTTTTTCATTTGAACCTGAATGTGAATATACATATAAATCACTTCTTTTCCATTGATGTATTAAACTATTAACAAATTCAATTTACTCTTTTAAATCTATCTTTTAAAATACAGATTTTTTTAAACTAAAAGACATTTTCAGGTATTATGATTGCAGCCATACTGACTCGAACTGATCAGCATATACAGGCAGTCCCCGGGTTCGGTACAAGATAGGGACTGTAGGTTTGTTCTTAAGTTGAATCTGTATGTAAGTCGGAACTGGCGTCCAGATTCAGCCGCTGCTGAAACTGATCAGTTTCAACAGCGGCTGAATCTGGATGCCAGTTCTGACTTACATACAGATTCAACTTAAGAACCCCAGGCATCCCCAAGTCAGCTGCTGCTGAAACTGATCAGCGGCTGATTCCAGGAAGCCGGGGACAGAGCAACTCTGCCTCGGGCTTCCTGTAGTCAGCGCTGGTCAGTTTCAGCAGCGGCTGACTTGGGGACGCCTGGGGCAGAGCAGCTGGGGTGCTGCTGGGTTGCTCCAGTAGCGCTGCTCCTCGGCACTACTGGAGCAACCCAGCAGCACCCAAGCTGCTCTGCCCCAGGCGGCCTGATTCAGCCGCTGCTGAAACTGACCAGCAGCGGCTGAATCAGGATGCCTGGGGTAGAGCAGCTGGGGTGCTGCTGGGTTGGTCCAGTAGCGCCGAGGAGCGGCGCTGAGGGACCAACCCAGCAGCGCCCCAGCTGCTCTACCCCAGGCGTCGTGGGCAGAAAAGCCTGGTCTGCTGGGGGGTAGGGGGCACTAGCTGCCCCCCCCCCAGCAGACCAGGGAGACGCGGAGCAAAGCCGCAGAGGACGCCCGCAGTGGGACAGTCCAGGCGCGTCGCGGCTGTCCCGCTGCGGGCGTCCTCCGAGGCTTTGCTCCCCATCTCCCTGGTCTGCTGGTCAGACCAGGGAGACAGGGAGCAAAGCCTCAGAGGACGCCTGCAGCGGGACAGCCGAGGCGCGTCTGGACTGTCCCGCTGTGGGTGTCCTCCGCGGCTTTGCTCTGTGTCTCCCTGGTCTGACCAGCAGACCAAGGAGATGGGGAGCAGCTTTTCTCACCCCGGAGAACGCGGGCGGCGGGACCGCGGCTCATCTGGGCGTCCCGCCGCTCCCGTCCTCCGGGGCGAGAAAAGCCCCGTTCGTAACTGCGGATCCGACATAAGTCGGATCCGCGTAACTCGGGGACTGCCTGTACAGTGAACTTTCTCAGACTTCCTATGAAGAAATATATTGTGTGCATATAAAGGAAAAAAATGTCTTAAATATTTATTTGCATTTTGGACTTTTAAGTCTGTCTAAGCCATAATACCTTGTAGGAGCTGGGGAGAGGTGTAGGGAGACACAAACACTTTCTTACTTTTAGAAGTCAATGGTAGCACTCCCTACCAGTTAAATCTGCCTTCTCTGGCAATACAATATCCACCTTCTTTTTCCTGAGCTCTGCAGGGTGGCAATTGAATTCTGACTGTCCCCTGAGAGGGTGAACTGAGAGGGAAAAGGCTCATTGCATTATTTCCCTGCACACTCAGGCAGGAATGGCCATAATTTGTCCCTTCTTTTTTGTTCACTGGGCAAAAAAGATTTCATAATGGAAACTGGCAAATCCCTAACTATAGCAATATGAGTAACACCAGTGTAATTTCTATCCAAATAAATTGCTCAGTTTTATTCTGTAGTGCTAGTTGAAAACATTTCATTGCTGACACTGTTATCAATCTTATCTAGTGACCTATTTACCTAACGCACACAATTACAGAACATACTCTTATCACAAGTACAGAGTAGGCAGGGACATTAATGATACTGCAAATTCTGTGGAATTGGATTGTTTTGGGCTTGGTCAGAAAGGCCACCTTTCTTTCATGTAAAAAGTCAACAAGCTACCCCAAAGGTTTTGCAAATGGATTTTTTACAGCAATTAATGAAAAGGAAACTATATGAAGATGATAAAAGGGTGTCTACTATCATCATGCACTTTTACATCAACAAATCACAAAAAGACCTTTCACATACTGCTCTGGACACTTAGGAAATCAAAAATGCTGTCTGGAAAGTGACATTCCTTGACTTTCAATGAATCAGCACTGTCTGCTTAAGAGTGTGCCCAACATTTTGAGAGAGGAAGAGAAACAACACCTAAAACTAAATCAAGTTACTTCAAATTTTATGTAGTAGGTGCTTTTAAAGGGTTCAATCATGCCGTTCAGATACAGACTTAAATCAGTGGTGGTGCACAATGGTATAAAGGAGAGAAGTTTTGGAAGGGATAAAGGCCCATTTGGTTTCCTAAATACAGATAGAATGGATTGGGAGCAAAAACTAGGGATAGAGGTACAAAGCGGGCATGGGTAGGTCACACTAAAAAATGCGGACATTATGGAATTGGAATGCCAGGACATCTTAATTCCTGCAGACATCAAAGGCTCATGCAATGTTGGGCCATCCAATTGCCCTCAGATAATAAAATTTTAGTGGATTACAGGCAGTCCCCGAGTTACGTGGATCTGACTAGCGTCGGATCCGTACTTATGAACGGGGCTTTTCTTGCCCCGGAGGATGCGGGCGGCGGGACCGCCCAGACGTGCTGCGGTCCCACCGCCCGCGTCCTCCGGGGCGAGAAAAGCTGCTCCGCGTCTCCCTGGTCTGCTGGGAGGGGAAGACGCAGAGTAAAGCTATGGAGGAAGCGGGCGGCGGGACCGCCCAGACACGCCGCGGTCCCGCCGCCCGGGTCCTCCGCGGCTTTGCTCTGTGTCTCCCTGGTCTGCTGGGCGGGGGGCAGACCAGGGAGACACGGAGCAAAGCCGCGGAGGAACCGGGCGGCAGGACCGCGGCGCGTCTCGGTCCCGCCGCCCGCGTCTCCATGGTCTGCTGGGGGCGGGGGAGAGGGGACGCTGCTAGTGCACCCCTCCCCACAGCAGACCAGGCTTTTCTCGCGGACGCCTGTGGTAGAGCAGCTGGGGCGCTGCCGGTTGGTCGCGCAGCGCCGCACCTCGGCGCTACTGGACCAACCCGGCAGCACCCCAGCTGCTCTGCCCCAGGCGTCCTGATTCAGCCACTGATGGTCAGTTTCAGCAGCGGCTGAATCAGGATGCCTGGGGCAGAGCAGCTGGGGTGCTGCTGGGTTGGTCCAGTAGCGCCTAAGAGTGGAGTTACTGAACCAACCCAGCAGCACCGCAGCTGCTCTGCCCCAGGCGTCCTCAAGTCAGCCGCTGCCGAAACTGACCAGCAGCTGACTACAGGAAGCCCGAAGAAGAGTTTCTCTGCCCCGGGCTTCCTGGAATCAGCCGCTGATCAGTTTCAGCAGCAGCTGACTTGGGGACACCTGGGGTAGAGCAGCTGGGGTGCTGCCGGGTTGGTCCCCGCAGCGCCGAGGTGCGGTGCTGTGGGGACGTACCCGGCAGCACCCCAGCTGCTCTGTCCCAGGCATCCAGATTCAGCTGCTGTTGAAACTGATCAGCGGCTGATTCCAGGAAGCCCGGGGCAGAGAAACTCTGCCTCGGGCTTCCTGTAGTCAGCCGCTGGTCAGTTTCGGCAGCAGCTGAATCTGGATGCCAGTTCCGACTTAAGTACAAACCTACAGTCCCTATCTTGTACATAACCCGGGGACTGCCTGTAGATGGAAGCATGCTCCCCA
This sequence comes from Pelodiscus sinensis, assembly GCF_049634645.1. Lineage (NCBI taxonomy): Eukaryota > Metazoa > Chordata > Testudines > Trionychidae > Pelodiscus > Pelodiscus sinensis. Next base: position 10,032,832 of record NC_134725.1, read on the forward strand.
AGTCTTCTAAACCCAAATACTAAAATTTTTTAAGTTCCATCTACAATGGACTAATACTGGTTGTGGCTTGGAAGTGTTCATTTTGTTCCGGTTGATCACAGAATCTTTAGTCTGATTGGCTGGGTTTACTTAGGCCTTAAGTCAGCATAAGACAATGTATATTGGAGCCAAAGGAATACACTTTGCAGTGCTCTTCTTGCCAATTTACCTCTCCTGCTATGCTAACACCCCAGCAAATGGCACAACGCCTATGGTCATAGGCACCAACTTCTGCTCTAACCATGGGGTGATCCACCGCAGAGCAGACCACATTCCACTCCACTGTTTCCCCCATGCCTCTTTGCACACCCTCCCCAAAGTGCATCACATCCTCACTCCTCCTCTTTCCTCCCAGAACCTCTCTACTCTGCAAACAGATGTTTCCCAGTGGTAGGAGGCACTGGGTGGGGGGGAGGAGGGTGGGACAGAAAGGGGAAGCTAAGCTGCTGGTGAGTGCTCAGCACCTTCTATTTTTTCTCTGTGAGTGCTGCTCCACAGGGGAAGCATCCATGAAATTAGTGCCTATGCTTATGGTAACGCAGTTGAGTGACACAGTGTCAGTGTAGATACCAGGGACTGTGTATGTCACTCTAAATAACTTCCAGGACATGTCCTACATTACCCATACTGCCTGCTCTGGTCACCAGTTTGAATTATGCTGCCATGCAGTCAGGTATACAGGTGCGTACCCACCCTACTTTAAAGCTCCAGGAATTTTTGAAATTCTTCCTCCTAGCACATTATGGAGTGTTCATGTTATATCTACCAGCTAACCATGCTGGCTCCCTGAAACATACATGCTCCTGCCTGAAGTACAATGGAGTTAGTTGTTGGATCTGCTGTCTCTGTGGAGAGAACAGGCTATGCAATCACAGCTCCACTCAAGCCACAAGTACTTTGGTACCATAGAGAGATTGCTTATGGAATGGAGGAGAATGGGCATGACACAGACATACAGCAGTGTTATGTCAAAATCAAGGAGCTGAGACAGGTGTACCAGAAGGCAAAGGAAGCCAATTATCGCTCTGGTGTGTCACCAAAGAGATGTTGCTTCTACAAGGAGCTGCATGTCATCCTCCATGGTGACTCCACTTCCATGGCTAAGAGTCCCATAAATACTTACGGTGAGCTGGAGACAGGGGCCTGTGGCCTGAACCCCAAAGATGATGTGGTGGATGAGGAAGAGGACGTGGAGGAGGATAGGGGACATGCAACAGGGACACTAGTGGCATGGTGAACCAGGATCTCTTAACAACTTCACAGGGGTCTAGCTAGTCCCAGCACTTTGGCTCTGGCACACCTGATGCAGGAGAGGGGAGCTCCAGGAGATACTCATTGTGCTTTAATACTGCAGAGATACATGAGGGAGAGGTATTTTTTAAATCAGGTTTGGAAGGATTGAAATAACCAACTCAGTCACAGTTTGTATTTGCTTCTCATTCCCCTGTGCAGCTAGCTAGAGGGGACCCTGAGGTAAAGTTTGCTGATACACATCAAGATGTCCCAGGAATCCTCCATGGAGATCACTAGGAAACTTTCCTAGAGGTACTCTGCAATTTGATCTGCCACAGGTTTCCTGAGAGGGTTGCCTTCTATCTTCTCCTGTAGGAAACTTATTATTTCTGCAGGCAACAAAGTGGTTTATTGGTGAGTAGTGTACAGACCCGATCTGTAGCTATACACAATCACAAGTTTCTCCCTTGCATCCTCATGAGCACGATATCAGCTGCTATCACATTTGCCTGTGGAAAACAATGCCAGTACAGGCAGTCCCCGGGTTATGTACAAGATAGGGTCTGTAGGTTTGTTCTTAAGTTGAATCTGTATGTAAGTCGGAACTGGCATCCAGATTCAGCCGCTGCTGAAACTGACCGCCAGTTCTGACTTACATACAGATTCAACTTAAGAACCCCAAGCGTCCCCAAGTCAGCTGCTGCTGAAACTGATCAGCGGCTGACTCCAGGAAGCCCGGGGCAGAGCAACTCTGCCTCGGGCTTCCTGTAGTCAGCGCTGGTCAGTTTCAGCAGCGGCTGACTTGGGTGCTGCTGGGTTGCTCCAGTAGCGCCACTGCTCGGCGCTACTGGACTAACCCAGCAGCACCCCAGCTGCTCTGCCCCAGGCGTCCTGATTCAGCCGCTGCTGAAACTGACCAGCAGTGGCTGAATCAGGATGCCTGGGGCAGAGCAGCTGGGGTGCTGCCGGGTTGGTCCAGTAGTGCCCAGAGTGGCGCTGCGGGACCAACCGGCAGCACCCCAGCTGCTCTGCCCCAGGGTCCACAACAAAAGCCTGGTCTGCTGGGGGGGAGGGCGCACTAGCTGCGCCCCCCCCAGCAGACCAGGGACATGGGGAGCAAAGCCGCAGTGGTGGGGTGCCGCGCATCTGAGGCTTTGCCAGAGCAAAGCCTCAGAAGCGTGGCACCCCGCCACGGCTGCGGCTTTGCTCCCGGTGCCCCTGGTCTGCTGGGGACCGTCTCCAGCAGACCAGGGGCACCGGGAGCAAAGCCGCAGCAGCGGCGGGGTGCCGTGCCTCTGAGGCTTTGCTCTGGCAAAGCCTCAGAGGCGCGGCACCCCACCGCTGCGGCTTTGCTCCCCATGTCCCTGGTCTGCTGGGGGGGGGGGGGGCGCAGCCAGAGCAAAGCCTCAGAGGCGCGAGACCCCTCCGCCTCTGCTCCAGGTGTCCTTGGTCTGCTGGAGACGGTCCCCAGCAGACCAGGGGCACCCAGAGCAGCTTTTCTTGCCCCGTAGGTCGAGGTGGCGGGACCGCTGCGCTCTGGCCAGTCCCGCTGCCTGCGAGCTCCGGAGTAAGAAAGCCCCATTTGTAAGTGCGTACTCGGGGACTGCCTGTATTCAGAATAGAAGCTCTAGGTGCTGGCAGTGATACCCCTGTGGAAACCCTCCTCTGAGTCCCTTCTTGACCCTTCTCCTTTCCAGGCCTAACTCATGATGACTGGGGTTCTCACCATACTATGTGCCTGTCAAGGGAAAGTGGTGTTTCCAACTTCTTTGAATCAAGGCAGTGAGTACATTAATAATAGTGCCTCTGTTGCTTCTTTAGCATCTATGCCCTGATCAGCGTTTCTCAACCAGTGGTACGGGTACCCTTAGGGGTACTCGAGTGAAGTCTGGGGGGGTACGTCAATACAATTGAAATTTGGAGAAAACTGAATTTTTGTTTTAAGTTTTCCAGTGCTTTATTATTTTTATACTTTTTACACCAAAAAATTCCATCGCCCGCCCGACTACGATTAAGTTGTTTAAACAAATGTGTTGCAATGATAGAAAAAAATTGTGTTTCTGAAAACTGTAGGTACTAGGGGTACTTATAGTTTTTTAAAAGAGATATATTATTAAAAAAAGGTTGAGAAACACTGCCCTTAATAGTCTCCTTCTGCACATCGTCTTAACAGATTCATCACATAAGGAGACGAAACAGGAGGCGTAAGGAACACATGTTCTGGGAGGTGCCCTAATCTTCTGATGCTTCTGATTGCTATCAGAGAAAGAGGCTATTCTACATATGAATAACCAGAAGAGGAAGCAGGAGTGGAAGTGGATGATATAGCAGCTATGGGACCAGACAGACACACAAATGTCCCTGACTGAACGTCTATGTTTGCATCCCCTTGCTGCCCATACAGGACTGCCTTCCATACCCTCCCCATAATCCTCCTTCCCACATTCCTTACACATTCCCGTGCTATCTCAGAACCTCATGCACTCCATCCTAGTGACATTTATCACAATGACAGCTGGATATACACCCAACTGCAAGAGCCTCATTTGAAAATGTGTTTTTTTTTTCATTTTCATGTGCCTTGCAGAACAGATCACTGTTGAATAAAAATGAACTTATAGAAAGATAAGAAATCTTTGCGTCCTACTAATAGTGATTACAGCTGAAATACATACACAGTAGCAATTAGTGCATGAGCGATGTAAAATTAATATACACAACACAATTATTACAAGGGTATTACTATAGTGCCAGAAAATTATGGCTGACTATACAGCTAAACAGACAAACTTATTTCTGGGCTTCACTGTCAAAATGCTCCTTTAGAGCTTCACTGATTCCACTCTCCTCTCCCCTGTCCAGACCTTCTAACAGCCCTAGTATCTGGCTGCTCAAAATTAGCAGCACCCACCTCAACACTCCATTCCTGTGAAAATTCCTCCTCACCTCCCCCCAGCTTCATAAATGTTATTCAGAGCACAGCAGGTTGCTATGATCATGGGAATATTTTCCTCACTGAGGTCTAATCTGACAAAAAGGAAGCAGAGGTGATTCTTTAATCAGTCTAAGGTTCATTCAACAATATTTCTCCTCCTGTTGAGCTTGTTGTTGAAAGAATCCTTACAAACACCACAGTCATTATCAGACTTGCAGCTCATGAAATACGGCAGGACTAACCATATTATATTCACTATGAAAGTTCATAGTGAAAGTTTAACCATGTACATGGTTAACCAATGAGCCTGGGCTCATCAGTGAATGTTCACAGTTACACGCAGCCTTCTAGTATATGTGGGGAACTGGCCTACAAGTCAGCTCCTGGCATGCACCAGCTCCCAAGGAGCTGCCTACTACCCCGCACGTAACTGTGCAACCACTGAAATTTTCAGCTGCTACATGGTTACTTAATTACAAGCATTTTAACATCTCTAGTTCCCATTGCTCATTACAATATTGGACAGGAAGGCTGGTCTCCATGCTGCGAGACAGAGATGGTGAGCTTGCTCCTACAAGTCACTGGTTTCCAGAAAACGAAGCAGCAGTTGGTGACAAATTGCACCGTTTTTTGCCTTTTTTGTTGATGCAAGAGCACCAACTGTGGATGTGCTCTGCCATCATATGGAGTGTTGTGTGGTCATGCAAAACTAATTTAATTACATAGGTGGATAATCATTTTCAGAAGTTGACATTATAGTGTAGACATGGCCTTAAAGTTTTCATCGGAAGATAGACAACACATTCCAAATAGTTATTTAAGAAAAAAGAGCAGATTTTTCAAAAGGCCAAAAGCTAAAATATTCAAAAAACAGTTTCCAGGGATAATAGATGTACTTTAAATAATAATAATGCAGAAATGCATCAGAAATGAGCAGAAAATATATAGCTTTTCTGGACATATTTATTGACTAGAATCATACTCATCACCACCTACCACTTAAATAACACTGTAGATGTGCAATTAGCTAATGATTATTATACCCTATGCCCATATCTTCCTATGTAATCACTTCATAACAAGTCAATTTACACAGTAATGTTTGTCAATACATAGTAGCTCACAGGAGAGCACCAAATGAAGTCCTATTAAATCCAGACAGTTACAAAGTTTTTTAGTTTTGTTGTTTACAGACTTTATTATTATGCGCCATCATTCTCTGGCTATTTTGATGACCAAAGCAAATGGTAATTTGTGGGAGCAAATTCATTAATCAAAGCTATTACGCTTTTCACTTGTAGGAAGACAATAGCTCTCACTCACACAGTGATTAAAAAGTATAGTTCTCAAGTCTGCAGTCATCAGGTACCTAGTGAGGGCTTGTCTTCACTATGCCTGAGATCGATGCTGCAGCAACCTATCCATTGGCCATCAATTTATTACATTGGCTTAAATTTCCAAATACTCTCCTGTTGATGCAGTTTCTTCACCAGAATGAGAAGAGGAGCTGGTATACTAGCCAGGAGAGCAGCCACCGCCAACCTTACAGAACACAAGATGTTATAGCCGTGGTCCCCAACACGGTGCCCGCGGGCACCATGGCGCCCGCGGGGGCATTTCCATGCGCCCGCCAGGTGCTCGGGGCTGGCCTGGCACCCGGCGTATGGCGGGGGGAGCGCCGGCCCCGGGTGTGCGGCGCTGGGCGGGGGGAGCGCCGGCCCCGGGCTCGCGGCGCTGGGTGGGGGGAGCGCCGGCCCCGGGCGTGCGGCGCATGGCAGGGGAAGCGCGGCCCTGGGTGACCGGCACATGGCGGGGGGAGCACCGGCCCCGGGCGCATGGCGCATAGCGGGGGGAGTGCCAGCCCCGGGCGCGCGGTGCTGGTGGGGGGAGCGCCGGCCCTGGGCGCGAGGCGCTTGGTAGGGGGAGCGCCGGCCCCGGGTGCGCGGCGCTGGCGGGGGGAGCGCCGGCCCCGGGCATGCGGCTATGGGGGGGCCGCCCCCGGGGTGCAAGTGTCCCCGCCCCTGGCGCCCGGCGGGTGAACGGCCACGCCCCCTGGCGCCCGACAACCTCGAAAGGTTGGGGACCACTGTGTTATAGTAAGTACATCAACATCAACATTAATTTCAACTATGCTATTTGCATAGCTGAAGTGATGTAGATTAGATCAACAGTGGGGGTTAGTATAGACAAAGCTTCAATTACAAAATAATAACGTATATGATAATTCCTCAGTATTTGTAGCCTTTTGGGATAAAAAAAATGTTTTATTACATAACTAGAAGATTTACCTGGCATTGCTCAGGACCTTAACGCAATTAATTTTTGTGTTTTGAAATATAAAATGAAAATGTATATATTTCCTTTAAATCATTGTTCTGGGATGGAACAGGGGATAAGGGTTCAGTATGAAAACTGCCCTGGAGAGAGAGGACTATTCCAGCTCTCTCTCACCGCAGCATCTTGTGGCCGTTGAGCAGTGCCTCCCCATGATTGCTGCAGCTCCAGTGGGCACAGCTGGTGAGATCCAGGTTCATTTGTCCCCAGCACTCCTCAGCCAGAGTGAGGAATGCAGCAAACTGTGCACTTTCTTTTCACTTCCTGACAAGGGGAACAGCCACCAATGACTCCATATGAATCTGAGAAAGGGGAGCTTCAGCCCCAATCACCCTCCGTAAAGTGTACCTGGGGATGGAAGGCTCGGGGTTGGTGCAGTTCCGGATAGGTGGAGGGTGTGCCATGAGCCAGCCCCTTTCACCTCTCTGGTGATTCTGTCTCTTTTCTGTATGGTTTTATAAGTAACAATCCCATTCCAGCCACATCCCATTTTCCTGGCACAACCAAACTCTTACATTGCTTTAAGTTATAAGAGAAAGCTGTATTCTAGAAAGCTGGTCCTAGCTCTTACCTTTTGGAGGAGTTTTCATCTGTTATAGACAGACAGACAGACAAACTCTCTCAAATGTATAGCAGATAAGATTGAGAATTTCAAATGTTAGGGGGCATTTAGGCACACAACACCCATATAAATGAACAGGACTTGAGTGACTAAATCCCCCTACTGGACTTGAAAACCTGTAATTTAATCTGCTACCATTATAAACAGTATTTTCAATGCACCTTCCTGGTCTAGATCAAATTACTCAACAGAAATTACACATTTTAACTGGCTCATTTAGTTCAAATCTCAAACAACAGAGTTCAAACTTGATTCTAGAACCAACTTAAGATTCTAAGGGAAGGGCATTTCAGGGGTTATATGCCATCAAGGCAAAAATACGGCATGGGCAAAAATACTGGCAAAACTTCTATACAACGACACACCTATAGAACCAAAAGTCTATCCCTTTCAAAATGATGGCATGTTAGAAATTCAGTTAAATATAGTGTATGGGAACCAGTCTCTCTTTAGAGCTATAAATATTTCATCCAAAACCTTAAGTTGTACATTCATTATAGAAGGCAGTTCAAAAATTATGCAATACCTAAATCCCTTTGTAGATCTGAGCCAAAAAGTCACTACAGTTTGCATTACAACTGCTAAGACAGAAAGGAAAAGGACAGAGGAAGGAGGGGTGACTGCATTCTGGGTCAATTCAGACTGTAGTGTTGTTGCTGTCTTGAAGAAAAGCAACAAGTCCATAAATTATAGATTTCCTTGAATAAAACAACAACAATGAAGAAAACAAATACTAAGACTTTGCAGTTGAATTTCATGGCAACCAGGCAAACAATATTTTTGGCATTGTAAGTCAATGATTAAATCAGACACTAAAAGAGACCAGAGGAAGAGTTCCTGTGTGACAGCAAAGTAGGCCAGAATGAGATGATAGTTATACTGGTAGTCACAGTACCATATAAATAATCATAGTTAACCAAAAAAGACTTTCTGTGAACTCACATTTCAGAATATAAATATGCCACTATAACATTTAAATCTGTATAACTTCTATCCCTACTTGACATAAGAACTTTCACACCATCTCTCTAACAAATCTCCTTAATCCAAACCCTCCATCCTTTTGACTGTTTGGTGGTTTCATCTCCCATCTCCAATTCTGAGGTGTCCCTCATATGCTCATTTTCTAAGCTGTTGTCCCATCCTCTAGATGCCATCATTTCCTGATTCTTAGCTCATCCTTCCCTCAGCATTAATTATTTTGTATTTGCTCATTCACTGCAGTTTTCTAGTATGATCAGGTTACCTCTCCTTAAAAATGCTATATAATCCCATTACCCTAATTTTCTCTTGTATTCTTCCCCAACCTTCTTTCTAATTTCTCCACTCTACTGAAACTGCTCTTATTAAAGATTCCCAAGACCAAGTTTAAAAGACTTCTCTGTTCTCAAATGGCAAAATATAAGGTCAAAGCATGTTCCTCAGGTCTAATTTTTGACCAATGTTCTGTGATGTGATTATTAATTTGATCATATAAGAACACTTAATTATACGCTGGCACAATGTTTCACACTGCCTTTTTGCTCTTTAAGCAGAAATTGACTATTGACTCTTCAATTTACTTACATGATGATGCTCTGTTTTTTATGGAAACCAGGAATGAGAAGAGGAAAGCCTACCTGAGGCAGCTGTCCCAAATAGTGGAGGGTGAGTTTCTTTGGCTCTAGGTAGAGAATCTCTCCAAGCTCCTGGTATGGTTTCCAGCTGGGTGTCCAATACCCATGCTGAGTGAGTTGCTTGTGCCTCCGATGGTAGCTCTCCCAAAATATTTGTTCTCTTGTGGCTTCCCAGCAATTATAAACTGTGCTACTTCTAGCTTGGACTTTTGCACCTTTCTGTGTGGGGATGGGCAAGGGTCTTATTAGTACAAAGTAACGAGGATCCAAAGTCCTAGTGTTCCCAGGCATCCTGGTCTTGCTGATTATACCGGTCCTTGTCTGAGACCCTAGTGCTTCTGCTGATGCTACTGATGATCTTGATCCTCTTCCTTTCACCTCCAAGCAACCCCCCCGCTGCAGAACACAGCCCTGCAAACCAACAGTCACCTGCTGCATGGACCCTCCTTTTAATTTACAAGGTAGAATAACTAAAGTATCTGCCACAAAATAACTTGAGAGAAAACCAATCCACTGTGCAGTACCCTCAGTCAAGGGAACTAAGTAATTAATGACCAAACCCACAACTTGGCTGCCCCACCAAACAAACTGACAGGCCAGCAAACCTGCAACACACAAAGTTACATGGAGTGCTCTCTGGTATCCCAATGAACAACTTTATGGAATCATTTCAAAAGACACAATAAAAACCGTCTCCTTGTGACTTGTATTCTGAACAACAAGACAACAGGTGGGCCCCCTAGCTCTGCCCTCATAGCACAGAGACCCCTGTCCAGAGCTCAGGAGCAGGAGCCACACAGCTCAGAGACACACCCTCTCGAGTTAGGGTAGCTGATGCCCCCTTTCAACTGAATCCCCTCAACCCTCTCTTTGAGCACGTCTCGCGTCCCCCCTGCCCCTCCCACCGCTGTGTCTCCCTTGGGGTCCAGGTGCTGAGACACCCCCCAACTGTATCCCCCGAGTCCAGGTGCTGATCCTCACCCTCACTGAGTCCCCCCCCCCCAGTGCAGGTGCTGAACCCCTCCCCCACTGATCCCCCCTCCGGGAGTGCAGGTGCCGAGCCCCTCCCCCACTGATACCCCCTCCCCCCGGGAGTGCAGGTGCCGAGCCCCTCCCCCACTGATACCCCCTCCCCCCTAGGAGTGCAGGTGCTGAGCCCCTCCCCCACTGATACCCCCTCCCCCCGGGAGTGCAGGTGCCGAGCCCCTCCCCCACTGATACCCCCTCCCCCCTAGGAGTGCAGGTGCTGAGCCCCTCCCCCACTGATACCCCCTCCCCCGGGAGTGCAGGTGCCGAGCAGCGCGTGTCCCGGAAGCGGCGCGTCTTGCCCAGGCCGGCCGCCTGAGACCGCGTCCCCGTTGCCCTGACAACGCGACCCGGGCCTCGGCCGCCTTGCCCGCGTTGGCGGTGCCGAGGTGGGGCGGCGGGGGGCGGGGCTCGGCTGCTGACGTCACGCTCCTAGCGACCAGGCGGTGCAGCCGGAGGTCCTGCCGCGGAGGGAATCGCTTGGGGCCCATCCCGAGCCCCCTCTGCTCTGATAACCGGGACACCCCCCTCACCGCCACACTCCGCACCCGCAGCCTGCCGCGGGGGAGAGCCCCTCCCCCCGTCGGGACAGCGGGGAGCGGTGCCAACCGGGAGGGGCGAGAACTGAGCGTGCTGCTGCAACGCCCAGCTTCCCGTGTGTGCAGCCTGTGCAAGGCAGGGTGCACAGCTCAGTGGCTCTCGGCACCCCCACTGTACACACTGTTCCAGCACCCCGATTGCAACCCACCCCAGTTCCCTGCACTGCATTACCCATGCTAGAAGAGGCGGGCAAGGTCTGCAAGCCCGGCAGACTGAAGCTGGAACAGAAACAGATTCAGAAATGGGGGGAGAGGGGAACCAACAAACGTCCTAACAATTGCATGTCATTATGTGTTATATGGGATATAGGTTGAACCTCTCTAGTCCAGCATCCCTGGAACCTGAGAATTTGCCAAACCACAGGCATTCAGTATTGTCTAGCAGTATTACCATCACATCCACAGCTTACTGGGCTCTTAGAAAACAAAGGGTAGTCCTGTGGCACTTTTAGGCTACAGGCTTTTTTCAGAAGAAGCTTTTTTCGGAAGAGAGTCCAGACGCATGTAAGCTGTGATTGCTATGGACGCAATGACCACCAGGGTACCTATGCTTTTTCCTCTTTCCTCTTCTTCCGAAAGAACTCCCTCTTCCCTGTCCACACACGCCTTTTTGCGAAAGAGCTCTTTTGGGAAAAGGCTTCTTCCTCGTAGATTGAGGATTACCAATGCCAGAAAAACCCCTCTGTTCTTTTGATTTTCTTGCGGAAGAACGCAATTGCAGTGTGGACATTCCTTAAGTTTTGTCGGGAAAACAGCTGCTTTTCTGACAAAACTCTGGGCTGTGTCTACACTGGCACGTTCTTACGTGAAAACAGCCGCTCTTGCGCAAAAACATGGCTCCTGTCTACACTGGCCGCGCGTTCTTGCGCAAGTAAGCTGATGTTGTTCTGTAGAAAATCAGGACTTCTTGTGCGAGAACTCTGACACTCCCTCACGGGAATAAGCCCTCTTGTGCAAGAGCTCTTCTAGAAGAGGCCAGTGTAGACAGGCAACATGAATTTCTTGTGCAAGAAGCCACTATGGTTAAAATGGCCATCAGAGCTTTCTTGCGGAAGAGAGCATCTACACTGCCATGGATGCTCTTGTGCAAAAGCACATGCCAGTGTAGACACTCTCTTGTGGAAGAGTTTTTGCACAAGAACTCTTCCACAAAAGAGTTCTTGCACAAGAAGCTGCCAGTGTACACGTAGCCCTGGGGTAGACATACCCTTAGGCTACGTCTACATTGCGCTTTCTTGTGCAAGAAGATCTGAAAATGAGTGTAGACTGCTCCTTCTTGCGCAAAAGCCTCTTGTGTAAAATGGTGGCTCATTAAGTATGCAAAGGAGGTGCAGTGATATTCATCACCGTGCCTCATTTGCATATGTTCTTGTGCAAGAAAGTGCAATGTAGATGTAGCTTTAGAGACTAACAAATATATATATATATATATATATATATATATATATATATATATATACTATCAAGAGCTTTCATGGACAAAACCCACTTCCTCAGATGAGTTTGAGGTGTCATGTCTCGAGATCATCTGATGAAGTGTGTTCTGCCCACAAATGCTCAGGATACTATATATATATTTATTCGTTAGTCTTTAAGATGCCATAGGACTACTCATTGCTTTTAAAGTTACAGACTAACACAGCTACTCCCTCTAGACTTTTAGGCTCTTAGATGACACTTAGGAGTAAATTACAGCTAAATAATAGCACAGAACACTGTGAAGCATTTTATTCCCATTCATTAGACTGGAACAATGAAGTAGAGATCTGAAGTTCCTTGAGTCAAGGAAACACTGAACCTGCTTCTGCTTCATTGGAAATAGCGATAAAACGAGTGAAGGGGGAGTTCCTCCTCCCCTAGCGCATGAGCTGTGTAAAATTAGAAATCAGGTCTCCTAACTCCAACATCCACATTCTACAAAAACAACCGTTCCGTAATTTCGCTTTGTCAGAGAGCTTTTTCAGTAAAACTTTTCAAACTTCACACAAATCCTGTCAAAGGAGCCCTAACTGGTGGAAAATGAGAATTCAAGATGAGTTTAATACTATATCTTTACTGGCTGACAATACATGCAATAGCTGCAGAAATAGCGTATTATGTGTAATACACAGTTTCCAGTGAAGGAATGGTTTAAAACGTTGAGGGCAGTACTTACAAATACATGTTCTGTTTCTCAAAAGGGAGACTTAAGTGTGTGTGAAGGGGGAAGGGGAAGCCCACAGTACTCCCCTTCCATTTTATTTTATTTTTCTTTAAATACTCTGCTAGAAATAAGATGAGATTTTAAAAAATAGTTATGTATCGTAGCTGCCCTCAAGATGTCATCTTCTGCAGCAATGCTTTACAATAATTTATCAAACCCTCCTAGCTGTGGTTCACAGTGGTCTACCAAAGGATATATCCACTCACCTAGATATTTGCCTACTTTTACAAAAGGCTACATTAAAAACACTAGTGAAGTTGGTACAAAAGTAAAATTTCAGACAGGCAGTGACTAGTTTATATTGCTATATATCAGTGGTCACCAACCAGTCGATCGTGATCAACTGGTCGATTGTGGAGGCACTGCCAGTCAATCTCAATGCAGTGTTCCCAGCCCTTCTTTGCATCTTCCCTTCCCCCCAATGAGGAGTCCATGCTGGCATTACAGTCTCCTGACCCTCGCAAAATTGGAACCACCGCTGGCTTCCTATGGCAGGAGGATGGGGGCAGAAGTTCTGAACCTCTGAGACAGTTTCTCAGGAAGCATGTGCTGCTTGTCCCTGCCCCACAGCAGTGTGCAAGCTTTCTTCTCTTCTCTTCCCTTCCTTCCCCTGTGCTCCAGAGAGGAAGAGTGTGGGGGGATTAAGACTGCGGTGGAGCATTTGGAGTGACTAGATTTCTTAAAGGAGCTGCACATGTGCTTCTTCCAGAACTGCCTGCAGATCCTGCCCCAGAGATCCTTGTCCCTGGAAGCCCTCCAGGTACCGGTCGAGCTGCCCTTGCCCCCTGTCCCCTGCCCAGACACCCACCAGCACCCAGCTCCTGCCTCCTCTTCCCTGGCCAGACACCCACCAGTACCCTGCTCCTGCCCTGTGCCCAGACCTCCTCCAGTACCCTACTCCTGCCCCTATCCTCTGGTCATACACCCACAAGCACCTTGCCCTGCTCCCTTTCCTCTGGCCAGACACCCACCAGCAACCTGCCCTTTCTCCACTGGCCAGGCCCCATCAGCATCCTGTTCCTGCCCGCAGCACTTAAGAACACCCTGCTCCTGCCCCCTCTCTCCTGGCCAAACACCTACCCCCAGATTGCTCCTGTACCCTACTTCTCATCCAGATTCTTCACTCTCATCCCGATCCCACTCACTGGCAGCCCTGTACCACACAGTGGATCCCTCATTTTTGGTCCCATCCCAGAGTCTGGGAGGGGCCCACAAAATCCACTAACCCTGGAACCTCAGAAGAGTTAATCTGGCCTGAGACTTTGAACCTCAGTCCTACCTACTCCCCCTCCTCCCCACCAGCATGGGGCTGGAGAGCCAGGGGAGGGGTCTCAGTTGGGGCCATATCAGTGAGGGCTGCGGTTTTTTGGAGAGGCTGGTTTTTTTCATCTCACTTGTGTGGCCTCTGACCGATTTTTCTGTGGGTCAGTGGCCCCTGATCCAAAACAGGTTCCCCACCCTCCCATCAATAAAGACAATGTTTTGTGTTTGACATAATATTTTATTTAAAAATGAAGCCTGGCTTACAAGCCCCCAATTGGGGCCAAGTCCCCATCTGGCTGGAGCATTATAACACTCCTGGACAACACCCCCACATCCCAACCCTTAGCCTATTGTACACTTGAACCCCCTGCCTGAGTCCCTCACATCTCCAAACTCCTGCACCCCCACATCTCCAGTCTTGATCCATAGCACTCCTGCATCACCCACAAACCTGTGCCCTGAGCCCATCATACATCCAACTCCCCTGCCCTGAGCCCCTCATACACTTCAACCCAAACTCCTGCACCCCCAAATCTACAAGTTTGTGGCTTGCTCCACACCCTAATCCTCAACCTGACCCCAACACTTTCCAGCCAGGAGCCTCCTCCCTGAGCCAGCATAGAATCATAGACCACTAAAACTGGACAGGACTTCGAGAGGTCATCAAGTCCAGTCCCCTGCCCTCACGGCAGGACCAAGCACTGTCTAGATCATCCTTGATAGATGTCTATTCAACCTGCTCTTAAATATCTCCAAAGATGGAGATTCCACAACCTCCCTAGGCAATTTATTCCATTGTTTAACCACCCTGACAGGAAGTTTCCACTTCTCCACCTCCTCCTGCACCCAAATTCCCTCCCAGAGCTCACACCTTTCACCCGTTCCCACACCCCAATGCCTCATCCCCTCCTCTTCCTCCCCCCCCCAGCCCGCACCTCGGCTGTGTCTACATTGGCACCCCTTTCCGGAAAAGGGATGCTAATGAGACAAGTCAGAATTGCAAATGCCGCGGGGGATTTAAATATCCCCCGCGGCATTTGCATGAACATGGCTGCCGCTTTTTTCCGTCTCGGGGCTTTGCCGGAGAAAAGCGCTAGTCTAGACGGGATTTTTCAGAAAATAAAGCCTTTTCTGGAAGATCCCTTATTCCTCTAAAAATCATGAATAAGGGATCTTCCGGAAAAGGCTTTATTTTCCGAAAGATCCCATCTAGACTGGCGCTTTTCTCCAGCAAAGCCCCGAGCCGGAAAAAAGCGGCAGCCATGTTCGTGCAAATGCCGTGGGGGACATTTAAATCCCCGCGGCATTTGCAATTCCGACTTGTCTCATTAGCATCCCTTTTCCGGAAAAGGGTGCCAATGTAGACACAGCCCTCCTGTCTCAACCCATTGAGAGTGAGTAAGGGCTAGGGACAGGAAGTGACGGAGAGAAGGGGAATGGAGAGGTCAGGGCCTCAAGCAAGGAGTGGGGTCTTGAGGAAGGGGTGGGGTAGATCTTGGCTTGCCCTGACATTTAAAAAGTGATCTTGTGTGTAAAATGTTTGGAGGCTACTGCTCTATATAGTATGAACTGAAATGTAAGTGCAATATTTATATTCCAATTGACTTGTTATAATTATATAGTAAAATGAGGAAGTCAACAATTTTTCAGTAGCGATGCACAATAATACTTCTGTGTCTTTATGTCTGATTTTGTAAGCAAGTAGTTTGAAAGTGAAGTGGAACTTGGGAGTTTGCAAGACAAATCAGATTTCTGAAAGGGATACAATCTGGAAGGTTGCACTCCCGGCACTGAGCTGAAAGACTAAACTTTCTAGCCAGAACTAGATACCAAAGATGAACTCTTTTTTCTCTCCCAGTCAGGCTTTGTGCAGTCATAGGGTGTGTCTAAACTACATGGCTCCCTTGATGGAGCCATGTAGATTAGGCTGATTGGCAGAGGGAAATGAAGCCACGATTTAAATAATCGTGGCTTCATTTAAATTTAAATGGGTGCCGCACTCTGCTGACCAGCTGATGATCAGCTGTTTGTCGGCAGATCGGGGCAGTCTGGACGCGCCGCTGTCGACAAGAAAGACTTTGTCTACCGGCGCAGGTATGTCTCGTGAAATGAGGTTTACCTGCGCCGGTCGACAAAGGATTCCTTGTCGACAGTGGCGCGTCCAAACTGCCCCAATCTGCCAACAAACAGCTGATCATCAGCTGGTCGGTAGAGCGAGGCAGCCATTTAAATTTAAATGAAGCCGCGATTATTTAAATCGCGGCTTCATTTCCCTCTGCCGATCAGCCTAATCTACATGGCTCCATCGACGGAGCCATGTAGTTTAGACACTCCCATACTGCTCTTTCTTCTTATGGACCATGTCTAAGACCTGGACTTTTCTATTTCTGTGCAGAGCAAGATAGGGTTTTCTCTCTTCCCCCTCTCTCACCATTTGTCTACAGGAAGTTGAGACTTCAGATTTGGTAGCCTGGCAAGAAAAAATTGTTTGTCCCACTTTTCCAGCTGTTTCTCAAGGGCATTCAAGTGAAAACTGTCACTGTTGCACATGTCTAAAAGCATTTCTTAAAATTTTGCTTGGTTTGTTCTGGATGATTGTGACTCATTTCAGATTTTTCATTTTAATTTTCTTGGGTGTTAATGTGTCCAACTCTCGGGTGCTCATAAATTTAGTTTTGAACTCAAATATAAATTAAAATGTCACCTGCACTCTGAGATGGCAAGTCAGAGCTGAGACTAAGCACCAGCAGCAGTACGAGTATGAGGTAATACTAGAAAGCTTTATTGCTGTCTAAAGGGTTCTGACAAACAACATAGTCTTGCTAATTTCATTTTGCTGCTGCCTCTGCTTTTTGCAACACAGCGAACAGCAGCCTAGATTCTGGAGCTCCCTGTTTGCACATTTGTGAAAATAAAACTGTACGGTGTACACTCAATTTACATGTGGAGGATTGCATTTTGCAAGCATACATTTTAGAAGTTTATTTGAAATGAAAGATTGAATTCTACCTACACAGAAGACTGAAGCGCCCACACTTGCCAGGAAAAGTTTCCCATCTGCATTGGTGAGAGGTCTGGCACAGATTTTCCAAACCTAAATCTACTCTAAGTAAGATTTTGAATAGAAGCATTGAACATGCAATTTCCTGCACATATCCCATCAAACAGAATTTAAACACAGACTCATCCCTCTAAAAAGAAATATTCCACAGAATATTAGACAACAGCTGGAATAGTAAACCAGGGTAATGTAGTCAGATGATGTTTCTTGATAAGTGTGTATATAAATGTACTAAAAACTTTTAGGAAATAATTCATTTCCAATATTTTCTTAATACACATTGCATCATCTCAGAGAAAGGGCCTGATTATTATCATGAAAAAAAATTGGATTTAAGGAACAGCCTTAATAACTACAAATTTGATTTTACATAAATCATTGTCCTTAAAAAATTGATATTTGATGGGTTCAGTGATTTGATTGCATAAGAACAAATCTCATATTTCTGCAGACTAAATCTCATAAATCTGCAGACTAAAGCAAGTAAATATTCCTGAACTCATCTCCTGGCTCAGTTGCTGCCTCTCACTGTTTGTTTTGGTGGCTGGGCAGCATGTGTACATTGTGTGTGTGCACGCACATTTCTAGTGAATAATGCTTCAAGATCTCTTTTTACTTATTTTAGTTCGTTTTGCTAATATTCCTAATATAGACTTTATGGCCAGAAGGGACCTCTGTGATCTAGTCTGACCTCCAACATATCGCACTCCACCGACCCTCAATCACCCACTCCTGTAATAGACACCTAAGCTCAGGCTGAGTTACTGAAGTCCTCAACTCATAGATGTAAAGATTTCCAGTCACAGCAAACCCACCATTTACTAATTCAAACCAGCAAGAGACCCATACTCCAGGCTGCAGAGAAAGACAGAAACTCATTAGGGTCTCTGCCAATGTGACCTAGAGGGAGAATTCCTTCGCAACACCAAATGCGGTGATCATTTAGACCCTGGGCATGTGGGTGAGACACACCAGCAAGACACCAGGGAAAGAATTTTTAATGTTAACTCTGAACCCATGATCTCTAGTGTCCTGTCTCCAGCTATTGGAAATATTTGCTGCATGCCATTGCAGCAGATCATACCATCCGCTCCAATAATCTATTAAGCTCAGCCTTGAAACCTTGAACACAGTATTTATTTCATTGGAAAATCCACCCATCCAGTGCTTTGAGCATATCTGATAGTATGGCATACAACCCTCTTATCACTGTAATCATGAACTCTTCTTTCCCCGCACAGTCATAATGCACAGAAAGTATCCCTTTAGCTCCCTTACTCTCTCCTCCAAAGACTGAATGAACAGATGACTTTCTGGATATGCCTCAAGTGCTTACAGGCATGATTCATACATAAAAAATAATTGACAATACTGGTACAATTCATTCTTTGCTAGGTGTGTTATGGAGCAGTGGATAGCCACAATATGTATAAAGAACCCTGTGTCAATCCTTGGGCAGAAGACAGTGCCTGATGACAGCCCCCAGCCAGTGTCTCTAGGGTGCGCCATCTAGAGCAGGTTAAGAGTTTGGAAAACCCCACAGCAGCCCCGGGGAGCGGAGAGGGAAGAAGAGGAGGAGAAGGGGTAGAGCTGAGATGCCATTGGGAAGAGGCTGGTGCCACACCAAATCTCATTTGGGCAGGCATGGACGGATGCCACAAGGAATCTGGGACAAATGGTGTACTGGAGTAATTTAGGACTTGAGAGCTGCTTTTTCGAATTGCCTCCACTCCCGCTCAATTTGGAATAGATGGTCATTCTAGGGGAAGAGGTCTCTGGTTACGTGCAAAGGAAGTGGCAGCTCATGACATGAAAGAGAGCCTGAAGTAGGCACAAAACCATGTGGGGTAAACCTACAGAAGGAGAAGCATGGAGGGGAGAGGAAGACAAGGTCTGTGAGCCCCAGGAAATGAAAGTAAATGTGTATGCAGTAGGGATGTAATGTAGTCAATTAACCGATTAACAGATAAACAAAAGCTTATTGGTTAATGCTATTGACTACATGCATTTCCCTCTCCTCTTCAGAAATTTTTTTAGACGGCTGGTCAGCAGCCCATCTCAGTCCTGGCTCATGCTGGGTCTGTAATCTACCCCCACTGTGGCTCTGCATCTACAGAGTATTAGGAGCCAGGCAGGCAGGCAGACTGGCTCAGTTTTGGCTTGCACTGGGTCCAAGACCTCAGCTCCCTCCTGCTTCAGACAGGGGCTACTGCCACACTGTGCTGCTGTATCAGAGGCAGCAGTGTGGGGTGACAGGCAGCTGGTTCACAAGGAAAGCTGGTTTTTAAACTGGCTCCCCTCACAGACCGGCTCCCGCCTGGCACCTCACTTTGCTGCCTCTGGTACAGAAGCAGCAGCACGGAGTGATAGGGGGATCCTCAGGAATGGGGCTGGAGCGCACTGGCTGCCAGCCCCACCCCGAGGGGCTATAGAATAGCTGAGAAACTGATAAGAATTCATGACATTAATCGACTATTCAGTTAACCAATATTAAACATCCCTAATACGCAGGAGTAGAAATGTGCAGGGTCGGCAACTGGACAGGGGAACCGTGAACTTGATACACGAAGAAATCCCTAGTGAGAAGGATTGGCGGGTGTGCTGGGAGAAAACTGACAAATGTTTACAATGGGACTTTCTCTCCTCTTCTTTCTGCTTTTGGGAACTTTGTCTTTGCAATACAGTCTTTGCTTCTAGGGCCTAGAGTTCCTTTCTAATTTTCTAAGACAAAAAAAAAAAAAAAAAGGTGCCTCTTGCACATGCATTAGCGATCCCCCTGTAAGAACATAGTGGAGACAAGTTACTTTTGTTTTACCATGAGGTAAACTAACCAAGATGGGGGAGAAAAGGGGAAAGCATAGTTCTGATCTCACAGGAAGCACTACAACAGTATGGGCAAAATATGTCCTTGCAGGCTGGATCTGGCCCACCATGCCACCGGATCTGGTCTGCAGATGCCTCAGAGAGTCCCTGGAAGGCTCCCTGCTTGCCTTGCTCCACCCGCACGCCTGTCAGAAAAGCAGCTGCTGGCCGTTTTTCTTTCACAACTGTGAGCTTGGAGGTGAGGAGGGAAAGGCTTTGTGAGCGGCCCTCTCTCCCAGCAGAATCCCATTGGCTGGTTTCTGGCCAATGGGAGCTCCTGTTGGAAAAATAGGCAGCACACAAAGTACCGTCCCCCTCTGGCTTGTAGTTATTTACACATGTACATGGTCCCTGCAGCTTGTGCAGGGGTGGGGCAGGCAGGCATCCTGAGAACCCTGCTGGGCTGCTGGCCGGGAGTCACTCAGGTAAATATCCCAGCCAGAGCCTGCCTCTGCCACTCCAGCTCCTCCCTCCCCCAACCATCTCCCCACCACTCCTTCCCCCTACCCCACATAACCCAAACCCTCTGCTCCCTCCTGCACCCATCCTCTCCCAGATTCAACACCCCAATTTTCTGCCTCAGATCATAAGCCCTCCTGCCCTAGGTCCCAACCCAAACCCCTGCACCCTAGTCTCCTGCCCTAGGTCCCAACCCAAACCCTTGCACCCCAGTCTCCTGTGCTAGGTCACAGCCCAAACCCCTGCAGCCCAGTCCCTTGCCCTAGGTCACAACCCAAACTCTTCCACCCCAGTCCCTTGCCTTAGGTCACAATCGTCTCCTTCACCCAAACTCCCTCCTAGACTCCACTTTCCCTCCTGCACCCCAATCCTTTATCCCAAGCTCCCTTCTGTACCCAATTTCCATTCCAGACCGCACATCTCCTTCATTAATATCAAGGAAGAGTGCGGCCCTTGACCACTTTCCAAAATCTTGGAGTGCACCACCCCATCAACAATTATTGCCCACTCTTGCACCTTACAGCAAGATAGCTAATGCTATTGCTCTGTGTAAACAGCAAACATAAAAAGTACCTTTATCAGTGAAATTGAAGCTTTTATCATTTAGCTAGTTAGTGCTGCAAAATTAGTACTGCTTCTAGTCTTCCTCCCAAGCTCTCTCATCCTCATGCCTTCTCCTTTCCACCTCCACCAACACAGAATCTCCTGCTTTTCTACCTTTCACTTTTTCACTTCCACTATGGTTTCATTTCACTATGACTCCAAGTGTGAAGAAGTGAACCTGACTCTTGGTTTACATGAGGTTTCTGCACTAGCACCCTCTAAGGGTATGTCTACACTACCCCCCTAGTTCGAACTAGGGGGGGTAATGTAGTCATATGGAGTTGCAAATGAAGCTCGGGATTTGAATTTCCCGGGCTTCTTTTGCATAAAGCCGGCTGGCGCCATTTTTAAATGCCGGCTAGTTCGGACTGCGTGCCACGCAGCTACACGCGGCACGAACTAGCTAGTTCGGATTAGGCTTCCACGTGTGGCCGCGTGGCACGCAGTCCGAACTAGCCGGCATTTAAAAATGGCGCCGAAAAGCCCGGGAAATTCAAATCCCGGGCTTCATTTGCAACTCCATATGACTACATTACCCCCCCTAGTTTGAACTAGGGGGGTAGTGTAGACATACCCTAACTTACCAGGCAAAAAAAGTATTTATTTCAGTGGGAGATTCTTTGCTTTGATCTACAGCTTTAGGTCCTATGTTAGGAAGGATCAGTCAGTCTTCTTTCTCCACCTCCTATAGTCCACTTCTTGCTGAAGTTTGCCTCTCAACACTCTTTCACCTCCTTGAAAGTTGGCTAGAAAATTCCCATTGAAGGGGCTGACAACTGAATCATCTCCAAGATGCTAAAGCCCCTTGCCCAGCACTGAGCGTGTCTTAGTTTAGCCTATTTATATGGAAATGCCACTGTGTTTTCTTAAAGGCTGCACTTTTTATACTATTCAGAAACAAAGAAAAAATGGACTTACAGTTTTACATTTTTGGAGACAAAGAGTGCAAATACACTTCTATTCTGTGGCACGTAAAAATCATGAGTTGAGGTTTCCAATTTGGTCAGCACCTGTTCTACAGGCATCAGATTATTTTACTATATTTTTATCCTATCTCAGATAAATTTATTTGCTGTTCCATTTATCGTCTAGTCACATTCTCAAGGGTTATTCTGAGAGAGACTGGGACGAATATATATTTTTAAAGGTTTTCTGTCCGTAATTTCTCCATCCAACATACAATTTTGGAGGCAATTTAACAGCTCTTACAAATTACATTCTTATCATTTCTTGGTTGTCAGAATAGCAGACATGTCTTTTTACCACATTTTTTTTCAATTTCTTATTGCCACTGTATTTAAGAACAACTTTTTCTCTTCTTTTTTATCCTTCACTTCTATTTTCTTATTCCTCAAGGGCAGTCACAGAAATTCAAAGCTGATTCCTTACTATCAGATGATCCAATACATTCTCTTTTGTTTGGGTAGTTTTGTAGAAGCTCTCTCTTCCGTCAGTTACTTCCACATAAATGACACCTTTTACTCAATAAATTATCCTTTGTTTTTCAAACAAACATCTCTGATTGTGACATTTCAAATATATAATAGTTGCATTCCATGGTATACCTTTATCAGGCATCAAGCACAAGGCCAATAGAAAATCACTGGTGCAGAAAATCAAAAGATTTGCATATTTTTGCTCTTGCTCTCTTGTCCAAAACAATTGTGTTCTATTCTATATTTTCAAAGTTTGATTTTAAAATGGAAGGAATTGCTCTTTATCTTGACAGAAAAGCTTTCCCCCACCTCATTTAAGTTATTGAGCCAATCTTTCTGCCCAAATGGCAGAAACAATCGCATCTGCAAAGGTATGTGCCTCCTTCTCAATCCGAATGGAGTATTATCTTCACTATGTGTCATTTCAAGTCATAGTGTAGAGATGGTGGAAGCTGGCCCAATCAGAAAGCCTAATCCAGCAGCAAAGAGTGAGTATTATTCCTATCAATCTTCAGGCATTTGAGTTAAATGTGTATTATCCCCACAAAATTGGGAGTGAGTGAGAATGGATTAACAGAAACCTTTGATGTTCCCTCCAGCCTTACATTTCTATGAAAATTGGTTGAACACACAACATTCTCTGTGAATATCTGAATTTTCAAACAAATCTGGTTCTGCTCTGTTTATTCTCTTTCTGATTTAATTATCTCAGAAAGACATTATGGCAGGAGTAGACAGAGATCGAGGACATTGGATATTGCAGGATAGCTTCAGAAAATGAAGGGTGCTTTCTTGGGGTTGTGCATTTCCACACAAGAAAACCAATGTTAAGGCTTGGCCTACACTAGGGCTGTGTCTACACTGGCACCCTTTTCCGTAAAAGGGATGCTAATGAGACACTTCAGAATTGCAAATTCCGCAGGGGATTTAAATATCCCCCGCGGCATTTGCATGAACATGGCTGCCGCTTTTTTCCGGCTCGGGGTTTTGCCGGAGAAAAGTGCCAGTCTAGACGGGATCTTGCGGAAAAGGGCTACTTTTGAAAGTAGGAATAAGGGATCTTCTGGAAAAGGGCTTATTTTCCGAAAGATCCCGTCTAGACTGGCGCTTTTCTCCGGCAAAGCCCCGAGCCGGAAAAAAGCGGCAGCCATGTTCATGCAAATGCTGCGGGGGATATTTAAATCCCCCGCGGAATTTGCAATTCCGACTGGTCTCATTAGCATCCCTTTCCCGGAAAGGGGCACCAATGTAGACACAGCCTAGGAGTATAGTTCGAATTCAGCCGTGTACAGTCGATTTTCTAAATGAGTCCACATTGCCATGCCCTTTCCATCGACTTTAAGGGCTGCTAAAGTCGATTTTGGTACTTCTGCTTTTCCTGAGGAGTAATGCTAAATTCAAGCTTGTATGGCAGACTTTATGGTAGTGTGTTGGCAGCACTGCAAAAGCTGATATTCTTGGCCTCAGGGAGGCATCCCACAGTGCCCTGATGTGACCGTTTTGACCAGGACTTGCTACTCAACTGCCCTCCAGGTGAAAAGGAAAAGTCCAGGGAAACTTTGAATTTCATTTCCTGTGTGGACAATATGGTGAGCACGCCTCAGAGTACAACACACCTGAGCAGCAAACCTGGCCATGTTTTTTTAGATTACTACGTTGCACTGGTGGAAGTGAATGCACAAGATACAGTGCAATAAAAAAGTAGGCCCTTTGGGTAAAATTCTCAAAAGCACTGAAGGGATTTATGAGCCTAAATTCCCACTGAATTTCAATGAGATTTAGGCACTTTCTAGACTAGCATGAGAAGAAAGGGGAACATTTTTGAAAGTGTCATGGACACCAAGATGCTCAAAAATTGTAATAAAAACACAAGACATCCATTTGAAATTTATCCTGAGATATGGACTTCATTGTGTTGAAGCAGTATCAGCAATTACCTTTTGAACCACTCCATAATTAAGGGACCTGGGGGGGAGGGGTGCATGTATGTCATTCTCATGGGAAAGAACAGCACATTCATTTGATGTTAATCTTCCAGGTCAGGTTGCATCCCCTTGTCTGCAGAATAATCAGACGGTGTCTCCTACAGAGTTTCTGAGCCTTATCTGGTCTGAAGAGGCCCTCGAAGCCCAACACTGAAAGAAAATTTGAAGTTATAGGGGGACCAGAATAAATAAGTGTTAATCCTCTATTCACAGTGATGAGCTGGAAGTGTTTGTATTGCATTTGCAGATCAGTTGTTCACTCTGGTTAAAGCAAGAGAGAGAACTGTAAATTAAGAAACAAAGAATAAATGGGTAACTGCCCTAGAGTACTGTACATCCTCTCCCTGTCGTCTGTTTCCAATGGCATGTCTATACTGCAGTCAGAGTGGTAACTGCAGCACCAGTGAACATACCCCAATTAGCTTGACGGAGAATTTAATTCGAGGGTTCGGATGGGGGCCCCAAACCCCTACCAAATCAATTCCAGACACCCTTCTTAAGCAACCAGCTTTATTCAAGAATGCATTCCAGGGCAAAAACCTCCAGGATACTCAGGAAAGTTTCTGCAACTGCCCAGACAAAAGGCAAGGTCTTTTGTACTACCTTACATGGTAATTACTCCTTTTTCACTGACCACTTACAATTGCATGCATATACAGGTCATGCCCCTTTGCACCAAATTCCCTCCAATCATTATTTGTCCCCTCACAGTCCCTTTGCAGGCCTTACAACAGGTTCAAACCAGTTTCACCTGTCCCCTCCTTTTGTATACCTGTGTTCAAGCACGTACCTCTTTACAAAGACCAGACTTAACATCCAGGTGTCACAGAGGTCATACTGACAACAAATTAAGTTTATCCTTCAAGCTTTAATCTAGTTCACTGGTTCTCAAACTTTTGGACTGATGACGGCAAGCCTCTGAGTGCAACTCCCCATACCTCATACATTTAAAAAGCCACATTTTTTATATTTATTTAATCTACTATATATTTGAGAGAGTTTGTCGGTCTGTCTGTCTGTCTGTGCAAGAACTCCTCCTAAATGGTAAGGGTATTGTTGTGCAAGGAAAAAGGGCTGTGCCTGGACTGGGGTTGTTTTTCATAAAACCACACAGAAGAGCGACCGAATCACCAGGAGGCGAAAGGGACTGGTTGGGTTGGGAACTGCCCCATCTCCAAGCTTCCTATCCCCCAGGTGCTCTTTAGGAAAGGGGGATGCTGAAGTTCTCTCTCCCACTTCTCTGATTCATAGAGGGACGCTGTTGGCTGTTCCCCTTCATCAGGGAGCAAGGGCAGGGTTGCCAGGTAGTTTTCACCAAGACTGTCCATAATTTGGGTCCCCAGTCTGGTAAAAAACCCAGAAAATACCATACACGTGAAATGTCTGGTATTTCCTGTTTCCCTCGGACAGAACCCCGGCAGGGACATTTTCCCCTGCTGCATTTGGCAGGGTCGGGGGAGTGAAGAGTGTGGGGCCATTTAAAGGCACAGCGGCCTCTTTTTCTTAACAACTTTGGTCTCCCCCTTTTTTTTCTCAACAGAATTTTTCCTGGGTTTTTTTTGGGGGGGGCGTGGGGCGTTCGGTATTTTTTGTTAAACCATCTGGCAACCCTAAGCAAGGGGAAAGTGCACCATTTGCTGCATTCCTCCCTATGCCTGTGGAGCACAAGGGACAGATGAGCTGTGCACTTTGATCTCACTCCCTGACAAGGACAGGAAGAGAAAAAACAAGTATGAATCTTGGGGGGGGGAGGGTCTTCAGCCCCAACCTCTCCCCCTGCCCAACACAGAGTCCTTGCCCAGAGCCCCTCCTAACCTCCCAAATCTGGCAGGGAGAAGATTATGAAAACTAAACTTGGCATTAGTTCCATAGTGAACACAGCAAGCTAAGCCCCCAGCTGGACTTCCAGACTTTGAAAGCAAAGAAAAACTTTGAGAATAGAAGCAGAGAGAGAGTGAACCATCTTGGCATCCTTCACCTAAAGGGACAAAGAAAGAAATCCAACCCTTTGGGCTTTGTGTTGGAGTCTGGTCACATATTGGCAAGCCATGCTGCAAGAGTTACTGTTGAGAAAACTACTTGGAACCAAAAAGACTAGTTTGTTCAATTAGGTTGTAGTCTTCAAAGTGTATTTTTATTTTTGTTTGTTTGTTTGTAGCCATTTCTAACCCAATCCTTCTCCTTGTTATCACTTAAATCTCTGTTCTTGGTTAATAGACCTAATCTTTTTTTATTACACTGCCAGCTCAGTGCAGTATTGCAAACTGGAGAATAAAATCCTCAGCCAAACTAACAGGCTGGTGTGATGTACTGTTGCGATGCTGGCAGAACAGGTGCTGGCTCATGCCAAGGCCCCTAGGCCTCACTGAACACGGACAAACACATATCTAGAAACCAGTCACTTGTGTGATAGTATTGTTAAAATAGGCATTAGAGTTATAAGAATGTGTTTAATGTTTAGACTTTATGAAATGCTTGTGAGTTGCTGCCTGTATTAATCTCATTTGTAATGTCTGTACCCTGTGTTATAAGGTTGCTCTGTAACTGTAAGAGTGCTCTAAAAATATAACCCCCCCCCCCATTCAGGCGAGAAGCATTAGCAATCTTGAAGTACTAATTTACTGCAAGAGGAGCCATCTGCTCCCCAACAAAGACGGCCCATAGACATCAGACAAATCACCATGAAACATCATCAGTAGAAAAGAGCCTTTGTTGATTGCTTCCCTCACACCCATGAAGAGGAGATATGCACAAAACACTCATCCCATCAGCTCGATCTCTGGGGAAAGGGAATAAAAATTCCCCTTAAGAACAAACTGATATCCCTAGGCTGCGAGAAAGGGCAGGATTTCTTAGCATAAGCAAAGGATCACCAGCCCCTTTGCTTGAGAAAGCCCTGAAGGCCGGGGTTGGCCGTAATTTTTGATGCAAGGCTGCTCCAAGAATTTGGTAAATAGTCAAGGACCATGCTTTTCTATTATATTAATGGAGGAGGTGCAGAGACTGGGATGGAGGGTAGGGGCAGAAGAGAGCTAGGGGTAGGGGACCTAGGTGCAGCATGAGGAGTGGGGTCTGGGAAGGAATTGTGATCTGGAGCAGGAAGGGGTTGTGACCAATGTTCCCTGTAAGCTGAATCCTTGGGTGGCTACCCAGGAGAGATTTAAATGCTGACCAGCTGATGACCAGAGTGCTCACAGAGCCCAGAGACAGCAGCATGTGTTTCTATGGTGGTGCACAACAATACATGCTAAGGTGCATATAACAAAATGTATTGTGCACATGGCTGGAAACATTAGCGGAAACATTGGTTGTGACCTGGAGCAAGGATGCATTTGAGTTGTGACCTAGGTCAGGGAAGCAGGGTACAGGAGAGGAAAAGGATAAGATGCCAGGTGCAGGCACTAGCCAGGAGGCACTTACCCCAAGCGGCTTGCAGCTAACAGGCCCCCTGCCTGCTGCACCCTCACATGTCACTCTAAGTGGCCATCTTCTGGGGACAGCATGTGTCTCTGTGCAGCACATCATGGAGGGCATTGCAAGATGTCTGTGCCTGCAAGAATGGCCCAGGCAGTTCCCACTGGTTGGTTTCCACGCAGACCCACACACACACTGGCCCCAGCAGCTAGTCACGTTGAGCGGCATCTGGAGGTGTGGCAGGCAGTGAGCCTGCCTGAGGGTACCGCTGGGTTGCAAGTCATTGGAAGCCCCAAGGATTGTGGCAGGCTGGATTGGTGGGCAGTATTTTGCCTGCCCCTGTCTAAAGGGTATGTAACATGAATGCTGCTTCTCTTACTTTTTGAAACTCAAGACTGTAACTCAGGTGTGTGTGTGTTAACTTTATAAAATGACTCATTTATTTCCCCCTAGGTAATAAATCTTTAGCTAGTTCATTAGAGGATTGGCTACATGTGTTGACTTTGGCGTGAGATTGTAGGTACAACTGACTTGAGCATTATTGCTGGTTTTGGTGCGGGCTTGCTGGGTGGCAAAATGACTGAAGTACACCTGGGACAGCCTGTGATTCCATGGTAAGGCTGTTACTGGGCTTGGGGCGTTTGTTCTCGATACAGGATTGCGGATACAGAAGTATAGAACACACAACCCATTTGGGGTTTGTACCCACCTTCTTAACAGTCTCGTCTGTGGTTGGCACTCCTGGTGGTGAGCCACTCCAGGCTGCCTGACAACTCTGTCTTTGCAGGAGCAGTAAACTTGAGATGGTTTTGTGAGTGCTGAGTTCTGCAGGGAAAATGGTTTTGGGGTGGAGGGCGTGTCTTGGGACCAAGGTTCCTTCTATGCTATATGGCCTCACAACTGCTTGCTGAGCCTTGCCCAGGAACTCCGGGCTGCTGTGCATATTGCTGCCTGGCTGGGGAAGGGACAGAGGGCAGAACAACGAGCTCAGCAGGGAGCTGCTGCTGTTACTGATGGAGAAGTGCCCCTCCTCCAGCCAGGCAGCTCCGTGTGCGGAGCCCTGAGCTCCTGGGCAGAGCTTAGAGGGAAGCTTGCTTGGGAATGTTGGCGTCACACTGCAAGGAGTATCCAGAATGGGGGAACTAGGCTAACATCATTGTGTTGCGAGCAGGCTGAGACAGTTGTAGAGGAGTTAGAAGCTGCCAGAGTTACAGGGTGTCTAGGTGAACCCTCCCAAAGCATCACAACACAACCATCTTTATACTGTTGCAAAAGTTTAAATATAGATGTCAGTGTTGGGAGCAAATTATGCCACCAGGCATAGGGCAATGATAAATAGTTTTATTTCTCTGGGTTGTTACAGATTTGCAGTAGTGGCAATGGATAAATAAATGTCAGCCCTTATCTGCTCATCAACCCAGCCTTCTTTGATTGGCTTATCTCTTACCTTCACCCCGCTGAGGTGAGTCTTGCAATATCTGAAGGAGGAGAGGACAGCAGGTGCACAAACTCAGCATTGAGTTTGTGTACTGCAAGTGGGCCACAGCATGCAATGTGGGGCAAAGTCCATTGTGCGAGAAGCTGAAGAAAGAACAGGCACTTTTCACCCCACATGAAGGAAACCAATTGAAAAGTCTCTGCGGAAGCTGCCAAGATTTGGTCCCCAGCCTCCATAGCTTGGGACGTTCCAATTGCATTTGTTCACCGCCTGTCTTCCTCCCAAGCAACAGACAAGCCAAACATTATTTTATGATCCCAACATCTGGCAGGCAGTTCCCAGCAACCCTTTAAGCCTGTCACCATAAAGATAAATCTGCACATTTCAGTGGCCGACTTCATAAAAGTATATGAAAAGTAGTTAACAAAGGGATGTTTCACAAAGGCAGTAATATAAATGCAACCTCTGAGCTTACTAATTAACTAAAGCAGCAATAAAAAGGGAAACTGGCTTCCCATCTGTGGAAATAGATGTTATTTTATGGAGGTTCTAATTAGTTATGCCAGGTCCTGCAGTTTATTTAATTTCATCAGGAAAAGTGATAATGTGCTAGAAGTTGCAGACATCACAAATAATAGTGCTTTTGAGGTAAGCCAGGTGAGGATAATGAAGCCAGGGGAAAAGAAGATGCCATTGGAAGAGCTTTTAATTAGGCCCTAGAATATGATATCCTCACTGTCACTCATTTTCATCTGGGGGCAGAGGATGGAGTTTTTAGCTGTGCTGAAGTAGCAAACCAATGTTAAGGACGGCTTGCTGAAAACCTGTGTCGCAGCTTTGTACCGGTTCCTCCAGCAGAGAGCAGCAACTAGTCTGTCATCATGGTGGGAAAGGCAAGGTCAAAGCCAAACTCAGTTACCAGTCCTCCAGTGGAGAGCTGTGACTTGTTGGAATAATGCCCCCGCTGGAAGCTTTTCACATCCTTGACTATGCAACCCAGCTCTGGTTTCTTCAGACTGGATGGCATGTGGACTGTTTCAAATGAGAGTTCGAGAAGGGTGTATTTTGATTCAAAGTCTGTTTTCATTAAAATCTTTTCACTCTAAAAATGAAGACTCCCCTTGCCTGGATACAGTCCTCATGTCAGCTAAACTTTCAGCCATCTGGAGAGGGTGAGGAGGGATGGAAAGATTTAAGCTCCATTTTGAATGCTGTTAATGCTGGGTTTGGTTATAGATAGAGCAAGTGTTAGTTTATTTTGCAGGAATG
Organism: Pelodiscus sinensis; assembly: GCF_049634645.1. Lineage (NCBI taxonomy): Eukaryota > Metazoa > Chordata > Testudines > Trionychidae > Pelodiscus > Pelodiscus sinensis. The sequence goes on from NC_134725.1 coordinate 10,063,229, forward strand.
TCTATGGCACCATAGTCCAAGCGCCTCTTATGCTTTAATGAAACTATCTACACATGTTCCCTCAGCAGGTAGCAAGTATTTAAGGCTGCTTACTCCATCAAGAGCATTTTCTGACAGAATGGTAGACTTTCTGCTAAGAGAATTTTGTGCAAAAATGCCAGCTTTCCCTCAATACTTCAGTTTTCCTAGCATTTAATTTCCAAGACCCAATCTTCCAGCTGTTAAGTATGAATATATGTCGATGGTCAGAAAAACAAACTGCCCATTTCTCCCCCCAATTGAAAAATCAAGGACTTTTTAGTAATGTTTGGCCATGTGATTTAGAGTTTTGATTGCCAAAAACCTAACCGCTTTCTGGTTTTTTGATAAATTTCCCTCCCCCTCCAAGAAAAAAAGCATTCAGATTGTTCATGGAAAACACAAGCTGTTTTCTAACCTGCTGTAAGGGTTACTTTTCCACACTGAATCTCTGGGAAACTAAGGCATGGAACCATGACACAAAATTGCCCAAGGTCACTTATAGGGGGACTAATTTTCCATTGTCCTGCAGCTTGTTTTGTCACTTGCATCTGTGCAACATGCCTGCAAAATTCTCTGCACCGGTGCAGATGACAGCAGAGCAACAGAGAAATCCACCTCTGGGAGTCTGTCAGTGCCAGGAGCTGACTCTGGGTCCCCTAATCTTAGTCCAGGGGTGGGGAACTTCAGGCCTGGGGGCCAGATGCAGCCTCTGTCTTGCCTGGATCTACCCCAAGGGTCACCCCTCTCCCCTGAATTGAGGAGCTCATGCTGGAGTTCCAGCTCCCCCGTTGCCCCTCCACAGGGCTAGAGCACATGAAATCTATTAGGTTTGCACCCCTCTAGGCGCTGGAGTGTGAGGGAAATGTAGGGAGTGTATTTCTCCTTCTCAGCTGGGGACCGTGTCAGTGAGGGTATGTCTACACTAGCTCGTTAGTTCGAGCTAGGTAGGGTAATTAGGGCAAGCGGAGTTGCAAATGAAGCCCGGGATTTAAATATCCCGGGCTTCATTTGCATGTTCCCGGGCGCCACCATTTTTAAATCCCCCTTAGTCTGCACTCCATGCCCGCGGCTACACGTGGCACGGAGTAGGTAGTTCGAATTAGAGATCCTAATTCGAACTACTGTTACTCCTCGTGGAATGTTTAATTCCCGGGCTTCATTTGCAATTCCGCTTGCCCTCATCACCCAACCTAGCTCGAACTAACGAGCTAGTGTAGACGTAGCCTGAGGGGGGTTTGTTTTTGTTTTGTTTTTTTGCTTTTCACTTGTGTGCAGCCCCAGACTGATCTTTCTGTGGGCCAGCAGCTCCTGACCCCCAAAAAAGGTCCCCACCCCCGTCTTAGTCCATTGCCCTTCACCACAGGACCATCTTTCCTAGGTCAAGGTGAAGGTGGAACCTACTCTACTGGGAGGCACCTCTTTTAAAAACAAAGTAGGTCTAAGTGGCCAGCAAGCAGAAAGGCAGGCATGCTGGGTGGTGAGTCAGAGGCCTGGTCATTCCATGTGAACTCATTTCAAGAGTTCACATTTGTTATTTGCTTGGTGACATCTAACTCTAGAACATATAACCAGTTTGGCGTTTGTGCCGTGGTTTGCAACACTTTGCCCTGAGGTTGGCACCCATGTTGGCACCCAGACCGCTTGGCATCTCCATCTGGCCAAAGACAGACAATTACCCAAGGTCACTTACAGGTGGGCTAATTTTCCACTGCCCTTCACCTTCACATCACTGACAACTGCCCTCTTACGAGGTTTAGTGGACCCCAGGGGCCCTGCACATAGCCGATGAGGCTGCTGCAAGTTGTCTTGCAAGCTCTGTATCGGACAATATGCAGGGCTAGCAGCGATCAGCACTGCTAGCGCACTTTCAGCTCTGTAGAAATCGGTCTGAAAAGGCGCCAGTGCTCAGCCCACAGAGGGATGGGTGGGGTGTTTGCCATGTAACTTGTTTTAATAAATATATCCTCTCATTCAGCCTGGTGTCACCACCTGGAGCAGGACTCCTGAGATGCACCTAGGATCTTCCAAATGCTGAGTGTAATAAAGGATTTAGACACGATTACTTTTTTCATTGCTCCTCTGCCCGCAATGGCACTTGTGAAGACACCTTAATGTCCAATGAACTCATCATGATTAATGTTCTAACAGCACATAGTGAAGGGATTAGTCATAACTGGGCCCTGAGTCAAAAATACTACCTCCTGCCCTTTTTCAAGTACAAATGCTATTGATGCAAACCAGGAGTTCTGGGCGCTCTGCTGCTGCTAACCCGTATTTGTCTCACCTTGCTCAAACTGAGGCAAGTCAGTGTCGCGATAATCACAGGTTCAATGATACATACCCAAGGGGGGAAGGACAGAACCAGGTGGACCATTTTAGCAAATAAAAAATATTTATTTATAACAGTGATGAATTTATAGTATTTATTCTAAGATTTTTAATAGACCGTGTTAATAATGAATTTACAGTATTTATTATATTTATTCTATGATTTCTAGTTAAACGTGTCAGAGATATAAGGATGGGAATGGCAAGGGGAATAGTCTCTATTCTAAAAATATCCAGCTACACTAATTAAATAACAGTGATAATTACAAACTCTATGTACTACCCAAAACAACTACAACACTAAGCTTATACAACAAGAAAAAATCAAATCATACCTACCAACTTACACAGCACACAGAACATTTCAAAGATACTGGTTTGGTTGCGAAGGCCTTGGTTATGCCTGAGAGTCGGGGGAGGTGGCTGGTTGGTTGATCAGGCCGGCAGCGCTTTGGAGTATACGGGAAGGCACACACACGGTGATACGTGTGTTGCGAAGACCTCCTCGAACGAACTGTGCGATGGGTATTTATTCCCAAATCTGCACATTGCTTTCCTGCGCTTGCATATTACCATATATGGCCCAATGGTCACCAAGTGGGGGGTCTGTGTCCCAGGGGTTGGGCTGAAACTGTGCAGGTTTCATGCGACCAGGTAAGCCTCGCAGTTCTCACGCCAAGGTGACGGGTGGGAGAGTCTGAGGCTATTTTCCCCTTTTCACACCTTCCCTTTTTCTAAAAGCAATGGTATGCAGGAAGGGTGTGGCCGGTTTCTCCCAAGGAGTACTGCAGCCCACTATAGCAAGAGTGGCCTGGCCAAACTTTTTACTGGGGGGACAGGTTTTTTTCTAACAGTCAGCAGTAACAGAGAGCAGAATCAGACTAACTAGGCACCTTGTATGTTCTGATTGTGCCTCATGAAGCAGAGACGTCCATCATCATCAGTCCTATATGGGAAGAGTTTCCAAACTGACCAGAGAGTAGGAGGCAGTGCAGATGAAATTCTTGTCCCACTGAAGTCAATTGCAAAACCCCCATTAGCTTCAGTAAAGTCAGGATTTCACGCTGTATCTTTTGAATAACTACAGTAATTCCTCATTTAACACGGTAGATACGTTTCAGAAAATGATCGTGTTAAGTGAAAACGTGTTATGTGGGGTCAATTTTCCCATTGAACATAATGGAAAAGGTGGGGGTTGCATTTCAAGCACACGTGTGCTTGCAGCTCCAGCCTGCATTTGTTAGCAGCTGGGACTGGGACATAAGGTTGGGGGAGAAAGGGGACTGGGTTATAGCAGGGAGGGGAGGTGTTTGGCTCTGCGGGAGGGAAGGGAAGGACAGTGGAGGAGGCTTGCAACCAGCGGTTCGGTTTCCCCAGCTGGCCTGTCACCGGCAACTGCGCAGGGCTTACCCTGCCTCTGGAGGTTCACTGCTCGCCGTGCCATTCCCCAGCGACCCCCTCTGGCTGGATGCCTCGCTCCCTCTCCTCTACCCCCCGCTTGCAGCTGGCGGCTGGGTTTCCCCAGCTCACCAGTCACCGGCAGCTGTGCGGGGCTTCGTCTGCCTCCTTACAAAGCGGCAGAGATTTGCCGCTCACCGCTCAGTTCCCTGGTGACCCCCTCTGGCCGGACGCAAGGCATCCGGCCAGAGGGGGTCACCGGGGAACTGCGCAGTGAGCGGAGAACCTCCACTGCTTTGTAAGGAGGCAGATGAAGCCCCACGCAGCTGCCAGTGACCTGCAAGCTGGGGAAACCCAGCCGCCAGCTGCACGCAGGGAGCAGAGGAGAGGGAGCGAGGTATCCGGCCAGAGGGGGTCGCTGGGGAACAGCATGATGAGCAGAGAACCTCTGCCATTTTGCAGGGAAAGCCTCGCGCAGCTGCTGGCCACTGGCCAGCACTAGGGGGAAACGTGTTATTGCGGGGACGGTTCATGTTGTTCGAAAAATGTTCCCCCCCAAAAAACCATGCTATCGCAAAAACGTGTTAAGCGGGCACGTGTTAAGTGAGGAATTTCTGTATTCTTGAGAAAAAAAACTTTGTGAAAAAGCTAAAAAGCCTGAATCTGCACTACCTAGGTACAGCTCTTCCTGACTCCTACCTCCTAGGACAAAGATCAGCTCGCACTAGAGAGGAATGAGTATAAACTCACATTCTAGAGCTGAAATGTGAGCCACTTAGGTGACTCTGATGAGATGAGGTAACAGTTTTTAATTAGCCTCACTTGGAGAGCAGCCATGTCATTTAACATAAGAAGCAAACCCAAAATACAGAAGAGTGCAACACTATTAAAATATGATGCATCATAATGTCAGGTGACTTGCAATTTCTTTGACACAGTGCTATATTTGTGCTTTTTCAAAAGAATATCTCCATGGAGGCTAATTAGATGTTGCTAGAAAACAGACTGGAATTGGCTGTGGTATGGTCTGCCTGCTGCCAAGCAATACCTAGCAAACAATCCCTGATGCAGAAACCAGCAAACTGAGCATTGACAAAGTGACAAGTATTTTTAGATGCTCAGAAAAGTCTGCTAAGCATCAGGGCTGGATTAAGGTTACAAGGGGCCTATGGCTCGTGGGAGGGAAGGTCCTAAGTATGAATTACATATGGTGAAAAAATTATGAAGTCAAACATTTATTTTTATATCTATGAAATTAGCACATTTATTCTACTCTCACTATAGTCAAACAATTTTTCCCACTTTACTGTAGCAAAGTCATGGAAAATGTCATCATAGTTTGAAGAGCTGACAATTTCATTCTCAATGCCCAAGAGGGACAAACCACTGAGATTTTCTTGAGTCATGGTGGATCAGAGGACAATTTTGACCTTTGTTAGAAGGGAAAAGGATTGTTCTCCACTATCATTAGTGTTTATTAGTGACAAATACAGCTGTAATGCCGTTCCAACATTTGGGAAACATTCTGTCACACTGGATTCAGTGAGAACTTGGTTCTTCCAAATAGATAAGCTTTCATTATCTTTTCTCTCTATAACTGAGAGTGGTTTGAATCCAACAAATTGAAGACATTCTTTAGTAACTGGGGGTATGTCTACACTACAACGTTAGTTCGAACTAACTTTCATAGGCGCTACACTAGCGCTCCGTTAGTTCGAACTTAATTCGAACTAACGGAGCGCTTAGTTCGAACTAGGTAAACCTCATTGCACGAGGATTAAGCCTAGTTCGAACTAGCTAGTACGAATTAAGGGCTGTGTAGACCCTTAATTCGAACTAGTGGGAGGCTAATCCTTCCCAGGTTTCCCTGGTGGCCACTCTGGCCAACACCAGGGAAACTCTATTGTCCCCCTCCCGGCCCCAGAGCCCTTAAAGGGGCACGGGCTGGCTACACAGTTTGTGCCAGTTGCAAGGCTGCCAGCACCCGTGCCAGCACACCCTACACCTGCCACACCATGAGCCAGCCACCCGAGGACACCCAGCCCTCCAGTGCTCCCCAAGACCAGCCTGGCGGCTTCCAGGAGCCTGCCCGGGGGCGCAAAAGGCGGAGATCGTGGACCTCATCCAGGTTTGGGGGGAAGCCTCCAATGTCCACGATCTCCGCACTAGCCACAGGAACGCGGCCGTCTACAGCCTCATGGCTGCCAGCCTGGCCGCCAGGGGCCACCAACGCAGCCAGGAGCAGGTGTGCTGCAAGATTAAAGATCTGCGGCAGTCCTACTCCCGGGCCTGCCAGCCAGGGGCCGACCCGGAGGCCTGCCCCCACTTCCATGCCATGGACCGCCTCCTGGGGGCTCATGCCGTCCCTGCCCCCTGGGACGTGATAGACCCCGGGGCAGAGGGACCGCTCCAGGAGACGAAGGAGGAGGAGGAGGGCTCTGAGAGCCAGGAGCCTGCCGCCAGCCTGCCCAGGACCTGGGACCCCCGAGGCACCCCACAGAGCCGCTCGCCTGTGTCCTCTGAGGCCGGGGAGGCATCCACCTGTGAGTACCATCATGCTCCCCTTATGTGTACGGGGGGCTGGGGCGAGAGGGAGCCCCGGGACCGTGCGCCTGGGCCTTGTCCACCACGGAGCAGCAGCTGGGGATCCTGCAGGGGCCCTGGCCTTGCAGAGGGGAGCTGGGTTTCACACACCTGGGTCCCAGGGGTAATTGACCGCTGGTCTTGTTGCACCACAGCTGCAGCACCTGGGCCTGCAGGGCGCACCACACCGCCTGCAGGAGCTCCCGGAAGCAACCCCCCTGGCGGTGTGTAGTATGGCCGGGACAGCCCGACCCCTCCGGTGCGGGGCGCTTTTGCCTCCTTCCACCCCCCCTTTGTCCCTGGGGCGGCCCATCCCCTCCTCGCAGCCCCCCTCCCCCCCGGCTCGGTGGCCGACGAGTGCCGTACCTGCATGAGCACCGCTCCGACGGTGGATCTCCCCACGCCGAACTGGTTCCCGACGGATCGGTAGCTGTCCGGCGTGGAGAGCTTCCAGAGGGCGATGGCCACCCGCTTCTGGAGGGGGATGGCGGGCCTCATGCGAGTGTCCCTTCTGCGCAGGGCAGGGGCGAGCCACTCGCAGAGCTCCAGGAAGGTGTCCCTCCTCATCCTAAAGTTCTGGGTCCACTGTCGGTCCTCCCAGCGCTCCAGGATGATGCGGTCCCACCAGTCGGTGCTGGTGTCCAGACGCCAGACACGGCGGGGCACGCCGGTGCCGGGGCGCCGCCGCGGCTCCTCTACGGCCCCCAGGGCGGCCAGGCGGAGAGGCAGGGGGCTGACGTGCAGCAGGAGGTGCCAGGCAGCCTCGAGCCATTGGTGGGAGGCTTGCAGCAGCAAGTCCAGAAAGTGCACCAGAAGGTGCAGGGCGAGCTGTGGCTCCATGTTGCCACCTGCGGCGGTCCCCCCCGAAGGGAAGCACCGACACAGACAGGCACAGAGACCGACGCTTTGCTGTCCCTCGGCGAGGTTGGCAAGCAAGCAGGAAAAGCTGAGAACCGGCTGTCCGGGGGGGTCCCTTTAAGCACGAGCCTCAGGTAGCCTCAGACAGCAGCCACACAAAGCAACTGCTGACCTGATGCCCTGCCAGAACCGGTTTCAGCCGCCCTTAAATGCCCCCCTGCGTCCAATCAGTGTGGACGCGCTAGTTCGAATTAGCAAAACGCTAATTCGAACTAGTTTTTAGTTCTAGATGCGTTAGTTCAAATTAGCGCTGTAGTGTAGACATTCCCTGGGAGGTTATCTGGTTACTTCTGACAGAAGTTTGGTAAGATGCAGAGCCCTGTGCAGGGACCCTGGCTACCACCACATGGCTTTTGGTTAATGTGGGAGCTTGAGAGCTGGGGTACCTACTATAATGTCTTGTCTGTAGCCAGCAGACTAAATGCATTTCCTCTGTATTCATTAGCTCTTCCATAATTAAGATTTCAGAACTGGAAGGGATCTGTACAGATCATCTAGTTCAGAACCCTGCTCTTTCAGCTTTTGAAGAAGTAAGAAAAAAACAGAGCTACCTGTGTTGTGTTCTCTGCCCCCCTTAACAAAAGACTTCATTGAAAATTGACATCTCAGAAGAACCATCAAGTTTGTTTACTAGGCTGGTGTAGAAGGAAGGATTAAGCAGACCGACTTTGCTTCTCTCTTCCTGCCAAGGGAAAGAGTGATTGAGATTCTGCTCTCCCAGGTGTGAAAAAGCAGAGGTCCCCTAAATTTATTCCTGTGCAAAAATCTGTTCTCCTGGATCCTGGCCTGCAATGAATAAGGCTACAAAAGTGTAACTGGCCCTTGTTCCCATTCCCTTCTCCAATCTCAGTCATTCTATGCTTACCCAACATTTCCCACTTGGGAAAGAAGTTAGTTTGAGTTGGGGCAGAAAAAAGATTCACTTCCAATTTATTTAGTTATAGTTTTTGCAATGAAACCTGAGGTGAAGGTAAGGCAGTGCACCCTGCTGCGTTGATGCAGTAAGATTGTGCTAAGCAGCAGGCAGGTGCAAGGCACTGGCTGGGGGTGTGCCCCACACCAGTTCAGGACTGCCTGAGCGCCCTCCTCTGCATCAGTTAGGAAGGGCAGAAGGGGCTGAAACCTCCCCCTTCTCTCTCCCCCCAATTCCTACCAATGCTGCCTGTTGCTTGCAGTTCCCCTTCCGTCACTGTCAGGGAGCAGGAGGGAGCGTTTTCTAAGCCTCAGGGGCTGCTTTGCCTTGTCTTTGCTTCTGGGTAGGAGTACCCCAGGCTTCAGCAGCGTTATGTGGGCAAGCTCACTCCCTCTTCCTCACCTGGCCTGGCCCTGCCTCTTGCCTGAGCAGGAGGACCTCAACAATGGGAGGGCCTAAGGCTAGAGCCTTATTAGCCTAATGGGTAATCCTCCAGGTCAAGCATCCAGTCTTTGAGAATGGGCTTGGGCTGCTCCTGCCAACATCTGTTTCTCATAGTTTCACGTGGAGTTACTCTCTTTGTCCTTCTTCCCCTGCTTCACAACCTCTCCTTTCTCCGCCTCCTGATATTAAGGCCATCACATTTTATTCATTGGCGACATGTCATAACAGACTGTGACACAGACACCTAGGTTTTAGAAGCCAGGAGATGGTTGGGAGAGCATTATGCTTACACTGGGAGATAAAGCAACCTCTCTTTCTTTGGGACAGCTGGTCAGTCAGAGACTGTGGCAGGCCAGGTTAACAATTGCTACCAAAATAAACCCTCCATAGTGCAGGGCAACGTTCCCTCTAATCTTTTCCATTTATGTGCAGATTTTTTCCATCCAGCTGCAGAATAAACTTTGTTATGTGCACCGAGACATGTGTGAATGTGCATCACCAGGTGGTCGCTCAGCTAATCAGCTGGGTAGCCTCGGAATCTCTCCTGAGCAGCAGCACAAGCTTACAGGGAAGACTGGTGCAGGGGTGTTTTTACTTCAGCCTGTTAATGTACTGTCCCAAAAGAGAAATTACAGGTTGAATCTCTCTAGTTCAGCACCCTCTGGTCTGGCAAAATCCAGGAAATGAACAATAATGTTCAGCAGATTGTGAGTTTTTCAGTGATTCATTGCAAGGCAACCTCTGTTTGGTTGAGTGTGTTTGCCTGCATTGGCTTTTAAAAAGCCTTTTGGCTACTCCACCCTTGGGCCGAGTCAAACAGCCTTGTGTAAAATCACAACACCCTCCAGGGGATATGTTTTTGCCAGGAGCCCATCCTAGCGCCTCACTGCAGAACTCAATTTAGTCCATTTCCCCATTCAGTAGGAGAGTGGCGTCTGCAGGGTTTCTCCTCTCAGAGTCAATGTTCTAACAGTTCCCACCCCGACTGCCCTTGGGTCTGCCAACCATCCCCTGAATTTCTCCCTCCCAGGTCTGGGCTACATCTGAGCTTCCACTAGGCCTACAGTTCCTTATATAGTCCCTCCTGGCAAGAAAGCCTCCACAGGCTGGAACCAGCTTGCCAAGTGGGTTGATCTGGCCCACAGATGCCCTGCTGATCCCCCATCTCCAGGCCAATCAGGACCTGGGGACAGAGGAACGTGCAAAGACTCCTTCCCTGCCAGAGGTGCTCGGCACCACAGGGAACCACCAGCTGAGTAGCTGGGAGTGCACTCTAAGCACTATGCGTTCGTTGCAGGGTGGAGGCAGGGAGCGAGAGACATGGTGGCTGCCCCGCCTCCAGGCCCTGATTGGTAGGGGAGAGCATGCAATCTCCTCTTGTTGCCAGAGATGGGGATCCTTGGAACTGCCAGCTGTTCAGAACAGCTGGTGTTTCTCTCTGAGGGTGAGTGGAGACAAAATCTTCCCATGCTTCCGCCACCCCAGGTCAATTGGAGTTTGTGGGCGGGAGAGCACGGAACGTCTTGGCCCCGCCTCTTCTGCCTGAGGACCTGCCCCTTTCAGCATGACCCAGGGCCACTTCAAAAATCTGTGAAGTGGCCTCCCTTTTAAAATTATTTCCCACCCCTTGTGCTAGACTATATTGACCTTCCACAGTTCTGTAATTTCTCTGGTCCAGCACCGGTCAGGTCCCGAGAATGCTGGACTCGAGAGGTTCAACCTGTATTTAGATTATAGGTATCACAAAAATGCTTACACATTAGATTGCTCAGGATTCCAGACTTTTATAAAATGCCCCCCCCCCCCCAACTCAATAAGAAATGAATTGCTTCTTGCCACCTTCTGATCCTCACTTTTGCAGTTATCGTCTCTCTTCTCCAACGAGAGGAGACATGGGGTGGGAGGGAGGAAAAAATATAATTGAGATCAATAAAACTGTGCCTATGCCTCTTTGAAAATGAAGTAACCATAAAAAAGCTGATGTTTCTTATTTTTTTATTATGCAACAGCTGTGATGTAGCTTTACTGTAAAGCGGTGTGGAAGATTGGCGGTGAGATTTATAGGCTGAGTGAAGTTTAAACTCTGTGCAGTGTGACATACAGTGCATTACTGGTATGGGGTGGATTACTCACAAAGTGAAGGTACTGGAAATATCCACCGGTGATTTCCAAAGCTTGGGGGAAGGCGGGGAATAACGGATCCCAGGAAGATCACTTTCCAACCCAAGTATCTTCCTATAAACAGAAATGCAATGTTGACACAAGGCTTCCAGGGGTTACATTAGTAGAAATAAATAATAAATAGCATTGGGGTCTTGGAGTGCCACACATATCACGGACTCAGTTCTGTAGCCCCTTAATCATTTTGAGTCCAGTGGGGATGCTTAAGCATGTATTTCTTAATGTGAGTAACCGCTGCAGAACTGAGCCAGCATGTGCAAAGTGTCTCATTGTTATGTGGGCGACTCCACAAAACACATTTTTCCTCTGTGTGGGCAGGACCATAAGCGTAAAAGGAAAAGGAAAGCAACAAAAGCAAACTACCCTAAGCTATGGTATTCAGGGCCCCATCAGGGAAAGCTCTGTTCTAGCTGCAATATAAACCCCACATGCTGAAGTCCCTGGCGAACATTTCTATTGCCCTTCCTTTCCTAGTCCAAAGCTCCAGCTTGCAAAGCTCAACGATTTCAGAAATCTGTCTTCGCTGCTGCTTAACTTCTTGAAAAATTCTGTGCAGCATTTATACTGGACGAAGGCATATTACTCATCTGTCTTTCAGTGTCAAAAGCTGCCTTCATTTGAGATCCAACTAGAGCTAATATCGGTCTCATATAATGGATCTGTGCAGGTTAGAACAAACAGAGGAGGAGGGAGGAAACAAAAGCTTTCCCTTAAAAAAGCAGCCAACTACCATATTAGGAAACAGCAACTTGCAACGTGCTGTCATCCCGCAGTTGTTCATTTCCATGTCACCACTTTCAGCATCTGCAAGACAGGGTCAATTTCAGAGCCCCTGATTACGAATTCCTGGCATGCTTTTGAAAGAATTCTCCAGAATGTGTCAAAACTTCCTCAAGTGCAATATTGAAGCTACATTCTTGACTGCAATATTAGTTTGTTAGAATAATTAAAATGTTGAGGGAAAGTCATTAAAGATATCTCTCATTAACACCATTCCTTGCAGGCCTGGGGAACTGAAATTTCATCCGACTGAATCATCATGCAAATGCTTCCACACTTTACAGAAACTTTTCCAAAAAGGAGAAAAAAATTACATTTCACACTCTTGAAAAAATACATCTACCTATCTATACTAAGAGTGTGTTTACCAATATATTTTAATATATAAGTGTAAAAAAAGATGTGAAAGCCTTTAGCCAGTAGCAGTTGGCAGCCAGAAAGGTTGGCTTCAACATCTAGAGGGTTCTTTCAATAATGTAACCAAACTGGCTCAAGTCCCCACCCAGTAAACTGGAAAAATTTCAACCTACCCACTGGATGACTTCACATGCAATTGTTCCCCTCTTGCAAGCACTGAATCGGAGATAGAAACAATCTGTTTAATAACAGTAATCTAGAATTAATTGAATGAGACGCACATAGACAAAGAAAACCCATAAGCAAGACACCATCTCCAGAATCTGCAGGGCAGCGTCCTTTGCGTCAAGCTCTTTAGTCCAAGCCCTCACTCATATAGTTGCCTTCCCCCCACTTCAACCACCCCACTCCCAGCTCTGTCCAGTCAGTGCAGACCCAGAGTTCATAGGCACATCATTGTGAAGTCTCTTCTTGAGCATGGGGCAATGCTGCCCACTCACTGCTCCTGATAACTGCTCCTGCCAGCTGCTCCCACCAGCTGCTTGCCACTGCTCCTGCTGGCCCACAGCCAATCTTGTGGTAGATTTTGCTCTGTGCTAAACCTAGTGACTTGACCCAAAGCACAGTCCAGCCCCACCCCCTCCTCCCGGCTTGCACCCCCCTCCCATCACACACACACACACACACACACGTTCCAGCATCCACTGGAATAAATTTAAAATAATAGAAGAGACTCCTTATGGAGTCTATCATTAGAACAGGAGGAGAAACAGGTTGAACAAGTCTTATAGCTCACTCCTGGAGGGCGTGCAGCTTGCCGATTTAGAGTCCTATCCTCTCCAGGTTAACTTCATGGATCTTTCGCACAGTGGCCCTTGTCCATCAGAGGTTCTTTACACTGACAGTCTCTCTCCTTTTGAACTGAGTTAAACACAATCTGATGTTACTGCATTTCTACAATAACTGCAAGTATTGGTGATCATATTTCACAATTCCTGCATTTAGTGTTAACACAGCCAAATTTGCCACAATGGGCAAAACACCATTGCAACAGATGAATATCTAGTAGGCCTAAGTAAACTGAGTGAATTGTATTTATATAAACACTCCCAGGATCTCTTTCCCATTCCATTTGGCTGTAATGGAAGCATTGATTCAGACCCTTCTTACAGATGTTTTTTTTGAAATCAGCAAGTTCTTTTGCTTGTAAAGTGCCATGTTAATTATAAAATCTCCAACAACTTTGAAACTCTTTTCAAAAAAGTATGATCTCACAAGGAAAAACACAAAACTGAATGATGACTAGCAAGCAAAAAAACACAAACCTTCCTCATACCCAAAACATGAAACCTAGATTCCAAGCTCGGCAGGGACTTTTATGGTCCTCTGGACTAACTCTCATAACGTCAGTTGGAGAACTTTCCCAAAATAATTTCCATTCAAACTATATATATATAGTTTATATATATATATAAAATGATGCTGTCTAAATCTTTTATTACTACTCAAGAAAAATCTTGGAATCGTTATGAATAGTTCACTGAAAACTTCTGCTCAATGTGCAGCAGCAGTAAAAAAAAAAGTGAACAGTCAATAGAAAAGGGGAAGATAGTAAAACAAAATATCAGGATGCTGCTATATAAATCCATGGGATACTAACATCTTGAATACTGTGTATCATTCTGGTCACCCCAGCTCAAAAAAGGTTATCAGAATTGGAGAAAGTATAGAGACAGATATCCGAAATGTTTGGGGGTATGGAATAGCTTGAACAGAGATTTAAAAGGTGGCCAGTTCAGCTTAGAAAAAAAAGGACTAAGGTGAGATACATAGCAGGTTTTATGGCCCTCTGGGGTCTCATATTTTAATTTTTTTATATATATTTGTATTGTGTTTTAAAAATTTTTGAAACCTGCCTTGAATATTTTAAATAGAGAGGCGAGGTAAAAATATTTCAAATAAATAAATACATACATAATAGAAGTCTATAAAATAATGAATGGTCTGGAGAAAGTGAATTGTTATTTACTACTTCACATAAGACAAGAACCAGAGGTCACCCAATGTTGTTAATAGGCAGCAGCTTTAAAACAAACATAAGGCAATGCTTTTTTTTCCTGGCAATGAATGGTCAACTGTGGAACTCATTGTCATAGGATGTTGTGAAAGCCAAAAGATACAACTGGGGTCAAAAGAAGAACTAGATAAGTTTATGCCTTGTAGCCAAAATGGTCAGGGACACAGTCCCATGTTCCTAGTGTCCCTGATAGGATACTGGGCTACATCAATCATTGGTCTGACCCAGTATGGCTGTTCCTATGTGGTTTAATAATATTAAGGATAGATCTACAGTACAACTGCTACAGTGGCTGCAGCACACTCATGCAGACACTTGCTGCAGTGCTGCAAGGGTTTTTTCAGTGCTAGTAAATCTGTCCTTCAGAAGGGCACTTATAGGAGGCTACGACTAGACTGCAGGCTTCTTTCGGAAGAAGCTTTTTTGGGAAGAGATTTGAAAACACTTCTTCCGAAAGAGCGCGTCCACACACAAGAGTGCATCAAAAAAGCCACGCGCTTTTCCGAAAGAGCAAGTCAGACTGATTGGATGCTCTCTCACATAAAAGGCCACCCGAAACCACTTCAACCAGGGCTTTAGGTCACCAGTTGCTCCCGAGTGCTGGTTCCGGAGCCTTGCAGAGACACATGCTTAAAGGGACACCCCCCCCGGACAGCTGTTTCTATGCTTCTGCTGCCTGCTTGCTCCCTCTTCGAGGGACAGCAAAGCTTCAGCAGTGTCTGTTGTGGTTGCCCTGCTTTTTTGGACACCACAGCTTTTTCTTTTGTGCCATAGAGTTGGAGCTGTCCCTGGGCATGCGATGGCCGCACCCGGCCATGCTGCAGCACTTTGTGCCAGCTGCCTTCCTGGTCATGACTGATCAAGACCCCAAGCTCCTTCTGGGGACCTTTTCCCTGGGTGCGGGTGCTACACTCTGGCAACCGCACCCCAAAGTGGAGAGGCGTTTCTGGAGGTACAACACCAGTTCCAACTAGTGGGACCGGCTGGAGATGGAGCGATGGGACGACCAGCGATGGGTCCAAAACTTTGGAATGTAGAAGGCCACCTTTTTAGAGCTGTGTGCCTGGCCTCGCCCCCACCCTCCAGAGACATGACACCTGCCTGCAGCCAGCCACCCCTGAAGAAGTGGGTCGCCATCACCCTCTGGAAGCTCGCCATCCCTTACCAGTTGGTGGGCAACCAGTTTGGAATGGGGAAGTCCACCATCGGGGCCCTCCTCATGGAGCTAAGGCGTTCTCAGGCTGCAGTCCCTGTACGGGGGAGGGGAGTCCTGGAAAAGGGGGATCCTCGGGAAAGGAGGGATTGGGAGCTGTGGAGGGTGGAGTGGAGGTGGGGGAGAAACCCTGTCCCTGGGGGTTGCCCCATCCCACCCTCATACAGTCCTGCTGCTGCAGGGGCAGCCTCATAGGGGGTGACTCCTAGGTTATTTGAGGGGGAGAGAGGGGATGAGAAGGAGACAGGCACCTTCCAAGGGCTCAGGCACTCCCTCTCATTCTCTGTTTTGTGTGTTTGTTTGTCTCCTTCTGCAGGTGGTGAGGGCCATCAACTCCATCCTGCTGTGGAGGATCATCCGCCTGGGAATCCTGGACCTGATCATGGCTGGATTTGCTGCCTTGGGTTTCCCAAACTGTGCTGGAGTGACTGATGGAACCCGCATACCGATCCATGCACCAGAGCATCAAGCATCCCAATAACTCAATCACAAGAGCTACTTCTCAATGGTGTTGCAGGTCCTGGTTGACCACCGTGGATGGTTCACGGACCTTTTTGGCAGGTGGTCGGGTAGGGCACACGATGCCCATGTCTTCAGGAACTCTAGCCTGTGCAGGAAGCTGGAGGTGGGCACATTCTTCCCTCGCCATGAACTTGCCGTTGGAGATGTGCAGATGCCATTGTGCATCGGGGGGACGCAACTTACGTCCTGATGCCATGGCTAATGAAGCCATACACAGGCCACATTGACCCCAGCAGGGACCAATTTAATGCCCATCTCAGGCAGGCCCGGATCCAAGTTGAGTACGCCTTTGGGCGCCTGAAGGCATGGTTCAGGTGCCTGCTGACCCACCTGGATGTGGGGGAGCACATCCCTGAGGTGATCGCGGCATGTTGTGTCCGAGAAAGAGGGAGGCCTTTCTCCCGGGGTGAGGGGCAGACACCGGCAACGAGGGGCAAGCCTTCCATCAGCCGTGGATAGCTGCCATTCACCAGGCCCACCAGGCCGGTGTGCGCATCCAGGAGGCCCTGAGGGAGAGGTTCTCTCAAAACCCCCAGTAACTCTCCCCAGGGCTTCCCCAATAGGGGCCTCTGGCTTGCACCTTCCCCACCACAACCCCACCCTTCACCCTTTCCCTGACCTCTCAATATAAACACCTGTGTTGTTTCCAACAAAACAAAGTCTCTATTTATATTACATTTAAAAAAGGTATGCAGGGGGAGGGGGACTCATAACCTGGAGGGGAAGGGGAGCTCGGAGTGGCATGTGGAGTGGCTAGATGTGCCGTGGCTAGATGTGCCATCTCAGGTGTGCGGACCTCATCAGAGTTGGAGTTGGGTAGGTCCAGGGAACACGGGGAGTGGAAAGGGGGCTGGAGCAGGGTCAGGAATAGCAAGGGGGCGGGGGAGGAGGCATAGGCACCACTGAGGGAGGGAGCATGAGCATTGCTTGGGGACAGGGCATGGGTTTCACCTGGGGAGGGAGCAGATGCATCGCACAGAGGGCAGGCGGAGGGGGAATGGGCATAGCAGGGGGGCAGGAGGGTGGAAGTCAGGAGCAGTGACAGCAGGCGGGTGTGCCATCATGCGGGACATGATGCCACACATGTTGCCACAATGCTGCATGATCTGGTCCCACGCGTGGTTCCGCCACTCAGTGTCCTCGCGGATCTTCTGCGCCAGGGTCTGCTGCGTGTCGCACAGGACACTGACATGCTGCCGCACGAGGTCTTCCTGGACCCTGGTGCGCTTTCATGTCTCCCAGGCTCTGGCAGCTGGCTCTGGAGGTGCGACTCGCCCCTCAGTCCCAGCTGGTCTGGATCTGGAGAACACACAGAGGGGGAGGTGGTCAGTCATGCATGCAGACACTGACCCTGAGGCCATGCCTGAGCAGCGACCAATAGGCCTCGGGCCAGAGGAGGAGGATGTCCTGGAAGCAAGGCCATGTGTGGCCTGCACAGTGGGCCGTGCCTCACAGGGGCCCCAAAGTGCCCAGGGGACCATGCTGCCCACTTCCCAACCCCCCACGGGTGGCAAAGGAGCCGGGAGCAGCCTGGCCCTGCATGGTGTCTGCACATACACCTGCGGCTTGCAGCACCCCGTGTGCTGCGTGCGGCACTCCTCGGTGCATCTGGGATCGTGCCTGCATCCTTGTGACTAGCCTGCTTCTAGCCGTGGCAGGTGTTAGGGGGCCTCTCCCCCGTGGCAGGATGCATGTGGCCTCCCCTGAGCCTGGCAGCAGGATCCCACCCATGCTCAGGAGCTGCCTGCTGCATCCGCAGGCGACACACTAACGCTGCTCATGGTTGGACTGCAGCACAATGTCCAGCCCAAGAAGCCTGAGCGACACTCACACCCAGCCCCCTGTGCACCCTCCTCCCCCACCCTGTGTGTGTGACAAACTGAGACCACTCACATGAAGATCCCTTCCCGGCTCTCTGGCTGACCGGCCCTGGCTCCAGGGACAGGGTGACAGTCTCCGTCTCCTCCTCCTCTGGCCGGCCCTGGTCCTCTTGAGCTCCTCCTCTGTGACCTCCGGGTGGGTGACAACATGGGTCTAGAGGCCAGAGTCCACGACAATGGGGGGGGGGGAACGTTTCCTCCCTCCCAGGATCTGATGCAGCTCCTGGTAATAGGGGCAGGTGTGGGGTCCTGTCCCAGAGTGCGAGCTGCACTCTCTGGCCTGGACACATCCCTGACGGAGCTCTTTGACCTTACTCTGGACCTGTTCCAAGGTCCAGGGTGGGTGTCCATGCTCCTCCATGTGCTTGAACATGTCAGTGTTTCACTGCTTAGAGTGGAGATCCTGCAAGGTGTCACAGCTTGAGCAGGGACAGGATCTCTGCTCTGGACCAGAAGGGTGCCCACCTCTTAGTCCCACTCTGTGACTCCTGGGACCCCTGGGGCTGCTCCTTGCAAAGGCCAGGGGGTTCGCAAGGGGCTTTAGGCTCTGCCATGGGTGGCAAGATCTGTGTCAGAGGCAGCCATGTGGTCAGAGTGCTGCTCCCAGGCTGGCTTCCTGCCACAAGGCTTGTCCAGGTGCCTGCAGCTTTAAGAGGGGTCAGGAGATAGGAGCTATAAAGTCCTGATTAATTTGGGTGGAGTGTCCACCATGGCCATTTTTCCAAAAAAACTCTGTAGTATACATACCCGTAGAGAAGTCCGTATCCTTGGGGAAGGGAGTAAACAAGGCTGGCATACAGCTTGCACTAATGCAAACACGGCTGGTGAGAGAGAGAGAAAGACATACACACAGTCCCCCAAAACTGGTGCCTCCTGTAATATTTCTCTAAAGCACATCTCTTCCCAGAGGATTATCCCGTAGAGTGCCTGTCTTTTTCTGGGCACTCAGAGGAAGTCATGCAACAATGAATATTTAAATTTTTTCATAGGTTTGTTTGAGTATCCTTCAGAAGATCTAAGTGCACCTTCCTGGAAGCAAGCCTTGGCATTTGAGAAACACCAGCCTACAAACACTTGCTTACAGCTGGGAGATGGTGGTGTAGGAAGTTCTATTGTAACTGCACTGGTTTTGCTTTTAAACCCATCCCCATTTCTCCTATGCATGGGATCAGATGTTATTTCAGTGCTTTTGCAAGTTGTTAGGATTTTAATAAGATGGCAGCCATTGCAAGACCAAAACTGACATGGTTAGCTGAGGAAATGCCAACAAAAGAATACGAAGTGAACATGCACATGTACACCCATAGGCTGTGTCTAGCTGTCTACACTGGCCGCTTGAATTTCCACAAGAACACTGACTTCCTACTGTCTGAAATCAGTGCTTCTTGCGGAAATACTATGCTGCTCCCGTTTGGGCAAAAGTCCTTTTACGCAAAGCTTTTGTGCAAAAGGGCCAGTGTAGACAACTGAGATTAGTTTTGCGCAAGAAAGCGTCTAGATTGGCATGGACACTTTTCCGCAAAAAGTGCTTTTGTGGAAAAGCGTCTGTGCCAATCTAGACGCTCTTTTCCGCAAATGCTTTTAACGGAAAACTTTTCCGTTAAAAGCATTTGTGGAAAATCATTCCAGTCTAGACATAGCCAAAGAGAAAAATCTTTACTGTGGTCTTGAAGATAATGGGACAGATCCTCAACTGGTATAAAAATCAGCACAGGCTCAGTGACTTCCATGGAGCAAGCGTGACTTGTACCAGCTGAGGATCCAGCCCAGCACCACTGGTCTTTTCTTTGGGGGAAGGGAATATGCTTTAGGCAGAAGAAGCAGGCATTCAGACATAATTCTGTATCGGAAAGAAAGAGGAGAATGCACTAAGATCTGAGAAAGTTGTTGCTTTATCCATTTCTGAAAAGCATACTCTTGGTAATTTTAATTAACTTATATTCCTCCATCCCCAAGAGGAATGGGCCTTAACTAAAATCCATGGTAAAGGTAAGGAAAATCCAGTTCTTTTTTGCTAAATGAGACAAAGCTGCCCCTTGCTTGGCTAAGCAGCACTGCTGACTCTCAGTGGCACGGTTTCAGTCTTCAACTATTGTTGAAATCATACTGCCAAGTGTTGGCCCTGAATCTACAAAGGTAACAAGCAGGCAGGGGTGGCCTGTGACTATAGGCGGACTCGGCAGTTGCCTAGGACACCACCTTCAATGGGGTGCCTGGGGCGCCTGAAGACGTCATGGGGCGCCTGATGATGATGTCCCGGGATGCCTGGGGCACCCAATGATGACATCAGTCCATTGACGGCCCTGCAGGTGGGGGCGCCGATCACACATTCTGTCTGGGGCTCCAGCTGCCGCAGCCCACCTCGGACTGCTCTTGCAGGCAGGACCCCCTGCAGTCAGGGGGTTCAAACTCTGGGTGCAAACCCAGAATTTTCCCAACAACTGAGCCACCTGGATTCAGTGTTCAGAGGCTGTGATACGAGCCTCTGTCTAACTCCACGTCTGAAGCTACGACTACACTGCCATTTTTTTGTGGAAGAGGATATGCAAATCTCTCGTTTGCATATCTTCTTCCAATTCTTTTTGGCGGGAGAGGTTTTACCGATAAAAAGCCTTGTGTAGACGGGGCCATATGTTGGAAAACAAAACCTCTTTCGCAAGATCCTGTAAACCTCGATTTTTGAGGAATAAGGGATCTTGCACAAAAGGGGTTTTTTCCCCCTGACAAATGGCCCCGTCTACATGGGGCTTTTTATTGGTAAAACCTCTTCCACAAAAAGAATTGGAAGAATGAGAGTGCGATTTGCATATCCTCTTCCACAAAAAAACAGCTGTGTAGCCGTACCCTGAGTGTTTGGTGAGGGAGGGCCTCTCTCTACTGTGCTCTTTTTCTAGTTATAAGCAGCTAACGGACAATCTGCTTGTAAGTAAATCATGGGCTAGATAAAGCAACTTTCTCAGACGCAGATCTCAGGGCCCGCGTGCCAAAGAATTTGCTAAGATGACGGTGCTGCACACCCTGCGGGAAGGCTGCCTTGTTTCTGTGGGGTTCCTGTGAAAAGCTTTGACAGCTTCATGCAGATTAAAAAACAGAGCTGTTTTTAGTGAATTAAAGTATGTAAGCAAATAATATAATTAGTAAAGGATTCTTTGTCAATTTAGAAAAGAGATGTCCGGGAGGAGGGGATTATGCTAGAGTTCTATAAAATCATGAAAGATGCAGAGAAAGTGAATAAAGACATATTCTTTGCTTCACATAAACCAGGAGTGGGCAAAATACAGCTTTTCCCCTACCCCAAAAGGAGCCTCAGGTAGGTTCTCTGCCTGTCCCACCCCTTTGCCCCAGTCAGAATTGCTGGCTGCAGGGGCCATGTGCTTCTCTGAGCACTGCTGTGAGCTTGGATGGGCTCTGCATGCTGTCCTGCCCCCAGCACAATCTTGCAGCTCCCACTGGCCAGAAACCAGCCCTGTTTGCAGGGCAGGCACCCAGGAGTTGACTGGCAATCAAAATAGGCCTGGGAACGGCCCTCCTCATGACGTCACACCTGCCGTGGATCCCGCCACCCACTCAACTTTATTTTTTCTGATGGATTTATTTGGTGGTGCTTCCACTCCCCTCACTCCTTCCTGGCAGGTCACCACGGCAGCTTGGGAGGAAAATTCTAACCCAGAGTAATTCCCATGTACTTGCCAGATAGTTGGAGACTACAAGAAAATAACACAAACACATACACTATATTCAACACAATTATATTAAACAGGAGACAAATGTAATAGAACAGGGTAAACCACTATTTTTAGGTTCCCCGGTGCCCAGCAACTGTAAGGTTAGTGTCCCGGTGGTAAGCATACTTTGTTCGGGCCCTTGAGGACTTATGACCACAAAATTCTTCTCTGCAGTGGTTTAGCAGTGAGGCTGACTGGGTTTAGTACAGCCCAAAGGACTCCCAAATGGGAGAAGGTGGTAAATCCCTCCATAGGTTTAATATGCAGCAGGTTATAAAATCCTCAAACAAATTCCCTGAGGGTATGTCTACACTACAAAGTTAATTCGAACTAACAGATGTTAGTTCGAATTAACTTTGATAGGCGCTACACTAGTGCTCCACTAGTTCGAACTTAATTCGAACTAGCGGAGCGCTTAGTTCGAACTAGGAAAACCTCATTCTACGAGGACTAAGCCTAGTTCGAACTTACTAGTTCGAATTAAGGGCTGTGTAGCCCCTTAATTCGAACTAGTGGGAGGCTAGCCCTCCCCAGCTTTCCCTGCTGGCCACTCTGGCCAACACCAGGGAAACTCTATTGCCCCCCTGCCGCCCCCGGACCTCTTAAAGGGGCACGGGCTGGCTACGGTGCCCGTGCCAGGTGCAAGCCTGCCAGCACCCAGCCAGCAGACCCTGCACCTGGCACGGCTTGAGCAAGCCACCTGATGCCCCCCAGTCCTCCCCCTCTTCCCTGGACCAGGCTGGCGGCTCCCGGGAGCTTGCCCAGGACCGCAAGAGGCAGGCACCCGCCTGGTCTAGTGCGGACATCGTGGACCTCGTCCACGACCTCCGCACTAGGCACAGGAAAGTGGCCGGCTAGGGTAGGAGAGCTGCCAGCCTGGCCACCCAGGAGCATGAAAATCAGGGTGGTCCACTGAGACCCCCGACCCTGAACCCTGAGCTTACAATGGCCGTACTGGGTCAGACCAAAGGTCCATCTAGCCCAGTAGCCTGTCTGCTGACAGCGGCCAACCCTAGGGAACCTGGAGGGGATGGACCGAAGTCAGTGACCAAGCCATTTGTCTCGTGCCATCCCTCTCCAGCCTTCCACAAACTTTGGGCAGGGACACCACTCCTACCCCCTGGCTAATACCACTCCATGGACCCAACCTCCATCACTTGATCTAACTTCTCTTTAAACTCTGTTCTAGTTCTAGCCTTCACAGCCTCCTGCAGCAAAGAGTTCCACAGGTTGACTCTTTGCTTTGTGAAGAACAACTTTCTGTTACTAGTTTGAAGCCTGCTACCCATTCCTTTCCTTTGGTGTCCTCTAGTCCTTCTATTATGGGAACTAATGAAGAACTTTTCTTTATGCACCCTCTCCACCCAACTCCTGCTTTTAGAGACCTCTATCCTATCTCCCCTCAGTCTCCTCTTTTCTAAGCTGAGAAGTCCCAGTCTCTTTAGCCTCTCTTCATATGGGACCTCTTCCAAACCTCTGATCATTTTAGTTGCCCTCCCCTCTCCCAGCCTCTCTCTTCTCCTCTCCCACCTCCTTTTCCCAGTCTCCCCCAGTTTTGTTCAATAAAGAGAGATTCTATTTTTGACCACACGTTTTCTTTATTTTGTACATCAGGAAGGGGGGCTAGGGAAGGGTAAGTGGAAGGAGGTGAGGGAGGAATGGGGTATGTGCCCCCGATGGGGAGGACTGGGCTGGCTCTGCGGGCTTCTGGGGGTGGAAGCTCTCCTGCAGCCCCCCAATTGTC
This sequence comes from Pelodiscus sinensis, assembly GCF_049634645.1. Classification (NCBI taxonomy): domain Eukaryota; kingdom Metazoa; phylum Chordata; order Testudines; family Trionychidae; genus Pelodiscus; species Pelodiscus sinensis. Next base: position 10,086,313 of record NC_134725.1, read on the forward strand.
CCCTTTCCCCAGATGGCAGCCTGCGGCAAGTGCAGCCGGTCTGATGGCCGAGTGCTGTGATGTGCCCAGTGTGGGCACTCCGGGCACTCCAAGCCAGGACTGCTTTGCAAGCGGGGCACCCCTGAGAACTGTCTGTCCAGGGTGGGGGTCGGGTCCCTTTAAGCACAGCCCTGAGGCAGCAGCTCCACACTCTAAGTCCTCATCTGATGCCCTGCCGGCACTGCTTCCGGCCATCCTTAACCCCGGTTCAGGGTCCACTCAATGTGGACATGCTAGTTCAAATTAGCAAAACGCTAATTCAAACTAGTTTTTTAGTCTGGATGCGTTAGTTCGAATTAGCGCTGTAGTGTAGACGTACCCTGACTGACTAACTAAAAGATGCTGCACTCACACACTCCATGAATGAGCCTCAGGTTCAGAGATTACTCAGTCACTGCAGAGGGGCTGGTGTCTTCTGGCAAGGATCCTCCTCAGGCAAGAATCAGGCGGCTTTGGTCCCAGAATTTCCCCTCACCACAAAGGGGTGCAGGGCTCAAGGTGCAGGCCACACAACTGCACTAAAATTCGAGCTGTAATCTCTTATCCCAGCATTCAGACCCACACAGCAGCCCTGAACTAGCAGGCAGAGCAGAGCAGACTATGCGGTGACTGGTCTCACCCAGGGAGCTGGAGAGCTAAGTCAGCCTGGCTGGGGAAGTTTCCCAGCCAACTCTACAAACTGGGAATGAACAGTGGAGAAATAAAACCCAGCTGAGGGATCTTGCTTTCAGGTCCCTAGAGGCTAGTTCTCAGGGGGACACCTTGCATGCAGGCCTGGCACTTACTCCCACACAGTCAGTCCTCCCCTTGCCCTGGCTGGCTCCAAACTCCTCCAACAATGGCTTCTCCTCCACCTCTTGAACTCCCTGGGAGGGGCATCTCACTCCCCATGGGTTGCCGGGCAGACTCTGCCCCTGATAGGGAGGGGGAGCCAAGGCAAACTCAGAGCCTCTCCCTGAGCTGCCAGCAGACAGAGCCCCAGGAATCTAGGGAATCTCCTTGGGGGTTACACAACTATGAGATGCTAGGATTCAGATATGACTATTTTCCAGCTGTCCTCTTAGGACCTAACTAGTGCCATAAGGACCATGTTAGATCTGTTTGATGACACGTCTGATGTTATTTCAGTAGCAAAGGTTGGTGTGGGAAAGAGACCTATACGTTTTTAAACTTCCTTTAGCTGCAGTTTATCTGCACAAATTGAAATAGTATGTTTCTTTCTCATCACCTTGGTAGGTACCTCTTTAAAAAGCATTTTATTATGTCATGGCAATTTCAGAAAGACTTGCTGTATAGCTATGAAAGAGTAAGACACCGTTTGCCTAATTTTTTTGTATCAACATGAAGGCTTTTGAAACTCAGTTTCAGATTTTGAGAGGTTTGGACAGTTTATTCTCACCGATTTAGGAGACTTCTCCTCTTGCATTTTAGATTGCACGTGGCAGGAGTCATTGGCAGTGATGTTGTCCAGTTAGATCAACTTAAGGGTTTACAGAATCCAGATTTATTTCCCTTTTATCCTTTCTGTTGGTTGTCCAAATTCTATCTTGTTAAGAGGAAGTCCCATTAGCTCTGTGCCTAGTTTTTTTTTCATTTAATGAGTGGGAATTTTAGAATTGCTTCCTGAGCAACCTGAAGTTAAATGAAAGCCAATGGTTTAAGTACAGGAGTGTGCACCAAGAAATTTAGTTCTCTTTCTCCCCTCCCCCACTTCACCTTTGATCTGCCATGTGATTTTGGGGCAAATCATCTGACTTCTCTGTGCCCTTCGCCAAACCTAAAATAGGGTGATTTATACTTACTTACATCACAAGGGCTTTGTGAGGTTCACTTAGCAAGAGGCAGTGTGGTTTAATGGGCTGGGTAGTGGATGGAGGAACACAGGAAAATGGTACTCCATTCCTGGCCATGCCACTGTTCTGCTCTGTGACCCTGGGCAAACCACTTGCACTATGTTTCTGTATAGTGCCTAGCACAATGGGGCCTCCAATCTTGGTTAGGTCTTCTAGAGCCTTCCATTATACACAGTCAGTAATAATTGTTATTGCATGGAAAGTATTTGGGTAGAAGGTGTCACCAAAGTGTTACTACTTACTTGGGATTCCCCGTGATCCCCCAGTGAAATTGAGACAAATTGGAGTAACCCAGGTCTTGCCATTCCCACTACCGAATGTTTCCTTTTCTGTTCAGGAATTTGCTACAGACTTTGTAAGAAACACGCAGGACTAGGATTGTTGGTACAATCAATGGGTGTGCATCTGCCATGGAGGGTCTGTACTTAACAAACATAAAAACAATAATTAGCACCCCTGCACCAACTTTTGAAAACATCCTCAGCAACTGGAAATGAGAAATGCTGGCCTATCGCCCAACCTACTAGCAATTCCCTTCCCTCTTTTCTACCCCCTTTGTCATCACGAGGCAGTCATTAATGTCCAGTGAGTGCTAAACAGCTAGAGAAAGCTATATAAATAGGTATTACAAGCCCCTAGAACTTAGACACATTAACTTACTTCCAAAGCAGCTGAATAGTTATTGTTGCCCAGTCAATGTTAAGTATTAATTGGCTCAACATTTAATGATTGCATAAACAATCAGACACTAGCTTTGGTTCAGCCAGTTTATCAAGGCAATAATCTATTCCTTACAAATCGAATGAGACAAACCTTAATCAACTGCTTCACAGCGTATGTAAATAAAACAACCCTCGGATCAATAAAGAATTGCCGTGTGTTTCACTACAACTGTCTGAGATTTAACTCATGGTATGCTTCACTGTTTCATTGCCATGGCAGAGCATAGATAATTCACAAAGTCAGTACCCCTGAGGATATGGAGAACAGATTTTCATTGGATCTGGGGCACACTAAGATGTTTCAGTTTGGAATTTGGGTTTCCTCATTTCTCCAGTGATCTACACCAACAATGGATAGAAGGGGTGAGGGGGTCTGTTCATCTCAGCAAGGCCTTTTGGTCCATCCCAAGGGGCATGTATACAGTAGGACAGTGTTTTTTAAACTTCTTAAGACTGAGGAACTCCAAACAATATTTTTTTATGAGGAACACCAAGGATTTTTTGCTGAGCAAAAAGAAAGAAAAAAAAAAGGTTGGGGGGAAAAGGGTCGAGGGAAAGTTATTGAGAAAAAGAAAGGTCTCCTGCCCCTTTATGGGTGGCCATTTTGAATTCTGTTGTTCTCTGCAGCACACCTCCAACTGCAGTTTAAGAAACACCGCACTAGGAAATTATTTCCAAATACCTTATTTTGAAATACTAACTCCTGAAATAACAATTTTGAAATAGTGTGTCCACACTACAGGGAAGCCTTGAAATTAGTCCAAGGTAGGTTCCCTTAATGTGGACACGCTACCTTGACTTAGAGCCCCAGGAAACACTGGGAAATAATTACTGTGAATGTCTCCGGGGAGCACTTATTTCAAAATGGCAGTGTCTACACTACTGCTATTTCAAAATAACTATTTCGAAATACGCCTTATATCTGGTAGAAGCAGGAGTTATTATTTTGAAATAGCCAGCCCCTTATGAAATGAAATAATGGGCGTGGCAGTGTGGACACTCTGCTTGTTATTTTGTAACTGAGTTAGGTCACTAGGGGTCATCCCAGGTGGCCTGGGCTGGTTCTAGTGAGTTCTGTGTTATGAAATAAAATGGACACTTGCAACTGCTCAAACTCTCTGTGTTTCCAGTTATTTCTTCCTAAACTGTGGAACCCCAAACGATACAACAGCCTTGGCCAGTCTACACTAGGGAGTTATTTCAAAATAACAAGTAGTGGCCCCTCGTTCTTATATTATGGGAACAAGTAAATAACTTTTCCTTATTCATTTTCTCCACACCACTCATGATTTTATAGTTAAAAGTCAAGGATGACTGCTATGAGGTTTTCTGTATGTCAGGTCATCTTTAAAGGGACCAGTCATCATCTTTCTCTCCAGCTTTTAAAAGCCCACAACTCTTATTGAGTGAGTCAATGGTAGTCATAAGTACTCAGCACCTTTGAAAGTCCTAGTGGTCCCACGTTAATGCATCCTTTAACACTCTGAGCCTTTTACACACAGAAGTGGGAATTTGGGGAGCAATATTGTCTCGTGATCAGGCTAGGGTTGCCAGATGGTTTAATTGCCAGGCCACTCCCCTGACACTCCCCCCACCCCCGCTGCGTGTCCATTGGGCGCTGAGCTGGGAAAAGCAGAAAATACCAGACATTTTATATGTCTGGTATTTTCTCAATTTCTTTACTGGACAGAAGGTGGAAATACTCAACTGTCCAGTTCAATTCCGGATACCTGGCAATCCTAGATCAGGCCCCAATGGTTAAGTAGAAAGGGAAGCATGCAGGAATAGGTAAGTGCTTTGAGATCTACTGCTGCTATGGTATGTAGTGATTGACAATAGCCCAAATCCTCTGCCCAGAGAGCTTGCAATCTGACTAGACAGGATCAGGGCAAGGGACATAACTTGCCAGCTGCTTGAACCTCCTTTCTGCAGCCAGCTTCTTGCTGTCTTTTCCCTTAAATTTCTTTCCCCAAGCCTGCAATGCTGGAGATACAGAGGATGCATACGGACAGCCCAAATTGCGTACTCTATTTTGGTTTCAACTATTTATTTCAACATACAAAGTTGACAACTACATTTTCTAAGTGTGGGGTTTTTTTTCCATACATGCGCAGAGCTTGTGTAACATTGCAATGTGTAACACTGCATTCTAAGAGTTCTCTACATGGCTTGCACAGCAACAGTGGCCACCTGTGTGTACTCCCATGTGCTTTAGGGCCCAGTTCTAATGATAGCCTTTTGCCAACATGTTTTATCAATAATGGGCATAATCCTGCAACTCTCACTCACCGCATTGACTAGTCAAGTGAGAAAGGACCATTGCCCTGGAAAAGGCAGTGGACAGAGCACTATCAGAGGAACAAGTATTGCTAGCTGGTCTACTTTTGTCATTGGCCTACAGCGTAACCTTGGGCAAGTCATTTCACACTGGTGCCTGAGCTTCCCAATATGCGGAATAGGTATTATTAAGACTGCCCTCCTTCCTAGAGCATTAGGTATTTTTATTATTAGCAGAGTAAAAGTTGCAGGGTCCTTGTCACTGTTTGGTATTTAAGCTCCTGCAGCATCAGGGATTCTTATGTTTCTGTGTTGTGTTTCCCTGCCATCCGCCTCTGCTCCCCTCTCCACAACCTTATCTGTTGCTTGGGCAAGGAAGCCCAGGTAGAGCTGAAATTCCAAGCATACTTTCCCAGAGCTTGCGCTGATTATCAGAAATTGCAGGATGTGGGCGCCAGTCTAAATTGGTCTTCCTTTCCCCCTTATGCTTTGATGTTAGGCGGAGAACAAATGCAAAAATTCTGCTAACCAAGGTGTTAAAAGGATGTATATCCTCATGGATTGATTAGATTGTAGGAGTAAAAAGGAGAGCAAGGAGGGATGGGTGGGTTGAAATGTTGGGTCTCCTTATGAGAAAAGGGCTGGCACCCACGCCTCTGTGCATATGAAAGGCTCTAAATAGAGAGAGGAAAATACCATTTCAGAGAGCATTGAACCTTGAGGACAATAAATATAACTGTCAGCTCCATTCAGTGAGCGGTTGGTCAGCTGCAGGATGCTTAATTTCCCTTTCTCCGCACCCCTCCTTAGCCACAGATAAATGCTTCCTAAGCCGCACACATTTATTCCGTCTTTTGGTAGAATGAGGAAGACTTTACAGCAGTGGTCCCCAACCTTTTTGTGGCCAATGCACATTCATGTTTTCAGAAGAGTGTGGTGGGCGCCAACAATTTTTTAAGCTTATTTTCTATTTGTACATTAAATAATATGAAAACATCATATTTAATATCACATAATATATGAATCCATAAGATAAAAAAGGTAATTTTACATGTAAAAGGTATTAATTCAATTATTCGGCAATTATTTAGTCCCCCTTTGGAGAAAAAATAGAAAAAAGGCATCAAATGCGCAAATTGAAGGCTGTTTTCATATTAAATGAGAATTGGGTATATTTGATAGAAACATAATTTAGTTTGTTAATTTTCATTTTAATTATATTGTAATTCATTTTTAAACAAAATTCTACATTAATAAAAAGGAGGGATGTACAAATGTTGAGCAAACAAAGCACCCCCCTCCAAAAAAAATCATGGCACCTTTAAATTTCACACTCCCCATCCCCACCATGCCCCCACCATCTGCTGCCATGACTCCTCCCCTTGCTCCATCAGCTCCCCCTGGTGCCTGCTGCCCCCCCAACCTCTCACCTTCCTCTGCTGTCCTGACTCCTGCCCTTCTCACTGCCCTCAGCCTTCCTGAGACCTGCCCCCCTCCACCAGCCCTTCTCCCCCGCATGTGCCCACTCCTCCAGTAGCTCCACTCTCCTAACACCCGTCTCTCTACACCCCGAGAATCTCCTGGCACCTGCACCTTCCCTTACCCTTGCACCCTCCTGGTGCCTCCCCCTTCCCTCACTGCCCCTGCCCCCTTTGCCCTCTTTTTCCCTGATGCCCACCCCCTCACCACCCTCTGCTCCCGTTCCCCTCATGCCCTGTGCCCTCACACATGCCTTGCTCCATCCCCACCTTCCTCATGCCCACCCCTTCTTTCAAGCCTTCTCCCAGCACCTCCCTCTCCCCCCTCTAGCCCCCAATGCCCTTACCCTCTCCTCTCCCAGCATTACCCTGTTCCCCCTCCCACTGATACCTCCCCTCCTGCCCTTTTCCTCATTGTCTCCACTTGGCCCCCTGGCATTTGTCTCTCCTCCATGCTGTCCCTTGGTGCCTTCCCCTTTCTTCTCCTGACCTGACCCCCTCCCCTCAGCACAAGCCCCTTCCTCTCCCACCCCTTCCCTCTATTTTTCCCGCACCCCCACCTTCTGCCTTCCAGTTTGTCTGTGATTGGGCCCGGCCCCTGCTGCTTCTGTGACTCCAGACCACGTGGCGGGCCTGGAGCTGGGCCGTGCGGTTTTGAAATTTAAAGTCCCGGGCCATGGCGTCATGGGACGCCTGGCTTCTCGCTGCTTAGCTGTTGCGCGGGCCTTTGAACATGCCGCACATGCGCTCCCTTGGATGTCTTGTGAACCTGGCGTCTCCCCTCTCAGCTGTGCGTGGTGGGGGTGCGTGAGACAATCGGAGGGAGCGCATGCCACTGCGCAACAGCTGAGAGGGGAGACGCTGGTTCACAAGACGTCCGAGGGAGCGCATGCACGGCGTGTTCGCCGCACATGCGCTCCCTCAGATGTCTTGCGAACCAGCGTCTCCCCTCTCAGCTGTTGCGCAGTGGCATATGCTCCCACCCCATTTTGCAAACCACTGTTTTAAAACACTGGCACGGGGGCACATAAATGCCCCAGCGCACTGCATTGGGGACCCCTGCTTTAGAGAGTTTGGTGTCTCAGCTCTAACAGGACAAAACAGATCTTGGAAGCTGTTCCATCAGGATCATATTTTATTTTGATGCCTTTTTACAGCCTTGGGGCTATGTCTACACTGCAACGCTATTTCAGGATACTGGAGGTATCCCAAAATAGCTATCCCGTGTCTTTTGAGTGCACCTGTTATTTCGAAATATAACAGGCGCACTATTCTGTCGTCCCTGTAAACCTCATTCCATGAGGAGTAAGGGACATTTCGGAGTAGCGGGTTATTTCAAAATTTGGCACTGTATTGACAGAGCAAAATTACAAAATAGCCATTTTGAAACTCACTTGAAATAAGCTACATAATTTGTGTAGCTCAAATTGCTTCTTTAGAGCTCTGGGTGCAGTGTAGGAACACTCTGGGTGTTTATACCATTCTATCAACCTCAGGCTTTCGGGCCTAGAATCCACTCAGTGGAGCACCAATGAAGTGAGGAGCCTAAATATCTTTGTATTGAGGCCCAAGTCCACATAAGTTGTGCAACCCAACCTCAGGCCCTTCTAAGCTGCACTGCGACCTAATAAGTGCCATGCAGTTCTCAGGGCTGCGGTGGGAAGAGATGCCTCTTCCCAAACCCTGGACCTGCCACAGTGTCCCAACCCAGTCCCACCATAGATCTGCCGTGGCTGAAGAAGGGGACTGGTGCCCTAGACCTTCTGTGGAATGGTGCCCCTCCCCGGGATTGGCCTAGCCTAGCCCAGCTTTGCTGGAGCTGCCGCAGCCAGGAAGAGGCCCCTCTCCTGAGTAGCTGTGGAGAGAGAGAGGGGCCTGGGGATGTCCTCTCTCCCTGCTGCGGCCCAAATCCAAGAGCCCCACTCCAAAGCCTGTGCCCTCACTTTCTGCCCCCAACCCAGCCGTGAATTTCCTCCTGCACGCCAAATACCTCACCCCCAGAACTCTCACTCCCCCCATATTCCAACCTCTTGCCACAGCCCTCTCCCACACTCTGCACCCCTCAGTCCCATCCCCACCACTCACCCTTCATGTGTGGAATTAATGTCGTTACGTGCACCAAAATTCATTCCACACATGGACATAAAAACTAGAGGGAACATAGAATCCAACTGCCTTTTAATTTATCATCTAAATAGACAAGTAACTCCATTTTGTAAATGGGGAATGGGAGTGCAGACTAAACACTAGGTTTTCAAGTACTCAGTGCCCACAGTTGGAGCTAGATTTCCCAGAGGTGTTCACAGGCCCAAATTAGGACATTCTAAACTATGTCAAGTGTCAAAAGCCCCATACCATAAAAATGAATTTGTTATTTTCACAGAAAGGACAAGGACTATATAAACACAAAAGCTTTATTTTTCTCATAAGAAATGTCATGTAATTTTTTTACTCCCCAAGTAAGAAAAATTATCCTTCTTTTCATGTGAAGGAATGAAAAACCCACCCACATTTGGTTAATTGTGTGAGGGGAAATACAAACATTACTCAGACTATCTATAAAATATATTTATCACGTGTTTATTCCAATTTAATTTTTGCTATGAAAAAATGAATTGTTGGGATTTTTCTTTTGCCATACTATAAAAATTACTATAAAGGTTCCCGAAACTGACAAAGGGAAGCCAACATAAATTTATGTTCTTCAAGATCTACTTGACCTCAGTCTGTGAGATCTTCAAACTCAATTATGTGAAGCACGGATAACGCACAAAGCAGAGAGTGGCATGCATGCTAAAATACACATTTTGTACTTAGCTACAGATTGAAGGAAGAAAGAACACGCCAGCACTTAAGAAAATGAAGAAAAACAGTTTTGCAGACACTATACAAAAAATGAGCATGCTAGACCACAAAAAATAATGGAGGCTCCAGTTAAGCCAGGGAAGGGGGACTCTACATGGTATCATTGCTAGGACGCATGAGCTTGGAGGATTCACGACACTGCCATCCCTGACCTCACATTTTTCATGGTTTTTCTCTGCAGTGAGATTATTTATTTAAATATGGTACAGCCAGAATTTAACCAATAGCAGTTGGCCAATAAAATGCTGCCTTGGGAGTGTGCTAGCAGACTTGCTCTGAGAAATACTCATTTTACAAGTGCAATTCTCATTTTTTTTCTCAGCCCTGGCATCCTACTTGACGATAATAAACAATTAATGAAGGATAGGATAAGGGTATTTGTATATCTAGATAGATATATTTGTCATATTTGAATGAAAATGCCTCTATTTAGAGAATAGTGATAGAAATGTAGCCGTGTTAGTCTGGGGTAGTTGAAGCATTGTCCTGCATTTTGCTTCTATTTAGAGAGGTTCTTCTTTTTATCTCCTTTATTTATTAACCAGTTTCGATATAATTTGAAACAGAGTCTGTTTTTTTTTCTTTTTTAGAGGCCCTAAAATGCAGCTTAGTTAATTTACACCTTAATCCAGCACTGAGTGTTCGTCTCTCAGTCTGACACCAAGTTAAGGGATAGACTTGCACCTTCTGGGCCAGTAATTTTGGTACTTAAAACCCCTCTGAGATCTTCTGAAAAAAAATCCAGCCCTTCCATAACTTGCCCAAAGTCGCACGGGGAGTCTTGTGACTGAAGCAGAAGGAATTGAATCCAGATCTCAAATCTCACCCCAGGGCCTCCTACAAGCCAATGGAAGAGCAGCTCAGAAGTAAAGCAGGAGATCAGTTAACAGAGGGAAGCTATTTCTCTGAAATCCCAAGCAGTACAACACTGAATAGAGGCATTTTATCTGCTTACTTTGAATTTCAATGTGAACAGCTGAATTCCTCCCAAATGGCATTACACCAGGGGGCCAGATAGCTTGCCATCCTTAACAAAGATAGTTGGGACACTTTCTTTGGATATTTCCTAGCAATAGATATAGGTTGGGAAGGCAGGGGGCAGCCTTCATTTGGCATTCTTTACATTCTGTCCCAGCTATTTCCATGTTTTCCCCATCTATAAATCTGAGCCAGCCCCCCCACGGGGATTTTTCATGAATGTAGTGCCTATAAATATGTAGCTAATAGGATTTAGGAATAAGGCAGCTTTAATGCAATTAGTAACAATGAAAGCAAGAAGGTTTTCAGGAGGTTATTAATTATATACATAGCTGTTTACAGGAGAACAACATTAGCTCCATTAATCATAGTTATCAATGCATAATCATTTCAACTTAATGAAACTAATATATTTCATAGGGACAGTTACACACATTCTTGACTGGTTGAAACTATGGGAATATACTAGCCAGTTGGTATCAAGTTTTATGGGAAGCCCTAGCTGAAAACATCTTATCCATCACTTTTCACAGAAAAAGTATTGCTCAGTGGTAGGTCTGCTCTAATCGCCACTTAGGTTACTGAGTGCTATGCCAGTTCTGCTACTGATTTAGTGTCTGACCTTGATCAAGTTTGTTATTTGTGCTTCATTTTACTGATTTATAAAATGGTGCTATTAATACTAAAGCCTTAAAGGAAAACTGGAGGCCATTCAATTTTCTACAGGACCTGCCATTATAATACATTGGAATATGCCCTTTTTTTTTTTTTGCCTTATCTTGGCATTGCTCTTAGAATGAAATTCTGTGTCACCCCACACAAATAAAGTGCTTTTATTTCTAGTACTAACTCCCTACAGCGAGTGGCCTGAGTGAATGGATGAATGAATCCCCTCCCCATCTAAAAATCTGGAAACCAAGGTGAAAAGAGATTGTAACTCATCCAAGAAATCAAAGGTACAGTGTTTTGTTGCAAAAATGGCCATTTTCTGACAAAACCTGAGTTATGTCCACACTGAAATTGCGTTCTTCCAAAATAAAATCGAAAGAACGGAGGGTTTGTTCCAGTGATGGTAATCTTCTTTCTATGAGGAAGAAGCTTTTTTCCGAAAGAGTTCTTTCAGAAAAAGGCGCATGTGGACAGGGAAGAGGGAGTTCTTTCTGAAGAAGAGGAAAGAGGAAAAAGCACAGGTGCCCTGGTGGCCACTCCGTCCATAGTAATCACAGCTGAAATGTGAGACAGCATCCATTCAGTGTGGGCACTATCTTTCAAAAAAGCAGACCGCTATTTTGATGCGCTTTTGTGTGTGGATGCTCTCTTTTGGAAGAAGTTTTTTTGGAAAATCTCTTCCGAGAAAAGGTTATTCCAAAGGGAGCCTGCAGTCAAGATATAGCCCAACAATAGAATCCCAGGTAAAATCCATGCCTTCCGACTCCCATGCTGAGAACTACCCATGAGACAGCTCTGCCTCTTATGAACACTTAAAGAAGGAGTCCTGTCTCACTTTAGAGACGTAACAAAAATATAGATGGTATCATGAGCTTTTGTGGGCACAACCCATCATCTTATGAAGTGGGTTATGCCCATAGAAATTCATGATACGATCTACGTTTTTTGGCTAATCTCTAAGAGTATGTCTACACTACAGCGCTAATTCGAACTAAGCTAATTCGAACTAACGTATCCAGACTAAAAAACTAGTTCGAATTAGCGTTTTGCTAATTCAAACTAGCATGTCCACACAGAGTGGACCCTGAACCGGGGTTAAGGATGGCCGGAAGCAGTGCCGGCAGGGCATCAGATGAGGACTTAGAGCATGGAGCTGCTGCCTCAGGCTAGCCGAGGGCTGTGCTTAAAGGGTCCCGACCCCCACCCCGGACAGACAGTTCTCAGGGGTGTCCTGCTTGCAAAGCAGTCCTGGCTTGGAGTGCCCTGAGTGCCCACACTGGGCACATCACAGCACTCGGCCATCAGACCGGCTGCACTTGCCGCAGGCTGCCATCTGGGGAGAGGGGACAATTGGGGGGCTGCAGGAGAGCTTCCACCCCCAGAAGCCCGCAGAGCCAGCCCAGTCCTCCCCATCGGGGGCTCGTACCCCATTCCTCCCTCACCTCCTTTCTCTTACCCTTCCCTAGCCCCCCTTCCTGATGTACAAAATAAAGAAAACGTGTGTTCAAAAATAGAATCTCTCTTTATTGAACAAAACTGGGGGAGACTGGGAAAAGGAGGTGGGAGAGGGGAAGAGAGAGGCTGGGAGAGGGGAGGGCAACTAAAATGATCAGAGGTTTGGAAAAGGTCCCATATGAAGAGAGGCTAAAGAGACTGGGACTTTTCAGCTTAGAAAAGAGGAGACGGAGGGGGGACAGGATAGAGGTCTCTAAAAGCAGGACTTGGGTGGAGACGGTGCATCAAGAAAAGTTCTTCATTAGTTCCCATAAAGAAGGACTAGAGGACACCAAAGAAAAGGAATGGGTAGCAGGCTTCAAACTAGTAACAGAAAGTTGTTCTTCACAAAGCAAAGAGTCAACCTGTGGAACTCCTTGCTGCAGGTGGCTGTGAAGGCTAGAACTAGAACAGAGTTTAAAGAGAAGTGAGATAAAGCCATGGTGGTTGGGTCCATGGAGAGGTATTAGCCAGGGGGTAGGAGTGGTGTCCTTGCCCAAAGTTTGTGGAAGGCTGGAGAGGGATGGCACGAGACAAATAGCTTGGTCACTTTCTTCGGTCCATCCCCTTCAGGGTCCCTAGGGTTGCCTGCTGTCGGCAGACAGGCTACTGGGCTAGATGGACCTTTGGTCTGACCCAGGACGGCCATTGTAAGCTCAGGGCTCAGGGTCGGGGGTCTCAGTGGACCACCTTGATTTTCATGCACAGCTGCTCCTGGGTGGCCAGGCTGGCAGCTATCCTGCCCAAGCCGGCCACTTTCCTGTGCCTAGTGCGGAGGTCATGGATGAGGTCCATGAAATCCGCACTAGACCAGGCGGGTGCCCGCCTCTTGCGGTCCCGGGCAAGCTCCCGGGAGCCGCCAGCCTGGTCCCGGGAAGAGGGGGAGGGCTGGGGGGCATCGGGTGGGTGGCTTGAGCCGTGCCAGCTGGGTGCTGGCAGGCTTGCACCTGGCACGGGCACCGTAGCCAGCCCGTGTCCCTTTAAGAGGTCTGGGGCCGGGAGAGGGGCAATAGAGTTTCCCTGGTGTTGGCCAGAGTGGCCACCAGGGAAAGCTGGGGAGGGCTAGCCTCCCACTAGTTTGAATTAAGGGGCTACACAGCCCTTAATTCGAACTAGTAAGTTCAAACTAGGCTTAATCCTCATGGAATGAGGATTACCTAGTTCGAACTAAGCGCTCCGCTAGTTCAAATTAAGTTCGAACTAGCGGAGCGCTAGTGTAACGCCTATCAAAGTTAATTCGAACTAACGTCCGTTAGTTCGAATTAACTTTGTAGTGTTGACGTACCCTCAGGTGTTAGAGGACCACTTGTTTTTTAAGTTTTTTAAATTTTATTTTTTCAGTTACAGATTAACATGGCTACGGTTCTGAGAATCTCATGAACACTGTTAGCATCTGATGGTATTAGCAATTCACTGAATTCTGTTGCTATGCAATGAGCACACTTTGCAGTTGGATCCGTAAAGGCAGCACTAAGGGTTTGTCTGGAATGTGCTTTAAGAAATGCAGGAAGAAAAAAAGTCAGCTCCCTGCCCCCCAGCTACATCTCCAGGTACTTTCTATGAACGTGTAGGTAAGAAACAACCCAAAAGCAGCATTCTGATCAGGGAAAAACTAGCTCTGAAGCAGCTTTAGAATTAAGGGTGTCATTGTTTATTGGTGTTTAATTCAGCACAGGGAAAACAGAACTCTGTTGTGGATGACCTGTCAGTTATAAGCCTCATTGTTCAGGGGCAGGATACTACAGCTGCCTTCCTGTCCTACATCCTATGTTTGCGTGTGGGTTAGAACCACGGAAGGGTTGACTGACAGCTTAGCTTCTCAATGCCATTTGAATTCTGTTGGCAATTTGTTCCCTGGAACATTTCTATTTGAAAGGTTTTGACTTTTAATAAAAAACACAAACAAATGCACAATATAAATTCAAAGGATTTCCATCTCAGTATTCTGGGGACAAACCACTGCTACCTTAGGGCTTTATCCTCCCTGTAATGCATGAGGAAAGGTAAAATACAGCACAGGAGCGGTAAAGAGCCCATGGGTGAAGTAGGGTCTGGGGTGGTGGTGGTAGATAGTGGGTAAAGACTGAATAGTCCTAGAGCAGTTCAGTCAAGGGATGCTGTGACGCAAGATCCATATCCCTCTCAGAGATAGGGATAAGGATCTTGCGCAAAAAGGTTTTTGTGTGCAAAATGGACCTGTCCACACTGCCTGTTTTTGCGCAAAAACCTTTTTTTTTTTTGCGCAAAGAGCATCGGAGGAGATTATGCAAATGAAGCATGTCAAAATGCTAATCAGCGCTTCATTTGCATTGCCTCTTCCCGCAGAAAACTGTAATGTAGACAAAGGGAAGCCACTGAAAGGAAGAGAAGCATCTATCCAGAAGAATCATGAATGCCAGTGCCTATCTGCTCATAGGCTTGTAATGGTTGTGAGTAGGGATGTGATAATGTAGTCGATTAACCAATTAACCAATAAGCAAAAGCGTATAGGTTAATGCTATAGACTACACGCATTTATCTCCACCTCCTGCCAGTAAATTCTTTGACAGGTTGGCCAGCAGCCTGGCTCCATCCAGCTTGCAACCGGTCTAGTACCAACCCCTGCTGTAGCTCTGCATTATGAGCCAGGCAGGCAAGACAGCCCAGTTCCGGCTTGCACTAGGTCCGGGAGCTCAGACCCCCCCCTAGAGAAGGGCTGCTGCCACGGGCAGCTAGGCTGTGAAGGGAGCTGGTTTTTAAACTGGCTCGCCTCACAGACCAGTTTCTGCGTGGCAGCCTGTGCTGCTGCCTCTGATACAGGCTCCCTGCTGTGGTGGGCCCTCACATCCGGTCCTATGTTTATTTCACCTCTACTCTAGAGTTCGCAAAAGGGGAAATCAGAGCGGACGCTGCCAGAAGAGATTGACTTGTGGCAACACAAAGGCTACGTCTACACTGGCCCCTTTTCCGGAAGGGGCATGTAAATTTCATGAGTCGTAGTAGGGAAATGCGCGGGGGATTTAAATATCCCCCGCGGCATTTAAATAAAAATGTCCGCCGCTTTTTTCCGGCTTTTAAAAAAGCCGGAAAAGAGCGTCTACACTGGCCCCGATCCTCCGGAAAAAGTGCCCTTTTCCGGAGGATCTTATTCCTACTTCGAAGTAGGAATAAGATCCTCCGGAAAAGGGCACTTTTTCCGGAGGATCGGGGCCAGTGTAGACGCTCTTTTCCGGCTTTTTTAAAAGCCGGAAAAAAGCGGCGGACATTTTTATTTAAATGCCGCGGGGGATATTTAAATCCCCCGCGCATTTCCCTACTACGACTCATGAAATTTACATGCCCCTTCCGGAAAAGGGGCCAGTGTAGACGTAGCCAAACTGTAGGGTCTGACCAGTCCTGAGCTCCTTCCAGCCCTCTTTGATTGTGCACCTAGTGAAAAGGGAAGTAGATGGTGTAACTATAGTGGGATGCAAGAGGGGGAAAACGGAGACAATAGGAAGGGGGGAGGCAAGTATCAAAGTGGATTCACTGTATTCCCTTGGGGGTAGCACACACACACCAATGAACCCACCACCAGTCTTGCCAGCAAGCCTTAGTTCTGGATGTGGCAGCCACCCAGTGGAGCCAACAGTCACCGTGGGCTCTGTGGCAAGGTGGGAGGGGCAGTTTCATGCCCCCAGAAGGGGCAGGACAGCTGGCCCTCAGTGCCACCCAGACCACAGCGCTGTCCCCCCAGCCTTCAGTGCAGTGCTCTGGTAGAGATTCACAGGGGTAGCCAGGAGCCCTGGGCCTTTTGAATTGGTAGACCCCAGGGCAATTGTTCCTTTTGGCCCCTTGTTGGCACACCTGCAGCTGCAATCTTGGCCAGCATACCAGGAGTTGAACCCAGATCCTCTGGTGCAAGAAGCACAAGTAGCTTGAACCCCTGGCTGGTGTGTATCAGACGCATGTCCTCCAAGACTCAGGCCCAGGCAGGGAACTGTAACCAGCGAGCCATCCTGGTTTCTCCCTTCCCTTACTTCCTCCAAGACGACTTTTGGACAGCTGAGGAAGCCATTCTAGCGGCAATTATTTCATTGCTAATTAAGGCCAGAAATAATTTTGCTTCTGCTGTGTGTACTACAGTGATATGACAGAGATGAAAAGCACTGCGTGGTGCTTGGCAAGTAATAAAAACCTGTGCAAACTTCAGTCCACCACCTATTTTTTCCGAAGCGGCTAAACAAGTACAGCAGCTATGCTTCAATTAAAGATGCCCAGCCCAAATTTGGAAACAATCAAAAACCCCATTATCTTAGATTTACCATTATCTTCATCTGTCGATTTTCTGCCATAGTGCAGAGCATGGGTAATATCAGTGGAGCAGGTGTCACTTGGGACAAACCGGCTCATCCATCCTAGGCTACCCTCTGCTCCTTATGAAAAACATTCACTCAGCGCTAGGGTTATCTTCATAATCTTGCTTTATTCCAAGTAGGCATAGGTTATTGTTTTAATGAGCTCTTCTGCAGGCTTTATTTGCTTCACACCCATCCTCCTCCTTGGCTGTGGTGATATACTTACAGGAGTGCTCCTCATTAAGACTTCCAAGACCTCACTTTCTTCCTCTTGTTTTAAATACTTTGCAATGTTAAAGAAGCAAATCAAGACGACTTTTTGGAGGTCGCAGTGGATTAGCTCTGGAGGGCATTTGGGTCTTCCTTTTTTGGGGATTGGGGAAATTGACAATGTAAACCTCAGCAGCAAATATGCCACTCATCCCCCAAAAGAGTCTCCTGATGTTTTGTTTGTGGGGTGTGGCACACTGGCAAAAAAAAAAAAAAAAAAGAGAGAGAGAGCCCATATTCTGTCCGTGGATGAGCACAGAGTTTCCTATCTTGGACATCAGGTAGTCCTCCCCTGCACCAGACAGGAAAGTTTGTATTTTGTCTAGCATAAAACTGGGAAACAACACACAATGGCCATGTTTACACTGGCAGTTACAACACTGCTCACAGAGTACAGCTGTGAAAATGCGTTGGGTGTCCACACAGTCAGCCATCAATGCTACCGCCTGACCATACCTGCGGCAACTCTTAGAGCAGTGCAGTCTGGGCAGCTGTCCCACAGCGTACCTCTTCCTTTTCTGCCACAGAGGGGAGACATGGGTACGTGACAATATGTCCCTTTTTTTCCGGGACAGTCCTGGATTTAAGGGTTCTATCCTGGTGTCCCAATCAAGGTGGCAAATGTCCCAGAAAACCCATTGGGATCCAACTACAAACAGCACAACCATTTCCTCCCCTCCTCAGGACACCCTCGCAGGCACCCAGTGCTAGCGCGGCGCAGCAGCAAAGCCCCGCCTCCACCAAGCACATAAGCGGCTCCCTTGGTGCTTTGCGCGGGCACCCAGTGCCGCTGCTGGTGGTGCGCAGTGTCCTGAGCACCACGCTCCCCTTCAGCACGCGTCACTGTCCGGCATGGTCCCCCGTCCATTCCCCTCCGTGGCCATTCCCTCTCGCTGTGGGACTGCCTCCACCGCGCGCCTCCAGCCTGGCCTTCTCCATCCACAGGCGGCCGCCGCTGCTGCTGGAGGGGAAGGAGCACTGGTCAGAGCTGGTGAGTCACTCCTGGGAGCTGCCACCGGAGTCCTGGCAGGGATTGCGCAGAGCTCGGCTGGAGCGCTGCAGAGCAGGGAACGTTCGGGCTCTGCCAGTGCACTCTCTGCACAGCCCTTTCTCCTCCCGCCCCTTCCCGCTCTTCTGGGGCAGCGTCAGTGCATGGACCAGCTTGTACAGATGTGCTCCGCAAGCCGGGTCTGGTGGGGTGGGGGCTTCCCCTCCTTGCCCCCCATGCTCCTGCTAATGGGAGCCAAAGCTGGTGTGGAGACTGTAGTAAAATTAGCACCACAGGCGGCCCAGCTCCAGGCCTGACAAGCAGTCCTGTCCCAGAAGCAGCTGGGGCTGGGGCAGCGGGGACTTCTGGGGCCCGGCCACGGATTCCAGCAAAGCAAACTGGAAGGCAGAAGGTGAGGGAGGGGCAGGGGGAAAACTAGGAGGAAAGGGGTGGGAGAGGAAGGGGCTTGTGTTGAGGGGAGCGAGGCAGGAGAAGAAAGGGGAAGGCCCCAAGAGACAGGGTGGAGAAGAGACAAATGCCAGGGGGCCAAGTGGAGACAATGAGGGAAAGGGCAGGAGGGGAGGTGTCAGTGGGAGGGGGACAGGGTGATGCTGAGAGAGGAGAGGGGTGGGGCATTGGCAGCAAGAGGGGGGAGGAGGAGGTGCTGGAAGAAGGGTTGAAAAGAGGGTGGGCATAAGAAAGGTGGGATGGAGCAAGTAATGTGTGAGGGCACAGAGGGGCATGAGGGGAACTGGGACAGAGGGTGGTGAGGGGGTGGGCATCAGGGAAAAAGGGCAAGGGGAACAGGGGAAATGGGGGTAAGGGAAGTTGCAGGTACCAGGGGATTCTGGGGGTGAAGCAGAAAGGCAGACACCTGCAGGGGAGGGACTAGCACCAGAGGAGAGAGGCAGGGCAAGTGTAGAATGAGGTGTTAGGAGAGGGGATGAGGAGGGGTAGCTCACATGATCAGAGTGGGGCTTCTGGAGGAGTGGGCACAGGGAGGAGAGAAGGGCTGGTGCAAGGCAGCAAGTCCCACGAGGGCTGAGGACAGTGAGAAGAGCAGTAGTCAGGACAGCAGAGCAGCATGAGGGGTGGTGGGGCAGCAGGCATGAGGGGAGCTGATGGAGCAAGGGGAGGAGACAGGGCAGCAGAGCAAAAAGGTAGAGGTTTATAAGATACTTATTAATAAGTTGGGTGCCACAGTGGGACATCCAAACAAGACACATGAACTCAGTAATGGTGCACTACACAAAATTCATTCCGCTCTTGGGTGGAAACTCTTAGAAGGAACACTACCCCCAGCCTTCGCCCTTCCTCCCAAGTTAATGTGACACCAATTGGGTTAATGCAATTGCAGGATAGTTGCATGAGGGGGGTTGGGTGGGGGACAAACTCATCCCTATTAGTAAGAGGATGATGGGAAAAGTTCTTAGAGGGGGGTCACATGACACCTTTTACTTCTGGTCATGTGTCCATCTTGACCCTGAGAGTGTTACCTCCAAAGGCATGGCTAATGGGGGTCAGGGTGTGGCTAATGGCAGTCAGGGGCATGGCTAATGGAGGTTAAAGGGTGTGGCTAATGTGTCCCTACTTTTGGTTCAGAGACTATGGTCACCATAGACATGGAACAGCCTGGCTCCTCTCCTAATGCCCTGTGGTACATTGCTTCATGTCCCAGCAGTCAAAACTCCTATGCTAAGCTCCAGATGTCCAAGGTTCAAATCTGTCCAGGGGTGGTTACAACTTGATACTGGTGGGCCAGAATTTCTTCCTTCGAGCTTAGCCTCAGAACCACTACTGGGAAGCTGAGGTGATCTACAACTCACGTTGCCTGCAACATGCATTTTAAAAGCACGCTGCAGCTCCCTGGCCAGTGCAGCAGTCTGGAGGTTGTTACCAGGGCTTAATTCGTGCCAGGGTTTGCCAGGGCTGAGCTTTGGCAATTCTGGGCAGGGCGGCCGTAGGGTTGGACAAACTGGGCCTATGCCCAGGGCATCGTAGCCAGTGGGTGAGGGGCAACTATGCATGGGTATTGCTGGGTAAAAGGGGTGAAGAGTACTGGGCAGGGGGGCAGGACACACTGGAAGTGTGTGGGCCGGGCTTGGGAGCACAGGTGGGAGGAAAGTGCAGGGTTTAGGATAAAGGGAGCACTATGCAGAGGATGGGGCGAAAGGGGCGCAATGCAGGGGTTAGTGGTAAAGAGAGCATAAGATGGGGTGCAGGAGTTGGGGAGCCCTTGTTTGCCAGGGGAAATAGGTGGTGCTATGGTCAGAAGGGTTAGGGGCACCAGGGCACCATTTTCCCTAAAGCCTGCCCTTGCCTCTGGACTTGCTGCATCAGTTATGAAAGTAAAAAAGTAAAAAATTAAGCACTGGTCATCTACCCCTCCTCCCTCAGCTACTTTCCATTCAGCCTATTCAGATACAGCACTTGGAGGTTTCTCTGCAAAATGGACCCGTGCTTTAGACTCTTTGTGCCTCATGTTGAGATCTTTAGAACAGGTCCCTGAAATGAATGGAAACCTTACAAAATATTATTACCACACCCCTGTGGATGTGTCACTATCCTGGAACCAACACGGCTACAATGTCACTGCACATGGGAAAGGACTGACCTTTCCCAAAAGCATAAGGGTGGGAAAGAAGTCAAGTTTCCCTTGCAATTGTCCAAAAGAGCTTTAGAGCCATATGGAACCAAGTTTGAAGTCTCACATCTTACAGGTGGCAAGAATTGTTTCCTCACTGTTGTTTTTTCAGCATTCTGCACTTCTCTTTATACAAAAGGACAACTTGATGATGCTTGGGAATGAAACATGCGCTTGTCAACAGTAGCAACAAACAGCATAATGCAAATCATCTGGTATCCGATTACATAATTATGTCAGTCTCTAGCTTTGATTGGGTGTTTTAGCAGGACTGACTTTTTTGGGGGGGTAAAATCTTTCAAACATCTGGTCTTCGATCTATAGCTAGGCTGAAAATATGCAGCCAGGCATCAATTGGAACAGAAGATATGACATTTGCACCATTGGGAACATTTTGTTGCACAATAGGATCTGAAAGATCTAATTAGCATAATTTCCTGTACTGCTAAAGGATGCTAAATTATTTTGTTTTGAGTGATATGAATATTGATAAACATAATGAAACTCAAGTGCGGAGAGTTGCTTGGCAGGCTACTATTTATTTTTACTAACATCTTAGAGTGGTTGAAGGAGAAGGGTGTCTTCATTTGATGTACCATATGCAGAGTAACAGCCTATTCAGTACAAATCTTTCCTTCCTCTGCTATTTTCCAGTTGGGTTTTGTTATGGGGTGAGGGAGAAAACATAAATTCAATTGACCTGCATATTGTGGCTTTAAGGAGGTCTGGCCCCTGGAAATAGCTCTTGCTTTCTCTCTCCATTGTGTTCCCCTGGACCACTACCTTTGGCAGATCCATCCATTCCTCTCCAAATATGAAAAGCTCCCCTCATTAAAATTCTGTGCATCGATGTCTCCATATTAAAGCAGATATTAAGCCATAAAACGTAATATGTTATGACACCATAAAATGCAGTGTAATTGCTATAAAACCATAAAATGTAATGTAATTGGCATAGCGGCTATTATCTCTCTGCGTTATGGTTCTAACTGTTTGAAACAGTTATCTTACTCTACGGTTGAGGACAAACAAACGATTCATATTCTTTACTACTAGAAATTAGAATGGTGAAATGACTCAGTGTGAACCCCTCTCCTCCAGCCACCTTGTTGACTCACTTCCTGTTTAGCAGCAGTAAAGAATAATGTCAAATGTTAACATAAATGCAGGAATGCGACATTGTTTTAAAACAGTTATTTCCCCCCTTCATTGCCATTTGTTACCACGCCAAGGGGGAATTTAAAGAGCTTCCATCAGTTCAGTAATTAGATAACACTTAAAAACAAAGCTACATGTATAAATATATTATTAAATACATAACATTTCATAGCATGCTAAATAACAATTTTTAAAAAATCACTCTAAACAGATCCAGATACAAAAATACCTATATAATAGGTCATTATTTTTAATTGCTCCTACCGTCCTTGCAAATTAAGAAGTTATTGCTTATGTATTTTACAACATGCTTTATAATAAGTTAAGGGATTCATCAGCTAATAAAACCAAACACAAAATAAGGCTCTGATTGAAAAAGTCTATTTTTGATTAAATAAATATGTAAAGAGCCATTGCTTAGTAATTTAGGCTCAGTAGTTCACCAGCCTTGGAACTGTGGTCTTATATGGAAAGTTTTTTTGCATTTTAAAGGTCAGGCTGCCTTGGTAGCATTTGTTACCCTTCCAAGGAAGCTGCCCATGAACAGTCAAAAATAGAATTTGATCCTAAATATCTCTCTAAAATAATAACCCAAACTCATCCGTTCTGTTGCAGCAAAATTTAATAAAACAGCAGCAGCTGTTCCAGTGTTACATTAATACTGTAAAGTTTGTTTTGCAGCTGCAAAGAGAGCTAAACCAAAGGGCATGATCCTGGGAGTTTTCCAGCACCTTCAATTCCCACTGACATTAGCATTGTCCAAAATATCAATGGGATCTGACCAGTGGCGGGGTGGAGGCCGGGGGGGGAGAGAGGGGCAGTTGCCCCCAGGCATCATGCTTGGGGGGTGCCTTTCCCCCTGTTATCCCTTGGCTCACCTGCTCTTCCTTTGCCCGCTGCCTCTGGCTGGAACCTCCTCCCTGCCTCTCTGCCCTCACCCTGACCCCTCTCCATCTCTGCCGACGGGTTAGTGCACGCGGGGACCCATCCCCAAACTGGAGGGGGTGAGGGAAGACACGGTACAAGCTCCCCCCACTCCTCTCAGAGTTGGGCTCAACCGCGCACCAGGTTCACAGCGGAGTGTGTGCAAATTTTTCCTTGGCTCCTAGGAGCATAACATCCTCACTACACCTCTAGATCTGACCCATTCTTAGTCAGCTATAGGAGCCCAGGTTACCAATGGAAGGCTTGGGCCAGCGTCAGTCATTATGGCTATGACTACCCAGCCTCGCTTATTTGCATGCGATTAGGTCAAGAGCAGGAAGGAAGTGGTGGCAGAAGCGAATGTTCCTCCAGAGGAAGAGAGGAACTAAAAATGTGGCACCTGAAAACATTAGCTAGATGGGGGAGGCCCTTTGTAATCCAGAGCGAAGTGGATTACTCACATGCAATGGCCATAAAGGAAGGCAGATTGGAAAAAACAGTGTTACCTTGAGAAATCCCTCCGCCAAAGGGTTATCATGTAGTTGGCTATACGTTGACATGCCTGCACCTGGTGACTATATTGCAGCGTGCTAAACAGGTCCTTAGAGAATACAACGCTAACAAATAATTCATAATTGCAGTGATTATGATGCAGCCCTGGAAGATCACAATCCACCAGCTGCACTCACAAAGTGGTGGCATGCTTATGAGTTTTCACTGTGAAAGCCATGTGAAACTTATTGGCTTCACTTCAGAGTGAATCCGAGAGGCAATTTAATCCATTGCTATAAGAGAGAGGTTGAACCCTTCTAAACTCAATTGCAAATTTCAATCTCAGTCAAAACCAGGTTATTTTACCTGGGTTGATTTCCAAACAACAAGATGCTACAAATGAACAACAGTAATAAAGATATTAATAATACCTTATGTTTCTATGGGGGGTGGGTCTTGATCAGTAGATCTCAAAGAACTTTGCAAAGGCCCATTTTACAGACAGGAAAGATGAGGAATAAAAAAATTAATTGAGGTCTCTGGAGGCTTAGCCCACTGTGCTATCTATTAAGCAACGCTGATGTACAAAGGCTAACAGCCTAGCTCTTACAGCACACCATCGAAGTGCAGTGATTGCTATCCACTAACTTCCTAATTCTCATAATTTCTTTCACATTTAAAAGTCAGAGGAAATGGAGCTACAGAGAAGATATACAAAGCTTGCTCAAGATCACTGGAGCAAGTCTGTGGTAGGGTCTGGCTTAGAGTATTACTCTGCTCTTTCCATGAGATAACAGAGTGGTTCCCAACCTTTTTTATTCTGGGCACCTGCAAATCCATTCACAAACTTTTGGTGGACCAGTAACATGTTATTTGCATATTTACATTTTCATTATGCAAATAATAAAGATGCAAATATACAAATACAATGTTACGTGGTTGTCCAGCCCCAATCCAGCTCCTCGATCCCCAGTGCCTAACATGCTTTGATCTTCACCCTAAACCCCATGCTCTTTGTCCCTTTAACCCCTGACCCTATAGCCCATGCCAACACTTTCTTGCCTCGTGACCCCGCCATATCCTCCCCCAACATCTCTTTGCTCTCCCACCCAGCACTCCCCAGAGTGAGGTTGCTCCCTTAAGGAGCATGTCTGTTCCTGCCCCGTGTGTGCGCCCACCTCCTTCACACCCCCAATTTCCCCAAGTGCATCTTGTGCCCCCATGGGTGGGGGGGAGAATGGAGCTCTGGCTGGCCGCCATTACTGAGGGGGGAGCAGGGAGAGAGGCACCTCCTCCTGCCGCCGCCTCAGCCCTCCTCCTTCTTTGCACCTCCTCCTGCCCTGCCTCAGCCATGATGGCTACCAGAGCTGAGCTGCCGTGAACAGCTGGTTTGAGCTCCGGTAGCTGCTGTGGCCTGGCAGCCAGCCAGTCATGGACCAGCAATGGTCCATGGCTTATCAAAATACTTAAGCTTCCACTAAACAATAGGGAGCAGAATAAAGTACTATCAAAATTCTGAATCAACAACAGTGAATAAAAGGCACCGCTATATGAACCAAGGTTTGTCAAAGCAGCGATCTTATGCATGGATCATAAAAACATAGGAATTACAACAGAAGTGTGTGACAAAGTGGGGATTGTATTCGCTCTGTTCGCTTGTTACACTGCACATGATTTCTCATGGCGTGCGACTCTCATGGAAGGTAGGCCACTGGCAGGCTCTTAATACATTTAAAAAGCAGAGGCGCAGCGTCTGGATCTGAGTGCGAATCAGGAATCAGCTGATTCCTGGCTCATGCCCAGTCCCTGCTTGTCCCCCTGCCTCCCCTTCCCTCTGTGGAGATGGTATCTGGGAGAACCAGCTTTTAAGCTAGCTTCCCCCAGCACCGGTTTCTGCTCCCCTCTGCTTGCTGCCTCTGATAGAGGCAGAAATGGGGGGTGGGGAGCAACGAGTCAAGGGACTAGTCGATTAGTTGCTTATATCCCTAGAAGGGACTGCTCAGGCCCAGTTTACAACGCCCCCGGGAGTTAACCCCCTTATCAGCTAGTTGAATATTTGATGGAAATTCCATCGACTACTCGATTAGCTTATTAACCACTACTTAACATCCCTAGTGCAGGGCCTGCTGACTCCCCACACCTTGGTGACAAGAAATCAGAAAGTGATCAAGCTAGCAAAGACAGCCAGCAGTGTCATAATGAGGGTAAAAGCTAGCAGCATTCCAGAGGCGGTGGATCCAGAATAATCTCAAGCTTTGTGGCCTTTATGGCACAGCACAGGTATTCATTAAAAGAATGAAATCAGACGCTGCACAGAGAGGACTCTGTCCCCAGGAGAATTTAAATCTCTGAAGTATTTATGTAAGAAGAAGCTAATAACCTGGCTTTTACATCATGTTTTGCATACTGTCCTGAATGAAGGAAAGAATATCTGATTATTTGCACAATGCTATCGTTATGCAAAAGAGTCAGTGTCTCAGTGCCAAATAAGTGAGGCTGTAAAGGCCCAAGTGGAGACGCCACATAATTATGCAATAGAGTAAATAAAACATGGCATTCCCAGGAAGCATCTGCCCGTCACTTTTCCAGGCCAGCAGGGTGGAATTGCAATGTCACAGCCAAAGGGATTATTAGGGTGATGCCAAACGTGGAATTTACAGCCAGGCAGATGAAGGTGAAGCAAACGTTGCGCCTATTTCCAGCCTTGCCTCCCTCACTGCGTGATGGGAGTTGTGTCTCTAGTGTAATTTTATGAGGGGGCAGTTTGTGAGTGCTGATTACCCAGGCCTCTCGGGTGCAGGGGCAGACCGTGAGCCTAGGTGAGCTAGGCAGCTGTCTAGGGTACCGCTGGCCCGGGCACCTGATGATGACATCATGGGGCACTGGGGCGCCCTGTGATGATGTCACAGCCATTGACGGCCATTCAGGCAGGGGCACCGATTGTGCCGCCCCACCTAGGGTGCCAGCTGCTGCAGCCGGCCTCGGGCCGCTCCTGCTCAGGCGTGCTCTGTTAGTGGGTGTGAGTGTCCATGTGTTGCTAAGGTGGGAAGAGCCCCATCCTGAGGAACCTAGTTCCTGCAGGAGAGCTCCATTGGGAGGGGGAATTGGCAGCAGGGAGAATTCAGCTCCATATAAGACCACAAGGAAGCCCAAGCAGCACACGGATAGAATTGTTAACCTTCCCCAGTCCCATAAGAGTTACCCTAATAAATGAGCATACCCCAGAATACTGGGCAAATCTGGTAACAGGTGGGGGAATTCCAGGGAGTTCTTTCCCAAGGATTGGCACAGGTATCAAATAGGTCCCATCTCTGTAAGACAGCGGGGCTGGTAAAAATCGACTTAGTGTCATTGACGGCAGTGAATCTAAGATGATTTCCGCCAGCTGAGGATAAGACTCAGTAAATTGTGATTCAGCTTCTTGTTTCTGAGGGCAACATTCTCTCTGTAGTTAATGTCATTGTGGAGAATTCTCTGAAAACAACCACTCAGTGTGAAGCAGCAGTCAACAAAGCAAACAGAATGTGTAGGAGCCATTAAAAAAGGGATAGAATATAAGAGAGAGGCTATCTTCTTGCCTCTATAAATCCATGGTATGCCCACATCTTGAATACTACGTGCAGTTGTGGTTGCCTCACCTCAAAAAAGATATATTGGCATTGGAAAAGATTCAGAAAAGGGCATAAAAATTATTAGGGGTTTGGAACGGGTGCCATATGAAGAGAGATTAGAAGACTGGGACTTTTCAGTTTAGAAAAGAGGAGACTAAGGGGGGGATATGAGAGTACGTCTACACTACAGCGCTAATTCGAACTAACTTAGTTCGAATTACTTAATTCGAACTAAGCTAATTTGAACTAACGCGTCTAGAACTAAAAACTAGTTCGAATTAGCGTTTTGCTAATTCGAACTAGCATGTCCACATTAAGTGGACCCTGAACCGGGCTTAAGGATGGCCGGAAGCAGTGCCCGCAGGGCATCAGAGGAGGACTTAGAGCATGGAGATGCTGTGTCAGGCTAGCCGAGGGCTGCGCTTAAAGGGCCCCGACCCCCACCCCGGACAGACAGTTCTCAGGGGTGTCCCGCTTGCAAAGCAGTCCTGGCTTGGAGTGCCCGGAGTACCCACACTGGGTACATCACACCACTCGGCCATCAGCCTGGCTGCACTTGCCGCAGGCTGCCATCTGGGGAGAGGGGGCAATTGGGGGGCTGCAGGAGAGCTTCCACACCCAGAAGCCCGCAGAGCCAGCCCAGTCCTCCCCATTGGGGGCTCGTACCCCATTCCTCCCTCACCTCCTTCCACTTACCCTTCCCTAGCCCCTTTTCTTGATGTACAAAATAAAGGACAATTGTGTTCAAAAATGGAATCTGTCTTTACTGAACAAAACTGGGGGAGACTGGGAAAAGGAGGTGGGAGAGGGGAAGAGAGAGGATGGGAGAGGGGAGGGCAATTAAAATGATCAGGGGTTGGGAACAGGTCCCATATGAAGAGAGGCTAAAGAGACTGGGACTTTTCAGCTTAGAAAAGAGGAGACGGAGGGGGGACAGGATAGAGGTCTCTAAAAGCAGGAGTTGGGTGGAGAGGGTGCATACAGAAAAGTTCTTCATTAGTTCCCATAAAGAAGGACTAGAGGACACCAAAGGAAAGGAATGGGTAGCAGGCTTCAAACTAGTAACAGAAAGTTGTTCTTCACAAAGCAAAGAGTCAACCTGTGGAACTCTTTGCTGCAGGAGGCTGTGAAGGCTAGAACTAGAACAGAGTTTAAAGGGACGTGAGATCAAGTCATGGCGGTTGGGTCCATGGAGTGCTATTAGCCAGGGGGTAGGAGTGGTGTCCCTGCCCAAGGTTTGTGGAAGGCTGGAGAGGGATGGCACGAGACAAATGGCTTGGTCACTGTCTTCGGTCCCTAGGGTTGGCTGCTGTCGGCAGACAGGCTACTGGGCTAGATGGACCTTTGGTCTGACCCAGTACGGCCATTGTAAGCTCAGGGCTCAGGGTCGGGGGTCTCAGTGGACCCCCTTGATTTTCATGCACACCTGCTCCTGGGTGGCCAGGCTGGCAGCTCTCCTGCCCTAGATGGCCACTTTCCTGTGCCTAGTGCGGAGATCATGGACGAGGTCCATGATGTCCGCACTAGCCCAGGCGGGTGCCCGCCTCTTGCGGTCCCGGGCAAGCTCCCGGGAGTCGCCAGCCTGGTCCCGGGAAGAGGGGGAGGGCTGGGGGGCATCGGGTGGGTGGCTCGATCCGTGCCAGGTGCCGGGTCTGCTGGCTGGGTGCTGGCAGGCTTGCACCTGGCACGGGCACCATAGCCAGCCCGTGCCCCTTTAAGGGGTCCGGGGCCGGGAGGGGGGCATAGAGTTTCCCTGGTGTTGGCCAGAGTGGCCACCAGGGAAACCGGGGGAGGGCTAGCCTCCCACTAGTTCGAATTAAGGGTCTACACAGCCCTTAATTCGAACTAGTAAATTCGAACTAGGCTTAATCCTCGTGGAATGAGGATTACCTAGTTCGAAGTAAGCACTCCGGTAGTTCGAATTAAGTTCAAACTAGCGGAGCGCTAGTGTAGCGTCTATGAAAGTTAGTTCGAACTAACATCCGTTAGTTCGAACTAACTTTGTAGTGTAGACATACCCTGAGAGAGGTCTGTGACATCATGACAGGTATGGAGAATAACGAAAAGTTATTTACTTGTTCCCATAACATAAGAACTAGGAGCCACCAAACGAAATTAATAGGCAGCAGGTTTAAAACAAACAAAAGGAAGTTTTCCTTCACACAATGCACAGTCAACCTGTGGAACTCCTTGCCAGAGTATGTTATGAAGACCAGGACTACCATCAATACTTTATAGCTAGAATGGGTAGGAATGGTATCCCTAGCCTGTTAGTCAGGGTCTGGAAATGGATGACCGAGGAGGGATCACTTGATGATTACGTGTTCTGTCCACACCCTCTGGGGCACCTGGCATTGGCCGCGGTTGGCAGACAGGAGACTGGGCTGGATGGACCTTTGGTCTGACCCAGTATGGCCGTTCTTATGTTCTTAATGTCAGATTATATTCTTTCATGCAATACATGCTAGACCAGCGAGATGGTGGCCGGGCGGGGGGGGGGGAGGGGGGGAGGAAGGAGGGGAAGCAAGGGGAGGAGGAACAGCAAACCAAAGCAATGCAATGCAATATTTAAATAAGCAATTTGCCATTTGGCTAGCCTTGTGAGAATATTTGGTTGCTGAAAAGTATACTTGGTTTTAACAAAACTATTTAAATGATCAAATAGGAATTCAAGGCAAGGAAGCCAATTCAGATCTATTGTGAAGGGAGGAACTGGTTCAGTGCCAACATACCTTTATTAGTAACGCACCGAGCTACCTTCCTCTCAATGGTCTCCAGCTTAATTAAAAATAAATCCGCAGGATCCCAACCAAGAGCAGCGTGCTCTCTGTGATGAACACTGCAGAAGTTTGCCAATTCCTTAGAAAGTCTTATTAACAAATCTTGCATGGTGCTTTTATCTCCTTGGAGCTTATTATAAAGGTTCTCAAGAGTCCAGCATAAATCATTTGCCAATACTACAGCCAGATAATTAGCTGCAATTTGCTCCATCCACAGGAGCTCTCTATTGGATACTTGCAGGGCAAGGATTGAGGCATCTGTAGGGTTTGTTGAGCCGGCAAAGAAGTAAACCGTTGATAACAGCAGATCCGGGAAGCCCTGCTGGAGAACTTCCATGTGGAGGAGGACTGAACTCTCCCTGTATGACCTGCGGCAGGCCTTCTTCCACCCTCCCCTCCTTCCCCTTTTCCCTCCCTAACCCCCCTTCCTAATGTAAAATAAAAACATGTGTTTTGCCAAAAAAACCCTCTCTTTATTGTACATAACTGGGGTGGGGGGAGGGAGGAATAAGGGTGGGAGAAGAGAGGGGGAAACCTGGGAGGAGGGAGCTGGAAGGGGGAGGAAGCGGAGGAAGGGAAGGGAAAGCTCAGGGCTCTGGGTCCTGCTGGCTCTCCTGTCTCGCAACACTGTGGGTGCGGAGGTGTCGGGGGGGGAGTGGGTGTGGAGGGTGGGGAAGGAGGGACGGGGTGTGTGGAGGAAGAGGGAGGGGGAGCAGGGGTGGGAGGAGGAGCGAGAGCTGGGGCGGCCACAGGGGCTGGCGCAGGAGGAGGCAGGAACCTGTCGACCAAGGTCTGGAAGTGGCCTCTGAGGGCACGGCCCTGCTCCTCCAGTGCCTCCAAGCTCCACTGCCGCAGCCACAGATCCTCCTGGATCCAGTGGTCCTGGGTGCGGAGCTGGTGCTCCAGTAGCCGCAGGTGCCACTTCTGGTAGTCCTCCAGGTTGCAGGTGCACCTGCTGGCCCGGGTGCGGGTGGCTGTTACAGGCGGGGTGGTGCGCCCTGCGGTCCCAGATGCAGCGACTGTGGTGAAACAAGAGCAGTGGTCAGTTCTCCCTGGGGACACAGTGGGGGAAACCCAGCCACCCCTGCAAGGCGTCTGGGGAACGGTCCAGGCTCCCTCTCCACCCCTCCCCTCCGTACACATAAGGGGAGCTTGATGGCACTCACATGTGGAGCCCTCCCCGGCCTCAGATGACACAGCCGATGTGCTCTGTGGGGTTCCTCGGGGGTCCTGGGTCCTGGGCAGGCTCCGTGCAGGTTCCTGGCTCTCGGCATCCTCCTTCTCCTCCTCCTCCTCTGTGTCAGGGACGGGGGCATGGACTGCGTGAGCCCCCAGGATGCGGTCCAAGGCCTCCTAATGAGGGCAGGCCTCCGGGTTGGCCCCTGGCTGGGAGGCCCTGGAGTAGGCCTGCCGCAGGTCCTTGATTTTGCAGCGGACCTGATCCCAGGGCTGCATGTGGCCTCTGGTGGCCAGGCTGTCAGCCATGCGGCTGTAGACGGCTGCTTTCCTGTGGCTAGTGCGGAGATTGGGGATGTTGGAGGCCTCCCCCCAAACCTCAATGAGGTCCACGATCTCCGCACTAGACCAGGCAGGCGCCCACCTCTTGTGGCCCCGGGCAGGCTCCTGGGAGCTGCCAGTCTGTTCCTGGGAAGAGGCAGAGGGCTGGGTGGCAGCGGGTGGCTGGCTCATGCTGTGCCAGGTGCAGGGTCTGCTGCCTGGGTGCTGGCAGGCTTGCAACTGGCACAAGCACTGTAGCCAGACCGTGCCCCTTTAAAGACTCCGGGGCCGGGAGGGGGGCAGAAAAGTTTCTCTGGTTTGGCCCAGAGTGGCCACCAGGGCAAACTGGGAAGGGCTAGCCTCCCACTAGTTCGAATTAAGTGGCTACATAGCCCTTAATTCGAACTACTTAATTCGAACTAGGCGTTAGTCCTCGTAGAATGAGGTTTACCTAGTTCGAGTGAAGCGCTCTGCTATTTCGAATTAAATTCGAAATAGCTGTTTGCATGTGTAGCCCCTATTAAAGTTAATTCAAACTAACGGCTGTTAGTTCAAATTAACTTTGTAGTGTAGACATACCCAAAGGTATTAACATGACCCTGTCACTGTCCAGCTGTTTTAATCAAAATGGAGGAGTTGGTTTACAGAGACTTCAGCTTGCTAAGTACCATTGCAAACACAACATTCAACACTCTTTTATACAGAAAAACAAGGAAAAACAGTTAAACCCTTTGCAATGGAAAATATTAAATAAGTCTTTCATTTTAACGCTGCCCCTTGTTTCCTATCTCGCTACAGCAAGTTTTTAGATAGGGCCTCCTTTGTTTGAAAGTCTGTGGTGGGTATTATTGTCTTTTTGTGGGGAAAGAAATGTTAGTTGAAATGGTCTGGAATTGCTGTTACACCAGGGGATGGTAAAGTTTGATCCTGTTTCCTAGGAGCCAAAGCAAGACAAATACACAGCAAAGGAGAAAGAGAAAAGAGCAAATACAGAAAAAAGCTGCTTCTGTCTTTGATGCTGGTGCTCACTTGGGGTACTATTTTGGGATACTTCTTGACAGCACACCCATTATTTCAAAATAGCTTTTGAAATAACAAGCTCAGTATTCCAACATCCCTGTAAACCTCATTCCACGAGGAGTAAGGGATGTTTCGGAATAGTGGTTTATTTCAAAATTTGGCGCTGTTTAGACAGCACCAAATTACAAAATAAGCTATTTCAAAATTAACTTGAAATAAGCAACACAATTTGTGTAGGTCAAATTGTATAGCTTATTTTGAGTTAAGGGTGCAGTGTAGATGCATCCTTGTGTAGCAGACATTATCTTACCACAGTCCTGGAATTATATCAGTAAGCCTTTTTTGTGTGGACTAATTTAGTCTTTTGCCCTTTTTGCACCTTTTCACAGTCACGTTTGATGTAGGTTACTGTGACATTTTATGACCTTGCCCTCACTTTTCACAGAGTAGCTCACAACTAGGGTAAATGTGTAGGTCCAATTATTACAAACATTCAGCTTAGCCTCTCTCTGTTCCCTTCCTTAAAATACCCTCTTCCATAATGCATTCAGAAACTGCCCTTCATTCAGCAGGTGGTGAATTAGGATTGCTGCTTCTCATTGGCTATGAGCTATGTGCAGAGCTAGTCTGTATTAGAACACCGTGGCTGCGTCTAGACTGGCATGATTTCGCGCAAATACTTTTAACGGAAAAGTTTTCCCATTAAAAGTATTTGCACAAGAGAGCGTCTACACTGGCACGGATGGTTTTGTGCAAAAGACATCTTTTGCGCAAAAGCATCTGTGCCAGTGTAGACACTCTCTTGCATAAGAAATTAACTTATCTGTCTACATTGGCCCTCTTGCACAAGAATAGTTGCGCAAGAGGGCTTATCCCTGAGTGGGAGCATCAAAGTATTTACGCAAGAACCATTGATTTTGTACAGGACAAAGTCAGTGTTCTTGCGCAAATACTCACGGCCAGTGTAGACAGGCGGCAAGATTTTGTGCAATTTTTTTTGTTGACAACAGAATCCTTTAAGAATGTTGAGGAACCCCAGCCAGGAAAATCTGTCGTGCAAAAAAACCCCCATGCAGCCTGTCTCTTTAACAGGGGGAAGAAGAGGGAGGGAGTCCCGAGTTCTCGCAGAGCCCTTACTTTCGCTTCGTAGAACCCCAGGGTTCCGCGGATCACCATTTGGGAAACACTGGTCTACACAAAGCAGGAGGTGCAGAAGCAGAAATGGCATTTAGTCAGCTAGTCTTGCTGGCACTGGCTTCGAACTTGCCTCCTGCATGCCTTTTAAAGTCCATGATAGAGTGATTGACAGCAGTAAGTATTCAATCAGGCCCTTGGTCAGGAAAAAATGGCATGGCCTGGGGAAACTTGGCAGGATTTCCCTGCCTGCATCTGTTCTTTCTCTTTCTTTCTCCTGCTCCCCCAAAATGCTTTCCAGAAAGGTGATAGGCAAAAGGAGCCTAGATCAATTCTTTTGTTTAGCTATGCTGGCCATTGACTGTGCAGTGACCTAGTACCCCGGGCACATTGTAAAAAGACACAGAACACTGCATGACTCAGGTGCTTTTGTTCTCCCACTTATTTCTGTTGCTTTTTTAAGGAACCCATTGGGTCAGCACTCCCTTTGTTTGGGTTGGTGCTCGATCCATGAGAGGCGGCTCACCTTCCTTGGCTAGGCAAGGCAACTTGCCGCAAGAGGCCGCAAGGGGCCCTTTTACTACAATTAACTTCAGGTCATTATTGACAGTGTGCTGGCAACAAGAAACAGGGTGCTATCACGGTGAACCGTACAGGACCTAGAGTTACCAGATGGTTTCAACAAAAATACTGGACACATTTGACATTACACCCCCAATCTACATTACATCTTATTTAGAAAATACCGGACATTCATATTTTCTCATTTATATTTTCTCAATTTGTTTCCTGAACAAAAAGCTCAAATACTGGAATTGTCCGGTTCAGATCCGGACACTTGGCAACCCTAATGGGACCCCGTGACTCATCTGTGACTGTTTTAGTTTATGTTTTGCTTCTAGGGTCATGTCACATAGGGTGTGTCTAGACTACAGGGTTTTGTCGACAAAAGTGGACTTTTGTCGACAAAACTATACCTGCGTCCACACTACCGCTGAGTTCTGTCGACATAACGTCGACAGAACTCAGCAGTTTTGTCGACGCTGGTAAACCTCATTTTACGAGGCATAACGCCTTCTGTCGACAGAGTTTCTGTCGACAGAAGGTGTTATTGCATGTAAACTGTCCTTTGCGTCCACACTACCATGTCGACAAAGCAGCTTGCTTTGTCGACAGAACTCAATGTAGTGTAGACGCTCTTCTGTCGACAGAAGCCTGTAGTCTAGACGTACCCATAGTCTCCCTATCCAACAGTCCTGCTGAACACAACCATGGCTGGCTGCAATGGGTCCTTTTATCTCGTGGTAAATGAAGGAGAGGTTCTCCCTAAACTGAGAGCAGCTGCATGCTTGGAGGGGCTTAGGGACTGTTCCCTCAGAAAGATGCTCTGTCACTCCCCTGCCCAGCTCAGTAGTTCCAACGGAGGTGATTAGCAATGGCGTTGAGGGGAACTAAATTCAGGAGGAAGCCTGGAGAAACATCATTGAATGAGCCTAGAGTTAGATGCTGTCTAAGCTACAAGTACAGCTGTGTCTTCATAACCAGCTCATCCCTCTCTTGGCAGAGTCTGTAACCAAGCATGCAATAGAAAGGGGTATGCCTAGTCTGCATCCCTCTGTCGGCAGAGGGATGCAGATTAGAAAGGACGACATTGCAAATGAAGCAGGGATTTAAATCTCCCGTGCTTGATTTGCATAAAAATGGCCGCCGTTTTTGCAGACTCAGCACTTTTTTGGCAAAAAGTGGCAGTCTAGAGGGGGATCTGTTGAGAAAGAAAGCTTTTTTCGACAGATCCCTTATGCCTCCTGCAAAGAGGTTTACAGGATCTGTCGAAAAAGGCTTTCTTTCTCGACAGATCCCTCTCTGGACAGCTGCTTTTTGCCAAAAAAGTGCTGAGTCAGCAAAAACGGTGGCAATTTTTATGCACATTAAGCGTGGGATAGTTAAATCCCCGCTTCATTTGCAATGTCGACCTGCCTAATCTGCATCCCTCTGCTGACAGAGGGATGCAGTCTAGATATACCCAAGGTGTCCACATGGCCACTTTTCGCCCAGTACGTCCCTGTTTATCTGCTGAGCTGTGATAGTGCATCCTGGGAAATTATAGGAAGCCATCTACTCTTCTCTGTGAGAGGCGAGCCCATGCAGGAAGGGTTACTGGCCGAGATATAGCAAAAAATGAGCTGCGGCCCAGGGTGGGTCATCTTTATTGGTGGCTAAGACAATTTAAGGGCCAAGACTTTCCAAAGGAGCTAGTAGTACTGTCAGGCCAAACTGAGGGTATATCTTACACTGCAGAGTTTTTTTGGAAAAATGACTGTTTTTCAAAAAAAACTCACTTACATCCACACTGCAATCGTGTTCTTTCAGAAAAAAAATCGAAAGAACAGAGGGTTTTTTCCGACATTGGTAAACCTCTTTCTACGTGGAAGCAGCCTTTTTCCAAAAGAGCTATTTCGGAAAAAGGCTTGTGTGAATGGGGAAGAGGGAGTTCTTTTGAAAGAAGAGGAAAGAGGAAAAAGCACAGATGCCCTGGTGGCCACTCCGTCCATAATGATCATAGTTTAAATCAGGGGTCTCCAAACTTTTCAGCCCGAGGGCCGCATTAACTATCAAACAGCAGTTCGGGGGCCGACTACACACTTGAGGTCCAAATAAAAAACAATCAAAACATGGATGTTGTTTTTAATTATTTATTTAATATTATTTTATTCAGTTATTATTTAATAACACATTCATACACTACACATGAACACCTGTATTAGTGTGAATGGTGAAATTGTTTCCTGGATGCCAAAATAGCAGACATTTCTGGCTTTAGATTTGTTGTCCCTAACATCAACAGTGACCTGAGATTATCATCGGACAAGTTTGTTCTCAAATTGTTCTTCACGTATTTCATTCTTGAAAATGTTTGTTCACACAGGTATGTTGTTCCAAAGATTGAAAGGTACCTTGATGCAAAAGTTTTGACATTAGGAAAGTCTTCCTTGGGCAAAAACTGGTAAAAACCCACCAGTCCTATTTTGAACTTGTCCCTAAGGAGGTCATTTGCTTGCAACTCAATGACTTCCAGCTGCAGTTCATCTGGGCAACTGGCCACATCTGCTTCAAATGGGTTTTGAAACAATCTCACTTCTTCTGCCTTTGAATCCAAAAAGGTCTCCACGGGCCGGATGAGAGGGCCTCGCGGGCCGCATCCGGCCCCCGGGCCGTAGTTTGGAGACCCCTGGTTTAAATGCGAGAGAGCATTCATTCAGTGTGGATGCTATGTTTCGAAAAAGCAGATCTCTTTTTCAATGTGCTTTGGCAGTGTGGACGCTCTCTTTTGGAAGAAGCTTTTTCAGAAGATCTCTTCCAGAAAAGCTTCTTCCGAAAGAAGCCTGCAGTCTAGATCAGTGTTTCTCAACCTGTGGTATGAGTATCCTTAGGGGTACTCGATAGAAGTCTGGGCAGTACGTCAACTCAACTGAAATTTAGAGAAAACTGAATTTTTGTTTTAAGTTTTACAGTGTTTTATTATGTTTGTACTTTTTACAGCCAAAAATTTCATTGCCCACCCAGCTACGATTAAGTTGTTTAAACAAATGTGTTGCAATGGTAGAAAAACATTTGTGTGTCTGAAAACTGCATGTACTGGGGGTACTTATAATTTTTTTAAAGGGGTACTTTATTAAAAAAGGTTGAGAAACACTGATCTAGATGTAGCCTGGGACACTTGGCAAGAGTCTTATGTTCGGAGCACGAGATTCAGCTCTGTCTGACATTCAAACCCTTTTAAGGTACCTCATAGAGGGCACCTAAAAGCAAAAAGGTCACTTTGCAAATCTTGGTTCTGAGTTGTAGCAACATCCACCACTTCGATGGGCCCAGCCTGTAGCTCCAAACAAAGCCTGGCTCACCTGTCAGCTCTTCAAGAAGTACAGCTCCATTCCTTACAGGGCGGCTTCTGGGTGTATCAGACCTCAGGTGCTTGGGGCTGGAAAATGCTTGGCTCAGCTTGGCTTCCAGGTAAAGATAAACAAAAGGCCCTGTCCTGTCAGGCGGTTGCCTGGATTTGGTTCTTCTGAGATGTCAGTTCAGTCAAGACACCCACCCTTACGCAGCATGTGAGTGGTTGGGCCTTCCCTTCCTCACTCTACCTTCTCCTGAGCACTTTCACACAGGAGGGCTACGTCTAGACTGGCATGATTTTCCGGAAATGCTTTTAACGGAAAAGTTTTCCGTTAAAGCATTTTCGGAACAGAGCTTCTAGATTGGCACGGACGCTTTTCCGCAAAAGCGCTTTTTGCGGAAAAGCGTCCGTGGCCAATCTAGATGCGCTTTTCTGCAAAAAAAGCCCTGACTGCCATTCTCGCAATCGGGGCTTTTTTGCGGAAAACAAATCTGAGCTGTCTACACTGGCCCTTTTGCACAAAAGTTTTGCGCAAAAGGACTTTTGCCTGAATGGGAGCAGCATAGTATTTCCGCAAGAACACTGACAATCTTACATGAGATCGTCAGTGCTTTTCCGGAAATTCAAGCGGCCAGTGTAGACAGCTGGCAAGTTTTTCCGGAAAAGCGGCTGATTTTCTGGAAAAACTGGCCAGTCTAGACACAGCCAAGCTGCATAGCTATGGCCCTGCCTCTGGGAAACCATGTTAACTCTTTCCTCACCCATCGAGGGACAGGTCCTGCACACCCCATCACACTACCTCAGTAGGCAATAAACACCCATAGCACCTAGAGCAATGCAGTCTGGGATTTCCTGCTGCACACAGAATAGGGAGGATTCAGGAACATGGCTGAGAAGGGTTCTGTCCATACTGCCAAATCCTGTGGTGTGACCTGTTTACAGCAACAAAGACACATGTGAGCCTAGGTGGCTGGCAAGGGCTACACGTGGTTAGCTGCCATGGTTTCCACCCAACTATATTGTGTGAGGAGACCACCTGTGCCACTAACTTTTTTGTTTAAATAAAGTTCTAGTAGGAACAGGGCTTGTGCTGATAAGAAGTGTGCCAGGGGGGCATGTCCGAACTAAAGGGGCTGTTAGTAGGGTTGCTAGATGGTTTCACAAAAAATACCGCCCCCTCAGCCCCCCCCCCCCACCCAAAAAAAATCCTCTGGGAAAAAATTCTGTAAAGAGAGAAAAAAAAAAGCCTGCAGAAAATGTTGTTGAGCAAATAAAAGTTGTTGTCCTAAGCGGCCTTCTGTCGGGCGCCCAAGCCGGGCCTCGGGATGTCTGGTATTTTCTGAACTTTTTTACTGGACGGAAGGCACAAATACCGGGCTGTCTGGTTCAATACCAGACACCAGGCAACCCTAGACGTTAGTATAGTCATTATGAGGAAAAATATTGTCCTAGTAATATGCTCATTTTGCAGCATTGTAGGATGCCTGAGGGAGACATTGGGTCCATTAAAGCCCCTTAGCAGTAGAGCTTGTTGAAAATCAGAGTTGCCAGCATGTGGAGTTTTCTGATATTTTGATATTTGCTTTTATATGGAGTCAGGGTGAAAAGTAAAACATCAACGTTTTCTAGGGGGTGGAAAGTTCTGGACAAAGTCAACTGAGAAGTGTCAAAACATTTAGTTTGTAGAACCAAACTGAAGTGTTTTGTTTTACCTCCATTCAACATTAATTTGTCTCTTTTTGAGCTGCTGCAGTGCTCTTTTGGGAATTGTTGTTTGGATGCCTGCGGGCCAAGCCTCCTGGCTGGGCTACATCATCTGTGACAGACTGTGATCCTCTGACTCCCATGATGCACTGCACCAGCTTCACCACAGAGGAAGATTATGGTGCATCATTAGAGGGATAGCTCAGTTGGCTGGGAGGTTTTCCCACAGAGGCAAATGGTAGCAAGAATCTATAACTCCCTCTAGGCACCATGGCAACTTGGACAGACACAGATTAATGATAAACTGATATTAAAAATACTATTTTGTTTTCCTGAGTTAAAAAGATAAAAAAGATTCAGCAACACAGATTTCCCCCATAGAAAATTCTGATTTTGCAGAAATGGGGGGGAAAAAAAGTGTCATTTAAATTTCTCAAACAGCTCAACTTAAATGTTACCTCCTGTCACAACCCATCCCACCCACCACAAAATTCTGCTTTGCATCCCCCTTTCATTCTGTCGTCCCCTGAACCAGTCTGATTCCAATTGGTTTCTGGAAAGACAAAACAACTAAGAATGTCAACTAGTTTTATTCATCAAGTTTGTCCAATAAAAGCACAAATTCTCCTTGGAAAAAAAAAGAAAAGGTTTAAAACACATTTTACATTGCAAAATATGTCAGAGCTGTCTGTTTGCCTGTCTACAAAGCAACAACATCTTTCCATCACAAGCCCTGATGCTGCTAAGAGGGTTTTTAAGGACTAGTATTTCAAATAATGACAAAGATGTACAACTGGTTTGACTAAAAGGTTACATTTAAATTGAAGAGATTTTTGATAGTGTCACACATATTCCATCTGACATATAGCAAAATAACAATTAAGAAGACATCTGTTTAGTTATGTCTGATATACAGATAAATGAAACTGGAGCATGTAAGACCTCTATAAAACTTTGGTGAAACTGTGGGCCATATTGGATACGTATTGCTGAGGAAGAAGTATTGAAGAGAGAAGTTGAAGCTATGGAGTTATCTACCCCAATTTCAATCAAAATGGCTGCTTGGAGCTAGGAGCAGAGCCCATGAGAAGGGGATTTTGACCACTGCTTGGACCTTCCTATGGTCAATTCTCTGGCCTGTGCTGATAGGTGCCAGCTAATAGAGAAAAACAAGTGACTATTAAGAACAAAAAGTGTGTGGTCTAGTAACTAAGGCCCTCATCTAAGGATCAAGAGAGTTGTGGATTCTATTCCTGGCTTTGCCAATGACCCTGAGTGAGTCACTTCACCTTCCACCCTTCATCTGTCTGTTTAGATTATAAACTCACTGGGACAGGGACTGTCTACTACTGTGTGTATGTTGAGTGCCTACTTCTAGTAAAATAGGGCTCTATGCACCCGTAGGCCATCTAGGTGCAATCAAAGAATAACATTAGTAATGATACTGGAGGCCTACAGCCCACCACCTTCTCCCAGTGCAAAATTAATCTGATAAAAACTGGAATATGTTTGTAAAATGCGAGGAAACAGGGCCCTTTAAGAAAATACTCAATGTACACGTCCGCACAACTAATGCAATCACATCTGGAATTGGGGAGAAATCTTTTCAGGGAGGGAACAGGGAAAAAAGGGGAATGGGGAAGAAACATTAAGCACAGGTTGCTTCTTGGTTATCCATTGGGATCTCGGCGCCATAGCTGCTGTCTCCGTACTGACAATAGGGAGGTATTTGTGGAGCTTCAATGATCAGCAAACCCTCTGGTGATAGGGAAGCAAAAACTGTGGTGGGATCCACCTCATATGGGAGTCTGGAAAGAGGAATGGAAAATTAATGGATCTGCCAATCAGTTCTTCAGCATCTATCTCTTGCTCTCCTCCCACCCCCGCCACGTGCTTTTCATACAAGCACTTGTGATTGTTACCTGCATTTTATTTTCCAAAAATGGGGTTTCTGGGACTTTCATTTTGGCATCACAGCATCCTATGTTGCTACATCATTACTGACTTGTCTGGCCTTCATATTTTCCACTGGACAACATTGCCTAGGAATAGCCAAAATGGCTAGAGTCCTTCAAGGATACAAAATTTGTATCTGGGTCCATATCTGCAAAAATGAGCTGAAGATACCTGCACCAATATCCCTGGCTGCGGCTACCACGGATATAAAGAAGACATCCACGGATTTGCAGGGATCTAAATACTACTGCTGACGAACACAACTGCTCTATAGAAACGTAGATGCAAGTCTCTCAGGGTTATGTCTACACTGCATGACCATTTTGAAATTAGCTATTCTGGAATAGTTATTCCAAAATAGCTTATTTTGAAATAGTACGTCTACACTGCGGGGAAAACTCAAAATTAGTGCAAGGCAGGCTTCCCTAATGTAGACATGCTATCTCGATTTAGAGCTGCAGGAGGCACTGGGGAGGAATAACATAGAATGGCCCTGGTGAGGAGCGATTTCAAAATAGCACCAGTGGAGTGTCTACACTCGCCTTATTTTGAAATAGCCAGGGCTCAACAAATAATACAATCTACTTGCCCGTGGCGAGTAGACTGAAACCTGGAAGAGCCGGGTTCGGGCGATCTGTGCATGCGCAGATCGCCGGATAGCCCGGCTGGTGAGCAGGGCTCGCCATGGTTTGGCAAGCCCTGAAAAGAGCTATTTCAGATTAGGTATTTCCTTGTAGAATGAGGTTTAGAGAAGTCAGAATGAGCTGCCCACTATTTCGAAATTATTTCCAAATAACAGAATGGCTGTGTAGATGCTCGCATTGTTATTTCAAAATAACGCTATTTAACTCAAAATAACGATGCAGTGTAGACACACCCTAATCAATTGATTCTTAAACATAGATAGACGATAGTTCATCTGTAAGGACCATGAAGCTGAGTAAAATGTCTCCATGATTTGAGGTTAACAAATATTGCTAATAAATAGCAATTAAAAAATTATGAGGCACATCTAAGATATTCAACTGTAGACTTTTCTTTGCAAATGATCTTTACACTGTTTTGAATACACCCATGGAAATCCTCATTCAGGAATGGCATAGCCAGTTGTCACTTTCAGAGAATATGGTAATTAATAAATTGGACTAAATGCATTTAAGAAGAATGGCGCTAAGTGTAACGCACAGGACTAGATCTCAATAGTCTTGGAATCTTAACCACCCTGGCAGAGACTTGACTATGTCACTTAATCAGATCTTTCTGTGCTTCCGTTTCCCTGTCTGTAAATTGGTAGTGATAATATTTACATACATCATCGGCTCTTATGAAGCTAGATTGATTAATGTTTGTAAAGAGAAGCCCAGATGAAAAAACTATACATATGTAGAAAGAATGATTTATATTAAAATGAATTAATCTTAAGCAGATCCAGAAACTCATTTA
The DNA here is from genome assembly GCF_049634645.1 of Pelodiscus sinensis. Lineage (NCBI taxonomy): Eukaryota > Metazoa > Chordata > Testudines > Trionychidae > Pelodiscus > Pelodiscus sinensis. Next base: position 10,128,520 of record NC_134725.1, read on the forward strand.
CCTGCACAGAGAACTGGTAATGCAGGTTTATTGGTATTATTGATTATTATTATTATAACTGCGCATATATATGTAGTTTTAAAGACCTGTCTTAGCCTTTCAAGATTTTCTGTTTAATCTCCTCTGCAGCTATGTTTGACTAGGTGTCACTCGCAGCTTATGAAGCTTGAACTTGTGCAAAGCATAAGCAAATCATCTTTATGTCACAGCCTGCGTCATGGCAAAAAAATCCATGTCTAAATAAGGAGCCTCTCTGGTTACTGAGTAGCTTGCCTGGGCTGGGCTAGGAAGCATAAGTTTTACTTTCACACTGTTATCTCCAATCCCACCCAACGAGTTTGTACTCAGATTGGCTTGTATCTGGGCAGCGAAGCCTCAATGCAGAGTTTGCTTCAATTTGGATTTCCAAAGAAATCCCCCATTCGGTTGGGGGCAGAGTGTAGGTGGGCCCAGGCTGGTAGTTTGGGAAGGCCATGCCTTCCCCCACCTAACATACCAGCTGCTGGAGGGAATGGCCACACAGCCACAAACCTAAATCCACTCTGACCAGGGAACACAAATCTCCCCAAAGCTGTTACAGCCCATGGGCACTGCTAGTGACAGCAGCACAGCCACATCCTGCTCCACTACAGCACTGAACGGGGGAAATCCCTCTCTGCTGTTTTGCTCCTACTCCACATTCTCAGGGAGAGCCCAAAACAGGAGGCCTGACTTTGGTCTCACCCAGGTAACACCACCAACATGAGTGCTTCTTACTCCAGACTTACACCACCCAAGTGGCAGCAGGGTCAGGCCCAAGGTGTCACCTTTGGCATCATGCTGCAGAAGACAGGAGAGTGCGGGGCCAGGTGGGCTACTCCATCACAGCCCTATGTACTGAACAAGAAGGCCTGGTAAGGTGATTCTGACATTTAAGGGCAGGAATATCTGGTTTGGGAGGGGGAGAGGAGCTAGCATCCCAGGGCAAGAGGTTCTAATTTCACCGAGGGCCCCACCTGACGCATTTATAGTATCCTGAAAAAACTCTGCCTTTCGCCAGTTCTGATCAGACAGTTTCACCATGCCATAAGCAAGGGGCTCTTAAAGTCAATGTACCCACCACTTCTCACCTGTTAAATACATGGCTCAGCTGAAAGGTGCAAAGTGAGTACTGTAATCTAGGACTTTGTCTCCCAGTCCAGCCAAGCACCTGAATGTGTGCATAACTTTAAATACACAAGCTGTTCCACTAACCTCTCTTTGGCTATGTCTACAAAGAAGCATTATATATAGTCTGCCATCTACACTACAAGCAGTTATTTCTACATAGTGTCAAAATAATGGCAAGCTGGAAGACGTCTTACTCCAACTCCTATAACCCTCATTACACGAAGAGTAAGGGAAGGAGAAGGAGGAGTGCTCTTTCTCGGACTTCCTGTGCAGTCAGCGCCAAAAGCCAAAATAAGCTATTTCAACTTCAGCTATGCAATTGTCATAGCTCAAATTGCGCAGCTTATTTCGGCTTTAGCCCTGCGGTGAAGACATGCCCTTTAAGTTATAAGTGTTCTGAAGTGTTTTCCTGACCTGCAGCCTTTGTTTCCATTCTGTGCCCTTTTCATTGTCTTTTTAAGAGTAAGCAATTTTTAAAAGTTAAAAAAAAATTAATAAAAACTCCTTTTTTGAACCTGCATATCCTTTTCCTGACAGTTTTGACTTCCCCCACTCATCTAGTTTTTGGAGGCTATGACATAATTTTCTTGCTCCCCTCCTTTGTCTTTATTTCCCCCGACGTAAGCACTCCAGACAATTCCAAAAATATTGTCACAATAAAAATAGTTAGGGTTATGGCTGGGTAAAGAGTAAGAAAAGATCCTTCATTTTGCCTTAATTATGAAATATTTATGAGCACCATGAGCTAATGGGACATTTGTCTTGTGTTACAGACCCACCATGGGACTCACTTAGCCAGAGTCAGGGATATCACAGGCAATAAATCTGTCATGTCTAGCTGTGATCTGGGAACACCCACCAGCTTTAGCCCTTCCTACTTGTCCAGTCTGGTTCCTTTCCAGCCTGTTCTGTCCAGCTTTGACTTTCCTGGCAATGGAAAGAATATTTGCAAATATGTCGTGACATTCAGGTCTATGCCTGTCTGCATTCTGTATACTGTGACAGGGTAGGTTATAGGACTGGATGGAAGGGCAGAGAGTCAGCTCTAAAAAAAAAAACCAGACCATCAACAGCCTAAGACAGGGATGCTATAAATCAATTAAGAGCCAGGTGAGTGGATTTCAGGCGCCCTGGGACCTATTTAAAAACCTTGGGGGTGGGGGGATAGAGGAGAGTGGAACTGATAAGAAGAATCAAAGAGGCTGAGGAGAGTAACATCAGCACTGACAAAGGCTGCAGGGGGAAGCGAGGGGCTCTGACAGGGAGTGTTTGGAGGCCCCCTTCCCCCTAGGTGTCTAGAAACTTCAGCAGGTAGCTGAGGAGGACTGTTTACTCAGTCCTGATTAAACATTCCTGAGTATGCCAAAGACAGAAGTCCAAAAGCCAAGAAAAGGCAAGTGGGACTTGTCCTGTGGCCTTTAAACTGTGGGATAGTGGTCAGAACAGGGGTCTGGGACCCAGGAGCGGGACTGACCCTGCCACAATACACAGAAGCTTAAACATGTATGCAGTGAAGATTAAACACTCACACCCCAACCACACTTTGTGCCTTTGTGGCTGAAAAGAAGCTGTCAGGCAGTGGAGTTAAAACTTGGAATTGTCTCAGGATGTCTAGTTCTTGGCCCTTCAAAAGAGCATTTTTGTCTATAAACTACAGGCAGTCCCCGGGTTACGTACAAGATAGGGACTGTAGGTTTGTTCTTAAGTTGAATTTGTATGTAAGTCGGAACTGGTACATATTGTAGGGGAAACTCTAGCCAAACATTTCTCCAGAGCTCAGTTTTATTCTCCCAAACCTCACTTCCCTCAGTCCTTTATTCTCAAGCTGAGGTGTCTGCTGAGAAAAGCCGCTCTGCATCTCCCTGGTCTGCTGGGAGGGGTGCTAGCTTCGCATCTCCCTGGTCTGCTGGGGGGGAAGCAGCTAGTGTGGGGTTGCCTCACTCCGTTTGTAAGTAGGGATCCGATGTAAGTCGGATCCATGTAACCCGGGGACTGCCTGTATAAAGTGCTCTTCAAAGCTGGGCAAGACATTAGAACTGTTTTACAGATGAGGAACCTGAGTCACAGTGACACAGCAGGTCAATGACAGAAAAGGGAATAGAATCTAGGTCTCCAGCCTTCTAGGCATGTTATAAATGTAGTTTCCCCTACGAGTGTACAATTCCGTGAAATAGACATAAGTCTGCAATCAGACTTGAACTGCCCTGAAGGGAAATTTGGAGCTGGATTTGATTTGACCTCTTCTCTAGTAGACAGCAGTGAATTTTGGGAGCATTTGGCCCTGAAGATAAGAGGAATTTGTTGTCTTTGGCTTGTTTTCTAAGACATCCCATAAGGGGCCTGTTTTCGCAGGAGCACCTGTTCAGTAGGAGCAGGATGGAGACACATAGACTCATCTCACTCCTCTCACCACATGGAAATGTCTTTCTCTGTCACGGTCAGGCTGGGGTTGAATGTGAGCTAGTAAGAACATTGCCATCAGCTGTGCAGTCTTGTGGCTTTAAATTTCATAGAGCTTTCTGGAGCATGACTCATTCGCATCGTGTAAGTATCAAGGACTTCAGTGGGGTTTTTTTTTTTTGTTATTACTCATGTACTCATAAATAGTTCAAAAAGATATTGTGGCATCATCGGTCCAAATTTATTCCTGGTGTAACTCCACTGAAGTCAGTACGATGACATAAGAGTGAACTTGGCCCCTGAGCTCTTTTGCACAAACACAGACTCGGGCTTGTAATAACAAAGTCTGAAGGAATGTGGTTTTGTGGGCAGGGAATTCAACACTTTTTAAACACATTTCACTGATTTATGTTTCCCACCGAGCTTTACCAGGAGCCAGACTTTATGGCTGTGGTTTTCAAAGCTGTCCAGGATGTTAGATACATAACTAGGGATGTAAAATACCTTGTAAATTGTTAACTGGTTAAGCTATAGGTTTAACCAGTTAACTGCCTGCCGTGCTGGGCTGGGAGGGCAGTTCCAGCTGGGCTGGATGGCAGTTAACTGTTTGCTCCAGTAAGCATGCGGGTAAGGTAATGCACACTGGTTAACCAATGGAACTTTTACAACCATATACACAACTCTAACTAATGTCAATGAGAATTTTGTCTTGGTCAACTAGGAAGCCTTGAAATATCTTAGTCTGTTTGCTGGTGGACTCCATGCAGGTGGGGTGGGAAGGGAGGAGAGGAAGGCTCAGCATCTGCTGAAGAGGATGGAGCGGATGGCTGCTGGTAGGGCTGGCCTCTGAGACCAATGCTGAAATCATACCCCAATACAGTGTTACAGTGGGGTTTGGTAACTGGCTCCAATAGATGGACTTGGAGGCTGCCCTTTCAAGCCAGAGAGCTTGCCACCAGTTTCCCTAGGAGTACACGGCCTGTAATAGGACTTCAGCATCCATATTAACCCCATCTAGATGAACCGTAAGGCTGCATCTACACTGGCATGATTTTGCGCAAATACTTTTAACCGAAAAGTTTTTCTGTTAAAAGTATTTGCACAAGAGAGCATCTATACTGGCATGTGCCTTTGCGCAAAAGATGTGCTTTTGTGCAAAAGCATCTGTGGCAGTGTAGATGCTCTCTTGCGCAAGAAAGCTCTGATGGCCATTTTAGCCATCGGGCTTTCTCGTGCAAGAAATTAACGTTGTTGTCTACACTGGCCCTCTTGCGCAAGAGGGCTTATTCCTGAGCGGGAATGTTAGAGTATTTGCGCAAGAACCACTGATTTTGTACATTACAAAGTCAGTGTTCTTGCGCAAATACTCATAGCCAGTATAGACAGGCAGCAAGATTTTGCGCAAAATCATGCCAGTCTAGACACAGCCTAAGGACACAATCTGCCCATTGGCCTATCCCATTGAAATCCATGGGACCCAAGTCATCTAAGTGCAGCATCTGTCGAGCAGAGAGTTGAGGGAGAAGGACATAATGACTTGCTCAGAAGATAATTTCATGCTCTGAAAAATAAGAGACTCATCATTCCCAAGTCCCGCATTCCTCTTCTCTCTGCCCCAATACAGAAGTCAGCCCTACCAGACAAGTGCCAGATAAGCAAGAACCGAGAGAAACCACTGTGTATATTATACATACTGGATTTTCTTGGTGAAGTTCTTGGAGACAATTCCTCCTTCTACCTGTTGCTCTTCATGTTTACCTGGAGGGGACAAGAAAACACAATGTGATGGGCTCACCAGGCTGTTTTATCAATTGGAAAAAGAAGTTCCACTTGGAATTTTCTCCCCTCCCCCACGTTCAAATCTCCCTTCACAGTTGACCCAGCAAAGCTCCTGCTCCTAGAAGAAAAATAACACGGGGAGAGACATATAGTGGAGGAACCTGCTGTAATAAGCCTAAAATTTAGCAACAATCAGGAACCGTGGAAGAAGGAACTCTGCCCTCTGCATCTAGGTTAGTGGGCCTAGGTCTGCTCTCCCTTACACCAATGCAATTACATTGGCCTCCATGGAGTTGTTTCTGATTTACACCAATGTGAGAAGATAGTTAGGTCTGGCCTCTCAATGATGAATTGTAAGTTGGTGACATGGGGTCAAGGCTACCCTACCCTTTATATTCTGCTAAATGGGAGGGACTCTTAGACAGACGGGGGGTAGGGGGAAGGTTACAAGGAGATGATTAGCTATGGAAGAGATGGAGAAACACTGATCTAAGACAACCTTCTAAAACACTGATATAAGACGACAATCTAAGACAACAGCCAAAAGCATGTGGACAATCCAAGTTCTAGATGAAGCAAATACAGAAAAACCTGTTCTCACTTCCACACTATCCAGAAAAAGGAATAGGTTAATTGGGTAATGCTTTTAGAGGGCCTGTTCCTGTACCATCAAAGCCAATGGGGACTTTGCTCTTGGCTCCAACAAGCCCTGATCCAAAGTGCTCAGGATGTGACAACCAATCAGCGCTACTGGAAGATTTGAGGCGAGAGGGAATGGGGGGTGGACAGAGGCAAAAATAGTGTGTTAAAGATACTTAGAATGCAGTGTAGCAAGGTGCTTTTTGACTGTTTGAACAGCTGGAGACAGATCAATAAAAAAAAACAGGAAAATCTATATAAATTCACGGGTAAGAGGGTTTAAATAACCTGACGCATTGACAGGTGAGGTCTTGGTGGGCCCAGTTTTCTGGCACTGCTGGCTGTTTCGTATTGCTGCAATGAGCAGAGAAACCCACACAATGGGAATAGTTTAAGTCAAGCTTCGGGGAAGCACCTGAACATTTGTGTGCAAGGCATGGATGAAAGATTTCACAGCAGCTGTAAGTGTGTCCTGTATCACCACCCATGCCCGTCAAATTATCAGAGTCTCCCACCCAGCGCTGTAAAAAATGGTTGTGAATCCAAAAGTGATTCAGTGTGGGAGGTTAAGAGAAGTAGCTGTAGCTAAAGAAATGAGGCTATGTCTTAGGGTGGACTGTGACAGTCCACACCTCCACCTTCTTCCTCCTGATCTGCATCTTTCTTAGCTACTGGAGCTCCCCTTTCAGCGTAAGTGGTGAAGACCCATGTTTTCTGAGCTGACGGCATGGAGTGACTGTGGGAGATCTAGCTATATGTGGCTGGGGTTTGCTACACTAACATCAACCTCCAATGAAACATGGAATTAACAAGGTGCGCTGAACTTCTCTGCTCTGTCTCTTTGGTTTCACCAACCCCATGCATTAAAAATTCATGAGTAAGCCCCGTGCAAACCATGACATTGGCTTAGCAATCATGAAAAAATGTTTTCTGAGGTTTTAAGTTCACCCTCAGGCCACTTTTTGACACTTCACAGCAATAAGGGCTAGACCGTTATCTTTACTGCATAGCGAAAGCCAAGATTCTCACTGGATTCCATGCCTCCAGATCCTCGAGCTTTAAGAAAAATCACTAATAATCATGAGACCCCTATTGAAATCTCATGAGGTGGCAACACTAGTGCCCTCTTATGTGTCTGCAATGTCTCTGGCCCACTTTGGGTGCTCCTTAGCTATTGATAATGGACAGGTAATCACTCTCTGCTACACAATGGCCAATATTCGGATTCAGCTTCCTCAGGGTTAAATTCCAGAATGGAGCACGTGGCTGAATTAGAACATTGTGTCAGAGAGCAGTGCTAAGGGTGAAACATTATTGGAGTTGGTTCTGGGCAGATGACTCTAATTAAACCTGGGGCATTGTCTGCCAAGCAACAGACTGACAGAAAACCCTATGCCTTGTTTTTGTGTTTAAATGCAAGTTTAAAATCCAAGTGGATGCTCTGTGATTCTTCGTTACATGGCAGATGTATAGCTCAGAGGCCTATAATAAATATACTGAAGTAGATGTGGAAAAATAATTAGAGGGTCCCAATTGTGATCTCACACCTGCATAAATCAGCAGTGACCATATGGCGGTATACAGTTAGGACAGAATCCTAGAACACTAGAACTGGAAGGGACCTCGAGAGGTCATCGAGTCCAGTCCCCTGCCCTCAAGGCAGAACCAAGCACCATCTAGATCCAGAATGGAGCTGGGAGAAATTCTTCAGACAATAAACTCTCTTCATTGACAGATACAGATTCAAGCAGACGTAAACGTATTGTGAATCTGTGAAGAATTTGCTGTGTAGCATCTGTTAATCACCTCCCCCACCTCCCAAAAAATCAAAATAGTCAGTACTGCAATTACCTAGGGCAAATGTTTTGATTTTTTAAACTGATTTTCTTTCAAATTTAATTTTTTTGTTTTAAATGTACGGTACAAAAATCCAAAAAACGAAAATGGACCGTTTGTTTTGGTCCCGAACAAACCACCCCTCCTGACTTTTTCAGTTTGGCCAGCAAACAAACAAACAAACAAACAAACAAACAAATTCAGTTTGGTGCCCAGCTCTGGTCCTGTTTCAGACTTGCAGTGACAGCTGCTGACCCAGTGGCAGAATTTACCAGAAGACACATACTCTATTGATGGGGAGCAGAGGGCTTCCTACAGAAAGAATCACCCCTTCCCCAAGTCAAATGCCGCAGGAAGAAAACTGGTTTCTAGCTGCAACTCCTTAGTTCCATTTTGAAGGCAGATTCTGCCTTCATGGCAGCGGGTGCAACTCCCATCGACTTCACCTCTCAGAAGGAGTTACCTTCTTTGCTCTCTACGGGGGCAGAGGCCCAAAGAGCTGCCATCAGCTACAAGGTCAGGTTCCAGCCCGAGAGGGAAGCTCCTACCAGCAGGCAGCTCAGACATGTTGACTTACAATTTAACAGATCAACTCCGAACCACAAGGACATGCCCTCTCCCCCTGTGGCATTCCCAGAGCAAGCTGGGAATGAATGGGGGTGTCCTTTTGTTTGGTTCATCCTGGCCTTTACTCATTTGGTCCTTTGAAAGAGTCTGTGGGCCAGAATTCCCCAGGTGCATCCCAATGCTCCTGCAGGAGTCCCTTCTTGAAGGGGGAAGACCTTCCCTCTCAGGTAAGCCCGCTCCTCTGGCAAGGCTTAGCAAGCTCTCTCCTGCTCTCCCTAGGCTTACTCTGGGTTATGGTCACTTTTGCTGTGGCTTCCCTTACTTCTTTGAAGCACAGAAATCCAAGCCTGGTGAGATCCATGAATAATCCATATTCTCCCTCCATCAGCATAGGATTGGCTTAACACTTTACCCACTCTGGTCTGATGGGTCATTGCACTCCCAACGTTTTCCCATTGTTTTGCTGTAGTACCAGTCTCCCTCCTGACATTTCAGGCTGAAAGCACATCTCGATGGACTCCCCCCCTCCACCCTTCCCCTCCCAGGAGCGGCCTTTATGTAATTCTCTCCTATCCCTAGTATAACCCTCTTCCTTCCTTCCTGGGGGATGGGCAGGTGGTCAGAGCACTTACTGCTCTTGTCTCTGAATCAGCTCCTTAGCTGGAGTAAACCAGCACGGTTCTTTTCAAGTCAAGGGAGTGAAACTGGTTTAAAGCAGCTGAAGAGGCAGCCATGGTTCTTTTACTTTTCAGCTGTTCAGACCCAGAGCCGCATTATGACTTTCATGGGCCCTAGGCACTTTTGCCTTCGTGGGCTCCTTCCTCCATAAAAAAAATATATATTAAAAATTATTTTTGATATAACTTTAAATACTTCAACATTTTTTTTCTGTTTGAGGCAAAATGTAATAGATTTTCGTGGGCCCTAAAAGTTTCAATTTTTTCTGATGTGAGAAAAAAACTAAAACATTTTCTTCGACCCTAAAAGTTCATTTTTTTCCTTCTGATTTTAAAAGACATTAAAACATTTTCATGGGCCCCTAAAAGTATCGTGGGCCCTAGGCACTGTGCCTACTGGATAAGTCGCTTCCTTCCCCCTGGCGCTTGCTTAGCAGGGCTGTGGAAAGAGAATCTCATCAGGGATTTTTTCCCCCTCTGCCCACTTTGTTTTCCTGGTAACACGTTATTTTTAATGCTGCATTAATTGCAGGGGAAATCACAATAGAATTTTTATGGACGAGCTTATGGCCTCTTCATTCGGCACCAGCGAATTGGCTCTGTCATCAGTGTTATTGCTGGGGCTGCTAAATGAATTAATGATTAGACACAACGTAAAGAAAGGGTTCCCCCTCCCCCCAGGTTATTTCTTTTGTTGTTTCTACTCTGTTAACCTCTCCCTTTGTTTTCCAATTTTATGTTCGGTTTCCATCACCCTTCCCTGACTCCATTGCACAATGTATGTGCTTTTTCTCCTGGGTTGTTAATCCTGCCTTATTTTAAAACTTCCACTTAACTCTTTGCACTCATCTCTTTCCCAGCCCCCCTGCCTCCTGCTTTTCTTTTGGTCTAGTTGTCCTGCCCCTTTAAGACTTGCAACTGTTTGGGGACTGTAGAGGAGGGGCATTCCTGACTGGTGAATGCCCAAGGACTGTAATTAGACTTTGTCCCTTTAAAGGAATTCCCCTCCCACTTAGCCTCCCCTCCTGCACCCCAGGGTAGCATAAACTCTGAAATGATCCGTAATTAAAAGAATGAGCAAGGAGCCCAACCCTGCAAACCCTCACAGCAAGCAGGCTTGGGCCTACTGACACAGTGATACTCACACCCAAAACTTAAGTGTAGTTGCATATATATACAAATATATACTCAAATATATGCAAATAGCTTCTTTCACACTTTTGGGGGGGGGGGGGAGCCGAGTCTGCACAGGATAAACTTAAAAAACAACAAATGGTCTGGTAGCACTTTATAGACTAACAAAACATCTACGTGTTTCGTTAGTCTTTAAAGTGCTACCAGACTATTTGTTGTTTTTTAAGTTCTTTCACACTGACGGGCACAAATTCAAAGATTAGGGCAAGACTACACAACACACAGGCCCCATTTAAGTCAGTTCTGCTGATATTAATAAAATGCAATAATTACCTGATTTCCACCCTCATGACAGCACCAGGAATTTAACTCCTAAAACGAGTATCAACAGAAGACCATTCTATTGACTCCACTGGCTGCATTTTGAGCCCCGTGTAAAACCAAACTGCACTGTGGAGTGCAAACAAACAGGCTGCGTGTTGAGTGGCCCTGCTCTAGGCCCTGAATGCTGTCTCCCACTAGCAACAACTCCATTTTTAAGGACCTAGTTTTATTTCCATTCCCCTGTGTTCCTCTTTTCTGCGCTTCCCTTCCTTTTCCACTGGCCCCTCGCTCACCTGACACTTCCACAAAGCCATCCTTGGTTTTCACCGTCAGCTCCTCAGGTTTAAAGCTCTGCACGTTGACACACACCTTCCAGGGCTCCCCAGAGAAGGGAGCAGGACTCCGATCTTCAGGGTAACTGCCGAACCTGGAGCTGTACCCAGGAGGGGACATGCCAGGGGAGGCTCGGGCCATTCCTGACCGCAGTGGACCAGGCCATGTACTGGTCAGTCGCGGGCGAGCCCAGTCCAGCAAGTCTGCAGTCAGGTCCCCAGAGAAAGGGCACATGCCAAAGTCATCATCCAGGAGTCGAGAGGACAAGCCGGGCTCTCTGAAGCGGTCTCGGACACTTCGGTGCCTGGTGGGGTAATGGCAGGAAAAGGGCATCTGGCCATCAGCCATGATTTTATTCTATGGTAAATGCAACAGCAAGAGAGGATAAAATTCTTCCGACCTTATCCAGCTTCTGGTGCACCAGCTGCCCCAGGAAATGTCTGTGTTTGCTTTTCTGTTCCTGAGTGCCAAGCTTCAGTGGAAGAATTTCCCAAGAAAGATTTGTCCACTCCCCCAAACCAAGGAGAGAGGAACTGCTGTGCCTTGATTCTGACAGGCAGTTTATACCAGAATCCTCCTGCCCTCCAAAACAACAAAATTTAAAAAAAAAAATTAGAGCTGAATCATTCAAAGATTTAAAAATGCAGAAAGCAGTGAGAGGAGAGAACAAAGTTTCCTGTTTGTTTTAAATCCCACACAAGAGAAAGAGGAGGAGAGGGGGGAAAAAAAACCCAGATGAAAATCTCTTTGTGGGAATGAGAAACTTCCAAACTCGAGAGCCTTGTTTCTTCTTTCTTCCTGCTTCTTTATCTTCAGATCCCTGGCAGGAGCTTAAATAAATGTGTGTTCTCCAAGTCCAGAAACTTCTCTAACATTCCAGCCAGCTGGGAGCCTTCTATTTATATGGAGCTTGGGGAGAGTGGGAGGGGGAGGTTGTGCTTTGCAATTCTGGCCGTGTCAGCTGGGTATTTTGGAGAAGATGAAACACCCTTGGAGAATCTGTTGCGACAGCTGACCTCTCCCACTGGGCCGGGAACACTTACGTGGGGCAGCCAAGTTTAGGTAGCTTTCCTCACCTGCCACTCCCTCTGCTCTGCTCCCTCCCTGCCTGCCTCCTTAGCCTGAGGCTGCTACACTGCAGCCAACATGTTGCTAATAGCTTCAGGGCAGGCTACAGCTCTCTCCTGTCACCATGTTAAAATACCCACTGGCCCTAAATTTTAGCAGAGCCGTGGTGCGCCCAACACTGTAAGGACACCGGGAGCAGGGCCGGAGTGAGCCAGGCAGGGAGCGTGAGTCATTCCCGTGTGCTCTGTGCCTCTACGGGGTTGCATGATGATCTGTGGTTCTGCACGAGGATGGAGTGGGGTTTTACAGACGGTCCTGGTGCGCCAGAGCAGCAGGCTGACTCGGCCCTGGCAGTGACACCTAGGACTTACTGCTGTCAGGCTTAGAAGGCCAGTTCCCAGTTGTGAGCTAGATTGGACCCTGCTTTGCCCATGGCACCCTAAGCAGCAGGCAAGTGTGTGTGTGTGTGGGGGGGGCAGGTTGCCCACCATATGGAGCACCACTGGCTGGGGAGGGTTTGACCAGGGTGGCTGGTCTTTCCCGTTGACGTTCCCAAAGCAAGAAGCTGTGGGGCAGACCAGCATTTCCCCTCTCCTTGTGGCCCCCAGCCTCCCCACAGGGCTGCAGCAGGCAATGCCAGAGCAGGAGGGGAAACTGCATCCCACATCAGTGCTGTGGGGAGGTTTTGCACCCAGGCTCGTGGAGCACGGTGGATGGCTGGGTGCTGTCTAAACCCACTCAGGGCTGGGCCAGGCTCCGCTGCCCCCCTGCACTGCCTGGCCACGTGCAGGGAGGTTCCCAGTGCCAGCACGGGGCTGCCGTAGACACTGCTCTCCCAGGCAGCGCAGCAGGTGTCGGGGGGCTTGGGGTCACGCTCACCCCAGCTGCTGAACATTGACAGACCTGGGGGGAGGTGCTTTTCGCATCCCCCGCTGCAGCTCTGACGCTCGTGCCAGTCGCTACGGGTCTATAATTTCAGTATGCAGCAGGCCAAGCCAAGCAGACGCACGCCTCCATCCCCACGGGGCGTAGGGAATAATGACCAGCCCACGTCGCTCGCTCCTCCTCTTTCTCGCTGCTTTGAAGGCTGGCCAGGCTTTTCTCTGGGCCTCACCCAGCTCCCTTTGAAGTGCACAGAAACTCTCTTGGTGGCGTCCAGGGCTTGGACCCATCGCATTTGTTGAAACAGGCCTGGGCTGCCTTTGACCTTCACAGATCTTGCCAAAGCTCCAGCTGGGGCTGTCAGTAGCGCTGTGTGTGTGTGTGTGTGTGTGTGTGTGTGTGTGTGTGTGTGTGTGTGTGTGTGTGTGTGTGTGTGTGCGTGTGTGTGCGCGCGCGCTGAGTCAAAACAACACACTGTGCAGTGCTGCCCTCTGGGGCGGGGATAGCCCCACAGAGGCAATGGGAGAGGTAGGGAAATCATTCCCTACCCCTCCTTGCCCTTTGGCAGCTGAATTTTATTTCCCTAGTGCCATCCCCCCCCACCCCTCATGCGTCCCGAAAAGCCCGTTGTCCCCATGGAGATACCAAGGGCTGGCTTTTAAGGCCCTTCCTTTCAGAAATGGACCACTGGGCTTTATCGTGGCCCTGGGATCGCCGCTGTTGGGCAGTGGGGGCAGAGGACGTCTACGTGCTTGTGCGGAACCAGGTGAGATCACTGGCTCACAATAAGACAGAATGACTTCACTGGTGCCTTGGCAGGCTCCACGCCAGAGCAGCGCTGCCTTGCAGTCCTCCAGAGATGGTGCGTCTCCCAGGCCTCTAGAGGAATGCCCAGCTCACCCAGAATTAGCCTGTAGTTACAAAATGGCAGAGCGCTCCTTCCTGAAGAATTGAGGCTAAACAAGGCCTATTAGGTTACCCAGTGCACTCCCCTGCCAATGCTGTACCTCCACCTGCCCTACATCCTCTAATTTAGAACAGGCTGCTTCCCGGGAAGACCATTCCAGAGGCTATTCAGTGCGTGACAGCCACCTAGCCTGATATCCTTGCCTCAGTGTTCTGCTTCATTTCAGCCCATTACTATACCTCTTCCCTCCCTCATCCTCTGCCCCGACTCACTGATTAGCAGCCGTACCTGACAGTGGCGAGGTGGTGATGGTTCGGCTCTGAGGCCTCCCTCCAAACGTTACCTCAGCCTCAGACTAATCCCAGGGTGCGGGACTTGTGAAGGTGTGAAAGTGTGGAAGGAGCAGGGGGCTAGGAGCCAGGAAGACATAGGGTTGCCAGATGGTTTAACCAAAAATACCGAACACACACACACACAAAACCCAATGGAAAAAAAATTCTGTTGAGAAAAAAGAAGGGGGAGGCCAAACTTGTTGAGCAAAAAAAAAAATTAAACATTAAAAATTAAAAATCAGCATGGCCCCTTTAAGAAGAGGCTTTTTTTTGCCAGTGGCCATTTTGTTTTTCTGTTCCAGCCATAAGACAAGCCCCTGCAGAACCAGGTAAGCGGGGGAGTTTCTGAGGGGGCCTGGCAAGAGGTCAGGGGACTGGGACCAGTTGCTGAGTGTGTTGTAGGGTTGCCAGGTGTCCAGTATTTTCGCCTCCTGGCAGGGAAAAAACCCCACAAAAATACCGGACATTTTAGGTGTCCAGTATTTTCTGAATTTTTTTAATGGACAGGAGGTGAAAATACCAGACTGTTCGGGTGAATACCGGACATTTGGCAACCTAGGCAGACACTTCCCGGTGGTGCCAGCTCAGCATTGTGCAGCTTCTGGCCTTGTCACTCGATCGCCTCTAGAGCAAGAATTAAGTTCTTTGCACTGAAATCAGCCGATAGAGCGTTTCCAGAGGAGTTTTGAGAGGGCACTGGGCACAAGCTAGATCCTGCAGCAGAATGAAGTCACAAGGCCTGACTGCCTGTTATGGTTCAACTGCTTTGTTTCCAAGAGGAATACACCACTGCCTCTGTCCTCAGCCCCTTGCCTGTTGGGGGCCTCTCCCATCATTCAAAAGTGTCGCCTCCCTTCCACCTAGGGACCCAAGGCCATAGGGCTAATGCACAGAAGTGCAGCTTAAACTATCGTGACATTGACGCTGTCAGCCAGGCCTGGTCTGTACTTGACAGCGCACTTTGGGAAGCCATGGTGAGCAATGGGATTCCCCGGGTGAGGTTACCTGCCGGGGACCACAGTGGCTGAGTTGTAAAGAGCAGACGCAGACTGCAATCCTTTCCTTGGCCTTAGGCACTTCAAGTGACAAGGCCTGCCAGGTGCACAGCCGTCTCTTTAGCCACTCATGAGCAGTGTTGTCTTCAAGTCATTGTTGTCAAGTCCAAGTCGAGTCTCAAGTCACTACAGTTCAAGTCTCAAGTTGAGTCTCGAGCCCCTAACGTCACTTTCGAGTCAAGTCCCAAGTCAAGTCTCAAGTCTTAATTTAAAAAATGTCAAGTCACTTTTGTACAAGCCATCAATATTGGCATTTTCGGACAATTTTTTCACCAAGTCGATTTAACAAAATTAGCAAGTCTCAAGTCGAGTGTCAAGTCACAAACAATGAGCCCGAGTCAAGTCTCAAGTCGAGTCACCTAGATGACTTAAATCGGAATCAAGTTCAAGTCGTGGGACTCGAGTCAACAACTCTGCTCATGAGCAACACAGCAACCCCCTCTGTCACAACAGAGACCAAGGGACAAGAAAAGCCTCCTAGGCCTTGAGGTGTCCTTTGGCAACCAGTGGAATTGCCGAGGCAGGAAGGGGCTGGTTAAGGGAGGAAGGGTGTCAGACTCAGGCCCCTTGCCAAGCAATGGTTAGGTCCTGGTTTCCATCCCACACCCCTCCCAATCTTTTAACACTAATGACTATTGTTACGTATCTTTCAAGCACAGGAGCACTCTGCAGACATGCAAGGAGTTCCCTTCGGACCCAGTCACTGAAGTTAGGCCTTGGTTTAAACACCTATCGAATCAGGAATTGGGATGTCACCTTGCGAGAGGGATCTGGGTGACAGTTAACTGGCAGCAATGACAGTGGCGAAGGGAAAGTGGTGCTGTTTCGGAAGGGCAGGCATTTGGATGACGGTGTCCTCACCACTAGGCATTGGGGGGCAAATGCTCCTGTTGGATGGGCTGGGCACAAATCAACTTCAGGCTTTGAAAAATCACCTTGGCTCTTCTCTGCTCCAGGAGAAACTCAGCCAGGTCGGAGGTGCTCGTCCTATAGCTGGAGCCAGCATCCACTGTCAGAGGCCCTGCAGCAGTTAGTGGCATAGCTAACTTTGCATAGCTCATCTGTGCACTGTGCTCCTTCTTTCCAACACATACAAGTTCTCCCTCCACTGGCCAGAAGTAATTATACCAAAACCATCTTAATATACAGCAGGGTAGTCATTAACTCCTTGGGTGTGCACCGTAAAACCATTAATCACAATGAACTAATGTGCTACTAATGGGGAAGTGAGCGCAGGTCCCCTGTATGCAATGGGAGCCATGTCAGTCCCAGGAAATAAGAGAGAGAGGCACAATCGAAAGCATGACTTTCTCAGCAGCAGACATCGGTCTAATGGAAGCTATTACTTCTCCCACCTTGTTTCCGCAATCCATTGGCACTTGGAGCACTTATTGCATGTGCTAGTCAATACGTTTCCTCCCTCTCCGCAGGATGCTCTGATTTATAGCATAACTAGGTCTTGGAATCATGCAGGGGTGGGACTGCAGGATCTCTGGCATACAGTCTGGAAACCAGCCTTCTTTCATAGAATCATAGAACACTAGAACGGGAAGGGACCTCGAGAGGTCATCAAATCCAGTCCCCTGCCCTCACGGCAGGACCCTGTACTGTCTAGCCCATCCCCAATAGAGTCTATCCAGTCTGCTCTTAAATATCTCCAGAGATGGGGATTCCACAACCTCCCTGGGCAATTTATTCCAGTGTTTGACCACCCTGACAGTGAGGAAGTTTTTCTTAATGTTCCACTTACACCTCCCTTGCTGCAGTTTAAGCCCATTGCTTCTTGTCCTATCCTCAGAGGCCAAGGAGAACAATTTTTCTCCCTCCTCCTGGTCAGGTGTGAAATGTCAGTTCTGGCTTCTCTTGGTGGCTGCTCTGAAGAGCCAACTTTCTGGCCAGTGTGCAGACAGCCCCCACCCCTACGTCCAGGGTAACCAGGAGTCCAACTGCCAGAAAGGCCACATGCCTTGTGCCGGGGCTACAGTCTGACTCTTGCCTTAGAGGGGCTTTTATATCCATATCTGGCATCCAGCAGGGATCCAGGTGACACCCCCTAGCTCACCAGGTTCCAGCTCAAGGGTCCTGTACTAAGGGACTAGGTTCTGCTTTCTCTGACTCTCTGCTCTGATGACGCCCTACCCTCAGCTGCCCCGAGCCCCTCTCCTAGGGCCCGTTTTGCCTGTGCGTTCCTGGAGGCTCCAGTTGCTTGCGCCATAATCCTGCAGCATCATCACTGGAAAAGCAGCACCTGCTTTATGTCTCTGCTCCACTCTCTCCCCTGCCTCTGGTGCCAGGATGAAGCAGGGTGCTCTGCCACCTGCCGCTAGGAGGGTGGGGAACCCAAGCTTCTTCCTCTCTAGAGATTCTGGGATTCAGTCCAGCTTGTCTCTCATGATAAGGGTGGAGGGGCAGTCTTGCAAAATTCTGCTGCCTCGTCTTACCCACCCCTGACCTGGTGACACAGTGCACAGAGGGAGAAGGCAAGCGGAGGCCTCATGCCCTTAACCATTGCTCAGATGCTCTGGCGTGTATTCAGGGCAATACCCCAGTTCCCAAAGCAACCCATGCTTATTAACATCCATCTGGGAGGGGCTGCTAACCCAGTCTGTTCCAGTGTTGGTTTCAGTCCTGCCTGGCTTGTGTTACTAATTTCTGCCTGCTCCTTGTGTGCCGCTAACTATTTGGAGGAGACGGAAAGCAGAAAGGGTGGAGCGGGTCACTGAGCCATACAGTCAGTGTTGCTGCACCTAGCTTTTGCCAAGACAATAGTTGATGAGGCATTTAAGTCAGTGGCGGGTAAAGACTCTGCCAGCTGGGTACCGCACTGGTGAATAAGGCGGTAGTGGCTGGCTGCAGATGGCAGGGCGATGCCATGAAGCCATGAGCAGATGGCCAGGCACAAATATCAGGCATGCACTAATAAATAAAAAGCACTTCCCAGGCCAGTCGAAGCTTTGAGGCAGAAATCACAGTGTCCACAAGCAGCAGGGGGGAAAAAACAGCCCTTGCAAGTCACTTTTGGAAAGGAGAGTTCTCAGCTCCAGCCTTAGCCTATTGGGTAGCAGAAATATAGCTGACGGCCCGGACATGTGAGGCCCATGTGCTGAGCCCCTTCTATGAGTGCTGAGTTCTCTCAGCTGTCACAGGAGTCAAGTCACTTACTTACGGGCCCTAATTTAAGTGCCCCTGTTTGGATCAAGTCCTGTGCAGGGAACAGCACCCAGACTGTAGCTCTAGCCACTAGCCCATTCAGTGCAGTGCAAGCTATCTAAGTTTGCTTCCTTGTCATAGGCTTTCAGTCCCAGGGCTGGCAGGAGATGAGTCCATTGCAGCTGCAGCTCTTTCATCTCTTAGGGAGAGGACGAGTGTCTTGTATTAAACAGCAGCCTGAAAGTCTTATACCTGGGCAGCCTCAACTTGACGCTTATGCCTTGGCTGGCCACCCAATGGGACTGACCTTGCAGCAGAAACCACTGATCCTACAACGCTGTGAGCCATATCTGCCTGGGGAGTGTGCATTGCCTAGGTTGCATTCTGGCACCGGTGCATCTCTGTCACATTGCAACATAGCAAAAAGCATTGGCACAAGGCCCCCGCATGGGGACTCTGCCTCCTCACAGTGCTCTGGAGGCTAGGGACAGGAAAATCAGGGCTCTCCTACAAGCGGGCGGTTCCATATCTTGCCAGTCTTGGAGGGCTGAGGGCTGCAAGCATTGCCTGGGGGAGGAGAGAAAATAAGCCGGGCCAATTAGGAAAGTCATGAACAGGAGCGACACAACTCCCTCATTGATCTGCCAAGTATGGCTCTTAGACAGTCCTGAAGCCTTGCGATTTACCTTTGTCCTGCAGCAGCTTCCTGACTTGGAGAACTGATTCCACTAACCGGCTGATGTTCCTTGCCTATAGGACATGTGGGATTCTAAGGCTTCAGTTCTGGACCAAGGCCTATATAGATGCCTTGTATAGAGCTATGACCAACAAGTTGCTTTTTTTTTCTTTCTTCAAGCTACAGGGCTCATGATTGTCCACACCACAAATAGATTTTTTTTTCTGTAACAGGCTGAGAGGCTCCTTGTGCTGCACAGCAATTAGACATGTCACTCCAATGTTTGCTAACGGAAGTAGCCTGTGTATTCCATTGTGGTGGGATATTTCCCCCCTGTAATTCCCCCAAACACCACAGGTCCTGGGAGCATGAAGGGCTGCCAAGAACTGCAGATTATTTAGAAGAGCTTTTTCTTTGGAAAGGTGCCTTCCAGGCTCAAGTACTGCATAGGGCATTGGCATCTCTCTCCCAGCCACCACTAAAGTGTGTGGATGGATTTGGGATAGGGGACAGTAGGCAGCAGAGAATCCAATGGCGTCATTCTACTGAAAGCAGTTGTTTTTGCACAACCCAGAAGGCAAGAATGGACTCCAGTCCCTTTGGCAGAGCTGCATGGGGCGGAGTGTTAGTGTCATTGCATGTCGGCATCAGTAAAGCCTATGGGCAGTGCTGAGAGCAGGAGTGTTGCAGGCCGGAGCAGCAGTGTAAACGCAATGCTCCATGGTGTCACTAAGGCTACGTCTACACTGCAGAGCTATTTCGAGATACCAGAAGTATCCCAAAATAGCTATTCTGCATCTTTAAAGCAGCCCGTTATTTCGAAGTAGATTTTGAAATAATGGGGGCGCTATTCCAGTGTCCCTGCAACCCTAATTTCACGAGGATTTAGGGACTTGTTGGAATAGCACTTTATTTTGAAATTTGGCGCTGTGCGGACAGTGCCATATTTTGAAATAAGCTATTTTGAAATTACCTCAAAATCAATGACGGGGTGGGGGGAAGTTGCCCCCAGGTGCCATGCCGCTGCGGGGGGGGCGGGGAAAGGGCGCACAAATTTAGCTGCCAAAAATTATGTTGTTGAGTTTGCTCCAGCTGCTGGAGTCTCTGCCACCTTCCACTCACTCAGCAGCGGCTGCCTGCAGGTGGCTCATTGCACCACGTGCTGCAGACCAAAGAGGAGTGGGAGGGGGGTGGGAAGCGGGAAGTGCAAGCCAGGGCAGAACAGCCCTGGTGAGTTCTGCTGCATGCGCTCTCCTCCTCCTCCTCCCACTTACACCCTGGCTCTCGTGCGCACACACCGCTCGCGTGCAGCCAGCCTTCTCCGGTTGCAGACGGTGCTGACCCACACGCTGGGGTCCCCCCTGCCTGCCTCCCCACCCCACCCTCTGCCTCCAGCTCTCCTTGTGCTGGTTGCGTGGTGGCTCAGCCAATGGAGTACATGGAGCTGGCACATGCTGGGAGCCAATGGCAGGAGGGGCTTGGCCTGCACCAGGGAAGAAAAATTGCAGAGGAGACTCTGGGGATGGGATCTAGACACTGATACTCCTCTGCTCCCGTCTGTCCCCCTCCCCCCCCCATGGGTAGGCTGTGAAGTGTCACTGTGAGAGTGACAGGCACCGGGAGCGCACTGCTGGAGGTGGTGGTAGAAGAACTGGGAGGGAGGAGGGAGCAAGAGTGAAATTAGTGAGTGCAAAATGCTCCTGTAACAAATGATTGGGGGGGGGGGCAAATTTTGCCTTTGCACCTGGGCGCATAACACCCTTGCTACACCGCTTTTCGAAATAAGTGATGCAATTTGCATAGCACAAATTGTGTAGCTTATTTTGAGGAAAGGGTGCAGTGTAGATGCACCCTAAAGGAATAGTAAGGAGGAGAGGAAGCGGGGTGTAGGGGCTGCTCTCTTCCTTCTCCCCCCAGCCCGCTGGTTCCTGGTTCCTGCTCCTGCACCAGCCGGAGCCCTCCCCACCCAGCTGCCTCCCTGCCTGCCTGTCCGTCTGCTGAGGCCTGCTCCCCGGACGTCGCTGCACCCCACCACCACCACCACCACCACCACCATCACCACCTCTACCACCACCTGCTGCTGTTGCTGCCTGGGGGAGAGGGGGGGCCTACCAGCTGCCCTCCCTCTCCCCTCCACCACTGCTCCAGAGGAGGAGAACCACCCCACCAGCACCTACCACCCGGAGGCCTTCCACTGCCGCCTGCCCGCTGCTGCTGCTGCACCCCGCTGAGGGGGAGAAGAGGAAACCACTGAGAACTGTGGAGGGGGTTTGTTCATAAACTGAGCTTTTTCAACCTGAAAAAAAAAAAAAAAAAAAAAAAGGAATAGTAGGTGCACTGCTGGTCAGGAGTAGCGTTGGCAGGGCTGTGTTGGGGCAGGAGGAGCAATGAGGGGCATGGCTAAAGCTGTGAAGGGGAAGCTTGCAAAATACTTGGCTATAAGTTGCAGGGCAAGGCCAATGCCAAATGAAGCCAATGGAAACATCCCATTTGCTACCACAGAAGATGATCCAGTCCTAGATCTCTTACTCTAATAAAAATCCTCCTCCGGTGCATGTGAAAGGAACACAGAAAACGAGTTCATAACAAGAACTAATACTGTCAGAACCTTTATTTGAACCTTTGTTTTTTCTTTGAACTTGGTTAACAAATTAAATACCTCAGGAAGACTAAAGAACACAGTATGCTTTTCAGCGGAGATCAAAGGTAGTTTTACAATGACATAAAATGATCAAATGCTTCTGTATAATTTGTTACTGGTCGGCCAACAGTCAACAGTGATGGAGACACACTATTCCCAGAATGGTTCTTCTCCCTTCTTTGTTCTACACATTTTTGGTTAATGTATTAGACACTGGGCCTGCCATTGGGGCCCTGAGAACATCAAGCCTGTTAGATTTGGGGGACTGCTCACCAGATATCTTTCAGGTCATAATCAGTGGACCTTCTATTGACTCAAGCTGGACTTGGTGTCCCAGAAATCAGAGAGTGGGAGATCTTCATCAATGATTAGGGCTGCCGGAGGAAAGGCACCAGTCCTTAGTCAGGAAGCTATGCACAGGTTTTATTTTTAAGTTGAATGGCTTATGGTAATATGAGAAGCTCCAGTACTTTTGGCAATAACCGGTCTGTCTCTGTCACATGAAAATTTCTATGTCACAACAAAAGTCATATGACCTATTGATTTCCTGGAAAAACCTACTGGACAGTAAGGACTAGGGTCAAAATATCCCTCCATGAATGCCTCAAGTTAGGCACCTGAATCCACATTTTTCATATCCTAAGTAAGTGTCCTGATTTTCAGAAAGACCAAACACCTGACATCATTGAGTGAAGTCAATGGGAACAATGATCAGTGCCTATGTCAATCAAGACATTTACTTGGATAACTAAATATGCTACAAGGGCTAGATTGTTAAAGGTATTTAAGTGGCCTCATTTCCACGGGACTTTAGAAACCTAAATAACTTTAAAATCTGGCACAAAAGAATCTAACTTTAGACACCAGTTTTTGAAAATCTTGGCCCTAAAGTGCCAAATAGTTCACCTTGAAGTTAGTGGAAGGCAGCTATTGATTTCAATGGTGCTATACCGGTTTACATCCACCAAGGAGCTGGCCACACCGATTAGCATATCACATGGTTTCACATCCGGCTAAGCTGCACTGAGGCAGGTCATGATTTACACTGATGCAACATGGACTCAACTAGAGATTTGCAGGAGCACAGCTGCACCACTTGCTAACCCCTCCATATCTCCCAGTGCAGTCAAGGCTTCAAAGGATTCCCATATCATCCTCCCCATATGGAAACTTAGCAGCTCCTATGTGGAGCATGTGGAAAAGAGTCCAATCAGGGAATGATAAGAGGAAGGGTGATCTACTAGGGTTGGAACTCGGGACATAAGAACGGCCGTACTGGGTCAGACCAAAGATCCATCTAGCCCAGTATCCTGTCTGCTGACCGTGGCCAGTACAGATGCCCTAGACTCCTAGAGGGAGGGAACACAAACAGGGAATCATAACGTGATCCCTCCCCTGTCATCCATTTCCAGACAAATTGAGGCTGGGGACACCATTCCTACCCATCCTGCCTAATAGCCATTGATGGACCTAACCTCCATGAATCTATCTAGCTCTTTTTTGAACCCTGTTAAAGTCCTAGTCTTCGCAACATCCTCTGGCAAGGAGTTCCACAGTTGCACTGAGTAAAGAAAAACTTCCTTTTGTTTGTTTTAAACTTGCTGCCTATTAGACAGAAGGACAAAAGGGTTCAACTAAATCCCTGTGTGGCCTTGAGGAAGTCACTTAACCAACCCTGTGCTCTGATTCCTATCTGTAAAACTGTAAAACAGTGAAACTACTTCCCACCTTCCCAGGATAAAAGCCATGACTGCTTGGGAGGGGCTCAGATGCTCCCATGACGTTGGCAGTATAAGTTGCCCAGATAGACGCAGGGGCTACTGAGTGATCTAAGAAGCTCTAATAAAACAAGTGGGGAGAGGGGGGAGAGAAGAGCAAGTGTAATCCCCATTAGTGACTTAAATTATAAGCTAAACAACTGCTTCTTGTTACCAAAGATACCTTTTTCAAAGGAGCTGTGACTTTAACAGAAATTGGGTCATGAATTTTCCACTGCTCTATTAGTTTCCATCTAAATGAGGCTTCTCTGTGAATTAGTCATCCTGGTGCAAGCTGATCCCAGTTTGTCTGGCGGAAGTCTCCATCTCAACAGAGCTTATTGCATTCTGCAGTTTCAGCAGTTACTTCTCTGACAATGCCCGTACCCACAATGGCCATGGCCAAATAACCTGACAGGCTCCCTGATTGTGAGGCCTCCAATGGCAGGACCCAAATATCATCTTTAAATAATGCTCAATAAATAGAAGAAATAAATATTAAATAACGGCTAAGTTCTCTTAGCCTTTTCAGTATATGTACAATGCATAGCAAAATAATATGGATTGGCTGTTTGCAGACAATAGTTTGGTACGACTTTAAAATAAAATACATTTAAACCATAACAACTGGAATAAAGCAAAAGATCTGACCTGTGTAGCTCAGTGAAAGCAGCAAGAACGTAATGAGCTTTAACAATGTCCAATTCCTTGCTCTTTAGCACAGAAGCCAAAGAACTGAATTCTGCAGAAAGGTGTAAATTGGGTGTGGAAAGCCAGGTCAGAAAGATCACAAGGATTCTGATTTTGCAGAGAAGGGGAGGGCTATTAAGAGCACAAGGAGCAGTTAGGAATAACACAACCCAGAGGGACACGATTTAGAACACTATGCATTTTACAAGTGAGAACCTCGTGAGGTCCCTGGGTTCTAGAATGTAGGAGCTTTAAAAGCTCCATTGGGGTATGGGAACAAGAGAGAGGGAAGGAAGTCTAGCTATTTTATAAACCCTTTAGAACTATCCAGAGAGTTTGAAATGTCCTAAAGAATCCCTTACCCTCAAGAACAGCTGGCTCGCCTCAAATAAGCCATGATTCATATATGATTGAGTTGCATTTCCAGTAAACGAAGGATGCTTTTTGCAGAACATTGGCAGAAATCAGAGAGGTCAGTGTGCAAAAACTCTTCAAAAGCAACAAACAGGCAAAACACTGTTTAAAAAAAAAGCAGCTGGTAAAAGGCACAAAAGACAGAAAAGCTGGAGGGGGTTTCGCAAACTGGCAGAAATCCCAAATGTCAACCAAGAAGCAGGGCTGCCTTTAGGTCTGCCCTGGAAATTAACTTAAATTAAAAGAGCTCCTCTAATGAGTGAAAAAAACAACCTAGTCCAGAGCTTGGCTGGACTTTTTCAATGGTGGTTAGGTTTTTGAAACATCTTCAGGACTGCTGGTTCTTTTATACCATTACTTCCTTTGTCTACAATGGCTACATCATCTCTTGGTAACAAAAAACATACAAACATCCTGTAGATAGCAACCACAGAGGAACCAGAGTTTCTTCTTCTTCTGAGAAGCCAAGTTACATTTTGTGCTCTGACTCAAGGAGAGCAGGGAAATATACTTTTCAGCCAACTGGCATTTATGAGACTAGCACTGGGCTGTTCTGTGATTTCCTTTTGCAGGATTTCAAATTTCCCTCCCCTGTCCCATTTAACCAGAGAGGAAGTGGAAGAATTCTTGTTGTACCCTCTGTGAGATCACAGGCTTTTGAAGCATAAATAGAACCCATTACCATTCATTTCGCCATTGTCACTCACTGGACTCCAGCATAGAGAAGGGTGGACAAAAATGTTGTAATGACTCCTAATTTTCAATGTACAAAGACTATGCAGAATGTCCTTCGGATGCCAGTTGACCTTTCACCCCCATCCCTCCATCACAATAAAGTGGACTTTATTCCGTGTTGCTTTACCATCAACTTTAACATGTGCTAAGGTCAGATACGTCAAGATCTTCCCTTGACGCAAAATGACCATCAAGTTCTGAGCCCATCCTTGTGAGCCTTCGTGCTTGGAAGGGGACATGGATACATGGACACAAACAAACAAATCCAAAAATAACTTATCATTCCCAAAATATAATAAATAAATACTGTTAATGGTGACCAGTCTGACATAGAGTTAAAAATAGACTAATAATCACAAGAATAATAAATAATGTAACAGGCTTACTCCAATACAAGTCTATTTGGGAAACCTAAGGAGTTTTAGCTGCCATGGGATAGTATGATCAGAGGCAATCCTTTTTCAGTGGATCAGCAGGCCTACACAAAGGACAGTGTAGGTGCAGCATGATCCTGGGAGCCATCTCTTTATCCTTGACCCATGTATGCTACTCCCATCAACATGGACTGAGGACAGTGCATGAAGCTTTGTTCGTAGGTAATAGTCATTAAGGAATAGTCATCAAGTCAACACAATGTTATACTATTTACACAAGTTTTACAAAGCCCCTTTCCTGCATCTCCTTTGAACTGCCTGGTCAAGTGCTTAATTACAGCTGATGTGTATGGACACTCAACATATACAGGGCTTATTCTTTCAACAGAAGTGCAATTAGGCCTTGATCAAATGTTCTAGGCCTCCCACAACTGTGACTGCATTCTACTGGGAAAACAGAGATGTAAAATAAGAGACTTGGCTAGCGTTTGGGCATGGGGAGTAAAGATCCTGAAACAGCTCTTGCTGTAAACCACCAAAGACAGAGAGACTGTGTAACATCTAGAAAAGGAGATATGCAGTGGCTGTCCCCTGCATGTTATGATGACACCCCGTAAACACTTACACAGAGAGAGTAGGAGGTATTTATACCAGTCATGACTTTGTAAAGTTTGTAGGTGCAGCCCTAGCAGCAATCCCAGATTTCTCTTTTATAGAGAGGTTGGAAAGTGGAAATCATTTGGACCCTTTTCCCTAGCAATGACACATCAACCCATGGAACACACGGAGTTGAACCTCCACTAAGCAGGGTTCTGGCATATGGGGGCAGCAGCAAAGCTAATAAAACAACCTTTGCTATGTGGCAGCAGTGCAATACCATAGTCCTGAGATGGGTGGGAAGCGAGGGCCTCCATTGTGTGAATGGGCCTTCTGAGAGACAGTGCTGTTGGGAGGGGCACTAAGCTGTGGAGTCAGATCTTTCTATATTTACTGCACATAAACACTTCCCTTCAGGTCATGCCTTTGCCTGTTCACTTTAAGTCTCCATGATTCCGGGGTGCAGGTGGCTCTACAAGTCCAGCCTTCCCTCTCCTCCTCAGTGAGGGCAGATCAACTTTCTTCTTGGCCCCCTCGGAACACTTTGGTCCTTGTGTCATTAGGACTAAATGGGGTAATCGTAGTGCAAGGCAGAGGGAAGGAAGGGAGAAACAAATAACTTAATTTCAAGTGATCTGCTCTGAGCACTCAGCTGTTGTAAGAAAAGAAAACTCTCCAATGCCAATTGAGCCTGCACCTGGGAGAGGCCTTTGTTAGGCAGCAAATCACCGTAACAGCACAGCCAGCTGGGCTGGCAATCATTGCAAAGAGTAAACAAAGGCAGGCCTGGCACACAGGCTGGAAGGACGACCACTGCCCTCCCAGATAAGTGTCAGCAGCTTGTCAGGAAAAGGACGATGGATGGGTACATCCCCCCTTCCTAGATCCTGTGTCTTCCTCCTCATGCCTCCTCTCCACCAGAGTAGTTGTTAGAATACACCAGAAAGCAAAGTGTTCCATGCAGCAGCTGCATCAGAGATCTACAGAGAGGATGGGGGGAGGTGTAAGATGGGGCCGCATTGCCTCCTGCTATGTTGCAAAGGGCAGTGACAGGTTAATTTGGAAGTGTTTCCACAGCAAGCCCTGAAATTTAAGCCTTCTGCTTGAAACTGAAACCAAATTCCTTAGAGCTGAATCTAAAAAATATTCTGTTGCCTTGCATTTGGGTGAGGGGGAAAAGTGCATAGTCTGCTCATTCTTGCACCCGTGATTTTGCAGAAGGAACAATTCCTAGAGGTCTAGTGTCACTGAGTACAATGTATGAGATGTGTGTGTATGGGGAAATGAAGGGGGAGGCGGGATGCCAGCAAGCTCTACCATATGTCACTGTGAATCTTCCAGCAGCAAAGGCGGGAAGAATTTCCAGCAAATGGATCTGGTGCTAAGAGTAAGGAATCCATGGGCAGGGCCGGGTAGTCATTATTCTCAGCTGTCCCCTGGAAGACAGTTGGGGATTGATTGGTTATTTTGTTCCCAGTTGCTCACCCTTTTCTCAACCCTGCACTCTGCTTTGCAAAGAGAGGCTATCCAGCCAGGACTCTCCTATCCCACCCCAAAAACCACCCCATCTTGCACTATAGCAGTGGCTCCAACACCCGCGGGGAAGAGGGCTGTTAGTCAGCGGGGTTGGTGGTCTGTAGATAAGTAGCTTATCAGCCACTGGCTGCTCACCTAGGACAGCTCCTCAGACTAACCAACCAGCTGAGACACTTACTGCCATTAAGTGTGCACATCTTATTCATCCTCCCTCCCCCCCCCCGCACTCCCTGCGCCAGCCTGCTTGTTTGGCTCATCCTCCTGTTATGTCTTAGTCTGCAAGATCATGGGGGCAGGGACTGTTGTTTCCTGTATGACGGTACAGTCCCTGGCACAATGGAGCCCTGATCTGGTTGGCCATTGGGTGCTAAGTAGCTGCAGCAGGGAGCATGGCTGTAACTTGCCCAGTTGCTACAGTATATGGGCTCCTTCTTTCATTAAACATGGAGATGGTCTCCGTTGCAGGGTGGGGGTGGGGGGAAAGGTATTCTCCTCCTCCCTGCCCACATACAACAAATCTCTGTAACGAGGCTTCTTCACTTTGAACAGCTCTGGACCAGGCATTGCCTTACACTGAAGCTGGCCGCGGGGTAAGTAGGGAAGGCTGGAGGTGTTGCTGTCACAAATTGTAAGCTCTTTGGGGCAGGGACCTTCCTCTTTTTTATCTAGCACTTGGTGCACTGGGGTCCATGATTGGAGCTCCTGGGGGCTACATACCAATGCACTGGAATTTTCCATGTCCATGTGAGCCGGTACCAAGAAAGACCTGGAATTTACACTGCAGTATCCTGGCACGATATAGCATTCCCCTACGGAGCAGCCACCAGCAGAAACCTTCCAAGAGGTGGCCCTGCAGTGCTCTGGGGCTGAAAGCTCAGAGGAGAGGCACAGCCTGAAAATTCTTAAGCGTACTGGCAAGACTTTTCTCCTTGCACCGAACCCTCATTCCCAATTCTGCTTAAAATCTTGCTGGCAGCATCCATCACAGGTCATATTGCTGGGGTGAGGGGAGGGGAAGAGAAACAAACTCGTGACCTAGCAACAGGGACGGGGGGGGGGGGGGGGAAGGAATGGCCACTCCCAAACATTCCGTTACTCAGTGGAAATTATTTCTATGCATTCCAAGCTGGAATAGGCTGACCTGTGGACAGTGACTGACTATACTTCACCGGGGAAAGGGCACAGTGCGCATGCCACCTCCAGTGAAGGTGAATCAATACTGCAGAGGACTCTGGGTTTCCCTTTGTAGGGCAGAGACCCTGCAGTAATGCTTGGAGGGCACCACACTGGGAGCTTTGACATTGGCCTCAGGAGAGGCAGGGCCAGACCCAGTCTTTCTCTGCCTGTCCCAAAAGCCTTGAAGAGGCTTTCCATTATTCCTCCTCCCACCACACAGTTGGTGCTTGCTGTCTGCGGGCCAGGGAAAAAGCAAGGATTTGCTCACTCTGTGGGTTAGCAGCTGGGAAATGCTTCCTTAGAGACAGGCAAGGGAGGGGTGGGGAAGCTGGTTCATAATCAACCCAGCTGCTGCAAGGTGTCACACCTCCCTCTCTGCCCCTCTCCTCTCTGCCCATTCCTGTGACATGCCCACGTGTTCCCCAGGGCAGCCAGCACTGCTCCAGGGCACTGGTGGCTGCCACAATACAAACATTAAATAGGAATCTACCCCCAGGGAGGTTGGAGGAGATAGGAATCGAAAGAGACGCCACCCATGCGCGTGACAGGGAGAAGGGGATGCCCTAGCGCCGCGTGCTGTCATAGCTGTCAGCTGAGTCGTCACTCTTGCTCCTGCTGCTCCTGGGGCCTGAACTCCGGCTCCGGCTCCGGCTCCGGCTCCGGCTCCGGCTGCTGTCACTGCTGCTGCTCCAACTTCTGCTCCGACTGCTCCTGTAGCTGGAGTAGCTGCGACTGCGGCTGGGAGAGCGGCTCACGCTGCTGTGCCAGGAGGAATAGCTGCTGGCGCTGCTGGAGGAGGACGGACTGGGCCTATAGTAAGGGATGGGGCGTTTCCGGGCACTGCGGAGACAAAGAGAGAGTCTCTCACTAGCGGTGTAATGGGACCCTGAGGTGGGGAGGAAGGGATCCTATGAGAGCTCTCCACAGAGCCCGTGCCCTTCCCCCGCTGGGGGGTCGGGGAGGCCCCAGGTCACTCCCTTACCTCGTGATGCGACGCGCTTCCAGGTGGCTAGGAGAATCTCTCCTGCGTTTCCTCATGGGCGAGTAGGACCTGCGCCGCCGCCGGTCCCGCTGGGACTCCTTCTCGCTGGAGCCATACTTGCGCTCTCTCGCTCGCTCCCTGGAATGGCCAGGTTAGAAAAGATCACTGCCTGATTTACTCTGCACCGTCAGCAGCACGGTTATGCTTTTGCTGGCAAGGGGAGGAAGAGCGGGGGCTAGAACCAACACCTCCACAGCACAGCCCTCTTTCTTCTCATTCGAGCTGCAAAACTAACCCCGCCAGCCTTCACTCCATGGCGTGACTGGTGCAAAAGAGGCAGGAGACATCTATCCCGCCTGTTTATGCCACTACTTAGCTGGGGGGTGAGTGAGGGTGCTTTTAACAGCACCCCCCAGCTGGCTGGGTGTGCACGCCATTCCCAGAGTTGGCCAGTCTGGATGCAGCACTGCATGGCGTGGCCATCTGCAACCGGTGTGCACTATTTCTGTGGGGCACGTCTGCCCCACAGAGCCTCAGCTGTGCCGACTTCATGCAGCAGTTCTCACAGTAGTGTTGCTGGCGTGTGCTGGGAAAGTCTCCCCAAACCTCCCTGATGTCCCGCCTGCTGCGCCGTGAGGCTCGGGAAGGAACGGGATTGATCCAGTTTAACATATCGCTTTCCCTATGTGCAAAGTGACGAGTGAAATAGGGAACCCTGATTCTCGTTTATTTTTGGGCCTCTTTGCACCACGCTGCCCGGCTGAGTTAGGCCAAAAAACCACAGTGGCTTTTCAAATATGCAAAATGGTTATGATGGGCTCCTAATTGCTGTGAATATTAGAACCTGCTAGCAACGGTTTGGAATAGGGATGTTAAATTGTGAGTAATTGACTAATTGAATAGTCAATGCATGTTGCGTCCACTATTTGATTAGTCGATGGGGCGCCTCCGCCTTTGAAGAGTAGCAACTGCCCTAAGGCGGTTACTACACTTCACAGGAGAAAGTGGAGCCCAGGATCAGCTGGGGACTCCCCCGCTGGCCCCAGGTTTCGTGCGGTGCTGCCACTTTGCAATGCCGTGGGGAGCCCAGCGTCAGGGTCCCCACAGCGTTTCAAAGTGGCAGCGCTGCATGGAGCCTGGGTTCAGCAGCGGAGTTCCCAGCTGATCCTGGGCTCCATGCAGCGCTGCCACTTTGAAACGCTGTGTGCAGCTTGGGGACATCCCAGAGGCCCCAGGCTGCATGTGGTGTTTCAAAGCAGCAGCGCCATGTGGAGCCCAGAGTCCGGCCTCAGGCTCCATGTGGTGCTGCTGCTTTTAAGTACCCCCATCTCTACCCCCTTCTTTCTGATAGAGGCAGCAGGGGGTGGGGAGGAGCGACTAGGGGTGGGGAGGAGCGACTAGTTCGAACTAGGGAGGCTAATGAGGGCAACTGAAATTGCAAATGAAGTGCAGGATTTAAATATTCCGTGTTTCGTTAGCACGTTCCCGGGTGGTCGCCATTTTGGAAATTGACTAGCCCGGAGTAACTGCCCGCGTCTACACGCAGCAGTGAAACAGGAATTCGAAGTAAAACCCTAACTCAAATTAGCTGTTATTCCTCCTGGAATGAGGTTTAATAGCTAATTCGAGTTAGGGCTTTACTTCGAACTCCCGTTTCACTGCCGCGTGTAGACACGGGCAGTTATTCTGGGCTAAACAATTTCCAAAATGGCGACCGCCCGGGAACATGCTAATGAAGTGTGGAATATTTAAATCCCGCGCTTCATTTGCAATTTTGGTCATCCTCATTAGCCTCCCTTGTTCGAAGCAGGTCCTAGTATAGATGTACCTTTGTTGACTATCCTGTCAACTAGTCCTTCACATCCCTAGTTTGGAAACATATAACAGACTAGACTGTACCTAAGTTCCAAGTGCATTTTGCTTCATATGTATTCCAAGCACAAGCATCCGGATATTTAGGAAGTATATTACACCCACTGGTTAAGAGCTATCGTGCACACGAACAGGACAAAGCTGCCTTGGTTTCTAGGTAGGTTTAATCTGCTTTGTTTGCCATTTGCCTGCAGATTTGCAATGCTTTTGTCAGCATTGAAAATAACTGGCCTTAACATAGCAAAGGAAGGGGGAGGAATGTGATCAGGATCGGGGCCAAGCTGGCTCCAGGCTCCATACAGAAGTGATACAAGCCCCGAGTGTATCAACCCTGCGCCCAGTTTGATCCTGTGTAGGGCTTGGTTGTCCAACGTCTTTTGATGAGGCAGCTGGGCAGCCCTGACTGAGTTTCACTTGGCACAACTGGATTAACTCTGGGATGTGGGTATAACTTGCTTTCTGGAGAAAAAGGCCCATCCCTACTACACAGTCAAGGTCATCCTGAGGATTGATGGGGCCCTATGCAGTGCTGATGGCAGCCAAGGGAGGGGAATATTTTAGCGGTGTGATTTTATAGTCTTCAGCAACTCTCTACCTTAATGAAACATTTTTAAAGCAAATTTTAAACTAAGGTCCTGTAAATTAACACAGTACTTTCAGAAACTGACAGTACCTGGGGTTGGCAAATGCCTGTTTAATGGCTTCATTACCATTTCAATGGCTCTTTCACAGGTTCAGTGTTCTGCTAATAGCTCTGGCAGACTATTTCAGTTTAAGTTAACTAGATCCTCTCAGGAGGAAGCAGAACCACAGACCAGGGATAGGAAGAGGTGGGTGGGTGGACATGAAGACAGCACATTTTCTGGTGTCGTACACAATTGTGTATTTTGCCAATAGGTAAGGATGTCCCCTGTGCGCTCTTTAATGGACACCTGACATTTGCTCTTTCCTGCCCTGTCCTTTTCTTGTTACAAAACGAAGATCGTTCAGCCTGACAGAGACTGGTGACTGTGGATGGAAGGAGAAATCACATTCTATCCAGAAACACAAAATACACCTTGGGCTATAAACCCACATACAGTGAAGTTGAGAATTTTGTTCCGATAACATTCAGAAGCCCTGAAAAAATAACCCCATAGATTAATCCAGCCGGAATTCCATATAATTTGCTACATGACTTTGAGAGCTGATTTAACTGTCTGCTCTGCATGGAGGATAGAGATTGTCTGGCACTCACTGTGAGAGAAAGGGTTTGCCCTAGCGTCCTTCCTCTAATTTCTACCACTCCCATTGCAGTGCTTTAGCAGACAGCTTCCACCCAAGAGGTGGCTGCATTTCAGTGGTACAATTCACATCTATGGCTATGTCTACACTACAGAGTTTCTGGAATACCGGAGCATCCTGGAAAAACTCTGCCGCATCCAGGGAATGTGTCACTTTTTCAGATCAGTTTCCGAAAAAGCAGGCGCGCTCTTTCGGAAGCCCTGTATTCCTCATTTTATAAGGAATAAGGGCTCTCCTGAAAGAGGAGGTTTCCCCCACATTTGGCCAAGTGTAAACAGGCCACATGTTGGAACAGCCTCTTCAAAAAAAAAAAAAAAAGAATTGAAAAAAGATACGCAAATGGCGGTTTGCAATTTGCATACCTTTTTCCGAAAATAACATGCAGTGTAGACATTGCCTATATAAAAAGAGTGAGGCTCTCTGAGACCCTGCAGGATAGAAAGCACTTGGGAACATTTTACATCCTGGTTCAGCACTTCCCTGTGGTAACTGACCCCTAGTGCAGAATCTGGATGATCACCTTTGTCCTACAAACCTGTTTCTGTATTCCTGGCCTGGGTTGTGCATAAGCCCTTAAGACCAATGCTGAGCTGTTGCCAGGGCTCTCTGCTAAGGTATTTTGGCCAGGAAGTCCCTCAACCTTTCTGCAATGTGCAACTTTCCATATGGCCAGGACGAGCGCCTTCCCCCCTAGATTTCAGCCAGCCTATGCTCATACAGCTTGAAATGTGGGAACGCATAGTAGAAGTGAGCAAAGGACCTAAGTGGCAAAAGGCATTTTGGTAAGGAAACCACCATTGATTCCTACAGAGCACACATAATGTTCTGGGCCAAAAAGAACCGTACTGTGGAGCTGAGCAAGGCTGTTGGCACTGCTGCTAGTTTGTTCTCTGCACAGCGCGCTTTACCAAGTCAGCCAATGTAAGCTCCCTGTGCACAGGGCATTTCAATGAGCCTTCAAAATCCCATCTGCTAACTGCTGCTCAATTGGCGATTGTATGTTTTTCTGCACCAAGAAAATACTTCCCTGACAATGGCCCAAGCCCTCCAAGAGGCCTGTGGACTGGCATTTTCAAATTCATCCGGCCCTTTGGGCCTGGAGTGAGCTGCAACACCAGACCAACGAGTGCTCTGCTTCCAAAAGGGGTCAAAGTGAAGGCGGCACATTTCAGCAGGCCTCACCCATCAAATTCAACATACATTTTGCAGGCTTAACTTTCTTCAAAGGCCTGAAAAAGCAGGTCATGCCGCATCACTCCGCTCTACAACTGCTTAATGGGACCTTTCCACGGCCGGAATCCAGGTGCACTGAGGAATGGAGGGCAGTCTAGGAGGGAAGGGCTCGGTTGTAGAAATCCCCATATCCAGGTGAGCCTGAGTCTTGCCCCCTTCAGCTCATCTCCTTGCTCAATGCCTCTTCTCTCAAGAATCAGCATCAGCAGAACCAACTGGCAACATGTATGGAGATAGGCCATAAACAATGAGAGTGGGAATGCACAGACTTCAGAGACCTGGACATGCCTCACTCCTTGTCTGCATTCAAGGGCTTCCAATATGTGCGATAGCCAGATCCCCAGTGTATTGGGTGCTCTCACATGCAACTTCATGCCAATGAAGTGCAGCAGAGAAGCTTGCGAAGGGGTCACCCATGTATTATTCATAAACTCGAACTGACATGCTGCAAGGATGCTGTGCCACACTAGGGACAGACAAGTACCTGCTAGGGCTGTAGCGGGAATAACTGGGGCTCCGACGCGGTCGTGAGGTCCTGCTTCCAGGGCTTCTTTTGCAGGACTTGGATGAGTAGCTGGGGGAACGGGAATAGGACCTGAGAAGAGATAAGCACCATAAAAAGGGGGGGTCAAACCACAGCTGTGGTGGGAGGGTTAAAGGTGCACGAGGCTCCTTTTCAAAATCTGGGTTCAAAGGGGAACAAGGTCCCAAGTTTAATGTTGTCGGCCCAGCCTCTGATAAATGCGTCTTCACCTTGTAAATAAACGAGCCCCGTAGCTCGCCATGCACCAACTGGGATCTCTCTGCTGGCCCATCCTTTCAGAGGCAAATCTCATCGGTACTGCCAGAATTCTGAGTCAGCTCAGCCTAACTCTCGCTGCATTTTCAAGGCTCTTTGGCCTGTTGCCCGGACTCCCAAGCACTGTTGCAAATGGGACAGCTACAGACAACATCGACAGCCACTCAACTCGGCCTCACCTTTTTCCCGAGGAGCAGGATCTGCTTCGGGAGTACCTGGGCGTGGCCTTGTGATGCGATGAGCGGGAGCGGGCGGAGCGACTGGAGCCCCGGGAGGACCTCCCTGGGCTGGTGTACGACTCGCTGCGGGAGCCCGGTCTCAGCAGGGAGCTGCGGCCAGGCACATGCAGGGGGCTCTGCTTCTTCGCCGCCACGCCGTCACGACACGGGGACCGGAAACCTCTGCAAGGGACATTTTCCCACCTGGTAAAGTTGTTGATGGTGGCTAGAGAGCCCTGCCTCAGCATGTACTACTGACCAGAGACACCAATTTCCCCTGCAGGTGGAACGTGCTTTGCCTCTCCCTACTCTGTCTCACCCTGCCCCAACCCCTGCCCCATTCCACCCCTTCTCCCAAGCTCTTGAGTGTAACCCATCCTTGCTCCAGCCCGTCCCTCCCTGAACTGCCCAAACAGCGCCAATCAGCTGTTCATGGTGCTCAGAAAGCATTGTGAGGTCAGGGAAGGGTTTGATCAGTGGGCCCAGCTGTGGGCAAGAGGCACAGAGGGAGGAGGCAGAAGGGGAAGCGTGGTGGCCAGTGGGTGCTTCAGCCCATGACCACCCCACGTGAGCACCCCACCCCACGTAACCATTCTGCTCTTAGCGCCGCATGGATGTTGCAGCACAGCGCTCCAGTAGTGATTGAAAGGGCCCGGGGCTTTGGGTGCAGCTACAGTAGCAGCACTGGCAGCTGGGAACCCCAGGCCTCTTTGAATTGCTGGGCCCCAGAGCAACTGCCCTCTTCCCTCCACTCCCTGGTCATTGGGCCTGGGGGAGGTACAAGAGCGGGAGGAGACAGCCCCCATGCAAGCCCTGTTCTCCTGAGAGGCAGCGCTATGGAGGGGCTGAGGGCAGTACAATGTCTTTCCAGGACACTCTACTGGCTATCAGTAGCATGGCAGTGTAGCACGCCAGACCAGACCCGCTTACTTGCAGAGCTTCAGCCACTTATCCATACGTCATACCAGCCCGTACCAGCTTACTTTCACCTCTTGTTCCGGCCTCCTATGAAATCCATTGGGTTCAACAGTGACTGGGTTTATTAAACCGGAGTGGAATCAGGCCCTCAGACAGGGATGGGCAGCCATGAATGGCCCTCCTTCACCTCAGTGGGCTGCAGCAGCCCACAACCCATTGGGGTTCCCCCTACGCCCCCCTGGTCTGTCTCCCCATCCCTATGCACCTCTTCCACCCATCCTGTTATTTCCCCTCCCTCCCAGAACTTTTGGAGTCTGTGAAGCACCTGATTCCTGCCCTGTCTTCACTTCTCTCCCCCCCTCCTCCCCTCCAGTTGGAATGCTACAAACAGCTGATTCCTGGCATTCCCGCTCTGGGAGGGATGGGGTAGAGCACAAATCAAGCAATTCGTGCCTCCTTCAAAAGTGCTGGCTGGGAGGGGAAGGCGTAGGAAGTTTGGGGCTCCTGTGCTCCAGTACACAAGAGGCACGTTGGGGCGAGAGCAGCTGGGGGGCTGTGGGTGGAGCCCCAGTGGGCTGCATGTGGCTCGCAGGTTGCTCACCACTGCTCTAACACAACACCAGATTTCAGTGTCAGGCTGCACCTGGGTAAATCTGGAGGGGCAGCCTTGATTCTGGCCACACACTGATGTGAGCACAGGATGTGACTCTAAATTCTGCTGTCAGCTAAATGGATGCAAGTCCCACCCCTGTCAACAGGAGCCGCACCCCTATAGTTGAGAGCAGAATACTGTCTTTAAGGTGAAACACTTGAGACCTGACCTTTCTACTATGAACGTGGCTGTTTTTTTGCTGGTGTAACTCCACTGGCGCTAGCCCTGCTGTACCCAGGTCGGAGCACAAAGCTCTAGCTCTCTTCATCAGACCCTCGAAGTTGTTCACACAAACAGAGCATTGCGCAAGCGAGGCAGCTGGGCACATGAAATGGAAGTGCCAGCCACCAAACCCTCCCTGTGGTTGCCTGTAAACCTCCATGACCCTTTGGCTGTGTACCTCACGGAGGTCAGCCAGGCTGGAGAGAGAAGTAGGGCATGTGTGTGTGGCAAGAGGCTGGGATGCATTCTCCATCATGGGCACTGTCTCTCCTTCCCGGCTCCAGCCATGGCAGCTTCCAGGCACTGTAGGTGACACTAAGTCTGCACACCAGAGAATATGCTCAAAGGAATGCGCATGAGGAACCAAGGGGAAGTTGCTGGACAGGGGCAGAACCTGCAGGGCACAGGGGAATAACTGATTCTGCTGCCCATCTTTCCATAGGGCTTGTGGAAGTATAGTGAGCACAGCTTCTAGCTGGCTACCTCCCCATGGTTCGCCTGGTCGAGAGCCACTGCTGCTCCGCTGCATGCACGTCTGAGGCCTCATGTAGCTAAGCTGGGATACTCAGCACTTGGCCAAGTGAATCAGGTCTTTAGCTATTCCCTCTGGCCTTGGCGTTTAGCCATTCCCTCCGGCCTTGGCATTTATCCATTCCCTCTGGCCTTGGTGTTTAGCCATTCCCTCTGGCCTTGGCATTTATCCATTCCCTCTGGCCTTGGCATTTATCCATTCCCTCTGGCCTTGGTGTTTAGCCTTTCCCTCAGGCCTTGGCATTTAGACATTCCCTCCATCCTTGGCATTTAGACATTCCCTCCGGTCTTGGCATTTAGACATTCCCTCTGTCCTTGGTGTTTAGCCATTCCCTCCGGCCTTGGCGTTTAGCCATTCCCTCCAGCCTTGGCATTTAGCCATTCCCTCTGGCCTTGGCATTTAGACATTCCCTCCGGCCTTGGTGTTTAGCCATTCCCTCTGGCCTTAGCGTTTAGCCATTCCCTCCGGCCTTGGTGTTTAGCCATTCCCTCCAGCCTTGGCATTTAGACATTCCCTCCAGCCTTGGTGTTTAGCCATTCCCTCCAGCCTTGGCATTTAGACATTCCCTCCAGCCTTGGTGTTTAGCCATTCCCTCCGGCCTTGGTGTTTAGCTGTTCCCTCCAGCCTTGGCATTTAGACATTCCCTCCAGCCTTGGCATTTAGACATTCCCTCCAGCCTTGGTGTTTAGCCATTCCCTCTGGCCTTGGCATTTAGACATTCCCTCCAGCCTTGGCATTTAGCCATTCCCTCCAGCCTTGGTGTTTAGCCATTCCCTCTGGCCTTGGTGTTTAGCTGTTCCCTCCAGCCTTGGCATTTAGACATTCCCTCCAGCCTTGGTGTTTAGCCATTCCCTCCAGCCTTGGTGTTTAGCCATTCCCTCCGGCCTTGGTGTTTAGCCATTCCCTCTGGCCTTGGTGTTTAGCTGTTCCCTCCAGCCTTGGCATTTAGACATTTCCTCCAGCCTTGGCGTTTAGCCATTCCCTCTGGCCTTGGCATTTAGACATTCCCTCCGGCCTTGGCATTTAGACACTCCCTCCAGCCTTCAGAAGTTTGCCCCATGTACTTTCCTGCTCTTTTTCTACAAGTCCACGACAAATCAGTGAGAGAGGAGATCAAGCCACATCAAGACTGCAAATGGCCCAATGGCTGGATGTCTGGATCTAGGTCTTTGACTCATGCCTGTGTTTTGAGCCAAATGGAACCTCTTCTGAATGGCCTTGGGAAGGTGGCGTGTGTGTGTGTGTGTGTGGAGGCTGCTGCATGCAGAGGTTAAGGAATGAGGAGAAGATTTAACAGATTAAAGTTTAACACAATCAAATCTCATCCTTCATGGCACAAACTAAGTGCCACAGAGATCAGGAAGGAATTTCACACACACGGCACCATTGCCCAAGTGCATTATTGGTTACTTTTCACTTTTCTCTGAAGCCATTATTGGAGTCAAGTCGCCAGATTTGCTGCACCTGAATTGGGGTTAACTGCATAAGGAACAGAAGCTTCCGGGGGTAGCCAAGTTAGTCTGTGCAGGATTAACTGAAGGCACAAAAAGTCTAGTAGCACTTTATAGACCAACAAAACATGTAGATAAGGAACAGAAATTCATTCCTATTGGCTTGACCCCTGCAACAGAAGATACTGAGTCATTCCGGGGTGGACACAATAAACACTGACTATTGGCAATCACTGACCTTTGATCCTGTCCCTGGGCTTCTGGAGAGGGATTTTCCAAAGTTGTTCCCTTGCTCCGGGAAAAACAACTGGTGAAGGAATTTCCTGAATCAGAGCTGTTATCGCTGTTAGCCGGTTTGGGCTTCCCTGGTGAGAGGGCACGGCCAAAGCCATTGTGGGCTAGGCTTCTTTTCTCCTGGTTGTCCTTAGGCCTAGATGAGCTTTTCTGAGTGGAAGGAGGGGAGCAAGTATCGTTTCCTGAGTCAAATTCGTGTGACTCTCCATTCCGACTGGCTAGGTTGCCAAGCGGGCTGTCTGTTTTGGTAAAGAGGTCAGCGGATGACCCCGACTGAGAGATCTGAAAGCAAAAAAGCCATTTGGCATTGTTTGAACCTTTTTTGGATTTGTTTGCTATTATATTGTCTGACTTTTTTTTTTAACTAACCCAAGAAATTTTACCATCATGATGCACTGTAACAAAAGGAAAGAAAGAAACAAAGAAAAAAGAGAAGCCAAAAAAACAAAAGTACATATCCCTGAAAAAAATCCACAGAAAGAAGAAACTTCTTTTCCCCCTAACATGATAACTGGAAGATTTAGACATCATGCAAAGAGTATTAGCATGCGATCCATGTTGAACAAAAGCTTTTTTTTCTTTTTTAAAAAAAAGGGGAAACAAAAGAATAAATAAATACAAAAAAATAAAACAGGAAAAATATAAAAAATAAAACTAACAGCCCTCATTTAACCTGAAAGGTGGGGTAGGGAAAAGAAACAGGAATATTTATATAAAAAACTATATACTCATTGGAAATAAAACAAAAATGGAACACAATTCTAAATTATCAACTTTTTGTTTCAGTTTCCTTAATAAGGAGACTCAAATGTCATAAAAAAGGTATTTATGTTCAAAGGAAAAATTGGCAAATAAATAAGTTTAGCGCTTTGAAACTCAATAAAGAAAAAAAGTGTGTGTGGGAGGGTGGGAACAAAAATAAAAAAAAATAAAAACTAAAATCCCCCTGGAAATAAAAGGACTACAGATATTTCTTTGTGTGCGTTTTTCCCCCTGTAGAAGATATAGCTAATGCTCTTGAGTGACCTCTAATAAATTCCCTAGTGTCTTGCGGATAGCATCCACTTACCAATCAAGAATTCCTCCTTTAGTAGGTAAGGTGTAAGAAAAAGGGAAGAGCGGGCAACATAAGTCCATCATTAGAGTCTCAAATTACAAGAAAAAACATAAACCCTCTCTTCAAATCCTCACCGTCAATTGTTTGACTCTTTTCTATTTAAATGTCAAGACTTCTTTTTTGTTTTGTTTTTTATTATGTTGTTTAGTAAATTCCTCTTATGTTGGTTATTTGGGATGAAAAGCCACTGTGTTAAACCCCCATTGGTTTCGTGCTGGCCCACAGATACACTGAAGTTCAAAAAATAAAATAAAATTGAGAGAAATTAAAAATAAAGGAAGAAAAATATTTTTCTCACAGTGTGTTAGATAGAGAAAAGTTGGGGAAAACAAACTTTGCTCCCACAGTCTGGGTGTGTCTAGACTACCTAGTTTTGTCGACAAAAGTGGACTTTTGTCGACAAAACTATACCTGCGTCTACACTACCGCTGAGTTCTGTCGACATAATGTCGACAGAACTCAGCAGTTTTGTCGACGCTGGTAAACCTCATTTTACGAGGCATAACACCTTCTGTCGACGGAACTCTGTCGACAGAAGGTGTTATTGCCTGTAACATTGCATCCAGACTACGGAGTTCTGTCGACAAAGCAGCTTGCTTTGTCAACAGAACTCAATGTGTCTGGATGCTCTTTGTCGACGGAAGTTTTGTCGACAGTATCTGTCGACAAAACTTCCGTCGACAAAACGCGGTAGTCTAGACGTACCCTCTGATCTGTTTGGATAAAGCCAAAGGCCACAAGCAGCTCCACTGATTTTAACAGGACTGCATGCAGTCAGAGCTGTACACCTGGGCAGAGTCCAGAAACATCAGTGGGAATTTTGTGGACTCCAGCATTCAAGTGCAGGAGTCTGTGTGCAGGGTCAGGGCCAAAATTCTATGGCTGTCAGCTGGAACCCTGACATCTCTTTAAGGACTTGATCCAAAGCCCACTGAATTCAGTGGAAGTCTTGCCTTTAGCTTCTGTAGGAGCTGGGCCTTGCTCCCAATAAGCTGTCGGTTTGGTGGCGGGTGTGGTTTGAAGACAGTGTAATAAACATGCTGTTGCTTATCAGAGGATCTCAGAGGGTCTTTAGTGGGATCTAATTTAATAAATAACCTAATAAATAATGGTGACTCAGGTGAGTAGCCCTTCTCCTGGCAGAAACCCACTGAATTCAATTAGGCTGCAAGATCAGGGCCCTTAAAATGCTCAGATTAAACATCTTCAGTGTATATTGCTTCATTACAAATTACGGCTCCAGGGCCATCTCTTCAACAGGTGTCAATCAATGCACTCCAGAGCTGTGCTGGTTCATGCCATCTGAGGATCTGGTGCTCAGGTTTTATAGCAAGCACCTCTATTTGGCTATAGACGTGCATTGTGCAGAGGGGAGCTATGCAAGCTTAATACTGGAGAACACTAATGCAACCAGGGCAGGAAATGCTCCTGCAAGGGAGCTTGCAAAGACACATCACAGCGCTCCAAAACTAACTTTGGCTGCAGGTCCTGTGGCTCCCTGTTGGGGTCAGAACAAACGGGCTCTGCCAGAAATCATACTTCACATCAAGTTTCCCATAACACGTTCCGTGGCCAGTGAGATGGGGCTGTCTCAGAAGGTTCGTGTCATTTGGGTCCCATTACAGGGGGTAGTTCTTTTAGTATAATTGTATACGGCTGTATCTACACTGGCATGATCTCACGCAAAAGTGGCTGCTCTTGCGCAAAAACTTGCTGCCTGTCTACACTGGCCGTGTGTTCTTGTGCAAGTAAACTGACGTTCTACTGTATAAAATCAGGGCTTCTTGCGTGAGAATTCTGACACTCCCGCTCAGGAATAAGCCCTTTTGCGCAACTGTTCTTGCACAAGAGGCCAGTGTAGACAGGCAACATGAATTTCTTGCGCTAGAAAGCCCGATGGTTAAAATGGTCATCAGAGCTTTCTTGCACACGAGAGCGTTTACACTGGCATGGATGCTCTTGCGCAAAAGCACATCTCTTGCACAAAAGCACATTCCAGTGTAAATGCCCTCTTCTGGAAGAGTTTTTGCAGAAGAACTCTTCTGCAAAAGAGTTTTTGCGTGAGAATGTGCCAGTGTAGATGTAGCCTTGAATCAACATCTCCACAATCACAGGCAAAAATTACTAAAGCAAAAGTGGAGTTACTGCAAAGGAAAATCTATCAAAACATGGCACAGGCCTAATGACCCAAGCCTTGCCATGAGCTCTTTGCTCTCTGGGGCTATGTTTAGACTACAGACTTCTTTCGGAAGAAGCTTTTTTCAGAAGAGATCTTCTGCAAAAACCTCTTCTGAAAGAGCGTCCACACTGCAAAAGTGCATCGAAAAAGCCATCTGCTTTTTCGAAAGAGAGCGTCCAGACTGAATGGATGCTTTCTCACATGTAAATTGGGATTGCTATGGACAGAATGGCCACCAGGGCACCTGTGCTTTTTCTTCTTTCCTTGTCTTCCAAAATAACTCCCTCTTCCCTGTCCATACACTCCCATTTGCAAAAGAGCTCTTTTGGGAAAAGGCTTCTTCCTCATAGAATGAGGATTACCAATGTCAGAAAACCCCTCTGTTCTTTTGATTTTCTTGCGGAAGAACGCAATTGCAGTGTGGACGTTCCTCAAGTTTTGTTGGAAAATGGCTGTTTTTCCAACAAAACTCTGTAGTATAGACATACTCTGGTAGTGCCTTGAAGGTGGAAAATCTCCACGCAGATTATAGGTATTAAGGAATGATAGCTCTCACTATACTTCTAAGGGAGGAATCACCAACCCCATTCAACAGAATGGAATGCTGAGCCACAGAGCAGAGAAATGACTGGCAGAAACTGGGGACAGAAGCCAAATCTCTCACGTCACAGTGCAATGCTTTGGCTACTGCATCTCGCTCTTTGTACTGGGTTCCATGCTTTGATCCCCAAACCAGGGAGTTAATGTGGATGCCTTTTATTGGACCCACACATACCTTTTGAGCAGAGCTGGTTGTAACATAGAAAATATTTTGCACAGAACAGAAATTTCTCAGAAAATAAATGTGCCCATCTTCCGTTCGAGGATTTTCCCAAACTTAGTAACTAACCCAGATGCTATATAGGAGATTTCACCCCTGACTCCAGTGGGAGCAGTCGAGCCCAGTATACACAAGCAATTCATGTGTTAGAAAATGAACCTATTTGCCCCCAAATCTTGTGTATTAAAATAACTTAGCTCTTGGTCCCCAAACATGATCATTATTTACTGTCCCTATTAATGTAGGTTGGGATTTTCAGTAGAGTTCTGTCCAGTCCCCCGTGAATTGGCATCAGCCTCATTGGAAAGAGCCTGACAACCTCT
Organism: Pelodiscus sinensis; assembly: GCF_049634645.1. Classification (NCBI taxonomy): domain Eukaryota; kingdom Metazoa; phylum Chordata; order Testudines; family Trionychidae; genus Pelodiscus; species Pelodiscus sinensis. The sequence continues at coordinate 10,172,244 of NC_134725.1, forward strand.
AAGAACTGGGGTTCCACTGTGTTCATTGCTGGCAAAAAACACAAAGATTTTCCTTCTGTGCCATTTCCTACCTCAAAAGATGGAGATTCCACAACCTCCCTAGGCAACTTATTCCAGTGTTTAACCACCCTGACAGTTAGGAAGTTTTTCCTAATGTCCAACCTAAACCTCCCTTGCTGCAGTTTAAGCCCATTGCTCCTTGTCCTATCCTCAGAGGCCAAGGAGAACAATTTGTCTCCCTCCTCCTTGTGACACCCTTTTAGATGCCTAAAAACCACTCTCAGGTCCCCTCTCAGTCTTCTCCTTTCCAAACTAAACAAACCCAATTCTTTCAGTCTTCCCTCACAGCTCATGTTCTCTAGACCATTAATCATTTTTGTTGCTCTTCTCTGGACCTTCTCCAATTTCTCCACATCTTTCTTGAAATGCGGTGCCCAGAACTAGACACTATACTCCAAGTGAGGCCTAACCAGCACAGAGTCTAGCAGAAGAATGACTTCTCGTGTCTTGCTCACAACATACCTGTTAATGCATCCCCAGATTCATGTTTGCTCTTTTTGCAACAGCGTCACACTATTGACTCATATTTAGCTTGTGGTCCACTATGACCCCTACATCTTTCTGCAATACTCTTCCCAAGACAGTTACTTTCCATTCTGCATGGGTACATCTAAACTACATCCCTTTTTTGATAAAGAGATGTAAATTAGACGTATCAAAATTGTAAATGGAGCTGGGATTTGAATTTCCCGTGCTTCATTTACTTAATGGCAGCCGCAGCTTTTTTTCAAAAAGCTGCTTTTCGAAAAAACAAAAAAACCAAAAAAAAACCCCGCGGTCAAGACGGGGATCTTTAGACAGAAATGCCCCGTTTTCAAAGATCCGGTCATCCCCATTTTTTGAGGGTTACAGGATCTTTTGAAATGGGGCATTTCTGTTGAAAGATCCGTCATCTTGACCACATTTTTCCCAAAAAGCAGCTTTTTGAAAAAAAAGCTGTGGCCGCCATTATATAAATGAAGTGCAGGAAAGTCAAATCCCGGCTTCATTTACAATTTTGATACATCTAATTTACATCCCTTTATCGAAAAAGGGATATAGTTTAGAAGTACCCTATGTGTGAAACTAAGTGGAGTCCTTATTAAATTTCATCCTGTTTGCCTCACGCCATTTCTCCAGTTTGTCCACATCATTGTGAATTATGAACCTATCCTCCAAAACAATTGCAACCCCTCCCAGCTTGGTATCATCTGCAAACTTAATAAGCCTACTCTCTATGCTAGTATCTAAATCATTGATGAAGATATTGAACAGAACCGGTCCCAAAACAGACCCCTGTGGAACCCCATTTGTTATTTCCAGCAGGATTGTAAACCATTAATAACTACTCTCTAAGAACGATTATACACTCACCTTATATAGCCCCATCTAGGTTGTATTTGCCTAGTTTATTGATAAGAAGATCATAGGAGACCATATCAAATGCCTTAATAAAATCTAGGTATACCACGTCCACTACTATGGCCACTTTGAGAAGAGATGTGAAATCCAGATTTTCTCCTCTTTACTCTTTCCTTTCTCCCTGTCCAATTCCTCTTCCCTGCCCTATTCAAAAGTCCAGCAACATTTCCAAAAGTGATGACAAAATTAGTGCATGCCTGATACCCATCCCTCAGTGAGACAAATCCCATGATCCTTGCTCAGTTTTCATTAGATGGGAAATTGTGCCTTAAAAACCTCAGGGTTTGGCCATATGATCTCTTCTGCTTGAGATGCTGTTGACACTTCATACGTGCCTGAGACTTGCATGCTTTACCCAACTCAGCCATCCATGGCATTAACCTTGTGCCCATGCCGGCAAAACTGAGGCAAGAGGCAATTCCAGGAGAGACGTGCCCAGTGCTGTGTATTTCACATATGAAGGTCAGAGGGCCTAGCCTGGTGTAACAGCAGGTAGTCAGGGAGAGGAGAACATCTGCCTATTCCCTCCTGCCCCAGCATTTATGACCACCACGAAGTTCCTAACTGAAAGGACTTCAATGTTTCTTAGACAGCTGGCATAAAATTCAACCCTACACCAAAGGACAGGAAACTGCATCACTTCGGCCCTCAAAATAGGATTAATAAGGGGTATGTGTGATGAACAGGCCTTTTGCTGCTCTCTGCTCTGGGATGAAATTCACCATCCATCACTCCTATACTCCCTCCTGTTCCTTTTTGGTGCTTCTGAAGGATCAGCCCTATGAACTGTAACCAAACACCATAGCTGAAACACTGTCCAGAGTCAAGTGAATTCTAATGGTGCTTTTGGGAGTGATGGTGTATGTGTGCATGTTTTAAAATGCCTGTTCTTTTATGGCCTTAATTTGCAGTATAAACATTAGGATTTCTCTCCCCCTGCCCCTCACTTCTAATAAGTAATTAAATATCCTCAGGGGACTTTGTTTCCCTTAGCTTTTGCTGGGGGAATGTATAGCTGCCCTTGGGAGTCAGTGCACTTATTTATTGTTTTTCTGTTTCAAATCATTATTTAATCAAAACAAAAGGGAGGGGGAATAAAGAGGCCCTCGCTTACACTTCAGCATTTAATTTCTACTGAATTCCTACCTCAGGAGACCACACAGTCTAATACATTACAAAAAATACAATCACTAGCAGTATACCAATTAAAGTGAACAAGTTCATTGACTGTGCTTCAAATGGCCCCGTGGAGAGTGAAGGCTATTAGGGATGTGAAGGACTAGCTGACTAGTTGACTATCTGATAAGCAAATCCTTACCAGATAGTCGATGGGCTAGTCGACTAGTTGCTTCCTCCCCCCCCCCACTGCCTTTATCAGAAAGAGGCAGCCAGTGTGTGTATGTGTGTGTGTGTGTGTGTGTGTGTCTGAACAGGAGGGGGTACTTCAAAGCGGCAGCACCACTTGGAGCCTGGGACCAGAACCTAGGCTCCACATGGTGCTGCCACTTTGAAATGCTGTGTGCAGCCAGGAGTCAGCTAGGATGTCCCCAGGCTGCAGTGGGACATCCCCGCTGGCCCTGGTTTGCATGCAGTGTTTCAAAGTGGCAGCCCCATGTGGAACCCAGGATCGGCTGGGGACTCCCTTGCCGACCCCGAGCTCCATGTGGCACTGCTGCTTTGAAATGCCGTGGAGAGCCCAGCATTGGACAGAGGAGTCCCCAGCTGATCCCAGGCTCCATGCGGCGCTTTTGCCTTTGAAGTGCAGCAACAGCGCTGTGGTTGTTGCTACACTTCAAAGGCAGAGGTACCCTATCGGCTAATCAAATAGTCAATGCAAAATGCATCGACTATTCGATTAATCAGTTAGTCAATGTTTAATATCCCTATTGGCTATACATTTTCTCAGCTATATGAGGAATGAGGTTTTGCCGTGAGGTGCTCTGCGAGACTCGGCTTATAGCAAGAGGATTTCTTTCCCGGGTCTATGTCTTTTGTAAAACTGATTTCAAATAAGCATTTGTTTCTTTTTTAGGAAGTGCCTAATCGTCGTCTTCTTTTGTTTGGCACACTAATAATGAAAGGAATGAAGAATGTGTGTCAACAGCCCCATTGAGCTGTGTTAGTCATTAGAGCAGCAGGTTGTATGGTAAGCACCAATGTGGATGAACTTCTAGAATTGGAAGGGCTGCCTGCTGATAGGGATCACTTGGGAAAGCTCAGCAAGCTTTCAGGGGTACACTCTATTACTAATTTCTGGGCCAGACTCTTAGCTGGGGTAAATTGTCCATTACCTTGAATGGAGTGCTGCTGCTTTACCCCAGCTGCGAATTTGGCCCTCTGAGTGTAAGTCCCATTAAAGCGAATGGCCAAAATTCATTGGTGCTTGGAAATTAGATACAACTCTAAGGGGCCCACCTGGCTACTCCAGACTCAAGCAGAACTCAGGGAAAGTTTCCATCATGATTTTGATGAGATTTCTGCCTGCACAGAGAGCACAGGATTGGGCCTATGGTACAAGAAAGACGAGGTTGAGTCTGTTGAAATGATGCCAGACATCTGGCATATGCAAGCAGAGAGGGATATTACAATGAGGCCAGTTTATCGCTGCACTTTCAATTTGTGGCTGGATGTCTACACTCCCTCCTGGACTATATCGGACATCTACTGGCGTGGGAGTTTTCAGCCTGGTGCAATGTGAAGGCTTTGGTGGCCTTGCAAAAGTCTACGAGGTTGGTAGCAAATGCTCTGCGGAGGCTCAGAGAGGACACAGCTGGGGTGATCCAGACTGGGTTGGTGGTGCACTGACAAAGCTGGGGAGAGGGAGGGTGCCCATTACTGGACTCCAGCTAATGGCCGTACTCCTCCCCCCAAGGTGAGTCAGACTGTTCTATCCTGATATTAAACCCCAACAATGCCAGGATTGTGGCACCATCCAGGTTACAGGCTGGGATTAAAAAACAGAAATGAGTAAAGGTCTAGAGAACATGAGCTATGAAGTAAGGCTGAAGGAACTGGGCTTGTTTAGTTTGAAAAGAGCAGACTGAGAAGGGACATGAGAGCAGTTTTCAGGCATCAAAAAGGGTGTCACTTAGAAGGGGTGTGTCTGTGGAAATTGTTCTCCTTGGCCTCTAAGGATAGGACAAGAAGTAATGGGTTTAAAACTGCAGCAAAGGAGGTTTTGGTGGGACATTAGGAAAAAGTTCCTAACTGTCAGGGTGATGAAACGCCGGAATAAATTGCCTAGGGAGGTTGTGGAATCCCCATCACTGGAGATATTTAAGAGCAGGTTAGACAGACATCTATCAGGGATGATCTAGATGGTACTGGGTCCTGCTGTGAGGGCAGGGGACTGGACTTGATGACCTCTCAAGGTCCCTTCAAGTTCTAGTGTTCTATGAGTCTATGAAATTGGAATTTGCATATTTAAGTATGTAAATGACCTAATATTCTTTTTAACTTCTTTTACCCTTGAATCTGAAGGAGGGTGCAGCTGGGTGTTAAAAGAAGCCCCACTCATATTCAAATCCAAAACAAGAGCTGGAATGACATATGGTCAAACCCAGCCTCTTCTGCAAAGCTTCTGAAACTTCCCAGCATGTACATGCCATTTCCCCTCCTCCGTCTTTTTTCAGGCATGTTAGCACAGAAATAATTAGCGTCACTTGGAAACCTCTTGGTGGGTTTGTGAAAACTTTGACTCAAGACTAGATCTGTTCTAGCTGCTGATAAAAGGAATGTCTGCAGAAGTTAGGGTGCTGGAGAGCAGTATCTGTATATAGTCTGCAGTCATCTTCATCAGAGACAACAAAAGCAATTAGATTCATACCCTACAGGTATTTATATTGTTCAGTTCTGCTAAGACTTCCAAAAAGCACAGCAGCATGGAATGTATCTATATCAGTGTGGAGTAAAGCAACTCCAGCAGGTTAGGGGGTTGTTATTCATATGTTTAAAAATAGATACAGCATATTACCCTCAGTTTCTCAGTGCACTGAGGGATAGCTGTGTAATCCTGTTCTGAGCAGGGTTCCATTGTGGCTGCTTGTTATTAATTGCTCAGCAGAGAGAAAACAGAGGAAGTGGCTAGAAAATGTATTACAGAAAAGCGAAGAAGCATGAAATTATTGGTTGTCTTACTCTGCCGTGTGTGTGCATTCCCATGTATATAAGTAAAAAAGAAAGAGAGAGAAGCACAATATGTTTTTTCTCGTGATTTACAGATGTAGCTGGTAAGTAAATTCTTTGTGGAAAATATCAGTGAAAATGAAAAACATTTTTTTCCTCCTCACAAAAATAGTTAGCTTTTTTTTTATTAATTTTGTGAAGGGTGGGGGAGAAAGAGGGAAAGATGAGGGCAGGAGAGAGAGGGAGAAACCTCAGAAAAAAATTGGCCAAAACCAGAATACTTAGATTCAAGAATGCTCCTGCAGTGAACTGAACTCATGCTTGCATTCTCAACTAAAGACCCAGTTTCCTGTTCTGATTACAGCTCCTATGATGCACCACAATCTCTCCTCTTGCTGAGCTGCCATGGTGTATCCTGGGAGATATAGTCTAGCTAAGGAATCCAGCCCGCAGAGTACAATGGAACTACAACTCCCATGAGGCATCCTGGTAGCATTCCTGTATCAACATTTCTCAGTTTTCAGCTTAGGTTTTCAAATGTCCAGTTTTTCAACAAACAGTCCACATTTTCTGCAGAAATCAGGTATATTTTTATGCAAAATTTAATTTGATGGAAGAAAATATTCCACCACCCCTTGCTATAGACTTGACTGCTTGCTCCACATCTGAGTGAAACCATAAATTAGATGTGTCCAGTCATTCCTAGTGCATGGAGTTAATATTTTTTATTTTTCCATTGTCAGTTATTCTTTACATGGTATTTCAGGTCCTTATTCATGTTCAGGACAGTACTTAAGCAGGTGCTTACGTGCTTTCCTAAATAATGGCCCACGATTGTGCATTTTTCTTTGGGACAAATGAGAACATTGACAAATTGTATATTAAATATACGGATACATTTTTGTTATAAGAATATTTGCTCATGTTAGTAGGCTAAAGTATAAAGACTATAAAGAGTAAGTCCCTATGACTTATATTTCTTACCCATAGCCTGCAGCTATCTCTATAAACACTGCTTTTTATCTGGCTTGTGTGGTCATTGATGCCTATGCAAATAGAGGGCAGAATGCCTGAACTATGCTCAATATTAGATTGTCTTTAGAGGTTTCTAAAATGTTTTAGTTATTATCTTTATTGGCAGTTGGTCTCATGAGAGAGCTTGGCGTTTTTAAATTCTAAATGATTTTTTAAAGAATTTGTCTGTAAAGTAAGTGGTTTATATAGAAAACAGGATCCTTTGATGCAATGTAACTATTTGACCAGTCATCTTTTGATATGAGTTATTAACTTATTCATGGTTTCACCACTCTCCAGTAATGCAGCCATCTCAAATTTCATGCCTATAAAAGCTTCATAGCTAATCATTCCATGGCATCAAGTATCAGAGGGGTAGCCGTGTTAGTCTGGATCTGCAAAAGCGACAAGGAGTCCTGTGGCACCTTATAGACTAACAGATGTATTGAAAGCATAAGCTTCCATGGGCAAAGACCCATTTCATCAGATGAATGACACCATGCAAGGCACTGCATTTAGCCATATGGAGTAGAAATCCATTCCATGGCGTATTTCTCTCTCCGTGGGAGTATGTGTCTATTGAGTCCAGTCATGTTATTCCAATTGTTGTAGTAGTGAGAGACTCAGGCCTACAACCTTTACATCTGTTTTGCACAATGTGGACTGCTGCACGGTGCAAAATCAGATCCTCATATATTCCCTCCTGCCCCACCATGAAGACATGTTCTAGGATGCAGATTATATTATTCCACTCTATGGATATGAAAAGATACCCTAAGTATGAAAAGATACTCCAAGACATCTGGCCTGATTCTACCTTTTGTTGCCCTCCCCGCACCCCAATGCCTCTCAAGAGGAGCTACCTACGAGCTCAGAATTTGGCCCTTTGGTTGGTCAGCAAATAAGAGTGATGCTCTTACAAGACACTGAGAGTCAACAAACATCCCCTGCCAAAAATCCCCAACTCATTAAAGGTAAACGTTTCTTTCATATACGTTTGATTCTCTTGCTGCCCCAAAGGACTAGAAACACATTGGATACAATGACCAGCAAATACAAGTTCACATCCAGCTGAACATGCCTGCATAACAAACACTTTCTTGTAAAATACCGTTGCTGAAGGCTGCGTTTTTGTTAAATGTCCCCTATTCATTATTCATAGGCTAAAGGCATAGGAAATGTCCTCCCATCCTACCCCACCCCCTCCCCATGTGTAAGCACTGAGGGAAAGGAATGACTTTTAATACATTGGAGAACAGCATCATCAATAAATAATATAGGTTTAAACCAACTTTGTCTAACGTAACTGTAATTGAGTTATAAAAATTTCATACTGGATTTTTCCCCCCCGAGTTTCTCTGGCTAGTCTGTGCAAGGAAGCAGAATACTTACAACTTCCTTAGCCGAGAGAAAGCTGTAGATTGGAAGGGTTTGGCTTGGAGCATGGCTGGCCTGGCCCCCCGCAGAAATGTTTCTCTTTTCTATGCTCTTTGAACCATGCTGGGAGCGTTTACGTCTTGCTTTATGGCCTTCCTCCCGAGACCTGGCTCTACGCCTAAAGAAAGAGAAACATAAAATCAAACCATGATGAATGAGTAATATTATTGATTTGTCCCCAATGTCCCGTCTTCTGCCTAAGGAAGGCTTTCACCTGGCTATAAACTGGACAGTCTTCTTTCTATGTTCTCTGCCCTTGCCCGGGTCTGGGACAAAACTGGATATGGATTTGTCCGGTATTGGTCAAGAGACATCTTTTAAAGAGTGCGCCACTCTGCACCTGCCGATGTGACCTTAAGCACATGGTGCATGCAAAGTCCTAGCAGGAGGGAAGAGGGATGTGCGCACTATGTGCTCCCTGGGTTGTGCATAGGTCTTGGATATGTGCCAACAGGACATTGCCACCTTGGGAAATGAGGAAGATGTTAAGATGATTCCATAGGAGGGGGCCACCAGCAGCAGGAATTAAATCCGGCACCCTAGATTTAAAAGCATGAGCCTCAACGGCTTGAGACCTCCACTACAATCCAAGCTGGTAACAGGCTCATCCACTCTCTGTGGGTATGTCTACACTTGCAGCCTATTTTGGAATAGGGCTGCAAATATAGGCATTCGGAATTGCAAATCAAGCCTGGGATTTAAATATCCCGTGCTTGATGTGCATCTTCCCGTCCGGGTGCCATTATTTGAAATTTACAAGCCCGGAATAACTGCCCGCGTCTACATGCGTTAGTAAAACGGGCGTTCAAAATAAATCCCTATTTCAAACTACCTATTATTCCTCCTGCAATGAGGTTTAACAGGTAGTTCGAAATAGGGCTTTATTTCGAATGCCCGTTTCACTGCTGCATGTAGACGCGGGCAGTTATTCCAGACTTGTAAATTAAAAAAAAAAAAAAAAAAGGCGCCCGGCCTGGAAGATGCAAATCAAGCACGGGATATTTAAATCCCGGGCTTGATTTGCAATTCTGAATGCCTACATTTGCAGCCCTATTCCGAAATAGTCTGCGAGTGTAGATATACCCTATGTCAGAGGTTTTCAAACTCCGGGTCACAGCTTGTTAAGGGCAAGCTGATAAATAGCCACGACATGCGTTGTTTAATGACGCCTCTGCCAGTCTGGGTGCTCACAGCTCCCATTGGCCACAGATCGGCGTTACTGGCCAATGGGAGCTGCAGGAAGTAGTATGGACCAGGACACTGCTTCCTGCAGCTCCCATTGGCTGGGATCACTGATCTGCAGCCAATGGGAGCTGTGAACAGCCGTGCCTTTGGAGGTGCAGGGAAACAAAGTATCTCATGGCCAGCTAACAGCTTGCCTTTACAAGCCATGCCCTAGAGTTGGAAAATCCCTGCTCTGTGTGACCCAGCTACCACTAGAGGGAAAAGGAGCATCTTGGTGTGTAATGGTGGTTTACACTGAGCCCGCTAAGCTCATTTCAACTGTGTCTCTGACAGAGCTCTGAAGCGAGGCAAAAGGAAGACCAGCTCAGCAAACGGCAACATTACCTGCTTTGGCAGCTAGAGGAGAGGGAATCGGAGCTCTCCGAGCGGGAATGGTGGTGGCGGTGGCGATGGCGGTGGGATTTTCGCGGCCGGCTACGAGAGCTTTTGAGAGTGGAAAGAAAACTGTTCATTAATCTAGTAGACAAAGGCGTCCCAAGATCCAGTGGATGGAAGCTGAAGTCGGCAAGAGACAAAATGGAAATAAGGTGTAAATATTTCTAAGAAGTGAGGGCAATCGTCCATAGTGTGGAATGTACAGACCGATGTCTTTCCATCAGCTAGGCTGTAGCTTAGCGCCAGCGCTGGGTGCAGGAATCACTGGGTGAAGTTCTACAGCTTGGGCCATGCAGGTTGGACAAGAACGAGGTCACGGTCCCTTCTTGCCTTAAGGTCTATGATTTCATGCATCTGTCAGACTGGATGAGCACATCTGACCCGCCAACATCCTTCAGGCAACTGTAACAAACCATTCTGGAATCATCTTATTTTGGGGCCTCTTGGGGTGTGTCTACACAGCAGCGTTATTTCAGAATGACAGCCATTATTCCGAAATAACAATGCGAGTGTCTACACAGCAATTCTGTTATTTTGAAATAAATTTGAAATAAAGGACGGCTTATTCCGACTTCTGTAAACCTCATTCCACAAGGAATAACGCCTCGTCCGAAATAGCTATTTTGAAATAGCTGTAGTGTGGACACTCCACTGCTGCTATTTTGAAATAGCTCCTCCCACAGGGCACTCCCCAGTGCCTCCTGGGACTCTAAATCAAAGTAATGCATCAACATTAGGGAAGCCTGCCTTGGACTAATGTTGAGGCTTCCCTGTAGTGTAGACATGCTATTTTGAAATAAGCTATTTCAGCGTATTTCTCTTAGAATAGCTTATTTTGAAATAAGCGTGCAGTGTAGATGTACCCTTGGTCCGCTCGTAGGAAGTCCTCTCAGCCAGGTCTCTCTAAATGAAACTCTCAAGGTTAGTCCCACAGTCCTTTCAATGCGGGGGGAGGGTTATTAATAAACAGAAGATGGAAGAGAGGCTCAAAATAACACAAAATACAGGGTAACAGACACCTTCCCTACTTCCTCCAGCTGGAAAGAGAAGGCTCATCTTTGCCCTTTCTTGGCTACTACAAAGACTCCTCACAGTGGATTTTCCCTGAGTGTAGGTGACAGGCAGGAAGCCTTAGCTCATATACTAGCTCCTACTCATGTGCCTGGTGACCCCGCAGTTTTAAAGGGACAGGTGCACAGGGATGCATGATTCCCTAGCATCCAGAGACCTGTTCCACTCCCCATTCACTCCATTATAGCAGGTACAATTGATTGTAAGACTCTTGTTGTCGGTCTAACACTGCACTCTGATGCAAGCATTGCTGGGGACTTTTGGTGGCTAGCTATCAGCATCAGCACTTGCTGCTTTCAGTGGCTGGTCAGTGGTGACATTTTAGCTCCCTGTACTGTCTGGATTCTTAGCCAGGAAGGGGCAGGTGCCAGATAATGGAAGAGTCATTTGTTGGAGGGGATTGTTGGTAAGAGGGTTGTGCCTTTGTTACTGGGTCACAGGCTTTGCTTTATTTAGAAGTTCTGGATTGCTGCCACATGTCACACGATTACGGTGAAATAAATCAACATAGAATAAAATCAACAGGCCATGTTGCTTCAGATCTGCATCTTCACTGATACAAAAGAATATTCCGCCCAGAGCAGATTAAACATTTTAAAAACTGGTTCATTTACTTGAAATTCCCATTCGCTGCTTAGGTCAGCCGTTTTTATAGCTTCTTATTTGCTCTGTGCTGGTCGTGGCCAATGAGACAGCATTGGTTTTTTGCTCACAGGAATGTTTGGAGAGTGTTGCCAATTCATGTGATTTTATCACAACTCTCACAAAATTTGGTGTTTTTCTTAGCGCTTCAGCTCCTGGAAGCATGAAATTTGGTGAGAAACTGTCCTTTAGAAATCTTTCTAGCCTCCATAATGGCAGAGCAAAGCTTTGAAATGTAGACCCATTGCAACCTAAAAAACATCAAAAGGCAAATAGGAAGAACCCCACATTTATTATTATCTTTAAAACAAATTTTCACCATTTTAACCCTCTCATGATTTGGGAGGTCTTGGTTCTTGACTTTTGAATACTTAGAGTTGGCAGTAGGGAATATCTACCCCTTGTACAAAGATCTGTGTTGAAGGCTTCATATGAAAACAAAAATACTAGTTCTTTACTATTTACTATTAGAGATGTTACATTTAGATTAATCGGCTAATCGAATAGTTGATGCAATTTGCATCGACTATTTGATTAGTCAATAAGGGCACCTCTGCCTTTGAAGTGTAGCAACAGCCCCAGGGCTGTTGCTACACTTCAAAAGTGAAAGTGCTGAGGGGAGCACGAGGCCAGCGGGGGACTCAAGCTGTCCCCCACTGGCACCGTGTTCCGTGTGGCATTTCAAAGTGACAGCACCACATGGAGCCCGGTGTCAGCGGAGGAGTCCACAGCTCACTCTGGGCTCCATGTGGTGCTGCTGCTTTGAAGTACCCCTTTCTCTCTCACCCATCCCCCCGCTTGCTGCCTCTTCCTGATAGAGGCAGCAAGGGGGGAGAAGCGACTAGTTGACTAGTGTGTCGACTCTCTGATAAGCTTTTGTTTATTAGATAGCTGACCAGTTGTTCACATTCCTAATTACTATCCTCATTAATCTTGCATTTAAAACTTTTGACATCCCATCATGGTGCAGAAATGGTACCATTTACTGTAGGTGACCAGTCACACACCACAAATAATGAAGCTCTGAAGTGTCCCAAAGAGAGAACAACCAACTGTGCTCTTGCAAGACTCTAAACGTCTAGTTCAAAACCTAGTACAAGAGATCAGCATCTGCCATGGGGACTGCTGCTGTCTTGAAACCACACAGAGAGAGAAAGAAAAGGGGACCAGCATCCTGACTGCGACCCAGATTAAATATCATGGATCATTCTCCTCACCCTCAGCGATCCTAATATGTCTCAAGGTCAGGGGTCATTTTTGGTCTGTGTTCTGCAGTGCTGGTCACATTTCATTTCAGCCTCCCTTCCTGACTCTGTCCCTTATTGCAAGACTACACAAAACCCTTATCAGGAGTTACGATGTCCTTATAGATCCAGGCAGTATTCCAGGTGCATTAACAAATTGTCTCTTTGCTCCCTTGCTTTTCACCACATCTGGGGCCACAGGTTCAATGAAGGGTCCCAAGCTGGGGGTGCATATTGTACAAGTACATTTTACACAGGAAACTGTGCCTGCTGAATGTGGATACTCTGTGTACAAATGGACACTTGTTCGCCCATGCCACCCTTTACATGTGGTCCTTGTGTCCATAATTACCCCACAAACATGTGAATGCATATATTTTGCCAGGGCTGGACTCAGAGCACCCTGCTCCAGCATGGAGCAGATTTGGTCATTGGGCTTTCCATGTGCCAAGTCTCTTGGCACTAGTGGCCATCTCTCAGAGATGCTGTATCTTCCATTTTCCATGAGCACCTAGCAAGACCGAATATGCACTATGTATAATGATTCTGGGCTGCATTAACAGGAGTGTTGTGAGCAAGACGCAAGAAGTCATTCTTCCGCTCTACCCTGCGCTGATTAGGCCTCAGTTGGAGTATTGTGTCCAGTTCTGAGCACCACATTTCAAGAAAGATGTGGAGAAATTGGAGAAGGTCCAGAGAAGAGCAACACAAATGATGAAAGGTCTAGAGAACATGAGCTGTGAGGGAAGGTTGAAAGAATTGAGCTTGTTTAGTTTAGAAAAGAGAAGACTGAGAGGGGACACGATAGCAGTTTTCAGGTATCTCTTTTTCTCCCCAATACTTCAAGTTTTTTTAGTTTCAAAATTTGGAATGTCCAAATTTGGAAAGCACTAACCAGCTCAAATCAAATCCTGTGGGGGCAGGATAAAAGTATCCCTTGTTTTAGCTGAAAAATAAGCGTGTCATTTTAAAATGTAACAGGAGGATTTGAGTGGTGAATAGCCCTTGGCTGCTAATTCCATACAATGCCAAAGAAAAGTGTTCTAGTACCAAAACCTTCCTCACATTGTGACTCTTAAAGGGACAGTTCAGCAAAGACAGTTCATTACATCTCTACTTACTGTTTTTTGTGTTTTCTTTCTTCCTTTCTTTTACTTTTTGGGCTTGAGGAACTAAATAAGAAATAGCTAATTAATTGGAAGATTTCAGTTCTAATCAGCCAAAGCAATCAAACTAAATCTGTTAATCTCTAAGGTGCCACAGGATTCCTTGTTGTAGATACAGGCTAACACAGCTGCTTTTCTGAGACATTTTAACAGGACACAGAATCTCAGAAATCACCAGAATGCTTTGTTTACCCCTGACACAAATGGACACAACTCCATTCCCATCAATGATCTTGGGCTTACTTATCGCACTAGAGTGATCTGCACCATTGTATTTCAGGGAAAACACATATTGTATTATGAACTCCAAACAAAGGGATCGGCCATCCTACCAGCCTTATAAGGGGCCAGAAATATATATTTAATATACATGTACAGGGAATGGCAAAGTTACACCAGTGTAAATCTGACATAAAGCAGTGGAGACTCAGGTACATGGAGCCAAACGCTTCAATGAGGAAGAGCACAATAAGCTTCCTGCACAAGCTATCCAGAAGATGGGTTCTGGTGACAGTCTAGATTTGCTAGTACATTACTCCAGAAGAGAAATGCAGTGTCAGAATTCAGGTCAAGCCACTATAGATCTGCCTCTAGAACAGGAGTGGGCAATAATTTTTGATGGGGGGGACACTCCAAGATTTTGGAAAGTGGCCGAGGGCCGCACTCTTCCATGGAGGATTTGCAGGGTCTGGGATGGAGGTTGGGTGCAGAAGGGAACTCAGGGTAAGGGATTGGGCTGCAGGAGGTAGTGTGGGGTTTGGGTGAAGGAGACAGTTGTAACCTCCGGCACTGGACTGGTTGCATGGGTTTGGAATGTGACCTAGGACAGGAAAGGGTTGTGAGCTACGGTACAGGGGCTGGGGATGTGACCTAGGGCAAGGGATTGGGGTGCAGGGGTTTGGGATGTGACCTAGGGCAAGGGACTGGGGTGCAGGGGTTTGGGATGTGTCCTAGGGCAAGGGACTGGGGTGCAGGGGTTTGGGATGTGACCTAGGGCAAGGGACTGGGGTGCAGGGGTTTGGGATGTGACCTAGGGCAGGAGACTGGGGTGCAGGGGTTTGGGTTGTGACCTAGGGCAAAGGACTGGGGTGCAGGGGTTTGGGATGTGATCTGGGGCAAGAAGGGGTTGTGATGTAGGGCTGGGGATTGGAGTAGAGAAGGGGGTGCAAAGGTTTGGGTTCATACCTGGGGCAGAAGGGGGTTGGGACCTGGGGCAGGGGATTGGGGTGCAGATTCTGGGGGAGGATATGGGTGGAGGAGGGGGAAGAGGGCTGGGGTTATGTGTAGTAAGGGGGCAGGAGGGGGGGCAGAGGGTTGGGAGGAAGGGGGGGCTGGGGTGCCAGAGGCAGAGTCTGGCCAGGAGACTCACCTGGGTGACTCCCAGACAACTCCCAGCATGTTTCTGGGGCAGCCTCCCTGCCTGCACTACCTCTGCCCAGGCTGCAGGGGGTAGGTGCACGTGTGAATAACTACAAGCCTGAAGAGAAGAGGGGAGTGGTGCTTTGTATGTTGCCTGTAATTCCAACAGGCAGCTCCCATTGGCCAGAAACTGGCCAATGGGATTGTTCAGGAGTGGGGATAGCTCAAGAAGCCTCCCCTCCCCTCCGCAGGCTCACATTTGTGCACGAGAAATGGCCCAGCAGCTGCTTTTCTCAGGGGCATGCGGATGGGGTGAGGCAAGCAGGGAACCTGCCTGGGGCTCCCCGCTGTGTCTGTGGGCCAGATCCAGGGGCTTGGCAAGCCGGATGCAGCCCACAGGCCATATTTTGCCCAGCCTTGCTCTAGAAAGAGGCTTCAAACTTTCCTGAGCTCAGCTTTCTGAAGCTGCACCTCTCCCCAAACTCTCCCCAATTACACACACACACACACGCACACACACACCTTTCCCCAAACTCTCCCCAATTACACACACACACACACACACGCACACACACACACACACCTCTCCCCAACCTCTCCCCAATTACACACACACACACACACACACACCCCTCCCCAACCTCTCCCCAATTACACACACACACACACACACACACCCCTCCCCAACCTCTCCCCAATTACACACACACATACACACACACCCACAGAGCTGTCTTGGGAACACGTTTTTCATTAAAAGCCATATTCCATATTCTGGAACCTTTAATTACAGCCAGGATCAAACCCCAGCAGAGTAGGAAACTGACCTCGGATCCTAGTTTGCTCATTTGTCCGTTGAGCTGCTAAGTCTGGATGGAGTTCCCATTCAGCCTTTAAGCTCATTGAGCAATTCGGAGTAAGAACTTTAAACCAGCAGCAAAAGTAGGAGGAAGGGTGACTTCCGCTCACTGACACTGGACCTCCACAGCTAACAAGGTTGCAAATGATGTCTGGTTTTGACAGTGCTGCAGTCCCCAAGCGGCAAATTAAAACCCAAGAGCTAGAGGAATGCCTCAAAGCCAGGATTCATAAAGGGAAAGCTGTCAGGCCCTTTGCTGTAATGGCACAGCATGACACCACTGCAGAATATCTTCCCAATGCCCTTGCGCACAGGAAGACAAAAATAACTCAGTGAATGTGTGACTCCTGTACTGGTCCCTCTCAGTCCAAGTACTTGTCCTTTAAATGTTCACCTCTCCAAATAGGGATTAACCTAGATGTAAATGTGCACTCCAGGGCCTGGCTTTAGTGCTTGTATATGCCATTAGAAGCTTCATCAGGGCAGAATTCCTCTGTGTGTAGAGGGACCAACATGAAACCCAAGCACCACTTGAGTCACGCAACACATAGGGTACATCTAGACTACACCTCTCTGTCAACAGAGAGATATAGATTAGGCACATTGAAATTGCTAATGAAGCGGGGATTTAAATACCCCATGCTTCATTAGCATAAACATGGCCGCCGCTTTTTTTTTAAATGGAGCATTTTCGGAAAAAAACTCCTCGGAAGTCTAGACGCAAATCTTTAGAAAAATAAACCCTTTTTCAAAAGATCCTGTTCGAAAAAGGGTTTATTTTTCAAAAGATCCACGTCTAGACTGCCGTTTCTTTTTCGAAAAAGCTCCGTTTTGAAAAAAAGCAGTGGCCATGTTTATGCTAATAAAGTGCGGGATATTTAAATCCCTGCTTTATTAGCAAATTTGATATGCCTTATGTACATCTCTCTGTCGACAGAGAGGTGTAGTCTAGACGTATCCTACATGTTGCTTGACTTGAGTGGTGCTTGTGTTTCATGTTGGTTGAAGTAGTCTAGACACAGCCATATTGTTGCATTCCATTCCAGTGGGAGAGACTGAGACAGCCCAATGTAGTGTTCACTTCAGATGCTCTGGGAATGGAGAGGGGAGCCTAGGGCATTTAATGAGCTCTGCTGGGTGAAACATATACCTTCCTGCACCAGGGCTACCAAATCTGCACTTCCCTAGAGTCTGGTGGTGTTTCCCCATCATCCCATGCAGGCAGCAGTAACCCATGTTGCTGAGGTTGGTGGCAAAGTTTTCAGAGCCCTTACCTGTGTCTTCTCTTCTTTGAAGATAACCTGCAAGAAGCAAAGAGGTAAATTGAATCTATATGTCATGGTGGAATCAATGCACACTGCTGCATTTGTTCAGGGACAGACACATCTCAGACTTGCTCCCTCACTGAAACAGGAGAAGGGTGTCAAAATGGCTAAGAGAAAAATCCACCCAGCAAGGACCTTCCAGTAGACCTCCACTGCCATTCAGCCACTTCTTGGTATGTCTACGTCACGAGCTGGTGGAGACACACTTGCACTAGCTCTGACTGACCAACTAGCTGTGGAGACAGGAGTGGTGGGAGGAGATAGCTGCTGTCCTGTGTACCGATCTGAGATGCCAGCCATATATTCCAGCAGCTAGTCCCTCCTACTGCTCATGCTGCTGCAGCTATCTTCTACACACTATTCTCCATATGCTAGTGTGGCTCTATCTCCCCAGGCTTCAAATCATACTCGATAGGCCAGCCTTCCCAAGACAATTTAGCCCACCAGGAACAGAGCAGAGCTCTTGGCCATGCCAGTAAGTGTTGCAGCAGGCACTGTAAACCACATTTTTGGGGGGTCTAAGGGATCTTGCGCAAAATGGGTTCTTCCACCCCAACAAATGGCCCCATCTACACAGGTCTTTTTATTGCAAAAACCTCTTCTGCAAAAAGGATCGGAAGAGACTATGCAAATGAGAGCACAAGATTTGCAAATGAGCGCTAGATTTGCATTTCTTCTTCCAAAAAATTGCTGCAGTGTAGACGTTGCCTTATAAGTGCTTTGAAAATCTGGCCCCCATTTGTGGGGTGCTCAACACGTGACAATCTGACCCTGTGTGCGAGAGCACCATTTGGCCTGGGCCTCAAGCTCAAAGGGGAGGGCCTCAAAGTTAGACACTAATTGTTGGAATTTGATAACGTGCTGAAGTAGGCAAAGAACTATCACCATTCAACTATGGGACATGTGGATGGGCTCGCCATGCTTAATAACACTGCATGAAAGCTAGGTTTTCCTGAATAATTTGTGCATTTGCACAGAAAAAAATCTAGAAAACCATTTGTTAAATAAAAAATATTCAAATTATGTCTCACTCTTCTTTTTTTGGTGCCTTATTTTGTTTTCATGCATTGTCATTTTATTATTAATTATTATTATTATAGCAAGGAGCTTCAAAAGCTGGAAATGGCCAAAGGCATCTTTGAACCTCTGAAAAGGCCTGTAACACTGTGCTAAGTGGGTGCTAAAACCTGCTCTTCTGAACTGGGGATGGATTGCCCTCACTCTGCACAGGCGTACATGGCTACACCAGGTGCACAGCAGCAGAGAATCAAATGGGCCCATCATTGCAGAAGCTGGGTACAATCTAGGGAGGAATATGACTTGCCCCTTTGGAGTGAAGTGTGTTAGATTTTTCCCTCTTTGCTACATTCTGCCTCACTCTCTCTTTGAGTTTCAGGCTATGTTTTCACCTTTCCTTTGCACCTTTTGTAAGACTGTCCTGGCTTGTTGGTTCAATAAATTATAAATACATGAACTTTCTGAGGAAGATGGCACCCGTTGTTCTAAGCAAATATTGATTTAATGCTTGGAAGAAGAAACTGGAATGTTTGATATTTAAAATTTTAATCATGTTCTTTACATTGGAGAGGGTCTTGATCCAGGGGGGCTGGAACAATTTATACAGTGGAGGTGCTGACAGCCATTGTACCAAGCTGTACACTCTGTCTATGACGGAAACCGCTACAAGCCCAGGGGTGCCTGGCACCCCTAGTTCCAGCACCTATGGCCCAAGCCTGCACATCTGGAGGTGGGTCCAGCCCTGAGCAGGCCTCCAGTTTGGAAGGCATTCAGACCTGGGGGGAACCTTCTGCTGTTGGCCTGTTGGAGAGAGATGTGTAAGCGGGGAAGTTCAGATCCAGATGTGCACCTGAGATGTTTGAAATGTTCTGGCTGAGTGAGGGAGAGTGGAGTTTGGCATATGGGATTTCTGTGTGAATCTGCGACTGGTTCTTTTGAGGTTCATTGAGCTAGTAATAAAGCAGGATGGACAAGGGGTGACAGACACGGCTAGTGTCACAGAGGAACCTCAATGGTTTAGGCTCAGAAGGATCCCTATTAACCCTGCCTATGAATTTGGTCCTACCTTTCCATGCTATTTCTAGAGTCCTCGCCCCCAGGACATCAGAACATTGCTCATGAGCATTTGCACCTGCTTGTGTTGTATGGGGTGACATTTGGGCATTTCAGTGGTCTGGCTTTGGGAACCTACAAGGGAAGTCAGTACCTTGGGCCAAGGTACACTACATGAGCAGTCAGGCCAAGAGACCCTATGCAAGTGGGTAAGGCCGAGGGACTGTTGGTGAGTGAGTTGGGGGATCCTATACAAGTGGATCAGGGGACGGACCGTTTGCGAGCAGGTTGGGCCAAGAGACCCTGCATGAGTGCGTTGGGCCGAGGGACCCTACATGAGCAATCAGGCTGAGGGACCGTCTGCAAGCAATTGGGCTGAGAAACCATTTGTGAGTGGGTTGGTCCAAGAGACTCTGTGCGAGCAAGTCAGGCCGAGGGACCCTACGTGAACAGTCGGGCCGAGGGACCCTACATGAACCCTACATGAACAGTCGAGCCTAAGGACCCTACGTGAACAGTCGGGCCGAGGGACCCTACGTGACCAGTCGGGCCGAGGGACCCTACGTGACCAGTCGGGCCGAGGGACCCTACGTGAACAGTAGGCCGAGGGACCCTACATGAACAGTCGGGCCGAGGGACCCTACATGAACAGTCAGGCCGAGGGACCCTACGTGAACAGTCGGGCCGAGGGACCCTACGTGAACAGTAGGCCGAGGGACCCTACATGAACAGTCGGACCGAGGGACCCTACGTGAACAGTAGGCCGAGGGACCCTACATGAACAGTCGGGCCGAGGGACCCTACATGAACAGTCAGGCCGAGGGACCCTACGTGAACAGTCGGGCCGAGGGACCCTGCATGAACCCTACATGAACAGTCGAGCCTAAGGACCCTACGTGAACAGTCAGGCTGAGGGACCCTACATGAACAGTCGTGCCGAGGGATCCTACGTAAACAGTCAGGCTGAAGGACCCTACGTGAACAGTCGA
This sequence comes from Pelodiscus sinensis, assembly GCF_049634645.1. Taxonomy (NCBI): domain Eukaryota; kingdom Metazoa; phylum Chordata; order Testudines; family Trionychidae; genus Pelodiscus; species Pelodiscus sinensis. The sequence continues at coordinate 10,192,626 of NC_134725.1, forward strand.
GCCTAAGGACCCTACGTAAACAGTCGGGCCGAGGGACCCTACGTGAACAGTAGGCCGAGGGACCCTACGTGAACAGTCAGGCTGAGGGACCCTACATGAACAGTCGGGCCGAGGGATCCTACGTAAAAAGTCAGGCTGAAGGACCCTACGTGAACAGTCGAGCCTAAGGACCCTACGTAAACAGTCGGGCCGAGGGACTCTACATAAACAGTTGGGCCAAGGGATCCTACGTGAACAGTCAGGCTGAGGGACTGTTTGCGAACAGTTGGAGGAACCCTGTATGAGTAGTCAGGCTGTGCTGGCATGTATAGGCCGTGCTGTAGCTGCTTGATCCCAGAATTCTCCTGAATTGTAAGTTTCCATTTAAAAAGGGAGAACAAACTGAAGAGCCAATGGCAGTGACAGAAACCTGAGGCGGCGCAGTCTGTGGGAGTCCGCGGACAGACACACGCCATCGTTTGGCGTGCAATTCAGCGCCTCCATCACGTTAACACCAGAGCCTCCGGAGAAAACACTTCCATTACGCCCACTCCTGTGAGCTCTGCAAGAGGAGGGACTGGGAGCTGGCAGCTTTCCGGCCTTGCACTCCCATGCAGAGTCTACGCACAACCCTTTCAAAGGGCTTCCTGCTGGGCCCCTGCGGATGATCGCTTCCTGACAGCAGGTGAGGCGATAAAGGTCTCAGGGAGAGCTCCCTGAGACAATCAGGGACCCATCTCAGGGACTCCCAGGCACCCCTGAAGTCCCACTTTAGCGCAGGGTTCAGGAGTCGTTCAGAACGCACAGGCCTCGCACGGGCAGGGGGAATGAGGCCCATGCAGCCGGGTCGAGCAGCTAGATGCTCTTCACCTCTAAGCCACCTCCTAACTAATACCACCCGGCTGTATTCCACGGCCTGGTGTTCAGTGCATGGGAGGGGCATGTGCGGGGCTGATAGGTTAGGGGGAATACCTGTTTCTTTTTCGTTTCTTTGAGCTTTTCTTCTTCTTCTTCTTCACAGGCAAGGGGCTATACGATAGGGACCTGGAGAACAGCAACAACACGTTACTCACTGGCCATCTGGCGCTCTGAGCTGGCGGAGTCTGTCTTGCGGGGGGTAAGCATCTGGGACACAAGGGCTTAATACACTTGGCTTTCACCCGGGAGACTTTCACTCAAGTCCTTGCTTAGGGGACAAGTGAAGACTCATTCCCTCCCCGGCTGGAGTTGTTCCTATCATTGGTGATCCCTGAATTAGCCACAATTGCCAGGGAAGGCCTAGAGGCCTGGATCACAGGGGAAGCTGCAGGTTGGGTTGAGCTTTATTAGCAAGGACTCGGGTGCCCACCCCAAGCCATGGCCCGAGAGAGATGCTGGTGACATTTCTACTTGAGCTCCAGCGCTGTGTGGTGGGGTAGGCACGCTGCTTGGTGCTGACTGGGAGCTCTGTGCTGAGAACAGCCTAAAAAATTCTGTGTTAGCTGCACAATCTCTGCATTCCCCCCCTCGCCCAAGAACTCAGGGAATCTCCCTCTGTCACAGCCCTGGCTGCAGCACATACATAATCCTCTTTCCTCCGCCATCTCCATAGCTCCCTTCCCAAATGCACACACCAGTTTTAGGTCTCTTTGCCTCCCATGCAAGTCTGATCTCTTAACACTGCCAGCCCTGGCTCAGCGGCTTGCAGAGAAGAAGGTCATACACACTGGCTGCTGAGCCCTGAAATGCAATGGTAGGGAGATGGGCCACTGGTATAGACATCAGGGATGCTAGGAGAGAAGGTGAAAGTGCCTTAGAGCTGGGGGAAGTTCATACAGCATTCAGTATGGGATCCAGGAACTGACTTGCCTTGCATCCCAATATTCACTGAATCATAGAAATGTGGGGCTGGAAGGGACCCTCTAGACCAGTCCCTTACTCTGAGGCTGCATCAAGTAAATCTAGATCATCCCTGACAGGTGCTTGTCCATCCTGGTCTTAAAAACCTTTATTGATAGGGTTTCCACTACCTCCTTTGGAAGCCTTTTCCTGAAAGTTTTTCCTATTGTTAATGTACATCAGCCCTGCTGCCAAGTAAACCAATTACTTCTTGCCTACTATTGGCAGACATGGAGACCAGTTCATCACTCACCTCTTTATAACAGCCCTTAATATATTGCAGGTGTATCAGTTCCCATCTCTGTCTTCTTTTCTCAGGACTAAATACACCCATTTTTTTAACCCTTTCCTCATCGGTCAGGTTTTCTAACCCTTTTCTCATTTTTGTCTCTCTTCTCCGGACACTCTCCAATTTGCCCTTCTCTTTCCTAAATTGTGGTGCCCAGAACTGGACACAGTGCTGCAGCTGAGGCCTCACCAGTGCTGAACAGATGAGGAGACAGTCACCGCCCATTTCTTAACATAAGACAAACTGGTAAATATGGCCCAGAATGACATTATCCCAGTCTGGCACTGCATCATGTTGTTGACTCATAGTCTATCTATGAACCATTATAACCCCCAAGAGCCTTTTTAGAAGTGCCACCACCTATCCAGTTATTCTCCATTTTGTAACTGGGCACATGGTTTTTCCTTCCCAAGTGTAATACTTTGCACTTATCTTTATTGAATTTTATCTTGCTGATTTCAGACCAATTCTCTAATTTGTCAAGACCATTTTATCCCTTAAAGTGTTTGCAACTCCACCCTGCATGTTGTCATCTGCACTTTTTATAAGTATACTCTCTACTCCATTATCTAACTTGTTAATGGAAATGCTGATTAATCCCAATTAACCCAGGACTGATCCCTGTGGGACTCCACAAGATATGTCCTCCCAGTTTGACAGCGCACAATTGGTAACCGCTCTTTGAGTATGATCTTTCAACCAGCTGAACATCCATCTTATAGCCATTTCATCTGAACCACACTGCCATGGTTTGCTGTATTTATAGACAGAGAATGGAAATTCTGAAAGGCAGATTTATTTGTTCACAGCTCTCCCTGGCCTTTTTTTAATTGGGGGACTCTTCCTCTCTAGCAATCTTCCCTAGCTCTGGATTTCTGCCTGGTTTGCTATCAATGAAGACATCGCATTTATTTCAGCAGGTGTTTCTCTGCTGAGTATGCTGGGTGGAATTTCCCATTTTAGGCCAAGGCAATGACAGCTTTGTATTACTGCCACCTCCTGGCACTGATTTTTCACACACACCTTATCCCTGAACTTTAGGTCCGGGCAGCGCAGCCCTGTCCGGTTGTTGCTGGCTGAAGTCCTACTGCGATAAGATCAAGCTATTCAGTCACCCTGGTGATGGGCATGGTAGAACAACCTTAACAGAACAGAACATGTACCATGAAGCTGCCCTGAAAATAATGTGAGATTGGCTACGCAAAAAACACAGGGGCACAATTTGAAATTTCTGGAAGCTAGGGGGTCTTACTTTTGCAGGTCTGGGCTTACGGCCTTAAATGGGTACCTAGCTCAGAATTGTGCCCTCTGATCTATTTCCTAGTGTCTGGCCCAGTCTAGTTTTAAAAGTCCCATGAAATGGGTGTTCCCTTGTTTTGTTTTGTTTTCATAGCCTAACTGGTTTCACTGTAAGGAAGTTTAACTTGACATTAGCTTTTCCATTCCTCTTAATTTCACCCCCTTACTCCTAGTTATTCCTCCTGGAACTATGCTAAATAGTTCTCTTCCTCCTTAGGAGCTAACCTAGTTTCCCCCATAGGATCACATGCTCCCACTACTGTCACCTAGCCTGTGAGATAGTCTTCCTTTGCCTGGGATCTTAGCAGCTACTCGTGTGGAGGGTTTCCCCCTTCTGAACTCACCTCCTCCTCTTCTTACGTGTGGATTTCTTTTTCTTTTTCTTTCCTTTGGACGGGGGTGGTGGTGTGTACTTGTCATCACATGAGGGGCTTGAGAGGAAAAAAAAGGACAATCAGTTGACCTGTGTCAATCAGTGTGACTTTCATCCATTTTCCCAATTCCCAGATCTTTCTGATTTGAGGGATGGTTTCAGAATCTTTCTGCTGTACCATGAAAGATTAGGTTTCATGGCTGATCTATCATGCAGGGTAAATGTTTAATTACCATGTCATGAGCAATTTGGTCATGCTTTAAATTAACTGTCTCCTCTCAGGATTTAATATACGTATAATGAGATAGTTACTGTATGTTACTCACATGCCAGTTGATTATTTAAAAATATTTATCAAGGTTAACAGCTCTGTAACAGATTGATACATTTTTTTACCCTCAGTAAATATATTTTAAATAATTAATTGGCATTTAATTCGCATACAATAATTATGGCAACTAGATGAATTTCTCGAAATTTAATAAGAGAGTTAATGTATGTTAAACAGCAACTGATTACAAAAAACATATTTATTGAGGTGTTAGGGTAGCATAATGAGATATATCTCTCTTACACAGTTGTTAAACTGCAGAAAAATATGTTCCTGAGTATTTTTTTTTTAATTTTGGAACATGCAGCACATAATCTCATTGAGTTTAAATTAATGCAAATCCTGTAGTTAAACACATTTAGAGCACTTAGTTTAAAATGTGACAGTTAATTTGCAGTTTTCCGATAATCAAACCAAACATTCTTAGGAAGTGCTGTCTAGTGGGTAAAGCAAGTGATAAAGATTCAGGATTCCTGACTCTGTCACTGAACCCTGGTGACATTTTGGTCCAATCACATGCGAACACATTTTCAAATTCCCTCAGTGATGATTGGCACACAGCTAAGCCAACCCTGAGCCCTTCTGGAAATTCCACACCACAAGGGGGGTGATTTTCACATTTGCTGAGCATCCCCAGAAATGAGGTAGACTTGCAGATGATTACAACTACTGAAAGTCAGACTGGAGAGTATGTAGTTTGGGAACCACAAAATGGAGGCTTCCAGAATTAGTGGCTATGTTTAACAACACAGGCTTGTGCACACTTGTGCCTCAGTTTTCCCATTTGTAAAATGGGATAAAACACCCATATTAAAGGGCTGTTGTGAGACTTAGTTACTATTTGGAAAGTGCTTTGAAATCCTCAGATATAGAAACTAGACTAGAATGGAACAGGAGCTAGAGACAGCACTAATATTTTTAATAGTCTTAATACATGGAAATCATCAGACACATGAAGATATTTAGGATGACAAAGCTAAGAGGAGAGGGAAGGAAGAGCTGTTATGCAGCTGTCACTGATTTATATTCAGGGCTTTCACTGCACTTCACAGGGCCCAAGGTAGAATCAGTCTAATATAGGCTTGAATTATTACCCAAATGACACTACCATAAAAAACCAATTGTTTTTTTCTTTTAATATACTTTTTTTATTGCCCTACAAAACTAAATGTATGCTAATGTTTTGGCACCCTCCCTCTCAGACCCTGAGTTATCTGTTCACTAGTTTATTTTAACATGGGGAAACAGGTCCCATCATAAATACATTACTCTGACATGCTGGCCAGCATCAGGAGAGAAGCAATCTCCTAGTTACATAGCAACCTGGAGCCAGAATATCACCACTTCAATGGGACTAGCATTTGCCACCCTTAGTCATGACTGAAGTGCACCCTGGTCTGTGACAAGAAGGATGACTTTTTGGGTATGGCACAGTCCCATCCCTCAGGAGATGTATGTTCAATTCCTGGTTTTGCCTGAGTGACTATGGGCAAGTGAATAAGGTCCAGAATCTCAAAAGCACGTCGGTTTAGTGAAGAATAATTAGGCAGGGCAAAAAAGAATCTGAAGAACCACAAGACAAAAAATCCAAAAGTAACAGCAAAAAATAGTTGAAGAACATCAGAAGCAGGAAGCCTGTTAAACAACCAACAGGGCCCATTGGATGATCGAGATGCTAATGGAGCACTCAAGGAAGATAAGGCCATTGTAGCGACACTAAATAAATTCCTTGCATTGGTCTTCACAGCTGAGAATATGAGGGAGATTTCCAAACCTGAGCCCATCTGAGGAACTGTCCCAGACTGAGGGGTCATTAGTGGAGGTTTTGGAACCAATTTTTAAATTAAACAGTAAATAAGTCACCAAGGCCAGATGGCACTTATGCAAGCACTCTAAGGGTACGTCTAGACTACATGGCTCCGTCAACGGAGCCATGTAGATTTGTTTGTTCAGCAAAGGGAAATGAAGCCGCGATTTAACTAATCGCGGCTTCAATTAAATTTAAATGGCTGCCACGCTCTGCCGATTCGCTGTTTGTCGGCAGATCGGGGCAGTCTGGACATAAAAGCCCTTTATCGACCTCCCCGGTAAACCTCATCCTACGAGGCATAACGGGGAGGTCGATAAAAGGCTTTAAGGTCAGTGATCAGCTGTTTGTCGGCTCAGCGCGGCAACCATTTAAATTTAAATGAAGCTGCGATTATTTAAATTTCAGCTTCATTTCCCTCTGCCAATCTGTCTAATCTACATGGCTCCATCGATGGAGCCATGTAATTCAGATACACCCTAAAGGAACTCAGATATGAAATTGCAGAACTACTAATTGTGATATGTAACTGTGATGGGGCAGGGCTGCCCTGCACTCCCGTCCAGAAAGGGGAGATGGCGGCATGGCGGGGGATGCAGAGCGCAAGCCATGGTGCCGCGAACACGGCACATGTGCCGGGAACCGAGCTGACACCTCGGGATGATGTCAGCGGCTGGTGATGGGGTGAGGGCATCACCACGCCCTCCCTGGGAGAGGAGGCAAGGGTGCACATGCTGGTGGATGTTCCGGCAAGCCACGCAGAAGGAGGGAGGAACGCTGGCGTGGAGGGTGGAGTTGGTAAAGGGCTGAAGATAAAGGAGGGAGAGGGAAAGGAAAGCGGGGGGAGAAGAGACCTGTCGGGTGGACAGGTGAGCCGGGGCCGGCAGGAGGCTGGCTGGGAGGAAGTGACCCAGGGTAGGACTAAGTGGACACCCGAGGGTTGGTGCATTTAGGGATAACACCCCACCAACCGAGACGGGAAGGATTCTCCTTCCTTAGGGCCCTGGGTCGGGACCTGGAGAGAGGGCAGGCCCAGGTCCCCCTCCCACAGCCGGGGAGCTGAGCCAGCTGTTTTTCACACTGAAGTGCAAAGAGATCAGAGGGTGGTTCCCCGGGCTGTGCCAAGTGGACTCCAATAAACATGTAATTGCCACAAACTGTGCGGAGGGTCACATGGGTTATTATGCGAATGGTCACATTTGGTGGAGAAGAGGGAGTCTGAGAAGAAAAAAAAATGGAGGATTTGGTGTTTTGGGGGGGACATCTTCTCTGTCTAAGGGTTCATCATGGAGATGAAAAAGCTACTGGAATGGCTCACTGAAAGCCAGCGGCAACAGCAGCAACATCAAATGCAGCTGGTACAGCAGCTTGCCACACAATATCAAGGACAACAGAGGCAGCTGCTCTGCGAACTGTCTGACCGGTTGACAGCCGGAGGAAGGTCTGGCCCCTGCCTCTTAAGGGAAGGTGAGGAGGAGGGTGGGGCTGGATCCCAACTACCCATGCGTCTGGCCAAAATGGGACTGGGGGATGACCCGGAGGCATTCTTAGTAACGTTTGAGAAGGTGGCTCTGGTGGCCAAATGGCTGGAAGAGCATTGGGCCATACTCCTTGTGCCCTATTTATTAGGCCAAGCCCAGCTGGCGTACTGTAGCCTATCTGCCCAAGACACTCTTCACTTCTATAAAGTGAAGGAGGTGATACTCGATCAACTGGGAGTCACCCCTGAGGCCTATAGACAGCACTTCCTCCAGGAGAAGTACGCTGCTGGGGAAAGACCGGAGGTGGTGGCCCAGAGTTTGCGAGAGGTGGGATGGTGATGGCTGGAGCCCAATCAAACATTGGGGGCTCAGGTCACCGAAATGATAGTGTTGGAGTAGTTTCTGAAGGATAAAGATGGGCCTGGCACCACCAGCTTGCCACGCTATCAGAAACAGTGACGTTAATGGAGGGCCATCTAGCAGCAGAGGAATTACTAGAGGGAACCAAGGAGGCAACCAAAGTTCCACAGCCCAAGGTGAGCGGTTTGAGCCCAAAGGGACCAAGGGGGGAACTGGAGAAGGTACAGGGCGGGAGGCCAATCCGAACGGATAAGAGGAAGCTAGCACCTGTGTGGCCCGGACCTCCAACTGGGAGCGAGGAGGAAAGACCCCACCCCCGGAAGAGAGGGAAAGGAACCCGAAGGGAGGAACCCTGCTATGAGGCGTGTGTTTCCAGTGCGGGCAGGAGGGACACTACTGATGGGACTGCCCGCTGCTGGATTGCACGTTCGGGAACCTGCTAGTATACTCAGCCAAAGCAAGGGTAGGAGAAGGGACGAAGATAATGATACCCGTAAAATAGGGGGAATAGCGGTAGACACGATGGTGGATACTGGCTGCGGGCAGACCATTGTCCGGGCAGACTTAGAAAAGGGCGATGAGGCTAAGGGCAGATCCATGTGGATGTGCTGCATACATGGCGAGGAGTGAGCCTACCCCACGGCATGGGTCTGGCTGGATGACGGGCGTGTTGCCCGATGCTGAAAGATCACACTGGCCCCAGCCCTGATGTACCCAGTCCTGCTGGGAAGGAATTGGCCGGGACTGGGAGCCACCCTGGAGGTCTGGGGCAAGCAGGCCAAGAACCACGAGACGGCGCCAGAGGCTGGTCCCACCCTCGCAGCACCAGGAGAGGTGCAGGAAAGCGAGCCAGTGGGGGACTCCAGCGACAACCTGGTACCTAGAGGAATAGATCCAATCAACAGGATTCGAAATTTGGAAGTCAATGAGGGCGATTTTGTTCAACTGCAGTGAGAGGACTTCACACTACAACGGGCCTGGGAAAGAGCTCGGGATCCACAAGAAAATGAGAACCCAGAGGCACCCTGGCCAGCTGGCCCCTACTTTGAGGTATGGAATGACGGCCTATATCGGGTGGTGGACGCGGTGGGGGAACAGGGAGGAATGTGGCAGTTAGTGGTGCCCATTCAATATAGACGGAGGTACTAACCCTGGCCCACTCGGGGAGGAGGACTACGAGATACAACTCTTGGGGAAACAGAGGGATACACAAGTATGCCACGTTAACCACTTAAAAAGGTGGAACCCATGGGTGTGCCTCCTCACAGATCCCCAGCCTTCCAAACCAGAGTGGGGAGCATGGAGTGGAGAGCCGGGGAAAACGACACTCACACAACATGAGATTTCTACAGAACCTGGTAAGAAGGTATGTGACCTGGTGCGGCCTGTGCCACGAAAAATGTGGGAGGTAGTCCAAGAGGAGCTCCAGGCAATGAAGCAATGGGGGGTTATTGAAGAGTTGTATAGTGGCTGGCGGAGTTCTACCGTATTGGTACCTAAGACCGACGGGACCGCATTGATTTCAGGAAAGAGAATTAAATATCCCGATTCGACGTGTACCCCATGCCACACGTGGATGAGCTCCTAGAACGGGTAGGATGGTCCCAGTATGTGATCACCCTAGATTTGTCGAAAGGATACTGGCAAATTCCACTGTCCCCCGCAGCGAGAGAAAAAACAGCCTTCTCTATGCCGTTCGGACTGTATCAGTTCATAACTATGCCCTTCAGGTTGCAGGGGGTGGCGGTGACGTTCCAGAGACTAATGGACCGAGCGCTGAATAAATACCAACAATACACAGCAGCATACATCAATGACATTATAATCTTCAGCCAGACCTGGCCTGAACACCTGCAACAGGTAGAGGCGGTCCTGCAGTCACTAGGGGAAGCCAGGCTTACAGCGAACCCTAGCAAATGTAAATTCGGTAAGAGGGAAGTGTCCTACCTGGGATACATGGTCGGGAGGGGAAGACTAAGGCCCTTGGTCAATAAAGTAGGGGCCATCAGGAACTATCCCCCCCTTTCTACAAAAAAGCAAGTGCGACAATTTCTAGGGCTGGCAGGCTATTACCACCATTTTGTGCTGCACTTTGCAACAATCATAGCTCCTTTAACGGAAATGACATGAAAGGGGCAAACTCAGAAGGTAGTATGGGCCGAGCAAGGGACGCTGGCCTTTCAGAACCCAACGGACCGCCTGCAGAGGGCCCCGATACTGATTCAGATTTCTCAAGAACGTTTATATTGCAAACAGACGCCTCAGAGGTGGGGTTGGGTGCAGTATTGGCCTAGGAAGTAGAGAGAGCTGACCATCCCATCTTATACATAAGCCACAAGCTGTTTCCTTGGGAACAAAATTATTCCATGATAGAGAAGGAGGCATTAGCCATTAAGTGGGCAGTGAAACTGTTATGCTACTATCTTTTAGGGACCAAATTTATACTGATGACGGACCACACATCTCTGAAATAGCTGCAGAATATGAAAGACACCAACCAACGGATCATGTGGTGGTACTTGGCACTCCAGCCATACTGGTGGTTCTCTGGGCTGTGCCAAGTGGGAGCGAATAAATGTGTAATTGCCACAAACTGTGTGGAGGGTCACATGGGTTATTACATGAACGATCACTTCCATACCAAATGACTGAAGGATAGCTAATGTGACATCAACTTTTTTTAAAAGGGCACTTGAGCTGATCTCAGCAATTACAGGCTGGTAACTCCAACTTCAATACTGGGCAAATTGGCTGAAACTAGGGATGAAAGCGAGGAGTCGAGTAGAGTACTCGACTACTCACTTCTCCCCCACTTTGCTTCCTCTGTATAAGAGGCAGCAAGCAGGGGGTGGAGGGTGGGAAAGAGCTGGAGGACTCTTTGACAGAGGATGTTGTGAAAGCCAAGACTAACAGGGTATGTCTACACTACAAAGTTAATTCGAACTAACAGCCATTAGTTCGAATTAACTTTCATAGGCGCTACACATACAAACCGCTAGTTCGAGCGCTTAATGCGAACTAGGTAAACCTCATTCTGCGAGGAGTAACGCCTAGTTCAAATTAATTAGTTCGAATTAAGGGCTGTGTAGCCACTTAATTCGAACTAGTGAGAGGCTAGCCCTCCCCAGCTTTCCCTGGTGGCCACTCTGGGTCAAACCAGGGAAACTCTTCTGCCATCCTCCCGGCCCCGGAGCCCTTAAATGGGAACGGTCTGGCTACGGTGCTTGTGCCAGTTGCAAGCCTGCCAGCACCCAGCCAGCAGACCCTGCACCTGGCATGGCATGAGCCAGCCACCCGCTGCCACCCAGCTCTCCGCCTCTTCCCAGGACCAGGCTGGTAGCTCCCTGGAGCCTGCCTGGGACCGCAAGAGGCGGGCGCCTGCATGGTCTAGCGCAGAGATCGTGGATCTCATCCAGGTTTGGGGGAGGCCTCCAACGTCTACGACCTCCACACTAGGCACAGGAAAGTGGCCGTCTAGGGCAGGATAGCTGCCAGCCTGGCCACCAAAGGCCACGTGCAAACCCAGGAGCAGGTTTTCATGAAAATCAAGGTGTTCCAGTGAGACCCCCGACCCTGAGCCCTGAGCTTAGAACATAAGAACATAAGAACGGCCGTACTGGGTCAGACCAAAGGTCTATCTAGCCCAGTAGCCTGTCTGCCGACAGCGGCCAACACCAGCTACCCCAGAGGGGATGGACCAAAGACAATGACCAAGCCATTTGTCTTGTGCCATCCATCTCCAGTCTTCCACAAACAGAGGCCAGGGACACCGTTCCTATCCCCTGGCTAATAGCACTTCATGGACCCAACCTCCATGACTTGATCTAACTTCTCTTTAAATTCTGTTAGGGTATGTCTACACTACCACCCTAGTTCGAACTAGGGTGGTAATGTAGTCAACCGGAGATGCAAATGAAGCCCGGGATTTGAATTTCCCAGGCTTCATTTGCATGTTGCCGGGTGCCGCCATTTTTAAATGTCCGCTAGTTCGGACTCCGTGTCCCGCGGCTACACGCGGCACGGACTAGGTAGTTCGGACTAGGCTTCCTATTCCGAACTACCTGTACACCTTGTTCCACGAGGAGTACAGGTAGTTTGGAATAGGAAGCCTAATCCGAACTACCTAGTTCGTGCCATGTGTAGCCGCGGGCACGGAGTCCGCACTAACGGACATTTAACAATGGCAGCGCCTGGCAACATGCAAATGAAGCCAGGGAAATTCAAATCCCGGGCTTCATTTGCAACTCTGGTTGCCTGCATTAACCACCCTAGTTCGAACTAGGGTGGTAGTGTAGACATACCCTTATAGTTCTAGCCTTTACAGCCTGTGGCAAGGAGTTCCACAGGTTGACTATTTGCTTTGTGAAGAAGAACTTTCTTTTATTAGTTTGAAGCCTGCTACCCATTCATTTCATTTGGTGTCCTCTAGTCCTTCTATTATGGGAACTAATGAAGAACTTTTCTTTATGCACCCTCTCCACACCACTCATGATTTTATAGACCTCTATCATATCCTCCCTCAGTCTCCTCTTTTCTAAGCTGAAAAGTCCCAGTCTCTTTAGCCTCTCTTCATATGGGACCTGTTCCAAACCCCTAATCATTGTAGTTGCCCTTTTCTGAACCCTTTCCAAGGCCAAAACATCTCTTTTGAGGTGAGGAGACCACATCTGTATACAGTACTGAAGATATGGCGTACCATAGTTTTATACTTCCCCTCCTCCTTCTTCCCCTGGCTACCCCTTCCAGTAACCTCCTCCCAGGTTTTCCCCTCCCCTCTTCCACCCTTTCTCTTCCCCTCTCCCACCTCTTTTTCACAGTCTCCCCAGAGGTTAATCCTCCCCCTCTCTCCAGTTTTGTTAAATAAAGAGAGTTTCTATTTTTGAACACACGTGTACTTTATTTTTTACATCAGGAAGGGGGGCTAGGGAGGGGTAAGTGGAAGGTGGTGAGGGAGGAATGGGGCACAAGCCCCCGATGGGGAGGACTGGGGTAGCTCTGCGGGCTCCTCGGGGTGGAAGCTCTCCTGCAGGGCCTCCTGGATCCTGACAGCCCCCCAATTGACCCCCCTGGATGGCAGCCTGCAGCAAGTGCAGCCAGTCTGATGGCCGAGTGCTGTGATGTGCCGAGTGTGGTTACTCAGGGCACTCCAAGACAGGACTGCTTTGCTGTCCCTCATCAAAGTAGACGAGGAAGCGGGGAACCCTGAGAACTGTCTGTCCGGGTTGGGGGTTGGGTGCCTTTAAGCACAGCCCTCGGCTAGCCTGAGGCAGCAGCTCCACGCTCTAAGTCCTAACCTGATGCCCTGCCGGCACCTGTTCCGGCCATCCTTAACCTCGGTTCAGAGTCCACTCAATGTGGACATGCTAGTTCGAATTAGCAAAACGCTAATTCGAACTAGTTTTTAGTCTAGATGCACTAGTTCGAATTAGCTTAGTTCGAATTAACTAATTCGAATTAAGTTAGTTCGAATTAGTGCTGTAGTGTAGACATACCCTCAGTGTCCAAAAAGAGCGAGGTAAGTTCATGGAGGATAGATCCAGCAATGGCTATTAACCAGAATGGGAAGCAATGCAAAACTATGCCCTGAAGTATCCTTAGCCTCTCTTTGCCAGAAGCTGGGAAGAGGTGATAGGCGATGGATTATCCGATGATTACCTGTTTGTTCATTCTCTCTGAAGTGCATGGCACTGGCCACTGTAAGAAGACATATTGGGTTCACTGGACCTTTGGTTTGATCCAGCATGGCCGTTTTTATGTTCTTAGGTGTCTAATTCTCAAGCTACCTTACTATCTTTCAAGATCTGGACTTAAATTCTCTGAGCCTCAGTTCCCCATCTTTAAAATGGGATTAAAGCCCCTTCTCTTACCCATCTTTTCTTTTCTGTTTAGATGATAAATTCTTAAGGTTTAGGTCTATTTCTCACCATGTGTTTCTGATGTTTCATAGAGCTCCAGGCATTGAGAGATTAAATAATAACAATGATAGTCCTGTTTATTTTGGTGGTCCTACTTGCCTCCTAAGGTACCACTCATCAGGTGTAAATGTGTCTAGGCCTAAGACTAGTGAAAAACTAGCAAGCCCAGTTCAGGCTAACATCACATTGTGATGGAATATAGACAATGTAATCCTTACAATTTACTCTTGCTTTATGTCATTTTCACAGTGTTCTGATTCCACACTAATTACCAGGTAGTTGCTAACCACCAGGCAAATCATAGGATGACTTCACCTTTCCCTGCAATGCAGCCACCTTGGTGGTGATGGGTGGCAAATATGGAACCACACACAGAGGCACATCACAAGTTAGAACAGCCAATGAAGGTTGCCACATCCATAGCAAAGAAATTCAGCACCTCAGCCCTGTGACAAATTCCCTGGGGTATTAGATAACTCCTAATGGCCAGAGTCATATTGTAGTCCAGGCCCATGCGTGGGGCATTTGGCTTACTACCACCCTTGAGAGAATGGCACTTGTTTGTTAAGAACAAAAAGACAGGGGAAAAGCACCCATGCCCTGAAGAGCCAGCAGCCCAAACGGATAACACAACCCACATGGTGAGACCCAGGGTTGTGTGGTGTGTTGATGTGGGCCAGGAATTTTGTCCTGAGAGGAAGAAGACTGGGCATGTCCGCCTTTTAGCGCCCCTTGCTGGCAAACCATGGCTCTGTGGAGGCCTGTTTCAGATTCCCCTTCTCTCAGAGCTCCTCAAACTCCACACAGGCTCCCTTGTGGCTCAGACCTTCCTTTCCCAGGGGCCGGTCCAATAACAGAATCTGCTCCAAATCCTCACAGTCTCCAAATAAAGTCCAGCCCCACTACGCGCAAGCTCATACTCTATGCTGCCCTCTTTCACAAGCAGCTACTGTGATTAGTTGGGGGGGCCTATTTCAAATACTTGGAGTCAAATTCACCATAGAACTTTAACTAAAACCGCCTTCCACCACATTAGTGTCATTAACACACACAGAATTGTCACCGCGGCCATTAGCCCACTGGGCATGACGCACGAGCATCGCTCTATATCTTACACTGCAGAGCGCGCAACATGGACATTATTATGGTGCTTTGTTTAAAACGGGCGTATAGATCATAAGGAACATTTTACTTCCACAAAACAGACGTCTGTAACATGGGTATTTTTAATACAATTTGAACTTTCAATCGTTACTGTTTTAATATGCAATAAAATAAATGGTCTAAATCTCCAGTATATGCAAATAGAGCTTGGCACAGAGGCCAAATAAAGAGCAGGGCCGTGTCTGGGGGAACTGACTGCACATGTCTCATGCTGGCCCTATTTCTAGCCTTTCTTCAGCACCTCTCTGGGGGTGTGTGTAGATTGCATCCCTCTGTCGACAGAGAGATGTAGACTAGGCATATCGAAATTGCTAATGAAGCAGGGATTTAACTATCCCGTGCCTCATTAGCATAAACATGGCCGCCAATTTTTTTGAAATGGAGTTTTTTCAAAAAAAAGAAAAGGCAGTCTAGATGCGGATCTGTCAAAAATAAAGCCTTTTTCGACAGATCCTGTAAACCTCATTTTTTGAGGAATACAGGATCTGTTGAAAAAAGCTTTATTTTCAATAGATCCACATCTAGACTGCTGTTTTTTTCTGAAAAAACTCCATTTCGAAAAAAAGTGGCGGCCATGTTTAGGCTAATGAGGCGCGGGATATTTAAATCCCTGCTTCATTAGCAATTTCGCTATGCCTAGTCTACATCTCTCTGTCGACAGAGGGATGCAATCTAGACTTAGCCTGGGGTTAAGAAGGGTCTTCTGCTTTCTGCAGCCTCTGCAAGGCTTCCTCTAGGACAGGGTGGGGATCTTTTTAGGATCGGGGGCCACTGACCCACAGAAAAATCAGTTGGGAGCTGCACACGAGTGAGAAGCAGAACAAACCAAAAAACCAAAAAACAACCTCTCGTAAGTGGTCCCTAGCTGAGAAGGAGAAAGACACTCCTCACATTCCCCTCACACACCAGAGACTCTGGGGCCCAGCCTATAAACGTTGGGGCCACTTATCCTCCAAAGAGCATTTGGAGGGAGCCTCTGAGGATGTGATTTGGTAGCCTGCCTTATGTGCCCTTCACTCACTGTTGCATCAAAAGAGAAACAGCACACACCACAAGTCCTCATGAGAGATCAAATTCCGTTTCCTGTTCCTAAGTCCGTCTGAGATGTATCAGCTTTCTCCCTCATTCTAGGACTATCTTTCCCTTCCTATCACCTTTCCCCCTTTTCCAATCTAGTCTTTGGACACTGGGATTGGTGGATGGATTTCTGATTTACACTGGTACAAAGAGGAGCAGAATCAGTCCCATTCACTCGCATCCATTGTTTTTTCCAGCCCCGTTCTGGGTCAGCAGGCTGCTTTTTAGAGGCGAAGAGACAAGCTTTTTTGCAAGATAACAAGCATCGTGTCCCTCTGTCGCAGAACAGAAAGGGGGATGGAATCTCATTGCATCCTCCAATTAGCATTTAAATATTTCCTCTCTAGTCTCTCCAGTAATTCAAAGATCCAGCGGTAGATGCATTAGGAGTCGTGGTACACTGCCTTCTTGGCAACAGGCTTGATGGGCCTTTAATCTGTGTTAAGGTAAAAGAAATATCATTTGGAGGAGGATCGCTGTCTTTCTTCCAAATCAGACATCTATCTCAGACCAACTGCAGGGGGACTTTTTGTCATCCTCACAAGCTAATTCTTGACTGTGTCATATTGTCCTAATGCTAGGAAAATAATGCTCAGATTGGTTTTCTTCCCTAATTTTTCTGCCATAAGCATTTTCCTTTCACCTGCCCATTATATTTTTCCTCTTGCCACAAGCAACCCGAACACTTTCAGAGTCAGCCACTTATCTGAGATCAAGGAAAAACAACACCCACCTCCTCAAAAAAGAACAAAAGTAAGGTGTTCAGAGACAGCACAGAGGGCTATTCTAACATCTTGCAACCACTCTGCCCCACAACACAGCAGCTGACCCTGCCGGTAGGGCAGGCTTCTTTGAAAGAGAAAGCTGCAGGGTGGTGATGGATCGAGGCCCCGTCTGTTCCCTGTTTCTGTTCTTGAATGTAGATTCATAGGCATGAAGGCCAATAGGGGCCAACAGGGACCATTGCGCCAGCTAATCTGACCCTACACAACCCAGGTTTGAGAATTTCATCCCTCTTCCTGGATCAAGCTTCATCTTGATGGCTTTCCTCCGGTGAGGATTTTCAAAAGACTCAGCCTCAGAGCTCCTCCCTGCAAATGGCCTTTCCGTGTAGAGAAAGCCCCTCTTGTTCTCACGGCTCTAGCTGCCAGGGGTGAGGAGACAGCATCCTCTGTGGCCATTACATCGTTGTGGCAGGGGAGCAGTAACCCTGCCAGATTCCTAGGCAAGGTGACGGAAGTCAGCTCTGTGCTCCCAGAAAGGGCAGGGCCTCATGCGGAAGAGATGGGGCAGCCAACCCTCAGCGCTATCCAGAATGTGCCACACCCGCTCCCCCTGCCCAGGCCTCAGAACTGCTCAGAGCACGCCGTGCGGCGCTCCAGCGGCAATTTTAATGGACCAGGACTCTGGGCGCTACCGCTGCTGCAAAGGTGGTGGCCAGGAGCCCTGGGTCCTTTAGAATTGCCCAGCCCTGGGGCAGGTGCCTCCTTTATCCCCCATCGGTGGGCCTGTGTAGTGGTCTCTAAGTGTTTCCTCTGAAATATCAAGCGCTGGCTGTTGCGGGAGACAGGATGCTGGGCTAACTGAACCTCAGCTCCAACCTGCTCTGGCCTTTCTTAATGTGGCACCAAAGCTACACTGGGCCAAATTTTGAAAAAGCCTCCTCTTTTGGAAGAGCACTTCTTCCTCTGCAAAAAAAGCAGAAGAGCAGATGCATTCCCTGCAGGTGGCGGAGTTTTTCCAGAATACCAGAGGTATCCCAGAAAATCTCTGTAGTATAGACATAGCCTGAGACTCCTGTCCGATGTTTTAATCATAAAACACTCACCCCATCTGCTTCTATGACTTTCCATGTATATTCATGACCTAATTTACTTCAGTATGATTGTGTTTGCTCAGCACTCTGAAAATCTCAGTTCTCAACCCTTTCCACTGCCTCCTGATAGCTTATCCAGGCACTTTTGAGTTCCAGCATCTCCCTGGCCCACAGGGAAACTCTAGCCTTCTCCCTTCAGCCCCACACTGTAGAGCCTTTCCTGGTTTCTGCAGATAACTTCTTTTGTTTTTGATATAGAAACTTTCTCCCTGAGTTCATTTGATTTAAATTGTTTCCCTCCGATTGCCATCAAAGTCTAATTAAAAATACACTTTTGATTATTGTGCTGGTTAGCTTGAAATCTGAAGATGTGAAATATGCTCTCTCTCTCTCTCTCGCTCTGTCTCTTGTAGCTTTAAACAAATAGATAGACTTTAATCCCGGTGATAATTTAACAGGCAGGACTCTGAAAGGCTGTTCACATTGTTTATAAACTTAATTCATTTTCCCCCTCTCAAGTCACCACAATTAAAGAAGAATTGAGGATGATAATAAACCTCTCCCTGAACAAGCCTTGTGTTGGTCTGCGATCTAGGCGTGAGCCAAAGGGAATCTCGGTTACGGTGAACCTCACCTGTTAGCAACCCTATCCCTTGGGATGCCAGCAGCTAGTCTGCCTTCAAACCTCTGCTAAGCCTAGTTTGAAATGGTAGTCATTCACTGCTTTGATGCACGATTGTAGGGTTGCCAGTCTTGCTTGGAGGACTCATCACACGACACGATCGTTAATTAAAGATTAATCTTTAATTCCTGGAGACCCCAGAACGACCCTACTCAAGTGCCCACTGGAAAGAAAGGGCCCAAGGCTGCTGTAGCATCTGGTGGTAGGAGGCAGAGGAGCAGTCTCAGAAGGGCCGATAAACTTGCTGAGCCCCAGGGAAAGGAGGCAGCTCCGACCATGCTCCCGGAGGGGGCATGGCCTCAGCCAGAAGGGGTGGGGCTGTGAGTAACCAGCCCTCAGTGTTGCCTGGAGTGTGCTGTGCCTCCCCCTCCCCCACCCCTAGGCAGCCCTCAGAGCCACCTGGAGCACACCACATGCTGCTCTGGTGGTGATTTAAAGGGCCTGCTTCAGGAGTGGTGACTAGGACTCCCAAGCCCTTTTGAATATCCAGCTGCTGGGGCAACTGCCCTCTTGCCCCTCACTGTTCGGCAGGCCTGGGCAGCGTAGTGAGTGTAGGGGACCTTGCAGAAACCTTGCTGCCCCAAGGGGAAGGATGACTCTCCTAGGGGATGGGGAGCCTATGTATTAGAGGAACTGAGCGAAACAGGAAGCCGGGTTACCGGGGAAACTGCCGGATAAATTAATGGAGCAACTCGACTGTCACAGACTCTGGCGGGCTATTACATGGAGAATGGGATTCCCAGCAAGCACAGGCATGTGGGGGTCCTGCGGAGGAGGTGGGAGGTCTGGAAGATGGCTACGTACACTCCTCCCCTCCATTCCTCACTCCACTGGATTACCCACGGCTCCCAGGAAGGGCCACCGCGGTTGGGATCTTACCTGCGGGATCGGTGGTGGGTGTGCGGTCTGCTCTCCTTTCCTTTCACACAGCCATTGGTGTCACCGGCCTCCTGAGCGGCATTTCCGCTGGGCTTTTCCAGGTGTCTCTCCTCTATTGGGCGCGACAGGCAGCTCGGCGTCTCACTGCTGGGCCACAGAGAAGAGAAACAAAGCCGTGAGGGGCTGTTCCCCCGGGAGGTCGCCGTGTCTGAATGACAGCCACTATTGGGTGTAGGGCCCATATAGCCCACCCAAGGCCGGGTTCTCTGTTGCGAGGCACCGTTCACACAGAGAGCAAGAGAGAGTCCCTTCCCCTAGAGAGCTTATGGTCAGAATGGTCACGTAGAGGGTGGGCGAGAGGCAGGAAGTTTCCCATTTAACAGGTGGGGAACTGAGGCCCAGAGAGATTAAGAGAGTAGCCCAGAGTCATCTCCTGGCTTTCAGGATAGAAGGGGAGGCCTTTGCTTCCAAGCTCTGTCAGCGAGATGGGGCGGGTGAGTTGAAAGAAGAAGGGAAAAGGCTGATACGGGCCTAGGTGGATTGGTATTTTGTACATATTCACATGCACTCAGTGCTCAGGGTGGGCAGTGGAGAGGGCTAGGGTCCTTGTAATCGAAACGCTGGGTGGTTGGGTGGATCTACACATCTCCCCATCCCCAGTGTCTCGCCGAAGTGAGAACAGGACCCAGAAGGGAAGAAGCAACTGTGGTGGCACATAACATCAGGCCAGTTGCCAAGGCACCGGCCCAACTATCCAGCCACCCATGGGCCTTATGGAGACATCTGAGCCAGGAGCATGTGTGTCTGCTGCCAGAGAGGGGTGAGGATAGGACAAGGAACAGAGAAGGGAGGGCCATACAGGGCACCTGCTGTAGAGACAGTGCTGTAGGAGAGGCAGTAGGAACTACTGGGTAGCCCATTCCCAGGCTGGAGATGTCTGTCCCCACCAGTCTCAATAGTTCCTCTTCTGTACCCTGCTCGTAGGGAGCTTCTGTCCCAGCTGCCTACAGCTCCGGATGGGAGAAATAACATCTAGACTCGGAACGGTAGGAGACAGCTTCGGGATTACACACAGCTCTCAGGGCACCATCACTGCCAATTAAAGCAGCGCGGGGCTCAGGCAGAGAGAATTCTGTTCCCAGTCGCGTGTGTGTCACAGAAAACATTCAACGTTCAAACAAGACTGGAGAAAACACTTGTCTGAAGTCTGGCTCCAGCACGACACAGACACGTTTCCATCCGCTTTCATGCATGAGCTGCCACTAGCATTTACTGACCCAGGCTGGGAGACTGCAGCCTGGCGACAGCTCATTTAACAGGTAAAGCAGGAGAGAAAACAGCTGGCAGGGGAAAGGAAAAGGAGGTCCAAACAGTCACACTTGCTAATGCTGTAGCCAGCAAAGCCCTGAGCGCTATGGTGCAAGATCCCCGCAGGCAGGGTATGTACTCTTATTCCAATTGGTCCTGGCTCCAAGCTGTGCTGGCTAATCTGCCATACTGCACGACCCATGTTCTCACTCCAGAGGTCGGCACCACCCTCATGCAATGTTACCCTAATCCTACCCCTTCCGTTCCTACCAGATGGCATGTCCCTGACAGACCCAAAGAGACTCCCCTAATGAGACAAGCAGTGAGGAGGGGGCAGGAAAGGAAGGCAAGGTCCAACCACCAGCGTGGTGATGGACTGATTTTGCTAATACGCCGTCAGTGTCAATTCCTCATTCCGGGCCAAAGCCTCCTTTTAACTTTCCAGAAAGGGTCAGTTCTGGCTGTGCAGAGCTGTCTCCTGGACAGCTATTCCTGGGGGGGAAGGCCAGGATATAAGGGAGCAGGCCTGCCGATGAGGGTAGGGGGAAACAAAGAGGATAGTTGCCCCAGGGTCTAGCAATTCAAAAGGGGCCCAGAGTGCTGGACTGCTCACTCTGGGCAGCTCTAAGGACTGGAGAGGGGGGCACACCGTGCTCCAGGCAGCATGAAGGGCTGGCTGTTTCTGGCCCTGCCCCTTCCACTAAGGCCCCACACCTTTGACCCAAAGCCGTTCCTCTTCTGGGAATGCTGAGCTGACGCCTTCTCCCCTCGCTTTGCCCAGGGGCCCACGGAGGCGGCCGGCTGCCCAGCAAAGGGGAGGCTGGCCAGGCCCCCTTGAAGTTCTGAGCTTTCCTATCAGTTTGAAGGGGCTTGAGCTCAGCCCTGGCGGTGGCGGCCCCGGTGCAGAAAGCTGGCTGGGCCATGGGAATGAAGGATGGGGGAAATCCCAAGTTAGCAGGGAAATCAACCCCAGCCTTCCCTCTGGCTAGTGAGCGCATGAGCTGTTCCTGCCTTCCCCAGGCTGAGAGAGCATGCGTACTTGGGGGACCATGGAGGCATGCTTTCACACACCCCCTGCATACGAGCCTGAATTGTATGCCTGCAAAGCTGTTTTGATTTTAGCCAAACTGTTCTAATTACTTTCTCAGCTAGTGCGATTCTTCCGCGCCTCTTTACATGTAGCAACAGGAAAAGAGTCATTTCTGTTTTGTTAGTCTCCGTTTTTGTATTTTCTTGTAACTGGATTATCTTTCAATTGAATGTACTTGTGACTTAACTGAGTGACTGATTAATCTGCAAGCTGGCTGCCTAGCAGTGATCCACAGCAGAGGAAGAGTCTGCCTGGACTCCAACCGAGAAGTCCAACAAGCAAGTGGAGGAAAGATGTTTTGGACCCAGCAAGTTGCGCAGATTTGGTGTTCACAGACACTCACTGAGACTTAGGTGAACTAAACATAAGCTTTTGGGAGCTCTCCGTTTCTCCTTACTGTGCTTTGTGAGTTCTGAACGGTTCGAATTTTAGTTTTTGGATTTCTTTTTACTTATGCTTATTGTAATTGTAATGACTGTGGATTATAAAATAGCTATGTTATAGTTGTAAAATCAGACTATGTGTAAGATTTTATGAAGTTATTTAATTAAATTAAGTTCTTTAGTTCCTTTTGGGACTGAAGGTGAGGAGGATGACCCTGAAATTCCTTGAGACTGAACTCTGGGTCTCCAGCTACTTTTCTATTAAGGATGTGAATGGGTAACCAGTAACCAGGTGATGCATAGTGGGTACTGGTTAACCCATACCCAGGAGCATCCCCTCCTCTGCCTGCAGCAGGGGGGCTGGGAGCAGAACACTAAACACTTAAATATCATGGAGGGAGCTGGCGGCAGCAGCTGAAAGCCTCGTGCACGGGGGGCCAGGAGCAGAGGCTGACCCTCCCCATGTGTGTGGCTGCAGCTCTTGCTGCCAGCCTCCCATGTGCAGGGGGAGAGGCATGGCTGCAGCAGCCCCATATGGGTGGTGCAAATGTGGCAGTGGGATCCTGGCTAATCGGTTAACTGGTTAAACCTTAAGTTTAACTGATTAACCAGGATTTTACATCCCAATTTTCTATGGGAGTTGGGTTTCTTTTAAGACACTAGAGAAGGGCAGTGAAGTCTAGCCCCCCCAAGGTCACACAGACATTAGCTATGAATTGACAGACTTCATAACTTGTGAACTTCCTTGAAACTGGAGACTAGACTATGTCACCTCTGTGTTAGCTTTGTTCAAAAATAGGTATTAGTCTTACAATAATGTATTTAGTGTTTAGATGCCATGCAATGGTGCATGCATGAATCTCACGTAAAATATCTATAGCCCACATGATAAAGTGATACTGAAGTGTTAAGTATTTGCTCTGAAACTGTAAACACTGCGGAGTCAGGAGAGAAGCATTCCGGAGTGGGAAATATCAGTTTGCCACAGAAAGTGTTATCTCCTCCCCAATAAAAGAATGCCGATAAAGACAGCAGACGAACCACTGGGGAACATCAGAGAACAAAAGACTTTGTTGATTGCTGCACTCCCAACCCATGAAGATGATAACTTGTTCTATCATCTTGACCACTGGAGGAAAGGAATACAAATCCTCAACAAGAAAAGCTGCATCTTTTTGGCTGCTTGAACTCTGAATGGCCAGAGATTCTAAACAGAAGCCAGGGATTCCCAGGGGTGGCTTACTGGGTCTGTCCTGAAAGACACTTTGACTTGACAGATCACTACAGCTCTGTCATTCTTGGGAGTTAAAAGGTAACTCATCAGGTGGGTATGTTCGCTTTCTGTAACAACCGAAAAATAACTCCTATTCCTTCTTCCTAGGTAATACACCTTTAAATAATTGATTACAAAATTAGCTACTGGTGTTGTCTTTGTTGTACGCTGATTGATCTGGGAGTAAAAAGTCTCTTGTGACAGGAGGCAGCGTGAGTGTGGAATGATTTTTGGTATAAGTGTCTATTTGTCATTAATCCCAGTTTTTCTGGAGGGCAAGATGGGTTTAGATTCTCCAGGCTACGTCTACACTTTACAGCAGCATGGCTGACCCAAAGCAGCTGTACCACTGTAAGGGCACATCTACACAGCACAGCTGAAGTCGAATTAAGCTGTGCAACTTGAGCTACATCAGTTGTGTAGCTGAAGTCAAAATAGCTTAACTCGGCTTTTGGCGCTGTCTGCATTGCAGGAGGTCAAAGGGAGAACACTCTTCCTTGGACTTCCCTCTTGTGAAAGGAGAGTTACCATGGGTGAGAGTAAGAAGTCCTCCAGCTTGACATTATTCCGAAATAAAAGCTTGTGGTGTAGATGCACTCTTCGTTATTTATTCTGAAATAATGCTGCTGTATAGATGTACCCTAAGATCTCACGTGTAGCTTCTCTATGCAAATAGGAGAGAACTCTTCCCATCCCCAAGGAGGGGCAGTTGCTATGACATCAGGAGATGCTCTCCTGCTCTACCACTTATGCTCATATAACATATTATTTGAGTACTGATTGTACCCCCATGAGGTGCAATGCATGTTTTACCAACAAAAGTGGTAGGGCAGACATGGTGTTAGGGGACTGGCTGGGATGCCATGGTAAGACTGTTTCAATGATCTAGGAGTTCCACATTTTTTACTGGCTTGGTGAAATCTTATCATGGGACACACTGTTTAGGGTGCCCATGCTGGTTTTGACAGTCTGCCCTTTAACAGGCACCTGTGGTTCTGAGTCACTCCACACAACAGGACAGTAACTATGCACCTGTTGACATTTTCTTACATTAATCATCTGCTTTGTCAAGCCCACGCTCCTTCTGGGTCTGTCTAGCGACTCATGTAATGAGGGCAGGGCTGATGGCAATGGGGTAATATGCAGATGAATAATGGAGGTATTACCAAAAGCCACACACCATTGTGGTTAGACATGATCAGCAGTCCAGCAGACTGTCAGCCCACAGACCAAGCTGCCAATGGAAGCAAAGCGAAGACCTCCAGCTGGAGATGAGGCAGTTTAGGGCAGCTTGCAGTGTACAATGCTATCCCTGCACAATAGGAATGAGAAGAGTTCAGCTGTGGGGCTTTCAAGACAGCCCCTCTCTTCCCGTGAAAGGAACATTAATAATCAGAGAATGATGATCAGCTGGTGAGATATTTACATACTAGAAATTGGGAGGAGGAGGTATTTCAGGACATTAGATTTTGTAATTAAGCAAAAGGAAATTCTGCATGTAACCAAGCTGCACATGGAAAAATTCAGCCCATAGTGTGTTTTTGTGCAAGTTAACCGGCTGCAAACCAATGCACTGTTCTTTGCCATCAGGTATCCAGAGAATAATCATTCTAAGCCAGGGCAGGAAGCTGCCCCATGAAGCAGGATGCCGGTAACAATCCAGGGTGATCAGACAACCCAAAGCTCATTGCTTGCCCAATTGTCTTGGGCAATTCAGTGTCTCTAATGTCTGTTTAATCAAGAGATGTGGCTGCTGCTTTGGCACTGGAGGGCAAGAGAAGGGAACAAGGTTTGACACATTCCTGTCAAGTGGGTAACAAAGGAAAAAGCAAATATTCTGCTGCGTCTATGTAAATAGCTCCAGTGTGTCTTGGATTGCTAATGAAATCTTTGCATTTCAGATTCAGACAAGACACAGTCAGACAGTTCATGGAGCCTTGTCAGCAGCTTGGAATTTACAATTTATGTTTGACATAACCACAAGTGAGCGTAGGTCATGACTTTCCCTTCCCACCCCCACCTCTCTCCTGAGCCACGGTGCTTTGTGATCAGACGGCTCCTCCCCACTGCCATAGCTGTGCGCTCCCAACCAGAGTCACAACTGGCCTTTACGCTCACAGATTTATTTAGACCCCACTGAAATGCAGCTGAACTCAAACCAGTTTAATGACCTGCTTGCATGTATGCACAGGAGGAATAGAGCAGAATCACAAAGAATGGCTGAAAGGAAGGTACTTTAGTCAAGCTGCCAAAAACAGAAGCCTTTCAAATCTAGCCCAGCTGCAGAGCACCCTCAAAGGAGACAGTTTATTGCTGGGGTGCCCAGTTCAAAAATGCAGCTGACTGGTAAGTTTTTACAAGCTGGTAGAGGAAGTCTGGGGCATTCTAACCACAAATCCAAAGAACTACCAGTCATTTTCCAAGTATTTAAAGACCCCAGCCCAGGTAAGACCTACACTGACACAGGACTTTGTGATAAGTTCTGCTGCAGCTGAGCCCAAGGGAAACTTAAAGAGTTTTTGTATTTTGCTATAGACCCCAAAATGGGGGCAGGTGGGTGACCAAGGCTGGGCAGAGTTTCAGGATAACCTGGCCACTGAACAAACTGGGCTGGAAACTGTACAAAACTCAGTGGCTGATTTCAACCCTAGCAAATGGAGCATGGAGACTTGAGAGCCAAAGTTGCTGAGCTCCTCATGATCCAAATATGCTGCATTCTGTTCCTCAATGGGAGCAAAGGGCCAGTCTCTTGTTCAGCCTGTGTCTGGGGGCATCTGAACCCATGGGAATATTCCCTGCTGCCTTCCCCTGCTGGATCTGAAGGAGACAGGGCTGCACTGGAGCCCCATTGCAGGACGTCGGCACACCTGACCTTGGCCCCCCGTTGGGCTATGCCAGCTGGCTCCTGGCCCTCTGGGAGTCTTGGGGACATGCTGCCGCGTAAGCCAGACTGTCGGCCATTGCGTTGTGGAAATGCTCTCCCTTGCAGTGCTGTGCTAATAACGAGGAGCCAGGGAATGACGGAGTGAGAGCAGTGATGCTGGGTCAGCCCAAGGGCCATAAAGAAGCAGCAGGGCTTAGTCTAGGGGAGAACAAGAATGCCTGCCCTCCCCCATAGCTCAGCACTCCTTGGGAAAGGAAATATGTTTGCAGGCCCCTAAGATGTTTATTTCAAAAGTGAAGAGAGAGACAGCAATAAACCACAGTGGACAAGGTCACCATAAACCCTATTTCATTGGTGTCACCTGTAGCGTTACTCAAATAAATGAAACAAGCATAGAAACTTTTCATCCTGACCTGGGCCTTGGGGGATGGGACTGGGGAAGTTGACAGGAGGCTTGACTGGGGGGGTGGCAAAACTAGTGGGCAGCGTGCCAGGGGCAAGGGAGGGCTGTCACATAAAAGCCATATGTAGGCCTGCAGGGGTTAAACTTGTATTCCTGCTGGTGAAAACACCAGGGCTATGTCTACACTGGCAGTGTCTTGCGCAAGAACAGCTGTTCTTGCGCAAAAACTGGCTGGGTGTCTACACTGCACGCATGTTCTTGAGCAAGTAAATTTACAGTACAGCGTCGGAAAACAGGGCTTCTTCTGGAAGAGTTATTCCTCTCCCCACGGCTACGTCTAGACTGGCATGATTTTCCGGAAATGCTTTTAACGGAAAAGTTTTCCGTTAAAAGCATTTTCGGAAAAGAGCATCTAGATTGGCAGGATGCTTTTCCACAGAAGCACTTTTTGCGGAAAAGTGTCCGTGGCCAATCTAGACAAGCTATTTCACAAAAAAGCCCGATCGCCATTTTCGCGATTGGGGCTTTTTGGCGGAAAACAAATCTCTGCTGTCTACACTGGCCCTTTTGCGCAAAAGTTTTTCAGAAAAAGACTTTTGCCCGAATGGGAGCAGCATAGTATTTCCACAAAAACACTGACAATCTTACATGAGATCGTCAGTGCTTTTGTGGAAATTCAAGCGGCCAGTGTAGACAGCTGGCAAGTTTTTCTGGAAAAGCGGCTGATTTTCCGGAAAAAGTGGCCAGTCTAGACACAGCCCACAAGTAATAAGCCCTCTTATGCAAGAGCTCTTGTGCAAGAGGGCAGTGTAGATAGGCAATATGAATGTCTTGTGCAAGAAACCCCTATGGCTAGAATGGCCATCAGAGCTTTCTTGTGCAAGAGAGTGTCCACACTGCCATAGATGCTTTATTGCAAAAGCCTATCTCTTGAGTAAAAGCACATGCCAGTGTAGATGCTCTCTCGTGGAAGACTTTTTGTGCAAGAACTCTTCCACAAAACCATTCTTGTGCAAGAAGCTGCCAGTATAGATGTAGCCCAGGTGTTCTTTATCAGACGGCCTTCAACAGCTCCAACTCCCCTTGCTTGCTAGAGCCGAGTATGGGATAAAGAATATGACCTCGGCTCTCAGACACGTGGGAACATTGAGAGTGGCATTGGACCACACTCAGCAAACAACTAAAGTATAAGATCACTGGGAGTCCCGCCCCTCTGTGAGTTCCCACCAGGGACTTCACCTTGGAGGTTGTACTGGGTCCGCCAGCTGGAGCCACGTCCATTGTGGCCTGGTGTGAGGTGACCGGAATGGAACTCCCTGCAGACTAAACAGGCATAAGCATTTCCGAGTGCCTGTTGCTCACTTATATACATTGCTTTCTTATTCTTATTGTTGTATTACTTTGCAGTAGCTGTGCAATTATTTGTCAGTATTAAGCCTGTAATAGTAGTGACTTAGAGAAATTAATAAAAGCAACCGTCCCTAATTGACTCTGTCTTGAAGCGAATCCACAACCCTGTTGCCTCCTGGCCCTCTGACTTGACAAGAGAAAATGCTGCTCTGCAATGCGATGGGACAGCTGAGAGCAGAGCTCTTTGGCCCTCTTGCTTCACAGTGGCCTGGCTGCTATGGCTCAGGGCTGGGCAATGGGATTGTGGAGTGCCTCTCAGAGACACCAGCCTCCCGTAGCACATCGCTGGTCAGGGGCCTGACCCCGAACACCCATTGCAGTGACAAGAGAATTCCTTCCACATCTGGCAGGCTGACGGAAAGGGCATTCCTCTTTAGGAAAAAGGCCAGGATATTGTACAGAGAGGGAACATAAGAATGGATGCAGGGGGAGTATGTCACAGACACAGCTCTACATGCCCTTCACTCACATAGCTAGCTGAAGGGTTTGAGGTTTGACAGCACCTGATAGTGCTGCCAACTCCTGCAATTTGAGTCTTGTGATGGTTTCCATAAAGCCTCAGCTTCTGGAGGTATGTGCTGTGGCATGAAGCTCAGCTTACATTTAAAGACAAGTTTCTACAGGTTGAATCTCTCTAGTTCAGTGCCCTTGGGGTCTGACCGATGCTGAACCAGAGAATTTGCCTAATCACTTGAGGTCAATATTGTCTAGCAGCATTACCAACACTCCCACAGCTCACT
Source organism: Pelodiscus sinensis (assembly GCF_049634645.1). NCBI lineage: Eukaryota > Metazoa > Chordata > Testudines > Trionychidae > Pelodiscus > Pelodiscus sinensis. Next base: position 10,221,447 of record NC_134725.1, read on the forward strand.
GGGTTCTTAAGAAGACATGGAGGTGTAAATTAGAGCTAAATAACAGCACGGAACACAGAGCCAGGACTAACACCTATAAGCAAACTTGATGAGACCTCGGGAAACTTGGCCACACCCAAGCTAAGTGGATATCTAGATAACTAAATCATGCTGGACCAGAGATGTTGCTGGATGAGAGCGTGCCGGACTAGAGAGGCTGAAGCTGTCGTCTTCGTTGCTGCAGAGCAAAGGGCCTTGGTGTTCCCTAAAGGCTCAGCAAACAAAGGCCACAGAAAAAGGCCCCCTTTTTAAAAAAGTGGTTTTGACACCAGTCTCATGGTTTGGGGGGGGGTGGGGGAATGCGATTCACAAGTTGTGGGTGCCTGGGGTTAGCAGTACTGCTGCTATACCTTTAACAATCTATCCCTTCCCTCCCCTGTGCTGTCTTACTTGCTATCTTGAGTGGAAAGAGGCCGATTGGGAGAAGGCAGAGAGGTGGCTCATTCCTTGCTCCCATGATATGCCAGGCATGAAAAGCCAATAAGTAGCTCTTTATTTGCACAAGCTGTACATTTCAGAGTCACAGTTGCCCTGTCAACTGCATTTAGCAAGTATCTTGATTCCTGCACCATGTGTACTGCACTGATGGGGAACTCTCTTTACAGGCATGGGGGGAGTTGCTGGCATTTGGGAGAACACCCGCCCCAAAGGAAGTAAAAAGCATTGCAGTGTAATACAATTCAGTTGCTGATATCAGCTACTCCACACTCTATTGGAATGCATCCCAAGAATTATATCCAGAACCAAGGCAGCCTTTGCTAGAAGCTTTTAGAATTCACGGGTGTTCTTTCCATTGAATTGCACAACTATGAGCCGCACATTGGCCAAGTCTGTGTCATTTCACAATGGGGGAGAGGATCAAAAAGGACAGTTGAAAGCAACAAACCCAACAAGTAGGATACAAAGAAGAGGGAAAAGCAGTCGGTGGGGGTGGAGGGAAGGGATGTGGTGATAGGGTCAGGCAGAATTTAGGACACAGCCAAATAGGCATTAACTCTTGCTGTCATGGGAAGAAGGGCTGTGTTGTAGGGAGGTCCTGAAAATGTGTCTGTCTGTCTAATAGACGGCTGCCTTCCTGAAAGTCTACTATTTGACTCAAATGAAATGTTGATTGGGAACAGCATTTTTCATATTGTTTCAATGATTTTTTCAGGTATCCAGGAATAGTTAAAGAAAACAAAAAATTAAACAATTTCACCTGGAAACTAAACACCAACTTTCTGCCAGCCCGACAATCTTTCTTAGGGTACATATGCACTGCAACACTATTTCGAAATAACTAGCGCTATTCTGAAATAAGTTAGTCTGCATCTACACAGCCGGCAGTTATTTCGAAGTAGTGTCGAAATACTGTTAAGCTGGAGGACATCTTTCTCCGATTCCTGTAACCATCATTGTAGGAAGAGTAAGGGAAGTTGGAATAAGAGAGCTCTATTTCAAAACAACTGTTATTTAGATGATCCCTATTTCAAAATAAGCTATTTTGAAATAAGCTACCCAACTGAGGTAGCTCAGTTGCTTAGCTTATTATGAGTTGATGCACCATAACCTGCAAGTATAAGAGGGAAAGGGAAGCAAAATATATGGGGCAGAGATGGATACTGCACATTGATAATATTTAATATCAGGGAACACAGGACTTGCCAAACAGGGGCAGACACAGAGTCCATTTAGGCCAAGGTCCTGTCTCTGACATTAGCCAGCACCAGTGCCCCAGAGACAGGTGTAAGAACACAACAGTAGCAGATGTGGGATAATCTGACCTATATCAGGTCTCATCCTGATCTCGAGGACTAAGTAAGAGGGCCTGTCTCCAGGTTTCCAGACCTCCTCCTCTGGGAGCAGAGGAGCCCGAAAGAGCTGAGACACTGATACTGCAAAGGAGAATAATCGAGAGAGGAAACTCGTGTGTTTTCCTGGAATGGTCTCTGCGTGAAACCCTGCTAGAATGCATAAGATGGATTGTGCGTATACCATGCATGGGGATGGGCCATGGGGCATGGCACAGGCAGTATTAGGGTTAGTGTGTCACAAAGATCAAGAGGTGACTTGATCCAGGTATGTAGAGAGAAATTCTCAGGTGCTAAAAGGGCTCTTTAGCCTAATGGAGAAAGGCAGGTTAAGAACCAATGGCTGGAAGTTACAGCCAGGGAAATGCAACCAAGAAAGGAGGCATACACTGTTAACATTTTTAACAGTGAGGGTGATGAACCACTGGAGCAGCCTGCCATGGGATGTGGTGGTTTTTTCCACATCTTGATGTCATCAGATCCCAACGGGGTGCTTTTATGGAAGGTGCATTTAGCTGGACAAGTTGCTGGGCTCAGTACAGGGAAAACAGAGTGAAATTCTCTGGCATGCATCATACAGGATGTCGTCCTTGTCCTTGCTGGCCATCATTGTCCTTGCTGGCCCTCAGAGTTATCCATCTCTTTGCAACAGAGCTCTAGGCCTCTTCGCAGCTTCAATGTTGTTTTTTAACTAACAGAGACGACACATGGATCATTGATAGATTTGCTCAAAATAATTAGCTTGTGACCTTGTCTGAGCCCCCTTCATGACATTCTGCCTGTCTTTAGAGGCTCCATCATTAGGATCAATTAACATTTTTCCATAATTTGGTGACCTGTGGAAACCTTCTCTGGTTGGATTAGTGACCCAACAATGCATGGGGGGAAAACTCACTGTGGGTTTTGCATGTCCCCCCCCCCCCCATGTGTCAGGCAGGGTCCATTTGTCCATGAGGCTTATGCAAACTAGGTGGTGTTGAATAGTAGTCTAGCAGCCCATCATTGTGCAAGAGCTGTTCTCTAGGGCACTGTCAGCACAAAACGCTCTCCAGCTGGCATGGCTCTTTAAGACAATACATAGCTCAGCTGCTGTTTTGTGAGGAGCCTGAAGTTTCTTTTCTCGGGTTTTGGGGAGCGGGAATCTTAAGGTGAAGCTCCAGTTTAGACAAATAGGATTTTTTTTGTTTGATCCCGGGGGTTAATTCTTACTTGGCCTCGAGGCGACCAAGAACTACTATCCTGGAATAAGCTATGTAACATTTCCTCTCGGCTTGGGAGTAATTATTGATGGAAATAATTATCCTCCAATCCCATCAAAGGCTGTCTTAATTTCAACCAAACATTCTCTTCTGATGAATACTGGATAGCCTCTAAAGCACTAAACTGACTGGTAATCCCTTTGGATTAAGCTCTGAAGATGTCAATTGATTTTTTTTTTTTTTAGATCTTTTAGTCTTTCAGTTCTGTAATGTAAAAACAGGTGCAATTTAGCATGAAAGCTTAATCTTACCGGAAAGGAGTAGCACAGGACTTCTCCCCTTCTCCTCATACACAAAATCAAGGAGAAAACACCACGCAGCCAACCATCAGAGATCTTTCTATACTCAGACAACCTTTCAAGGGACAATGGGGAATAAGTACAGCCAGTTGAGTACTGGGGTCTTCCCAGCACTGTGGGTGGAATACCATGGATTGTCCATAACAAGAAGGCAGCCTGGTTTGCTTCTCTCTTTGCCACATAATGCAGGGTCTTTTGTTTGTTACATTGGCCATGGTCACATGCTGCAGTCAGGGTTCAATTTGGATTTTGCCTATCTCCTAGAACTGGAAGGGACCTTGAAAGATCATTGAGTGCAGTCCCCTGCCTTCACAGGGGGACCAAGTACCATCCCTGATGAATTTTTGCCCCAAATCCCTAAATGGCCTCCACAAGGATTGAACTCACAACCCTGGGTTTAACAGGCCAATGCTCAAACCACTGAGCTATCCCTCCCCCCTAGCTAGCAGCATGGATGCTAGCAGCAGGTACCATGCAGTTAGAGGGTTAGTGCTTCAATGGCAGGACTCAAAGCCACAGCGGGCTCTACTGGATTTAAAACAGTCCCTCTCCTCCCTCCCCTGCCCCGCCCCAGCAGTTGTTATTCTTTGTCTTACAGAAGTGCCCCAGCCACAGCTGTCCAGGTGCCAGTAAGAGGCCAGCCCTGACCCTGGGGAGCTTGCAAGGTAAGAGACAAGCCAGACAAAAGGTGGGAGGGTAAATGGAGGCAGAGAGGTGCCCAGAGTTATCCAGCAGGTTGGCAGATTGCTGGGCATGGAACACCCATCCCTGGGGTCTCCGATGAGTACATTGCATGTCGGTATTTCAAAATAATGTCGAGCTGGAGGACTTCTTACTCTGACTCATGGTAACCCTCATTTCACGAGGAGTAAGGGAAGCCAAAGGAAGAGTGTTCTCTCTTCCGCTTCCTGCTGTGTGGACAGCGCCAAAAGCTGAGTTAAGCTATTTCGACTTCAGCTACGCAATTGACATAGCTGAAGTTGCGTAGCTTAATTCGACTTTAGCCCAGCTGTGTTCCACCTTCTAACCCAGAATTTTTAAACCCCATTTTCAATTTCTCCCGCCTGCCAGTAGGTGGAGCCAGTCAGGTCGGGAAAACAGGGATGCATACTAGCCAAGGTTCATTCCATTTCCTATTTTAAAATATCTCTAATATCGCTACTGACCATTTCACAGCCCCAGATCTGTGATTTTTAATGAAGTTTTGGCATGGGAATGTGAAATGTTCTATGGTTTCTCCTACAGGAGCATATCTTTGGCAGAACAAAACATGGATTTTGAAGCTGGTGCTAAAATATTTTGCACAACCAGGATTCTCATAGCAAAAGACTCAGCCAGGCTGTTCAGTGCTAATGCTGGAGGAATAGCAATAGACCAGCTGAATCAAGATGCCTTATGTTTTTTTCAGCCATTAGAAACAAAAATCCAGCCCAAGCTTTAGGGATGACCTGGCTGATCTGCAAAGGCTAATCAAGCATATGTCAAAACAAAAAGACGAGTCAGCTCTTGCAGTGTGAGTTGCTATGGTGCTGGGTGCACTATGAATGAGCTAGACTGACACGTGCCAAATAGGCAAGAAGTACATATGGGAAATGATCACGACTGATAGAGGCCTATGGGAAGAGCTATTGCTAGAGCAGATGGGAACAGTTCATAGATAGCTACTTGACTGAATGGAGGTGCTGTTCTTCAAGCTCTTAATTTTGGGTTAATGACCTGGCTGTGGCCTGAAGCCCATCTGCATTCACCCATGGATGGGTCCCCCCTCCTCCCCTTTAGAGCCCTATTCCTCATGTCCATCCTGACAGGTTCCCCTATGTTAACTGCCCCAGGTGTAACTTCAGTCCCTCCACTGCCTTCTCTCCTTGGGAGGCCAAGCAAGAAGCTGCACTTTGAAGGAGAAGCAGACGGTACCCTTGGGGTGTCAGGGACTTCACAAGTCCCCCCAAAGCAGCAGCTTCTAAATACCAGAGTGAGAGCTTCAGCCCGTGCATGAAATGGCGGGTGCTCTGACCCAGATTAACACCTCCCATCTCTCCTCCACTGCGGGGCATAGCTACCTTCTAAAAGCCTGACCCATTACCCTGGGATTGCAGCTTTATTGAAGCATTTTAATCTTTATTAGGGCATCCGCCTGCCTCTCTTGTTGCACACTCTTGCTTCTGCCCACGCTGGCTCCCTGATGGGCTTTTGCAACTGGGACCTGGTTTAAGTAGCTCCATTCCTTCAGCCGTGACGCGCTGCGGCCTCCTCCGCTCCGTTCGGTGGGAGTAAGAGTCTATGGAAACTGCTATTGGAGAGAGATGTATCAGCAGCCTCCGGGATCACTGCAGTCCATTTAACTGTGCTGCAAAGACAGACGGGCTCCATCCATGGAGAGAGAAAGCCTGCCAGACGGCGCCAGGTACTTCCACGCTCCTCTGTGCAATCCTTGATGGCACCGTCCCTGGGACGGACGTTGCAATTCACCAGTGGAGGGGGAAATCAATCACAGGCTCACGGAGGCTAGACGGAGCCTGACACTGCATCACTTAATTTAGGCTCAGCTGTTCCCGCAATACACAGCAGCAGAGAGAGCAGCTAGCAGCAGGCAAGGCGATCCCACTTAGAACTGAACTTCAGCCAGGTGTGTGTGTGCGGGGGGGGGGGGGGGGGGAGGGGGAGAGGGGGGGTTGTGTGGTTTGCTACTGACCCTTCACTTAGGGCCTTGTTTATATGCAAAGTTGCTCTCACCCATTTAGCTATGAATCAGTGAGACCCCTGCTTCATTACAAATCAGGACAAAAGCCTATGTGTCCATACAGGAGGTTGCCTTGACATAACTAAGGCAAGTATCAGAGGGGTCGCCATGTTAGTCTGTATCTGCAAAAGCGACGAGGAGTCCTGCGGCACCTTATAGACTAACTGAAGTGTAGGAGCATAAGCTTTCGTGGGCAAAGACCCACTTCGTCAGATGCAAGTGGGTCTTTGCCCACGAAAGCTTATGCTCCTACACTTCAGTTAGTCTATAAGGTGCCACAGGACTCCTCGTCGCTATAACTAAGGCAGTTTAAGACCACAGCTTTAGTTAACCTTGCTGCAGCTCTGAAGACAGCAATGCTAAGGGCTCGGCTGCCAGAATGGATGAGTCCTATAGATCCAGCTGCATCCCGTGGGAGCTGCAGAGGTTTAGCACCTATGTCAGGCCTGATACAGGATGCAGAGGTTTGGTATCAGAGCCCACCCTAGAAAGTTGGATCTGCAGTGTAAATCTGGGAGCTTTCCACTGCTACATTCACTTCTGGCTTGGGAGACAAGTGAACTGAATCTGGCCATCTGAGCTTAGTTTGTGCTGAGTATTTATCTACCTCTCATCCCCTGGCCTGAAGTGGTCCCCCCTTCTGCCTGTATGTATGCAGAAAACCCAAGGCTGGGTCTGGAGGGCAGGAGTGTAGAGGAGTTGTTTTTTTTCTCAGGCACAAGATGCGTCAGTGTAGCTGCTGCTCTGCGCTTTGCTTTGCTCTCCCCTAGAGTCCACACTTGGTCTAGGGTTGTGTGCAACACAGTGCAGATCAACAATGAGAGAGGAGCACAACTTGTCTCATGTCTAGGTTATTTCATACCACCTGCATTAAAGCAGAAGGAATGGATTTCCCGGGAGGAGAGCTGTGGTGTGCAGCCATATGGCCTAGTGGTTAGAACACACACGTGGGAGTCATTCCTAGCACTGCCATAGCCCGACTGTGCAATTTGAGGCAAGTTCTCTCCCTACAGTCCTTCCAAGGTGCTTAAACACTTTCTGCCCTGCATTGGGAAATATTGGGCTGAATGTGCCAGCTTCTGCCTCTCCTCTGAAATCTGCAAGCTCTTGTCCGTCCAGTCCATTTGTTTTGCAGTGTGGATGGTGCTACAGCTATTGAAAATGTAGGGGCAGATTCTGCAATCCTTACCTTGAAAAGCTCTTAGACCAGTCACTCCCTAGCACCAGGGGTGCTACTGGTGGGATTGAGTGTGACTCACAGCGGGGGGTAGGTTGCAAAATTGGATCCTCATAGGCTCCTTTCAGTTTCTGTGTGATCTGTGTGTGTGTGCGACTGGGAATGGAAGGTGGTGGTAGCGGGGGAATCTTCTTTTCATCTACTCTCAGGCTCCTTTACACAAAGTGATGTAGAGCAACCTCTGCGTACATGAGAAGCGGCAGCCCGAAGCGGCAGCCATGGCTGGTGGCTTCATGAGGCGGGGGTGTGTAGTGAGGACTGTTGGTAACTTGTGAGCCATCCCCTCGTCTGTCTCCCAGGATGCTCTGTTCAGAGCAGCAGCTGTGTGGCACGTTCCCGGGCCTTGCAATAGATCACAGGTAATGCAGACATTAACAGGGGCTGCCCTGTGCACTTTCCGAGCTGTCTTTTCTGAGCACCACAGTAATATTCTCCCCCGGATTAAAGACCGCCCCGGAGCTCTTGCTCTGTATTTGAAGTCCCAGCACATTGGCACTTCCAGCTGATGTGTCTCGCTGACGGACGGGCGAGTGTGCGGAACAGCAATCATTTCTCCCCAATGAGGGCTGGGTCTTTGCACGCCTCAGTCTAAATCAAGTTCCCCTGGTCTCTCGCTGGAGTAAGGGTGGTTTCCTGCTGCAAGATCTCATCCGTCATCTCTTTTCACTGCAGTAGCTTTGCTCCTGGGCACTGAGTGACATTGACTTTCAGGTGACCTTTCAGCCCCCGGATCTTTTCACCCTCCAGCTCCTGAGGCATCTGATTTTTTTCTCTGCATGAGAACTCAAGAGCAACCCACTCCAAAGCTTGGCAGCTTCTCCTGCCCCTCAACAAAGTCCTGCTTTGCCCTCCACCAGCCTTGCAAGCACCAGCATGAACGCAAGAGACAGGGGCAAATGGAAAATTTGCTTTGGCATGATGTTTGCTTTCAGGATGCTTTCCCGAGCATTTGGACCAGAGCCGGGCCAAGGAGACAGCAACAGGTGAATCACATAGGGCTTGATTGCTAGCACCTCATCCCCCTTTCTGCCCAGGTAAGCATACGGGCCACCAACTCGGCATCCACATTTGCCAGGGTTACTGCAGTTCCTTCCTATGCAGCTTATGATGGAGTACTGCAGTGGCCAAGGTGGATTGCTTCCTTCCCTGGGCACATGGCCAGCCAGAGAGTCAGGTAGGATTCAAGATCTTAAAAAGGACTTTATTGGTGTATAAGCCTCTGCCCGAGCCAGCTAGCAGTGGAAATACTCTACACCGGGGTCTCCAGCCTTCTTAAGCATGAGATCGCTCTTTGAATTTCAGTGCAATCCAGGATCTACCTCAAATCCAACCACCCTTGCCCCGCCCCCTTCCCACCCCTTTTCTGAGGCCCCGCCCCTGCTTCCTCCATCCCTCATCCTCACTTTAATCAAGCTGGGGGCAGGGGTTTGGGGTGCAGGAGGGGTTCAGGACTGGGGCCCGATGACTTTTGGGAGGTGGTGCAGTGGGGCTAAGGCAGGTTCACCCCTAACCTAGCCCTGCACCACTCCCAAAAGCAGCCAGCAAACTCTCTTCATCCCTACTCCTCCTGTGTTCTTGGGAGATGGGGTACAGCCTGGAGGAAGGGACACCCTGACATCAGCACCTCCTCCTCTTCTTCCTGTGCCTTGCACAGCAAGCAGGAGGCTCCCGGGGTTAGGGGCACCTCCAAGGCAGAGGGCAGGAGCAGCACGGCCGTTCTGAGAGGGGCAGATGAAGTACCGGCCCTTGATAGCCTCGTGGCCAAAGCTGTCTGGATCACCTGTCAGAGGTTTCAAGATCTACCAGTAGATTCTGATGGACTGGTTGGTGACCCCTGCTCCACACCCTAGTACTGGTGGATGCATAGATCTGAGGCATGTCTGAGTTAGGGATGCAAATGTCAGTTAAACTATTAACATTATATTAGTTACCTGCTTAGTTATTAATTTCACAATGGCTGGCTGGAGGGGTACCCACCCTGTTGTCTCTCTTAGAAGATGTCTGGAATACAGTGGGCTAGGGGATTGCGTGCACACAGATGGCTGGCTGTCATACTGCCCCTCACTCTCCCATTTATTAGGTGCTGGCTAATGCAGCTTGTTTGGCAGATCGGGGCCAGGAGAGCAGCAGCGCCAGGGCAGATCCAAGTGTTCGGGTACATTCAGTAGTTCTGGGGAGACCCAGCCCTGCAGCCAGTTGCAAGAGAAGCAGAGCCAGGGGAAGAAAAGGGCAAGTGCCAGGCTGCCCCCAGCAGTGCCCGCCTCACTGGATATGGGTTGATCCAGCGGTGCCCGAAGCTGTGGGAAAGCTGCAAGCTCCAGAGCCCCTGGATATTGCTGTGGAATTTATAATACACATATTAGGTGTTCCAACGTTGCAACGTTATCCTAGGCAGTTTGTTTAAATGTTATGTGCAATACATTAAGGGTCAGACCAGTACTTGTCAGATGGCCATTTAACCATTTAATATTTGACATCCCTAGTCTAAGTATTCAGTTGTGCCTCCATCAGGTTCTGCCGACCTGGCCTGGAGTTGTTTTTGGGTGCAGTATGGAGGAGGCTGGGTTTAGGATAAGGGAGCTGTCCTGGGTTTACATTGGGGTAGCCAAGAACATGGCTCAGTTTTCAATCTACATATGCCATTCCCAAGATCAGCTTGACTCTTTGCTTTTCATTTTCAGGACTCACAGCCAGGCGTTCTGAGTCAGACAGTGAGGCAAAGAGAGGTGCAAGGCAGAGCACACTCCATGACCAACACAGCTCCAGGACATGGTGTCCTGCTAAGTGAATGCCAGGTCCTACACTGACACAGAGCAGTTTTGAATGGCAGGGCAGTGCACCACTGAATCAGGGCCGGTCCCAAGAGAACATAAGAATGGCCACATTGTGTCAGACCAAAGACCCACCCAGCCCAGTGTCTTGTCTTCTCGCAGTGGCCAATGCCAGGTGCTCCCAGTGGGAATGAACAGAACAGGGAATCGTCAAGTGATCCACCCCCGTCACCCATTCCCAGCTTCTGACAAACAAAGGCTAGAGATACTTCAGACCATGATTTTGCATCCCTCCCTGTCCTCCATAAACTTCTCTAGCTCTTGTTAAAGCTCTTTTATCATCTTGGCCTTCACTGCATCCTCTGGCCAAGAGCTCCTTATCTTGCCTGCACGTTGGGCAAAGAAATACTTACTTTTGTTGGTTTTAGACCTGCTACTTAGTAAGACGGGCCCTCGTGAACAGTGTGTGGAGGCTGTAACTGGGTAAGTGATGGCAGGTACATTTTCCAGTCCCCGACATAGACGCAGCATTTTAAAGCACTACATAGGGAGTTCTGGAGAGATAATAAAGGAACTTTACTACTTTGCCCTTTTCGGCTGCAAATGGTTTGATTGGCTGCATGGTCTGCAGTGAAGAGGTGTGGTGAGCTGCAGTCAATCAGAACGCAGAATACTAAAAAGGTTAAAGCATCTACAAGAAGCTGATTATTAATTTGGAGTATTTCACTGGGTATAAAATGATGATGGAAGCCTCCCTCCAGCAATAAAATCTATTGCATGGTCCCCTCCCCAGCTGCCTGCTAAAGGACATGAGGAAAGATCTGGGCAAGACACCCAGCGCCCTAGAGGATAAGACAAGGAAATCTCAGCCTTCCAACTGCCCTCTGGTCCTATAAAAAGAGCTGTGTTTTCCCTGATAAAAGTGGGAGATGAATGCTAGTTGATTAAATCAAGGGGAAAAAATCAATTAAATTTAAATAGAGAGAAAGATTAGAAATCAGGCACAATGCTTAGTTAATTACAGCACCTAATCACTCGCTCAAAAAAAACCCACTCCACAGTAACTTCTGTGCATTTCATTTTATATATGTGTATGTATATCTGGAGCTAAAGCCCATAATGAGATGCATATTACCCTACTTGACTAGTAATTGACTAGGGGACCTTGTCTGTTTCATGTGCAGAAATGATCTGCTATAATAGCCAAGGCTTTCAAGTGCTTGATTCTCCCTCCTCCCTTCCCTAGGAAGAATGACACCAAAGAAACTCTTGCCTAACACTGTCGCTTATCATTTCCCCCTGGATGATGTGTTTATTGGGCAGAGATAAGTGCAAAAAGCTTATGGACACAATGTGATTAAATGTCCAATCTGCTTTCCTTTTCAGCCATTGGAATTAGGTTATTGCAAACACATAAATGCTGGAGAAAATAGCTAGAGTTGCAATCAGCGTCCAGCTGCCCGAAATATAAATTACTCAGAACAGGAACCTCCCCCCGCCTCTCCTCTCCTCCCCCCTCCCCCCCATTGATTGTTCTCTCTAGGCTGCTTTGTGCAGGTTCGGCTTTTCTTTTCTTATTCCTGTCCTCGGGGCAGCTTACCCCATGGCTGCCCCCACCATCCCTGCAATATAAAATAAATAGTGGCCGCAATGATTTAAATGGAACTTTTTTTTGCAAAGGGACAAACAAAGAAAGATAAAATCCATGTGATAAATGAGTTCCATTTAGCTTCTCACAGTCCCCCTTCCCCAAGTACATGTAGGTTTTACCAACTCTAGAAAACAAACCTTTTGGGGTGGGTTTTTTTACCACCCGGCACCTTGTGCCTTTCTTGAGTAGCGTTGTGCATTCTGTATGCCGGGAAGCAGCGGGGGAGAGTAAGGCTACGTCTGCAGAACCTTTTGGAGCCAGTCTGGATCAGCAGCCTCTGGCTACAGGGTGCGCTCTTGGAATGGTTGTCTACATAGGGCATTGAAGCCGTCATGCTGGCTGGTGCTCAGGCTCCATAACCCACCCCTGTCCCAACGCTTCAGAGCACAAGCTCCATCTTGAGCCACAACTTCAAGCCTCTGGGTGTGCAGCCATTTGTTGAGCACTGGTGGGAGTTCTGCCAGCCGCTGGGCTGGAGGCTTGCTGCAAAAGCCTAAGGAGGCCACCCTCAGCTGACGGCAGGTGATGGAAGGGAATGGTGAATGATGGAAGGGAGTGGAACGAGGTGTACCGGTAGTTCGAATTAAAGAGTCTAATTTGAACTACCTACTCCGTGCCGTGTGTAGCTGCGGGCACGGAGTCCGCACTAAGGGGGATTTAAAAATCCCGGGCTTCATTTGCAACTTCGAATGCCTACATTAGGCACCCTAGTTCGAACAAGGGTGGCAGTGTAGACATACCCAGAGAGTGTTTTCTTTCTGTGGGCATGGTCCAGGGTTGAAATGCATGCTCTGCTGCCTACGCACGAGTACCCATTCCCCCTTGCACTCCCAAAGTCCCTTCTCTTCCCTGCTTGAAGTAGCAAAGGCTGCTTGTTGACACCCATTCTGCTCTCCGTCTATCCCAAGGCATGCCCTTCCCTCTGTTCCTGCGACGCTCTTTTGTAATGCGTTCACCGTCAGAGTTAGTCTCTGCCGCAAGACAGAACAACACAGGCCTTTTCCAACTCCTGTTGCAATCCGCGTGGGGATTCCCAGGGGCTGTCATGGTGGGTGGATTGGAACCCCAGCAAAAAGCTACACAACCTTTGCAAGGCCCACCATTAGACTTTTGGCCCAGGCTTACTTCTGAGGTGCTGCACACAAGTAGCCGAATCAGCCTTCTCCCAGGCAGTGGCACCAGAGATCTGGGGAGAGGCAAAAGATCCATCCTGTGCCTGAGCCGCCTCATGTCTCTACCACCATGAAACTAAGGAGAGCAAGGACAGAATTTGGCCATTTGACCAGAAGTTCCTTGGAATGGGTACCTTAGTCTTGTACTTTCCTGTAGCGAACCACAGTAGAAATAACAACGGACATGCAAAAGGAGTGAAACGCCAATACCATGCTTGGTCCCGGAACCCTGCCAGCTGTTCTGCTGTTGGCCTGTGGTTTGCACTTGTGCGGTGCAGTTATTCAAGGACCACCGCACACCTGGCTGTGCATACGGCAAATTCTGTGATGGTGAGAATTTGCCCACACTCAATTCTCTTATACACCAGAAAAGCCTTCAATAAGTGGGCATGGTTTTGACACTAGCATGACACTGATGCGAAGAACTGGGACCGACTGTGGCTTAACAGCTGTTCTCTTTGCTGTACAGCTCTCCTGGTTATGTGAAGCTGTTGAAATTCTGCAAACATAGCTGTAGGAAATACCAGCAGTGTTTCCAAAATGCTACTTTGGGCAGAAAAGCCTTGGGTAGCAAAATTCCCCATTTATTCTCTCTCTCTCTCTCTCTTCTGAGCTGATTGAAAAAGAAAAATGGTTGAAATATTCCTTTGTCCCAGGAGAAGGAGGGAAAATAAAGGTTGTAAAGATATTGCAAAGCAAAACCTCCAGCAGATGTGTTTACGCAAATCTATTTGACACATGCACTAAAAATACCTGTTTAAAATTAGGAGATGAGAAAGTCTCTAAGCTCTTTGCACCACTCAAAGAGGAATACACACAAAAACTCCAAGTTAGGTTCCTTCCCCCACCTTCTTCAAAGAGTTTGTATTAGCATGGCATGAAGCCAGTAGTCTGTTATTGAAAATTATGAGAGCAAATCACTGAGATATTTTCCCTGATTACACAGATTCCAAGCTGGTTCAGTTTTCATCTTCTCTTCACAACTTTCTTTGCAGCAGTGGAAGTGCCAGCTGCAGATGAGCTCACCATTTTCTTTAGGCATTTTAAACGGAAGAAAAAATAAGTTTCACCATGTGATACATTTTTCATCCAGTCTTGCTGGCACTGGCTTTCCACCTTCCCCCCTTTCTCCTGAAGCCCTCCCAGCTACCCTGCCTTACTCCTTCAAGTCAGATTGTGCTAACTGCTCCTTTTGCTGTTTGTGCTGCAGGCACATTGAATGACTTCCCTTGCCATCATCAGGGCTAAAAGCAGCCTGGCACTTTTTTTTTTCCAGGGGTTGATTCGTTATGCACGATTAAATCAGATCACAGGAGCTTCCCAGCTGGAACAGAACAGTATCCCAACCTCCGTGGTGGTCAGTACCAGATGCTTCCGAGGAAGATGGTGCAATTTGACACCCTGGGGAGTAATTTCTCCCAGACACCAGCTGGTGGTCTGAGCAGTTCATTTGGTGAGGCATGAGGATTGATAGCTCTTGTGGAGCAGAGCAGCAGGTTCTAAAATGCTACACGGTGAATCAAGACTCTAGCTGACCATCTTTTCATCCTAGTCAGGGTCCCAGTTATGCTTGTCTCTCATTCCAGGTAATCTTCTGTTTGTGGCATGGCCACTGCCAGTGTAAATGGCTGAATCGGTGCCCTCCCCCGTGGACCGTCTCACTACTCCACCAGTGATGGCTGAGTCCCCAACCATTTGGGGCCTCTGGCTGGAGCCAACAAGTTGTCCGGTCTGTCGCAAATAGAGACAGCTGGGAATTTCCCAGTGACACAGGCTTTGGTCAAAAAAGGCCAATTTGCTGATCTCAGTTATTACCTTATGTATGTCTTACGAAGGACGACATCTTGGGCTCCAAACAGGAGCAGGACACAGAGGTGGGAAGAATGTGGACCAGGCAGGTCTAACTATGGGGACAAACTGCTGACAGCGGCCTGACTAGTGCTGCCTAGCTGTGCATTGGCAATACGAGCCACATGCAGTAGCTACCAGACAGGAGGGCTCAGATGACAGGAGCAGGAGACGAGAGAGAAGGAAAAAAGACTCTAATGAACAACCCTGCTGAAGTAGAGGCCAGGCTCAATGTTTATAAGAACAGCCACACTGATTCATGATCCATCCCTGGGGACATCCTCTCTTCTGACAGTGGCCAATGCCCCCAAGGAAATGAACGGAACAGGGAATCACTTGGTGATCCATGCCCTGTCACCCATTCCCAGCCTCTGGCAAACAGAAGCTAGAGACACCATTCCTACCCATCCTGGCTAATGGCCATTGATGGACCGAACCTCCATGAATTTATCTAGCTCCTTTTTGAAACCTGTTAAAGTCCTGGCCTTCACCACATCCTGTGGCAAGGAGTTCCACAGATTGATTGCCTGTTAAGTGAAGAAATACTTCTTTTTGTCTGTTTTAAACCTGCTGCCTATTAATTTTATTTGGTGACCCTAGTTCTTGTGTTATGGGAAGGAGTAAATAGCACTTCCTGATCTACTTTCTCTACGCCAATCATGATTTTAATAGACCTCTCCCATAACCCCTCCTTAGTTATCTCTCTTCTAAGCTGAAAAGTCCCAGCCTTATTAATCTCTTCTCATACAGAAGCTGTTCCACATCCCTAATCATTTTTGTTGCCTTTATTGACTGGAATTGGAAAACACTCAGGGTATGTCTACACTACCCCGCTAGTTCGAACTAGCGGGGGTAATGTAGTCATCCGCAATTGCAAATCAAGCCCGGGATTTGAATTTCCCAGGCTTCATTTGCATGAAGCCGGCTGGCGCCATTTTTAAATGCCGGCTAGTTTGAACCCCGTGCCGCGCGGCTACACGCAGCACGAAGTAGCTAGTTCGGATTAGGCTTCTAATCCAAATTAGCTGTACTCCTCGTGGAATCCGAACTCCTCATGGAATGAGGAGTACAGCTAGTTCGGATTAGGAAGCCTAATCCGAACTAGCTACTCCGTGCCGCGTGTAGCTGCGCAGCACGGGGTTCAAACTAGCCGGCATTTAAAAATGGCGCCGGCCGGCTTCATGCAAATGAAGCCCGGGAAATTAAAATCCCGGGCTTGATTTGCAATTGCGGATGACTACATTACCCCGCTAGTTCGAACTAGCAGGGTAGTGTAGACATACCCTCAGAAAGAGAGGCAGGGTTGCTTAGTGAATAGAGCACTGCGCTGGGATCAGGTGACCTGGAGTCTATTGTTGGTGCTGGCAAAGTCACTGTACCTCAATTTTCCCATCTGTACAATGGGGGTTGATGATATTGGCCTGCTTGGTAAGGCCCTTTGAGAGCAACTGATGAACAGCATTATAAATGGGTTGGGTTTAATAATGCACCTTCAGAGGTCCTGAAGATCACAGAAAGGTGCTAGATGCCCCACAGATCCTCAGTTGTGCTCTAGCAAACAGCATCACTCCAAGCTCCTCCTCTTTTCCCTTCTAAATGGACTTGAGCCCCCTGAGTTACCACCCAGAATTCTCCATCCCTGCCAAGTGCTGGGAGCGGATAGTGTCAGGAAAATGTCGCTTGAATTGGGAGGCAATGGAGAGTGTGGGCGTTCCCCAGTGGAATGACATGTCGGGGGCTTTAAATAGCTGGAGTCTCACAGCTGTCCCTGACGCTATCATTTTGAATAGCAACAAGTGTCTCAATGCCAAGATAGGGAGGCAGGATGGGGTGACACTGGATTTTCTTTTTCTTTTTCTTTTTTTGTTAGTTTTTAATCTAAAACCCAACTCATGGTAACAGGATCTGAAAGTCCATGCTATTAAGTAGCTGTTTAGTGAGCTACATGTAGCAAGTTGATGGGTCTCAGCTCAGGTTCTAGTGCCCAGGTCTGAGCCAACCTGCATTACTAGGGGGCAGCGGGCCCCGTTCTTGCCCCATTTGAATCCATCCTGCGGGTGCACAGAGGACGCCTGTATCCACAGCAGCCAGTGCTGATGAGCATTAGGTTTGCTGCTCCTTTGTGACTGGATTGCAGGTTTTCACTTTATTTGGCGTTCATTTCAGGGACTCCCTCTAGCCACAGTAACGCGGCTAATGCCTGCTCTCATCCACTGGTGTAAATCTGGAATACATACACTGGCTTCAAGGGTGTTCTTGGGCTTTCTGCCAATGTAACAGAACAGAGATTAGCCCAAGGAGGCTTCTATTCAATCACACAATCGCTAAAGAAAACCCTGTGGGTTGAAGAGCCCAGAGTATGTCTACACTGCAGAGTTTTTCCAGAAAAATGGAAGTTTTCTCAGAAAAACAATACTTACGTCCACACTGCTATTGCGTTCTTTCGACAGAAAGCTGAAAGACTGGAGGGGTTTTTCCGACAACGGAAGGGGTGGTGCCAGGGCAGCCAGGGCCACGTGTTGAGTAGCCCTGCCCTAAAGCACAGATTAACCTCTTAGGTGGCAAAGGTGTCCAGCAAGTGCCCAGAAAGCTGTCCAGCAAGCAAAGTGTCCAGTAAGCTAATCCACGCTGGACTAAACAATGTTGCTCAATGTGTTTGTGACAAATCAGAGTTCTCTGTTCCACAGTGCTGCTCCGCTAAGCCGAAAAAAAGCTTTGCTCTCCCTCCCCCATTCCAAGCAGCAACAACAGTACTTTGTCCCTGTGCTTGTCCGCAGTGGGAGTATGTGCCACAGGAGAGACTTGCCGATGTCCAACTGCTCTGTTCAATTACCTCTGTCTATGGATAAAGCAGCCCTGGCGTAATGGACTGATTAATCTGCTTATCACATGAAGCACATAGTGTAATTACATCAGAGAATTCGGATCCCCGAGCGAGGCATCAATCACTTTATCGTGGGTGATTTTACTACATCCTGTTGGCCAGAGGTAAAATCATTTCTCATCCATCCCACATTCCTTCTTGGAGCAGGGCTCATGCACAGGCTGGGAGGTGCCTGAGGACAGGGCAGCTGATGGAGAGCTATTGACTGATAGGGATGTTGAGAAAACAGGTCTTGGTTTGCTCAGTACAGAATGGTGGAGGCTGGCAGGGTAAGGCATGCTTCTCAGCAGGACCAAATAAAGAAGCGTGTTTGGAGTAAAACATATTAGTGTTCAGGATCCATGCCTGAGCTTCCCACCCCACTGGGAGAGGGGCAGGATAGGGGCTGTATCTGTTGACTACAGTAGAGACCATTAAGCCACCTTGCAGCCTGGAAAAAAAAATGTCGTGTTTGCCAGCAGGAGACCTTGAGGAAGGAGCAACAAATTTTCAAACAAACTTTCCCTTGAAAAATTCACAGGCACGGCTGTTGTGCCTACCTGCTGTGGATTGGCATGGATGTTGCTCATGCAAGTGGTAGTGTAACAATTTGCATGCAGATGTAGGGACAGATGTCAGCTGGTGTCCATTGTCAGAGCTCCAATGATGATTGCACAGCGCAATAGAAGATCCAGCCCAAAGCTTATGAGTCTCTATTTACGAATCTGGCCCCTGATATTTATGCAATAAATTCTCTCTTGTCCTTAGAGCCCCATTACAAAATTGCCATCTATCAAAATGACTTTAGAGATAGTTAAAGTGACACTGTGGAACGCCTTCGTTTTGTACATTATCTTGTTCAATTCTCTGGTGCACAAAACACCCTCATTAAGATTTGAGAATAACATTTTATCCATTAGCTTGTTCTGTTTCTCATCTGAAAAACAATGGATTTTCCTCTCCTTCTCACTTTGTTTTTAAATACCTAGAAACTGGCACATTCTTGTCAAGAATCAATGCTGTGACCCAGGGAATTTGCCCCGCGGCTACTACAGAGGTGCAGCAAAGGCAGCAAGGGAGTACCCTGAATTAGAAGGTCAGTGAGTTTGTGTGGGTCCCATTGGATTGGTTATTGTATGGTTCCTGAACTTCTATTTGCATTGGTTGTTCCTAGGGGATATGAGTGCTGTCTTTGATTCTTACAAGCTCTTGTTGATTTGAGTCACAGCCTGATATGCCCTATTGCTGGCTGGGGTGGAAAACATGCCCTGTCACATAATGACTCCTTCAGCTCTGAAAGGAGTCCTGCCCCATATTTCTCAGCTGGCTCAATGGTAAAAGCTCCCAGGTAGGGAGTTGGAGGGCAGGCAACCAGTGGGATGTTCTGTGAAGCACACGGCCCCCAGGATCTGAGCCATGTGTGGAAAGTTGCCTGTTTCATGCTAGTTTTTCAAGCAGGCAAAGAGGAACTGGGCTCTAAATTCTGCACAGGTGGCTTGGCCACTGGCAGTGGCATGAAGTGGATCGAGGACAGGTTGAAGGGGAGGAGGGTGAGATGGCTAAGAGCTTGGCAGCAGCAAGAAGTGGGCCAGGACCAGCAAGAGCAGAGGTGGGAAGTTGACAGCATGTGGCAAAGAAGATGAGCGGCAGACAAAGCAACAGGTGTCCTTGGACCTTTGTAGCACCTTGAGGTGCATTTCAGGGGATCCAGGCGAGCAGAAAACGGTGGAGGCTTCCCGACACTTCAAAGGACTTGCCTCAAACCCAACATTTACAGCAACCAGGCTGAAACTCAGGAGACATGACAGATACTTCTTGTGAGCTGATTTTAATCAGCCGCTCAGAATGAGTAGGTAAAGTCAGCTCAGAGACATCCCGCCCCCCTGGTGCTGCTACTCCCCATGCCTGCATGTGAAAATTATGCACGTCTCTTGATTTCGTGCTTAATCACAGATCCAGGATTTTTATTCTGACATTACATTCAGCTCCCAATCCAGAAAATATTATACCCCCTTCACATCCAAGCTGCCTCTTCCTTTTAGGATCAATTAACTTTAACAAGTACCTTTTATCTCGCTGCTTTTGAAATCCATCAGTTGTTTCTGATGCCTGGGTTGCCAAAGCTTTAGCAGCAGCTCCTTGTGTTCAGCAGCGATAGTGGAACTGTGGAAACTAAACAGACCCTTACAGGGATTATTGCACCGATGGCTTGCAGCAGGGAGAGAGATACGCATCGAAACTTTCAAAAGCCATGGAAAGAGAAGCCAGACGAGGAGATTTTGCATTAGCAACAAACTCAGGAGGAGGTGGATTATTTTGGGCCCCATGCTGTGAAAAGTGATAGCGGGGAGCTCTTGAAAAAGGGATGTTTTCACACATTGGGAGGATATGGTCAGTCCGGCGTGATTTTATGCAGAGTCCAAAGGTACCCCCAGATTCAGCTGCATGGGCTACCTATGTTGCAGGTCACAACCAAAAGATCACAGTTGCTGTCAAATGGCTGGAGCCTCAGCTACTCTCCAAAAGCCTCAGCTGAGCTCACACAGATGGGGAAGCAAGTTATGGCATCTGCAAGGGTGCCACCAAGAAATAATGGAAGACACATGGACCAGATTGGGACTCAGTCACAATTTTTCACCTGCAGTGCTCCTGGGGTGGTCTGAAATAGTAACTCCAAGGAAGGGGAACCCCTTCCAATTTAATGAGGCGTTAATGCTGAAACCTAATGATGGCAACTCAAACACCACTGGTGTTTTACCACTCTTTATTGGGGGCAGAAGCCTCTATGTGCCTCTACCACAAGCATGGGCGGAGATGATAGAAGTCAGAGCCAGAAAAGACTTATCAGACCATTTCAGGATAATGCCCTACTTTCTTTCCCAGGGCTCTGAGCAGCGTAGCAGGTGTCCAAAGCAATGAACCTCCAAGCCTTCCCTTGGGATACAGCATCACAGCGAATACCTCTCAGCAACAGGAAAAGGTCACTTCATTTTTCCAGCCAACTTTTTCCTTTTCATGAATCCGATTAAATGACCCAGTTTGTCAGAGCCACCAGGCAAGGATCAGGAGGGCAGCAGCCACCACTGGGGAGGTTGAACTGAACAGAGTATGGGTCAGTTCTGCCCCTATTCCTTGCTCCCTGGCTCAATATGAAGGCTACATTTTCTCCAGTCTCCTGTCATTCTGTTCTGAGGTGAAGTGCTGGTGCAAAATGAAATTCCATTGGCAAAGCCTATTGGCAGAGAGAAATGAGGCCTCTGACTCTTGGGTATACCCGAGACACCAGTGGGCACTGCTAGTTGATGAAAAGGCTTAATGACAAATATTTGCATCAATCCTCTTTGCTCCCTTAGGGAGCCGTCAGAACCATTGTCATGCTCCCACACTTTCAGTGCTTTCCCACGGCTTGGCTATGGCTGGAGCACTGTGCAAATACAAGAGCCATTCCCTGCAATTGTTAAGCAAAAGTCAGGCTTGTCTGGCTTTTTGCGGCACAGCAAGTTTCGGCAGGAACAGAGTGTCAACCTGCCAGGCACAGAACGGCAATCAATGAAACCGTTTCCCAGAGCGCTCAGCTCCTTCTAGTCAATCAGCTGTAATCAGTACCACTGCGTGCTTAGGTGGCTGGCTAGCTCAGGGGAGTGGAAATGGGATAGAGAGCCTTTCCCTGCTAAGTCACAGGTTTTAATCCAGCAGCAGTCAGTAGGGTCTAATATCCATTAACAGCTGTTCAGAGGTCAATGAGAAATGAGTCAGTTTCATTTCAAGTCCAGATGAACAGAGTTACTACTCCCACATTGGGCAGAGAGGGCTAGGAGTGAATGAGCTGACCACAGATGTCACATTTACTCCATCAAATGTTAACCTCCTCCCTTCCGAGCTCAGGATAATTTTTCTCGTGCCCCACTGGCTGAGGGGTACTTCCCCAAGTGACTTCCTCAAGGTAGGGGCGTGGCGGAACCAGAATGGAATGCAGGACCACTTGATTCTGGACTCTGCTTGTTCCTTCTGCCCACTCTCTCACTTCTCCCAGCTCCCTGCTTGGATGCAAAGGGGAAGGCTCCAGGTAAGGGATGTGCAGAGTTAGCTGGCTTCCTCTCTGGAGAGAGCCAGGTTTTAGCCAGGAATCCTTGAATATAAAAAAGGGATGGTGGCGTGTGGGGGGTGGAGGAGAGGCCAGCCAACCTGGTTCTTGGGCCTGGCCCTATTGGAGGGGCATACTCTACTCACTGCTCCACCTTCACCTGCCCTTCCCCACACCTGACAGCCCACCTCTTCTCCCCATTTCCACCCATCCTTAAAAACAGCCCCTTCCCACTTGGGATGTGAAATCCTGTTTAATCAGTTAACCGGTTCAGTGTTACGTTTAATTGGTTCACCATTTAAATGGGGACGCAGGGAAGAGGGGGATACTCTAGCCCAACTGGGCTGGAACAACCTTCCCCCATGGGCAGGGTCTGCTGCTCCAGTTAGGACAGGTCCGCCACAGCTGGGGGCGGCTCAGGCCATCCCAGGCCAGCCACACCTGACTGCAGATGGGGAGCTGCTCCAGCTGGACAGGCCTACCACACTGCACAAAAGGTGGGCAGGGAGCTGCTTCAGTCCAGCTGGACTGCTGGTTAAGCAGTAAGGGTGAAGCTTACTGGTTAACTGGTTAACCATTGACATCCCGACTTCCCACATCCCAGCAGCGACAGAGGCCAAAGGCTCCTGCAGCTGGGGATGCTCTCAGGCTGCCCACTGCAGGGAACGTATGTCAGTCTGCAGGAGAGGGGAGCAAGGAGACCCATGGGCCAGATTTGCATCTCCTGCTTCTGTAACTCAGGAGTGACTCCACTGACGTCAATGGCATTTACACTAGGGAGAAATCAAATTTAGCCCCAACATGCTGCTCAAATGCCAGAGCAGAGCACCCCTGACTTACCCATTCCCAGGCAGAGACCATCTGCTCACCTCCATCACAATCCCTCTCCTTCTCTGTGCTCAGAGGTAACAACATCACACCCAGCTCACAATGGCTGGGCCCAAAACACCACTTGCCACCTGTGCCTTGTCCTTCGTATCGATGAGCAGCCCTGTGCGCACAAGGGAGAAACCTTAAGCCCCACTGCCAGCCAGAAAAGGACTTGCAATAACCTGACTGAGCATTAGATCTTGGCCCAGCTGTTGGTGCTTTGTCTGTGCTGAGGGTCCACCAAGGATTTCAGTCCACAGGATGTGTCACCCTAGTACCTTCCACGAGCACTAACTTCACCCTTTAATTTTTTTTTAAACACTAAGGAAAGCATCACCGAGTGCATTGGCTGAGATCACAGGGACATGTCACAGGACACAGTAGGACCATCACCTGTTTCCACAGCTGTAAATTATTAATGGCACTCATTAATATGTCAATTTCACCCTTTTGTTCAAAACCACTTCTTTTGGCAGCGGGAACCACGCTGAAATAAATAGTTTTGTTGTCAATAACATAGCTCATTAAATTTTAATCAAATAGAGGGTTGTAAGCACACAGTTACCAACATGCACCCCATGGGAACACAGAGATAACTTTAAAAATGAATCAGTAATGGAGCGCTTTGGAGCCAGCAATGATACAACAAATGAGGCCTTAGGCAGAATACCCATTTTGGGTTTTAAAATTGGTTTGATTCTCCCAACATCCCTACCCCTCTGCTCTCCTCTTAAAGTTTATTTATTTTATTTTTTAAATTATGATTGGAAAATTAGGACGAAACAAGACTCACAGCCCTGATGTTTACATCCCTCTTTAAAAATGCCAACATGCTTTGACTCAGCTCCAAGCTTGTAGCTTCACATCAGTGCTCTGCCTAACAAGAGAGCGTCAGACAGCCATTCAAGCAGATTAGCAGCTGCTCTCTGCACAGCTGCACCCGCCTGTCCCGACTCCTCCTGGAAGATCCTGGGCAGTGCTTAAAAGGTGGGGTTGCTCCAATGCAAGATGGTAGACCTGATCCTATCAATGGACCTGATCCCAAAGCAAATTATCTTACTCTGACATTTACATAGAAATGACCACCCCATACAAATTGCACTAAAAGAGAGATATCAAGGACTCAGAAGTTAGGACATTACCCAAATTAAGTAAGCTCTTGCAATAGCCACTCAGCCCTGAGCACAGAAGGGACACATTAATATAGACTCCGACCCTGCAACTAGACTCACCTGAGCAGTCTTCTGACTTTTTTGGGATTTCCTGGGTGCAGAGGGTCCAGCCAAGTAGAACAATAAACAATAATCAAGTTTTCCATTTCACCAGAAAAACAGGCATGTGCAATGCTGCCAAGTTCAATTTATAGACAAAACCTTAACATCTGGCCTTTCAGGTTCTCGGAGTACTTGGTAAGTAAGGCTGAACTAGTCATTAACTCTAGTTTTGCATTTAATTTCCCTGGGAAAAACATTAAGGAGAGAGAAAGAAAAATAAAATCCAGATCTATTGAGGCATATGGACCGCAACGGCTTTGCTAATGGGCCTTGTAAATTCCCTGAGACAGATCAGGACCGCCACAAGCCCTGATAAATTAGATGACCCAGGAGTGTGGAGTGCCAGAAGGTAAAAAGACGAGGAACATCTGCCTTGTCTGGAGCAGTAGGGTGTTGCAGCATGAAGACAACCCGCACCAGTTTATTCACACTGGAGGTGCATTCCGTGCCTCCATACAGCCACAACACTGATTTAGATAACTATTTCTAACACAGAGCTGCATCAGGGGCAAACAGGACTAGCGACTATTGATGGGAGACAAGTGAACCATTGAGGGAGACTATCTGGGGGTGGACTCAAGTCACTTTCCCTGGGCAGAAGTTTTGTTTGCCAGATGGCTGCTCATATGCATCCAGTTGCAGGGCCAGGGTTTAGTTTAAAGCAGGGGTGGCCAACCTTTGGCTCCACATGCGGCTCTTCAGAAGTTAATATGTAGCTCCTTGCATAGGTACCAAATCCAGGGCTGGAGCTACAGGTGCCAACTTTCCACTGTGCCAGAGGGTGCTCACTGTTCCACCCCCAGCTCTGCCCTAAGCGCTGTCCCCCTCCACCCTTTCTCCCCCTAGGCTCCTGCCACTTCCTACCCTCTCCACTGAGCCTGTTACACCCATGCTTCCCCCCTCCCATGTCTCCCACTGAGAAAGAGCTGATCCTAGTGGCCGGAGGAGAAGGAGAAGGAGGCGCTGACCGGTGGGGCTGCCAGTGGGCGGGATGTGCTGAGAGCAATGGTGGGGAGATGAGCAAGGCTGGTGACATAACTGTTGCTCTTTGGCAATGTGCATTAGTAAATTCTGGCTCCTTCTCAGTTTTAGGTTGGCCACCCCTGGTTTAAAGTGTACCTGAAGGGTACTGGGTTCAGTTGCCATTGTGAGAGCTAGGGTCATTCTATATAAGGACAAGGCACAAGATGCTATCTCAATGGCTCTGCAGCTGCTGTTCTCCCACCTTGAAAAACCTTCATGCAAAATTCCACTGTGCAGGTATGAAACTGGGTGATTTCAGTGTTCATCACTATGAAAAGATCCAACAAGTCTAAAGGACATATACAAACAAGGAAAGGGTTTGGCTTCAGTCCCTTTGGACCTAACCAAGTGTGACATCTTTGATTGGAGTGTATGGGGAAATACGTATTGTTTTTCCCCCGTGCTTGAACAAACTCAGAAACACCTGATCCAATTTTGCTCCAACTTTCCTGAAATAGCCACTGCTGGCTAAGTAAAAATTCAGCCTCAAAGGGGCTGAGAAAGTTCTGAGCAGCTGCAAAGGGAAGTGAGAAAATAAGTTGTAGCTTAATCTTAACTTAATCCACTCCTACCCCCATAGTTAATTCCAGTGTTAGGCCTTACTGTGAGCTGTTTAATCAGCTAGCGCTGACCTTGGTGCTGAATAGTGACAGGGGCCGTCTCATCAAGGAGCATGGACTCTGGTGGAAGTTACCCGCATGCATGCAGACTCTCATCTGTCTCAAGGACAGCCTGTCCCTGCTGCAAGGAGTTCATTAATATGCGGAATACATATCTATTTTTGAGCCCATCTTGAAGGGTTTTCTGTCTGGGGGCTGACAGCAGAGCTGCTGCTCTTCCTTCTATTATTCAAACCTTCAACCTTCAAGGACTCTGCCTCTTCTCCGTCCCCAGCCCTGTTACAAATGCCGGGAAGGGAGCGGTGTCATGTGCCCATTGCATGACGAGAGCAGGAAATGGATGGACAGGCAGAGGGCGGTGGAGGTGGGAACCCACATGCTGTGATGGATTTGCCAGGTTTGTCCTTGAAAGGCAAGGCAGGGAAGGAGCGAGCTATGGCTGTGCGGGGGCATCATTGTCCATATCTTTCACCTGAAGCTGCAAAGTTCTGTGGCTAGGTTGATTCTGTAGTAAGGTTCCACTTCTAATTCCACTTCACAGAGCGATGATGCCTTTTGGAAAAGCTAAGATCCCTGTAATGCCCACTGGATAGGGACCAGCAGTGCTGAACAGACTGGAAGGAGGCCATGGACAGGGTTATGAGGTGAGGCACAGGGTGCCACAGATGCCTGGGCAGAGGACTGCAAACTCATCACACCAGTCGTTTGTCCTGGGCCTGGTGGGTGAGCGTTGGCCATAGCCCTGCACTGCTCATGCATGGGCTGATGCCTTGTGTTGAGCACAACAGTTTCTGTAGCTCACTGGCTGGAGGCCTACCTTTCTGGAGGAAAAATTCCTGGGGTTTGTAATCCACTGCCCACTCATAATGATATGTGGCCAGCCGGTGATGGCGGGATGTGCAATCTGCTTTCCGAATAACTACAAAGAGATCAACTGCTGCCCTTATTCATGCCACGATGCAACCCTGCCGTGGGGTCAGGTCAGCGTGAGACCCAGAAGTACCGAGACATCCCCACTGCCTCTCGCAATGAACTTGTGTGCTCCAACAAGACTCATGAGCTAAAGCTTCAAGGCATTCTTCCCTGCTTCATACTCCTCTGGAAGACTCCCAGAGCGTCGGGGAGGTGCACAGATCACAGATTTGTGCAGGCTTGCTCCTGTGACAGACACTTCACTGGCGGGCCGAGGGCTGGAGATATTTGGGAGGGGAAGCAAGCCTGCACAAATCTGTGATCTGTGCCCCTCCCCACCGCTCCGGGAGAGGCTCTTGCCCATGAGTAATTCAGTCCTTTGGCTCCAATGAGCCCCCCACATTGCACTGAGCAGGTGGCACTGGCAGAAAGCACGCTGGGGCTCATTATGCTCCTTCTGCGGGGGAGGGGTATGAAGCAGGGAGAATGTAGCTAAAGCCTGGACAGAACAGAGCTGAGACCAAGCCAGCGGGCAAGACAGGGAGGTTGCTGTTGCTCCACAAACAGACTGGACTCCGGAATCTATCCATCCGGCTGCACCCTGCGTCTCATGGCTTCACACACACCTCTATCAACATGGCCACCATCTCTGCCTCGCGAGCCAGGGAAGCTCAAGGGTGTGTGTGTGTACCCTCACCATCTCAGGCCCTGGAGGGAGCATACTGGGTAGGGGCCTTTGGTGTGCCATGAAAAAGCTGTCGCTTCTACTTCCCCCAGCACAGGTCCGCCATGGCACCATTCAGACTCACACTCTCCATGGCACACAGCTCAGCCTGGCCTTCCGCCACTCCATCAAGCTCCTCAGAACCATGTGCATGGGCTCATGGAGGCATGGCATGCACCTGAGCTGCCATAATGCAGCCCACACAGTGTAGGCGCAAGCGAGCAGATGCGTGCATGCACACATGTGTGTATTATCTGCATACACCATGGCCAACTTCAGACACTGTACGGAAGCCAATGTAGTTAATGCCATGAATGAAAGTTGGCCCTTCCTGTGTTGAGGGACTGGAACAAGGTGGGGTGCTCCAATGTCACACCAGAATTCTGAATAGCAACATTTGTACTGAGCTAGTGCAGAGAGGTTGACCAGGGGCTGAGTTCGATGGGGCCAGCTGCTGGGGAAACCCATCATAGGTGACAGTCCCTGGCAAGTCTAAAAGCCATTAAAGGTGGAGGAGACACACAAATGAAACAGTGATAGAAATGTAGCCGTGTTAGTCTGGGGTAGTTGAAGCAAAATGCAGGACAATGTAGCACTTTAAAGACTAACAAGATGGTTTATTAGATGATGAGCTTTCGTGGGCCAGACCCACTTCCTCAGATCAAATAGTGGAAGAAAGTAGTTACAACCATATATACCAAAGGATACAATTAAAAAAATGAACACATATGAAAAGGACAAATCACATTGCAGAACAGAAGGGGGATGCGGGGGGGTGGGAAGGGGGAGGAAGGAAGGTAAGTGTCTGTGAATTGATGATATTAAAGGTAGGGAGAGTGGGATGTTTGTGAGTTAATGGTATTACAGGTGATAATTGGGGAAACTGTCTTGGTAATGGGTGAGAAAGTTCAAATTCTTGTTAAGTCCTTGTTGACAAGTGTCGAATTTTAACATGAATGACAGTTCAGAGGATTCCCTTTCAAGTGCAGATGTAAAAGGTCTTTGTAGCAGAATGCAGGTGGCTAAGTCATTTAGAGAGTGTCCTTTCTGGTTAAAGTGGCAAGAAACTGTTTTCTCTTTGTGATCTTGTCTAATGTCTGTTTTGTGGGCATTAATCCTTTGGCGAAGTGTCTGAGATGTTTGTCCAATGTACATAGCAGACGGACACTTTCGGCACATGATAGCATAGATTATATTTCTGGATGCGCAGGAATATGTGTTCTTGATCACAGGGCATGGGAGAAAGAGTAGCAAAAATGGGGTGTGCACAGATTTTAGCCAATCAGGAGCAGTAACTAACTTTCCACTTGTCTAGCTCTTATGTGCATCTAGAAGACCTATAGATGTGCATGCATGTTCTCTCTATACACACACACACACACACACACACACACACACACACACACACACACACACACATTTCATTGCTGTTTCTTCTTCTTTCTTCAGCACAGTAAGCAAAACTGACACCCGCCGCTATGTTTAAAGAAGAAGAAAACGTTACCAGGGTTACATGGTGGCAGAACTGCTAAATGAGGCATCTGACATCATCTGCTGAAATAGCTATGTGCAAAGCAGATGTTTCTGGAAAATGGGAAGTGTGTCCAGCACTTAATGAGAGTGGGTTGAAATTAAGGGGCAGAATTCTCCTGGAAAGAGGGATGAAGCCCCCTGCAATGGCAACACCAAACAGATGTTCATAGCTGTTCCACTTCTTTGTTGGTTTAATACATTGGAAAGCTACGGATCTAGTTTGATCTCCTATATGCCACTGGTCAGACACTCTCCTCCAGTCATTTAGAACTAGGGTGGTAGTGTAGACATACCCTGAGGGATCGCAGAGGAAAGCAATTAGTCCACTGGACCAGGGGCTTTGGGCGACAGCGAGACAAACAGCACCTCTTGTCTGAACACACAGGACGTGGAATGTCACTTTGATTGTGGTGGCCTCCCGTTTCGGTGGCTCTCTGCATGCACCCACAGATCATTGCTGGGAGTGGATTCAGGTCCTGGGGCTTCAATGTTCAGAAATCGCCAAATGAACCAGACGGGAGAAGTGTATGTAGCTGAGAAGGATTAGACCAGAGATTCTCTGACCGTCGTGATTCAAGAGCCAAATCAGTGAGATCAGCATTACCCAAAAGAATCGCAGTCATGTGAATTCCTTGTTTCATTTATAGTCATGCTATAGATTCATATTTGAACAGCATGACGGGGAAACACTTAGTTTTTATATTATTCTCACAGTGGAATACTGGCCAAATGTTACTACTGTATCAACCACCATTGGTTAATAACATAGTAAAAGCTTCCTGATTGGTTAATAATTAATCCACAGTGTTTCCGAAAAGCCACATAAGACTCATTAAAGAGCCAGTTGTAGCTCGCAAGCCTCAGCCTGAGTTTCATTGCTTTAGACCATCCAGGAGCGGAAACAATGATGGGTGACATAGATTCATAGACTCATAGACTTTAAGGTCAGAAGGGACCATTATGATCATCTAGTCTGACCCCCTGCACAGTGCGGGCCACAGAATCTCACCCTTCCTTCCTAGAATAATCCTTTCACCTATATCTCAGGGTATGTCTACACTACCACCCTACTTCGAACTAGGGTGGTAATGTAGACAACTGGAGTTGCAAATGAAGCCCGGGATTTGAATTTCCTGGGCTTCATTTGCATCTCGCTGGGCGCCGCCATTTTTAAATGTCCGCTATTGCGGACTCCGTGCCGCACGGCTACACGCGGCACGGACTAGGTAGTTCAGACTAGGCTTCCTATTCTGAACTACCGTTACTCCTCATGAAACGGTAGTTCGGAATAGGAAGTCTAGTCCGAACTACCTAGTCTGTGCCGCGTGTAGCCGCGCGGCACGGGGTCCGCACTAACGGACATTTAAAAATGGCGGCGCCCGGCGAGATGCAAATGAAGCCCGGGAAATTCAAATCCCGGGCTTCATTTGCAACTCTGGTTGCCTACATTACCACCCTAGTTCGAACTAGGGTGGTAGTGTAGACATACCCTCAGACTTTGAAGACCCCAAGATGCAGAGAATCCTCCAGATGTGATCTGTACCCCATGCTACAGAGGAAGGCGAAAAACTTCCAGGGCCTCTGCCAATCTACCCTGGAGGAAAATTCCTTCCCGACCCCAAATATGGTGATCAGCTAAACCCTGAGCATGTGGGCAAGACTCATCAGCCAGACACCCAGAAAGTTCTCTATAGTAACTCCTATCATCCCTCCATTGACCTATTTCCCACTGATAATGAATGGTCAATTAGTTACCAAGATCATGTTATCTCATCAAACCATCCCCTTCATAAACCCATCTAGTTTAATCTTGAAACCAGATAGATCTTTTGCCCCCACTACTTCCCTTGGAAGGCCGTTCCAGAACCTCACTCCTCTAATGGTTAGAAACCTTCATCTAATCTCAAATCTAAACTTCCTACTAGCCAGCTTATATCCATTTGTTCTTGTGTCCACATTGGTATTAAGCTTAAATAATTCCAGATGACCCTTCAGGCAGCAGGTGACTGGATGGAATGTTTACTGGGAAGCCTGCATGAAGAAACCTGCCTGTGTTACACATCCCACTCCGGGCTCTGGCCACACAGTCTACAAGCGTATTAGCAAAGCTGATGCTTCAGTTCCGGGGTTGGGCAATAATTTTTGATGGGGAGTCACTCCAAGAATTTGGTAAGTGGTCAAGGGCTGCACTTGGAGGTTGGGTACAGAAGGGAGATTGTAATAATCTGTGGTGCAGGAGAGAGGCCCTACAATGGGTGCTTTTCCCGGTGGTGTGTGGGGGGCAGAAAGGGAGTTGTCCTGAGGCTCAACTGCATCCATGGGCTGGATCTGGTGGTTAGGCAGACTGGATTTAGCCTGCGGGCTGTATTCTGCCCACCCCTGTGAAAGAGACTCATGCTTCTGGCTCAGGAGGTCCCCAACCCAATTCTTTTTCCTGGTCAAAGCAGCAGTTATTCCAGCTGCATGACATGGGCAAGTGGATTAATCCAAACTCTAACACGTGCACGGGCAATTGGTGAACAGAACCAAGGACTAGATGGACACCCAGCTCCTGCCTTTGCTAACCCATCTGGGCTCCGTGTACTAGCAGAGAGCAGAAGCTTGTGTCACAATTTTCCTTAACTTACAGCACGTACCTGGCCAAATCCGTCACTGGCATAGCTCCATGGGTGTTACACCTGTGACCTTCAGAGGGAGGCGTTCTCCTTCTGGCCAGGCCACACTCCTAAAATAGCCATTTTCCTGGCCTGAGAGGAGAAGGATACAAACTATGACCTTGAGGTCGGCAGTGTGTGCCATGACTGAGTCCAGTCCTCCAAAATGTTGCTCCCTTCTTCTGAGGGGCTAAGTGCCCTTAGCCCCCAAAGGACTGCAGATAGACTTGTGGGTGCTTGATCCCTTACAGTTGGTGTTTGACACCTGGCTGGATTGGGTCCGTGGTTTGCAAATGATAAGGCAAAAGCGCCTTTATATCTTATACATAGCGAGCAGGAACCTCCCTGGAATGTCAGTGTGAGTGTGCAGAGCCAGGGAAGAGAGTGGGAGGACTCCTCTGGTTTCCCCAATAAATCCCACGCCAAAGAAGTCACTCTTGTGGGAAGCCGAGGGTTGCTAAGGCTGTGAAAGGAGGCTGGCTTGCTGAACTGCCTGCCTCTAGGATGCCAGCTCTTACAAATCACTGCTTTTACATAAGCCAAGCAGCCATAGATTTGAGAGCACCCTGCTAATTCCTGCTGAGCCGCTGCATAACCAGAGTGCCTGACCAATAATCTCCATTTGGATGTTCCATGCAGGGGACAGGAAGCACAAAGAGCAAAGCCTATTGCTGGGACTTAAAGGGAACATTTCCCTGCCTTAGCTGTTCCCATTTGTTCTTGCTTCGTGAACACTGCATGGATCTTCTTGTCATATCTGCCAGCAATGAGGTGTCAAGTCAGCAAAACCAGGGCATGCTTTTTCTGCTCACTCCACCTGTGGGAAAGCCTAGCGCAGGAGACAGGGCATCAGAATGTGTGGGTCCCTCTGCATGGGAAAGTCATTTCACTTCATCTTTAATTGGGTGTAATAGTAATTTCACAGCTCACAGGGATGCTACGAGGCTTGGCTAATTTTGCAAAATGCTTTGATACCCCGAGCTGCAAGGCGATCAAGAACTGCACAGTATTGCAGCTGGTCACATTTGGATAATCCAGAATTATTCATAAACAAAACCCAGGAGTATGCAAACACCTTCATTAATTCCTAGAATCACCCCCAGGAAAATAGAAAAATTAGTCCTGATAACAAATTATCTAGATTCTATATCTACAAGTGTCTATACATATAAGTTCTTAATGCACAAAATGTGACACAGATGACAAGGGTTATGTGGGTTTATTGAGTGCCTTTCAGCTTTATGAACACTTCTTCGGTTTCAGCCCATGCAAAGTAGCTATATCTCTTTTACAAAATGGATGGGTCACACAGCAAGTGGCAGAGCCAGGAAAAGAACTCTCACCTCCTGCTGGCCAGCTACTCACTCCAATCAGATCCAAATTTAGACAGATTCAGGTTTTCAGACCTGCAGGGACCATTCTGGTGATCTGTTCGGACTTTCTGAATAATGGAAGCCAGAGAATTTCACCTTAGTCATTCCTGGAGTCACGTCCAGTAATGCGGGATTGAACTAGAACAGATCCTTTATAAAGACATCTGATCTGCATTTAAAGACTTCAGATGCTGAAGAACCCGTCATGTCCCAAAGTGCATTGTTCCATTTGCTCAGTCCTCTCACTGGTATGGACGGGCAGCTCTAGTCTAGTCATTCACCTTAGTTTCCAGCCACTGGATCTTGTTATGCCTTTTTTCCTCTACTATCTTCTCTTTAGGTATTTATACTCCAGTTAAGTCACCTCTTACTCTTCTCTTGGACAAACTCAATAGCTGAAATTTAAGTCTCTCCCACGAAGGCAGCTTTCCCAAAGTGCATGTGTGTTTAGATCAAAGTTTTTCATTCCACTTATTAGTAGGGATGTTAAAGACTAGTTGACTATCGGTTAAGCATTTGCTTATCGGATAGTTTGTCGACTAGTCAACTAGTTGATTCATCCCCTTGCTGCCCCTATGAGATAGAGGAAGTGGGGGGAAAGGAGGGGAAGGGGTACTTAAAAGCAGCAGTGTTGCGCAGCTGAGCAAGGGATCAGAGGTGCAGCACTACCACTTTGAAACCCCAAGGCAGCATTTCAAAGGGGCAGCCACCACTGCCACCCAGCTGATCCACAGATCAGCTGCACAGTGGCGCTGACCTTTTAAAACGCCGAAGGGCCGTGGAGCTCAGTTTCTTGGGAAATACTGCAGGGAACCAGGATCAGCTGGGGATTCCCCAGCTGACCCCAGGCTCCATGGCCCTTTGGTGTTTTAAAGTGGTAGTGCCACTGTACAGCTGATCCACTGACCTGGGGCTCCACGTGGTGTACAGCACAGCATGGAGTCCAGGGTCAATGGGGGACTCTGAGTCCCCCGCTGACCCCGGGCTCCATGGCTTTGAAATGCACAAGAGCCCCCGCTGAGGACTGCGTATGTTTCAAAGCAGACACTCGCATGCAGCCTGGAGTCAGTGGGATTTCCTGCTGGCCGCCCCGGGCTGTAGGCAGAGTTTCTCTTCCCCCTTTGAAATGTACAAGAGCCCCCCTCCCCGGGGGAAATTCCATCGACTACTCAACTAGTCAGCCACATTTTAACATCCCTACCTGGCAATGCACCAGGGCAGCTGCAAATTCCATTGGAAGGGAAATTGAGTCCTGAACCCAACTTCAAGTATTTGAATCTAGGCTCTTGCTCTGGGTAAATGTGTCTTTGCCCAGGGCCAAAGGTAAACCCCTCCCTGGCGGATCAGCTAAAGCCAACAGCATTGAATAGGGTGTAAATTAGCTCCGAGCCATGCTTGCTGCAGATTAATGCAGACATATATTTCTGGTGCTCTGGGGAAACGAAGATAAAGGTGCATTAAAGATACCGCATGGTTTAATTAATGCCACATGCTTTTTATTCTATAGGTTGTTCAGATTGTTAATTATTTTCTTTATAAAAATAATTAGTCCCAATCAAGGCAGAAACTCTTCAGAATTACAGCTCATTAACCACTCTCACATTTTTCTGTTCTATAAAAAGTCATGCAGTGCTGATGAAAATTATAGGCCCTTGGAATTGGCATTAAATACAAATTCAGACACTGTTACCATCCTATTACCATCAACGGCATCGACTTGGCTTCAGTAATTGCAGCTGGAGATGGAGTGCAAGGATTACTGCTCTGTACAATCTCAGCGCACAAAGCACGCTGCCCATTAGTTTGTCAGAAACAATGCGACATAAGGCACTAAAGTCCGCTAAGTACATCATCGTTAAAGGGACAATAGGCCCCAGAGACAAAGGGAAGGAGAAAAAAAAGCAGAGCAGCTTTTCAGGCACTTTTGGAAAAACAGGGTGCCTCTGATTCAGCCTTGCCCTGCCCATAAAACAAAGTCACTCATTTGTCTGTAGAGGAGAATACATGGATCTGTCACATGGCTTACACTGCCTATTGACTAGGAGATTATACTAGATCCTACCCTTGGATCAATTCCTAAATGAGTGAAAGTGGTAGGAAATTAGAAAGGATGGCTTTGGGATCTATAGCCATCCAAGATCTATGTGTGCATCTTTCTTCAGGGTAGCACAAGGATCCTACAAGCTCCTAAGGGACCTCCATCTTGGCCCACCTGCTCTCAGTATCGATGCATATTCCTGCAGTGCACTGCCACCCCTCTAGCTGCAAGTGCCCACAGACCCAATTTTGACTGGAGGAGACAACTGATGGGAGGGGTACCAGCTGGTGCAGCTCCCATGCTGCAGGGGGGATTTTGGTCCCATGCCCTGCCCTCTTGCCAGTCACCAGGCTCAGGCCCTGGAGAGGAAAATCCACCTGGATTCCGTGCTCCAAGGGCTAGATGAGATAGACCCTCCCCCCTCATTCCTCCGCTCACTGCTCCTCCCTGTGTTTCTGAAGAGCAGAAGAGAAAGCTCAGGCTGTGATAGTCCACCTGAGTGTGGCACTGAGGCAGTGGAATAATAGGCAAAATGGGGAATTACTCAGGCCATATCTACACTGCAGGGGGAAGATCGACTTAAGGCAGAATACATGGCTTTAAGGCAGGGGTCAGCAACCTACGCATGAGCCAGTTTTCAGTGGCACGCAGGACAGGAGCTCAGTCCTGTTCCTTCTCCTGTGCAGCAGTTTTATGAGCTCTGCTCAGAAGTTCAAAACTCCCGTGCAGGCAGGGAGCTCAGTTGATGGGCGTGGGGGCGGGTGGGCATTGTCTGCTGACCAAGCAGCTAAATGGAGCTGCTTTGGAATTGAAACTGAGCGGCTCCCAGAGCAGGTAATAAAAAGCAAGATAAGGAGTGAAAAAGTGGGGTGAGTGGGTAACTGGGAGAGGTCAGAGGGGAGGAGCGTTTAGAGAATCACTTGCACACGGGAGAGAGAGGCAGAAACTCCATACTCTCAAGCCTCCTGGGGCTGACTGCATGGGGTAGGTGGGGAAAAGAGGATGTGTGTGTATGTGTTGGCATTGGGGTGAGGTGGAGGCAGGGAAGTAGTTTCTGCTATGAGGTGGGGGAAGTGTGGATAATTTGTTTATGCGTTAGCTGGGAGTTAGGACAAAACAGACTGCTGGTGCCTGCTAGCTTGAGAAGCAGGATTTTACTCCAGCCCTTACCTGGGCTGGGGCGGGGGCAGGGAGTGGGAGCAGACTGCACAGGTATAGATGGGGGACAGAGGAGTGTATGGGTGCTGGCATCAGTGCAGTGAGGCGGAAGCAGGGGACAGTTTATTTGGGGTGTCTGACTCATTTGTTGCAATCCAGATTGCAGTCCTTTCTGTCTGATTGGGTTGGAGTGGGGGAGGAAAGCAGGCTGCATGGGGCGGGGGGGTGTGCTAGGAGGACATTTGCATGATAACATTTCAAACAAAAGCTTACATATGTGTTAATGACATAAGATCTGCATATTAATTTATTTATTAATGAAGCTGCTGTAAGTAGGACTATTATTGACTTTTAAAAGTATCAACGGTAAATAGAAGTGAATAAGTTAAATCTCGGCATACCACTTCTGAAATGTTGCAGACCCCTGACTTAAGGTATGCAATTCCAGCTACATAAATAACATAGCTTGAGTGGATGTACCTTAAGCCAAGCTTGGCGCTGTCTCCACAGTGGGAGGTTGATGGGAGAAATGCTCCTGTGGACTTCCCTTGCTCCTCGCGACAGCCCTCGGTGTTCAATTTAGTGAGTCTTTACTAGACCTGCTAAATCAAACCTGAAAAGATCGATCACCAGAGTGTCGATCTTCTGGTAAGTGGAGACGTGGCCTAAGAAGGAAGACATTTCCCTTCAGCCTGTTCAGAGGCAGACTCAGTTAACTGGATGATCTCTGTGACTGTCGGTTCTTTGCCTGGTAGTGGCAGTGTATCATAATAGGTGCAAGGCTCCCTTGAACTCTGTCCTGTGGGGAGCTCCACAAGTGGCCAGTGAGGTCTCAAAAGGGCAGGGCCATAGCACCACTTCACCCTTCAGGCACCCTTCTGTAAAGCTCATCCACATGTTAACGTGGCCCTACTCTAGAGGAATCCTCAGGGGAGAGGAGTGGCACAAATCTCTCTCCTCCCTCCTTTGCAGCTGCCCAATGCTGCAGAGGACGTTCGTCTGCATCTCCCAGCCCCTGGTGACCCACCCCACTGAGGCAATGTCACACAAAAACAAGAAATGCCAGCAGGGTGGCTGGACCCATCTGCTCCCCAGCATCCGTCACTACTCCTCTCTCCCGCAGAGGAAGTCTTGTGGTATCACCCCACTGCACAATGCACATTCCGCAATGAATCGGAGCTTTGCCATGCTCCTCTTTGAGCCAGGGCTGAGACATTGGGATGAGGAGGGTAGGGGTGGAGGGGAGAGATAGACACAGAGACATTGCTGTTTGGAGAGAGAATTTCAGTCTCCCCGGCATCTCTCACTAGTTTCACTCAAAACATTTGTTGATGCCGTTGGCAATATAAAAAAAGCAGGAAGTCCTGTAAGCCCCTTTAGTGGAACTGAACTTTTACCTAGGCATTCAGGAATCTATCCACCCACATGAAGGTGGTGGGCAGTCCAGGAGGGGCTAAACCCCCAGGTACAACCTAGCTGGCTTGTATCTGTCTGTTATCACATGAGCATCCAGCACAACATAGCTCAGGGAGCACCTGGCCTCCAGTCTTGCTTTGATGCATCGAGTCACAGGGGAAGAGGTTACTGCCTTCTTTGTCTCTCATTAGACACCCCTTGCCTGCTCTGCAGAGGGCTTGTGGAAAGTGTAACATAATTGAAAGGAATAATGGCAGTTGGGGAACGTTTGGGTCAAATCAATACTCAACTAGTGAAGACAGCCGCTGGCCGCTGGCCGTGCCATGTCCTGGCCCCAGTGTCTGCCTGCTGTGAACGGTGGGAGCACAGCATTCGGCTGACCTTTGCTTCGATTGCCTCCTGGGAGCATTCTTAGCACACGGGGGTCCTGGGTCCCGCGCCTCACTTCTTCCCTCAGAAGCAGAGACAGCTCCCAGTAATTGGCCGCTTGTCAGCTCTGGTTTGCAGCCTTACCATGAAAGCTCAGGCAGTGGCTGTGGGTGCAGCCAGCCTGAGAAATCAACCCCTTCATGGCTGCCTCAGCATTCAGCTCTGAAATCCTAGCAGAAACGGATGTGTAGCCCAGGTTTCCACAGGTGCGCATGTCAGAGACCCAGTTCCAGCAGCAGGATGAGGGCCCGTTTTCACAGCAGAAGCCCCCCAAGGGGCTGAGTCTTTAGAATCCTCCTCTCAGTTTGTATCAGTCAGGGAAGGAACATGCTTTCAGCCCTATTACACAGTCCAGGAGAGTGGGCGGCTAAGCTCTTTGTTCCGAGAACCACTCAGCACAATTAACCTTCCCTTCCCCAGTTTTTACTCCTGGAGTGACTTCTGGGGCAAGCAACTTTCCTTTGCGGTGCAACACAGAACCCTTTGGAAGGGCCCAGGGCTGGGGAGCACGGTCACAGACAGGGGCAGCCATGTCTCAGAATCTGGCCCCTTGAGTGCAATGGGAATGCCACTTGCTTATCTGAAGCCAAGGTATCACCTGTTGCTGCACTTCACAGGAACCCACATGCCAGCTGGCTCCCAGAATCCTTAGCTACCATGTGCAAATCATGCGGCCACAAGTGTGGTGCTGACCAGTGAGGGTGCTGAATTATTGCAATTATTGAGGGTGCCTTCCGCAGGGGATTAAACTCAGCACTGGCAGAGGGTTTGAGGAATGGAGTGCACCTGAAGAATCTCTCAGCCTCTTTCATCTCCAGCTTCTACTATCCCTTGCCCCATAGTTATCTAACAAGCTGTGATATCTATGTAGAAGGGTAGGGGATCTGAGCCAAAGGCTTGAACCAGTGGGAAGTAACAAACCCAGAAATGAATCCAGCCCCTTGTTTCCAAACGGTTCCAGTATTTTATCATTTCCACTCTCACTGACTACACGACAATCTGTCCGTGCTCACCAGCACCTCCTTAGCAATGATTTCCACACAAAAAGGGACTTCAAGGTGAATCATCCAGTGTCCCCAGGCAAGCAAGCAAGCGAGCAGCTACTACCGGCATCACCACGCGCTGGTTACACCTAAATTTGAACCCAGAATTCCCAGGCTAATAAAGCCAGGCCATGGTGCACCTAGAAGGAAGTCATTGGGTGCATTTTCACAGAGCTCTTGTCTCACCTCCTCCTGCAGTGACCCACCCTGCGGGAGTCCTGCCCAACTTGACCCTACCAATTAGGGGTGATCATTAATTAACACACTCTGACAGTAAGGGTGTGTCTAGACTATAGGGTTTTGTCGATCAAAGTAGACTTTTGTCAACAAAACTAAACCTGAGTCTACACAACCGCTGAGTTCTGTCGACATAACGTCAACAGAACTTGACAGTTTTGTCAACGGTGGTAACCTCATTCTGCGAGGAATAACGCCTTTTGTCAACAGAGTTCTGCCATCAGATGGCGTTATTGCATCTACACTGCCCTTTGCGTCTACACTGTCATGTCGACAAAGCGCCTTGCTTTGTCGACAGAACTGGATGCAGTCTAGATGCTCTTTGTCGACAGAAGCTTTGTTTACAGTATCTGTCGACAAAGCCTCTGTCGACAAAAGCCTGTAGTCTAGACGTACCCCTGAAAGTCAAGGGGCGGAGTAACAAAGCCAGGCACTGGGAGCCCTGGCTATGAACAGATCTCAGGCCTTGATTAGTGTTTGGTGGCTAATAGTGGGGACTAAGACAAGGCATGCAAGGGGAGTGCCAGAAGGCAGCATGCAGCTGATATTCCACTCTTCCCCACATCTTGCTTGCACCCATATATTATCTCTGTGTCTTTCATCTTTGCAGGAGTGGTTAGGGACCCAGCCAGGCTCCTGAGTGGAGACTGTAGGAAGTAAAAGCCATTAGGAGCTGCCAGGGCTTCCCAGCTCTCCAGATCCAGCCCATCAAAAACATGTCTTTCTTTCCATGTTTAATGGGAGGAGAGGGGAGTCAACTGGCAGGAAGTGAGGGGCTCCCTTTACAGAAGGACATTGGGCAGGTGGGTATCCTGCAGCTCCCTTAACGAGCCCTAAACCTCTCACTGCAATGCAGCCCCTTGCACCTAAGACGTGGGACCGAGGATGCCCTCTGGTGTTTGAAAGATGAGCATGAGGAGGGCTGGCAGGATTAGCATTTGGCCGAAAGTTGCTGGCCCTTGCTGGGCCACTCATGGGCCTTGAACACAAGTGAAAGTGGCAGGTATTGTTTGAATGTTGTGAGCCTTTATTTACTAGTAAATTTACATTGTCTGTCAGAGCAGGTTTCTCCAGCCCAAACTGCACAGTCCCAGTGCTTCATATTTCCCCCTCGGGGCCAACTCCCAGATCTCTGGTATCTCTAGAACACAATGTCAGCTTCCTTTGTTCCCACCTCCATCTCTCCTGCACCAGCCTGCCATGCAGATCCAGATACTGCTGCTTCTTTCTTCCCCCCAGGATGGTTTATCAGGCTGCCTTTTTTCTCCGTCTCCCTCACACCATAGTACTTCATTAACTCAGTAAACATGCTGCTGATGGACAGACAAAAGCACCAGGACGGGGCTGCTGGCTGTGGCGGCTCAGATAACAGCCTGAGTCGATGGAGCTTGTCACTCCGGGCTGGCCCGCTCCTTGACAAGGCAGACAGCTGGCGGGAAGAGTAAAGCCAATTGTCTCTTGGTTGCAGCGAGATGGGTAGGGGCTGGAGTCTGGGTTTGTGCGTTGCCGGGTT
This sequence comes from Pelodiscus sinensis, assembly GCF_049634645.1. NCBI lineage: Eukaryota > Metazoa > Chordata > Testudines > Trionychidae > Pelodiscus > Pelodiscus sinensis. The sequence goes on from NC_134725.1 coordinate 10,262,017, forward strand.
TTGGTTTCTAACTCACGTCGGAGGCCTACCTCCAGCGCACGGTAAGCTTCATTTGGAGAACAGTTTCTAGCATCACAATGGTCAGCGGCGAAGATCACAGAATCCATCCTCCAACAAGGGCAGAATACAGCCGTTTTGTACATCTTGGACTCTGTTATCCCATAGCTCTGTGTGCACACACAAGAGTGCACATATCAAGCATATACACATAGCTAATGGGAAGACAGAGTCCAAGTTTACATCTATATAATAAAGGTCTAGACTGTAGAACTAGCCAGAAAGTGGTATTTTTCCTCCCAGAAAAATTTCTGACGTGTCAGAGAGTGAAAAAAAAGTTTATTTGGTTTTTTAATAGAAAAAAAAATCAAGAATTGGAAGAAAGCAGACACTTTGTGAAAACCTGTGCTTAGTGGAAAACTGGATTTTGAACCTAAAAAAGGTTCAGTGGAAAATTTGACCAGCCCTATTGATACAAACCCTCCCTCCAACTAGAACTGCCACCTTAGCTATCTTGACTCGTAATGAGCCATATATTTTACACATTCTTCTTCTTTCCCTCTGCTGGGCATCCCATACTGCTGTGGAGATGGACAGATATTGGGCCAAGTTACATATGCACAGAGGGGACCGGGTGGGGAGGGGTAGGAGGAATATTGCTGCATGTATGCTCCGTTTGACCCATACAGTACATGTGCAAATATCTCTCTTTTGCTGGATAATATTTTATTTACTTATGATGTTATCTGATTAAAATACAATCAAATAGATCATTTTGTTGCTATCACTATTATATAAATGTGACAAATCTTGGAAAAGTGTGTGAAGTAAACATTTGCTGAACATGATTACACTATTTGCAGCCTTGTTTCAGTTTTGTGTGTGAAGTTATAAATATTAAGAGTGCACCCTGTATTTCAAATGTTGGCTCCTGTGGAAACATCAAGGTGTTTAGTTGGCACATTGTGAAGGAACTATGAAAGCTGAATGGCCCATCAAAGAACACTTAACTTACAATGGAAGGTGCCTTTCCACTATGGATATGAACTAGCATTCAATTGAATAGTGTAGCTACACAAAATTTAGCAGTTACATGACTATTCGAGTCAGTGCACTCCCAGCCCCACTCCTGGGGAGCCCCCATCACTCCATGTGGGATGGCAGGTGGGAGATGGTCTGCGAGCAGAAGCTGCTTTGAAACCCAGCTTTCTGTGCAGACAGGCTCCGCCTGCCACCCCTTACTGCTGCCTCTGCTACAGAGGCAGCAGTGTGGGGTGACAGCAGCCCCTGTCTGTGGGAGGTCCAAGCTCCCCGTGAACAGAGGGGAAGCTGTGGAGAGCTCACACCCCCAGCGGACAGGGGCTGCTCCGTGGGATGCCAGAGCAGCCCCTGTCCATGGGGAATTTGGTCCCTGCTCCCACTGACAGACAGAGGCTACTTTGTGGACTTGCCTGGGCCATGCTTGCAGCATAGTTAGTGCACCCACACACTATGCAGAGATGCATAGGGACCCAGCAGCCAGCCACTTTAAACAGTGGGTGGGGGCATGGCAGGCAGGGAGCCTGTCTGGGTATGTCTACACTACCCTCCTATTTCGAACTAGCGGGGTAATGTAGGCATACCGCACTTGCAAATGAAGCCCGGGATTTGAATTTCCCGGGCTTCATTTGCATAATTCGGGCGCCGCCATTTTTAAATCCCAGCTGGTTTGAACCCCGTGCCACGCGGCTACACGCGGCACGAACTAGGTAGTTCGAACTAGGCTTCCTAGTTTGAACTACCGTTACTCCTTGTGGAATGAGGAGTAATGGTAGTTTGAACTAGGAAGCCTAGTTCGAACTACCTAGTTCGTTCCGCGTGTAGCCGCGCGGCACGGGGTTCAAACTAGCCGGGATTTTAAAATGGCGGCGCCCAGCTTATGCAAATGAAGCCCGGGAAATTCAAATCCCGGGCTTCATTTGCAGGTGCAGCATGCCTACATTACCCTCCTAGTTCGAAATAGGAGGGTAGTGTAGACATACCCTCTGAGAGTCCTACTGGGCTTTAGGCCGGAAGCTGCTTAGGTTAAGTGCCTTCCAGTCAGAGCTTGCTCCTGGCAGCCTCCTTTCCCACACCCCAACTCCCTGCCCCCAGATCATAACCCAAATCCTCTGCACCCCTCCTTCACCTCTGCCATTGGTCACAGTTACCTCCAAGACTCTGCATCCCCCTACACCCTTCCCCCAAGTCCCAACCTCCTCCTTCACCCAAACCTCATACCCCCTCCTGTACTCCAATCCCTTACTCCTAAGCACCTTTCTGCACTCAACCTCCATCCCAGATCCTGTACCTCCTCCATTAAAATAATGGAAGAGTGTGGCCCTGGGCCACTTACCAAATTCTTGGCACAGCCCCTCCCCCCATCAAAAATTATTGCCCACTCCCTGTGGTAATTGGAACATTCTAACCAAGGGATTGAGGATCTTCTCATGATCTGGAAGCAACCAGAGACTTCACACGCCAGCAGTTTCTTGCATCACAGCTATAAGGCTGAGCCAATGACTTTGCATTTGTGGTATGTGTTTGATTCCTTTAACCTATTTTAACTCTCTCCTTGCTTTTATATATATATATATATATATATATATATATATATATATATATATATATATATATATATATATATAAACCTTCAGCTATTGGATCCTAATGGATTGGCAACAGCCTGATTTATTGGGTAATATTTGAGATTTGTGTTATGCATTGACCTAGGTGTGCGGCTGGTCCTTTGGGATCAGAAGAACCCCCTTTTGTTTGATGAAACTGGTTTTAACTAACCACTCATTGTTAAGTTCAGTGTTTTTGTCAGTGATGCAAAGACCAGGAGCCTAAGGAGACTGCTTTTCTGACCTGTTGTTAGCCAGTGTGATGAAATAGGGGTTTCCTTTTCTTGCTGGTTTGGTGAATCTTAGGAGAGAATATCCACCAGCTTTTTGGGAGGTGCGGGTCTGCCCTATTTCTCAGAAGTTTGTCCTGAATTTGGTATTCTCAGTTGTGACCCACCAAGCCACAGCAACATCCATACAGTAATGATTTGCACAGAGAGTCTGTCTGACACACCTAACACCAACTCTTCCTACTAGTGAAGTGCAGTTCTCTCCTGCAGCCATATGGTACCATGACTGTCACCCTCTCCCTTCCTGCCAAAATTGGGGATTAAACATCCAGGGATGTAAAAGCAACAAAATCATGCCTGGAAACTTGATTGGAAGCACTGCTGCCCCAATCCCTAGCTCCAAAAGCCAGCACTATTACAGCACAGGCATGGACTTTCCAAAGCCAATTTCTCTTCATTCGTTATCATCTTGAGGCATCTGATATAGTGACACCATCTCTGGGTGTTAGGAGACCTCGATGGCTCCCCCGCCCCAGCTACCTTCCTGTAATTTAGTGACCCTGTTCTTTCCACTTCTAGTTTCCCCCTTGCGAACAGATGTATTGATTGCATGGGAGCCGGTTTGTGGAAGCCAAACTGCTTCTAGCAATCCATGTAGCAAAAGCTAATGGGTAGGAGGCAGAGTTTAAGCCACCTCAAATTGCCTGGGGGCAGAGCTGAAGATGGATAATAAAGCCAGCACTACGAAGGATCGTGCAAAAGCCTTATCGGCATGAAGTGAGAGAGAGGAGAGAGGCCTCTTTGATTATCTTGGGAATAAAGGACAACAAACACAGGTCAATGGACAGCATCTAGCCCCATTAAAAGGCCTTGCTAGTGAAGTTCTGGTCACTAGGATAGTGTTAGAGCTCTAGATGATATCACTGTTTATTTCTACCTTATATATTTTAGTGCACAAATCATAGTCATAACAATGGGAAAGCACAAAGGTGACTGTGATATGCTTACGGGGCTCGAAGCTGTGTTTTGCTGGACCAGGCCAGAGTGCTGAGTTTCACAGGCCAGAGAGCCTGTGAAAGCTGACTGCAAAGGAGGGTTCAGTGGATGAGGGGGAAAAAACATGCATCCATGTTGAGCTGCGTGTGCAATCACTAGGGCTGTGTATTCAACTTTGCAACAAATCCAATTGTATGGATTCCTTTCCCAACAGTAAGACTTGAGATCTGGGCTCACTCGCGGTGTTTACCCCACCCAGGGACTGAATGACAAGGAGAAGATCAGAGCCCTTGTTATTTCAGTCCCATAGCTGGCTCCCTAAAGCATTTACAAAAAGCCTGTGAAAAATGTAAATGCAAATGCATAGAAACTCAATTATTTAGGACACACACAACCCAGGACCCTAGAGAGCAGTAACCAGCTTTACATAAGGACATAAGAATGGCCGTACTGGGTCAGATCAAAGATCCATGTAGCCCAGGATTCTGTCTTCCAACAGTGGCCAATGCCAAATGGTCCAGAGGGAGTGGACAGAACACATAATCATCACGTGATCCCTCTCCTGTCATTCATTTTCAGACCCTGCCAAACAGGCTAGGGACACCATTCCTACCCATCTTGACTGTTAAGTATTGATGGACCTAACCTCCATGAATTTATCTAGTTCTTTTTAAGCCCTTTTAAAGTCCTGGTCTTCATAACATCCTCTGGCAAGGAGCTCCACAGATTGACTGTGGGCTATGTGAAGAAAAACTTCCTTATGTTTGTTTTAAACCTGCTACCTATTAATTTCATTTGGTGACCCCTAGTTCTTATGAGAACAAGTAGATAACTTGTCCTTATTCACTTTTTCCACACCAGTCATGATTTTATAGATTCTATCATGTCCCCCCTTAGTCTCCTCTTTTCTAAGCTAAAAAGTCCAAATATTTTTAATCTCTCTTCATATGGCACGTGTTCCAAGCCCCTAATAATTTCTGTTGCCCTTTTTTGAATCTTTTCCAATGCCAGTATATCTTTTTTGAAATGAGGTGACCACATCTGTACACAGTATTCAAGATGTGGGCGTACCATGGTTTTATGTAGAGGTAATAAGATATTCTTTGTCTTGTTCTCTATGGGTATGTCTACACTACCCTCCTAGTTCGAACTAGGAGGGTAATGTAGGCATACCGCACTTGCAAATGTAGGCATTCCACAAGGAGTAACGGTAGTTCGAACTAGGAAGCCTAGTTCGAACTACCTAGTTCGTGCCGCGTGTAGCCGCGCTGCATGGAGTTCGAACGAGCGGGGTTTTAAAAATGGCGGCTCCCCGCTTATGCAAATGAAGCCCGGGAAATTCAAATCCCGGGCTTCATTTGCAAGTGTGGTATGCCTACATTACCCTCCTAGTTCGAACTAGCGGGGTAGTGTAGACATACCCTATCTCTTTTTTAATGAGTCCTAGCATTCTATTTGCCTTTTTGTCTGCCGCTGCACACTGAGTGGATGTTTTCAGAGAACTATCCACAGTGACTCAAAGATCTCTCTCCTGAGTGGTTATAACTAAATTAGTCCCCATCATTTTGTATGTAGAGTTGGGATTAATTTTTTCAATGTGCATTACTTTGCATTTATCAGCATTAAAAATCATTTGCCATTTTGTTGCCCAACAGCTGTGCACAGGCATGGGAATGCTTACCTTTATGTCCATGATGGTTGCATAACCATTTCTAACAACTCACCTCTTCACATTGCCTACTGCTTTGTGGGAGTTTCCTGAAATGAATATGGCATTAAGTCAATGAGAAATGGCTGTATTCATTCCTGCTTGAATTACCCATGGTCCCATGAGGCTATGCAGTTTGTCCCTTCACTGCTGAGCTGTTCCCCCCTTATATCTGATATTGAATAAGTGTTTGATTTCCTTGTGTAGAATCTTGGCATATCCGTGTTCTGAGAGATCGGGCTTCTGGGATCGGTTTTTTAAAAGATGGAGTTGGATATCAAGGAGGAAAAAATTCATAACGCACCCACTTGTTCACGTGATTATTTGTATTGCATGAGAGTCTGACTCAGAACCCTGCGTAAGAAAAGCCTTCTGGTGAGGCTCATGTTGCGATCAAGAAATTTCAAAACCTGACTTGCTTTTCACCACACAGAGAGAGCAGTCATCAACCTTCACTTTAAATTAAAGAAAACCAGCAACAGGAAAGGACACACACACAAAGTCTCCATGAGAGAAATAGAAAGCGAGAGAGAGAGTACACAGTGTATGCACCTCCTGTGTTCCATGCTGTAGGAATTCAGAGAACAAAATGACTGTCATCTCTGTGGACAGGAAGAATGATTAAAAGTGAAAAGGTGTAGCATGTATGCACACCCCTCCCTCCTCCCATGGATTGTAGCCACAAGCTACATGTATCCCAGCCCGCCTCTCTAAAATGGCCCAAACCAAATCTTTAAGCTTTGTGGGAGTTTTATATCTAGTCATTGAGAACCATCTCTCTTTCCAACCCACATAATCTTCCATAATTGGAGAAATCAATACAGAAATATGTTGACAGAGGGAATCTCCCTGTGGTCAAACTTTTGAAAGTCAAGTCCACGGTGAAAGTGCCCCTTTATGTCACAGCTCAGCTCAGCCTTTTCCTTCAGATGCTTGTTCTCATTTACTGTACACTGTTCCTCTGGGATCGTGTGCCACTTGTTTTGAACACAAACACTCCAAGGAGTTGACGCAAGACTCAGTCATGCCAAAGCTCTAAGGGATGCTCCCTTTAGCTCTGAATCAACTTGCTCTCCCCATACACACATTACAGCATTTAAAACCCTGTTCGCTCTTGCTTTGCTTCATGTTAATAATTCATGCCAGCATAAAAATTTATTCTGGTCAGGTTTTTTTTTCCTCCTCTTTTGCCTCCCCACCATGAAACAAGATTGGGGCTATAATTATTTTGTTCCTATTTTTGTTAATGAAGAGCCATGAATTATCCATGAAATATTAAATGTGTGTCATCAGCTAAGCAATTAGCCCCCAACTCTTTTCCCCAGCAGCCAGCCTGAGCTGTCGATTGGGGAGTCCCTCAGGGGCCTGGGTGAAGAACTACTCCCTGCCACTCAGAAGAGCCTTTCTAGGTATGTCTGCACTGCTATTAGACAGGCAGGTTTTTAATTTTTTTTAAGTGTAGACATACCCTGTGGTTGCTCAGCTAGCCTCAGCCTTGCCTGTTTGCCATATGTGCACCTGCTCCACATGAGGGGCAGGATAGGAGAGATAGCGAGAGAGTCTTAACCAGCCCTGTCTGGGGTGCTGGGAGATGCTGTAACAGCCAGGCCTTCAATTGACCCTAATTGTGAGCTCATCTGTGAAATGTGAGGGCGAATGTGTGAGACATCACAATAGCCTATAATAATTGGTGCTAATTGGAGAAGGTGCAAAAAAAAAAAATTAAAAGGGACAAAATGAATACATTTTTCCAGGCAAAAAGGCCTCCGGATACAGCTCTAAGGTTGTATAAAAATTGTGCCTGGTAAAGGAGAGAAATGTGGGGCAGGAAATCAATAATCCAAAACAAACGCATCAGAAATTAGACCTAATTAGTGGACACAGTAATGAGGAGAGAGGTTGTTCCACCCACCACTCCCTTTGAGGCCCCCCCAAAAGAAAGATTCTGGGAGAAAATGTGGTGAGGTTCATTGTCATGGCTGCAACCCTCCCCCCTCCCCACACACAATGTCCTGGGGCCACCTATATCCCAGTCCTGAGAGATGGGCAGAACAGATGGGGCCAGAAAGAGAGAGCAGGGGTGCCACCTCCACCCACTCTGGCTAAACCCCCAGCCCCACCTTGGATGTGAGACTTCCTCCACCCTTTGCCCCAGTGTGTCTTTTTCTTTCCCTACCTTACTTTCCCCTCTGTCTCTCCCCCTTTTCCATCTCACTCAGGAGAGCCTGGCTTAGCCAGACAAGATGGAACATTTTGCAACATTGCTGCACACAGAGGCAGTTAAAAGCAATGCTGATGCTGGTATAGGTCTGACTGGTCTCCGAGTGCTGGATATGAAAGACCATGTGCTGTGCTCTGAGCTTCATGGCTGCTTTCATCTCAAGCGAGTTCCAGGTTCCCAGCCCACAGGCTGGGAGAGTTCTGGGTCTGCTCAGGCATCTGACTCTTTGGCGACTGGTCTGTTCTTCCAGTGGAAGGTAGCTCTCCCGGGTGGTCATGCTCATGCAGGGTGAGGCAATCCCCCAAGGTAATGTGAACCCTTCCTATGGAGGGCTTTGAATCATAGAATCATAGGACTGGAAGGGACCTCGAGAGGTCATCGAGTCCAGCCCCCCGCCCTCAAGGCAGGACCACGCTCCATCTACACCATCCCTGACAGATGTCTATCTAACCTGTTCTTAAATATCTCCAGAGAGGGAGATTCCACCACCTCCCTTGGCAATTTATTCCAATATTTGACCACCCTGACAGTTAGGAATTTTTTCCTAATGTCCAATCTAAACCTCCCCTGCTGCACTTTAAGCCCATTACTCCTTGTCCTGTCCTCAGTAACCAAGAAGAACAAATTTTCTCCTTCCTCCTTGTGACACCCTTTTAGATATTTGAAAACCGCTATCATGTCCCCCCTTAATCCTTAATCCTTGATGTGGCTCATGGTGGCGGGATATTTTGAGGAAGGTCAAAGCAAGATTTTGGGTGACTGCAAATGGAACCTCTGAAACTTGAGATGAGGTTTTACATTCCTGATGGGAATGGCAGAGCGCAAACGACTCTCTCTGTGTCCCTGCAAACTGAGGTATTGCTGTTGCATGCTCAGAGAACCAGTCAGAGCCACGAAGAGCTCTCAGCTAGCCTCATGGGCCCTTAACTAGCATCTCACCTAGCAACTTGCACCATGCAGCCCTCTGCAAACCCACGGAGCCATGCACCAAACTCTGCCACTAACAGTGTCTCTCATCGCCAGTTTGGCGAGGATGAGCTTTCCTTCCCATGTGAATTAACAGCCCCACATAGGCCAGGCCTGTGGGCTAACGGCCTATGTCCACCAGCTCAGTTGGGCGCAAGGTTTATTGTTCATGACCAGGACAGAACCACACACCTACACCAAAAACATGCACCAGGATCCTTTTAGGGCAGCCCACATCTACATGGGCTCCCTTCCACACCACTGAATCCACAGGGGACATCACAGAAGGGACTTGCTCTTCAGTGTAAGAACTGGAGAAAATACTCTAGAACAGATGCCTTGTATATATTGTCCTGGGCTGCACGCATGGCCAAAGTCTTAGCTCTTGTGGGATCTTTTTACACAAGGGCGGGGGCTACCTCACCCACTCTCTCTAGTATCTGGTTATTTCTGCTGCAGACAGAAACACTCCCAAGTCAGAAGCAGCTGAGGACTGTGCCCTCCATCAGCGGACAGCAGAAGTGGTTCCCAGCAGGTACCTTTCTGTTCATTTGGTGACAAGGCCACACTGGTGCCATTCTATCAGAATTGCAGCTTGGCAGTTCAGCACGGGAGGCAGGCTACAGAGTGGGGGTGGGGGGAAAGTCAGGGCTCTGTCTGGATAGCCATTAGGCTTTTGTGGGTCTCGCACACAACGTTGTGTGACAGTGCTGTGAGCACTGAGTTAGAATCCCAGGCACCAGCTGAGCACCAGCTAACGCATGTCATCGAGTTCCTGGTGGCACGGACAGCAGTTGTTATGTGTTAGCCAAGGCTGGAAGCTCCCTAGGGCCAGGGCCACCTTTGTGTTCTGGATTTGTACCGGGGGTCCTAGTCCTTGAAACTAGCAGAGGCTTCTCCACTTCTTAGAAGTGGAGTCCGGTCAGTTCCAAAACTGTGATAGTGGTCCAGCCTCTAGAAAGGGGGAATCTGTCTCCAATTCCTAGACCCGCCAATTCTGGGGTGCCACCAATTCAATGGCTATGGGATTTAGTCTAACTCCCAACCACCAGTAACATTTGCTCAAGCTAAGCCCCAGCTGGGGCACTGGGAGGGAATGAAAGGCAGAGGTGCAGAAACACTAGTTGGGTGACGTACTATTAGCTGTCAGAACAGCCTCGGGCTGGAGATAACAGGGATGTGACAGGTCCTGTGTGGGATGCAGTTGTATAGCTGAGTAGGGGTCCCGCTCGCTCGTTGGGGAGCCATGTGGAGGAAACATGCCTATCGCCGCCTCGGCTCTGTGCTCACTGAGCATCACCACTAGCCTCAGACATGATCAGTCCTGACATCTTTCTGGCTGCAACTCCCAAGCGTGGAGAGGGTTACCTTTGCCATGCAGGGAAATGAAGACATCCCTGCCTGCGTCCCCGAGGATGGGAGATGATGGATAGTAGCAGAGACGTGGCCAACGACAAAGATTTCACATTTGCTGTTGGCACGAGGTATCTGGGTCGCTTGTAGAGGGTGATTAATGAGAGAACACAGCACAACAGAGATGAGACAGCCTTGAAATCGTGTGTACTCCTCTGCCAGCCAGGCTTCCCAGTGAATACATCAGCATCTCCAGCACTGCTCTGTCTAGTCCAGTGGCTAACTTTGACAACAGGGGAGACATATTCAATGGGGACTTGGGAGAGGCAGCTTGGTCTGCCGAACAGGATGCTGATGGGGGAGTTGAAAGACTAAGTTCTAGTCTGGGCACTGCTGGATAATCTTGGGTAAAGTCACTGCCCTTTGTTTCTCTTCCCACCTGTCTTGTCCATTTACATGCTAAGCTCTCTGGATTTCACTGGGTTATTACAGTGCCTGGCAGAACGGATCCATACTACAAACGGTGGAGCAGCCCTCAGGCTTGAAGCTACTGAAGCTCTCCAATGTCTCCTACTTGTGCAGTCAAAAGGTGGCCCATTCTAAAGTGGACAATTGCTTGGTCCTGCAGCCATGCACCTTCTGGGGTCCTGCCAAGAGTTTGCCAGGCCACAGGGCGAGTTCGAACTATGTTAAATATCTATTAATTTACTAGTCGAATAGTAGATAGAATTTCCATCGACTACTCAAGTAGTCGGCAGGCACTTCTGCCTTCCTCCTTTGAAATGCTCGCGAGCCTGGGGTCAGCTCCATGCGGCACTGCTGCTTTGAAATGTCGTAGCAGCATTTCAAAGGGGCAGCACCACACTGAGCTCGGGCTCAGCTGTGCAGCGCTGTTCCTTTGAAACGCCAACATGGCATTTCAAAGCAGCAACGCTGCACAGAGCCTGTATCCAGGCTCCGTACAGTGCTGCCACTTTGAAATACCCCCTCTTTGCCCCACTTTACTGCCTCTATCTGATAGAGGCAGCAAGGGGGGGAAGCAACTACTTGACTCGACTATCCAAAAAGCCTTTGCTTTTCAGAGAGTCGACTAGTCCTTAACATCTTAGTTCAATCCTTCTTGAAGATTCAGACTTCAGTCCTGGACTTATCAAGAGCTGGGAGATGACTAGATCCACAATTGATACCTGCTGGATCCACTTCTACTTTGTTCTGCTCACCACAGCAGCCATTCATGTAAATGCAACATGGTCAGGTGGGTTCAGGAGGAAACAACCAGGGTTAGGAGATTTAGAATAGCAAAGAGAAGGTGAAGGTCTTGTCTGCACTAGGAAAGGTTTTGCTGGCAGAGCTGAACCAGCAAACCCTCCTACTGGAGTTTATACCAACAAAAGTGTTCTTTGGCCAGCAGAGTTTATACCTGTTTCCTACATGAAATAAGCTCAAGTGACAAAAGTTTTTTTTTTTTTTTGCTTAGCCACCTGTGCTAGGGCTTGTGCTGTCACATTGATGCCCCTCCTGGGGGTCATTTTTTTCTGTACTCCTCTAGATATAGCTACACCGGCAAAACAAAATCCTTGGCCCAAGTCTCTAGGCAGGGCTGCCGTGATTATTACTCCTGGATAGAAAGAAGGGGCGATATTCACTCTCACTGAGTCCTGCTGCTGAAAGCTCAGACCCAGAATTTGTACTCCACTGTTCATCTAGAGCAGTGTTTCTCAACCTTTTTTTTATAAAATACCCCTTAAAAATTATAAGTACCCCCAGTACCTACAGTTGTCAGACGCACAACATTTTTTTTCTACCCTTGCAACGCATTTGCTTGAACAAATTATCGTAGCCGGGTGGGCAATGGCATTTTTTGGTGTAAAAAGTACAATAATAATAATAATAATACTTAGCTTAACAGGTAAGACTTAAAAAAAAAGTCAGTTTTCTCCAAATTTCAGTTGTGTTGGCATACCCCCCAGACTTCTCTCAAGTACCCCTAAGTGTACTCTTACCCCTGGTTGAGAAACACTGATCTAGAGGACAGTTCATCCCAGGATCTCATGAGCCTGGGAGACTCACATGGGGAGATGCTCCTGAAAACTCTAGAGCTACGACTGGGGAATGGTGTCGGCTAAGGAAATCCGCCTGGGATTCAAGCACCGGACAGTCCGGATACGCATGGCATGCTGCAGTGTTGCAACACTGTGTCCTCAGCTGGCTCTGTCACTATGGGTCAGTGTAAGCAGGCTTTGCAGAGGCAAAACCGACAGGCAAGCAAACAAGGTCCTGTCTGGTTTGTTCTGTGTCGTATTTGACTTCCATCTTCACTCGGGTAGTCAAATTCGACACAGACAGGATGATCCTTCCCAGCTGTTCATCCAAGCCGCATGCCCTGTTAGGCACATTAGGCAAGGGGCACTTTAGATCCAAAGGGGAAGGGCTACATGTCTAGATAATTCACTGAAAACAACAGGTCATCAAATCATAGGTCAGTTCAACCTCCCTAGCTCCAGACTTGACAGGACACTTGCAGTGAGCCCTGATTATGCAGACCCTGATGTTAGAGCGATCAATCATATCAGGCTTGGGAATCATGGCGATTCAAACTCAGAACCAGCCTCTCAGCACAGCACTGCAGCCCTATTTGCTCAGCAGGCGCAGAGAACGGTTATTTCTGAACAGACTAATCCCATCTCTAGCCACTAGAGTGCTCCCCACTCCTCCCCACCCCCCGAGACACAGACTTCCTGGAGTATATTGATGCTTTGAGTTCATGTTAATGGGCATCTGAAAGACCCACCAATAGCTCAGGATACTGCATCTAAAGCAATGTAGAGTCTCTTCTCTCTCTTTTCGGGTTGGCTCTTTGGGGGAAGTTTTGTTCTCATTTGTTTTCCTTCTTATTCTTTACATAGTTTTTTTTTTCAGTAGTGTCCATATTTTCTGGGTAGCTATAGAAAAAGGCGTATGGTATCTGGAAGCAGGCACATAGACACTCATAGAAGGCCTGTCACTTATACAGTGGTAGAAATGTAGCCGTGTTAGTCTGGTGCAGCTGAAACAAAAAACAGGACTACGTAGCACTTTAAAGACTAACAAGATGGTTTATTAGGTGATGAGCTTTCGTGGGCCAGACCCACTTCCTCAGATCAAATAGTGGAAGAAATTGTCACAACCATATATACCAAAGGATACAATTTAAAAAAATGAACACATATGAAAAGGACAAATGATTTCATATGTGTTCATTTTTTAAAATTGTATCCTTAGGTATATATGGTTGTGACAATTTTCTTCCACTATTTGATCTGAGGAAGTGGGTCTGGCCCACGAAAGCTCATCACCTATTAAACCATCGTGTTAGTCTTGAAAGTGCTACACAGTCCTGTTTTCTGTCAGTTATGCAGATTTCCTTTCTAGAAAACATTGAAAGTGACTAGACTATATTCTCCACACAGCAGCTTTCAGGAGGTCAAAGGGTTTTCGAAACAGACAAGGAGTGAGTGCCCAACATGGGAGCTGGAGAGGGTGGATTTGGTCTTGAAGAATAAAACAAGCCCCTATTCCTTTGACCAAAAATGCCATGAGGTCTTCAGCATGCTGCATACTTATGCAGAAGCCTTCATCTGCAGATCTCCAAAGGCGGGCACTGTATTCTCCCCATTTAAAGGTTAGTAAGTTTTATGCCCCCCTCTTGGGTGTCTTTTATTCTGTTCTATTATTCTACTTTTTACATATTGTGTTATAAAATGTGGGAAGCTACCTTGAATATTTTACATAGAGAGATGGGTAAATCTATTTTAAAATAAATAAAATAATAAATAATTGAAAGGCATAAAGTGCGGCTTTGTCTGCACTAGACACGGTGCTGTCAATGAATCTGGTAGTCTCGGGAAAGGGTTCCTTACATTGCCAATCTGCAGCTTAGAACGCTCATTCTCAAGGTAGCCAGGAAGAGTACCCGAAGAGAGCCAGCTCCCCTTGACTCTAAATCCAGTGCTCCTCTCACTTACCCTAGGGCTTTGTCTACACTGCAGGGTTCTTGTGCAAAAGCGCATCCACACCTCAAAGCGCATCGCAAAAGCAATGTCCATCCACACTGCATGGACGCTCTTGAGCAAGAAAGCTCTGATGGTCATTCATAGAACGGCCATCAGAGCACTTGTGCTTTTTGTGATAGGCTCTTTTGCAACAGCTCTTGTGCAAAGAGGAGTTGTTCCTCGCAGAAAGAGGAATACCTATCCCACAAAACCCCCTCTGTTCTGTCGATTGACTGTAGGTTTTCTTGCGCAAAACGTGCTTGAGGTGTGGACGCTGTGTGGGTTTTTGCACAAAAACAGCTGGTTTTGTGCAAAACCCCTGTAGTGTAGACATAGCCTAGCTGTTTAGGAAGAGCAGCCCAGGTTTCTGTTTGTAAGATCTCCTCTGAAAGACCTTGCCTAATATGATACTTGGCACCCCAGGATGAGTGAAGACCGGGAAGGGTTTGTAGTGGTGCTTTCAAACAGCCTGTCTATTAAATGCTTTTGTTTCTTTCTCTTTGCCTGCTTGGTTTCTATATTGCTTCCTGTTCCGTCTCAGGATAAATGACTTCTCTGCTCATCATTTGCCTCAATGAAAGCTGCTTTTTCAGGGAGTGCTATATAGTTGTATTCCTTCCATTAGGATAGCTGCTCGTTTGAGAAAACTTTTCTTTTAAAATAATACGGCTGTTCTTCACTTTTTCCCCCAAAATCCCCTTTATTACCTCATATCTTACCTAGATAAAAGAAACACCCAACCTTTTACCAGATTTGCATCCAGTTTCCTCCCTGAATATCATCTATTTCAAGAGACTCATTTGCCTATGCCCATTGGGCTTGTATTTTAACTAGTAAATTATCCTTTTCCAGCATGTCTTGTGCTTTCAGTTCCTCACAGAATAGTCTCATTTGCGCCACACCCCTTTTCTTTGCAGCCTTGGGGGGAATAGAGCTTTTCCTGCCCTCACGGAGGGAGGGCTGCTGTTCTGGTGTGTGGGGCATCCTACTTGCCTGAGCCATGTCTCACCGATTACATTGCTACAGATAGCCTGCTAGTGGGCATGCAGCATTATTCCTTTACATGCCACCACGAATAGAGACGTGCCTTCAAGCTCTGTCCGCAGTTGGATCTAGGTCTGTGAGTCCAGCTAACGGGCACACTTGCATTAGTGCTTGTCGAGCTACAAATACTTGCGTCACTGTATGGGCGAGCTGCCCCGAGTACATACCCTGGGGCAGGTTTGTACTTAGAGCAGTCGGCTCATGGTGCTGCTCACCACAGCCCATACGACTGCAGTTACACTACTACTTTTCATGCACTTGCACAAGCACTCCTACCTGAGTGCAAATCACGCCCCTAGCTCCCGACAATCACACAAATTCAGTGACTTGCTCAATCACACAGACTACCTACAGCAGAGCAGGGGAGTTGAATCACCATCTCTTGGTGGCGTGAGGCTAGAACCTCTAACCACTAGGCCATCTTTGCTCTGAACACAATAGGGCCATGACTGTGGGTGTTACTGTTACTGCTTGGGGGCCCCGTTGCTATTTGAGACTTACAAGGAAAACGGGAGCTTCATTTAATGGCACATTCCAGCTTTGAAATGATTAAGAGCTTCAGCAGCCCAAAAAGAGGAAAGAAAAGCAAAGCAAAGGGCAGCCATGCCTGAAACCATGTCATGTCTGTGCTTAATTTCAGTGAATTTTTTTAAAAAATGCAAACCTTCCAGAGGTTTATATTTTAAGAAAAATTAATAAAGAAATGTACCAGTCGCAGGGGCAGCAGAAGAGAAAGGGAGGGAGCTGGGGGATGGGGAAGAGGCACATAAGTGGCCGTCAGAGGGAGTTTAACTTCAGGATCAGGCCAGACAGGGAGATAAGTTGTCAGCGACCAGAGATTTATGGGGTGCACTGCAAGTATACAGAGGGCAAGGTCCTGGCAACCTTCCAGGTCCAGCTTTCCCATCCCAGAGAGTCTGCAGAGACTGAGCACCTCGGGCCTTTGCCCCACACATGCCTCAAGGAAGACAGTGTGTAAGGGGCAAGAATTAGCTGCCTTTGTAGCTAGCTAAGCTCCTTCTCAAAACTGTAGGTAACCGCTAGCCAAGGATGCATGCCTGCACTATAGGCAGCACATTAGACAGTTAAAGTTGGTTTATTTCTTCTTTCCTAACCGATAAAGTTCTCCCTGCACAGGTGTGAGAGGAAACAAACAGCTTGCCCCAACTCAGCATGTCCCACCATGGTGGCCAAGCCAAGACTGCATGTTCATGTAACTACCCAGGTCCTTACCGGGGGCCCATTGATGCACCCTTTGAATGCACCCCAACATATTTCTGGGTTTCTATGCCCTGATTTATGCTGGCTGCAGCCGCCCAGCCTGGCACATCATTCCTCTCCCTGGGTGATGAGACAGCGAGCTCCAAAGGAACAGATAATGCCCCGCTTCCGAGGGGAGGGGATGAATGACATGGAAAGCCAGAGCTATCCTCAGGACACAGACTGCAGCAGACAAACCTACGGGGCTCACCCCCCCGCAAGCAGCAACAGGGGGCAGTCGGCACGCTCAGATCTCCCTGGCACTGGCCCTGCGAAGTAGACAGGCATTGACGGGGGAGGCTTTTCAAACACCGTGATGGACCCTGGCAGTTCCTGCTCGCTGTGGAGCCTGGCTGTCATTCATGCCGCCGTGGGCAAGCACATGGGGTGGGGGAGAGGATGCATGGGCCCCTGCCAACAGCAGAGGAGGGGAGAGGAAAGACACTAGAGCCCACTGGCATGAGAGACCAGGCACAGCACAACACTCTGCTGCCACAGCGAAACAAACCCATCTGCAAATTCCATCGACAGGCCTCCTTCCATTAACCCAGGCCATTGCTGGCATGCAGCGCCTGTCTCTCTGGGAGCACGGGGGCTCTGCCCTTCCTGACAGGGTGCATCCCAGGGCAGGAATTCACCTGAACAGAGGTCATTATAGACCAGGCTATGTCTACGCTACAGAGTTTTTCCAAAAAAACTTCAATTACGTCCACAGGGCTGTGTCTAGACTGCAGGCTTCTTTCGAAAGAGGCTCTTTCGAAAGATGCTTTCGAAAGAGCCTCTTTCGAAAGATCGCGTCTAGACTGCAGGCGGATCTTTCGATAGAGGAAATCCGCTTTTTCGAAAGAGAGCACCCAGCGAGTCTGGATGCTCTCTTTCGAAGACGGCCTCTTTACATTGAAGAACGCCTTCCTTCGAAAGAGGAACTTTCGAAGGAAGGCGTTCTTCCTCGTGAAACGAGGTTTACCGCCATCGAAAGAAAAGCCGCGTTCTTTCGAAATAATTTCGAAAGAACGCGGCTTGAGTCTGGATGCAGGGGAAGTTCTTTCGAAAAAAGGGTACTTTTTTCGAAAGAACCCCTGAGTGTGGACACGGCCCACACTGCAATTTAAAAAAAAAATCGAAAGAACAGAGGGGTTTTCCGGCATTGGTAATCCTCTTTCTATGAGGAAGAAGCCTTTTTCTGAAAGAGCTTTCACAAAAAGTCATGTGGACGGGGAAGAAGGAGTTCTATCGGAAGAAGAGGAAAGAGGAAAAAGCACAGGTGCCCTGGTGGCCACTCCATCTGTAGCAATCACAGCTTTAACGCGAGATAGTGTCCATTCAGTGTGTACACTATCTTTCGAAAAAGCAAATTGCTTCTTCGATGTGCTTTGGCAGTGTGGACGCTTTCTTTTGGAAGAAGTTTTTTTGGAAGATCTTTTCCAGTAAAGCTTCTGACAGAAGCCTGCAGTCTAGATGTAACACCAGCCTGGTGGCCGATAGAGGAAGACAATCTCACAGCCAAAACCCAACCCTAGAGCACAGTAACTGCAACTGAGCTGGGTTCTGGGGGGGAGGGGGGCCGAGGAGCCCAGTGGGTATAGGTGGAAGGATTGATCCTCCCCCGACCAGCACAGCTTCTGGAATAGCTGCTATGCTTCATACATGATGGCTGTTGGACTTATGGGACGCTCCATGCTCCATACCCAGATTTGCCCTCTCCCTGCCCAATCCTAACACTGCACCCTGTGTGCCTCCCCTTTAACTGGTTAAACATTACGGCTATTTCTACACTGGCAGCTTCTTGCGCAAGAACTCTTCCAGAAGAGAGCGTATAGACTGGCATGTGCTTTTGCACAAGAGAGGTGCTTTTGCGCAAGAGCATCCATGCCAGTGTAGATGCTCTCTTGCACAAGAAAGCTCTAATGGCCATTTTAACCATTGGGCTTTCTTGCGCAACAAATTCGTGTTGCCTGTCTACACTGGCCTCTTGCGCAAGAACGGTTGCACGAAAGGACTTATTCCTGAGCGGAAGCATCATAGTTCTTGTGCAAGAAGCCCTGATTTTATACAGTAGAACATCAGCTTACTTGTGCAAGAACACACAGCCAGTGTAGACAGGCAGCAAGTTTTTGTGCAAGAGCAGCCGCTTTGGTGTAAGATCGCGCCAGTGTAGACACAGCCTACGGTTAACCGGTTAACCAATTAAATGGGATTTGACATAGGGCGTCACTCGTTCAGACACTGTAGAGAAGTGAATCCTCTTGCCATCTCCAACATCTCTCTTTAGCGCTGTGCATGGCTCGTGAGAGCTCCAGGCCTTTTGGCTCAGGGGGCAGAGAGCTCTGGTATGAGCCAAACAGGAGCCAGCCTGCCCACGGGGGGATGAGTTGTTGGGCTGGCCTTACCCCAGGGATCTCTGGCTGCATCAATCCTCCTTCAGGGTGGTGGTCTCTATCCCCCAGCACCCTCACCACCCTGGTCTGTGGAAAAGCTATGCTGGACTACTGGGTGGGCCTCCAAATGCAGGAGGGACTGTTCGGCTGGGAACACGCTGGCCAAGCAGGGAATTTTAAAGCAGATCACGCAAGAGGAGATGGTAAAGCAGGAGAGGGGCTTAGTCCCTCAAGCCGCCAGTGGGCTGTAGTGTCAGAGCACCTCAAGCATTGAGGAATGGACCCTTGTCTTTTCCATTGTACAGAGGGAGAACCAAAGCACAGCCATTAAAAACAGCTCTAAGCTCCCTGCCCTGGGAGGCAGCACCTCTGTGCTCCAGGCATTCTGCCTCCCGCCGAGAAGAGACCATGTGTCGCCCAGGACAGGGGAAATACAGACAGAGAAAAACCCTCCAGCTAGCAAGGCGTGAAACTGAATGGAGCCCAGCGAGAGCTAGCACCACCTGGGAGGAGTCTGCTCATGTCCAGGCATGAGATCTCCCCTCCACGGCCGCTCCGTGGCTCTGGGGAGAGGTGGTGCAACACGCCAGAAGGGAAGGAAGGCTGCGGTGAAAGCAGGGTTTAAGTACTGGCGGGTGCACCTATAGGCTCCCAAAGACAAAGGGGGCCGAGGCAGGCACAAGCTCCTTTTGGACAGGGGCACAAGCACCGAGTAAGGAAGAGCCCTGGCGTGAAGAACTCACCATCCAGCCAGGGAGCATAAGAGACAACAGGAGGGGTGGGCAAGTGGCCATGGCAAGAGCGGCTCTGCAGGGCAGGAGAACAGCTGTGACAAGACGTTCTCTGCAGCCTCCCTGATCCCTTTAAAGAGAACCCACTGAGTTGCCATTTAACTCACTGGGGATAAAAAAGCAGAGTCCAGGATTAGGGAGCAGAGAGGAGCAGCAGCTGGGTGTAGGGGCCCCTTTAAGAGCCTGGGAGCGATTCGAGTGACAGATGTTCCGGGGCTGGTGAGCAGGGACAGGCACCCTGTCAATCAGCCTGCTCTTGTGCGAAGATGGGATAAAGCCAGGCCTGCTGATGGCTTCCTTTCATCTGCAACGGGGCGGGCGGGGACAGGTAGGGGGATGGTCGGGGAACCAGCTGTGGCCCAACTCCCTTCCTCCATTGGGCTGTGCAAAGCAGCCAGCCCTTCCTCCGAGAGGTGACAGAGCTGCAGTACGTCCCTTCTCTTGGGCCGGTGGCCTCTAGCCCTAGTCTAGCAGGATGCTGTTTCCGAGTTCATGGATGTGGGGACAGGCAGACAACCACCCTGCCACACTCAGCCATGTCCTGGCTGGCTGCTTCAGGCTCGCTCTGTGCAGAGGAGCCAATGTACCAGCCCTGAATACGGCTCGGATTCCAATCGGGATCCAAAAGTCAGGTCTGCACAGGGCGTTTCTCCTTAGAATAGGCTTTATCCACCTCTCCCTCCCCCAACACCGTCCCTCCCCCCATTTGGGGCTTTTGAAATCCAGAGCCTGACTGGGGCCTAGGGCTGGGTCGATGAACCACGGGTTTCGGAGGAAACCCCAGATGTGTCTGCCGCTCCTGTGAAAACAGCTTTATTCAAGGGTGAAATCAAATATGTATATAAACTGCGGAGGCTGTTTCCTTCCTGCCTTTGACACTAATTTTCTATCCAGCCAGTGGATTTTTCTTTGCTTCTTTCCACCTCATTTATTCCACATTCCCCTTTTGAAGAAAAATGTAAAAACCATGGTTCTCCCCACTGCTCGCTACTCAGTACCAGCCCCCCTGCATCAGCTACTTATCTGCTCTTCCTACCTACGCTCACAAGCCTTCACCTTAACATAAGAGCAGAGTAGGCATGGTGGACATTCACAACCTCTACCAACCCTCCAAAGTAAATAGGGGAGGGAGGAGGTAGATTTGAGGGGCTAGTGTAATCCACTATAAAGAGAAACTGGATTCAGTTTAGGGCTGGGTTTGGTCTTTGAGTCAAATCTGAGAGTTCAGGTGTTTTGACTGTGTGGATCCAGTTCATCCCCATCAATAAAGGCGACATGTTCACAGATTTGGTGGGTCCATCTGCCTGTCCATCCTGGGTTCATTTGCAGTGGCTGCCAGATGGGCTGTTGCATGTTACCAAATGATGTGGTGTCGTATTGATATTCTCTCTGTGCCCAGGGGTAGTAAATACTCCTGTCACTGTCATAGCCATAGCCTGCTCTCAAAGTTAAGTATTTGTGGACAAAGAAAGTGAAACTCATCTGTTTTGCTTGGCCGAGGCTTGTGCCAATATTGCCTTTGGCTCTGATCTGCATGGGAAGTACAGCTCCTGAGTTTCAGATTTGGCTCTAAATTCAGAATGGCTCAAACCATCGAGCAATTTGGTTTCGCATGGGCACAACACAGATTCTGCAACATTTCAAGGCACAGCTACAAATCAGCCCACGGATGTTTGATACCAGCCGGATTCAAGAGTCCTCAAGGCATTTTCAGCCCAAAGCCAAGTGTGTCATGTCTGTTTAAACTCCCAACTCCAGATGAAGGTTGTCATAAAATCTTGATGCAGAAGAATACATCATGCATTTTTGCTCAGACCAGAATCAGTTTCCCAAATCCAAACACGCCCCCAGTTCTTTGAGAAATTTGAATTCCAAATCATAAGAACATAAGAAGGGCCATACTGGGTCAGACCAAAGGTCCATCCAGCCCATTGTCTTGTCTGCAGACAGTGGCCAATATCAGGTACCCCAGAGGGAGTGAATCGAACAGGTAATGATCAAGCGATCTCTCCCCTGCCATCCATCTCCACCCTCTGACAAACAGAGGCTGGGGACACCATTCCTTACCCATACTGGCTCATAGTCATTTATGGACTTAACCTCCATGAATTTATCTAGTTCTCTTTTAAACCCTGTTATAGTCCAAGGGTACGTCTAGACTACATGGCTCCGTCGACGGAGCCATGTAGATTTGTTTGTTTGGCAAAGGGAAATGAAGCCACGATTTAAATAATCGCGGCTTCATTTAAATTTACATGGCTGCCGCGCTGAGCCGACAAACAGCTGGTCAGCTGTTTGTCGGCTCAGCGCGCTAGTCTGGATGCTCCCCTGTTGACATGAAAGCCTTTTATCGACCTCCCCGGTAAACCTCATCCTATGAGGCATAACGGGAAGGTCAATAAAGGGCTTTCAGGTCGGCGCGGGAGCGTCCAGACTAGCGCGCTGAGCCGACAAACAGCTGATCAGCTGTTTGTCGGCTCAGCGCGGCAGCCATGTAAATTTAAATGAAGCCGCGATTATTTAAATCATGGCTTCATTTCCCTTTGCCGATCAGCCTAATCTACATGGCTCCATCGATGCAGCCATGTAGTTTAGACACACCCCTAGCCTTCACAGCCTCCTCAGGCAAGGAGTTCCACAGATTGACTATGCACTGTGGCTGCATCTAGACAGGCAAGTTAAATGCTTTTGCGCAAGAAGTGTAGAAAATGTGGTATTGTTTTGCACAAAAAAAGCCCCGATGGCGAAAATGGCGATCGGGGCTTTCTTGCGCAAAACTGCATCTAGATTGGCATAGACGCTTTTCCGCAAAAAGTGCTTTTGTGGAAAAGTGTCCGTGCCAATCTAGATGCTTTTTTCCACAAATGCTTTTAACGGAAAAACTTTTCAGTTAAAAGCATTTGCGGAAAATCCTGCCAGTCTAGACGTAGCCTGTGTGAAGAAGAACTTCCTGTAGGAACTGAGCCTACAGTGTTTGCAAAAATCAGTGTTTTACAAATGGTTCCTATACTGGGGCAATCCAAAATTCCCAAGACTTTAGGGCATGGGGGGTGTGTATGAAATCTGGTCTTGCATTTTAGATCTTGAAACTTTCTCTGCCTGCCCCCCTCTGTTCCTTGTTCAGAGAGCACTATGGGCATCACAGATTGGTTAGAAAGACCCAGTTCCTACAGGACACAGAGTCCCATCAGCTATCATAGCTTCCCTGGGAGTTTCCATCCCTCAATGGATCAGGCTGCAAAAAAAATGTAGTTTTCATTTTGCAACATGGATAGAAACGAGTGCAGCTCCAATAACAGTCATGGGCCTTCCACAGTTTATACCATCTGTGAGTCTGGCCCCCTAATATTTTAGGCTGAGGGTAGAGGTAGATAAACTCTTCATGCAGGCATCTAACTCCACTTCCTACCTGGTAAGTTTCAGGTCTGATCTCCTCTCTTCAGTGTAAATCTGAAACCAACAGATTTATACAGGCAAGTGGAAAATCCTCCTTTATCTAGCAGCTGTGGAGGAAATACTTTCCCCGAGTGCCATATTTCACTAGAGGCGATGCCGTTATTTACTTTATTTGAGCTGAAAATGAATGAGTCATGTAAAGAGACCTTATTAATACAGGAACATTTACTAATTAACAGGCCAGGCAACCGAGCGGCTTTTGTAGCATTTTAAATGGACTCCATTGTGAGGGGCCTGTTTTCAATTTCTTCCAAATATGCTGCCACTTTGCCACTCTGGTCATTAATCACTGCATTACCAGCCTCTCTGCTGACCCCTCAACTGGTCACATTTCCGTGACCTTTTTCAGGTCTCCATAAGCCTCTCCATCCCTGAACGTAAACCAGACACTGGGGGATTCTACTGGAATACAAAAGAAACCCACCTAAAACTAACCCAACGATTGTGGGGCAGGGATTCTCACTGACACTGAGGACTCCCCACCCCCCCACCACTGCTGCAGCTTGTGAAGATATCCCTAATGAAACATCCAAGTCTATGTGCAGCTCTTGAGCGCCAAAAGAAACACACAAGATAAGCATCAGCAGGAAGTAGAGTCAGCAGCAGGGAAAGAACATCTAACGGTGTCCGCAGCCCAGCGTGACTGCTGTGACCATGTTCCAGCAGGGCATCCTGGGGCCAAATTTATCCTTGATGTAACTCCACTGAAACCAAGCCACACCCTGGGAAGTCACGGCCAAGCGCGGTGTCAGCACTCTGGCCAGCCTATGTGCGAGAATGACACCAGAATACCCTAAGAGAAAAGCAGGGCTCTAGTTTTGGCCAGGGAGCTAGGCCAGAACATGTCCTAGCAAAGAGTGGGGCTGTCTAGCTTGACCCCATTGGCTACAGAGCCAGTTCAGAGCTCTGCCTTTGCTAACATGGGTTCAACTCCGGGCTGCAAGGAGGAACCTCATGTAGATGGGCAAGTAGCCATAGCAGGCATTTTAGATCCATCTTGATTCACTTGGTCTTGAGTAACGCTTCATGAAATGGTAACCGTGTGGCTACACTACAGCTCCCAACCTGCTAACGCCACTGGAGGAGAACGTGTGTTAACAGCAGCAGGCAGTTTTCTAAGCAGAAAAATAGCATGCCCACAACACATCCTTTTAGTGCCTCGCTATCTGCATTCATCCACTACCCACGCACACATCTCTGAGCTCTCTCTCTTCTACCTTCCCTCTCAAGGACCACCGCATGATGCCTTTCAATCCTCTGCGACATGGCCATTACCACCCCCTCCATCTACCTTTCCCCGCATGGAGCAAGTGGTCATTTGCAGCGATCAGTTGAACTTTAATGTGTTTTGGCCACACACATTTGCTTTCTGCTATACATGTGACTGAATTCCACATGTTCATGGGACCCAAACCTCACATGCCCCGTTTAAATATTTGCACAGTGTTCAAATTCCTTCTTCTATTCATTCATCCACGAGTCACTCTTGCCCTCAGCCAGTTATGGAAGAGACATACCCAGAGAACTAGTCATGCAACTTACAAATATCTACATTGAAATGAATTGTGTTATTTTGAACAGCAAATAAAGGCAAAGCCATTGTGATCTGTCACGGGCAAAGAGGCCAAGGTGAGATTTGTTTCAAAGGTGTCTCTGGTGTCTCTCACACGGAAAGCAAGGGAACCTGTCCTTCTAAGGGCACTTCTGAAAGTCTCATCTAAAATCTTTAGCTTATTTCTGCTCTAAATATTCCCTTGCATGGCCAATCCCTGTCTAGCAGCAGGCTCCCAGCTGATTTCAATCAGGCCAGCTGCTACCCTTCCCCCCTCCATATTTGCTGTGCTCTTTTGGGGGTAGCCCTCAGGTACCAGGGCAATTGACTCCTGCCAGTTAAGCTGCTGCTGAATTATTTGCCCAGGGAAGGAGGGGGACTTTCAGAAGTCTGCCTGCAGTAGCTGAATGGATCTGGGACTGATCCACCCAGGTGGTATCAGATCCTGAAGCTGTTCCACTGCCCACCACCCTGACACAACAAAGGGATTCACGCTGCCTCTGCGGGACTTGCGTCACCCAAAGGGCCAGATGCCTACAGAGGAGCTGTGCATGTGCCCAAAGGGACAATGCATGGTCAGAAGCAGTTTTATTACTCCAAGCACATGCCACTCAGGGCACCTGGCTAGAGGATCCAGTAGAGAGGCAGATGGGCATGGGGGAGGGGAGGCAGAGAAATCAGAAAAGGACAGCAGAGCAGGGGAGGGGGAGCAGAGGAAGCTCTGTTTCCCTACCCCACAGCCCCAGTGTTTTATTCCCCAGCTCTGCTCTCAGCGTGCCCTCTGCTCTGGCTTTCTCGTGGATCCTTAATCCTCTTCCCAAACCCCTCTGTGCTCCTGTCTCACCACATCTCCCTCCGCGACTGTTTGTAGTGTTCTTGGGGGCTGGTAATTAGAACTCCACTCCTATTAGCCAGCTTTCCCCACCCCTCTGTACAGCTGGAGCTGGGGGGCAGGGAGCAGACAAAAGCATTGCTATTAATTGCATCTACAAGAAGGGGCTTTTTCTGCCTCCCTCCTGTTTCAGCTGAGGCCACAGACTCATTACAGATTCTGCTCATTGGAATCAGGAGGAGGCTGGGAAGAACCAGATGGCAGCCGGGCGGATGGTGGAGCAAGCCCGGCCTCCTCCCCTCACTGAGCAGATGCCGGGGGAACAAGAGAGAGCCAGCAAGAGGAGGGATTAAAAGGAAGCTCTGTAGCAATTAGCATCAAAGGCCAAGGAACCACCCATATGCAGGCCGAACTCTGGCAGCTGAACAGCAGCTGAGCAGCCAGAGCAGGTAGAAGAGCTCTGCTGTTCTGGCCCAGGCTGTGCATGTGGGTGACTGCTTTTGCTCATGCACGATAGGCCCACCCGGGGCTCCCTTAGTTCCAGGGTCATTCTCCCTCCTTCCACGCAGTCCTGAGCACAGGCCATGGCCATCGGGCAGTGTTCTGGGAGCTGCCTCTGCAAACATCTCCCTGTGTTGGGCTAGAGAGGCCAAAAGGCAAGAGGCTGACCACTAGGGTGTGGTAACCTGGCCAGGGCAGCATGAAGGCAAGCAGGACGGGAAGGAAGGGAAAAATCTGCACTATCACTTCCCAGGGGAGCCGGGATTCTGCTAATGTCTGATGTTAATCACACCACGTATGCACGGTAGAAGTTTTACAGCATAATTGAACGGTTTTGGGGACATCTGAGGCTAGCAGCTCAAAGCATCTGATTTGCGGGAAAGAGAAAAGACATTTTAGGCTATAATATGACCATTTTGAAAGCAATAGAGTTTGTAATCTGAGAAACAGGGAGGTGGCATGAGGGAGCACCCCATTTAGCCACCCCATGCTGCCACCTTTACACTCCTCTCCAGGCTCTACTTAGCTAGAAGGGAGCTAGTATAGAAACACCTACCCACCTGGCACTCACACCATCACATGCCATGTTGCCATATGCTCACAGTTTGTGTGCTGGTGCTATGAGTGCTGGTGGCTGAAGACTGGCTGGAGATGTGTCTGAGCATAGCTCACAGGGCCAGCCTCATCCCTCGTGTAAACCAGCTTTAAAATTTTAAAATGGGGGGCTACTTTTGTAATGACATAGTTCTCTGGGGAGCACGTGAAGCATCAAGACATCTGGATTCCAACAGGGCCCACGTGAGGCCCACATAACCACATCCACACCCTAAGCCACGGTACACAGGGTGGCATGTCGCTAGACACAGAGCTGCATTGGAACAATGCACCCACCAGCCCTGCCACAGGCTAGCTTAGCTGCTGGCGTAGGGATGGCCAGGCTACACTCAACAGCCATCCCTGCCAGGAAGCTATCCCTTTCCATGAATGCTTGGTGCACACTGTGCTTCTCCAAGGACCAGCACACTCCCTGGGCTGGAACAGAAAGCTGCATGGAAACAGTGTGCGGAGACCCTCCTGGCTCACACATAGACCCTGTTCTTGGGTTCCCTCACTGGTTGGCTCAAACCAGTTGAGGCAGACCAGCATTGCAGATGGGACTCCTACTAAGGGCAAAGCTTGGTGGCTAGACAGAGTCAGGAAGAGTCTGCATTGCCAGGAGGCATGGGGGTGGCAGAGGAGGCTTAGGGGAGAGCAAGAGGGGAAGGAGCAAGTTTTCACTCCCTTCGGATTTTTACGATGTGGTGGAGGTTAATCTCCTCCCCCAATTCTGCTGCATGTACCATCATCGAACCTGCTCACACACACTGGAGTTTTGGGGAGCGGGGGGGGGGGGTTCTCATCCTGATCCCCTCTTTCCCTACAAGTTGTTTTGCAACAGACAAGCAATTTGGTTCCTCTCCCTTCTGTGCAGAGCAGCAGCCCTGAGCCAGGGCTGACACACATTCCCGAGATCTCAAGCGATTGCAAATCAAGCAGCCCAAACCACTTTTAATCTGTTCCTGCTCAGGGGTAAAGCAATCAAATCCACCCCCACGCACACTCGCCACCAGAGGATTAAGGGTTAAAATGCAAATCCCAAAGCTTGCCTGGTGTGACCCACTTAAAAGGCCATCTGCCATCCCGGCTATTGAAGAGGGAAGAGGGAGGTTCAGGGGATTGGTTCCCTCCCCCATTTCTAGGTTTTTCCGGTGATGGCTCATTTACCGAGGGGCTGCCTCAAAGTTGTGGTTTCTGTTAGTGTGTTTTGTTTCACTGTCTGTGCTAGTGAGACAGGAACAGCCAGGGACTTGCGCAGAACGTCTGTCAAGTGAGTGTCACTAGAAAAATCCACTTACAGCCTGTTTGGGGGAGCTGCACATAATTTAGGCCCGATGGACACACAAGCCCACCAGTGGTGTTTCTCTAAACTGTGATGGGCTGAGCCAGCTACAAGTGAGGTCCTTGCTTTCCAGCCACGCTTGCTCCAGAGTCAGTCACTTTCCAATTCCAAACTACAAATGAAACCCAGAGAGCACTACTGGACCCATCGAAGATGCATTCTGGTGACATGGGAGCAAGGTTGGGCATTGGGTTAAGATAGGAAAATGCAAGCCACAGACCCATGTTCCGTGCCCAGCTTTCCCGTGCTCCCTGCTGGATGTTGGACTAGTTGCTTCATCTCTGTGCCTCAGAATGATTCTGGACAGAGAGTCGGACTGCAGCAAGCTCACTGCTGGCAGTGTGGACCCGGCTGGTGCACAGGCGCTGCTGCTTAGCATGCTTCAGTGTAGCTGCATTTTAAAAAGGGCGAGATCTAAGCAGACTACTGATCACGTGGCCCCTGCTGATGCCCGCTAACAGAAAGGGCAATCCACTGTTCCCCACCCATGAAACGAGGACACTATTCCCTCCTTTGCCTGGCTTAGCCATTCAAGTTGCCCCACTACATGGCTGTGCAGCATCTAAAGCAGGAGTGCACACTGTTGGTGTAGTATTACAGACGACAATACAGGTGCATGCAGTGTGTTTTCCAAGTGACAGCCTTTCCCCAGGACTCACCGCAAAGATCCTTTTTTTTTTAAATTCAGCTCATATTCAAATCCATCTCTTCCAGCACATGAGGCCAGACTTAGCACTGATGTAAAAAGGGATGGGGGGGCTGGCTCCATTCACTTCCCCCACATTCACCGCTCGGCTTACCAGCTGCTAATTAAATCTACTGTAGTGAAAAATGCAACAGGCAAAACAAATCCAGACTAGTTTCAAACAGCCAGCTAGCAGGGGTGCAACACCCATCCCAGCTCTCAGAGGGCTGTCAAGGGTAGGTTTTTAAGATTGATAATTAATCTTTGAGTTACATTAGCATGGCTCTGCAGTGACTTGTAAGGAAAAAATAAAGGTTAAACATGCCAATAAGGGTGACACACAAGAAAATGCAATAAGTTGCCCAGGAAACATTCAACTAAAGCAGGAGAGTACTGGGCTATTGAATGCGACTCACACTGTCAGGGGACAAACAGCAGCATGGATTTAATACACTCAAGACACTTGGTCCAAAGCTTGTTTAGAAAACTGAAAATAGCTTCTTTGATCTCAGCCCTGTCCCCAATAGAGTTCAGACTTGATTACTATTATATATCTTACAGTAGTGCCTAGGGGCTGCAGCTGAGAGCTGGCTTCCGCTCTGCTAGGCCCTGTGCAACCATTGTAAGCATGTCCCCTAGAGCTTACACATCAAACAGATTAGACAGCTAAAGGGAGAGAGGAGAAACTGAGGAAGGGAAAAGGGGCACGAGTCATCCAAGGTCAATGACAGAGCTGCGAGGGGAACCCAGGTCTTATGAATCCTTGCTCACCGCTCTACCCACTAGACCACACTGCTTCACACAATAGGTAGCTCAATCACAAAGCACTAGCCAAGGCAATCCCAGTGGATGGGCAGACTGTGCTGACGACCCTGTGCAGGTTCAGAACAGCAGCAGGATAATGCTGCGTGATGTCCCAGGCTTGGAATGGCAAAGTGGCTGCTGGCTCCGGAGACAACAGTGCGTGGAAATCTTACGCAGCACAATGCCTGGCACAAGCCCCCTCTAAGTCCATTCCTCATTCAAAGACTGAAACACGCCCAGGGATGAAAGGTTCTTGCAGCGCCCCTCAGGTCATGTCTTTGCATAGATGCTAGGGGCACTGCACCCTTCACTCCCGGCTTGAAATAAGAACAATGGGCCACCTACACGGCTTCCCCCTTTCCTCAGCCCCAATACAAAACTTCTCAGCACTCCTGCCCCTGCAGTCACTGGACTCTGCCCTGTCATCGAGCAATGTGCTAGGCTGAGCTACCCCGCGAGACCCCGAATCCAGGAAGATACCTCTGAGCACTGTTGCCAAAGCGCATAGGGATGGGCAAATGGAGAGTTTCTTTCCTGAAGATTTGAAAGCCCCACGCTTGTTTCAAAAACCCCTGCAGACAGCGGGGCTAAGGGTAGTATTGCATCCACACTGGGAGGAGGCCGGAAACAGGAATATGAACCTGTTCTGTTTCACCATCAGCAATGCTCCTTGCACCCTCCTGCCAACACATCCCCGTCTGAATGCCACAGTGGGGTTCATTTACGTTCAGTTATTCATCAGGGCTGTGGCTCCCACCATGCTGCGGCAAGGCCCTGTTTTGGGAGAGGACTCTTGTGAGCCAGGGCTGTGGGGCGTTGAGTACTCTGAGTAACAGCCTCCTCTGGGGAAGACTGTTTGGGTGATGCCAAAGGAAGTGGGATAAAGAGGAAGAAAGGCCAAGGGGCAGAACAAGCAGGGCTGAGCACTACTGATGGCTGTTAGCCAGGATGGGCAGGGATTGTATACCTAGCCTCTGTTTGCCAGAAACTGGGAATGGGTGACCAGGGAAGAATCCAGTTGATTCCCCGTTATGTTTTCTCTTTCTGGGGCACCTGGCATTGGCCACTGTCGGCACACAGGACACTGGGCTAGATGGACCTTTGGTCTGACCCAGTGTGGCCGTTCTTAGGTTCGCATGTCCTTCCGTGTATCTCTGCTTTTGAGTTCACGGCCAATTCATCAGCTCAGCCTGGGCTCCCAACTCCAAGACATATTCGGTATGTGCGACTGCTTCCTGAGGCAGCTGGAAAGCTGGGGCTGGGGACGGCAGAGCTGCAAACACCGGCTCACTAATGGAAGGGATGCGCCCCAACATCAGACCACTTCCTTTTCACCTGGGGAAGTAGGACACGCTCTCGTGCAGCTGGGGAAATGGACAAAGCGAGACAGGCTTGATAAGTCATGTTCTTACTTCTGCCACGGCTCGCCAAGCTGATGAAATACACTAAGACCGTCTCCTAAGAGCGATCTTAATGGGCCAAATTTATCTCCGGGACAATGCCAAAGAAGTCAATGGAGTTCTAGCTGGGATGCATTTATCTTGCTGTCTCCTAAGTGGTACTGGCCACCTTGTATCTTTCCTCCCTTTCCTATTCTTCCCTTCCTCCCAGGTACAGGAACCCAGGCTGCAACTGCACAGATCTTACCTGCCTTTTATATAAAAACCTATTAGTGGTAGATTTACTAGTCGCAGTTTCTCAACAGTTTCAGCTAAGGATTTCATGTATATTTCATAAGGCCAGGACCTGCTGCAGGGTCTCGGCTGCTTTGGGCAGTCTGGAAAACAGGCTTTCCTAGTTACATGGGCTTAGCTGCACGCCCACGGTTAGACCATTTTGCTGCCCAGACAGTCCTGGTGCTCTGGGCTCTGCATGTTCTGTCCATCCAACAGGAGTGCCCCAGAATCAGGCTCTCCCTGGATGGTAATAATACAGCAATGGATTGTTATGAATGCATTTGCTGAGGTTTAGCACTTACTGGATGCATTATTTGTTGTGCAGGCGTGATGGCTAGAACGTGTCACTCCCACACCTACAGAAATCAACAAGAGCAGGAGTGCAGCTCTGCCATGATCAGAGTGGCCAACTCATAATATTTGGCATTGTTCTTAATGCTCTAGACCATGGAGCCAGGTGATTACGTAAGAATTTTAGCTTCGAGTTTCTAGCGGCAGAACAAAGCTTGAACATGTGACACAAGAATTTAGAAACCAGGAGGCAAGGAAAATACCCCAATTTTAAAAAAATCTTGATTTTTTAAGGCCAATCTCATGATTGGCACACACACTGGTTCATGGGTGCCCTAATCTCAGCCGGGGCTTTTAGACTCCACCAACGTATTCCCCACCCCTTATGTTCAAAAATTGCAAGGTAGGGCCCCTCCAAAAGCCATGGAATTAACATACATTTTATGCTGATTTCATTTGCCTTCCAGTGTCTGGTTTCAGGATTCCCTGGTTTGAATTTTCAAACTTTTCTCCGCAACCTTGAAGACTAGAAGCTCTATTGCTTGAAAAAATGTCTAGAGCCACGATTCTTTGGTAATCCCTGGACTCCAGAATCTGAGGAGGGTACTAAAATGCAGGGTACCACAAGACTCAAATTGCAGGAGCAATCAACCTCGCTACCAAACACACAACAGATTAATAATAGGAACAATAGGCTCTCAAGACAGAGTGGAGTTAAAAGAGAAAAGCACTGCGAAGGGTTCTCCTAAATTTACAAACACAGTGTGGCTGCATCTAGATTGGCATGATTTTCCAGTTAAAGGTTTTCCGTTAAAAGCATTTTCGGAACAGAGTGTCTAGATTGGCACGGATGCTTTTCCGCAAAAGCCAGGTATCGCATGGGAGATGGCAAATGGGGGTGGACAATCATCAGCCAAGAGGATCAGCTTTTAGAAAATGGAACCCTGGCCTGCCACAGCCTATAAAGACAGTGAGGATGTTTCATGTACTCCAGGGAAGCAGGGATTGGGGGCTGGATTCTCACACTTAGCAGGTACATCCTGGGGACAAACCAGTGAAAGGGAACTTGGCCCTATGGCTAGAGTGAAGAGCACTAATATCAATGCTATTCATCCAGGCTGTTGGCGGGTGATGGATTCTTTTCTCAGCTCCACTCAGGGAGCAACCATGGAAAAACAAGGACTGTACCACATCCTAATGGCCAGGCTCCCCCATCTTTAGCATCCGATTCTACAGACCAGGCAGGAGGGAGGGAAAAGGTAATCTAGATGTCGGGGAATGGCAGGTTCACAGCACTGAATCCAATGCCTTTAAAGCTCTGGGGGCTGAGAAGACCCGCTCTAGGCTCGTCAGCCCCTGAGGCTGGATCTAAGTGCTACATCAACCTTGCACAGGTCCTGTTCCCAGGGGTGATTTTCACCCGGGTGTACATAAAAAGCTCCATGTGCAACCCCATCTTCTCCAGAAAGATGCTTCTAATCCAAGGGAAAATGGCATCCCTTTACTAGGGCTGAAATAACAAGAAATGGGAGTCTCTTCGTTTCTGCTTTGCTTTTTCCCAAGGCAGTCCCTTGGTACTTATACAGACTGTGCTGGAATACAACATTCGGTGAGCATGAAAGCCCAGCAGCTCCGTGGGCAGAATGTGCCACAGGTGGCAAAGCCTCAAGCTACTAGTAGGTGGTGCCTGTTTTACCCATTGCACATGGGGAGATGTAATAAAATGACACTCTCAGATTGATAGATATTCAATAAATCTCTTATCAATATCTCTGCTTGGGAATAAACTGCTTTCATGACTGAGCCGTAATGCAGACAGGTTAATACTTAATTAGTTCATCGGGCCATTTAACATTTCATGGATATTAGATAACCTATCAACAAGATAAGCAAAGCCAGACCAGCCTGGCTTAAAAAGAAAGTTAAAATCGCTTAACATGACCAAAATAGGGAGGGCAAAGCAGAGGGCGAATCCATCTCAGCCTTAGCAGCCAATAATGGGATCGGAACTGGCACAGAAAATAAGAACTTTCATACCTTTTGTAGTTTTAAAGGCAAGTGGTGACAGTAATGTAATTCCATTACCCAGGGACACCCAAGAGGGTTCTCCGTTTGCTATTGTTCATTTAAAAGAACAAAATCAAAACACAATTACAAGCAGGAGAGCGCGACATATGAATAATCCAGCTGTAATTGCAAAATATATTTCCAAACATTAAATAAACTTTTTTTTTCATCTCTGTGCAAAGCAAAAAAAAAAAAAAAAGCTTAACTTTTTATACAGGAAATTAACTCGATGCTGCTGAGTGCTACTAAATTAGAGCTTGAGGGCAGACACTGTGTAATTTATGTGGCTTCAATAAGCACTGTCTATTTACTGATGGTTGCTGGTTAGCTGGTTGCAGCCTACCTGGAAGGGAATAGATGTTGGGAAGTTCTTTTAGCTTCTCATCAGGCAGGATGTGGCAATGAGGAAAGCACCCAACTCTGGACAGCTCCAGCCTGTTTCCCATTGATCATCCAAGCAGCACTTTGCCACAGGGCAAGTGCCAGCTCTCCGGAATGATCATTTATCTGTATTGCCACAGAGCACCTGGGAACTCCAGCCGAGGTTGTCCCCCCCCACGCCAGGCACTGTAGAATTAGAGCAGCTGAAGCAGAGTTAGAATCACAGAACCAAGTCCTGTATTGTTGTGGTCAACACAGAAGCACAACACAGCTTCACTTCACTTCAACTGGAGATGCAGGTGGGCACCCACTGGTGATGCACCACCCCTAATCATGGTACCAAGGAGCAAATCTGACTGTGGCACTAATCCTGTCAAAACTTGCTTCGATGGAGTCCTGTGTTTATTGTGCTTTGCTTGTTCCGGATCAAATTGGCTCAGCTTCTAAGTGAAAGACACGTCTCATAGCCAGTTCCTCCTACTCAGTCTAGGCTCAGAATCAAGTCTTTCCATCAGCAAGCAAACCAGGTCTGCAGATACACCCAAACAACCCGACTGCTTCCAGCTTCTTCTCTCAGCAATACCTGTGCTAACCCTCTGGGCTACATCAGTGAAACACTAGGCCTGCTTCGACCATGCATCCCACAGGAATTTCATGGCTGCAGTTATGTGAACAGGCACAGGTTCCTGCACATGGCGTCATGGCTTTTGCTGCTCTGTTTTCCACATCACTGTATGTCTTTGGGAGATTATCCTTTCCACATGTGGCTGCCTTTCACTTTTGTGAGTGAGTGTGCGTGTGAGTGTGCGCGCGCGCGTATGCCACACATGTAAAATGAATAAACTCTACCAGTTAAATAATCATTGCCCAATCCAGACAACTGGGGCAGAAGGGATTAAGTTTCCAATGCAGCACAAACTGCTCGGACCAGCTGAGTGGCACTGTTAAGAGAAGCAACTCAAATCACAGCAGCTGTGCCACACTGGACAAGCTGGATCAGGGATTGGCAAATAGCGGCCCACCGGCCAGTTCTGGTTCCCCACGGTTATCCCCTGGTGGGCTACTGCTGCTATATTTACCTGCACCTCTGCAGGGACAGGCAATTGCAGCTCTCATTGGCTGATGATCACCATTCTCGGCCAATGGGAGCTGTGGGAAGCAGTGTCCCTGTCCACGCCACTTCTCACCACTCCCATTGGCTGGGAACAGCAATCTGCATCCAATGGGAGCAGCAATTGCCTAGACTCGCAGAGGCACAGGTAAATATAGTGGTGGGGGCCCATCCGGAGCTAACCTTGGTGAACTGTTGCTGTTTTGTTGTCCTTCTCTGGGCTAGGTGATATAGAGGTCCTGTCTGGCCTAAAAAATACCAAATTGTGGAGCTCACTGGTCCCCCGGTTTTTGCAAAAAGGCATCTCTTCCCTCCTGATTCGTTCCAAGGGACAAGACATTGTCCTAGAGATGCAGGGTCTGCAGGTAGCTTGGACCATGTTACTGGTCATGACTCTTCACTGCTTGACAGCTAACCCCATTTCCCACCCACCAGCATGATTCCATTTTAACAAAAACCAACCATGGCAGGGCAATGTTCCCCTGAGATCTGCAAGTGGAAGGGAACCCCTGTGCATAGATCTCCCCATTCCTGATCATCTATCCCTACCCCCCGATCACACAAAGAACCTACTGTATGCCCAGTGAGCCCCATTTGGGGTGGGGTTGGGAACTCCCTCCATACTTAGGAAAGCTCTCCTTGATGCAGGAGTCCCCCCCCTCCTCCAAGCAGTGTAGCCAGAAGGGGAGGGACAAAGGACAACCTCTGGTTCATTAGCCACCAGAGAGGAATCCTTGCCTTCCACCACAAGGGTGTGCATGGTGAGGACCTCCCTCATGCTCAGCCGTGGGGTCATCTGAGAGAGAGCTGAGGTAGACCTGTCTTTGCTTCCCCTTGAGAATGTGTCTCTCCCCCAGCTCTGCGCCTGAGTCCACCTCTGCTAGCATGCGGGAGACAAGGAAAAGATCAAAGCTCATGGCCATTTAGGAGCCCAGGGTATCCAGGGAGGGGCACAATTCAAGGGATGAGCATTTCCCTCCCCTGCAATCTTATATGGGGGACAGCGTTCCCTTTCCATTGGGAAGGCAGCTGAACAAGGCAGCATGTTTCCTTGCATTTTGAACAATACAAGTAAGCATACCACAAAGGCCAGTAAGCCCCAGCCCCCCCGTCCTTCGTGTCTCAGGCTGTGTCGGCACAGGGTAGCCACAGGCATGACTGCAGCGCATGTGCACACCTCCTAGCTAGCTTTGCGTTAGCTAGCACAGATCTTGATTGCAGTGAAACTGAGCAGCCCAGCTCGCCACTCACATCCATACCCAGGTTAGCCAATCCACGCTGCCACGACTTCACGGTGGCTGTTATTCGAGCTGGCCAAGTCAAAACTCACTCAGGCACGTTGACACATGCGGCCGACATGCCTCTGGCTGTGGCGTAGACGTGCGCTAAGATTTCCACGCCAGGCGCACTTGCAAGTGGCGTGTCCATGGATCGGCTCTCCCTTGCTATGCAGGTCTCGGCACCGTACAGAGCTCTGTCACGTTCCAGGGAAGGTTAATTGGAAAAGTCCCTTTTCTGGATTGTCTTATTTGTTCTTTAACACTCCAGGCTGATCAATAATCCATTGCTTTAAGGAAGAACTCCCTGCATCCCAGAGTCATTCACTGCTCAGCAGGGCTGGCTCCAGCCTGCTTAACACATGAAGAGCAAGTGACCCTCACTGATGGTCAAGCTATTCCACTTTCAGTTTAGAAAAGAGGAGACTGAGGGGGGATATGATAGAGGTCTATAAAATCATGAGTGGTGTGGAGAGAACCGATAAAGAAAAGTTATTTATTAGTTCCCTAAATAGGAGAACTAGAGGACACCAAATGAAATTAATGGGAAGCAGGTTTAAAACTAAAAAAAGAAAGTTCTTCTTCACACAGCGTGTAGTCAACCTGTGGAACTCCTTGCCAGAGGAGGCTGTGAAGGCTAGGACTATAATAGAGTTTAAAGAGAAGCTAGATAATTTCATGGAGGTTAGGTCTATAAAAGGCTATTAGCCAGGGGATAAAATGGTGTCCTTGGCCTCTGTTTGTCAGAGGCTGGAGAGAGATGGCAGGAGACAAATCGCTTGATCATTGTCTTCGGTCCACCCTCCCTGGGGCACCCAGTGCTGGCCACTGTTGGCAGACAGGATACTGGGCTAGATGGACCTTTGGTCTGACCCAGTACGGCCGTTCTTATGTTCTTATGTTATGTAACTTCATAGAGGTCTCTGAACTCCCACCCCGCTCCCCAGCAGTGGCAGTGAGTGAGGGATGGGGGTGAATTCCTTTTGTTCCCAACTGATGCAGAAGCTTTACTAGAGAGCAGGATCCCCACCCCTCACTGCTTGAGTGGATTCCAGACCCTAAGGGCTTGATATTGGGGGTCAGCCGGCTTGGCGTTGGTATAGGACAGGCTTGGCATTGTGCTGCTTTTGTGGCCCATGTTGCCAGAGAACAGGCAGAGGGGGCATGCTTACTGGGAGGGGCCAGGTAGGGACTAGAGCTGCCTAAGGGAGGGCAATTCTGTTTCAGGGCAACTCTCAAGGTTTTGAACGGTGTTTTAATTTGACGCTAGAGAAATACAGTCTGCTTATAGCTTGGTGGCCAGGGCACAGGCCTGGCCTCTGAGATGCCCAGAGTAAAGGCCCTGCTCAGCCTGGCTCAAAACAGGGATTTGAACCTGGGTCTTGCATGAGCCTTCCTGCATGGACAGGCACGCCGGGGGCTCGTGCTGTCGCTGTAGCACACCGAAGTGGCAGCTTGCACTGGAGTGTGCACAGAGTTACCGTTTCTGTGAGCTGCCTCCACAGCTGGGCTCGGGCTGGGAAGAAAAGTGTGCGGGTCTTGCCTAGGATTCTCGCTGGGGCAGATCTATCCCTGCATTGCAGGCTGGTGCCCTCGCTGGCTGGCTACCTCCCTGGCTCCTGACATATTTCTCACTGAAGCCAAGGCAGCACCTCAAACTGCTCTGGCTAAGTTGAAAGAGCATATTGTGTGTTCAGCTAGTTGTTGGACTGGCTCTGGCCGAGCTCTCCTACGCCACGCTGTTTGAGGGCTAGTTCCTGTAGCTTTCACAGCTGCTAGAAGCTGGTTTATGTTACAGGCATCAGTTTGCTCTAACTAGGCAAGCTACCACGCAGAGCAGCCACATATAGTCCACCTTCTTCATTCCATTCTATTGGCACACAGTGGCCTGACACTGGCCAGGGGGACAGAATTTCTCCCAATCAATTCAGAAGTTAGACAAGAGTTTCTGATCTGTGTGATACTACAGGGTTCAATTGTATCTGTCACTGAAAAGCCTAAGAAATCAACTACAGGGTTAAGTTCTGCAAAATGGTGAGAGGAACAGCTGTTAAGTGGGGGGCTAAATAGAAATCCAGGCAGGTTAATTTTTTAATTTTAGCCAGCTGGGCTCTGATACTCTC
Source organism: Pelodiscus sinensis (assembly GCF_049634645.1). NCBI lineage: Eukaryota > Metazoa > Chordata > Testudines > Trionychidae > Pelodiscus > Pelodiscus sinensis. The sequence goes on from NC_134725.1 coordinate 10,300,332, forward strand.
CTCTCTGCTACTGGCTCAGTTTCTGCCTTCTCTCCAAGATAAGGCTAATGAGGCTTCCTTCAACTGGCCATAGCTCTTGGTGAGGGAAAGGCTAGTTCAATGTGGTTTGTCAAAACAGAGAGGAAACATTTGGAAAAAAAAAACCCCACCCCATAAAACAGAGATCTGGCTGCAGAGATGTTTCTAGAAGGAAATATCCGAAACCTTAGAGCAACTTTCCTTCTAGGATGGAGAGCAGACACATCTAGCTGACATGGACAGAGCTAATGAATAAGTTTGGAAGCACATTAACCCCAGGCTCACCCTGTCAGCATCGCAGCGCGACAGTAACATAGCGACAACCCTTCCACTTCTTTCTTGCTGTAGAGCACTGGGGCATAGCGGATGCTGTTGATCAGCCAGGCAGAGTTCACAGGAAGTCTGCCTAACACTGGCCAACATTTTAGATGTATGGTCTCTTGGACCATCTACTACATTAGAGAGGCCCGGGGCTCACAGCACACAGGCCCTAGATATAGGACGTTTTGCTCACACTCAGAAAGAACCAGCATGAAATGCTTATGAGAACAACATTCTGCAACTAGAGACCTGTGATCGTCTCTCCTTCTTGAATAGTTCTGAGTACCAAATTCTGCCCTCATTTACATCCTGCAACTTTCTGACTAACCCGAACGCAAGAGTCTACATTCCTTATTTATATCCTGGTAGCAACTAGAGGCTTCAGCTGCAACTGAGCATCCCCAGTGCTATGGATTGCACTGACACAGTAAGAGACTGTCCCTGCCCCCTGAAGAGTTTACTATCTAAACAGACAGTAGAAGGGGTGGAGAGAAACATACGCTTTCTCCATTTGACAGCTGGGGAACTAAGGCACAGAGAGATTAAGTTACCCTGCCCAAAGTCACACATAGCCTGGGGCAGAGCAGAGAACAGAATCCTAGTCCAGCACCTTAACCAGAAGGCCACCTCTGATGGAGGATGAGTGAAGGCAAGATTTGGTTCTGTGTGGGGCACAACGCAGCACCGAGTGAATAGAGCCTGAGCTGCAGCTAGAGACGTGGAGGGTGGTTTGGTTGGATGGAAGCAGCTGAAATACGTTACCGGGTACAATACGAACCTAACACCTGCGGCAGGGCATTTCTGTGCAGATGGACAGGCCACAGGGAGTATCATATTGCCTGTGCAGGGTATTGCTCTTCTGCAGCACATGATGTGGGAAAACAAAAGGAGCACAGCTCTGCCTTTACATGGAGATATTCCCGCTCAGGAAGAAAGCAGCTAAGCAGAGACCCAGTTCTGGGGGGTCAGCAAAGAGATGACTAGGAGATAGTATTTTCTAAGCATGCCTAATTATGGCCCCTTGCACACTTCCCTTTTTGCAAGAGAGCCACAAAAGTGGAGTTGATCAGAACACTTTTCCTGTTACATTAAAAGCCTTCTACACCTAAGCACAGATGGTTCCCACCCTCCCACTGGAGTGTTTATTGTCTTGTAAAATGAAAGAACACTTGCATTTGCTAACTTTTAATGAAGCCTGAAAATGATCACATCCTGTGTTTCTCCGCATAGCCGTCAAACTAGACATAAAGCTTTTGCAAATCAAGCACCCAGGAAACGTTTTGTCCATAGTTTCTGAATATTTGTTTTGAATAGTCCCTCGTCAATATGAATTACTTAATCGCCATTCTGGAAGCCTGGTATTGTTCCTGCTCCTTGGGCTTGCTTTGTTTCTATGACATCTTAATTCTGAGTTTTATTTCATCTGCGATTGTGACATATCTAAAATGCAAGTATCTTTCAGCGCAATTCACAAGAAAGAGTGCAGCATTTATAGACAGCTCTGGTAGCTACGTGTAAGCAATCTAGCGTGGTGCATGGTGGGGGGGTTGTGGTTTCTCTCATGCATGAAGACAGAAGATGCTCTGAACGCTTTCTGTGGAAACTAGATTTGCTGTTCCTATGTGGAAGAATAAGCAGTGTCTTTTTCAATTTCCTAATCTGATTGATCACAATCAGAGAGATTGTAAATTTCACGCTTGTCCATAACAAAACATGCTCCTGCAGCTGGTCTTCTGACACTTCCCGTTGAACGTCTGCATTAATGTAGATATACATCACAGGCGGCAAGTGCAGGACAGTTTGGGGAGGCTGCTCAAAGAGCAGCAGACCGGCTAGCATCCTGACCTAGGGGGAGGTGCTTTTTCCCCACGAGGGGAATAGAAATAGCTTTTCCCTCCCTTCCCCCATTCCTGAAGCAGAAGGGCTGAGAGAATGCAGATTTGGTGTAGTGCAAACGACATAATATTAGAGAGCAGGACATCCTGCTCATGAATTAAATTATCACTGCACTTAACTTGAACTGTTTGATTCTCTGGGGGAGTTTTGTGCTACCAGTTAGATATTGTGGGCCAAATTCTGTGCTCGGTTGGACCGGTGTAGATCCAGAACAACTACTGAAGCCAGTGGTATGACTCATCTTGGGGATCATCCTCTTTTCTACTAATGGAACTTTGCTGATTTTAGTGGATTTGCTTTCCTGTAAAGCTGAAGGAACAGCTGCGAATCAAGCCCAGTGGATTCACACGGGTGTGGCTGTGAGCAGAATCCGCCCCAGAGAAACGCTGTGGCAGACTCTGGAAAACCAACAGCATTGAGCAGCTGTTGCAAATGGGTAGAAGCTCCTTTGGCTTCCACCACGGCATGCTGATTTCCAGCAGATAAAGTTATATCTGGCCCCATACCTAGCATTTTAGGGGCTGATCCTGGGAGTTACCACATGAACCACAATGATTGTGGAGGGAATGGAGGGTGCCTGACCTCTTGCAAGATCAGCCCTCCTGCCCCATAGCGTTAGCATCAGAAAGTAATCCTACCCCAGCATGATCTATACTTAGCCAAAGCTCAAAGTGGATTGTCATTCGCTTTGGTCTTGCATGTGACAGAAGAGACTGTTGGTTTTCTACCTCTGCTAATATCCCATTATTTACAGAAGTAAAAGGGCAACACCTCAAAAGAGACACACACTAGTTACTCCCTTGAATTATTAACTGTGTTTTTGGGTGAGGCTTCCCATCATACAACATACTGGGTAGGTGGGTCCGAAGAAATACAATCTACTTGCATGACTATTTGATTAAAACATTTCAAACAATACAGGGACATTAGTAAGTGTTCTGATTGTTTCTGACAATTTTGACATGAGAAAGGAAGCACCATCTAGTGCCTGAAGCACAAAACTGGGGGCCAGGACAATTAAGAACTCTCCTCCTCTTTGCAACTGACTCATTGTCTGACCTTCGGATAGTCATTTCACCTTGTGAGAAAACTGAGTCTCCCTATAAATTTGGGGCCATTTAAATACTAATCCTACTCAGAGGTGCTACAAAGTTAATCTTGGTTTCTAACCCAGCTCTTTCATGGATGTGCTGTGATATGTTGGAAGAGGCAAGTTAGCTCTCTGCCTCCGTTTCCCCTTCTGGAAAACAGGGCTAATAATATGCTTCAAGGATTCGTCTCAGCTTTTTAAGATATTTAGATGCAAAGTGCTCTAGAGTGTCCATTTCTTTCCATTGACTCCATGTTTGAAGGGAATATGAATAAACCATGTCTAACACAATTGCACCAATTCCTTCATGGGGCAGAGCCATTCCTTACACAACATGTGTGATGGCCCTACAGTGGTAGCCACAGGCTGTCAGAAGAACACACATCCTTTGAGTTACTAACAGCTATTTTGATATTAAGTCACTCTTCTTGGTTGAACCAAATGGGCAGAAAACCATTCACATGTTCTAGCTATAGAAGGGTTGTAACTTGCTTCTTAGATATCATAATTCTGCCAGATACATTTAAACTACTTTGTCTTCTTCCTTTTCAAGTGGCAGAAAAGCTAAATGCTCAGAACCCACAACACAAGGAAGAGAAAGGGATGGAGAATAAGACAGAGAATATCTTATTGCCTCTATATAAATCCATGGTATGCACATATCTTGAATACTGTGTACAGATGTGTTCATCTCATCTCAGAAAAGATATATTGGCATTGGAAAAGGTTCAGAAAAGGGCAACAAAAATGATTAGGGGTTTGGAACGGGTGCCATATGAAGAGAGATTTAAAAGACTGGGACTTTTCAGCTTAGAAAAGAGGAGACTAAGGAGGCATATATAGAGGTCTATAAAATCATGACAGATGTGGAGAAAGTATATAAGGAAAAGTTATTTACTTGTTCCCATAACATAAGAACTAGGGGTCACCAAATAAAATTAATAGGTAGCAGGTTTAAAAAAAAGGAAGTTTTTATTTGGGCAGTGCACTGTCAACCTGTGGAACTCCTTGTGAGAGGATATTGTGAAGACCAGGACTTTAATAGGGTTAAAAAAAGAACTAGATAAATTCATGGAGGTTAGGTCCATCAACACTTATTAGCCAGAATAGGTAAGAATGGTGTCCCTAGCCTCTGTTTGAGGGGCTAGAAATGGATGACAGGAGAGGGATCACTTAATAATTACCTGTTTTTATTCACTCCCTCTGGGGTGTCTTGCAGTGACCACTGCTGGAAGATAAGATACTGAGATAGATGGACCTTTGGTCTGACCCAGTGTGGCCATTCTTGTGTCCTAAAGCCACTGGATGCATTTTACCACCAATATCTGTGTTTGTAATTTACTGATAGCTACCACCTAGTAATCTAAGTCTTTGAAATTTAGGAGGAAAATAGGTATCTGCATGCTTGTTTTCTTAGCACCTAACAACTGGCATAATCACTGGGATCTCCTTACAACACTGCACAAGCATCTGAATGAGGAACAAACACTTTATACAAACCCTTCTGGACTATTCATGCCTGATTCTTCCAGAATACCACTCCTAGACTACCACTTGGAGGCCATGGGAGCTGCAAGAAATCAGCCAAGTGTACATGGAAAAATCTATTGCTATGTTACTACACTGACATTTATTTTTTGCCTGTAAATGTTGTGTGTGGGACAGTCGGCAGCGTCTATGCAAGGTGCTTGAGTTTATCTGCTGTGCCCCAGAGGCATCCCTCAGGGTGTGCTGGAGAGAAAAATGTTTTGTAAATCGGGGAGCAGCCCTCATGGCAACAAATCAATGACTGATCTGTGCAGCTGGCAGCTCTCCTCCTACACTGACTGGCACTGTTCAAATCCTAATAGATCCCAGGTAGCTTGGGTGCACCAGGGAAGTATGAGTGTGAAGTCACATCCTCCATAAGCTGGCCAGAATCCCTGGGGAGATCCTGCCTGCATCCTCCTTGAGGACTACTTGTCAGACAGAAGTTGGGGAGGGTAATGGCAATGGATCCTTCATCACTCCCTCATCCCTCCATGACAGGTGCAGATAGGGCAATATGCTCTTCCTTCTTCACGGAGGCCAGCATGCACTGCTACAGGAAAACATCGGCAAAGCGAGTAGTGTAGCCGTAGCCGGGCTGTCGGCACTAGAATTCTTTCTGGGGACGTACTGCTGGATACCCTTGTACCCTGCTAGCCTATCAATGGGCACCTAAGACAGGAGCCAGTATTAAACATGGAAAGGCATGCAAGTCCAGTCCCATGGTTTGGGTTTCAGCATATTAGCAAAACTCCGGAAAGAGGATAGTTGCTGGCACACAAGACTAGAACCTGGATCTGATCCTTTGCTGCTCTGCACCAGCATCTATGCCTGTGCAAAACATTGCCATTTAGATGGGGTAGCAACTTGCCCCCACTTGGCATAAGAGCATATGATTACATAAGCTACAGGGCAGTATTGAATCAGGTCCTATCTCATCTTTTTTCAGGGGCTCTATTGGAAAATGTAAAGTGACTGATTCTTTGTGAATGTAACCAACAAGATAGCTTTTTATAGGAGCCCAGCTGCAATAATGCTGCATTACCACTTAACACATGAAATTGTCTATATTTAGACTCCCATTTCAGAGTCCACCTATTCACAGTGAACCAGTTCATTGCTGTGAATGGGGAGCAGAGCTAAGCCTCAACTGGATTCTTCCTAGGTGCTCTTCTGAATTTACAAGAAAAAAAAATATTTACCTGCCTTTGCACTGACTTGGCAGTAAGGTCAGAGATGGGCAAGCTCAGTAGGCCATCATTCTATGGGTTCTAGTTTCTAGAGTTAAAATGATAGCAATGCAGATTGGATCAGTGGGAATTCTGAGGGTTCTAAGAGAATGTTCTATGGATTGTTGGGGTACTGGTTCTGGAGCAAAGTTGCCAGTGCTGGTTCTAAAGCACAATTATTCTCTAGAGTGGGTATGGAGTTAAGAAAGAAAGAAAGAAAGAAAGAAAGAAAGAAAGAAAGAAAGAAAGAAAGAAAGAAAGAAAGAAAGAAAGAAAGAAAGAAAGAAAGAAAGAAAGAAAGGGTCCTCTGCATGCTAAAAAGAACTGAAATAGCAGGGACATGAAACTCCTTTTTAAATATCTAAAGCCAAATCTTTAGCAGATGTAAGCCAGCACAGATCTGTTAACTTCAGTTGAATTGCAATGATCTGTATTAATTGAGGATCTGACTTCTAGATTGTCAAGGTGGGAAGAGGTTAAAAAAAAGAAAACCTAACTCTATGCCAAAGGTTTTAAAATTGCTTATAGGACAGACTGAATAGCTGTAGGCACAACAATGAAGAGAGAGGTTCTGGGGTAAGCTGCTGTAAAATTCCAGGATAGTATACAATCCAATCATTTTCTTCTGTTAAGAACTGAATGCAACTCGCAGTATTCCTCAGTCATCAAAGGATGAAATTAATGGCAGCAACCCAAGAAAATGAGAAACCCTGACCTTAACACACTATACTGTGCTCCTAGTTCAAAGCAAAGAAACATTTTCTCTTTTCATGGTTCTTAAAAGTTATTTTATTCAGTCTTTTTATCCTGGTGGCCCTGTATTTTGATTGATTTTTATGAGAAATCCTCTGAGGACTTACGGATAGATACCTACACCAATTATTTGTTTGAATGCTAATATCAATTCAAAAGCACAAAAGACTAAGTAAAGAGCCATCATTTCTCTGTTTTAACCTTCCTAGACACTTCAACTCTTGCCAAGAATAAAGAGGAACAAACATAGATGTCAAGTAAAATATTGGTCTCGCTAATGGTTCTTAGACAGTTATAGACCAGTGTGTTCCATAATTACTAAATACAATATCATCATCAGATGTTTCAAGTATCATCTCTCAGATGTTCTCTATGGTATCAGAGGCAGATAGTAAGATATTGAGGCCTGCCACCTTAAGATTTAGCCCCAGGATGTAGCAAGTCTTAACAATGCTAGCTTCACAGATTTGGGTATTTCTAGGATGCACCTGCCTATTCTCATTAGTAGTCATTCTAAAAAAACCCAAAACAAACAACCCCACCTCCATACAAAAACAAACAAACAAACAACCCCCCCCACCTCCCTGCTACAATTCACTAAGTTATTGATTACAACATTTACAGGGACATTTTAGCATAAACTCAAAATTAGAGCTAAGTCACCTGGTTTGCAAGGAATGGTGTACACAAGTGGTTTTCAACTGAGGGACCATGCATCCAGGGAGCTATGTAGAGATCTTCCAGGGGATACATCAACTCATCTAGATAGTTGGCTAGTTTTAGAACAGGCTACAGAAAATCATCAGTGAAGTCATTAGAAGCTAAAATTCAGGTAATGACTTGTTTATACTGCTCTATACACAGAAATGTAAGCACAATAATTTCAGTTGATTTATTTTACAATTACATGGTATAAAAAAGAAAAGCAAGTTTTCAGGAACAGTGTGCCATGACACTGTTGTAATCTTATGTCTGATTTCATACGCCGGTACTTTTTAAGTGAGGGGAAACTTGGGGGGAGCAGAGGAAAACCAGACTCCCAGAAAGGGGTTCAGTTATCTGGAAAGATTGAGAACCACTGGGACACAAGAAATGTAGAGGTTTCTCCCTCTCCCCCAACAAATAGGCTATGCAAACATATTCCTGCTTCACGGGGACCACTACTCTGAATATTTGCTGGTGGTACTAGGGTACTGGTCAGCTGGGTCACATGTTATTACTGAAGTTTACTTATGGGATGCCTCCTAAAAGCACAAGGTAAGGGCTCTAGGCTATTCCCCACGGGAATATGGATTTGCAAGGAACGTGTGTGATGCGTTGGCATTCTGTGCACATTTCCCTGAACAGTTGTGCTTGCTTGTGTACTTGCCCTGAGAAGAAAGGTGTGCCCAAAAGGAGATTACTGGGTACATCACCAGTTCTGCAGCATTCACCCAGCAGTGTTTCTCCTTGGAAATCAAAGCTGCTAGGCTCTTTGCGGGAGCTTGGAGCAGTTCTGGAAGGGCTAAGGATGTGCAGGCTTTGTAGAGATTCCTACACTAAGCTCCAAAGATCCCAAGTTCAAATCCACCCAGTGGCCGCTATACATAGCCAGGAAATATCAGGGCAGGGCTTTGTTCAGAGTTAATCTTGAAATGATCAGACTTTGACCCTGTCAGTGAGTGCTACTACATTGTACCTGGTCCGTCTTTCCTGGTTCCCTCTCCTTTCTGCCCTCAGTTCAGCGCCTGGATGTTATTTCTCCCGGGACCTTTCTTTCAAGCCACGGCTGTGACTAGCCCCTTCCAACTATAGGACTCCCTGCGGCCGCTAACCAACTCCCCTGCAGGCGGACCGTGACCTAGAAACAGGCCCCTGCGGACCCCGCAGCAGGAGGGAGATGCTGGCTTAGTTTCCATGCCTGGCTGCCCTTGGAGCCCGGCTAGGGAACCCGAGCGCTCGCGGGCACCCGCGCGCGGAGTCTAGGAAAAGTTTCCTACAGAGCGGTGACCTGCGTCCTAGCGGCTCAGGCGCAGGGCGCGGCGGAGCCCTTACCTCGGCGGCGGCTTGCGGGCGGTGATGCTGGCCACGATGATGCTCTCGGGTCTCGGCGTGGCCACGGCTTTGAAGGTGCCTCGCCAGAACTTCTCGAAGAGCTGCTTCTCGCCCTGCTGCACGCTGGCCATGCCCGGGGCCGGCCCGCCCGCCGCGGGGAGCTCTCCGCGGTGCTGAAACCCCCGCCCGGCCTCCAGCCGCCCTGCGCTCGCTCGGGGCGCCTCGGAGCCCGGCGGCGCCGGCGCGCAAGGGGGAGGGAGCGGGAGAGGAGTGTGTCTGCGAGCCCGAGCCAGGCTCCTGTTTTGTCTCATTCACAACGTGACGTTGGAAGAGGGGCTGGCCATCCCCCCCGCCTTCCCCGGCTGCATCTGCATCACAAAAGGCGGCAGGGCGCGGGGAGGAGGCCGCGTGTGCCGGCTGCCACCGTGGCCCAGCGCTGGCTTCGCCGCGCCCTGGGCGAGATCAAAGCCCCTAGCCCCACAGCCCCGGGCAGCTGCCAAGCCTCACACGCGTTCGCCAGCCCCAGGGACACGGCGCCTCGGAGGGGAACTCATGCCAGCGCGGCCCGGGCTAGAGGCGGTGTGCAGCCCTTCCCCACGCTGCGCCCCGCTTGCAGGGCCGGCCAGGAGACCTGGCAGGAGAAGCCTTCGCCACCTGCTCTGCCTGACATTGCCCCCAGCCCTCAGGACACTGCCCTGACGTCCGCCCAGCCGACAGTGCCAAGCACCCCGCTCTGGGCCCCACGAGGCTGCCCGGCAGGCCAAGAAAGTCCAGCCCCCGGCCGTCCGAGAAGCCCAAGGCAGGGGGCGGTAGAGGCGGGGATTTGGGTGGGAAAGAAGAGTTGCTCAGAAATGGAGAGGTTGGTTCCAGCGGGGAGTTCAGGCAGAAAATGGGTAGATGGCTCCGGGCATAACAAGGGATGGGGCAGAAATCCTGCTGGTCTCTGGAGGGGCCGACAGCTGCTGCATTAGCTAGCAGCCAGGAGGAGGGGATTATCCTTGCCCAAACCTTCCCCGGGGAGCCCGGGGTGGTCAGCTCTGCTTTTCTCCTGGGGAGAGTGTGTGACCCTCTTGAACTCAGGGCCACAGTTCCTGTGTGCTGTGAATTCCTGTCATCTTAATTATTCCAACTTCCTCCTCCTCCTCCAATTCAGAATGCCCATACTGGTCATGTGAATTCTCCTTCTGAACCTCCCCACCTGCCATCTAAATACCTGCCAGACCTCTCTTGGCCCACTCATGCTTCTGTCCACATCTTTGCTTCCCTTCTTCCAGCACCTCCAGCCTGATGCTCCCCATGGGGGTTGTGCTGATATCCCAGCCTTTGTGCCAACACCTATGCGACACCACCAGCCCCATCCAGCTATTCAAACAACTTCTGCACACTATGAATCCAGCTCACAAGGCCTGCTCCTCTCTCTCCTCTGCCCTTTAACCATGCTCTCCACCCCACAGACTGTAAACTCTTCAGGGCGGGGGACTTGCTTTTGCTCTAGTGGAGCACATCTTGGCTGCTGCCCAGCAGCTGCAGTTCTACATGAACAGAATAAAGCCTCAGAGCCAATCAGTCCCATGGGGCAAGCAGAGCCATCTGCCCTTGAAAGCAGCGACAGCCCTGTGAGGTCATCAAGTGACCCTATCTGGCTGATGCAGAGAGTAGGCTTGGCAGTGGGCAGGTCCCAGCTCTCAGGGGAGTGGCTGAGAAAGAAGGGTTCAGACTGTAGAATCTACCTGGAAAACAAGAAATCCCAGAGACCTGTCCCATCAGGTTTTCTTCACCTGCAAACTGCTACTGAACAACCCTTAGGAAAGGGTTGCTGTAAACATCATGCTGGATAGTCAGTGCACTCCTTGAGGAAGAGTGACCTGACAGTAGTGCTCTATCCAGGTCTGCAGGAGCCCCTCGCCTTCTGATCTTAAAGAGGAGTTTCCTACCTGATAGTCCATGACAGCAGTACAGGGCCTCAGTTTGTGGCAAGGCTGTAGGTTTGCATTGTATGTGGCTACAAGGAAAGCTCTCCTCTCCATTAAAGGTCAGTGGAGCCACACCAGTTTACACTAGCTGAGAGACTGGCAGGGAAAAGTTCCAGTGTACAAGTGGATCACTGAGCTTTTAGAACATCATCAGCTTGATTTACCAGTCCCTATTGGATAGATTTGGAGCCAGAATAATCCAGACATCATGGAGGCAAAAATAGCAAAGGCTGCTTACAAACAATGGCACTTCCATTATTGCAACCAACAATGGAGTGGCACCAGAAGTAGATCAGTGCAGACATGATTGTAGAGTCTTCCTCCTATGTTTGTTGCCTATAATCAGATGTCCTAGAATTCACTTGCCCTGCATTATCTGGCTACCCTAAAGAGACACCAAAGTCTCTGAATACCAATGGAACCAGGTTTGGGAAACAGCCAGAGACCAGAGAAAGTCATGAGTGAAAGTCATTCAATGAGATACATAGGTGCTGGAACCCAGTGTGCACTGGCACTCCAACCTTGAAGTGTTTTCCAACATACACAAGGTTTGCAGTTTGGGTTCAGTGGCTCTTTGCACCCTCAGTATGCACATTATTTCTGCACCCCTGGTGTGACACTTTGTTCTGACTCCATAGGGGATACAGCTCCCCTTGGGCTCTAACCAGTATGCCATCATATATGGACAGGTGGCACCCTAGGAATCAGATGTAGAACGCATTCCTGTCTCTACACAGTTTCATTATCTAGATCAATGCCACATGCAATGATACAAGTTGGGGGCAGCTCTTTGATGCCAGTTGGACATGCTGAATTGTGTGCCTCTTTGTACTGAATAGAATGAAAAAAAATCTTTAGAAAAATTACTCCTTGTGCCTGATACTTTGAAGTACAAGTAAAAGCAGCTGACCTTGAATGAATGAGACTATATATATTGTACCTTGGAATCTTGCACAAAACATTTATGTAAGCAAGTAGCAGATAATAGAACCAGGAACAATAAGCAGTATGCATTTATAAAAAACCAAAATCACACTAGAGAAACCAGATCACTTTTTTTGGAGAAGCAGAACACCAGGAGATGAAGAGAGTGCTATAGATATCACAGATCTAGATTTTAAAGATCTGATGCAGCACTTCACAAAGCCTTGTGCAATGACCCTTTTGTCATTGGGAGGCACTGTGGTCTAGACTAGAGAACAGAACTCTGGACCCCTGGGTTCTATTCCTAGCTCTGACTCTGGTCTGTAGGGTGACCTTGGGCAAGTGGTTAACTCTCTGGGCTGTTTCCTCACCTGGAAGATACACATAAAAATGATACTGACCTTTGTAAAGCTCTTTGAGATCTGCTCCTCAATTACATTAGTGGTTGAAGGCAGGGAATAGGACTCCGCCCTTTAATGCTAAAAGCAGAGAACTCTGTTTCTGAAGAGCTAAAAGAGCTTCCCAAGGAGCTGGTGGCAAAAGCAAGTTCTTGGGCATCAGGCACTAAAGAACAGTTCACCCTTCAAGCCAGCAGCTTACACTAGCCTGAAAAAAACAAAACATTGAATTTGGCCTGGGTAAAGGAGAGGGGAGAGTAAAAACTTGCTGAAGGAATGAAGACAGGTTTAAGAATTAGGCAAGCTGTGGAGAGGTATGTGACCAGGAGCTGTGGGGTCTGGTGAGAGCAGGCCCACTTTTAACCCCTTACATGATGCAGCAGAAAGAACACTGGTTGTAAAGCATCTGGGAAGGGAGTGTCAATAAAGTGCATGGGTAGCATCTAGCACAACGGGGTCCTGGATCCACCCTGGAACATCTAGGCACTGCCCGATTGCCTTAAAAGATGATATTTCCGGATGTTATGAGCGTTATGGATGGAGAGACCTCCTGTGTCAGGGCAGAGAAACACACTAGAATGGTTATGATTATGACAATTAGTAAAAAAAATGAGTCATTTCAAGAAAACACGCTGTAACTGGGCTCCTTTGTTTTCTGACACAGGGCTTGTGAGTATACAACCACTCTGTGCCCTCTACTGGAGAAGACTCACACCTGTCTGCATATAAAGATCATCTTTATTGGGTGACCTACTTAACTGTTCTTGTTTAGTTCTCTGGGTGGAAATCTGCATTTCTGAAGCCAAGAGGCATGAACCTGAATGCATGTACATGACTGACTGACAATTACAGAGTATGTGTTCTGCAGCCATACATTGTTACAAAGACGGATCTTCCAGTATTAACTGTAATCAGAAGGAATCCAATAGGGTTTTTTATAAACATTAAATAGGTTCCTATATAGATATTACTCTAAAAATATAACTGAGAAGACTGACATTTCTCCAGGATTTCTAAGCCATCATGTAGAGTTGATGAGATCCATGCTAGGGAATTCTGCAGCCTGGTTTTCCAATTCTATATAGGGATCATCACAGGAAAGGGTTCACTTCGACAGGGTCTATAAGACAAAGAACATGCACATATCCTGTCATGCTCCTCTCTTTTGGGTGCAGCATAGCTATTACCTATTCATCACAGGATGTTTCAGTCTCTCTCTTTGTGGGGGAGGGGGAGGGAATACACGCTACTTTGCGTCGCTCATGTAACTTTAAAAGTCCATTAAAAATGTCCTCAGCCCCCACCAAGAGCATTCCATGGCAGCTCCTGAAGAAAGTTGCTGTGCATCATGCCACAGTTCCAGCTGGGTTATCTTGTGCTCTCAGTCTACAGTGGTGGTCTTGTGCTACAGGATCAGGTTTGTATAACTGTAGGGGTCCCATTCATCTCTACTTATCAGCTGCTAATAACACCACAAATTTCCTCTAAGAATCTCCACAACCCCCAAAGCTGATTGCTTTTAGCACTCAATTCATCTTGGACACTGACAAGTCTGTGCCATTTCCCTTTTGTTAATATTTCATTCCAGCCCCTGGTCCACATGCTCTAGCACAGAGTTACCACTCTTGGGATCTATAGGGCATTTTAAAAATCACTGCTTAACCTAAGTTCAGGCCACATTGGCTCAGGCCAATGCTCCATCTTGCCCAGTATTGTGTCTTCTGACAGGCTGATGACAGATGCTTCAGAGAGAACAACCAGAACAGGCCAGTTACTGAGGGATTTTTGTCCAGATTCTAAGGGTTTGTCTAGACTACATGCCTCTGCCGACAGAGACATGTAAAATAGGCTACCTGATATAGTCAATGAAGCTGGGATTTAAGTATCACTGGCTTCATTAAAATAAAAATGGCCGCCATGCTGTGCTGGCTCAGCTGATTGTTGGCACAACGCGCAAGTCAAGACGTGGATCAGTCAACAAGGGAAGCCTTTGTCGACCGCTCCTGTAAACCTTGTTTCACGAGGCATAAGGGAGTGGTCGACAAAGGCTTCCCTTGTTGACCGATCCGTGTCTTGACTCACGCGCTGTGCCGATGATCAGCTGAGCTGGCACAGTGTGGCGGCCATTTTTATTTTAATGAAGCCGGGGATATTTAAATCCCAGCTTCATTGACTATATCGGGTAGCCTATTTTACATGCCTCTGTTGGCAGAGGCATGTAGTCTAGACATACCCTACGGGACACCAAACATTCCCAGTACCTGCATGTTTGGCAGTTCATAGCCCCCAGCACCTCTGGGTTTACCATCTTAATTATAACAATTATAAAAAATTACTTGAGCCCCAGCACTTCTTTCTTTGCAAATTAAGCACTGGATGCATCCCTAGCCATCTTGGCTAATAGCTATTGATGATCCTCTCCTTCATCAACTCACTTAAGTCTTTTGGAATCTAGTTATACTTTTGGCTTGCTCCTTGTCCCTTGGCAAGGAGTTCCACAGGTTGACCACATGTTGTATAGAGAAGTGCTTCCTTCTCTCTTAAAGCAGAAATAATACTTTCCTATTATCTTTTACCACACCTTTCATGATTGTATAGACTCTATCACATTCCCCAATTAATCATCTTTTGTTCTACGTTGAATAGTCCTGGTGTTTTCAGTCTCTATTCAAAGGAAGCTGATCCTGATTGCTAATAATTTTTTGTTGCTCTTTTCCAAAGTTTTCCCAGGTCTAATATATCTTTTTTGAGATGGAGTCACCAGAACTATACACAGTATTTGAGGTGTGGGGTATGCCATGAATTTATATAGTGTCATCATGATATTTTCTGTCTTATCTATCCCTTTCCTAATGATCCTAACATTGTTAGGTTTTTACGATTGCCACTGCACACTGAGCAGATGTTTTTGGAGAGCTATCCGTAATGGTTCCAAGATATCTTTCTTGAGTGGTAACGGCTAATTTAGAGCCTGTCATTTTCTATGTGTAGTTGGGATTATTTTTCCCTCATGTACATTACTTTGCATTTATCAGCATTGAATTTCATCTGCCATTTTATTGGCCAGTCACCCAGTTTAGTGAATTTTTTTTAACTCATTGCAGTTGGCTTTGGATTTAAATAATTTTGCATTATGTACTCTGAGATAGCAAAAAAGTGTGTACATCTAGACATCTGAACTTAACTTGAAATAAGATACACAAATTGAGCCATGTCAATGGTGTAGCTTATTTCAAAATAGGGAACGTCTACACATCACTCATTTCAAAATAGAGCACTCTTCCTCCTACTTCCCTTATTCCTCGTACAATGCGAGTTATAGAAGACAGAGTAAGAAGTCCTCCAGCTTGACAGTATTTCAACATCATGTCGAAATAATTGCCAGCTGCGTAGATGTGGACTAAGTTATTTCGTGATAACGCTAGTTATTTCAAAATAATGTTGCTGTGTAGATCTCACTGCTTAGCCTTTTTTCCAGATTATTTCTGATCTGCTCTAAAGCTGTGATTTATCTTTTTATTGTCCCTAAAACAGTAAGGAAAGGTCACTGTTTATAACTCAGAACATGCAGAAACACCGGCTGCCTTTTTTACATTTGAGGCCACAGCGTACTGATTATCTCCTGCTGCTGAGGTCCATAAAACAATGGTGGGTGCTCCCCCTGCTGGCCTCCAGGATAAAACTAGCCGACGGCTCTCCAAGTCCATTGCTCTTAGAACCAAAGCTGGTGTACACCAGTCTCAGGGGAGCTTCAGTTAATTACTGTTAAACCAAAAGTAGCTGTATTAATTATCACTCCACTCAAAAGGAGGGGTACGTGGGGGGGTGGGGGGAGGAAGAAGAGGGTGGAAATCAAATGGAAAATACAGTCTTTTAAGCCCCTCTAAAAGATGAGGGAGGCGCCCGATCCAAACCCGCCAGGGTCTGCGATCTAACTGCCATTTGAATTAGTCACTGAGCACACTGTAGGAGAGGTTGAGAGAGACAAAGTAGGTGAGTCAAGACAAGCTTTTGAGCACCACAGAGCTGCATGATACTACCTCACCCACCCTGTGCCTCATACCAAACAACTTAAGAAAGGGGTGTCAACCTCAAGAGAACAGCTGAGGAGTTCTCAGTGCACGGTACGTAGAATGTCTAGGACTGAAGAAAGAGGTATTTAGCTGGTGGTCGACTCTAAGTGAAACACAGTCTTGCAGGGTGGGTGCAAGGAGCGAAAGACTTCCCGTACTTCCCTTGACCCCAGGCTCTGACTGACCTGAGGGTGGGGGGATCGCATAAAGTCTCCTCCCACAGCAGGGACACGGGAGCCTAGAGGGAACCACAAGCTGTTCAGAAATGGGGGGTGCCAGGGGCCAAAACTTCACACGTTCCTCCCCCTTCCACCTCCAGGCCAGTCAGGGTCTAAGGGTAGGGGAACACGGAAGTGTCCTGGTCCTGATCCTTCATCCTGAGGCCCTGCCCCTTCTGGAGCAGCCCAGAACCACTTCACACACTTCTGAAGTGGCCTCATGTCTAAAATTAGTGCTCTCCCCTTGGATAGAGAGTCTGGAAATAAACATGATGGATGTTTTGCCCCGGTTGGGCAATGTTGGGCATTTAGTATTAACGCTGATATTCTCCTGATGGATTGTATTTTCTAACAGACCCCAAATTTTCAATCACCGAGGGATAATTTTCACTCATTGATATATTTGCTTTCCAGTGCCTATTCTGTACAACTTTCTATAAGTAATGTAGCTGAGTATTCAGATTCTAGTAAGTCATGTATAGTAATGAAATTGTTCCCCTATATTTGGGGAAGTGTAGCTTATGTTCTATGTTTCTTTGATTTTTAACACAAATTTTGTACTTGTGGATAATCTAAGCCCTCTATCCAGATATACAGACACTATTTTCTTAGCCTGTGTATTATGCAAACTTTTAACATTAACTTTAATAACATTTTTATTCTCATAGCCTACCAGTTTGATTAGCTATCCTGAATTTGCCAGCACTGATCATTGCTTTAATAAATTTGCACAGGAATCAAAGGGGGTCATTTTTTAAATGACAGAAATGCTTCTTAATTCCCATAAATGTAGTTGAAATGTGATCCCAAAATATACTGCAAATTAAAACAGTGTTTGTGTTTAAACAATCCTCTTTGTTTAGGTGTTTCAAAAACATAGAGTAGGAAAAATGAGAGAGAAGATTGTACTATTGGAAAATGCAGTAAAGGCATGGTTTAAAGAAAAAATCCTGCACTTTTACAGGATACTTAGCTCTTTTATAGGCCTTTTCATTCCTATTCTACAAATGTCATAGGGTATGTCTACACTACCCCCCTAGTTCGAACTAGGAGGGTAATGTAGGCATACCGCACTTGCAAATGAAGCCTGGGATTTGAATTTCCCGGGCTTCATTTGTATAAGCGGGGCGCCGCCATTTTTAAAACCCCGCTCGTTCGAACCCCGTGCAGCGCGGCTACACGCGGCACGAACTAGGTAGTTCAAACTAGGCTTCCTAGTTCAAACTACCGTTACTCCTCGTGGAATGAGGAGTAACGGTAGTTCGTGCCCCGTGTAGCCGCGCTGCACGGGGTTCGAACGAGCGGGGTTTTAAAAATGGCGGCGCCCCGCTTATGCAAATGAAGCCCGGGAAATTCAAATCCCAGGCTTCATTTGCAAGTACGGTATGCCTACATTACCCCGCTAGTTCGAACTAGCGGGGTAGTGTAGACATACCCTTACAGAGATGGGCTAGCATTATCCTTATTTTACAGATGGGGAAACATTCACTGGCCTTGCCAAATAGAAAAAGTCTGTGACAGAACCAGGAAAAGAACTCAGGCCTCATGACCCCAAGCCAGGGGTCTAGGTACTAGACAGTTCTGCCCTGCTCTTGAGAAGGGAAGGTATTTTCTATCCATGGGTTTGGAGCCTAAGCGCAAAGATGGTGTAAGGAGATACTGAGTAAGTGACAGCACAGAAGAGTATCTTGCAAGAGTCTGATCAGCAGAAAAGGAGAGAGGAAAATAATTACACAAGGTGCAGGAATCTCCCCCACAGAGTTCCCAGCTGGGAGGTGGATGGTTGCACCTTAAAACCCAGGCACTTCTGTGCCAGAGGCCAGCATTGTCTCTGTGGCACCGCTGTGCATCCGAACTGCCTCCCAGCTGCTCTCCTCCCTCCCCCTCCACACCCTGCTAGGCTGACAGGACCTCCCCCAGTGAGGAAGCCCTCCCACACAGCCCAGCTCCATGGCAACCTTAACACAGGCTCCGGCTTTAACACCTTCCCTGTGGAATCTCTGCCATTCCCCCTCCCCCCAGGTTCTCTTTAGCTGAAAGGCCCTAGTCAACTTTGCCCTGCCCTTATACCACAGGCATCCCCTATAGGCTATACAGCATGGGTTCCAAACTGGGGGGGGGGGGGGTGAAGAAATTCCAGGGGGGGCACGAGGTGACTCAACCCCCCCCCCCCCAGTCAATCTCCCCCTTAAGTTCCTAAGTTTCTCTGCTATTTGTTTTTTGGCCTCAGTCAGTTCTTTTTTTTTGCTCCACAAGTTTTTCTGTTATGCGGGGGGCGGACATGAGGGTTTCCTCAAAAATGAAATGCCCAAAAGTTTGGGAACCACTGCTATATAGCCTCCCTGATCTGGCAATGAGACCAGCTCCCTTCCACGTCCCTTCCCACACAGCCCCCTCAGCATGGTAAAACCTACCAGGCCAAGCCCAGCACTATAACCCCTCCTAGACATGGCACAGGGAAGAAAACTACACCCCAGGCAACGCCCTTCTCTGTCGCTCAGCACCCCCTTGACGTTCTCAGGCTGGTTTCCGGTTATGAAGCTTGAACAGAAAGTTTGTCTGTATCCTGTTTCTGGTACAGCACCAAGCGTGGGATCTGCACCAAACCAACCAACCCCAAGGCTCATCAGGGCAGGAGCCTTCTGCTGAATCAGACCCACTTCGACAACCTTGCTGTGCAGTGGCACCGTATTTCCCCTGAGCAGCATCCACAGCAGTGGAGTAACTAGGACAGGAAAAGCGGCGGAGGTGCGGGGACCTTTCAGGTGTGTGGGCAAAAATGGGGGGCTGGAAGAGAAGGATGGAGGGCCCTAGGTGGGGCAGGAAAGATGAGGTGTGCAGGAGGGATCTAGTGCCATGGGGAAGGGGGCAGGAGGGATCCCATGCTCGGGGAGGGGCAAAAAGGGGAGGGGTGTAGGAGTGATCTGGTGCCCCAGGGAGATGCACAAGAAGGGAAGGGGGTGCACAGAAAGGATAAAGGTCCCTGGAAAGAGGAAGCAGGAGGAATGGGGGACCTGCCACCCCTTATCCCTTTCTTACTACTCAGCAGACAGCCTGATGCATCATTCTCCTGCTTGTACGCTGTGTGCTGCAGCTCCTGTTCCCAACCCCCGTGTTAGCCCTGCCCACAGCTTCCACCATAAAGTACCCTTCCTGCCCCCTTCCCATGGGGCAAGCACCTGGGACAAAAGACTGGAGCAGCCACATGTGGTACTGGCAGGAGAGCAATGTGGCCAGGCTGACAGACACCCACGCAGGGTCTGGAGTCACAGCCTGTGGACTCAGGGGGCTCTGGCCTGGTTTTGGTTGGGCCTGGGTGCTAAGTGGATAGACAGGGCCCACTCAGTCCCACCCATAGCTACACCCCTGATTCACACAGCCTGTTTGGCTGGCTGCCTGTCCAGACCAGCCAGAGGAGAAGTCAGTCTGTGTGAGGAAGTGCCCATCTCCTCAGAAGAGCAGGAGGGGTTAAGTGACGCCCAGCCAGTTGGGAGAGAAATGCAGCAGGCAATTGCCACTAGCAAAATGGCCATGTTAGGGCTGCAGATGCTTGGGTGGTGCCTAATTTAAAGGGATAGTGGCAAAGGGAGACTGGCCAATAGGTTATTGAATGAGCAAGTGTGCACTGATGTGGCTTAATGGGGGACAGGCGTGCCTGGGACAGGCACTTGAGTTGCAAGCCGTCACCATCACAGGCAGAGTCACTGAAAGGTGGCCTTGAGGCGGCTCTTCTCTGGGAGCCAGAGAACATCTCTTCTCCGTATCAGAAGGGAGCATGTGTAAGACGTGGCTTTTAGGCTCCGGCGGGCTGTCCAGAGACAGAAATACACCATCCCCACTCACAGCTAGCTGGGTGCAGGCTCTGCCTAGGAAGTGACACTGTACAAGGGGAGATTTTCAGCACATTGAGTGCCTCAGAGGTTGGGAGGAAAGTTAATGTCCCACCTTTAATTCAGCCCTCCTTATGGAAGCCATTCAGCAGCCCCACTGCTAGTTTTGGGAACCTGCCTGTGGCTCACTCCCTAATTAACTGGGCTTTGTAGGCTGTTTACTAACAGCTCCATAAAATTTACCCATGGTTGGTAAAGAAGCAGCCCATCCTTGGCCTGCCCTGCCTTCCACTTCTTCTCCCTTCCTTCATGCGCTGATTGACCAAGTCCATCGTCACTTCTCGCTGTGCAAAACCTGGATCCGTGACTGGGAGGGGAGTAGGATGGATGGAGAACAAGTCTGCTAGAAGTGAAGGCCAATGATTGTCTTGATTTCCACGTCAATGGGTTCATGTCTTTCTGACCCCATGCCCATCCCTCCTGATAGCAGGTACTCAGAAACCGAAACCAGCACTGTGGGCCTGGGCTCTTTGCCATCTGCTTGCCTCTGCAACTCACCTCTGCACTTGCAAAAGCCGATGTGACCCTTGGACTCCTTGCTGTGGAGCAAACATGGGGCAGAAGGCAGGGATTGCTACACTGTGACCTGTTCCTGTGGATGGGCCCTGCAGCATTTATAGGAGTTCGCAGAACAGGGAAGTAGCATAGTCAGAAAACAGAGGAGCTCTCAGCAGCAATTAGCAGGCTCTGCACCACGCTCCTGCACACCCCATCCAGGGAATAGTTCTTCCCTTTCCTCCCAGTGTGGGGCTGGGGAGCTGACCCTGTGCTCACAGGCTCTTGGCTCACATGGTGCCTCCATGTTCCTGAGATGCTGCCTACACATCATCCTTGCCCTGTGTAGCAGTGAGCATTAGCAAGACCCACCAGCTGTTCCACATCTGAAGGTTGCGCTTTGAACCGGATGGCATCCTGCCACACTTTCCTCAAACCTCTGCTTCCCCCAGACCTGCATCTGTTCAATCCCACATCCCCCGGGGAATTGATGCTGGCAGCTGCGGAGTAATTTGATAGGGAGAATTTTACCATCTCGCATGGTTAGAAACACAAAAGCAAGAGTCTGCCCATTTATAACAGGACCTCCAGGCACTTTGTTCATTAAGGCTTACAACTCTCCCATGAGGAAGAGAAGTATCATTACCTCTGTGTTACAGGTGGGGAAACTGAGGCACGGAGGTTCACTTCTCTTTCACTGGGTTACCTTGGGTATTAGTTAAAGAGAAAGGAGCAGGGCCCAGAAGTCCCACAGCTCTTCTGCTGTTGGTACCAATTCCACTCATCATGGGGCTAAGCACAGTGGGACCAACAGATTCACCTGGCCCCTCGCCAAAGCATGGGGGGGACTCTGTGTTCCCAGAATCTTAGTATTATAGGGCTGGCAGAGACCTCAGGAGTCATCGAGTCCAACCCTTTGCCCAAGGCAGGACCAATCCCAACTAAAACCGTGCCAAAGCCTCTTTGAAATTCAGCGGATGTTTGTCTGGAAGTTTCATGAAGTTTGGACAAAATTTCATTCTGAAGTACATATGAGTCCTGACCTGCAATGTTCTGATCCGGAGCTGGTGCTAAACTTTCCCAGAAGTTAGGGTGGTTTGGCTAGGTTATGGGGTTTCAATAAGGCTCACTACTGGGTCATAGAATCCTAGGGCTAGAAGAGACCTCCGGAGACCATCGAGTCCAACCCTATGGCCAAAGCAGGACCAAGCCCAACTCAATCATCCCAGCCAGGGCTTTGTCAAGCTGGGACTTAAAAACCTCTAGGGATGGAGATTCCACCCCCTCCCTAGGGAACTCATCCTAGTGCTTCACCAGCCTCCTAGGGAAATAGTTTTTCCTAATATCCAACCTACACCTCCCGCACTGCAACTTGAGACCATTGCTCCTTGTTCTGCCATCCATCACCACTGAGAACAGCCTTTCTCCATCCTCTTTGGAACCCCCCCTTCAAATAGTTAAAGGCTGCTATAAAAATCCCCCCTCACTCTTCTCTTCTGCAGACAAAACAAATCCAAATCCCTCAGGGTATGTCTACACTACCCCGCTAGTTCGAACTAGAAGCCTAATCCGAACTAGCTACTCCATGCCGCATGTAGCCGTGCGGCACGGGGCTCGAACTAGCCGGGATTTAAAAATGGCGACGCCCGGCTTATGCAAATGAAGCCCGGGAAATTCAAATCCCAGGCTTCATTTGCAAGTGCGGTATGCCTACATTACCTCGCTAGTTTGAATTAGGAGGGTAGTGTAGACATACCCTCAGTCTCTTCTCATAGGTCATGTACTCCAGCCCCCTAATCATTTTGGTCACCCTCCCCTGGACTCTTTCTAATGCATCTCCTGATGCAGATGTGCCTCACCAGTGCTGAATAAAGGGGAATAATCACTTCTCTAGATCTGCTGGCAATGCTCCTCCTAATGCACCCTAATATGCCATTAGCCTTCATGGCTACAAGGGTACCCTGCTGACTCATATACAGCTTCTCCTCCGCTGTAACCCCCGAAAGAAGCAGGGATTTATGTGGAAGGGTTGGTGCTGGGGTAGCCTCCCCCAGATAGCTCTCAATGCTGTCCGGAGTGTGTCTGGGGGAGGCTACCAGGCACACATGGCTGTGATTTAAAGGGCCCAAGGCGCCACCCACCACCACTGTTGCAGTAGCAGCAGCAGCTGGGAGCCCCAGTTTCTTTTGAATTGTCAGGCCCTGGGACAGTTGCCCCATTTGCTTGCATCCCTATTGGCAGCCCTGGCTGCGTGGGCCAAGAAAAGTGAACCAGGAGGGCTGCATAGTAGCTTTGACCCTTTCTGGAGCAGTAGGCCAGCCTCATGGGCATGCCTCTCTGTGTGTCTGCTTCTGGAGTTGCCTGGCTTCTGTGAGAAACCACATGCCTCAGTTTCCCCATCTGTGCCATAGGGATAATGATGTGAGAATGGATGGGTAGGTGGGTAAAGCATAAGCTTCAAAGCTCAGAATTTCCATTCTTGGCTCAGCCGTCAATCAGCAGTGACCTCAGACAAGGCCAACTCATTCTATGCGGCTTTCTCCATCTGGATGTTAGTGGCAGAGAGGTAATGATACTTCCCTAGCTTTTGGATGCTCTGGGGGGACTTACATGGTTAATTTGGGTGTAACCTGCTGCCAGAGAATCACCATGCATATGCCAGAGCATCACAAGACTTCACCATGCCTTGTATTTGCACCTGGAGCCAGCTTTGAAGGCCTCATCATGGGTTACTGCCTCTTGTCTCTTGAGGAGTCACTGTTCCCTCGACTTTGAACTCTGCCTCATTCCTGCCACTCGCTCAATCCCAGAGACCATGCGAGAGAGAGAAAGCGAGAACCTACAGAGCATAGCTGACTTGCCTTGGTTTGCAAAACATCCCCCAATAAAATGATCAGTCCAATTCAGTGCTCACAAAACATAGCAGGCGTCCTGAGAGCCAGACCTGTTTCCCTTGCGAGACCTGGGAGAGTTTTCAGTGTCACACAGGGTGAGCTGGAGAGGGGGTCACCTACTTATATCCTTAATGGCAGGCGACAGGAAGCAGCCAGCATTTGGATGGAAATCACATCCCAATCTGGGACTCCAGGGGGCACCTCTGGAAACGGTTAGGGATTTGATTACCGTCTTGAGGTCTCTTGGCTGCTGCTCAAAGCTGCTATTTCCTTGCGTTGGATCAATGGTTGAAGGTCTGCCAAATCCTGTTTTGCATAGGATTTGGGGCTATTCAGGAGGGTTCTCCCAACAGTGGAAGACAGGTGGTCACCCCTGGAGATTTTAGTGTTTATCACATGTCCACCCTTCTCACGGTAGCTCAGAGAGAGCCATGTTTGCTGGAGTCTCTCCCAATTACCAGTACTGTGGTGCCTAAAACTAGTAGCAGCTAGTAAGCAAGGAGTGGAGGGCTCCAGAGAGCCGGATAGGGGGAAATCCCGCTGTTTTCCACAGAGCTCCTGAAATACCACAAAATATTCTCCTGTGGGATGCCCATCATTCTCAGCTTGCATGGAAATTAACAGGCTATTGATCTATTTGAAGCCATGGATTTTATCAGGAGCTTGGCCACAGTCCAACTTGCAGGATTCAGCCCAAGAGTTGCAAAGATCAATTCTCGACTCAATTACTCTGCATGGGAAGGACATGGTTTTCAGATTAATCCAGCCACATTCCTCTTATAGCTAGGACTTGCAGCAACTCTGGCAATCAGAAGAACACCTACAGTAGAGCTGCTATTAACTCCGTCCCTGCCACAGTATGCACTGTGGTTGTAGCTGGGTCAGTCCCAGGGCATTTGAGAGACAAATGGGTGAGGTCATATCTTTCACTGCACCAGCTTTTGCTGGTGAAACTGGAAGAAGAGCTTTGTATGGCTTGAACGTGTGTCTCTCCCACCAACAAAAGATATTACCTCACCCACCTTGTCTCCATGAGGCTGTTTAGACATGCCCACCATGGCTCAAGAGATCACACCAGAACATGCCAGTTCCCATGAGTATTCAGGCCTAGATTTTGTGAGCCAAGGAAGAGCCCTGGCTGCTATTTTGCCTAAATTGTGTACAGACCATTTATATTTCTCACCTGGACTTTACCTTAAGGCAGGATTTCTGCTTCCTAGTCAGTAGCACTGCTTGGATGGTAGCCAAATACCCCATGAATCTCCCACTTAGGGGTGAAACCCTTTTCTCCACCAGTTTATAAGGAAGACGAGAGGCCAAAAGAGCCTTAGAGACTGGTTTTTGCTCAAAAGCCAGCTTCAGCTACAAGAGAGATACAACCACTAAAACCCAGCTGTTAGGAAGAAAGGAAAGTGTGAGAAGCCAGAATCTCCTTTACCTCATCCCATTACTTAGACACACACTGCTTCTCCATCTGTTGTGCTCTCCTAAATTAGATTTGTACTGTCCGGACTAGCAGATTTATTCAGCTTGTTTTAAGCATGAGCTGTCACAGGGGGTAAGATTGTTACAACCCCCACCGATCCTGGGCTTTCTGTGAGCATTTAGCCTCATAAACAGCAGTGATACCGCTATGGCACCCAGGACAGCTGTAGCCTAAACAATGGCTGGGAATGTGTGGAGGCCAATTACCAACAACCATCAATAGTAATGGCTCACATTTGCATAACACCTTCCATCACTAAGGGTTCCCAGGCGCTTTAATGAGCTGATTTCAGGTCAGAGGAACCAGAGATGTAAGAGACGGACCTGATTGTAAACGGACTCTGTTCTCTTTATCCCCAGCATGATTTTGCATGCTGCTCAACATCTCATGCTCTTCATGAGGAGCCTCTCTGTTGGGCTAGATGGAGTATTGCTTCTTGGCTTGCATGGATTTTTGCACATGGGGAAGAATTAGCGAGTTACATTTATGGCCACTCCTACAGGCTAGGCATCACTGCTTGTGGGAAACAGTGGAGGGAATAGACAGGTAAGAAAGTCAAGTGCTGGACTGAGACGCCGGTTCCTGCTCTGCTGCAGTGTCCCTGAATGATCATGGGCAAGTCACTTAATCTCTCCCTGCCTCCGTTCCCCAGCTGAAGCACAGACACATAAGACTGGAAGGGCTCTTGAGGGTAAGCCCAGCCCCTGCACCAGCAGGGCCAAGAATTCCTAGCCCAGCCTGCTCTTAAAAACCACCAACCACAGGGATTTCCAGGCCTGCTGATGGGTCCCCTAACTTTGCTCAGGAGCCTGGCAATTCTACCCTGGGGATTCAGCTAGCAGAAGAGCAATCCAACAGCAAGAAATGGGCAGTGGATGAGCATAGCAAGAGAGACAGCAGGTGCTACCAGGGAAGCAGAGCTGCTGTGAAAGGAAGCCATTCTTGGGATCTCCCGGACTCTTGGGTTTGGCACCCAACGGTGCTGTTAGTGAACATATGTGTGAACAAAGCATAGGTCGTACCAATGTCTGTGACTCATAAGTGGGGAGGGGGGCAAACAGACTGTCATGGCCCAGACACACCAAATGCTACAATGGGATTCCCTGAGGGCCCGATTCTGCAAGGTGCTGCATGCCATCCGCCCCCCGCGACACCAGTAGCAATCAACCCTGTCCAGCACCAGATAGGGAGCACTCGGCACACTACAAACACAGCCTGAGGAGAGCTGGCTACGCCCCATGAGGCACTGCAGACAGCCTAGGGGACAGTAGTACCTGGCCAGCCCTAGTGCTCTCTCATTGCTTAACTCAGGGGTTCCCAAACTTTTTGACACGGGGACCAGTAAATCCATTCACGATCTTTTGGAGGACTGGTAACATTCATTTGCATATTTGCATATTCAATAAGCAAATGATGAATATTCAAATACGTTGTTTCTGGTCCTCCCAAAGCCCCCAGTGCCAGCCTTAGCAAAGCTTTTGATACAGTCACCCACAATATTCTTGCCAGCAAGTTAAGGGAATATGGATTGGATAAATGGACTGTAGGATGGATAGAAAGCTGGCTAGACCAGGGTTTCCCAAACTTTTCACTTTAGTTGGAACCCGTTTTTTTTTCAGTACTGTCTTTTGCAGCCCAAAAATATGAATGCATATAAAAAAAAGAATGAAAAATGAATAAATTTTCAGTGTTTCACTCGGCTGCATCCTCCACCCAGCCTTGGCCAGGGCTTGGGGGACCCGGCACCACATGGGCGGTCCAGGAGGCGGGAGCTGGAGCAGATTGGGGGTAGGGTATCTGGCTAAGAGGGAGGGTGCAAGGAAGGGTAGGGTTGCCAGGTGTCCGGTTTTGTACTGGACAGTCCGGTATTTGAAGGTTTTGTCTGGGAAAGAAATTGAGAAATTACCAGACATATAAAATTTTCTAATTAGGTACGTTTTATTATAATTAGGTGTATTAGTCCTTAGCTGCCTGGCCGGTAGATGTGCTCACGCTGTCTGAGTGCATCTATGTGCCAGGCAGTTCTCAACTACTCCTGGGAGGGTATGTGGGGGGAGGGGGCAAAATGGAATCCCTGGCCAGACTCACTCGTCTGCCAGGGTCTGCTGGGTCTGCATATACCCAGGTCAGTCCCGCTCCCCCCTTTCTCTTCCCGATCTCCCCAGTCCAGCCCTGCTGCCCCCGTCCAGCCCTGCTTCCAGCGGCCTGTTCCCCCCGCCACCCACCAATCTCCCCCGCTCCCCCGATGACCCCCCCCAGCCCCGCTGCCACCGTCCAGCCCTGCTTCTGGCAGCTGATTCTCCCATCCTCCTCCTCCTGATCTCCCCTGGCCAGCTCCCCTTCCCCCCGTGCAGCCCTGGTTCCTCCACTTGCCCTCTCTGATCTCCGCCGCCGGACAGCCCCGCTGCCCCCAACCCTGCTTCCGCCACCTGACCGCCCACATGCTCGGATCTCCATGGGACAGCCCCACTCCCCCAATCCTGCTTTTGCCGCCTGCATTTCCGTGGGACAGCCCCGCTGCTCCCAGCCCTGCTTTGGCCTCCCGCCCGCCTGCCCAGATCTCCACAGGGACAGCCCCGCTGCTCCCAGCCCTGCTTCCAGGCGGCTGGTTCCTCCCCCTCTCCTCCTAGCCCACCCCGCTCTGCTCCCCTTCCGACAGCCATGCTGAGGCTTGGTATTTTACCGGGCCACAGCCCATAATTCAGGAAATGCTGGCTTAACTCAGCAGCAGAGCTGGGTTCTCAAACATTCACCCGCAGTCTCCCTTGATATTCTCTGACTCACTGCCCAGTTCTTGCTGTTGCGTTGCTCTTCTGCTTGCTGAAGTGATAACCTGCTTGTTATGAATCCCAGATGTCCCCATGAAATCAGGGCTCACCTCGGTCTGCTTCCCCAAGGCTGCTCTGTCTATGTATTTGTTGTTTTCATAGGTCTTGTTTGGGACTATGGGGTCAGTGCACTTTGCCCCATTACCATTGCCTCTGGCAACCTGTGTGGGGTGGCTGGGCTCTTTGTCCAATTCTGGGTACCGCACTTTGGGAAAGATATGGACAAACTGGAGAGAGTCTAGGGGAGAGCAACAAAAATGAGACAGGTTAAGAAAACCTGAGTGTGGCAGGTTGGACCACAGAAATCTCCTTGGGGTTGCCACCTGGTGCACTGATCAAGCCCCTGAGCCCATCTTCCCGCCTTCTGGGGCTCCCACCGCTCTGTCCTGCTAGGTGTACGCAGGACTGGCTGCATTGAGAGTGGCTGTGGCCTTCTCTTGTTTAGGCTGAGAGGGAGGGGTGATGGACAGGGCTTTGCCAACATCCTTCCAGCTCTTTCTCGCCATTGGAACAACCTGGGGAGACCAAAGGGGGCTGCTATGTTTTATTAACTCCTCCCACGAGCACAAAGCCTCCTCTATGCCCTGACTGGAGACAGAATTTGGATCTTTGCTCTTGCCCCCAGCCTAGGCACAGTTCCCTGCCAGAGCCGTGGCTTGTTTCCCAGAATTTAGCAGACAGGTGGGCTGGAAGGGCAGAAGCATCATCCCCCCTTGCCCCACTTCGGTAACTGGGAATGCAGCTCACCACCCACCCGCCTTGTGTGTTCACCTGCTCGGAGGTTCAGAGAGACAGTTTCATTTCTTTTTCCATAGCCCCTGGCAATCTCTAAACGCTCTAATCCCAAGAGGTCATCGAAGTGTCACTCCTTATCTACAGCATTTTCTGGGGCTGTTGAATCAGTGACATTGCTACAGCCAGCAGCAGAGTTCAAGTGTGTAACAGGAGTAATCAGCTGGTGGAGATTAGATGGGGGGGGAGGGGGCACAATTGGCATGCCCTGGCCTCAGATGAGCCCGAGGCACCAGGGGCTTTTTTAAAAAAACACAGCCCGAGGTGATGGGAAATGGGAGCTCCCTAGAAGCATAAGCATGCCCAGCCTAGGTGTGACTGCAGCACATCTAGACACACCGGAATTAGCTTTAATCTAGCGGCCTCAGGTCCCTCTAGCAGCAAAGCTGCAGCAGCAGGGACTGCAGAATAGGCTGGCCAATGCATCAGGATCTAAACATGCACCCCTCCTGGCTGGCTTGAGGTTGGGCAGCTAGCCCACGCAGTCCTTGCTACAGACGCCAGCTCACTCTAACCTAGCACCGATGTGCCAATGCCGGCTGCAGCCACAGCTCTGATTGAAGCACACAGGCCCTGAGAGTCAGAAGTACTGTGTATTCGCAGCCCGGGGAGCGGCCTCCCGCATCTGCCCCTACTACCATGCTTCAGGGCATAGCTTCTCATGCGCTTGCGGTGGCCCAGCCAATCCTTGGCTGTCTTGCCGCGCATGTCAGCAGGATGTTAGTGCCAGTGTCATGGTAGCTTTGAGGAGGCAGTCGGGGGAATTAGTTCCCAATATGTCAGTGGACAGCCGCCACTTGCAAACGGCTCTAAGTCCTGCAAACAAAACTGCATTCACCTTTCCAACCCACAATTACCTTCCGGCCCTAGCATTAAAACCGTCCCTCCTGGCGTGGGCTGGGCTCATTCCTGTGGCCACATCAGGTCCATCTGCCAACAACCCTCCCAGCACTTGGACTTAGTTTGTCCAGCTCAGCCACACACAGACCCCGCTCTGCTCCCCGAGCTGTGGGCATGGCCCCTTCCTGCCTGGCTGGTGGAGGGAATTGATCCAACAGAGGGCAGTGGTGCACAGCCACATAACGAGATCCTGGCACACGACATATTGATTTAGGGAAGCATTTGCTTCCGCTTTGTTTTGTGGCTGACGGGTGCGGAGGGAGCTGGGGATTTTATTGTAAAAAGCCACGCTGCAGCATCCTGTGCAGAGGCAGGCCCAGCCAGCTGGTCAGAGGGGATCACGTTCCTCTCTAGATCAATGGGTTTCAAACTCTTTTAGGCAGAGTTCTCCTTTCTAGCCAACATAGTCTACCACATACCACTCATCTGAGAGAGGGGCATAATGTACCCAGGAGTCGATGTCAGAGTCTTAACACATTGTCTGCCATTATCAGATTATTCCCCCTGATGAGAGCTCATGTACCCCCAAAGGGCTGCCTATCCGAACCTGCTTTATAAAGAGACTAACTCCCGCAGGAATCAGACTTCCTGGTTGCTCAGTGCTTCCGAGAATCAGGTCCCTGTGAGCAAAATAAAGGGCAGGTCCAAATGCAGGAGCTTAGCAGCCCCATTGAGACCCCGCAACAAATGAGAGGGAGAGACACTTCTTGGTCTGGGGTCACTGCCACCCCCGGGTTTACTTGGGGTTACTAGATTCAGCCATGCATCGGGGCGTCAGCCCCAGACTGCACCTTTTCAGTGCTCTGAGGGTCAGCAAAGCCAGGGTCACTCCCGAATTCCGGGGTTCCGCTTCCCAGTGCCTGGCACTGCCAACATATCACTGCACCAGAGGGAGCCGACAGCCACCACGGTTGGGCACCACAGAAGGGGCAGCCCTTCAGTGTTGAGGGGGGACATAGAAGGGGGGACATCCAGCCCTTAGCACGGTTTAGACCACAGCACCTCCCCCCCTCCACCTGTCTCTCAAATCCGCATGGAGCACCCAGCACGGGGCTCCAGCCGCAATTTAAAAGGCCAAAGGCTCTGGCTGCTGCTGCTTGAATCGCTGGCCCAATGCAATTGCTCTATTCTTCCCCCTCCCCTCATCAACAGGCCTGCTCTGTTCAGCTTCAGATACCAGATTTGCTAGACCCGCTCAGACCACTGGGCCTTGAAGGCTGGTATTCTGCTTCCAGCCATGGTCAACACTTGACGTTTCCAGGAAAGCAGAACTTCATGACACAGCTAGCCAGCCAATGCTGTCCAGGGCTAATTCGGGATTCTAGCACCTGGAGAGGCATGAGAATAAGTTTGGCATTGTGGAATAAAGGCAGTCACTGAAGCTTTCTGCTAAAATGGAAGAGTTAATGTTGGCATAGTAGTCATTAGGTTTCAGAGTTATCATTAACTTTGACAAAAGGGGCGGCATTCTGTTCAATCTCTGCACTGCCACACTTGTCAGGTTATCTGAGCAGCTATATTAGTAGATGCTCAGTAGATCCAGTACCTGCTCACCGCAAAAGTGGTGGGGATGAAGGCAGCTAGACAGCTAGCAGTTCTCAAGAGAGTCATTGGTTTTTATTGCACCAGCCTTTGTGCCCAAATTCAGGACCTTCCTATCAAAGGGATGCCTCCCCCAACTCTTTGTCAGACTACTGCTGTTTTCCACATCTTCCTCGGTCTCTCCTCCTACTAGCATAGGGTCCCAGGCTCCTCCCCCGCACCCCACAGGCTTTCCTAAAGACTGATAATCAATAGAAGCCAGCTGGACCACTCTCTAGCTCCAGTTTTATAGTAGTCACAGTTCCTACAGCTTTTCCTTCTTTCCCCTCCAAAGTCCATTGACTCTGCCCCAAAACGATAAAGGCCAAGAAACCAAACAGCTTACAAATCAAAGTTCCAGTAGTGGACGCCAATTCCACAGTAAGGAATTAGCAAGAGAGAGGGAAAGAGAAACAAAAGGCCCCTTCTGCTCCCATACAATGCTTGGCATATTAGGACCCTGCTCTCATCTCAGCTTTGTGACCGGCTCATCATGCAACTTTGGGTAAGTCACAGCTTTGTACCTCAGTTTCCCCTCCCTGTAAAATAGTCCTTATACCTCTTTGGCAGCATGGATGAAAGGCCCTAAGCAAGTGCAGAAGGTTACTCATCACTCCACTCCACAATACCCTGCAGTTGATAAATGGATAGAAGTCAAAGTCCTGTGGGGAATGGGCTCATCAGCCCACTGCTTCAGTCTCTTCAATCAATCGTTGCTCAAGTACTGGCACACTATTCCCATCAATGTGGCCTCAGCACCATTCAGGGCAGCTTAGTGCTTATTTCTGCAGCTCAGGCCTCCACTTAGAGGCTATGTCTACATTGGCCCCTATCACAAAATAGGCATGCTAATGTAGCACTTGGGAAGAGGCAAATCCGTGGGGGATTTAAATATCCCCTGGGGCATTTGCATTTTCATGGCCGCTGCTTTTTTCCGGCTTGGAGATAAGCCGGAGAAAAGCATCCAGACTGGCGCGATCCTCCGGAATAAAGCCCTACTTGCAAGTAGGAATAAGAGATCCTCTGGAATAGGGCTTTATTCCGGAGGATCGCGCCAGTCTGGACGCTTTTCTCCGGCTTATCTCCAAGTCGGAAAAAAGCGGCGGCCATGAAAATGCAAATGCCGCAGGGGATATTTAAATCCCCCACGCATTTGCCTCTTCCCAAGTGCTACATTAGCATGCCTATTTCGTGATAGGCGGCCAGTGTAGACACAGCCAGAGAGTAAATACAGCAGCAATGTATGGGAAAAGGAAACAGTCATTGTTCTTATCATGTAGTTGATTCCTGGTCTGAACTCCTTTGGCACGCAGGATCGCTTGCTTTTAGTCAAGCAGTGCTCGGGGAAGAAGTCTGACCCTCTGTGTCTCCTCCCTCCTCCCCAATCACAAATGAAAGCATCCAACTTTGAGTGACTCTTCCAGCTACTGAATGTGCCTGGAGGAACCGGGAGCCAGGCCTAGCATGCCAGCACTCTCTCACTCCGGCTTTCTATTCCAAATATTTTTTTGTCTCTGTCACATCTGTTTACAGAATATTGATTACTCCTCAGTTATGATGTGTGCAGGCATTTCAGGGTTTTTTTTATTATTATTATTATTCCAGTGTGTTTGTTTTCCATTTGGTAGGCAGATACAAGCAAAGCCTCAGTCACAACACAGCATGCACCAGTGACTTTGAAAGAAACAAGCACAATGAGCACACTCCAGCCGATTCAAAAGAGGGCTGCTGGAAGGGGAAGGCTGGCTATTCTGTCTGACTCTACCTCTTAAAGAGAAAAACAAACAGAGACCAAACAAACAGAACCCTCCATGGCTCCTTTGTTCCCTTCAGAGAGACTGCATGAGGCATAGCCCATTAGCTAGTAGCATATTTTGCCTAGATGCATGAAACTGACCCAAAAAAATAAATCAGGTCAGTTATGTAAGCACTTGACTAACACTAGTTTTTTAGCAAGCTCCAGTTTCACAAAGGACAAAAGATCTGGTGGTAAAACACCAAAATCTGAGTTGTTTCCTTCCTGTGTCATATTGTCACTCTGGGACTCTGCTGCTTACCCATAAAATGGGGATGGCATAAACACTTCCTCTCTTCAGCCATACAATCTCTTGTACAACAAGGTCCCATTACTGCCAGTAACAGAGGTACCTTTTTTTGCAGTCTGTGTTTCTTCTTCCATCTCTGCTGGCTGCAAAGGTATTTGTCCCCAAATAAAAGCACCTTCTCTTTACTGGCAGCTGCCTTCCTTCTTCCTGTACAGCTGCTTGATATTGGGTAGATTTCTAAAAGTCCTCTTACACCAGCATGGCACCCAGCCTTTCAAATATTGGGATGTGGGGTTTTCACATTTTAAAAGACTACAGGGGCCACATTTTCAAGAGCTCAGCACTCACAACTGTATCCTAATTTTCAAAAGAGCCCAGCTCCCAGAAAGGCACCTAAGTAAGTGGCCAATTCTCTAAAGGGCTTGGCTCTGAGGGAAGTCAGGATCCAACTGTAGCACATACAAAACTACCACAAAGTAGTTAAATGGGCTTGCCCAAGATTATACAAGGAGACTATCGCTGGGTTAAGAACTGAACACAGCTTCTCCAAGTCCCAGTGCCGAGCCTTTACCAAAAGGCCACCCTGATGTAATCCCTGAACACTGCATATATCAGCATCTCTTCTTTTACTGGGCAGATTTACTCCATTTCTATGAATGGTTACTCTGTTCCTGGAGAACCAGCACAGATATTGCACCTGTTCCTTGATAATGTGCCCTTTCTGAGGGCACAAACACTGGAGCAAAGAATCACTGACGGGCAGGTTTATTAAGTTTGCCCTTTGTTGCAGGAGGCAAGGCGGATGCACAACAGCTGGAAATACAAGAACTCAGAGTTCCACACTGTTCGTGCTATGATGCATATTGCTTTCATGCCTTGCTTTTGTGTTTGTGGCACTAGCAGGCTTGGAACTGCTCTAAACACAATGAGATAAACGACAAAATAAAAGGAATAATAAACATTTGGACTATTAAGTTAGCAGCACTGGTGGTGTGTAGGCAGCCGTGAGGCTTAGCAAAGTACAATGGGAAACCTCTTTAGTGGTTTACCTCAATGGAGACATAAATGTGCCAATTAAGCAATTGGCCCAATTATCAAGAGGCTCCTAGGAATACAATTTCCTGGGTATATAAGCACTTGCCTATAATAAATTGTTTTATAAATAAGCAGCCTGCAAAAGCATTAAAATGGGAAAGCTATATTATTAGTGGGAAATCTCTTACTTTTCTACAACCTTTCTTAGCACAAGGGATCCCAAAATGGTGTGCAAACTAGGCTCAAATAGAACCACTCCTTCTGCCCTTGAAATCAGTGGCACTGCTTAAGGAATACAGGAACTCTCTCAGCAGGGAAAGAGATGGCCAAGTTGAGCCTGGTCTGAAATGTAGCTGCCTCTGGGGCGGAATGGAACCATCGTGCATTATACTGTAACACAGTCTTTAGTTCATTTATTCCAAAAGGTTCATTTATTCAGTCAAAAGAAAGGAGAACTCACAATTCTCTCATTCCTCTCTATTTACAACACCAGCTGAATTGTCTACCACACATGTACACTTAACTTCTTGCAGCTTCAGGGCGTAGCCGAGTTAGTCTGAACTGGATAAACTTAAAAAGCAACAAATGGTCTGGTAGCACTTTATAGACTAACAAAACATGTAACTTCTAGATAGTCACTGATAAACTGTAAAGCAGAGTCACTCTTGGATGTGGAAATCAGTGTGTTCAGGAGCAGAAATTTCAAGAGTAATCACACAGGAGCAGAAAGTTAAATACCAAACCACCTCTTGCACCCAATACTGGTGCTCTTTAATGGCCAGGATTCCAGCTTTCCCTCTTATCTGAAAACAAAGCCATAAACTAAGGCAAGAGATGTGTTTGTCAACTCCAACAGAAGAGATCTGAATTTAATAAAAGACTGAATAGAGGGAAATTTATGCCACCAAAGACAATTGCACCTTCTACACTAGCATGAATAGGCCAGTAGCTACGCTTAGCACGTTTAGACTACATTTTACTTTTGAAAGAAGATATGCAAATTTGGCAGGAATTTGCATATCTTCTTCCGATCCCTTTTTCAAAAGAGTTTTTCTTCAAAAAAGCAAGCAGTCTAGACACGGTTCTTTCAGAAACCCCCCCCCCCCCTTTTTTTGGAAAGAACCTGTAATCTTTCATTTTTGAGGAAGAAGGTTCTTTTGAAAAAGGGGTTGGTTTTTTTTGAAAGAACCGTGTTTAGACTGCTTGCGTTTTAGAAAAAAACTCTTTCGAAAAAGCGATTGGAAGAAGATATGCAAATTCCTGCCAAATTTGCATATTTTCTTTTGAGAGTAAAATGTAGTCTAGACGTGCCTTCAGTGTGCTATTAAACCATTATTCAGAGAAAGAACATTATTCTTCAGCAGTCATTACGAATAAGCAGCCGTTACATCCATCAGGGTAGCCATTTATCGCAGTTCTGTCCTCCAGCCTCTCATGCCTAAAGAAGCTGCTTTCTGAAAAAGTTTCCAGCACATACAAAAACTATAACACCATCACCAATGAGTGATAAGATTCATTTTTGTATACCATGTCTTTTATGTAGCTTACCACAGGTGGCTCCTGGTGTGGTACAGTGGGGATAAGGCAGGTTCACCCCTACGCTTGACCGGCACCACTCTCAAAAGCAGTCAGCACACTCCCTCCCAAGTCCTATTGTGCCCCCTCTGCTCTGTGGAGATAGGATACAAAGTGGGAGAGGGGGCACCTTGACATCAGCCCCCTTCTTCTCCCTTCCCTGTCCAGCAAGCAGGGGGAGGAAGGAGGAAGGAGGAAGGAAACAGCTCCAAAGCAAAGGTCTGGAGAAGCACAGCAGTGGGAGGAGAGGCAGCTGAAGTGCCGGCGTTTGATAGCCTCCTGGCCAAACCAGTCAGAGGCTCCAAGATCTACCAGTAGATCCTGATCTACTGGTTGGTGACCACTGGATTATGCAAACCTGCATGTACTACACATAGACAGCACAACTAATGTACAACCAATTGTGACGTGGAGTGTATTACCGAGGGGTGGGAAGTCACCAAGCCCTGCACCCTCGTTTACAGTCAGATGCGACCCTCAGCCAATAGGCAGAAGAGAGGGTTTATTAGTCAACAGGGACACAGACAGAACAGACTTCTCAGCACAGAAACCAGAAGCAGCCAGTACAATCTCTCTTGGAGAAAGGAGACTCAGAACCAATGGCCTTGCTCCTTCCCCTGTACCCCAAGTCAGCAAGACTCACTCCTGCTCAGCAGCCCAGCCCCGCCTCCAGCCTTTATCCTGGTTCCCCAGGGCAAAAGGTGCCACCTCATCATGCACCCCTCCCAGGCTCACGTACAGAAAGCATCAGCCATTATGTATGTGGGGAAGGCTATGATCTGAAATTCCCATCACTGTCTAGGTATTGGTGCAGTGCCCAGGGAAACTGAGGCATGCATGCACAGTAATGCGGGGGAATCTTGTGGCTAGGGAGGTGAGCACACCAAAACGAATATAGCTCAGACACTTCCTAGGAGTATGTCTTGGAGCACGGATGCTCCCTTCCAGAGAAGCTGTCTTCTCCATCATGAATACGGGGGGGGGGAGAAGGGGAGGAATTTTCCATGTCACCTAGGCAACACTAGAGCTGTGAGAGCTTTTCAAGAACTCTAGTCAGAGCCCTTTGAATTAACAGCATGGACAATAGCAGCTAGTGTTGCTGGAGTTCCTTGGTGGGAGAGCAAGAGAATCTTAACTAATGGAAGTGAGAGAGGAAGAGAGGCAGTATGAGAGTCTAGTGTCTGCTCTGCCTCCGTCTTGTAGGCTGGCTGCGGGAATGTCCCCACCCATAAAATGAGGATTATTTTTCATATTTCCTGCCCGCACGAGAGAGGCTGAGCTTTGGGAAGGGCCAGAGGTGTGCTCTTATTAGGCCAATCCTGGGAGGGGGAATCTCCACCTTTATAAAGGACTCCTGGAGACTTGGGAAATGTTTCCGGTGGGCCCAGATATATAGAGAGTCTCCCTGTGGAGTGCTGTTCTGGCACAATGCAGACCTCTCACAGGGAAAGAGTTATGGAGACACCTGGGGGAGAAGTCCTTTCCATGCCACCAGGTAGTAAGTACTCCAGGCACGACCCATGCTGGGGTTGCAAGCCTGGAGTAGTTACTACCTGGCTCAAGGCTCAGTCCCAGCCATGTTTAAAACTAGCCCTGCTAGGCAGCCAGCCCTGCCGGGTTTGATCTGGCAAAATGCTGGAATGGCTGCTTGGTCCAAGGATCGTGTCTTCCCCTGTGTTGTGTGGGGAACTTTGGCACTAATTACTCTAATTAAAGGGGCACTGATGAGGGATCTGTGGCTCTGTTTGCTTTGCTAGGCTCCTTCTCAGCAGGGCTGCATTGACAGGACTTGGTTCTGCTGCCAGC
Organism: Pelodiscus sinensis; assembly: GCF_049634645.1. Lineage (NCBI taxonomy): Eukaryota > Metazoa > Chordata > Testudines > Trionychidae > Pelodiscus > Pelodiscus sinensis. The sequence continues at coordinate 10,338,113 of NC_134725.1, forward strand.
CTGAGAAGACATTGCTGCAAGCTCCTAGGTGCCCTCAGCCATAGGAAACAGGTTTTGACTTCTAGGATCTAGCATGGGCCAGCAGCCACGTGGGTATGCAGGCTACGAGCACTGGGAGAAAGTCTAAGGGAATTTCCCGTTCTCTTGCATGTCTCAACAGAAGCTGCTCTGTGTTCTAGTGCGGAGCAGAGTCCCTCTTCCCTCCTATGGAGTGCAGCGTCAGAAAAGGGGCTAGAGGGAGGGTGAAAATCAGCTCTCCCCACCCTCACCCTTCACAGTAGCAGGGAGAGGCTGGCTGGATGCAAAGAGGGTGGGGGTGCTGCTACCTCATGTTCCAGGGTGGTGCAGCCAGCCTGCCACTGTAAGTTGCTGGGGGACCCCAAAATGAAGCCTGGGAGAGCCAGGCACAATTATCCCTGGGTCTCTGAGGGCCATGCACCCTCTCTGGGCAGTCTGCAGAGACCATAATGGTAATGAAGGGAAAGAGCTTCCAAACAAGGAGTGTTCACACATTACCAAAGGCTCCTCCATGTTAGTCTATACCCAGAAAAGGAGAGCACACCCAATCCCTGCATGCCTATCTATGCTGAAGGTGCATTCTCATGTTCTACCCACTGGACCACACTGCGTGCATCAGTTGTACTCTGAACCCTGCATGTATGCATTAGAAAGCAGCTGAACCCTGCATGTATGCATTAGAAGATAGCCGATGTATTCACACAGCACCCTGACAGTGTGTGCAAATGTGACCTGTGCCAAGGGTATGGGGCAGATAAACCCTGGACAAAGGCCAGCACAGAGCCCATACAGCATTCACCTCCCTCGGAACAGCCTCCTACAAACAGAAATATTGCAAGGACCATGCAGGGAAGAGTTTCAAGCTGCCAGAGGGATGTGGATGCCCAACTGCAATTAAATTTCTAATGGACGTCCAGATGCCCTAGATGTCTTTGAAAATTGCAGCCATAAATACCAACCTTTGGAATGGATTTCTGCAGGCTCTTAGACTCAATTTGTACACTCCAAAGTAGCTACTGGCCTCTTGCCACTGCACATAGGTCACTCTACCTAACAAATAAATGCTTCAGTGCAATGGTAAGGAAAGTAGCAGCAGACGGCAAGAGGAAATCACAGTCCTGCTCCGTGTTCATTTTGCTTAATGCCAAATCAGTCTAGGGCTCCACAAAGTTATTCAGTGGGTCCTGAAGTGCGAAGCCGCCAGTGTGATGCATTCAAAGGGCACATCTTTCTGCTGTATGCTAGTTCCTTCACCCATCATGCTTGAGTGCTGGTGGATGGATGGGGTCCAGGTACCAGCCAGGACTCCAGCTTGCTTGGTTAACCTTCATTTGGAAGGTGATTTACCTTCCTGACATTCAGCATTAAAATGTAAACATCTCCGTGTCTGATTTAATGGACAATTAAAAATTAAATCAAAGAGTTAGCAAATTATGCACTAATTTGCTTACTGTAACCATGTTAGCCTGATGTTTGGATCTGTGTAAAAAGAGGTAAGAAGGGCTGCCAGGGAAAGATGGGGGAGGGGGAGAACAGCCAATGGCCCTCGTATATCACAGCTTAAATGGATTTGCTCTTTAAAGCAAAATCACTGCAAACTCTGAAGCCATGTATTAGTGTGAACATGTTTAGCCAGCACAGTAATGAGAATTAATGGGTTGATACAAAAATACAGTAATGCGCATTTTCACCACCTACGCGAGGAGTGAGATCCTGCTCCACATGAAGGATAAGCATCTTCTGGCTACCCCTGGAGCAAGATGCAGGCTGCTCATTGCCTGCCTTTCTAAGCTAAAGACAATCCGGAGTGTTAATTGCAGTTCTCCACATTGGACTGGCAGCATCTTTGGGCCCAAGAGGGAGCATGCCACATACCAGCCTGCTTAATGATAGCTGGGAGAGAAAGCAAGCAGCAAAACATCAGTTTCAGCACCATGGAGAGTTCAAATCTGCTTTCAGACTACTACAATGGCAAAAGAGGGACCCCCCCACACACCCCTTTCCCCCCAGCTCAACACAACAAAGGGGGTGTGGGAAGCCAGAGACTGACATTGACCAGGACAAAGAAGCCCTCTCTCAGCCCAATTCCCAGCATGCAGGTGTCCACCCAGCAATCCTGAGCCAACAGAGTGAGGGTGAACTCTGCCTCTGCAGAGAGACAGCGCCAGGAACATGCCCCCCAGTGACATGCAGTTCAGCCCCCAAGGGTTGGGACTGTGCAGGAGTGAGGCACCCAGCAGAAGCAGCTGTTCATTTACTGGTTAGGACACTAGTGTAAACAAACACAGATCAATAAAACCCCTCAGCTACTAAGCAAATAAGACCAAGGTGAACCTGATACCCAGGCCTTATGTTAACCCCCAGGTTAGCTATGGTGCTAGCTGTGGCACATTAGTTACTTGGCTGTGGGGCATGGCTCTCTTTGTGCTGGTAAATGAGCAGCCTCTAGTGCATGGGGCCGTTGCGGATGGTTCTCTGAAAACTCCCGCTCAAAGAGCAGCGGCAGTCAGAAAAGCAAATGTTAGGAACCATTGGGAAAGGTAATAACAAGGCAGAAAATACCACAATGCCATTATATATACCAATGGCATGCCCACACCTTGAATGTTGCATGCTGTTCTGATCATCTCTCTCTCAAAAAAAAACCTGTTAGAATTGGAAAAGGAACAGAGAAGGGCAATAAAAATGAACAGGAGTATGGAAAAGCTTCCATATGGAAAGAGATTAAAAAGACTGGAAGTATTCAGGTTGGGTAAGGGACAACTAACCCAGGACATAAGAAGGGGCCATAAACTTATGAATGATGTGGAGAAAGTGTTACTATCCTTTAACATAAGATAAGAACCAGGGATCACCCAGAGAAATTGACAGGCATCACGTTTAAAACAAATGTAAGCAAATGCTCTTCATACAACACACGGTCAATCTGGGGAATTCTTTGCCAGGAGATGTTAGGGTGTCCAAAAGTGTAACTGAGTTTTTTCTAAAAAAGAGCTAGATAAATTCGTGGAGGTTAGCACCAGCAATAGTATTGGCCAAGTTGGTCAGGGATACAACCCCATGCTCTGACTACTAGATGCTGGGACTCGTCAAGAGGGGAGGAATCAGTCAATAATTGCCCTGTCTTATTCATTCCCTTTGAAGCACCTGTCCCTGGCCTCTCTCAGCAGATGGGATACTGGGCTAGATGGATCATTGGTTTGAGCCCATCTGGCCATTTGGATGGTTTCATGGAGAGCTTAGGTTCTAATCCCGGAAGAGTGAGACCAAAGTGTGAGTCATGGTGGCCGAGTGATCTGAGATGTTGGGTTAAAGTCACAGTCTCCCATGCAGAGGGAATCCTCTTTGAATCCTTGCCCCCTGAGCATTCTGCTAGGGAGAAGCCAGTCTGAGAGAGATGTTCGAATCATCTATATGATGACATTTTTAAGAGGGAGGGTAACTAACAATGGGAACAATTTGCCAAGGGTCATGGTGGCGTATCCATCACCGAGGATTTTAAAATCAAGACTGGATGTGTTTGTAAAATATATGCTGTAGGGTTGTTAAATATCGGATAATTGACTAGTTGATTAACCTCACGAATTCCTATCGGTTACTCAACAATTCTATAGTTTCCAGGGGTGGGGCCAGAAGCCAGTGCACTACAGCCCCAGTCCCAGGAGTAGACTCTGTGCTACTGCATCTCTATCAAAGGCAGCATCGTGGGGTGCCCAGCAGGAGCTGATCCACAAGGGGAGCCAGTTTAAAAACTGGCTCCCCTTGCTGACTGACTGACTGTCGCCCTGCACTGCTGCCTCTGATAGAGAGGCGTGGGGTGGCAGCAGCCTCTGTCCAGGGGGAAGGGATCTCAGCTCTCGGACACAGCACAAGCTGAGCCTGACTGCCTGCCCAACCTAATACACCTTAAATGCAGAGCTGCAATGGGGGTAGGTCCTGGACCTAGCACAAGCCAGAACTGAGCTGGGCTGCTGGCTGGCCTAGTAAAAAATGTACTGCCAAGTTGGGAGCAGGGAGGGGGAATACATGTAATACTATTACATCCCTAATATGCTGCTGATCAAAAGGGATTGTTTGGGGGCACTTTGATGACCTGTGTAACAAAGGAGGGCTGGCTAGATTATCACTATTGCCTTGGACTCTAAACTAGCCAGGACTTACTTGCCCATCAGGCAAGTCTCAGAAGCTGCCTCTGAGTTGGGACCCAACATCAGGCTGCACAAAGCAGTGTTAATGCTAACTGGAAAGTGCCAAGAGAAATCCATCCCTTAAGGAGGAGGGAGGTAGCCTTTACTCTCCCACTTCGAATCCTTCCACTTCCAATATCACCAAGGATTTGGATTTTCACTCGGATGGCAAAATGTCAGCAAAAAAAGATCAGATTTCAGCTTCCAGTGCATGTCTCAGTTTATAGAGGAAGAAGAATTTCTCCCATCCTGGCCCCAGTCCAGCTTCTGTTCAGGAGTCCAGGTCTGAAATGTTTCTCCTGGTCCATTTTACAAACAGGCTTTCAAGCAGGCAAATTGACAGCCATGATGCAGCGGACACAAAGGATGGTAAAATTGTTCAAATCAGTACAAACCGCTAAGTGCAAAGATACAAATGGCTCAGCTCTTTCAACAGGCAGATTCAAAAACCTCTCACGGCATTGAATGCAGCCCTAATAACAGGACCAAAGGGCTGGGATGCATTAAGCTATCCAGAAATCAATGTGGGGCTGCATATCTGCTGCCTCACGAGTACTAAACTGCAGGCACTTTCCTCTTCACTCTGCTTTCAAGTGCAAGCTTTGTGCCAGGATGAGTTTCACATTAGCAGTAATATACAATGAAAAAAATAAAAACAACAAGGCACATCAGATTGTGCTTCTGTGGGAAAGCTGACATGTAAGAGGACAGAGCAACATGTCCTTAGGAGATAACGAGATTAATGGAGAGGTCAAGGTGTTTATTAGTGTGAACAAGGAGATAGATAACAAATGTTACCTGCATGTGTCTAACAATGTATCTGTATCTTGACCTGCAACACCCCTCACCCTCTCTTGTGCACAGAGCATGCTGTCCAGTGAGAACAAGGTGAGATGCACCCAAAATCATTTGCAGTACTTGGGAGCTTCTAGAATCCCCAGCTGAGATTGGGGGGCCCTTGTGCGGTTCCAGCGCAGACCCATAGTCAGAGGCAGTCCCAAAGGCAGCAGAATTGGCTCCGTGATGCAGTGGGAAAAACGAGGCAAAGAGTGAAACTCAGATTCTCCAACATCTGCAGGCACCTCAGTCCCATTGATTTTGGGGGAAGTTAGGCGCCCAAATAGCTTTGGGAGTCAAGGTCACATGAGGAGGCAGGAGCAGATCCCATGTCTCCTTAGTCCTGACCCAGTGTCTTAGCCACAAAACTACCTTCCTCTGCTGGGATCCCAGGAAATCTAAACACAGAACTCCAGCAATGACAGGTCTGAATTTACTTACTGAACAGTCCCCTCCTTCCCATAGAACTCCCATGGGCTATATCTTCACTGGCATGATCTTGCGCAAGAATGCTTTTGCAGAAGAGTTCTTGTGCAAAACCTCTTCCAGAAGAGAGCATCTACACTGGCATGTGCCTTTGCGCAAGAGATGTGCTTTTGCTAAAGAGCATCCTTGCCAGTGTAGATCCTCTCTTGCTCAAGAAAGCTCTGATGGCCATTTTAACCATCGGGCTTTCTTGCGCAAGAAATTCATGTTGCCTGTCTACACTGGCTTCTTGCACAACAACAGATGCGCAAAAGGGCTTATTCCTGAGCGGGGCGTCAGAGTTCTGGCGCAAGAAGCCCCGATTTCATACAGTAGAATGTCAGTTTACTTGCGCAAGAACACGCGGCCAGTGTAGACAGGCAGCAAGTTTTTTCACAAAAGCAAATGCTTTTGCACAAGATCGCACCGATGTAGACACAGTCTTGGAGTTAAATGGGAGTTTTACCCCATCAGTAACCCAGAACACAGCACTGCATGCAATGAATGAAGACAACAACAGTGCTTGAGGAGCTAGGCCAGCCAGCAAAACCCTCCCCACCTATTTGCCCAGTTCAAGCAGCCAGTCTACAGAGGCAGGTGAGTAAAATATCCTTTGGCTTTTCTCTTCACCTTCATGATAAAGGCTGGAGAGTTTATTTTTTTACCTGTGTTGGAACATGTTCTTGACCGTCTTGCAAGGCTGGATCAGACCTGAAGTTCACATCCAGTCAGCATCCTGCAATGCTTTCCCTTCCATCCTTTTCTGTGCTCAATGCGTACTTGCTCCGTAAGGTTGAATGTAATGAGGCCTTCTACAGCTCACTGTCCCAGAATGCCTCTGGCTTTAGGCTAACTGCTGCCCAGCTGGCTCCTAGAGAAACCATTGGATGAAGAGAGCACTACAGGTTGTGAGATGGACTGCGTGTGTGACATTTAGAGCTGAGATACTAATGCAGGGATGCAGAAATGGCCGTGAGGAGACTATGGGTTTAGTGTGGCTTTGACACTGATTCGGCATGTGATGTTGGGCATGTCCCTTAACATCGCTGTGCTTGGGTTTCTCTTTCTATGAAATGACAGGATACCCTCCTTTGTAAAGTGTGCTGAAACATACATACAAAAACCACAAAGGCCCAGATCCTTTAAACCAACAGAAACTAGGAGCCCAAGCACCTCTAAGGATCCGAACTTTAGTGATAAGCACTCTGGGCACATCTAGACTACATCCTTGTGCCGTAAATGAAGCATTGAGAAGGTGCAAATGAAGCGGGGATATAAATATCCCGCACTTCATTTTCATAATCATGTAATGGCGCTCTTTTGAAAAAGCACCATTTCTAAAGTAAAACCACAGTCTAGATGCGGTTCTTTCGAAAACGGGGCACTTTTTCAAAACATCCTGTAAACCTGTAAAAAATGAGATTTACAGGATTTTTTGAAAAAGTGCCCCGTTTTTGAAAGAAACACATCTAGACTGTGGTTTTTACTTTCGAAATGGCATTTTTTTGAAAGAGCGCCATTATGTGATTATGCAAATGAAGCATAGAATATTTAAATCCCCGCTTCGTTTGCACTTTCGCAGTTCTTCAGTTACATCCCTCTGCCGACAGAGGGATGTGGTCTAGACACAGTGTATGTATCTCTGTAGGAGACAGTCTGTTTGGATGGGACTCGTTATGTTTTTGGATAGTGGGGAGATAGACAGGGCAGACTCTGGAAAGCCACAGAGTTCAATCCATCCCTATGCTGAAGGGTGCAAGTCTGTAAATGTGTCAGCCCTTAGCATCAGTTGAAACAGCCTAGAGACTGCTCTACATTATACTCCAGGTATCAAGATCCTAAGGGAAACCAGAGAGGGGCACATGGTTGGGGCAGGAGTCCCCTCTGCAGAGTTTATACTGATACTGACTTGTTCCCCTCCAAAACGGGGAGAAGGGTTCGGACTGCAGCAGAGGATCTGACCAATGAAGGAAAGTTCTCCAAACTGTGCCCCACTCATGGGCACGGGAGAAATGTTTGCCCTGTCCTTCCTGTTTTCATGAACCTCTGCTGTAAAGTTCAGATCTGGGTCAGATTTTTAGTGGGGCGGGAAGGGGGGTTGGATCTTCCAGTTCAGGCCCATCTCCAACTAGAACACTTCAAAGCAGGAGAATCATCCTGAAGGCCCCGTTGTGTCAGCTCCAGCTTTTAAAGCAAAGGAAACCTCCAGTGGAGCGTTGAGCTCAGTCCGCTAGGAGGAACTTTGATCTGCTTCTTGGCCTTAAGCCTGTACTGTTCTCAGCCTTCTAAACATGGAAGTGTATAGATCCAGAAAGTGTAATAGGTCCAGAAAGTGTACTAGGGCCAGAAAGGTCCATACTGCATGTGGCGAGGTGTTGCTCCACTGGGACCATCCCATGTCATCTTGGACTCACTCCCCCTCTCGGTTATCTGGCCCTCTTCCTTCCTAAGCAGTTAAGGGCTCTTGGGTTATGAGGGGTGACTGCATAGAAGTCTGAGAAGCCAAATCAATAGGTGTTATTACCAAGGAGGGGAGGTCATCAGAGCCATTACAATAGCCATCGATTTTTCACTCCGAAACCACACGCGCTGGAGCACCCAGATAAGGAATAAACACAGAGAAAGCAGCTGGAAAGTGTCCACGCAGGGCAGGCTCCTCTGGGCTTTACCTGCATCTCCATCTCTTCTACCACAGACCCTAGAATGGTTTGTGGGTCCAATTGTATGGGCATGCCTGGGTCTTCTCTCACTGGGGTAAGCTAGGCAGATGCAGGAGAAATCAGTGGAATGACACCAGTAAAAGACAATACCATGTACATTTTTTTTTGGTTAGTCTCTAAGGTGCTGCAAGACTATTAATTGTTTTTTAAGTTTTGCCAGTTACAGACTAACACGGCTACCCCTCTGCAACCAGTAAAAGCAGACTCAGTATGGCTGGGCTAGTATCTATAATACTGGGGAAGTAACCGATTGCTTCATGTATCCATGGCGATGGAGGATGAAGGGGAAAATCAGAGCAAACCCCAGTAAGCCTATTCCAAACTGGATCTTGTGGGATCAGGAAGGTTAGAGATATGGAGAAGAGTGTATCTTTCAGGCTAATTGAAGTGGAGCCCAGAGGCAAAGCATCGACATGCACGGACCGCACTGAAGGGCAACAGGAAAGCCGGTCTGCATAAAAAGTGGAAGGAGAAATGCCCCCAAAGGTAGGCTCCAAGTCAGCTCTTCTTTTCCCAACTGAGTTTCCAGCACAGAGCACCTGGCCTGGCTAATCTTACATGATGGGCAGAAAGAATGCTGCATCGTCAGGCTGAGGTCCACCACAGCTGCAGGGGGACTCAGCTGTCACTCTCCCAGAGGAGGGCTGTGTCAGGAGGAAGCTCTGTTTACTCTAACCTAGCGCAGCCACGTTGGGGTGCCAGCAGCAAGAACCCCTCTCCGACTGTTTTTGGCTGCGATGCTGCTGGCAGAACCTCACAGCACAGCACATTTCTGAAGTAATGCCCCATCGAGAGGAAAGGTTTACTAAGCTATTGTGGTAGGCTCTTGGCAGATGCTGGCAGACATCACTACAGTTGTTACACTCAGGATATGGCTAGACTGCAGAAAAGCTCTTCCGTGTTCAAGGAATGCGTCTGCTTTTCCGGAAAAGCAGATGTGTTTTTTGGCACCCCCGTAAACCTTGTTCTACAAGGAAGAAGGGATCTTCCAAAAGAGGATTTTTTCCCCAACATGTGGCCCCGTGTAGATGGGCATATTGTCGGGAAAGCCTCTTTCAGAAGAAAAGCGGAAAAAGATACGCAAATTGCAGTTTGCAATTTGCGTATGTTTTCCCGATAGAACTTTGTAGTCTAGACACAGCCTCAAGTTTTGTTTGCAAGGCTTCCTTTGCAAGTGTGAGGAGCAGAGCCACAATATTCTTAAATGGAAGCTGAGAGCATGTGCCCATATGTCCACCAGCACCCAAAGTACCTACCCCTTCATCCAGGACTGTGCCTGGGCCCCTTTATTCTACACACTCTCCACACTGGCTGTCAGCCCGAGTCAGAAGTCAGGCAACATAGAGACATACAAGGTTAAGATCTGTGAACAAGTTTGCACCTCGCACTATTCCACATGTCAGAGCAGTCAGATGACTAATCGCATTACACTCAAACCTTTTTCCTTATAACCCCATGCTGGTAAATGAACATCCACTCCTCTGATCAGACTAATCTCTGCAGCCTTCGGAAGCAGTGTTTCAAAGAAGAAAGGGGGCAGTGACTATTCCTGGGTGACTGGAAAGGATTGTGTGTTGAGGGGGCTTGGAATGACACACATAAGCAGGAATGGGACACACACTTGATTGAGACAAGTGTCCAATCCAGATGCCTGAGCTTCCTCCTTCGCTGGCCCACCATGCTTGCAAGTCCAGATATTGGTCATTGCCTGAAAATGATTTCCATGAATTATCCGAGCTGGGTTAGAACCCTCATCTGTCTTTCTCTGCATCCATCATGCGAACCCACAACATGCATCCTGCACAGCCTGCCTTGCCCATGCTCTGGCAACTGAAAGGGGCAGCCCTTGCCTGCTGACTGCATGAGCTGCTAATGTAACATTCCCTGGTTTATCCTGTGCTCAAGGCATAGCAGGAGCAAGGCAGCATGTGCAATGCTCTGAGCTACACTAATGAGAGAGAGAGAGAGAGATGGGTCCAAGCAGCAAGTCTTGCTGCAGAGCTCTGCCAGCTCACAGCAGCTGTGGGGAGTGGGGAGCCCCAAATCAAGGCAAAGCTGCGGGCCGGATCTGGCCCATGGGCCATAGGTTCCCCAGCCCTGCTCTTGAGCCAAGATTTTCTAAAATGAGTAGTAATTTGAGATGCCTTTAAAGTGCCTGTTTTTTGGAAACTCGCTAGGTATTTTTCCCTCTGAAAATCAGCTTTTAAAGGTGTTTCCAGTTGGACACTCCAAATCACTTGTGAATCTTGGCCTCTGCCAGTGAAGGGCACTCAACTTTAGTGGCCACTTGCGAAATGTTTGGCCTGTCTCATTGTGACTCAGTTTCCCCACTTGTAGAAAGGGGGCACTGACACAACCACCTTTGAGAAGCATGTGTAACTCAGAGGCACCAAGCCCATACAAAGTCAGAGTGAAGCCTTCTCTACAAACTAAGTGGCTTTTAGCTGTTGCAGTAGAGGCTCATAGCTTTAGTCCCTAAGGTCACAGGTTCAATACACCTGTCCAACACATAGATGAGCTGTGGAATATCAACTAAGTGTCAAACACAAGCTCTAAAAAGTTGGGGGGACCAACAACAGCCAAACCCAGCTGCAAGATTTTTCTTGGGATGAGCAATTTGGTCAAAATGAGAGCTGGACTGAATTTCAGTCCTTTCTTCCTTCCAAGGAAACTCAGGCTGAAGCTTGTGGAGTGTGAAAATAGCTGGGATAACCTTTTAAAACCCTTCATTTGCTCGTTGATTCGCCACTTCCTAGGGCAGGCTGGAGCTGGCCGTAAAAATGCCAAGAGCCAGGGAAGAAAGGCTGTTCATGTGTTGATGTGACCCTGCAGGAAGCAAGATGGAATAAAACTCTCACAAACAAAACAGATGACAGATTTTATAGCCCAGCTTCCCATGAGCTTCTGAACATTCAGGTGAACTGAACTTTTCAATATGTTGAGGTCCACGCATTATTTATTTATTCAGAGAGGTCATGTGACTATTTTTATACACTGCACTTGAAAGGGATAGAAGAATGTGAGCATGTCCTTTGTAAGTCTTCTCCATAGGACTCTGCTAAGGCACCTTTCTCCCAAATGATGCCAATAGAGTTTAGTACCAACCTGCAGCACCTCCTGCTATTTCTCTCCTATCCTTGCCCTTTTCCAGCTCTGCCAATGCGCAGCACCATTAGCATGCTAGACTTCAGTGTTACACTATTTGTACCTTAGATTCTCCTCCTAGTCAGAACAAACTGCATGGGTAGAAAATATTCCCTCTGGACTATGTTGAAACCAATTCATTTCCTTTGGGTTCCAAGCCAAATCTGAAACTAAGGCATATTTGGAGGCAGGTCAGAGACTAGGAGAGGCTGAACAAGGAGATGGTACTGCTAGAGCAACAGCTTCTTTCAACATTTTCAATGTGCATGTTACAGCAGCTTGATTTCCCTTAGAATTAACAAAACTTACTCATCTCCACCTCAATATATGCCACTGCTGTATTCCACATTGCTGCTGAATTTGGCCAACAGGGCAAATCCTCAGCTGCTGCAAGTCCTATTGACTCCAGCATGAATGGAAAATAGCTAACGTGACGCCAATATTTAAAAAGGGCCCTAGAGGTGATCTTGCAATTACAGACCGGTAATGTTAGTACAGACTCTAATGTTAGTACCGGGCAAATTAGTTGAAACTATAGTAAAGAATAAAATTGTCAGACACATAGATGAACATAATTTGATGGGGGAAAGTCAGCATGGTTTCTGTAAAGGGAAATCATGCCTTAGGGTATGTCTAGACTACAGGCTTTTGTCAACAGAGGCTTTGTCGACGGTATCTGTCGACAAAGAGCGTCTAGACTGCATCCAGTTCTGTCAACAAAGCAAGCCGCTTTGTCGACATGAGAGTGTAGACACAAAGGACAGTGTAGATGCAATAACGCCTTCTGTTGACAGAACTCTGTCGACAAAGGCGTTACTCCTTGTAGAATTAGGTTTACCACCGTTGACAAAACTGCTGAGTTCTGTCGATGTTATGTCAACAGAACTCGGCAGTAGTGTAAACACAGGTATGGTTTTGTCGAGAAAAGTTCACTTTTGTAGACAAAACTCTGTAGTCTAGACACACCCTCACTAATCTACTAGAGTTCTTTGAGGGGATCAACAAACATGTGGACAAGGGGGATCCGGTGGATATAGTGTCCTTCGATTTCAGAAAGCCTTTGATGAGGTCCCTCACCAAAGGCTCTTAAGTAAAGTAACTTGTCATGCGACAAGAGGGAAGGTCCTTTCGAGGACTGATAACTGGTTAAAAGACAGGAGACAAAGGGTAGGAATAAAGTTTTCAGAGTAGAGAGAAGTAACTAGTGGTGTCCCCCATGGGTCTGCATTGAAACCAACCCTGTTTAACCAATTTATAAATGATCTGGAGAAAGGGGTAAACAGTGAGATGGCAAAATTTGCAGATGATACTAAACGGTTAAAGATAGTTAAAACCAAAGCAGACTGTGAAGAGCTTCAAAAAGATTTTACCAAAGTAAGTGATTGGGAAACAAAATGGCAAATGAAATTTAATGTTGATAAATGCAAAGTAATGCACATTGGGGGGAAAAAATCCCACTTATACATATACTGTAATACGATGGGGACTAATTTAACTACAACCACTCAAAAGAGAGATCTTGGAGTCATTGTGAATACTCCTCTGAAAACATCCACTCAGTGGCAGCGGCAGTCAAAAAAGAAAACAGAACATTAGGAATCATTTAAAAGGGGTTAGAGAATAAGACAAAGATATCTTACTGCCACTATATACATTGATGGTTTGCCCACATCTTGAATACTGTGTACAGATGTGATCACCTCATCTCAGAAAAAGATATATTGGCACGGGAAAAAGTTCAGAAAAGGGCAACAAAATGATGAGGGGTTTAGAACGGATCTCCTATGAAAAACGATTGAAAAGACTTGGACTTTTCAGCTTAGAAAGGAGGAGACTGAAAAAGGTCTATAGAGAGGTCTATAAAATCATGACTGGTGTGGAAAAAGTGAATAAGGAAAAGCTATTTACTTGTTCCCATAATATAAGAACTAAGGGTCACCACATGAAATTAATAGGTAGCAGGTTTAAAACAAACGGGAGTTTTTCTTCACTCAACTCACAGTCAACCTGTGGAACTCCTTGCCAGAGGATATTGTGAAGACTAGGACTTTAACAGAGTTCAAAAAAGAGCTAGATAGATTCATGGAGGTTAGGTCCATCAATTGCCATTAGCCAGGATGGGTAGGAATGGTGTCCCTAGCCTCTGTTTGTCTGGAAATGAGTGACAGGAGAGGGATCCTGTGATGATTACATGTTCTGTCCACTCCCTCTGGAGCATCTGGCATTGGCCACTGTCGGCAGACAGAATACTGGGCTAGATGGACCTTTGGCCTGACCCAGTGTGGCCGTTCTTATGTTCTTATTGCATCAGATGCTGGCTCAAGGAGTTGAAGGAAATCTGAGCTGGTATCATTCATATTCTCAGAGGCAAGAAAAGAAAAATCTAGCAGGAAACAGCCATCAAGAGGGTGGAAGTTAATATACCCCCCTCCCATCTTTAACTTATGCCTTTTACTGGCTCCTGAGTGTACAAATTTCCATATCACCTCAAACGGAGGTGTCTCCCCTGCTGAGATCATACATTGAGAGAGTGCTGCAAATCAGCCAAATACATTGACTTAGTAAGTTAACAGAAAGCTCCTTGCCTTGAAAGTATCCTCCCGAGCCAGTGCCAACACTAACGTGTGGGTGTCAGAGCTAGTTCCACCAGCCCCTGCACATGCCATCTTGCCATCCCCAGAACACTGCCATTGACCTAATGAATCAATGAATAACTGAAGGAAAGTTGCCAGCTTTCCTGAGAAGTGAATTAAGAGACATATGTGACTCTGATCCTAAGAATTCCGAGCCCTTGTGCATCTCGGCAAAGCTGGCAGCGGGGTAGAGAGAGACTCGGATGTACTCCACAAAATTAGACAAAGCCTTCACTGAGTTGGTGGGTTTATTGACTATTATTGCCAATTTCCCATAATACCCTGGTGCAAAGTATCTCAACCAGTGGTACGAGTACCCTTAGGAGTATTCAGGAGAAGTCTGGGGGGTACGTCAACACAACTGAAACTTGGAGAAAACTGAATTTTTGTTTTAAGTTTTACAGCGCTTTATTATTTTTGTACTTTTTACACCCAAAAATGTCAATGCCCACCCGGCTACGATTAAGTTGTTTAAACAAATGGGTTGCAATGTTAGAAAAAAAAAAGTGTGTCTGAAAATTGTAGGTAGTGAGGGTACTTATAATTTTTTTTAAAGCGGGGGTACTTTTTTTTGTTTTGAAAAACGGGTACTTTATAAAAAAAGGTTGAGAAACAAACACTGCCCTGCAGCATATTAGATCATTTGCCTTCATAATTCCACCACTCTGTGCATTTATATAACATGGCACCTTTCATCTAATTATTCTGCAATGCTCTACACAGGTAGGGAATCATTATTACCTCTGTTTTAAAGCATCTAAGCACTTCTGGAACTGCAGGCCACAGCATTTCTAAACACCAAGGCAACTCTCTATTAGCCGTCCATATCCACGCCTTGTCAGGATACATTTTTTACTTTTGCGGGTCCCCTTGAATCAATTGTCCTTTTTACTACTCTGTGCATATGTGTGTGTGAGAAGTTTAGCTTTGGGTGTGAATGATCCAAGCCAACCACTTGGTCCATGGTTGGCATGAAAATTCTTTCTCTCTGTCCAAGGCTGTTGATATCCCATATTTTAGGAGTATCAGAGCAATAGCTGTGTTGGTCTGTAATTTAAAAAATGAATAGTCCTGTGGCACCTTAGGCTATGTCTAGACTGCAGGCTTCCTTCGAAAGAGGCTCTTTCGAAAGATCACGTCTAGACTGCAGGCGGATCTTTCGAAAGAGAAATCCGCTTTTTCGAAAGAGAGCACCCAGCGAGTCTGGATGCTCTCTTTCGAAGACGGCCTCTTTACATTGAAGAACGCCTTCTTTCGAAAGAGGAACTTTCGAAACAAGGCGTTCTTCCTCGTAAATTGAGGTTTACCGCCATCGAAAGAAAAGCCGCGTTCTTTCGAAATAATTTCGAAAGAACGCGGCTTGAGTCTGGACACAGGGGAAGTTCTTTCGAAAAAAGGCTACTTTTTTCGAAAGAACCCCTGAGTCTGGACACGGCCTTAGAGACTAACAAAAAGAGGTTCATGAGCTTTTGTGGGTAAGAAAAAAAGGTAAAACCCACCAAAGCTAATGATCCTATATATTTTGTTAGTCTTTAAGGTGCCACAGGACTACTCATATTTTAGGAGGTATTTCATTGCTCCATTGATAGGACTTTGTCTAAATAGTCAAGCAAGTAGGGGAGGAGGTGACTATGAGGGCAGGTAGATTGATTGGAGAAAGCCCACTAGACATATTAAACATGGTTCCATTTTATACTGGACTGGAAGCCAGTTGCTATTTCCTGGTTTTGGTGTTAGTATGGTTACTTTCTAAAATCCTGAGAGCAGGGAAGTAGTAAGGCCATAGTAAGAGACAACTGAAATAGTCAAAACAGCAGGCATACAAGACCTCAGCATGACCAACTGTTTCAGTGCAACCAAATCTGAATGGGAGATGGCCACATACTACAAATGAGCAGAGTTGTCCAAGAGACAGTCAGCCCAGCCTTTGAAATGGCTTGAGAAGTTCTGCCAAAAGGCAGCAGAATGTGTGGAGATGGATGAAAAATGGAAGCAAAAAAATTCATGGAAGTGTGGAAGCCACTTTTGTTCTGCATGTTTCAAACAGGAACACATTTTGAAAAACGTCATGAGAATTTTCAATCAGAATATTTTGGTTTAGAAATGTCTTTCTCTTGGTGGAGGTTTCAGGATTTCCTTCTTTCCTCCCTGTCCTTTTCTTGCTCTTCTTCTTTCCTACTACTTTTTCCCAGCTTGACACTGAACTGGGAGGAAAAAAGGAAAAGCGAAGAATGAAAAGATGTTTTTATGAAACTAAAAAATGAAAAACAGATTTAAAGAAGCACCCACCATTTTGCACAATTCTGATTTAATAAAAAGGCTGCCTTTTAATTTAATTACAATTGAAGAATTTCAATTAACTGTATCATCCTGAAAAAATGGATTCTACCTTTCCAGAAAGATCTGTCTATGCTAGCAGAGGAGAACAGGGCCTGATATTTCCTTCCTATCTCTAATGTCTACATCTTGCTCAAGTAGCATTTGAGATGATCCACCTAAGTATGCAGATGTTAAGATTAGTCTTCCCCCTCTTTCCCACACCTGAGCACAGAAGCCAAAGCAGCTGTCAAACCATTTGGCAAACCACAGCTGCGGCCATCTTTCTCTGTCAAAGTCTGTAGAGAGGCAAAGTGGGTGAGGCATTATCTTTTACTAGCTGGACTTACCCAGTGTTGCCCGGGAAACGGGAGGAACAAAATTTAGAAAAGCAGAAGCTGGTCCTCAATGTTGAGAATCAGAGCTATTTGAGTTGGCAAACTGAGATACAAAAGTCACAATAGAAACTATGTCTCTGTTTTCTTCCCATGTCATGAGTCTTGGAGCCATTAAAAGCGCAGTGGAATGGAGAGCCCCCAAATCACCATGGCTTGTTTCCCCACCACTGCTGGAAGCGTATGGAGGCCCCTCTTCAATAGTGCAATGTTTTGCTTCCTATCAGATGGTATTTTTGCTAATTATTCTTGTAGAAGCTCATGGTTTTTTTGGTAGGGAAGTAGCAGATAGGCATGCTGGGTCTGCAAATTCTCATCCAAGAGCTGAGTATAGGGATGCCTCAATCCCTGGGGCTGGCCCTAGTGAATCACAGGGTATGTCTACACTACAAAGTTAATTTGAACTAATAGCCGTTAGTTCAAATTAACTTTAATAAGCGCTACACATAGAAACAGCTAGTTGGAACTTAATTCGAACTAGCGGAGCGCTTAATTCGAACTAGGTAAACCTCATTCTACGAGGACTAACGCCTAGTTCGAATTAAGCAGTTCGAATTAAGGGCTGTGTAGCCACTTAATTCGAACTAGTGGGAGGCTAGCCCTCCCCAGCTTTCCCTGGTGGCCACTCTGGGCACCACCAGGGAAATTCATTTGCCCCCCTCCCAGCCCCGGAGCCCTTAAAGGGGCACGGTCTGTCTATGGTGCCCGTGCCAGGTGCAAGCCTGCCAACACCCAGCCAGCACACCCTGCACCTGGCATGGCTCGAGCCAGCCAACCACTGCCACCCAGCCCTCCGCCTCTTCCCGGGACCAGGCTGTCAGCACTCAGGCCTGCCTGGGGCCGCAAGAGGCAGGCGCCCACCTGGTCTAGTGCGGAGATCGTGGACCTCATCCAGGTTTGGGGGGAAGCCTCCAACATCCACAACCTCTGCACTAGGCACAGGAAAGTGGCCGTCTAGGGCAGGATAGCTGCCAGCCTGGCCACCCATGAGCAGGTTTGCATGAAAATCAAGGAGGTCCAGTGAGACCCCCGATCTTTAGCCCTGAGCTTAGAACATAAAAACATAAGAACGGCCGTACTGGGTCAGACCAAAGGTCCATCTAGCCCAGTAGCCTGTCTGCCGACAGCAGCCCACACTAGGTACCCTGGATGGGATGGACCGAAGACAATGACCAAGCCATTTGTCTAGTGCCATCCATCTCCAGCCTTCCACGAACAGAGGCCAGGGACACCATTTCTACCCCCTGGCTAATAGCACTCCATAGACCCAACCTCCATAAATTTATCTAACTTCTCTTTAAACTCTGTTCTAGTTCTAGCCTTCACAGCCTCCTGCAGCAAGGAGTTCCACAGGTTGACTATTTGCTTTGTGAAGAACAACTTTCTGTTATTAGTTTGAAGCCTGCTGTCCATTCATTTCATTTAGTGTCCTCTATTCCTTCTATTATGGGAACTAATGAAGAACTTTTCTTTATTTGCGTTCTCCATACCAGTCATGCTTTTATAGACCTCTATCATATCCCCCCTCAGTCTCCTCTTTTCTAAACTGAAAAGTCCCAGTCTCTTTAGCCTCTCTTCATATGAGACCTGTTCCAAACCCCTGATCATTTTAGTTGCCCTCCCCTCTCCCACCCTCTATCTTCCCCTCTCCCACCTCCTTTTCCCAGTCTCCCCAAGTTTTGTTCAATAAAGAGAGTTTCTATTTTTGAACACACGTGTCCTTTATTTTGTACATCAGGAAGGGGGGCTGGGGAGGGGTAAGTGGAAGGAGGTGAGGGAGGAATGGGGTACGAGCCCCCAATGGGGAGGACTGGGGTGGCTCTGCGGGCTCCTCGGGGTGGAAGCTCTCCTGCAGTCCCCTGATTGACCCCCCGCGAATGGCAGCCTGCGGCAAGTGCAGCCGGGCTGATGGCCGAGTGCTGTGATGTGCCCAGTGTGGGCACTCAGGGCACTCCAAGCCAGGACTGCTTTGCTGTCCCTCATCGAGTTAGACAAGCGAGCGGGGAACCCTGAGAACTGTCTGTCCGGGGTGGGGGTCGGGTCCCTTTAAGCACAGCCCTCGGCTAGCCTGAGACAGCAGCTCCACGCTTTAAGTCCTCCTCTGATGCCCTGCCGGCACTGCTTCCAGCCATCCTTAACCTCTGTTCAGGGTCCACTCAATTAGCAAAATGCTAATTCGAACTAGTTTTTAGGTCTAGATGCACTAGTTCAAATTAGCATAGTTCGAATTAACTAATTTGAAATAAGTTAGTTCGAATTAGTGCTGTAGTGTAGACATACCCTGAGAGATTTCAAGGCGACACCTCAAACTCTTCTCCCATCTTTTTTGATGAAACTATGAGTCAACTGCCTGAGCCTGCTGACACCTCTATAGCCCCTCCTTGTGTACCACCCCCTGGACCAGCTACCCCTCCCATGGACTGCATCTCTCACCACCCCCCACTCCTCCAGGACCATCCAGTATCAAACCCAGGACCAGTGCCCAGATTTGAGGGATCCCCCCCCCCACCTTGGATTAATTTCTCACCCACCCAGCATCATCCAGTGCTGCCCCTTGGGCCAGTGCCCCTCAAAGGAGACCTCCCCCCCCCCCCCCACCATGGGCTTCATTTCTCACTCACTCCCTGCGGAATTGTCCAGCCCCACTTCTTTTATCCCCCTACAATCCTTCCTTCCCCCCCACTCGCCCCCAATGGTCCAGCCCACCGTACAATCCTTCCCTCCCCCCACTCGCCCCCAATGGTCCAGCCCCACCCCTCCACAATCCTGCCCTCCCCCCACTTACCTCAACGATCCAGCCTCCCCATCCTGCCCTCCCCCCATGCACATCCTTCCCTCCTCCCACTTGCTTCCAATGGTCCAGCCCCCCTGGAGCAGCCCACTCCCCAATGATCCAGCCCCCCCCAATCCTGCCCTACCCCCACTCGCCCCCAATGGTTCATCCCCTCAGACCACCCCCCCCCCGATTCATTCCCTCCTCCCCCCCACTCTGACCTCCGGGTCCCCGATGCGTCTCCTTCTGGACATTTTTTCAAAGTGGCAGCTGAGCAGTAACATGAGCCCTGCCTCCTCCGCCTAGAGCGAGCCCCAGCAGCAACCTGCCCGCCCACTGGTCAGCTGCCGGACCCCGAGCCAATCGCAGTATTGAAGTGGAGCCTCCATATGCTACCAGCAATGGTGGGGAAGCCGCTTCTTCCCGCACTGCCAAGCTCCGTGCACTGCCAAGCTCCCTGGGGAGAGGTGACCATCTCTCATCTCTTCCCTCCCACAGGACCTTAAAACCTTCTCCTGGAGGAAAGGTTATCCCATGCAAAGTTTGGTTGCAGTAGCTCTTATAGTGCCCAAGTTATTAGAGCACAAACTTACAAACATTCTCCTTTATATATTAGATTAGCCCAGCCTCTGGTGATGAGAGAGACGCTTTCAAGCCCTACAAGCTCTTCCTCAGCTGTGGGAAAGGCACTAAGAGTGTATCACCTAAATACAAAATGGAACAGAGAGCTTAGCAGGGATCGCTCCAAGTGAAGTATCCCTTTCTTTCTAATATGCTGGGACCCACGTGGCTACCACACTGCATACAAAGCCTAAGAAGGCAGTTTTGAAAGAGACAGCTAGAAAAAACCAGAAGTGGAAGGAAATTCAGTGCCAAAACTTGTACTACCACATGTTTGCTTGTGAAAGCCCAGCACATACGTGTGTTTGCATCAGTGACTGTGTCTATGTCTACACTGCACTGTAAACTTGAAACGAGCTACACAATTTGTGCTATGCAAATTGTGTAGCTTATTTCAAGTTTATTTTGAAATAGGCTATTTTGAAATTTGGCGCTATCTACACAGCGCCAAATTTCGAAATAAAGTGCTATTTTGAGACATCTCTTAGCCCTCATGGAATGAAGGTTACCAGGATGCTGAAATAGCAAACCCATTATTTCTAAAAATATTTTGAAATAGTGGGTGGCTTGTGAAGACGTGGGGTAGCTATTTCAGAATACCTCAGGGCAAATGCCTTTGAAATCCAAAAAACTGGCATGTGTGTACACACACACACACACACACACACACACACACACACACACACGGCAAGCCCTCCACAGCCCCAACTCCCAGCCCTAAGGCAACTCTGCATACCCAGGCCCTTCCACGGGCTCCCACAGCACGTAGAGCAGCAGTTCTCAAACTGTGGGTCGGGACCCCAAAGTGGATTGTGGCCCTGAGTTAATGGGCTTGCTAGGGCTGGCTTGGGCTTGCTGAGGCCAAAGCCGAGGCCCTGGGTGGCAGGGATCAGGTTACCAGCCTCTTGCCCAAGGCTGAAGCCTTTAGACTTTGGCTCCCACATCCAAGGAGGCCGCTCAGGATTTGGCACCCTCTCCTGGGGTCATGTAGTAACTTTTGTTGTCAGAAGGGGGTCACAGCACAATGAAGTTTGCGACCCCCTGATCTAGAGAGAGAACACAGATTGGAAGATCCTACTTCCCACCGGTGGGACTCAAACCGTCTCACACACACACACATGCAGGGGCACTTGAGCACACGGTGGGGTGGGGCAGCCAGCTGCTGTCTGTTCAACCCTTTTGATCTGTTTTCACTTCATCCGTGGAAGCAGGAACACTGCAGATTTTTGGCTGGACACAGAAACTGTCCACATTAGATACCCCAACATCTTGTGATAACGACACAAATCTTTAGACCCATGTGAAAAAAAAACCCAAAACAGCAGAGTAAATTATTTTTCTGGCACCTGGCAAATCCATTAAAAAATCAACCACCTAGCCAGACCAGTCAAACACTAGTTAGGGGTAACACCTACTAACAACCCTCCACCCCCTTCCCTTCCTTCATGATGACAGAAAAGGTGTTACAGGCCACTTCACCTTGAATGATCCCTTGAAATGTGTGTCAGCTACGTATCCTAAACAACCTGTTCTGCCTGGTGTGCAGCTGTGACACCCAGGTACCTTCCCAGCCCTGGAGAGGGGCTCGGTGTAGTTCAAAAGTTTTTCTCTTTCCGACAGAAGTTGGTCCAATCTAGATAACGTTACCTGACCCACATCGTCTCTCTGATATCCTGGGACTGACATGGCTCCAACAGCACTGCAAACCAGGATTCCCATGGGTCCTGTGCTGCAGTCTCCTCTCTCATGTCCCCAGAACAAAGACTGTTAGGCCAAATTAGACATCATTACAGAGACCAATTCAGAGTGTTCATCAAGGATCATCCTCTCCCAGTGATCAAGGCCCAGCTCTACAGAACTGACCATATGAAAAGGCGCTGGCTCCCAGCCTGCCCCTTCCCCATTTCTGCCTGCTGCCTACTGCCTGCTGCCTGTCCTTGGTTCCTCCTCTCACAGGCCCCTTTTCTCTCCGCTGTCAGGCGGAGGCTCCAGGAGGGAGGATGGCAGGTCGCAGGTCAGAGTAGGGAGGCAGCTGCCGTTATCAAATGAACTGCAGCTTCGCTGGTCAAGCGCAACCTTCCATCTGAAGTCATTAGCAAGGGGCCCACGGGCTCACCGACCCTCCCCGCTTAACAGCCCAAGGGAGGCAGCCACAGAAAGTGGCTCTCCCGGACAGAAAGGGGGAAAAAAAACCAGCAATGGGGGAGAGAACACACAGACTGCAGCAGAGAATTAATCCATCGCCAAACCACCCAGCTGTAAATGGCCACTGAGAACCTTCACCTGCCAGGGAGGGGGGCAGGAGTCTTGCGATGGATTCCTCGGCTCAGACTCGGAGCTCAGCATCCTGTCCTGGTGTTAGGTGGTGGTAAGAATGTTAAAGGGATACAGTCCTGCCTACTGTCCAGTGCTCAATCAGCAGAGAGAGACGATCTAGTAGAACCTGCTCCCCACTGCCAGGGGACAGGTGCATTCCTTGCTAGTCATGCCCTGAGGTCAGCCATTGGTCGGCTGCATGGAGTGTCTGTGGGTTGAGAAAACTGGTCCTGTCAAAGGAGGAAAGCTGCGATGCTTAGCATTTCTCAGGGTAAAGAAAAAAATCTGTTTCCCATACACTGAGCCTTGCCGCAGGCTAACCGCAGGGGCAAAGGCACCCTAAATGAAGGGCACATCACCCTCCTGCCAGGAGCATTTCTTTAATGCAATGGAATAGCTCACACATGCCATGTGAATACCCAGGTTTGCAGCCCGATGGAGAGCTACAGCCCAGAATGTGAGGCTGCTTTTTCATAACAACTTCCAAATGGGACCTTGCAAAACAGGGTACTTGACAGGATGGTGTGATCTGGCAGGGAAAATCCCATGATCCCCTAAAGAGGGGAAGGCTGGTGCCATATGCCTCTTGTCCTGAGATCTGTGCAGCTCGGGTCTTCCAAAAAAAAGACATGATTTTCCAGCTGCTTCAGAAATCCTCTGCCGGTTGTGCCTCATGGCCCCCCAGCCAAGTGCTGGTCTTGTACTGTGCTTAGGTTGAAAAACACTCCCTTGAAAGGAAATCAGCAGCCCGTGAAAACGTATGCCCTAGTATATTTGTTAATCTTTAACATGCCATTGGATTCCTTGCTGTTTTGGGTGAAACAGACTGACACTGCTACCTTGTCTCTTTAAGAAGTTTTCCTCCACAAAAACGGAGAGTTTACAGCATGTATTTGCATGTCACGGCCAGTCATCTATGAAAGTCAGCTGGACCAGGTTCAGTCTGTCCAGGTGTCTTTCTCTAAAGTAAATAGGACTCTGGTTTGTGCCCACGTTCTTGCTTGTGCTCCAGGAAACTAAATAGAACCTCCCTGTTCCCCTTTCAAGTGGTTCTTCCCCACGCAGGAGTCCCCGGGAACACAGAACCACGAGGCAAATCTAGACTGCACGCCTTTTTCGACAGGCTTTATCAAAAGTATCTTTCAAAAAAGCCTCTGTCAAAAAAGAGCGTCTAGATTGCATTACGCGGATTGAAAAATCGATCCGCTTTTTCGGAAAAGAGCATCCAGACTTCCGGATGCTCTTTCGAAAAGAAAAAAAAAGACACCTGGAAGTGCTTCTGGCAGGGAATGGGGGCAGTTTTTATTTCCAGGTGCTGCTGCATGCCCTTTGCAGAGACGTGTGCTTAAAGGGATCCCCCTGGACAGCCATTGCTCTGCTCCTGCTTCTGGCTTGTCTACCTCTTACAGGGAAAGCAAAGCTGCTGCAGTGCTTGCTCTGGTCTCCCTGCATCCTCAGACACCACAGAAGTTTATGTGCAGGGTTTTTTCTGCTTTTCACCGTGTTTTGGCCATGGAGCCTGAGCTGCCCCTGGGCAGGGGATGGCTCCAGGCTGCCATACTGCAGCTTCTGCTGCATCTGCATGACTCTGTCATGAATCTCCTGCCCCATATGGACCTGGACCACACCGAGGAGACCCTCCTCTGGGATGCAGGAGCTCTGCCCTTGCCCCCAAACTTTTTTGGGGACAGGCAGATTTGGAGGCACGAGATGAGTTTGGACCGGTGGGACCGGCTCGTCATGCAGCTCTGGGACGATGACCACTGGCTCTGCAACTTCCGGATGTGGAAGGTCACATTCCTGGAGCTGTGTGCCCGGCTCGCCCCTGCTCTGGAACACTGGGACACCCACCTGAGGCCCACCATCCTCCTGCAGAAGATGGTTGCAATTGCCCTGTGGAAGCGGGACACCCCTGACAGCTAGTGCTCCATGGGACACCAGTTTGGCGTGGGGAGGTCTACCGTCGGGGCCGTCTTGATGGAGGTAAGTCACTTTTGGGGGACAGGCCCTGCTGAGTGGGGGGTTGAGAAAGGGGGCTGCCAGGCAAGGGCAAGAGGGAGTGGGGGATGGAGTGGCACTTGGAGGCTGTTCCTTGGCCACCCCTGTGCTGATACGGGGGAGGAGGACAAGGGGAGGGATGTGTTGGGGGGGACGGTTCTCCTCCCAAGCACTTAGGTAACTTGTCTAACTCCCTGGTTTCTGTTTGTCTATTTGTCTCGTGCTGCAGGTGGTGAGGGCCCTCAATGCGGAGCTGCTGAAGAGGCTCATCCGTCTCAGGAACCTGGACAACATCATTGCAGGGTTTGCCGCCCTTGGCTTCCTGAACTGCGGAGGAGCCCTCGATGGGACACTCATCGCAATCCACGCACCACTGTTGGGCCTGTGAGGGCTTGGGAGCAGGGCGGGCTGGGGGGGAAAAGGGGGCTGGAGGGGCTGGAGGAGAAGGGGGGCTGGAGGAGCAGGGGGATCAGAAGCCTGACGTGCAAGGGCGATGGTGCCTGTGACAGGGGCAAGCAAGGCGAGGACCTCCCGCATTGTTGCACAGATGACAGTAAATTGCTGGACCAGCTTGTCCAGCAGCCTGGTGCGCCACTCGCCCTCTGCCTCTGTCCTCTGCTGGAGGGTCCTGTTGAGGTCCTGCAGGGCCGCTACATGATCCCTTAGCAGGTCCGTGTAGACACGCCAGTGCCTGCAGGTGCCACAGATCTGGGATAGTGGAGGGGCAGGTGTGGTGCTCCCCTCTTGGGTGGAGGGTCCAGCTGTGGAGGAAAAGAGGAGGAGACAGTCAATGTCTGTGTGCACCCCTGCTGTCCCCAAAGGCCTGCCATCGCTGTCTGTCTCATGGCAAGACACACAAGGATTTCACATTTTCTGTACTACAGAGCTGATGTATTGCTCTTTTTTGGTGCTGGGCTTTGCTCTGGCCATTCTCCATGGCAGCATCTGAGCACCCCACAGACATTAAAGACTTTAGCCTCGCTGCACCCAGCTAGGTGGGGAATTAGCATCATCCTGGTTTTACATCCTGGGGAAACTGAGGCACAGAAAGGTGATAGGGATCACCCAAGGTGACACAGTGAGTTCTGGATACAACCAGAGACAGAATCCATGTCTCCAGGTTCTAGGATTTAACGGCTTGATTCTCCTCCCTCTCCTGATTAACAGAGTGAAAATACTTTTTGCCCTAGCCCTGTCTTCCTCTGTGTGATTTGCAGAATGCAGTGGAGGAAGAGCTGCGACTGGAGATGTTAGGGGAGATGATAAAAATGTCAGCTAAGATTTGCTGCAAGTTTTTTTTCAAGTTACTATTAAAAATGATTTGCAGTTAGGATACAACATAGAAAAACAAATAGCACAAAAATATTCGGAATTAAGTGGCTAATGTTCTGGAATCTGCTGCTGCATCCTCCCCCCCACCTTCCCTCTCTGCCCTTTCAAAAAATGCATTTTAACACAACTAAAAGAAGATCAGAGAGCAGCTAGGAAACCTATTGATATTTTCTAAATGGAAAGAGCCTCTAACGAGATTTCAGTCCTAACACATGCAAAGCACCGTTACACACGTTTCCCTCCACAACGTTTTATTAAGTTTCTTGTTTTATCAATGGATGGGTCACAGCAGCTACATGCCCTTCTGAATCAGAGACAGAAACCCCGCCAAAGCTTTGGATAAGCCGACAAACTTTTGCTGAAATAACCTTGAAGCTGAAAATCTGGGCTGGGGAGAAAGGAAATTCTGAAAAGTTCATCTTGGAGGTGGATCCGAACCAAATAATCTGCACACCCAGCCACCTTAGGGCTCAGCTGAATTTTACTTCAATATCTGGAGAGGACGGATGGTCTAACCCTAAGGTCTGGGGTCTTAGAAGAAATGGGTGCAATTTTCCTGCCTCGAGCATGGGCAGTCACTAGAGTCCTCAATTCCCAGAGGAGCAAAACAAGCTATGATCCTGCTGAGGCTGAGTATGTGTCAGGAGAGCAGGCTCTAACACTGAGCTGCTACGTGACCTTGAATGATTCTTTTTCTCTTTCTGTTTCCACTGTCAACACTTCAGGACAGGGTCTGCCTTCTGTCCCCTGTGTATACAGAGCTAGCACAACTTGGCCCTCATCTTGGCTGGAGCCTTCATGAGCTACCAGAATACAAAGGCAGGGCCACTTCTCACTATGGCTGTAAGACTATTGAAACCAGGGATGGAGGTTTCAATAAGTTCAAATCTGTTTTCTACTCAACCCTGGGGCTTCAAGGACCATTAGGGCCAACTGATTCGGTACCAATGCTACCAGGCTGAAAATAATGACAGGTGGTATTAGTCAGTGGTTTACAGCGATGTTTCTCGACCTTTTTTTTATAAAGTACCCCTTTAAAAAAATTGTAACTACCTCCAGAACCTACAGTTTTCAGACACACATTTTTTTTCTACCATTGCAACACATTTGTTTAAACAACTTAGTCATAGCCTAGCGGGCAATGACATTTTGGGGGGCAAAAAGTACAAAAATAATAAAGGGCTGTAAAACTTAAAACAAAAATTCAGTTTTCTCCAAATTTCAGTTGTGTTGATGGTCCCGCCTCCCCCAGATTTCTCTCAAGTACCCCTAAGAGTACTTATACCACTGGTTGAGGAACACTGGTTTACAGCTTGTGGTCCACAAAAGATGCCTGACATTTCTAAGGGGGTCCAGCCACACCTCTGTTTGAAATTGTTTAGGGATCTGTAAATGAAAGAAAGTTTGAAAAACACTGGTTGAAGTGATATTAGTTGCCAGGTCACAGTCCAGACACTAGTGGACAAAAGTTCCAGTGCAAACTTCCCCTCTAATTAGTCACCTTATCAGTATTCTCAGCAGAAAGGCCAAGGATTAAATGGAATATGAATAGATTAATTACTCTTGCAAGGAGGTGGGTCCTCCATGGAGGGATGAGGCACGACTTGGATGGCAACTGCCCCATTTCCCCTGCTGTGCCTGTCTCCTGCTCTGAAGCCAGGGGCGGATGCGAGTGCCGCGGGGCCCCGGGCAGCACAATTTCGCGGGGCTCACCCCTTTGACACGGCGCATGTGTGGGGCTTCTGCAAGCGCGGGGCCTGGGGCAGCCACCCCACTCGCCCTGCCCCAAATCTGCTGCTGACCGAAGCAGTCTTTTTTACAGATGTAATCGTGTAGTCAATTAACTGGTTAACTGATAAGAGGATAATGCTATAGACTACGCACATCCCTCCTGCCCCCGCCAATAAATGTTTTAGCAGGCTGGCCAGAAGCCCGGCTCAGCCCTTGCTTGTGATCTGGGAGCTAACCCTGCTGCAGCTCTTCATTTAAAGTGTGTTAGGAGCCAGGCGGGCAGGCAGCCCAGCTCAGTTGTGGCTTGCACCAGGTCCGGCAGTTCAGACCCATCCTGGACAGGGGCTGCTGCCACCCCGTGCTGCTGCCTCTGTATCAGAGGCAGCAGTGTGAGGTGACAGGCAGCTGGTGGTCCATGAGGGGAGCTGGTTTTTAAACTGGCTCCTCTTGCAGTCCAACTACTGCCTGGCATCCCACACTGCTGCCTCTGTGCCAGAGGCAGCAGTGTGGAGTGGGAGGGGCCTCCTCAGGACTGGGGCTGGAGCACACTGGCTGCCGGCTCCCCACCCCCAGGGACTATAGAATAGTCGAGTAACTGATAAGAATTCATGAGGTTAATCGATTATTCAATTAATCGATATTTAACATCCCTAGTCTGTTTGGCAAGAGGATGTGTGTTCTAGTGACTGGGGCCCTGATGTGTGTTCTAGTGACTGGGGCCCTAGCTCCTAGCACAAGAGTCTGGGTTCTTTTCCTAGATCTGCCACTGTCTTGATGGGTGGCCTCTGTCAAGTTATTTCCCTCTCAGTGGCTACGTCTACACCGGCCCCTTTTCCAAAAGGGGCATGTTAATTTCACAGGTCGTAATAGGGAAATCCGCGGGGGATTTAAATATCCCCCGCGGCATTTAAATAAAGATGTCCGCCGCTTTTTTCCGGCTTTTAGAAAAGCCGGAAAAGAGCATCTACACTGGCCCCGATCCTCCGGAAAAAAAGCCCTTTTCTGGAGGATCTTATTCCTACTTCAAAGGGCTTTTTTTCCGGAGGATCGGGGCCAGTGTAGACGCTCTTTTCCGGCTTTTCTAAAAGCCGGAAAAAAGCGGAAGACATCTTTATTTAAATGCCGCGGGGGATATTTAAATCCCCCGCGGATTTCCCTATTACGATCTGTGAAATTAACATGCCCCTTTCGGAAAAGGGGCCAGTGTAGACGAGCCCAGTGTGTATCTTGTTGCTCCTTTTGGCTATCTGGGCCACAAGGGCATTCTGGGGCAGGAACATTCTCTTCCAAGATGCCCTTCCCCAGCATAATAAAACTAAATTTCAGTGTCTAGTGGGAACAATAAATTCATTAAGGGGGAAGAATGTACATTAGAAGATATAAAAAAGAAAAAAACCCAACCCCCTAACTAGTGCTTCAAGGAAATTGTTTCACCTTCCTTGCACTGAGGAGATGTTTTGATTGGCTGCCGAGCATTCTCAGGGAGTAGATTAGTGTGTGTAAACCACAGCTATTGTAGAACAACACAGGCACAGCCTCACCTCTCTGCAACACATGACATTTTAAGAAGCATCCGCAAGAAAGATACAAAGAAAATAAATAAAACCCAGCAAGCCAACACCGGCATCTATGCAACCACTCTGTTCCCTCCTCTCCCTCTCCTCTTGCTCACCTCCCATCTTTTTTAATTTTATTAGCCAGGGATTTCAGTGTCACAAACATCAGTGACTTGACGTGAGCGCTGAAGGAAGTGTAATCAGACGTTGCCGCTATTAGTTCAGTGGCTGGGGGTGGCTGGGATGATTGATGGATGTTTTATTACAGAGGTGGAAATCTACATGCCTTCCCCCTGCTGTCAGCAGATCACTGCTCCCAGCACTCATGCTATTCTGTGTTCTGCATAAAAGCCTCCATGTTCACAATGCTTCAATCAAGGACGCTCTGTGCTTGCAATCACTCGGCAGGAGAACAGACAAGACTTTTGTTTGCTGTGTCAAAACACGGCCTGGCTGGCTGCCAGGGCTGGACAGAGGCATGGGTGAGCCGGGCAGCTGCCTGGGGCACCAACCGATGGGGGGCGCCTGATGGCAGCTGTAAGGGGCACGTGGCATCACTTACAGCTGCCATCAGGCTCTGTGCACCCAGCTCCCGCAGCACCGGCCCTGTGGCGCCGGCCAGCAGCACCCTTTCACCCATGGCTGTAGGGCCCTGAACGGCCCGGCGCACGTGCCAGTAGTGCTGGCTGGGCTGCGCAGTGCATGCACCGTGCACTCCGGGGGCGGGCCCCGGGCTGCACACCAGCGGCTGTGGCCGGCCCACGCATGCACCGTGCGCCCTGGGGGTGGGCCCATGCACCGTGGGGGAGAGTGTAGGCCTGTGCCCCACAGGCGGGCCTGCACGTGAGCCGTGTGTCCACGCATGCACCATGCACCTGGGCCCAGCGCACCAAAAGGGCTTGGGCTGGCCCTGCCAGCTGCACACCTTTGTCGTGGTGGTGATGAACCTCTCTCTAAGGAGCTGGGTCCAGGCTCTAAGGGTATGTCTACACTACAAAGTTAATTCAAAATAACAGCCATTAGTTCGAATTAACTTTAATAGCGTCTACACAGCCAAACCGCTAGTTCGAAATAAATTCGAAATAGCGGAGCGCTTATTTCAAATTTGGTAAACCTCATTCTACACACTAAATCTGACCCTGATGCCCTGCCGGCACTGGTTCCGGACAGCCTTACCCTCGATTCAGGGTTCACTCAATGTGGATGCACTATTTCGAATTAGAAAAATGCTATTCCAAATTAGTTTTTGTGTATAGCTGCGTTGTTTCGAATGAGCTTATTTCGAATTAACTAATTCTAATTAACTAATTTGAAATAAGCCAATTTGAAATAGCACTGTAGTGTAGACATACCCTTCGCACTTTAGTGCCCTTTGCATCTTGCAGGAGGTGCTCTGAATGGCATAGAATAAGACCCAGTTAAAAGAAAAGCGACGAGGAGTCCTGTGGCACCTAATAGACTAACTGAAGTGTTGGAGCATAAGGTTTCGTGGGCAAAGACCCACTTCGTCAGATGCATGTAGTGGAAATTTCCAGAGGCAGGTATAAATATGCAAGCCAGAATCAGGCTGGAGATGACAAGGTAGATCCAATCAGGGTAATCTTGTTGGCTGCACCTTATACCACCTAGCAGCAGGAAGCCAATGGAAGTATTTCAGTGTGTATTGGATCAGGTCCTCGAGAGCCAATAGCCCATGGAAGCATGAAGTTTTCCAGGGGTAGACAAGCTTCAGCAACAGGGAGACAGTCTGGATCCATTCATGATTAGAGACATACATTGGTCCATTCTGCGCCCTGTATTTTCCTAATAGGAATCTATGTCAATGTACTGAACACAAGATATAAGACCTTTCCTCTACCTCTCACCTTTTTGTCCCTGTTATTTGTATTATTTGTAGCAGTCCTAACCATGAATAGTGTCCCATTGTGCACCACCCCTGCCCCAAACACCATATAACCCAACCTGCAAGACAGACAAAGGGTATGTCTACACTACAGAGTTTTATTGGAAAAATGACTGTTTTTCCGACAAAACTTGAGGAACGTCCACACTGCAATTGCTTCCTTCCGCAAGAACATCGAAAGAACAAAGGGGTTTTTCCAGTATTGGTAATCCTCATTCTATGCAGAAGAAGCCTTTTTGCAAAAGAGCTCTTTTGAAAAAAGGCACGTGTGGACAGGGAAAAGGGAGTTCTTTTGAAAGAAGAGGAAAGAGGAAAAAGCACAGGTGTCCTGGTGGCCACTCCATCCATAGCAATCACAGTTTACATGGGAGAGTGTTTCCATTCAGTCTGGATGCCCTCTTTCGAGAAAGCAGATCACTTTTTCGATGCACTTTTGAAGTGTGGACGTGCTTTCTCGGAAGAAGTTTTTTCGGAAGATCTCTTATGAAAAAAGCTTCTTCCAAAAGAAGCCTGCAGTCTAGACATAGCCTAAGCAGCAGGGGAAATGGCAACACGGAGAGGCAGGACTTGCCCAGGTCACACAACAGGACCCAGAATGCCAGCTGTGCAGCAGACCATGTTATTGCTTCACTGCAAGAGACTGGTTGAAAGTCTCATTATTTTTAGGAGTATAAGATTCGTCACGCTGCTTCCCTTCCAGTCCCATTGCAGGACAAGAAGTGGGAGGAGACTTTTGCACCAGCCTTGTGTGTGAAAATGAATTTCATTCAAGTTATCTTCTACTTTTAGCCTCCTCCCCACCATCTATCTTTGTTGCTGGCATTCGCTGGCTCTAAGCGTTCTTTGCAGAAACTCTTACTCCTCTTGCTGTTCATTAATTTTGGAGCAAAACCTTTGAAAATGACTAAATGCAAATGAAAGCCATATTGCATAAAAGAGCTGGCTCTGTCCTTCCTCCCTTTGGAAACTTCTACTCCTGGGACTCAGGGATATTGTGCCTTTCCCCTACACTTATGAAATCCCATTCCAGGACCTTTGGGATGCTTAGGACAACACTGCAAAGGGATCAGTCTCCATATGGAAGAGGTGGGGGCACTTTGTAAGGTTAAGCCATTTGCACCAGGGTTTCTTAAACTGTGTTCCATGGGACACTAGTGTGCTGCAAGGCAACAAAATGGCAACTGAAATTTAATGTGGATAAGTGTAAAGCAATGCACATCGGGAAAAATAACCCCAACTATACGTACAGTATGATGGGGGCTAATTTGGCTACAACAAATCAGGAGTTATCGTGGATAGATTTCTGAAAAATTCTACGCAGTGTGCAGCGGCAGTCAAAAAGGCAAATAGGATGCTAGGAATTATTAAGAAAGGGATAGAAAATAAGACCCAGAATATCTTACTGCCCCTGTATAAAACTATGGTACGCCCACATCTTGAATACTGTGTACAGATGTGGTCTCCTCACCTCAAAAAAGATATTTTGGCCTTGGAAAGGGTTCAGAAAAGGGCAACTAAAATGATTAGGGGTTTGGAACGGGTCCCATATGAAGAGAGGTTAAAGCGACTGGGACTTTTCAGTTTAGAAAAGAGGAGACTGAGGGGGGATATGATAGAGGTCTATAAAATCAGGAGTAGTGTGGAGAGGGTGAATAAAGAAAAAGTATTTATTAGTTCCCATAATAGAAGAACTAGAGGACACCAAGGCTGTGTCTACATTGGCACCCTTTTCCGGAAAAGGGATGCTAATGAGACAAGTCAGAATTGCAAATGCCATGGGGGATTTAAATATCCCCCGCGGCATTTGCATGAACATGGCTGCCGCTTTTTTCTGGCTCGGGGCTTTGGTGGAGAAAAGCGCCAGTCTAGATGGGATCTTTCGGAAAATAAAGCCTTTTCCGGAACATCCCTTATTCCTGATTTTAAGATGAATAAGGGATCTTCTGGAAAAGGCTTTATTTTCCGAAAGATCCCGTCTAGATTGGCACTTTTCTCCGGCAAAGTCCCGAGCCAGAAAAAAGTGGCAGCCATGTTCATGCAAATGCCGCAGGGGATATTTAAATCCCCCGTGGCATTTGCAATTCTGACTTGTCTCATTAGCATCCCTTTTCTGGAAAAGGGTGCCAATGTAGACACAGCCCAAATGAAATTAATGGGAAGCAGGTTTAGGACTTATAAAAGAAAGTTCTTCTTCACACAGTGTGTAGTCAACCTGTGGAACTCCTTGCCAGAGGAGGCTGTGAAGGCTAGGACTATAACAGAGTTTAAAGAGAAGCTAGATAATTTCATGGAGATTAGGTCTATAAAAGGCTATATAGTGCTGGCCACTGTTGGCAGACAGGCTATTGGGCTGAATGGACCTTTGGTCTGACCCAGTACGGCCGTTCTTATGTTCCTATGTAAGGCAGTCGCAGTTGTGCTGCGGTGAACAAGAGTTCAAAATGGCCTCCCTTAAAGGGGCAGGTGATCTTTTTTCCCTCAATAACTTTCCCCTTGACTCTATTTTTTCTTTTTTTCTTTTTTTTTGCTCAATAATTTTTCCCTGACCTCTTAATTTTTTTCTCAAAAAAAAATCCTTGGTGCTCCTCATAGAAAAAATTATTGTTTGGTGTTCCTCAATCTTAAAAAGTTTAAGAAACACTGTATTATACTGTGCAAGCCGCACAATTGCAAGCTGAATCCCCCCCCCCCCCCGCCCTCAATGTACAACTAATAATTCAAGTGGCTTTCTGTTCTGTTAGCAAGAAAGCTAATCAGAAGCCTCTTGCTTTCTCAATAGTTTATTCTTAGAGCCAATTTATCACTGAATATTTTAATAATCACTTTTGGAATTTTGTCAAAAAAAGGTTTTATCCAAGGTCCTGAACTTTAAAACTCCATCACTCCATGGAGTGCTTTAGGTGCTTTGCATCTACTTCTGTTTCTGGGCATTTGCTCACACTTTACATGCTCCTGGATTTGTGAACACACTAATGCAGCAATTACACGCATTTAGATTAATCACACAGGCAGAACTCATTGCATAAATAGGGGAGAAATTAATGAGTTTCCTGAAAAAGAAAAGTGCGGGGCCAGAGGAATGATACAAGTTCTGTGCTGGATTCTATGCTGGTAACACCCCTTGCAGCCCCAGTGACTTCAGGGAGAATTTACTTTGCCTCACTCTTGTTTCAACCTTCTCTGAAGCTACAGTTAAGGTTATTCCGTCTGATAATATTTGTGTGTTCTCTGGATATGAGAACATGGGGGTTTAACCGGATTGCTGCTAGATGATCCCAGCCTGCCTCCAAACACCTTCTTTTGAGGCTTTGATTGGTTACACTGCTCTGTCTGCCCAAAGCCATTTTATAGTGTCACTCTCTGATATTTAAAGGTATCTGTCTCCTACACTGGTGCAGCCTCACTGTGCTCATAATTGGAATGACCCCTTCACACAGAAGGCTAAATTCTGTCCTGGGTTACATTTGAGCAGCCTCCCAGGCTATGTCCACACTATGAGTTTTTGCAGCATAAAATATGCTAAGGGGGGACTCATTTGCATGAGTCACAATCTCATTTGCATATTTTCTGCTGATCTGTTTTTGTGCTAGGGGTTTTTGCGCCAAAAACAAGCAGGGTGGACATTTTCATTTTGCACAAACACCCCTTTTTCTACAAGATCCTTATGCCCCAAGAAAGGAGATATACCGATCTTGCAGAGAAAACTCGTAGTGTAGACATCGCCTACAAGAATACACAGTGCACAAGTCTCACAGTATGCTCCATGCTGCGCTACACATCAATGGATCCCGTCTCTGCAGTGTTGTCACAGAGCAGGGCAACTGGTTTCTCTGTCCATGGTCTAGCAAGTGCCGCTTCTGGCTCTTGCCGTTACCCCTCTTGGTTCGGAGTCACATTTCCTCCCCTCCTGCCCAAGGTTTTTCCAGGCTGTTTAGCTGACTGCTTGAACGGTGAATTCTCCAGCAGCCAGACTGGCTGAGCAGCCCTGCTTTGCATTCTCCCCAGAGGCTATCCACAGCCTTATTGCTCACAGACACAAAGGTACCACACAGCTTTTCCTAAGCAAGCACGTTTATTCTTCAAGTGAAAGTGTTATTCCTCTCTAAGGTATGTCTACACTACAGCACTAATTCGAACTAACTTAATTCGAATTAGTTAATTCGAACTAAGCTAATTCGAACTAGCGCATCTAGACCCAAAGACTAATTCAAATTAGCGTTTTGCTAATTCCAACTAGCGTGTCCACACTGATTGGACGCTGGGTCACATTTAAGGGCAGCTGAAACTGATTCCGGCAGAGCATCAGGTCAGTAGTTGCTTTGTGTGGCTGCTGTCTGAGGCTATCTGAGGCTCGTGCTTAAAGGGACCCCCCTGGACAGCCGGTTCTCAGCTTTTTTGTTTGCTTGCCTACCTCGCCGAGGGACAGCAAAGCTTTTTTCTCTCTGCCTGCCTGTGTCGGTGGTTCCAATTGGGGACGCCGCTGCAGCTGGCACCATGGAGCCAGAGCTCGCCCTGGGCATGCTGCTCCAGTTTTTGGACTTGCTGCTGCAAGCCTGCCAGGAATGGCTGGAGGCTGCCTTGCACCATCTGGTGCACGTTAGCCCCCTGCCTCTCCCCCTGGCCTCCCTGGGGGTCGTGGAGGAATGGCAGCAGTGCCCGGATGCCAACATGCCCTGCCGCATCTGGTGTCTGGACACCAGCAACGACTGGTGGGACCGCATCGTCCTGGAGCGCTGGGGAGACCAACAGTGGATCAAGAACTTCAGGATGAAGAAGGACACCTTCCTGGAGCTCTGCGAGTGGCTTGCCCCTGCTCTGCGGTGATGGGACACTCACATGAGGCCCGTCTTTCCCCTCCAGAAGCGTGTGGCCATCGCCCTGTGGAAGCTCTCCACGCCGGACAGCTACCGATCTATCGGGAAACAGTTCAGCGTGGGGAGATCCACCGTCGGAGCAGTGCTCATGCAGGTACGGCACCCACTGGCCACTGGGCTGGGAAGGAGGGGGGCTGCAAGGAGGGGATGGGCCGCCCCACGGAAAATGGGCGGGGGAGAAGGAGGCGAAAGTGACCCGCACCAGACAGTTCGGTCTGTCCAGGCCATACTACACGCAGGCCGTGTGTGACCACTGGGGCCAGTTCACGGACATTAATGTGGGCTGGTCCGGCAAGGCACACAACACCAGGGTGTTCTGGAACTTCTCCATGTGCCAGAGGCTGCAACCTGGGACCTTCTTCCCCGACCGCCACATCAGGGTCAAGGACGTGGGCATGCCCATGTGCCTGGTGGGGGATGTGGCCTACCCCCCTACAGCCCTGGCTGATGAAGCTGTACATGGGGAACCTCAACCCCTCCTGGCAGGCCTCCAATGCCAGGCTCATTGTGGTCGAGGGAGCCTTCGGATGATTGAAAGCCCTATTTAGATGCCTCCTCACCCACCTCGACCTCGCCGAGCACAATATCCCTCCCATGGTGGCAACATGTTGTGTGCTGCACAATTTATGTGAGCGGAAGGGGGAGGCTTTCCTGCCAGCCTGGATGGCTGAAGCTGACCACATGGCTGGCCAGTACATGCAGCCCCAAACTGTCGCCCTCCGGGAGGCCCAGCGGGGGGCTGTCCAGATCCAGGAAGCCCTGCAGGAGAGCTTCCAGGTGGAGGAGGACTGAACTGTCCCTGCATGCCCCACTGGGGTCTTCTTGCACCCTCCCCTTCTTCCTGTTTCCCCTCCTTAACCCCCCTTCCTAATGTAAAATAAACACACCTGTTTCGCCAACAAAAATGTCTCTTTATTGTACATAACTGGGGTGGGGGAGGGAGGAATAAGGGTAGGAGAGGGGATGGAGAAACCTGGGAGGAGGGAGCTGGAAGGGGAAGGAAACGGAGGAAGGGAAGGGAAAGCTCAGGGTTGGAGTTCCTGCTGGCTCTCCCATCTTGCAGCATTGTGGATGCAGGGGCAGCAGGGGGGAGTGGCTGTGGAGGGTGGGGAAGGAGGGATGGGGTGTGTGGAGGAAGAGGGAGGGAGAGTAGGAGTGGGAGGAGGAGCGAGAGCTGGGGCGGCCGCAGGGGCTGGAGCAGGAGGAGGCAGGAACCTGTCGACCAAGGTCTGGAAGTGGCCTCTGAGGGCACAGCCCTGCTCCTCCAGTGCCTCCAAGCTCTGCTGCTGCAGCCGCAGATCCTCCAGGACCCAGTGGTCCTAGGTACGGAGCTGGTGCTCCAGTAGCCGCAGGTGCCGCTGCTGGTAGTCCTCCAGGTTGCAGGTGCGCCTGCTGGCCCGGGTGCAGGTGGCTGTTACAGGCGGAGTGGTGCGCCCTGCAGTCCCAGATGCAGCGACTGTGGTAAAACAAGAGCAGTGGTCAGTTCTCCCTGGGGACACAGTGGGTGAAATCCAGCCCCCCTCTGCAAGGCGAGGTCGGCGTCTGGGGAACAGGCCAGGGCCCCTGAATGACACCCAGCTGCTGCTCCATGGTGGGCAAGGCCCAGGCACACAGTCCCTGGGATCCCTCTTCCCCCACTCCGCCTCTACCCATAAGGGGAGCATGATGGCACTCACATGTAGAGCCTTTCCCAGCCTCAGATGACACAGCCAATGTGCTCTGTGGGATGCCTCGGGGGTCCTAGATCCTGGGCAGGCTCCCTGCGGGCTCCTGGCTCTCGGCATCCTCCTCCTCCTCCTCTGTGTCAGGGATGGGCCCCTCTGCCCCAGGGTCAATCACCACCCGGGGCATTGATTGCTTGAGCCCCCAGGATGCGGTCCAAGGCCTCCTAATGAGGGCAGGCCTCCGGGTTGGCCCCTGGCTGGGAGGCCCTGGAGTAGGCCTGCTGCAGGGCATTGATATTGCAGCAGACCTGCTCCCGGGTCTTCATGTGGCCCCTGGTGGCCAGGC
This sequence comes from Pelodiscus sinensis, assembly GCF_049634645.1. Taxonomy (NCBI): domain Eukaryota; kingdom Metazoa; phylum Chordata; order Testudines; family Trionychidae; genus Pelodiscus; species Pelodiscus sinensis. The sequence goes on from NC_134725.1 coordinate 10,375,942, forward strand.
TGGCAGCCATGCAGCTGTAGAAGGCTGCGTTCCTGTGGCTAGTGCAGAGATTGGGGATGTTGGAGGCCTCTCCCCAAACCTCAATGAGGTCCACGATCTCCGCACTAGACCAGGCGGGCGCCTGCCTCTTGCGGCCCCGGGCAGGCTCCTGGGAGCTGCCAGCTTGGTCCCGGGAAGAGGCGGAGGGCTGGGTGGCAATGGGTGACTGGCTCATGCCGTGCCAGGTGCAGGGTCTGCTGGCGGGGTGCTGGCAGGCTTGCAACTGGCAGAAGCACTATAGCCAGACCGTGACCCTTTAAGGGCTGCGAGATGGGAGGGGGGCAGAAGAGTTTCGCTGGTTTGGCCCAGAGTGGCCACCAGGGAAAGCTGGGGAGGACTAGCCTCCCACTAGTTCGAATTAAGTGGCTACACAGCCCATAATTTGAACTGCTTAATTCGAACTAGGCGTTAGTCCTCGTAGAATGAGGTTTACCTAGTTCGAATTAAGCGCTCCGCTAGTTCGATTTAAATTCGAACTAGCGGTTTGCATGTATAGCCCCTATTAAAGTTAATTTGAACTAACGGCTGTTAGTTCAAATTAACTGTGTAGTGTAGATATACTCTAAATGAGCCCACGTCCATGCTAATAATCTTACAAAAGATCACCTCAGCTCCAACAAGGACTCTGGTAGAAGTCAGTCCTTCACACCTTCTCAAAGAGTATTTCTGTGGTTATAAGTTTCTACCCACCTTGGCTCAGAACTAATGCCCCAGGGACCCGAGAATCCCTCCTTCATGCAGTTTCAGCCTCTGATCTTGTCCTCATTTAACTGGCGCTCAGCAGACAAAAGGCACCTTCTCCAGATAAAGTGCCACAAGGCATAACTGGAATGGGCACATTGGCCCTTTGACATTTTCTGGGAAACCCACTGAACTGTAAGTGGATTCTGGGCCAGCTCACGATTTCAACTAGTCTTTAGAACCATGGTATCCAACCAAGCCAACTAGCCACACTCAACCAGACAAATAGCCACATGTGGCTAGTATGTTAGACACCATGGCTTTAGAAGTTCAGAAAACTCCCAAGAGGAGATACTGCTCAGGGCTCTCCTCCACACTTCCCACTTGAGATGTTACAAACAATCCCACAAGGACACATAAATGTTTGCCTTTTTTAATACAATGAACTGCTAAGAAACTGGAGTAAATTTAAGTAAGGTTTGTCCAGGAAGTGACAGGAAATTGCCATAGCTGCCAGAAGTATCCTTAGACATCTAGAGGGGCGGTATACAGGCCAAACAAAGGCATAATCAATGGTGCATGTCCAGGTGCAATATTCCCTGCTCCTGCATGGGATTTTTAATGGCAACAACTCTTCAAGACCTCAGTTTTACAGTTAATTTAAGAGCTATGGAGCCAGACCCTGAGCCAGGGAAATGGGTGTAACTCCACAAAAATCAATAGATCTAGACCAATTGACATTATCTGACGATCTTGGCCCACCATGAATAATGGCCCCCAAAGGAATTCTCCAGCACAGAGTCAGAAGAAGAAAGCAATATCAGCCCTTTTTCACCTGAGCTTTCCTGGCAGTTCTCCCACTCGAGTACCAACTGAGGCTCCTGCCTGTGAGACAACCCCAGCCTGAGTCAGAACTGCCTGTTGGCATTGCAGAGACACAACTGTACAGAAGTGCTTAAAGGAACTAGATATGGAAGGTCAAAGCACAGAGCCCCAACAGGCTGGGAAAATATTGCCAGACACCACTTGGCCTAGGAGCATTTCATTTTTACTACTCCACAGCTGGAAGCACCAAAGCCCCCGGCTGTGCTATTATTGCAGTTTTGCTTGGCAGGTGACTCTTCTCACTCATATCAAAATCCCTGAGAGCCTACCACCAACTTTTCCTTGATTGGCAGGGACATTATTTCAAAGGGAGCCCATTTGGAGGCTCTCGCTTTGATTCTCTTACATCCCCTCACGCTATTTCCAGCCAGGAGTTGCTGTCAGGTGAAGGCTGTGCTAATGCTTTTCACCCACAGGCTTCACCGGGGAACGGCAAAGGCACTGCCAACGCACTGAGCATACCAATCAGAGTGGAGGCTGCGAGGTACGCCGCATGTTTCAGGACATGCTCAGAGCAGCGATAGAGATGTCCATGCAAACCTATTAATTAGCAATGACAGCACTACATCCTCCTCAAACGAAGCTTCTCCAGTTCTCTCTAAAGGCGCCCCGATTCACACACGATCTCAGCACTGGGACACATGGCCTAAGGTCTCTTCGTCTCGCAGGATGCTGCTAACAGGGAACAGGGCTTTCTGCCATTTTTGGGTCTTTGGGAGCAGCAGGAGGTGACAGTAAGCGGGTGCACTCTGATGCGCAGCTCCTGCAAGAGCTGGCTGAGCTGCAGCGAAAGCCAGCAGGGAGCTATTCAAAGAGCTGACAAGAGGGCAGCACTTGTAAGAAATATATGTTACTTTCACCCCTGGGGAGCCAGGTTAGGCCAGACCCTCAGCTGGTGTGAGCTGAAGTGAATGGAACTACAGCAGTCAACAGCTGCTGTGAATCTAACCTGAATTTGCTCTTATTCTTGGAGCCTGATAGAGGATCCTTTTGCTTTACCCCCTAGCCTTAGCTACGTGGGTGTCCTTTGTAAAAAGTGGCACATTTGAGCAGATGCCAAGAAAAAAAGGCTTGGGCACTTATTTTCAGGTGTGGAGTTTAACTTTTTTCTGGGTGAAAGAACACGCCCTTTTATCTGCATCCACCCCCTGCCAGCCCACAGCAAGTGGCTAGCTCCTCGTATAAGCTCCACCCCCAAGAGAGGTCACCCCCGAATGAAACTACACATCATCTATCCCCAATAGGAAGTCATGCAATATATAAGTTCCACCTGGAATCTGCTGTTTGTCTGTTAGGGTATGTCTACACAGCAAAGTTATTTCGAAATAACTTTACCAGCGTCTACACAGCCAAACCGCTATTTCAAAATTAAATCGAAATAGCGGAGGGCTTATTTTGAAATTGGTAAACCTCATTCCATGAGGAATAGCGCCAATTTCAAAACTGCTATTAGGGGGCCTCCAGCCCTTCCCAGGGCCCTGGTGTCCACTCTGGGCACAACCAAAAAAACTCCTTTTCCTCCCTCCCTCTCCAGAGCCCTTAAAGGGGTAGACTCTGGCCACAATGCCTGTGCTAGCTCCAAGCCTGCCAGCCCAGAGCCACCTGTCACTGCCCCGACCCAGTGGCCCCAGCATGAGCCAGGCAGCCACTGCCAGCCAGCCCTCTACTGCTCCCCAGGACCAGTCTGCCAGCTCCCAGGAGCCTGCCAGGGGCTGGAAAAGACAAGACAGAAAAGACAGGCGCCTGCCTGGTCCAGTGCGGAAATCAGGGACCTAATTCAAGTTTGGGGGGATGCCTCCACTATCCATGATCTCTGCACTAAATGGAGGAACGCAACCGTCTACAGGCAGATGGCTGCCAGCCTGGCCACCAAAGGCCACATGCAAACCCAGGAGCAGGTTCTCATGAAAATAAAGGAGCGGCTGTCGGCCTATGCCAGGGCCACAGGGGGCAGCTCCCAACCAGGGGAAGACCCAGACCCTTGCCCCTATTTTGATTCCGTGGACTTCATCCTGGGGGGCAGTATGGTCTGTGCCCCCCAGGTGGTCATCAACCCTGGGGCACGGCTTGCTGCCTTCCCAGCTACTGCTCCTCCTACCACTCCTTCTCCCCCTCCCGCTTCTTCCTCCCCACACTCCCAGGGATGCCAAGGCCCCCACACTCATGGTTCTGGGAGACAGTTGGGCCGGCAAGACCCCCAACCCTGAGCCCTGAGCTTCTCCTCCCACTTCCTCCCCTTGCCTCCCCCTGATAGCTCCCTCCTCCCAGGTTTCCCCCTCCCCTCTCCCACCCTCTCTCCTTCCCTCTTCCACCTTCTTTCTACAGTCTCACCTCAGTTTCATTTCCCACCCCCCACCCCAGTTTTGTTCAATAAAGAGGCTTTGTTGTAATGAACATACGTGTCTTTTATTGTACAGCGGGAAGGGGGGTTAGGGAGGGGCAAGTGGAAGGATGTGAGGGAGGAATGAGGCACAAGCCCCCAGTGGGCCAGACCAGGGAGGCTCTTAGTGCTCCTCAGGGTGGAAGCTCTCCCGCAGGGTCTCCTGGGTACTGACAGCCCCCCAATGGATCTCTCGGATGGCAGCCTGCAGCAAGTGCAGCCAGGCTCACAGCAACGTGTCCATGAGAAGCTCCAGAGTGCCCAGGAGCAGGTCTGGCTCCATGTTGCAGAGTGCTGTGGTGTCCTGAGTGAGGGCAAGCAGAGCACGAAAGACAAAATGCTTTGCTGTCCCTCGGCGAGGTTGGCAAGCAAGCAGGGTAAGCTGAGAACCGGCTGTCCTGGGGGATCCCTTTAAGCACAGGCCTCAGATAGCCTCAGGCAGCAGCCACACAAAGTGACTCCTGACCTGATGCCCTGCCAGACCTGCATCTGTCCGGCCTTAAATGCAATTCAGCATCCACACAGTGTGGACGCGCTATTTCAAAATGCATTTTGTGTGTAGACGCATTATTTCAAAATAAGCTATTTTTAATTAATTATTTCCAAATAACACTGTAGTGTAGACATACCCTTAGAGGGCAACAGTCCCTCCACAGCCATCCCCTGGATATCCGGCTTATAGCCTTGATACCAGTTCAGACAAATGAATACAGGGCAGGGATGTGTCTGAGTCAAACTTACACACACACACACACACACACACACGGACACACACGGACACACACACAGCCCAAAAGTGGCCCCGAGCTGCCACAATAGCCAGAGGGCTGCACTGTTTGGAGTACATGGCCCCCCACCGTAGCCCGTTGGCAGGAGAGTTTGCAAAGGTTATTGTGCTTTTCTTGCAGCCAGGAGCTGCTTCTCCCAGAATCAGGCGGGGCAGAATGCGGGGTGTGGCCCAGCCCCGCTCCCGGCAGGAAGGCGTGCAGCAATGTCTGGGCACAGAGTCGCTCTCTGAGGTGCTCCAGGGACCGTGCTCTCGCAGCTCTTCCATAGCCTGCCGAAAGATGGCCCTGGGGAGAGGAAGATGCTGATGAGATCAGGCATGTGGCAGTGCTGCTGCTCCCAGGTGCAGAGGGGAGCGGCACGTTGATCTCCGTCAGCACCACATGGCCTAATCAGTCCTGACATCCCACCTGCCTGACTGCCAGCCTGGCAGAGGGAAGAGCAGCTTGTCACCTTGGAGGCTTTGTGGATGAGCCAAGCCACCCGCAGACCCGGAGCCAAACAGGCAGATTTTCCAAGAAGGCCTTATTCTGCTTCTGAGTAGGTTCATGCAGGGCCTGCTAGAGGCACTGAGGAGCTGTGTGCATGGTGCAGAATCTGCTCCAACTGCTTCTGGAGGCCTGCGAGGGGATGAGGCCAGCCATGAAGTCCAGAGTTCTTTCCAAGGGGTGTTGGGAGGAGGAGATTTAAACACCCAGGAGAGGGAAATTCACCTCGAGGCTGGGCTTTCCTTTGCACTGCCTCAGAACTGATAGAGTCGCCCCACCCATGTACAAGTTATCCCCTGCAGGCCCGTATGCAGGAGGATCATGAAGAGTGCAAAAGTACCTCCCCATGGTCTCTGAACTAAGCATGCCCTGGCCATCCAGGGGAAGGCAAGAGCAGCACCACTGGCTAGCCAGTGGGAAAGGCTGGGGGTGATTTCCCCGTTTACTTGGCGGCGGGGCTATAATGGGTGCATTCACACCCTTGCAGTCCACATTTATAACCCGCCCTCCCCAGAAATTCCTGCATACAGGCCTGCCCTGGCTCAAGGGCCTCCGGAGCAGGCAGGGACTTGGTGTGGCCAGCTGTGCACTGGACAGTGACAGTTCAGTCTGCTGGGGCACATGGCGGGGGTAGCCCCTGGAGCTGTTCTACCCTGCAGCAGGGACAGAAGCAGCCCTGAGATCACAGAGGTGAACAGCGCAGGGTGGATCAAGCCCCAACCCCAACCCCCTGACCTGTCTGTTGTGACAGCTTTAGTCCACTCACTCTCCTGAGCTGATGCCTCCAAGCCAATGCTCTTTGCTCTCTGTGATCATGCTCCCTTAGTTTCTGTAGCATCGTCTGCCCCTTGGGACTCCAGAGAGCTTTGCAAAACTTCCCTGCCTAACGAAGTGCAGGCACCTCCATGCCACCACACACTGTCACTGCCTACAACACAAACACCGTGTCCACGTCTGACTGGGGAGATCATTTTAATCTGGCAGAATGGAGTTACGCAGGCTGGAATATGAGCAGGACAACAGCACTTACATGCCCGCGCTGCTGAGAAGCACCAGGGGACCCATCATGACCAGTGTAGCAAGAGTGTCTGATTTCACTGGGAACATTAAAAAATGTTAGCAGTTAGCACTTACATCTCCTGGTCCCCTGGAAAACTTGCAAGAGGGCAGGTGAGCTGCACTGTCACCCTCCATTTCCAGACAGGGAAACTGAGGCGAGAAGCAGCACCCTGGACCTGCCCAAGGTCACACAGTGTGCAGCTGGGATTAGATCCCTCCTTTGCTGACTCCCAGCCTTATGCCTTTGCTGCTGGAAAGCACAACAGCTCATCCAGACCCTGCAGGAAGACACAGATGACGATGCTTGCAGGCCTGTCCCTGACCTGTGCACCCTTCAGACAGGGGTTAGTCAATCAGGAGTTGGGGCAAGGGAACAGAGTGTGCACTTTTCCTCTGCTGCCAGGTCTTCATTTTTCTTGAGCCACGCACAAAGAATCCACCATCTCACCCCTTAAAAGGCAGAGACCAGAGAGGGACAGGAAGAGAACCACCATGCTCTGGCCAGGCCTCACCCACCCCTCTGGCCTTGGCTGAAAGAAAGAGGAACTGGTGCCTCAGCTCAGCAAGAAAGGCTGGGATTTCCAGAGACGCCCCTTTCACAGGGAGAATCTGTTGGTGTTTGCAGTGTCCTAACTTCCAGTGTCAGGATATCCCTTTAATACTAACTTCCTTAGACAGCTTAGAAACAGCCCCCCAAAACAGCCTGTAACCCAATAGGCCCCACATGCTTCCGATTCCATCAAAACTCACAAAGCAGCACCCCAAAGAGCTGCTGCCTGTGGTGGAGGGGCACAGCCATAATTTACATTGTGCTCCTTTTCTAGTCAGAGAAATATTCATCTGCTTTACCTGTCTGTCTGTAGCCAATAGTCCCATCACCAAGAGCACTTCTCCGGTGATTTTCCTCAGTAGGGACGACATGCTTCACTGTCTTACTCCCTCCTCTCCCACTTTATAGATGGGGAAACTGAGGCAGAAATGGGGCAGAGACTTGCCTGAGGTTTCCATCAAGCTGTAGGTATTACAACAGTTGCCATTCTGGAGGCAAGATTTGCAGGACCATGGGGCAGTGGCCTCATCTATCACAGAGAAAGAAGGGTATGTCTACACTACCCCACTAGTTCGAACTAGGAGGGTAATGTACGCATACTGCACTTGCAAATGAAGCCCGGGATTTGAATTTCCCGGGCTTCATTTGCATAAGCGGTGAGCCGCCATTTTTAAATCCCCGCTCGTTCGAACCCCGTGCAGCGTGGCTACACGCGGCACGAACTAGGAAGCCTAGTAACGAGGAGTAACAGTAGTTCGAACTAGGAAGCCTAGTTCGAACTACCTAGTTCGTGCCGCGTGTAGCCGCGCTGCATGGGGTTCGAACCAGCCGGGATTTAAAAATGGCGGCTCCCCGCTTATGCAAATGAAGCCCAGGAAATTCAAATCCTGGGCTTCATTTGCAAGTGCGGTATGCATACATTACCCTCCTAGTTCGAACTAGGAGGGTAGTGTAGACATACCCGAGGAGATCAAGTTGTGCCTTGGTTATTGGTCCTCAGTGAAGCCCAAACTCCGTTCCTGGCTGTAGTGAAACTCTGTCCCAGATGAACAGTTTCTAACACAGTCAGACAGTGTGAGTGAAGGCTTCATCTGTCATCTCTGCAGGACCTACCCCTCTTGTTCTATTTCAGCACCTGACGACGGGCAGGTTCTCCTGAACCAGCCTGTGTGCTCTTCCTGAGCCTTCTCCCTGCACCTTGGAGCACTGCAGATGCAGCGTCAGATCCTGCTCCCAAGCAAGCCAACACGAGCTTTATCATGGATGACAAGAGAGAAGTATCTGGTGCAGAACAGACCAAGCTGCCCTGACATTGAGACTTCCACTAGTGGGGGAAGGAGAGTTGGTGACTCTCTGGTGACCCCTTCTGGCCAGTGAGAGTAAGTTCTCAGACCATCTTGCTGCCACTAAAGGAGGGGAGAGAGAATGAGAGGTAGGTCTTGGACTGGTAGCTTGTTTTCAGCCATCCTAGACTTGGTTCTCAGCTCACTGCTGTTCCTTGCATTAGCCATATCACTAACCAAGACATGTACTGAAAAGGCCCTCCATAGCCACAGGATAAACAGTCCAGGCTGTGGAGTGCTCAGATTCTCCCCATGACTCTTGGATGAGGAACGGGAGCAGAGAAGTTAAGTGACTCACCCAAGGTCACACCAGAAGTCTGTAGCAGAGCAGGAACTGGGCCCAGACCTTAGCCATCTGGTCTCTATCATAGCAGCACTTAGGAAGATAAGAACTGCCAGCCTGGCTCAGACCTGAGTTTCATCTAACTTTTCCGTTAAAAGCATTTCCGGAAAATCATGCCAGTGTAGACGTAGCCACATAGTAAAAGACAGTCCCTGCCTTGAAGAGTTTACTATCTAAGCTGAAATTGCCCAGGATGATATAAATGTTCCAATCTCAATGGAGCTGATCCTGCTTTACACTGGATTAAGTGTGAGGAGTATCTGGCCCACATTTAAGTAGCTCATTTATGACATCTGGTCAATTTGAATAATCCTCCTCCACTGAGTTTAGGTCATTTTCTCTGAGCATTTGTTTACCAGTTCATGAAGCGTTCCACAACGGGACCGAATCAAAATGTGCAGTACCCCTCCACACACCCCGGAAAGTCTGTGTGACTCCTGGAAAACACAACTCTTGGAAAACATAGCTCAAACTTCTGGCTATCAAACAGGAGTTGCTGTGAGGATCAGTTCACTGAGCTTTTGATCGTGTGGTGCTTTGAGATCCTTTCCCGAAGGGTGCAATAGGATTGCTGCGGATAAAACTCTAGCAGGCAGAAAGCAGCCTCCTACACTGCAGTAAGGAAGACACTGGGGAAAGGATAAGAGGTGCCGGCTGCTGAAGAAAAAGGGGAATAAATGAAGAGCTGCCAGTTCTGGTGGATGGTTTGTGGGTGGTGATGAGAGATTGCTTCATGCAGCAAAATAGTTCAATGTCTTAAACAGGTGGCCTCAGGGATGTGCAAACACCTGGGAAAGGCAGAGGCAGTGAGTGTCCTCCCCTCCCCAACCCCACAGCAAGCTGGGCAATAAATAAGTGACAAGTCTCAAGTGCAGAAGTGCAGTCTACCTTGAAGGCTGCAGAGACTCTTGTAAGTCTAGGTGTATATATCACAAGCAAGGGTACCCCCATCCATCAATTTTCTGGGGTTAAAGGCCGAGACTTAATAGCCTTGCTAAGGACTAGAACTGACACCCAGGGGAACAGCTAGCCTGGGGTGGACAATAATTTTCATGGAGGGGTCCACTTAATGAACTTTGGTACCTGGTCATGAGCTGGCTTCAGGCCCCTTCCTCAGGAAGGGGGCGGGGCCTTGGGCAGAAGGGATGGGGCTATGGGCTACAGAGAGAGAGAGTGAAAAAGACACTCTGGCTACGTCTAGACTGGCATGATTTTCCGGAAATGCTTTTAATGGAAAAGCTTTCAGTTAAAAGCATTTGCGGAAAACAGCATCTAGATTGGCATGGACACTTTTCTGCAAAAGCACTTTTTGCAGAAAAGCATACGTGGCCAATCTAGACACGCTTTTGCACAAAACAAATCTGAGCTGTCTACACTGACCCTTTTGCGCAAAAGTTTTGCACAAAAGGAACTTTTGCCTGAAGGGAGCAGCATAGTATTTCCGCAAGAAGCACTGATTTCTTACAGTAGGAAGTCAGTGCTTTTGCGGAAATTCAAGGGGCCAGTGTAGACAGCTGGCAAGTTTTTCCGGAAAAGCGGCTGATTTTCCGGAAAAACTGGCCAGTCTAGACACAGCCTCTGTGTGTGAGAGACAGACTTGTGTGACATAGAGTGAGCGTGTGTGGCACAAAGGCTGGGAGAGTGTGTGTAGCAGTGTGAGTGTGTGGCACAGATGGGGTGTGTGTGACAGTTGACACAGAAAGTGTGTGCTGGCTAGCATTGAGTTTCTGAAAGAAACCTCGCTTTGTCTCTTCAAGACAGGGAAAGCTGTCCTGCTCTGTTGTCTCCCCGTTCCCTGCTCTGCAGAGATGGAGTATGGCAGGGGGACATGGGAAGTGAGAGAGAGAGAGCGAGCGCACAAGCACTGATATCTTAGAAACTCCCCGAGTCACTTACCATCCATGCTTCAGACTGCAGCAGCTCCGCTGTGTGTCTGCCTCTCCTAACCCTCTACTCTGCAGAGATGGAGTACAGGGTCTGGGGGACACCCTGACTTCAGCTCTCCCCTCCACATCTCCCCTGCACTCTGCACAGCTAGCAGGAGAATCCTGGGAACAGCTGGGAAGGAGGACAGAGCAGGATGAGGGAGGGCAGTGGAACACACACTGCCAGCTGTAAGTCTGCACCTCTGCTAATCAGCTGGGTGGGCCGGATATGGGCCCTGATTTTGCCCACCCCGATCTAGCTGCGAAAACCAGACATGCGGCACACATTCCAAGAGTGGCTGTCCAAAAGAGTTGTGGTCTGGATCTGGCCTGGTAAGTCTGGAGAGGCGAGGAGAGGAGAGGAGGCACATTGCCACACCAGGTGTGAAGGAAGAGCCACATTCATTTGAAGCCATTCCTGCTGTCACTCATATTCAGTATTGCCCAGCTGAGGAGAGGGGAGGGAAAGGACAACGCCTGTTATGAAAAAATAAGAAGAAAAGGACTTAATGGGCAGAAGGCAGCAGTCCATGGCAAGATCATTAGAACTCCTGATGCACTCGAAGCACATCCTATGTGGGTGCATGCAGCAAAGCAACTGAGACGCTCTTTTCTGTGTATTATACCTTTAATTCTGTAAGGCCCCTGCTGCGTGCTATGATGTGCCCAGTGCATGCAGACTGTTAGGGGACACACACACACTGCTCTCTCATGAAGACTACAGCTCGTTAGTTAATCATTAAGTGTCTTAAATAAAGGTCACTCTGACTAACAGCAGAGAAACCTAACAAATAGTCATAATGTAATCCCCTATGTCAGCAATGGGGGCTCTGCTGAGATGGCTAAAACACAACAGGGAAGACAGAAGCCCTGGAAATCAAATGCATCACTGTCAGGGGAGGGGGCTTCTCGCGTCAACAGGCTTTGGAATGCCGCAGAGAGAGGCTGACTCCTTTCTGGTGGTTCCCCATGGCAGTAATAGCTGATTTGCTCCATCTTGAGAGTAAGGGAGGTGGCAGGGGCATGCAGGGCAAACAGGTTTCTGTAGGGAAACATTAGCAATAATTGCATGTGTGAAAAAATTCTGCTCCCCGCGGCTTTAGAACAGCAGCACATTTTGTGCCCAGCATCACCATTTCTCTTTGAGCTCTCTGCAGTAGCCCTGCATTGACCCAGATGCCAGCTGTGCAGCAAGTCTGACAAAGACACTTGGGCATTGTGAGTGGCAGGCATCCTCCCACTGACATGGGTGTGGGAGTGGAGCAGTGGGAAGTACCCGCATGCTCTAATCAGGGTGGTAAGAACATAAGAACGGCCAGATTAGGTCAGACCAACAGTCTATCTAACCCAGTATCCTGTCTGCTGACAGTGGCCAATGCCAGATGCCCAGGAGGGTGCAAACCCAAGCACATGCATCCCCACCTGGTGTCCTGTTCACTCTTCGTGCCACTCCACCTTTCCCCACAAAGAAAGCAGAGTTAATGCTAGATCAGATCCAGCCAATGGCTTTTTCCATTCTGCCAGAACAAAAGGGCTTTCTCAGTCCTCATCTGTGAAAGCTGCCCTCCCGTGGGCTGTGTCTAGACTACATGCCTCTGTCGGCAGAGGCATGTAGATTAGACAGATCAACAAAGGCAAATGAAGCCGCGATTTAAATGATCGCGGCTTCATTTACATTTACATGGCTGCCGCGCTGAGCCAACAAACAGCTGATCAGCTGTTTGTCGGCTCGCCGCTAGTCTGGACATTCCCCCTGTCGACATCAAAGCCCTTTGTCGGCAGTCCCGTTATTCCTCGTGGAATGAGGTTTACCGGGGCTGCCGACAAAGGGCTTTGATGTCGACAGGGGGAACGTCCAGACTAGCGCGCGAGCCGACAAACAGCTGATCAGCTGTTTGTCGGCTCAGCGCGGCAGCCATGTAAATGTAAATGAAGCCGCGATCATTTAAATCGCGGCTTCATTTACCTTTGCTGAACAAACAAATCTACATGCCTCTGCCGACAGAGGCATGTAGTGTAGACGTACCCCTGGTGTTTAGGAACAGGGACATGAAAGGGTATAACAACAGATAAGTGAGAGCACCGATTCTCATCCTTGGAAAAGTGGGAGGGATAAAACAGTGCATGGTAGAAGGGGAGAGAGAGAATACATTCTTTTCTGCCTTTTGTCTCTAAAGCTCTGAAACCGAGCGTGGAGAAGGGGGAATGTAGATCAAAATGTAATTTTCCCTTACAAGCTCCTGTGGAGCACAGGCTTGGTAGGTAGCTAGTGCCCAGGGGCCACTCGGCAATAACTCACAACCATTTCTTTTACGAAAATGGTACTTATTAAAGGTCAAACGTAGCTGGAGGAGCGGGTGGGAGGTGGATGCAGGAAAGGGAAAGGGAAGGGAAAGCTTTCCAGGGGAAGAACAAACACACCCACCAGGCCCAGTCCTCAACTGGTTTAAAATCAGTGTACTGCCTGCTGTTTACACTAGTAGAGGATCCGGACTACAGAGGCTGTAAAAGCTTCTGCACTGAAACATGGTCTATAGCACACAAAGTTGCCCTAAGGTTATGGTGACCATACATCCCTTTTTTTCCAGGACAGTCCCAGATTTAAGGGTTTAGTCCCGGAGTCCCAATAAAGGTGGCAAATGTCCCAGAAAACCCATTGGGATCCAGCTACAAACAGCACAACCATTTCCCCCCCTCTCTGGGACACCCTCGCAGACACCCAGTGCTAGCACAGCGCAGCAGCAAAGCCCCGCCTCCACCAAGCACATAAGCGGCTCCCTTGGTGCTTTGCGCGGGCACCCAGTGTTCTGAGCGCCAAGCTCCCCTGCAGCACGCGTCACTGTCCGGCATGGTCCCCCGTCCGTTCCCCTCTGTGGCTGTTCCCTCCCGCTGTGGGACTGCCTCCACCGCGCGCCTCCAGCCTGGCCTCCTCCATCCACAGGCGGCCGCCGCTGCTGCCGGAGGGGAAGGAGCACTGGTCAGAGCCGGTGAGCCGCTCCTGGGAGCTGCCACCGGAGTCCTGGCAGGGATTGCACAGAGCTCGGCTGGAGCGCTGCAGAGCAGGGAACGTTCGGGCTCTGCCAGTGCACTCTCTGCACAGCCCTTTCTCCTCCCTCCCCTTCCCGCTCTTCTGGGGCAGTGTCAGTGCACGGACCAGCTCGTACAGCCATGCTCTGCAAGCTGGATCTAGGGAGTGGGGGCTCCCCGCCCCCCATGCTGTGCTCCTCCTAACGGGAGTGAAAGCTGGTGCAGGGACTGCAGTAAAATTAACACCATGGGTGGCCCTCTCCTGCATTAATATGACACAAATTGGGTTAATGCAATTGCAGGATAGTTGCATGAGGGGGGTTCGGTGGGGGCTAAACCCATCCCTATTGGTAGGAAGAAGGTGGGAAAAGTTCTTAAAGAGGGTCACATGACACCTTTTACTTCTGGTCATGTGTCCATCTTGACCCCGAGAGTGTTACCTCCAGAGGCATGGCTAATGGGGGTCAGGGGGTAAGTCCCTAATTTTGGTTCCGAAAATATGGTCACCATACCTAAGGTGGTTAGCACAGTTATGAAAGGGATTGGGCCTCAGCTTCCCCCTGCATTCAGTGTTTCCTCTAGCCAGCAACTAGCAGCCTCTAATCACATCAGTATGGCAAATCAGATGTGTTAAAAGCAATTAGTGGCTAATAAAGTAAAGGCCGCTCATCTCAGTCCCTCCCTGGCCGTGGACAGAAGTGTCTCTGGTTACGGTGAGAGATCCAGGAACACTGGTCATTGGCTTGAGTGTTGCCCAATCTCATGATATTTCGGGGGCAGGGGTTGTTCTTAAAGTCATGGCTCCTGAAGTCTCACAACTATGTGAGAATCCCAGCTTTCATTAGGTTACTAGATGCTGAGAGAGAAGCTTTAAAACGTGACCCAAACAGCTCCCTACCCAGAAGGCAAATGCAAACTCAACTGGCATTCAAATAACCTCTTGATTTTTGAACACTTGGGCTTAGCCATGCTGCCGTGCTGTTCTCTTGGGGGGATCTCCTTTCAAGGGACAGTCTGTTTGCTGCTCTTTGTACTGGAGGCTTTAAAGCAACAGAGATTCTTTGGCAGCCATATAAGGCCGCTGAGCCCTTGCTCACCTAGCTAAAGACACGGTTGGCTAGGAATAGTCTGGTGGCATTTTAAGGAGTGAGCTAGTTCAACAGCCATTTCTCCTAAAGGTTGAAATTCTGTGGAGTGTCTGCAGGAGGCAATGTACAAGGGGGGAGGAGGGAAGGAGGCTGAAGTGCTCTCAGGATTCTGGCTGCCCCAGTGACTTGTTGATTAGCAGAAAAAGACCGTGCTAACCAGTGGCATCTAGAGCTGCCTGTGAGTCTAGGGTTACCAGATGGATTCAAAAAAATACTGGACACACTTGATCTGAGATGGAGGATGAGGGACTGTCCGGGAGGGGAGTGGGGTTGGCTAGGAGGAGGTTGGGGGAAGCGAGGCTGGCCAGGGGAGATTGCAGGGTGGGGGAGGGCACCGGCCAGCGGGAAGCAGGGCTGGCTGGGAGGGGGTTGGGGAGAGCGGAATTGGCCAGGGGAGCGGGGCTGGCCGGTTGGAGGTTGGGGAGAGGGGGAGAACCCGGCTAGGGGTGGCCAGGCAGAGATTGTGGGGAGTAGGGCTATCCGGTGAGGAACCAGCTAACGGGGAGTGAGGCTGGCTGGGAGGGGTTCCGGGGGAGCAGGGCTTGCTGGAGAGGGAGGGGGGGTCAAAACCAGACACCTGGCAACCCTATGTGAATTCTCCATAATGCTCCGCCCCCACAACCTCCCTCCCCACAACCTTTGACACCTCCCTCCCACGCCCTAAAATGGGGCAGGAGAGGGGATCAGCTCAGATCTCTTGTCACAGCTCTACTCTGCCTCTCTGTGGAGGGAGTTTTCCTCTTGTCTTTGTGGCATACTTCTGACCTCTTTATGCTGGTGGGCTGCTACAGAAAGCATATCTGCGGGGAAAGCACTGTAGCTATTGAGCTGTATGTTTACAGGTGTGCAGGGAGTTTCACAGCACAGTAGCCACTGAGAAACACTTTACAAAAATCAATGTGTTCAGATTTCAAAGTTCATCTCACACAATGTGCAAAAAAAAACCAACCCCAAACCCTATCTATATTAAGCATGCTTTTAACTTAGTGTCTTGCTTAAACGGAGAACTGGCACCTGTGTACAGGGTGAAATGTAAGAACCCTGTAGCAAGAAGCACAGAAGAAAGAGTTAAACACTTCACTGCTCATGAGCTGAGATGGTACCAAATCAACTGAGAGAAAAATATCAATTTGCCTACAGGATTTTAGTGCTAGAGAGAGTTTGCCAAGCTCTGATTTTGGTTAATACATAAGAGCAAAGAGACAGAATAAAAGATAATTAACAAAGTGCCTGTTATACTTAATAGGTGCATTTCTAAACTTGTTTTAAATTCATTCAGCGCTGAATCCAATGTTCATTGAAGTCATGAGACGACTCCTGCTGATTTCAATGGAATCAGACATTTTCATGCACTCGCATGTTAATGCATGGGAAAATTGTTTGACACAACAAAATAATTGTTTCTGAAGTTATGGATTTCTACTTTTAGAAAAAATGTTGATAATGGACAATGGTGCTCAGAGTGAATGGTTGCTGTAAACTCAGCTAACCTTTAAAAGTGTCTTTATTATGGATCTGGAAATGGTCTTCCTAGAATAGCATGAAGTGAGATTATAGTGCCTTCATTACCAGGCATTGCATTCACTGACTTTGATCACTAAGGTCGATAAATTCCACACATGCTGTTCTCTTCACCCATTGTGAATCTGTTTTTCTTTCTGTAACTTTTTATTTGCTTCGCTTGTTTAATAAAACTTGCAAACCCAGAAGAAGCCTCAACTCTGCTTTCTTTGGCACAAGTAGTGGATTTGAAGTGAATCCATGTGAAAAATCTGGGCTGGTTAATGAAAATCGTTTAACCTTTTCTCACCTACATACCTTAATGGATACAGTTCCCCCTTATCTCACACATACAACTCAATCAGTCCAGCTCAGCTCAGGCTTCAGTTCTTTACAATGTCTGCTCATTATGGAGCAATCAAAGCAGAGGAAATTTTGTAAGCTTTGGTGCATAGAGCTGCCAATTCTATCTCCACTCTTGGCAGGGCTGACCTCTGGGAATAACCCCTCACAGAAGAAATGTCTCAAAGGTGGGTCCAGCTGAGTTCAGGAAGTGTCAGGGATATGAGGAAGTGTGGGGAGTGTTGCCCTAACTAAAATAGGCCCTGAGACTGCTCTCACTAGTGCCAGTAGCCGTGCAAGCCCAGAATTTAAAGGATGCAATATGATGTAGACTTTACTCCCGGATCCAGACAGCACCACCACAGAATCTGTCCCAGGGTGAATTGATCCTTCAAGCCATTCCATCTGTTGTTCCTACATGCCTTCCCTTGCTCACGTTCCTTTTGGTGAACCTCCAGTAAGGCTTCAGATAGCAGGGAGATGAAAGCCAGCAAGACTCAACCACAAGCAGCAGCCAAAAGGAATCCATGCTGGCCAAGCGGCTGAGGAATAAGTGAAGGGAAAGAAGTGGCAGGTTCTAAAAGCCCATTATGTATAATAGAGAGGAAGAAAACTACTGTAAAATAAAGGCTCTCAACAGAGTCGCTTTAAGCATTAAATAGGCATCTGCTGCAAAAGCACTTTCTTTATAAAAAGCTTCATGATTTGCACTGGAGGCATTGCTGTGTTCTGACAAAGCTTGGGCTCCCTCACTTATCTACAATCCTGGTGTTGCATGCTTTTAACCTGCTTTATAATGACGGACTCCTGCCAGCAACCAGGCAGCCCTGACTGTTTCACGGCAGGGCAGGCACTGCTCCCACTCCAAATAAACCCGTTGGCTCACTGGGGAGGGGAAGAGGACTCGTCCTCCAGGGGTCAGTTCAGGAGGAAGAGAATGTTCTTCCAGAGATCTGTGCCTGCGTAGGATTGGAAGAGTCGAGCGTGATCACAGACTCAGCATTGTCACCAACATGCATTCTTCTCTTGCAGATTTGTCCCTTGGTTTCTGGAGGCTGGAGAGATCTAAAGAGGGAGAGCTCTTCCTGCCAGAGGAAGGACAGTGCAGCCCATTTCAAATTCATCTTTCATTTATCCAGCAAGCATACACACACATTTGGGGATGGAAGCGGGAAATCAGGTTCCTCTATAGATTGGCACAGGGAACTTCTGGTATGCCCACTTTGAGAGGGCTAGGGAGGGTTCGTTAATTAAGCCGTATTTCCCTGGGGAGGGGAGGAGGGAGGACAGAGTGAATGGGTTTCCTTTCATCTTTCCATGAGCAGAACAGATGAGAGATTTTCAAGATCCTGTTCTTCAAGGCTCATTGCACCATGTGACACTCAAAATCAACTGCTGTTCATCTCCCTGAATGCCAAGCCAGCAGGGACGAGGATGTTTCTGCACATGCGCTCTAGGGGTAACACCGCAGTGTGCTGCCAGCCTAGATGGCAAAGTGCATTAAATGAAAGTCACAAATGGAGCGAGTTCCAGAGTCTCAGCCAGGGGCGCACAGCACTGCAGTGACAAGGGCCAGAGGAGTGCCCACATCTGACAGCCGTGACAGCCAAGCATCAAATCCAGCCTGGCAAGGACAGGGCTGCGCTCAGCAGAAGCTCAGAACTGGAGTAACAGTAGACATTTGTGACTCACCAAGGCAAAAACAGAGACATAGGAGGTCTGGTATTTGGAAAGCAGGGTGTTGTCCGATGGGCGAAAGGGAGGTCAAGAGAAGAGGTCTGACACACCGGGACTACAGCACAACCATGAAGCTGCATTGGAGGTGCGTGCATGGCTAGAAAGAGTTCAGACAGGTCGGGCCTGAGGTGCTCTGAAGAGGTTTGCAGGCAGGAGAACTGCACTGGGGCAGCACATGCCCCTCTCCCCCCCCCTCCCCGGGGCTCCGTATCTCATGAGAACTCACCCCGAGCATTCCAAAAAGGGAAGCCTGGCGCAGCAAGGCAGGAAACCAACGTAGAGAAGAGACTCGAGAGGCAGAAGAACCCACTTCCGAGTGCACCAGCAAGCAGCATGACCTCAATCAGCTCAGAATGGAGGAACTCATTGTGCTTGGCTTTCCACTAGGGACCTGTTCTTCATCAGAGCTATCAGGTGCACCCACAAACACTTTCACATATTAAACTCAGGGGAGACAGGCTCTGTGGGCTCACTCCATAGTAGCTGCTAATAAGGACGGGCTGCTGGCAGGAGCTTCAGGGCAACGTTCTGCAGTTTCCTCATCCTGGCGCTGATTTTCCCTGGTTCTAACCCCAGCATGATTAGATCAGCCTTAGCCCTACACCAGCAGGAGCTCAGTGTACTCTGGCCATGGTCTCAGTACACTTCCAAGACACCTTGTATCAAGGGGGTGGAGGAGTGCTTAGATAAGGCTGGTACCTAGATCTACATCAGGCATGGATTCCCCCTTTAAAAAATGACACCCAGTTGTCCCCTATGACTGTCATAGAATTGCTCTACGAATGGGAAAGTGCTCCTTGTGCGCAGCTTGTTAACAGATTAATTTAACAGCAGATGGGCACCCACAAATAAACCACAGAGCTCAGGTTTGGTAGGGCCAGTAACATTTCTGGTTATTATACAGTGCAGCTTTTTGGATCAGCTCTTAACACAGGCCACTCCTGTGCTCAAAGGACTCAGTCTCCCCATTTTACAGCTGGGGAAACTGAGGCACAGACCCATTACAGGATTGGACTGTGGGACCAAGCCTGCCAACAGGGAGAGCTAAGGGGGAAGTTGCTCAGAAGGGCCTGGGCCTCCCAGCCACCACCACTGCTACCACGGCAGCAGCAGTGGACAGAGCCTTGGGCCCTTTAAGTCACCGCTGGAGCACTGCACAGGGGGACACTGAGAGCTGGCTGCTCCCAGTCCCGCCTCTTCCACCTGAGGCTCCGCCTCTTCCAGGAGTGCAGCGCTGCCCCCCCCCCCCCCCCCATCTTGCCAACGGGCCTGGCAATTCTATCACCTCCACCCCTTCTGCATGGGGCACACATAGATTGTGACTGAACTAGGAAGAAAACCCAGCTTCGGGATAACCCATACAGTGCCTTACTATGAGTCCATTCTTTCCGTATAAAGGATTGGTAGAGTGGCAGAGAGGAATTGCACCTCCAGTTGAAATGCAGCCACTTCTGGGAATCACATGACCAATTTTAACTAGTGTGCAGCTGACACTCCTCAGCAGTCAGTATGGAAAAAGGTTCCTGTGGAATTGCCTGTGGAATTTATCGGAGGTATAAGTAATACAGGCACAATAATACTGTATCGTAGGATAGCTTCTGATAGCAAATCAATAGCATCTCTTGGAAACTGCACAACAATATGACAACTCTCTTCTGTATCCTGCACCAAGGTCTCGAGGCAGAGCCAACTCCACGGTGCACCAAAGCAAGATTTTAGCAATGGCTGAGAATCCCAGTGCAGCAGGTCACAAAACCCAGTGGCTTTGGAGCGAAAACTCAGACTAATTGTAAAGTGCAATAGCTACTCTTCTTACTCTCAGTGAGTAGAACTTGAAACCAGGGGAACTCCTTGTATAAATAAGGATTGCAAACATCAGGGCCTTGTGTGCCATTTTGCTTGCTATGGATAATTCATTCACAAAGTTGCACCCTGGTCTACAACTTTGGTTGTTTGAATTCAAGGGGAGAAAAATGATCTCCAGTTTTTAAAAAATTCATGCATTCCTCAGGATAACCAAAGCAACACAGCTTAGGCACCCCAGGATGGTGCGTGGAGACATACAGTATTAAATTGAAGATATGACTGAGAGAAGAAGAATGATCAAATTCCTCCTCTTCCTACTCTTCCTGACCTTGGGCAAGTCACTTAACATCTATGGGAGGCACAGAGAAGCTGTGAGGGTAAATGCATTACAAGTTGAGAGGTGTCAAGATAAAGTACTTGAGAGAGAGGAAACACAGGAAGAAGTTCAGCACTCAAGGAATTCCTGTTGCCATCAGACGGGTTAGCAGTGGTCGGGGGAGGGGGACTCAGCGTATCTGGGAACAGAAGGCCTGGAAAGAGGGGGAGAAAGACAGAGAATTCCCATCACAACCTCCCTTGGTGAAGAGTGGCATCCATTCCAGTTGCGACACAAACAAAAAGCTGATTTCTGCTCATTTACACTTACGCATCCGGTTTGCAATGGAGAAGAACTACATGGAACACAGACATAATGCAAATAAGCCCTGGTCTACACGAGGACCTTATTCCAAAATAACTCCAAGTTCAAATTAGTAAGCGGTACGTCCACACTACCAAGCCCGTTATTTCGAACTCTGTACTCCTGCTTTTCATGAGGAATAATGCTGATTCTGAAATAACGATAGCGTGGAAACTCTGGTGCTACTAATTTGAACTAGCTGGCCTCTGGAAAACCTCCTGCAGCTCCCCAGAATGTTTCTGGGGGGGGTTCTGGGACTGAGGTATTCTGTCCACATTAATGGAGCCTGCCTGCATTAGACTAATTTAGATGATTCCCTGTAATGAGGATATACTAGTTTGAATGCATTAAATTGTGAGTTCTTAAGTCAAATTTAGTAATTTCGAAATAGTTTTTTAATGTAGCCTTGGCCAAAGACCACAGACCTACCACAGTCACTCCACTATTGCCACCAGTCAGTTTAAGATACTCTTACCTTTAACTAGTTTTCATTATTATTTCATTGATTCTCACAGGACCACATTAATCAGGTCCATTTCTGCTGGAATTTTCACTCCTTGATCCATGTTCTGTGTGCAGAAATCCTTTTCCTTTGGAGGAAGCATCTTTGCAATGTAAAGACTATGAGAATGCTTTGTTTTCACCTCAGTCTTTGGCCTTTGTGCTCAGGATTCACAAGACCTTGCTAGAGCCAGATTTTTCAGGTGCTCAACATTCAGAATCAGGACCCACTTTTCCAAAGAGAGCTCCACTTTCTATAGCCAGTTGACATTTTGACCAAACTGTTAAAATCTTTTTTTTCTTCACAGGAAAAAAATGTTGATTTTGACAAAGTTTCCAGTCCAATTAAAAAATGACCCCAACTTCAAAAGTCAATTCAAATCATCACTGGGACTCAAAATATTTAATCGTGAAGTTGACATTCTGAAATAGCACATTTTCTTCAAAAAATCTGTCATGCTAGACTTGGAAATGACCAAAGTTCCTCTGAACTTTCCCATTTCGTGAAAATTCAGTATGTTGACTCTTTTGGGTTTTTTGGTCCTCTTTTAGGATGGAAACAAACTATCCCACTATTGGAATGTCCCATCGGATAGAAATTCCACTTTCTGAAGAGCTCAACTCAACTTCCATTTTGGAAACCTGGCCTTTATCAAGGTGCCAAAACTGCTCAGTACCCAACATCTCAGGACAGATTTCCAAAAGAGATCAGTGCCCAGTATACACCCAGTGTGCAAAGTGCCTGCCTGGAAACTCCTGCCTTAGAGGCTTGGATCAGCACTTGAATGCCTACATGGATAACAGTAGCCATGAGAAGTACACATACGCGTGCACGCGCACGCACACACGCACACGCACGTGGGAATGGCTTTCAGAACCTTGAGCCAGGTCATGTGACTGGGGACAATAAATAATGTCTACTGAAATCCCACGAGTCAGGCCTTTGTTACACAAGGACCAGCTGCCCAGAACGCAGGAGCTGGGCCAAATTGGTCCCTGAAATTTCTGCTCTGGTTTCAGAGGGGCCAAGCCTGGTGCATGGCATTCTGTTCCTCTAAACATATCAGATCATACCAGCTTGCAAACAATTGAAGCAAGGGTCCATCACTTCCGTCCCGTGCAGACCTCATCTCAGGCCAGTGAGCATCTCTGAGGGTACCTCTACACTGCAATATTATTTCGAAATAACTAGCGTCATTTTGCAAAATGACAGCGTGACAAATGATAACGAGTGCTTCATTTGCATTGTCTTTTCTGACAAAAAGCTGCAGTATAGATGTAGCCTTCCTGTTTTCTCTCCCTCTTGCTTTTTTTTGGGGGGGGAGTTAATCTTCCAAATCTGTTGATTTGGTCACTCTCACCTCAGAGGAGGAGGGGAGACACAACAGGTTATTGATCATTCCTTCTGGGCGGATGGACCAGCAGCATCCTGCTAGGCACTGTAGCTTACACCAAACACCACAGCTACCAGGTCTATGCCTGGTCTCAGGGGTTAACACTGTCCTTAGACTGAGAGATTTCCTGCCCCCCATTAATACAGACACTCACTCAAAAGGCTCTAACTCCCATGGGTACCTAAACACCCCATGAATCTGTGTGTAAGAGCTCCCAGCAATGCTCCACTGTGGCAACATCACAGCCTCGCTGTACAGAGGGGCCTTTTTAAAATCTCTGAGACAGAAAAAGCCTAGTCACCTATCGGCTAATGTTGCAACAAGGCCAGTTGCCAAAACACACACTTTCTTGCCTGTTCTGTGCCATCCAGCCTTAAGCTTGTTCTTCCCATGCTCTTACTGGTGGCAGCAGCCAGCATTTGAATCAGCCGGAATAGCGGAAGCAGGACTCATTTATTCCCCTCCTTCAGCCGCCACACCACGGTCCAGAAAAGAAGCAGCCAGGATTCTACTAAACACTTTGCATTATTAATTGTTAGCACAACTGCTTCTGGCCCCCATAGAACAAAAAGAACGTTTCAGGAGTAGACACTGCCCATTAAGAGGCACTAATGAAATGTGAAATGCTGTAATTTTATATATGTTTGCACACACTTGCAGCTGCAGCGCTTTCCCATTTGTGGCCAATTTAAGTGCCCATTAAACCAAGCTAAATTATAACGGAATAAGATCTGGAGACCGATGGGACTAAAAACGCGTGCAAGAGTCTGAAACTTGCAACCTCCCCACAGCCACCTTTACGGGCTAGTGGACAGCCGGAGAGAGTATTCTTTTTGTCCCTCTGAAGGTCATTAAGTGCACTCGTCTCATTTCCCAGGGTCTACAAATCCTTCCAATGCCCTCTCTCCCCCATCTCCAGTATCACTGCCTTGCACAGATCCCCAGGTACAAAATGCCAACATGACAAAACAAAGCTATTGCTTTCTGCCGCAGCCTGAGAACTCCAGTGGCAGCCAGAAGTCAAGGGGTCAGCAGAGGTCAGGTGCAAGTGGCAGTCTCTTCTCCACGCCTATTCAGCCTCATTAGAGAATTACTGAGCGACTGCAACAACAGCTCAAGGAGACTTTGTGGACAAGACAAGCTAGGCAAAGACTGACCAAGTGGATCTGTCCAGCGTGGAGGTAAGCTGCCTAGGAGAGAGAGCCATGTCATGTCTAGGGTTTGGTCTGGTGGTAGGTTGCTGCCTAGTGCAATGCCTGCCACCAGACAGAAGATGCCAGGCTGTGGATCTGGAAAGAGGACATTATAGCACTCATGGCTGGAGCTGGTCAGGGTGCTGTTTTTTCTTTTTGTGGAGGCAAATTTACAAGAAAACACTAATTGTACATAACATGTTACTGACTCAGGATCAGGTCAATATTCCAAGATCCTAACTGGAGATTCTGCCTTGGAACCCCTGCTTTCCAATCAATCATGTTCTCATCGGAAAATGCCAATCTGCCAAAACCCAACCGTCTCACAGAAGGTACCAGATTCAATAAAAATTTCCATCGAAAAGCATTGCAAATTCCAGAGGGGATTTATGCTCAGAGCCAGAGAAAGACACCTCCTTTTAGTCCCTCCTGCTGTGGTCCATTAGCCTGGTGATTATGGCCTCTACTGGGAGATAGAAAACCCAGGTTCATAGACGCTGCTCTACCTGCTTCCAAGCAGGGACCTGAATCTGCATCAACTGCAGACAAGATGAGAGCTTTAGCCACGGGACTGTTTGGCTAGCCACGGGTGGTGTCTCTCTCATTTTTCATGAGAGGTTTCGAAAGGCCTTGCTTTCACCCTGTGGAGGAATGGGAACATTTCTGAAATCTTAAAGTCGTCTCACGGGAAGGGAAAAACACGTCCAGCCAGCTGTACTCATGACATGACGTGCTTCAAAACACAACAGCAGCCTGGATGGTCTGAACTCAGAGACATTGCTTCCTCCTCTTGGGAAGGCAGGGCTGTGATCCTGGCAGACTGTGCCCCCCCTCCCCAGGGTGTAAATAACAGTTCCGCTTGCAAGGGCATCACCCTGCCCCTGGCAACCCTGCTGAAAACCCTGGTCTTGTCAGTCTCTCTGCATTCAGCTCTGCTCCTCTATTCAGTTGCCGCTCACACACAAATATAGCAGCAATAAGCTTCTCCCTCACTCCACTTTTATAACGGGACCTTTGTGCCCTCTTCTTTGTCTGTTGGAAACAACTCCAGCTGCACAATCTCTCACAATCCAGCTCAGCAAAACGTCCCGGCTGCCTGTCAATACCACCTCGTGAAAGAGCCAGACGTGCTCTCGCCCTAATAGGACAATTGTGCCAATCCTCACACACTGTCTTAGAAAGTCTTTTGTGGCACTGTTGATTGCCTGTTAAGCACCCCTCCTTAAAAAGCAAAGAAATTGATTTCTGCTGCCTGTGGAGGGGACAGAGAGAGCAAACTGATGGGTTGTACCTTCTTTCCCTGCCTAGGAAAAACCTTTCAGGCTATGTCTACATTACGCTGTTCTTACGGAAAAAGCTACGCAAATTGCGAACTGCAAATTGTGTAGCCTTTTCCATTTCTTTTTTTGGAAGAGGCTTTTCCAATGTTTGGCCCATCTACACTGGTCCAAATGTCGGGAAAAAAACCCTTTTTCGGAACATGCTTTCTTCTTCATAAAACGAAGTTTACAGAGATGCCAAAAAAGCACGTCTGCTCTTCCGAAAAAAATCAGAAGAGCAGAAGAGGCAAAGTTTTTCTGGGAATTCTGAGAGAGTAGACTGAGCAATAGACCAGATGCCAGGACTCCTGGGTTCTCTTCCCAGCTCCACCACTCACGGCAAGAGGTTGGAGAAGAATTCACTTCTGAACCCCTCTCTAGAGCACTTGTATTTGCAAGGAGGTGGAAGTCACATACACCTGCAAGAGGACAGCCTCACAGCACAAAAAGCGTCCCATTCGCGTTCAATCAGAGCAACTTTTCAAGCACGTAAGTTTAAATGACACCAGTTTCATGCTAACAGAGGCATGTTTAATGAGAAAGCTGCTGGGCTCCGGAGCTAGGTTTGAGGGGTTATGTGAAAGACTGGAAGTTGTGCACAGGTCACACTCAGAGCCATGCCAATTTTCCATTAACTGCCATCCCCGCTCTAGAACAGGCTGAGCCACAAAAAAAGGCCTCATCATCTCGTCACCAGACTCATTGGGCCAGATTTTACATCCAGCGTGACTGGGACTCAAACAAACGATACTTGTCTGTATGAAACTGGTTGACAACTCACATCGTCCCCATCTTTCATGAAGGCCTTGTAGTGACCCAGTGCATCCATGTCAGTGCCTGGAAACTGGTTCAGGAGATGAGCAGAGGGAGTTAATTAGCTTTCATAACTGTTGGCCGAGACATGTTGCATACATTCGTCGCACGAGAGGTGCACGCCGAGTTTTCTCTCATTGCATGTCGGAGCACATGATGGGGAGCCCTCAACACACAAGGCCCAAACCCCAAGTCAGCCTATTAACTGCAGCTGAAGGGCAGCCAGGGACCAGCAAGGTCAAATGGCTGGGGGCGGAGCCGGGACAGGAGTATAAAGAGAAAGAGGCATTTGGTGGTAGTAGGAGGGCTGCAAGAAGGAGCTGAGCTGTCTCTCCCTAGAGGGGCAGGAAGGCGGCTCAGTACAAGGAGGAAGGTCAGGCATAGCGTGAACCCTGCACTGTGGACTCTGAAAGGGGAAGTAGCCTTGGGGAGCAGAGGCGGCCCAGACAATAGGACAGAAAGGTAGGAAAGAGCCCAGGGAAGCAGCAACGAGATCAGAGCATGAGCAGGCTGTGGTTGCTGGGCAGTGTGGCCCTGGCATCGGCACCAGACTGCCCTTCTGTGCGGGAATCCTGGATACCGATTTTTTTTTGCATGCTTCCGAGGCTAGGACTCTTCAGAACCATGAGCCTCAAAGTCCCAGTGATGGGGATCAGCTCTTGCTCTTGCTCTGCTCTTCTGGTGGGGCTGTGGAGCTTCCCTTCGCTGACCAAAGAGATTCCAGCACTGTTGTCAGGGATGCCTCTATGAGGGCGCTCCACCCTGTGATTCCTGCCTGCTGTTGAAGCTGTGAAGGTGGTGCGGCTGTCTCTGACATGACCCTCAGCCAGGCAACTTAGACAGCATGAATGAGGGTCACCAGTGGACTCAGACTTTTTCAAGGCTTGAAACCGAAGGCCCTGGGCCTAGGGCCTCCCAGTACTGGCCACAGTCTGAAGCCCCTGCTAAAAGACGAACTCTAAATATAATTAGTTAGCGCCACACAAAATTTAAAATAAGACAAGCCAAATCAGAAATCCTTAAGCATTGAGTGATAAAAGCCAGAGCCTCTAGATCAGGGCGGTGCAAGATCTCTCTCACAGGCTGGATCCAGCCCGTCAAGCCACTGGATCAGGGCCGCAGACCCTCAGGTACACAGTAATTGCTGTTTTAAGCACGGGGCTGGTCCATGTGAGCTCCCTGCTCCCAGCCCACTTCTCAGCTCCTATTGGCTGGAAACAACCAGCCAATAGGAACTGACCTCAGCTAATCTGTCAGCTCCTATTAGTCAGAAACAACCAGCCATAGGAGCTGAGACATTGGCCTAAGGAACAGGGACAGCACAAGCGTCTCCCCATCCCGGATCTGAGAGCCACATGGAGGGAGCAGCTTTCAGTTTTAAGCATCTGAGACTGCAGCAGGCAGGAATCCCAGCCTGCCTTGGGAGTGCTGCAGGGCTGCTGGTCGGGAGACACTTAGGTAAGTGCCTCCCAGCCACAGCCTGTCTCTGGCATCCCTGCCCCTCCTGCATCTCAACTCTTTCCCCCAGGTCAACATCCAAACCCTCTGCACCTCCTGCCTCTGGTCACAACTCCCTCCCAGATCCTGTATCCCTCCTATACCTTCCCCAGGCCAGAATCCTCTCCTCCACCTAAACACTCTCCCAACCCTACATCCCAATCCCTGCCCTCACTCAAGTCACAACTCCCTCCTTCACCCAGACTCCCTCTCAGACCTCACACTGTATCCTACATCCCAGTCCCTACCCTGTGCGCCCTTCTGCACCCAGCCTCCAACCTAGACCCTGCAGACCCTCCACAGAAAAGTGCCGCCCTTGGCCACTTTCCAAAATCTTGGCATGGCCCCCACCAAATTATTGCCCACCCCAGTCTAGATAAATAGTCCCCAAGAAACAATAATACTCTGACCAGAGAGCATAATGGAAATGAAGGAGGGCAGGGTTACTCTGCCCTTTATACCCTCACGTTGCAGCACTAGCAGTTCAGTGAAGGGTGGAGCTGCTCCCATGGGTACTGCTAGGGAAAAGCTCCCTGATACTGGTGCATGAAGTGCATGCGCGCACACACACACACACACACAAACACATTATAATGGGTTTAAGACACTGAGCTGATAGGAGAGAGCCAGGTCAGCTTCCATACCAGAAATCTGGTGCCTCTCTAGTCTACTAGGGTATGTCTACACTACAGCACTAATTCGAACTAACTTAATTTGAATTAGTTAATTCGAACTAAGCTAATTCGAACTAGCGCATCTAGACCTAAAAACTAGATTGAATTAGCGTTTTGCTAATTCGAACTAGCATGTCCACATTGAGTGGACCCTGAACCGGGCTTAAGGATGGCCGGAAGCAGTGCCGGCAGGGCATCAGATTAGGACTTAGAGCGTGGAGTTGCTGTCTCAGGCTAGGCAAGGGCTGTGCTTAAAGGGACCCGACCCCCACCCCGGACAGACAGTTCTCAGGGTTCCCCGCTTGCTTGTCTAACTCGATGAGGGACAGCAAAAGCAGTCCTGGCTTGGAGTGCCCTGAGTGCCCTCACTCAGCACATCACAGCACTCAGCCATCAGCCCGGCTGCACTTGCCACAGGCTGCCATCCAGGGAGGGAGGTCAATCAGGGAGCTGCAGGAGAGCTTCCACCCCGAGGAACCCACAGAGCCAGCCCAGTCCTCCCCATCGGGGGCTCGTACCCCATTCCTCCCTCACCTCCTTCCACTTACCCTTCCCTAGCCCCCCTTCCTGATGTACAAAATAAAGGACACGTGTGTTCAAAAATAGAAACTCTCTTTATTGAACAAAACTCAGGGAGACTGGAAAAGGAGGTGGGAGAGGGGAAGAGAGCGGGTGGAAGAGGGGAGGGCAACTAAAATGATGAGGGGTTTGGAACAGGTTCCATATGAAGAGAGGCTTAAGAGACTGGGACTTCTCAGCTTAGAAAAGAGGAGACTGAGGGGGTATAGGATAGAGGTCTATAAAAGTGGTGTGGAGAGGGTGCATAAAGAAAAGTTCTTCATTACTTCCCATAATAGAAGGACTAGAGGACACCAAATGACATGAATGGACAGCAGGCTTCAAACTAATAACAGAAAGTTCTTCTTCACAAAGCAAATAGTCAACCTGTGGAACTCCTTGCTGCAGGAGGCTGTGAAGGTTAGAACTAAAACAGAGTTTAAAGAGAAGTGAGATAAAGTCATGGAGGTTGGGTCCATGGAGTGGTATTAGCCAGGGGGTAGAAATGGTATCCCTGGCCTCTGTTTGTGGAAGGCTGGAGAGGGATGGCACGAGACAAATGGCTTGGTCATTGTCTTCGGTCCATCCCCTCCAGGGCACCTAGTGTTGGCTGCTGTCGGCAGACAGGCTACTGGGCTAGATGGACCTTTGGTCTGACCCAGTATGGCCATTCTAAGCTCAGGGCTCAGGGTCGGGGGTCTCACTGGACCACCTTGATTTTCATGCAAACCTGCTCATGGGTGGCCAGGCTGGCAGCTATTCTGCCCTAGACAGCCACTTTCCTGTGCCTAGTTCAGAAGTCGTGGATGAGGTCCACGATCTCCACACTAGACCAGGCGGGCGCCCGCCTCTTGCAGACCTGGGCAGGCTCCCGGGAGCCACCAGCCTGGTCCCAGGAAGAGGTGGAGGGCTGGGTGGCAGTGGGTGGCTGGTTCATGCCGTGCCAGGTGCAGGGTCTGCTGGCTGGGTGCAGGCAGGCTTGCACCTGGCACGGGCATCGTAACCAGCCTGTGCCCCTTTAAGGGCTCCGGGGCTGGGAGGGGGGCAGACGAGTTTCCCTGGTGGTGCCCAGAGTGGCCACCAGGGCAAGCTGGGGAGGGCTAGCCTCCCACTAGTTCGAATTAAGTGGCTACACAGGCCTTAATTCGAACTAGTTAATTCGAACTAGGCTTAGTCCTCGTAGAATGAGGTTTACCTAGTTCGAATTAAGCGCTCCGCTAGTTCGAATTAAGTTCTAACTAGTGGTTTGCCTGTGTAGCACCTATCAAAGTTAATTTGAACTAACGTCTGTTAGTTCGAATTAACTTTGTAGTGTAGACATACCCCTAGAATTATACAGACTAGGAGACAGAGTTTACAGGGATTTCCAAAATGCCTTTGGATAAAGTCCCTCTCAAACAGCTATTGAGCTAAGGAAGTAGGCACAAGGACGAGGGTGAAAGCACCATCATGGCAACAGGCCTGTTTCCACTAGTGAAGTAAGAGGAAGACCACTAGTGGTCCCATTAACTCAACTCCTGCTCGCACACAAGAGCCTGACATGCATCTATAGTGGTGGTAGTAATATGAAGTGGCTGGTACAGTCCTGATGCACGAGCCCCTAGAAGCAGCAGACTCCAGCTATCGGTACCGTGGCTGGCACCTCAGACAAAGCGGCTGAAAGCTGCCAGTCCTGCCATTCTTTCCCCCAGGGCCCCACCACCTGTCACGACTGTGTCCTGTTCTCATCACATATCTATTTCCCAACCAGATGTCACCCATCACTGCACATAGGCCTGTTCATCATTCTGTCCAAGTTGCATGCCACTTCCAGCATGTCGCCTTTTGTTTTATGTAAGGTGA
This sequence comes from Pelodiscus sinensis, assembly GCF_049634645.1. Lineage (NCBI taxonomy): Eukaryota > Metazoa > Chordata > Testudines > Trionychidae > Pelodiscus > Pelodiscus sinensis. The sequence continues at coordinate 10,406,451 of NC_134725.1, forward strand.
ATTCTGCAATGCAGTATTACGCCGTGGAGGGTTCGGCTATGGTCACTACAATTTTCAAGCTCAACAGAGTGAACTCACCTCTGTGCTTTGGGTTCCAGCCTGCCAGGATTGGCCCGGAGTTTCCTGGAATTGGCATCAATCTCTCAGTGATTATAGAGAGCAAACCTGGAGATTGTAAGAAAATGACATGTTGGGGGGGAAAAAAATCTCCCAGTATAACTTCACTCAGCATTGGCAACCCTAGCAAAGTCCAAGGGCAGTGATTGCACACACATTCACAAGCTCTAGTCTATTTTATAAATTTTGATTTCTCCAGTGTATAGATATTCTATAAAGACCTATGCACAAGTTAAAATATAGTTACATTCACATCCTTACCAATAGTCTTAGAATCTGGTGGGTCTCTCATGGAGGGATGCTTCCTGCTGGCACTTCCTATAAGGGGCTCAAATTTCCCACCCTGAGCATCCTCTTCTATAATGTAATTCTTTCTGTACCTCATTAGCATTTCTGCACTCTGCGTGTGTTAGAAAAAGTATCTTGTAAGCAAAAAAATTACATTGACTGTTAATTTTTCCACAGTAGCTCCCATTGGTACATCTTTTTCCATGATCTGAGGGCACCATGTTATTCTACTGTCACTTACTTATGTAAGCATTTCTTATTTCCAAGGCTTAAACTAGCTAAGCTAAAATCTTACAGGCCTACAGGCCTTGCATTTCAACCCTGCTTATAGAACCAATACAGAATTATTCACTCTATAATGATCAGTCTTATACGTCTATACAACTTAACTCTATTTAGCATACAACGATTATATAGAACACGGGTGGGGAACGATTATATAGAACAGGGAGAACCTATGGCCCACTGGACAGATCTGGCTCCCTCCCTCAGGAAGAAAAGTGCCTTCCTTCAGTGTCCCCTCAAGGCAGAGCCCCAGCACCCCAAGTTAAGTGAGAATAGCGAGGTATGTCTCTTTTTTTTTCTTATTTGTGTATGGCCCCAAGTGATTTTTCTGTGTGCCCAAAAAGGATATAGAACATAACATGTTACTTAATTATAACATCACACAATAAATAAACAATAAACTCAAATCATTGGCTACAAGTACCAGCAGTGCTGGGACAGAGCTGTGTTTAAAAATGCCCCCATGACAGCACCTCAGCATGCTGCCAGCAGTATGAGGACATTGACAGATTTTTAGAGGGAAAACCCCTGAATTTTGGAGCAAGAACCAAAACTCTGCAGTGAGATTTCTGATAAGCTAGTGGACTCACAAAGCCAACACAGAGGACCACAAGGCAGGCTGGGATAAAGACAAAGGGAGTAAGATGCATGACTGAAAATCAAAGTGATACAACGAATCATTCAAGTTTCAGCATGGAAAGAAGGGGTTAATGTTGACGGGTCCCATAGACCCCTACTAGGAACGGTGTTCATGAGCAGATTCTTGGGGAAGGCTGAAGGGTGAAATGGCAAAATTTGAAGACTTCACAATAATGTAGGTTTGTCAAGGCTAGAGGAGACATAAGGAAGCCAAGGCGAGTCTAACAAAGCCAGCAAATAAGCAACACAAAGGCAGATGAAATTGAATGTGCCAGGCAATAAGCGTGAGTTTGTGTGCTTTGGAAGGAATAATTTTAATGATCTGAATACATTGCTGGTTTCTACAATAACAGTAACCACCAGGGAACGAGACCTAGGAGTCACCCTGGACAGCTCTGCAAAAGCCTGGGCTCAATGCAGAGCATCAGTTAAAAAAAAATAAAAAAAATCCCGGCAAATCTTTTAGGCTGCATTGAGAAAAGAATAGAGAATAGTATTGAAAATATGATAATGCCATTATATAAAGGGACGGTACACCCACACCTTGAATAATGTATTCAGTTCTGGCTCCCCCATCTCAATAAAGATACAGAGGAGAGAGAAAGGCAGATAGAAGACATCCAAAATAATTAGAGGAATAGAAAAGCTCTCCTTCTAGGAAAGATTTAGAAAATTAGTTTAGGGAGGAGACAGTTTAGAGGGGAGATGACAGAAGTATATAAAATAATGAATGGTATGGAAATTTAGTCAAATGCTCCCATTTACCTTTTCTTGTGACAGAGGAAAAATGGGGTTCTCAGTGAAGTTAAAAAGGCCATATATAAAAATGTACACGCAACCCTCATGCTTCCAGATTAAACCAGCCACTAAATACCTACTGTTAAGAAACTTCCTTCAGGGGCATGTTCATGCCCAAAATTGCCCAGTGGGCGAGGTCTCTTAATCACACTCCTTCCTTTGAAACATTTCATTAGGGAACTCCGTGCAAAATACATTGGTCTCGCCTGGTGCAGCAGTTCCTGTGTCCCTATAAGCCTCCCTTGTGCTGGCCCCCAAGTAACTATGCTAAATTCGCGTCAGCTTAGGTCGTTCTTGGCATCTCATACACTTCCTGATTGCCAGACATGAAAGCCAAGCTGTCCTGCAGGAGCTTAAGAAAGAAGGAGAGAACCATCCTCAGGGCACGCTGCTAGGAAGCAGCAGGACACAAACCCCAAACTGGCTGAGTGATCTCACCAACAGCCATAAAGTGTAAACTCTTCGAGTGCTCTAACAGCCTTAACATGGAGAATCATAGACAGCCCTCTTGGGTACCCGGAGCTGTCTTGCCAGCCAGGTAAACGGACTTGTGATCGATAGTTCACATGACCATCAGTTTCCTTTTTAAAGGGACAGTCCTGTATTTAAGCCCTTTTGCAGGAGTCCTGCCTTTAAAAAAAACAGGACAAATTGTCCCATATTTTCAACTCTCCAACTGGTCTGTCAGAAGTCAGCGCGACCCCAAGTGCATCTTATTTGCGGCTGGCAGGTGAGTGAGGGCAGGCAGTGGCCAGTCAGTGAGAGCCCCTGTTGGTTTCGAGCTGGGGAGCGAGGCAGGAAGAGGCAATGACAGGTAAGAACAGCAGCCCTGTGGGAGGTGGACGGGTGTGTCTGCCATCCCCATGTGATAGCCGGACCAAGGGTTCTCAATGGGGATCCACAAGTCCTTGCGGCGGGGGGGGGGGGGGGTGTAAATGGGTGCTGATGCTGAACCCCAGAGCATGAACCCCAGCAATCCCCAGCACTCTCCCTCCCCCCACACACATATACAGGGCTGACGTCACAATCCCTGGCATTCCCCCTACCCCCAGCTGAAGCCCAGAGCTGTAGGGCTGAAGGCCCAACCCCTGGACACCCCTGTGAGTCTAAAGGCAGGAGCTGCAGGCCCAGTCCCTGGTGTTACCCCCTCAGGGAACAGGGATCACAGGGGAGGTCTCTTGGCACACAGCCCCCTGGCTACTCCCTCTCGGCATCCTAAGCTGTTTTCAAACTTTTTGAGCCCCTTGACGCAGAGTTATTATTTTTGGTTGCGCCTCTCCCCTACTGCAACAGAGACAGGCTGGCTGGCTTGTTGAGTGAATCAGAGGGCGGAGGTGACACTCTCACCCTGGGCTTGCCAAATGGAGCTGGCTTGTCCCCTATCCCCAGGATAGACGTCATCCTACATCTACACCCGAGCTTCCCCCTCCCTTCTGTAACTCCCCGCCCTATGTCCCTCTTCTGTCACTGGAATTTTTATAGCATGTTGTGGGAAGCTACTGTGTCATTCCGACTGATTGCCATTGAATTCACATGAATTCAGGTCATTTTACCATGTGTCCCGTATTCACCACAGGAAAATTGGGCTTGTTTAGTTTGGAAAAGAGAAGATTGAGGGGGGACATGATAGCCGTTTTCAAGTATCTAAAAGGGTGTCATAAGGAGGAGGGAGAAAACGTGTTCATCTTGGCCTCTGAGGACAGGACAAGGAGCAATGGGCTTAAACTGCAACAAGGGAGGTTTAGGTTGGACATTAGGAAAAAGTTCTTAACTGTCAGGGTGGTGAAACACTGGAATAAATTGCCCAGGGAGGTTGTGGAATCCCCATCTGTGGAGATATTTAAGAGCAGGTTAGATAAATGTCTATCAGGGATGGTCTAGACAGTATTTGGTCCTGCCATGGGGGCAGGGGACTGGACTTGGTGACCTCTCGAGGTCCCTTCCAGTCCTAGTATTCTATGATTCTATGATTCCATGAAATATGGTCACCCTCTAGATGGTCTCTTACACGCAGCATCACACCAATATTCAGGTTACTCCCAATCCCAAAGGGCTGGTCACTTTCTCCAGGTCAATTGCACCTTAGATCTCACACCAAAGACAATGTGTATAGACAATCTACTGATTTATTAATAGCAAAAGAAAACAAGAAAGTTATTGACAAGGTTAAAGCAAGTGACTATGAGCTTGAAACTCATTTGTGTATAGGTAATAAAAGTGTTTATAATCAGCAAGCTCTGTATGTTCATTAGGGCTAATTCAGCCTAAGTAGCTGGGGATCCCTTGTTTATGCCTAGAAACCTTGCCCCCACACCTCCCTGAGACCAGACAGCAATGGAATCCAGTTTCATGTTGATACCAGGTTTTATTCTCCCCACCACCCTTTCAGCTCTAAGCTGCAAGCTCAGCTGATGGGAGGAATTCAGTTGCATGATTCATCTCCATGGAGGGAGAATAAAGGAAGTCTTTTGTCTGGTCTCCCTGGGCCATGCCTGTTGGCCAAGACATAACACTTTTGGTTGTTTTTTAGACTAGTTTTTTAGACTAGTTAATGTCTACACCAGGGATTCTCAAAGTGCAGTCCATGGACCACTAGTGATCCGTGGCCGCCTCCCAGGTGGTCCACGGCTCAAGCTCAGCCGCCTCCCACGCAGCAGGGATCGCACACTGTCACTGCAACCTCACAGTCACCACACAGCCGGGAGGTCAGAGCACCAGGTCCGGCTTCCAGTTTGGACAGTGTGGGAGGGGGTGGAGTGAAGAAAGCCCCGACCTTCCCTGCCGGAGCAGTTCACAGAGAGAGGCAGAGTGACTTGACAGGGAAGGTCGTGGCTTTCTTCAAACATCGCCTCCCACCCCGCACCCCCCCGGGCAGTTCTGCTGCCACACTTACCCTGCAAGAGGATGAGGAGGGTGGTGGTGCCCGATCACTCATGCTCCCCTGATGAGTGACTTTGCAGGCAGCCTGCTGCTGTGCATGCCAGGCATCCACAGGTAACATGCCGCTGGTCTTTTAATGTTACCTGTGTCCAGGCACCCTCCTTCACCCAGGAGTAGCAGGGCGCAGGCCTCAGGGAAGACAGGAAAACTGAGGAGGACTGTCCCTCTGCTCTTTGGTGGTGTTTTTCATCGCAGTGTAAAGGCACTTGGGAAGCAGGCGAGCAACGTCAGTAACTGGGGAGAAGCAGACACCTTTGGGGAGGCAGAGGAGGGTCCCCTAGAGGTGATGTGCACCCCGTGGAGAGGTGAAGGGCCTCCCTCCTGAAGAGGACAGAGCACTTCATGGGGAGATGACGGAGTCCCCACCTGATACGCAGTCTTGGAAGCGCCTCCTTCAGCCCTGGGAAGTCCTTGTCCCCTTTGCGTCTGCAGCAATAACAAGCCCCCAAAGTACATGGAACTGAAACATGCAGGGAAACCCAAGCCCGAAAGATGAATCGTTGGGATCTGCCGTAAAAGAGAGGGGTGCAGCCCCGAGACTGTGTCAGGGAATTTCTGTGGGCTCTCTACTGCATGGGGGAGGAGGGGCTGAGCTCTCCCCATTCCCCAACCCACTGGGGGAATGGCAGCGCAGTGTCAAGCTGTCCAGAGGCTTTCCCCCAGCTCCTATTGGTCAGCCAATGGGAGCAATGGGGTCATGAAACCAGGTAAGCATCCCCCCCGCATGCCCAGACCCCCCCGCACTCCAATCCCCCTTGCTCACTAACTCCCCTGCCAAGAAGACCCTGTACCCCTGGCTTGCTTCTACACCCTCCCTTGCTCCTGCTCCTTTCCCCTGGCCAGACACCTTCCTCACCCTGTTCCTGCATCCAGTGTTGCTCCTGCATCCTCCCTCCTGGCCACATACTGCACCCTCCCTTGCTCTTGCTCCCTCCTCCCAGCCAGACACCCTACTCCCAGGCTGCTTCTGCACCCTACCTCCCACCCAGACCTCCCACCCTCACCCGCCTCCCACCCAGATCCTGCACCCCCACCCCATCCTACTCACTGGCAGCCCTGTCCTGCACACTGAACCCCTCAATTTGTCCCCATCCAAAAGCCTAAGGGGGTCCACAAAATCCACTAGCTCCAGAAGCCCAGAAAAGTGAATCTGGCCTATGGGAAACCCTGAACCTCAGTCCTCTCTGTCCCTTCACCTCACCCCATGGGGCTGGAGCATCAGAGGAGTGAGGTGTCTCAGTTGGGGGCTGGGAGGTTTTGGAGATTTTTTTTTGCTTCTCACTTGTGTGGTTCCCCAACTGATTTTTCTGTGGGTCAATGATCCCCGACTCAAAAAAAGATCCCCACCTCTGCCATAAATAAAGAAAACATTGAAACCTTTTGTGTTGGACATAAATTAATATTTTATTTCATTTAAAATGAAGCTTGGTACACTAACATGAGTAAGTTTAAATGTTTAGTCTGTTTAATAATTTACATGTACTCGTTCTTCCTAGCTGCAGCACTAGCAAAATGGCTCAGGCGTAATTATGTAACTAACAACAAGTTTCCATTAGCAACTGGTGGCCCATGGAAAGGTTTGCATTGAGCCAGGTGGGCCACGGGACAAAAAGTTTGAGAACCACTGACCTACATTAAAAAATTAAGTCAACCTGTGTTAGGTCAAATTACAGCCACTGCATTAATTACTGAGGTGGTGCACATCCCCTTGGGTTGATGGCGTGTATCCTCCTCTGAAGCTGCCTCACTGGCTAGTTCGGAGCTTGGCTGACTCCACGTATGTATCTGGCAGTGTTCCATTCCGGCTTTGGGAGGAGTGGGCATCTCCTTTGCTAACATCACAATGCACATCACTTCTCCCATCCTGTCTGACTTTTTCCAAGCTTCCCAAAAGGTTGGATTCACTTTCACTTTGAGTTTGGGTTTACCGGGGTTCTCATTTTAAACCAGCTCATCTGCATTCCCACAGATACAGGCATCTCCCATTAACATTGGCCATATGTACATATGCTCACAGCGCATCTATGAATACACACAAGCAAGCACACACATGGTCATATAATACAGGCAAGTGTTAACTTCTAATAGATGGCTCCTAACTAAAACACGAAGTGTAGAGAAAGTCTCTGGATCCAGATCCAAACTTTGATGTCTCATTCTCTCTAGCATGGAAGGGAGAACTCCCAACTGGAACAAGTCTAAACCCCCAGGAAATTAGAATGAGCTAGCTCTGCTACTAAAAGCACAAACCTGTCCAAACACACCAGCCATTTGTCACATCTGCATGCCACACACAAATATATGCAATAAGGCTGCAGACCCATACGGCCATAATCATATGCAATCAGAGACATAAATATCCCTGAACACATATGTGTGCATTCTCGGACACCTGCAGACGCTACCACACACAGATAAACCCTTAGCACACAGATGCAGTGTCACACACATATGACATTATCAAATACAGTATCAAATGACATCCTATATGATTCATGTTTACCCAGAGGTAAGAGGAGGGTACAAACTAATTGAAATTCCAGAGCACAAAATTTGCCATTTTTCTTGCAATTAAGCTCATATGTCAAGTATCATTTCATCATACAATAATAACTTGCAATGGAAGCAGACTAGAAATTCTACGCTCTTGATCACATTACAGGACAAAGGTATTCTATTTCTGTGCTCTGAAGCAGAGGGATAGTTTGATGGGCATGAGTTCTGGATCTACTTAGATCAAAGAGACAAACTTCGGGACATCAGCGGCAAGCTGAGTACTGTTATGTAACAGGCTGCCAAAGCGGGGAGAGGGAAATCAAAGGTGGGTCAGCCAGAACGGTTACTCAGGCCTGGCTAAAGAGTTTGTGGAACCTAAGGCAGCACACTGTGGTGGCTGCACCACTCAGCCAGGCAGCTCCCAGCTAGGGAAGCCAGTGAGTGGCCGGGTGGGCAGGTGCCAGGCAGTGCAAGTTCTTGAAAGCATGGGACCCAAGGCAACCACCTTGCTCACCTTGCCCTATGGACGAACCAACTGTGACTGGCTGACTTTCAGAAACAGATAAAACCTGTTCTAAAAGAAACATTGAAAGAATTTGTTCCCATTAGGAATTCTTATAGGCACACATCTTACAACCAGTGTAGTTTTGTGTACTCCAATGAAGTCAACGCAAGGATGAGGAACGCAAGACAGGTCGACACTAAGAGGCAACATTGACCTAAGGTACACAGCTCCAGCTACATGAGAAGCATAGCCAGAGTCAACCCACCTTAGGTGAAGTTGCCACAGGATTCCCACTCTGTGTGTGTGTGTGTGTGTGTGTGTGTGTGTGTGTGTGTGTGTGTGTGTGTGTGTGTGTGTGTGTGTGTGTGTGTTGGGGTGGAGATGGGAGAAACTTTCTCATTGACTCCCCTTATGCTTCTTGTTTCACTGTAGTACCAAAGACAATGAGAGAACAATCGGTGATCTATTTTGCGGGCCTTTTCTAGACCCAGTAAATCAACCCTAAGGCTTTGATTGCTGCAGCACTGATGTCTCAGTAAGTATAGATCTGTCCCAAGTCTGCTGACAGCAGTGCTGACCAAGGCTTGCTCTAGTCCACAAAGGCCAACTGTTTGCAGTCAGCAGTTGGTAACAGGGCCACAATCCCTCTAAGAAATGTCTGAGCATGACTATGCCAAACCAGTCCCCTTCCAAGTGCATAGGCAGACGTGGGAGCCAAAGGCATATTACCAGGAGAGGATGTTATGCTTAGGGTAAATAAAAAAAAGTGACTGATCTGAGTTTGCCCGTGTTTTCTCAGAGCAATGAGGCCGATGAGAATTTGAATGAGGAACTCCCAGCATCTCCCCTCCCACTCTGCCTCCTTCATTTCCGCACTAGCCTTTGATATTAAAAACTGGTAAATAAATTCCACAGATCCCCTAGCATTTTACTGCCTCTTGTAGTTGGTAGATAACACGGATTCATTTATTCATACTCCTAGCTTTCTCCCTCCTACCCCACCCCCCACAAGCTGTGATGTCCTTCCCTAAACTCCCAGTGTTTCTCTTTAGACACCACAAAAGCTTGCTTTATTGATGTGCTGTTTTTTTCCACACAGTAGCATAGCAATAAAGCAGAGATCTGCAAATCAGTCCGCTTGGGCTTGCTGCACGGTGGGGAAGCCCTTTGATTGTTGTTGGTTTGGAAGAATGCAGAAATTCCACTTGCTTTGAAGCAGAGAAGAACACCCCCCCTCCCCCCACCAAGAATATCTTTATAAAAATGAAAGGCAAAATTCTACGTGACGGACACTCATAATGGATTCTACGTGGTAAAGAATTCCTGTCAAGTGGTACTAGGACAATATGGAGTCACCTGGCTGAAGGGCTCCAAGTTTGTTTAAAAGAAAAGGAAAGGAATTGTTGTGGACAGTTCAATTTGCAGATGTCATCAGCATCTGAAAGCACAAATACTTAGGGGCAGGTGTGGTGACAGGAAGGGCAAGTGAGCAATTGCCCCGGGGACTGGCAATTCAAAAGGACCTGGGGCTCCCAGCTGCTGCTACTGTGGCAGTTGTGGCAGTGCTAAGAGCTGGCTGTGGGGGTATAGGGTGCTGTGCACTTCAAATGGTGCTGAGAGCTGGGGGGGGGGGGGGTGCGATGGTCCCCTTCTGCTGGAAGCCCTTCCCTCCTGGGAGTACGGAGCCAGGCCCCCTCCTGGATTTTACCCAGGGGCCCAGTGAGGCTGTCGACTCCCCAGCTTAGGGGTATGTCTACACTGCAATCAAACACTCTGGGCTGGGCTGCGTCGGCTGACTTGGGCTGCGGGGTTATGACATTGCAGCGTGGCTAGGTCCCCGAGACTAGGCTCCAGCCTGCACCCCAAACATCTCACTGTAATTGTACAGCTGCCCAGGGGGAGTCCCAGGGGACCGAGTCAGCTGATCCAGGCAAGCTGCAGGTATCTGACTGCAAACAGGCTTATGCAGAACAGTTTCTGTGTCCCTATGTCAGTGACGTGCTCTTGCTTTGTTTTTTTTAGTGAATGAAGCTCCAGCATGTACCCCCGCCTTATCCCCCATCATTGAAGATAGCCAAAGCACTATCCCAAGCTCCACCAGTTTGCAATGGGATTTGGGTGAATATCTCCTTTGGCGACAAGAGAAAGTGGCCCTGTTTTAACCAAAAGGGGCTATCATAAAGCAGAGCCAGTTAAACCAGCGAAATGGAGAATCAGGGCACAATGAGCTGGGGGAGGGTGGCACAGCAAGGCAGGGCAGAGGCTGCTGGACCACTCGGGCTCCTGCCACTGGTGTAGTGAGTGTGTGTGTGTGGTGGGGGAGCAACCTAGGCTGCCACCATGCCAGGCTCAAGCCTTGGGTGGCCAGTTTTGATGGAGGCAGTCCTTTACAGTGGGGGAGGGATAGCTCAGTGGTTTGAGCGCTGGCCTGTTAAAGCCAGGGTTGTGAGTTCAATCCTTGAGGGTGCTGTTTAGGGATCTTGGGGCAAATCTGTCAGGGATGGTGCTGGGTCCTGCTGTGAGGGCAGGGGACTAGACTCCATGGCCTCTCAGGGTCCCTTCTAGTTCTATGAGATAGGGAGATCTATGTCTACAAGAAAATCAGAGCCACTTTCTCATGCAGATGTAGCCTTGGATTCAGGGTCCAATTGTGGGGGATGTTTCCCCAGGGCCTGGCAATTTAAAAGGGTGCCCGGCTGCTACCCCATGCAGTACTGGGGGAAGCTATGCCCTCGCCTTGCCCCTTCCAGGAATTCCAGTGCCAAGACCACACACATACATTGCCTAGGGCCAAGCTAAGTCTGTCCTCAGCCCTGCTTGGGTTCCTTTTGAAATCTCAATCCAAACTTCTTCCTGAGACATTTATTAGGCCCCTCTAACCAACATTTTCAGAAGTGGCCACTAGTTTGGGTGTCCAACTTCAAACACTTGATTTTCATAGCACCAGAGTACCTCCAACTCCAGTGAAAACAGAATATGGGTCCTCAGCATCTCTGAAAAATATCAGACCTGGGGCATGTCATGTAGGGGACCCAATGAAACATGCAGAACCTAGCTCACAGGTACTACAGTGATGAGCAAACTGTAAAACACACGGTATAACAGAAACCAATAGCCCGTTTCAAAAGTTTCATCTTGTTTCCTTAACCTCATCTCTCATGCCTTTGACAAAGGTCTTTCAGAGCTTTGTACAGAAAGTGCTGCATCAGGAACATTTGATTTGATTGGAACCGCAGTGTTTGATACAGCCATGTGAAACTCTTGTAACTAAGCCAATGAGGTGGCACAATTTGGCCTGGTTCATTAAAAAAAAAAAAAAAAAAAAAAAAAAAAGCAACACACACACACACACACACAAAATAACCCTTTCAATTCCCAGAAGCAGATGCACATATATACCAATTCCCATGTGCTGGTGATTTATGAGGAGAAGCTGAGGGAATTGGGCTTATTTAGTCTACAGAAGAGAAGAGTGAGGGGGGATTTGATAGCAGCCTTCAATTACCTGAAGGGAGGTTCCAAAGAGGATGGAGAGAGGCTGTTCTCAGTGGTGATGGATGGCAGAACAAGGAGCAATGGTCTTGAGTTACAGTGGGGGAGGTCTAGGTTGGATATTAGGAAAAACTATTTCCTTAGGAGGGGGGTGAAGCACTGGGCTGGGTTCCCTAGGGAGGAGGTGGAATCTCCATCCCTAGAGGTGTTTAAGTCCTGGCTTGACAAAGCCCTGGCTGGAATGATTGAGTTGGGGTTGGTCCTGCTTTGGGGGGGACTCGATGGTCTCCTGAGATCTCTTCTAGCCCTAGGATCTTATGACCCAACTCCTCCTCTGTACTGAGCCTTATTCAAACCCCATAACCTAGCCAAACCACCCTAACTTCTGGGAAAGTTTAGCACCAGCTCCAGATCAGAACATTGCAGGTCAGGCCTTATATGTACTTCATGAAACTTCCAGACAAACATCTGCTGAATTTCAAAGAGGCTTTGGCATTGTTTTGATCAACACACCTCTGTTATCAGGGCTTCAGAGGAGCAATTCTGTACACAGCTGGTTAGATGCCCTATATGCCATAAAAAACCTGGTGGCTTTCACTTGTCCAAATAATTATGGGCGAGGTACTTGTTTAGCAGTACTGCCACGCTGAGGCATTGTTTTTAAAGCCCTCCACTGTTTTGCCCCTCCCAACCCTCTAGCTATACTTTATCAGAAGGTCATCTGCTTCCTTGATCTCCAGTGTCTCTACTTCTCTCACAAACCTTTTCATGCTCTTGGCCGTTTATTACCCGTGAAACACGCCCAGTTTAAATCCACAAGCTGCCAATGGGAACCCATAAACCACTGCCTACTCTTCCTTCAGATCCATCTCTCCTGTAATGTCTTTGGCAGGAAAACTGCAACCCAAAAACAGCTTGACAAGGGGAGGGATGGAACAGTAGCCGTGGGCACAGGAGAGATTGCCTTGTCCTTTTATACATGGAAAATATCTAATAAAGAATTGACCATGTCTTGTAATGTCTTCCCTTCCACCCCATCCTGCCCCGGATGCTTATCTCATCTCCCTGGTATAACTTGGTTTTAGACTGTAAACACTTTTTTGGGGGGTGGCGGGTGGGACGGGATGGATTGCCATTTACTAGATGTTAATTCAACACCTGTCCCAGTGGATCCCCATTTGGCTGTGACCTGCAGGTGCTGGTGCAACATAAATATGTATTAAGTTGACACAACTTTAAAACACACATCTGAGAACCCCAGTGTATGGCTATCTCAGGGATTCCAGGCACCTTTTCAATCTTTGTGAACTCAGCCGTGTGGAAGCTGCCATAACTGACAGTCCTGCGGACTGAAATCCTGTTTAGCCCAGTGACTTCCTGGGCGAGGAAGGCCCTCTACATTGCCTTACTCATAATGCTTCAACCCTAACTCGAAGGGATCATCTTTAGCAGGAGAAGGATGCTTCAGTTCTCCAGCCCTCTTTATCCTTAACCACCATCCTGCTGACAATTCCAACCAGGATATATCCAGTTTCAGTGATAACATATAGAACCTGGATGCCAAGAGGCTCCATTCTCCTGGCAGAGGAGTCATTTAAATGTGACAAAGTAAAGCATTATCAGAACACAGGGCTAGCAGCTGACACAGGTAACACAGAGCAGTGTTGCTCTGTTCCCTCTATATCCAGGCCACACAAAGGTTTCATTCCACTACAGCCTGTGGGTAACATTTTCAAGACTAGGGGAACCTAGGTACATTTTCCCAAACTGACCGATGTTCTGAAGTCTCACTGGAAGTGTCAATGAGATTTACATCCCCTTCTGAGAATGAAATTTAGGCTATGTTTACACTGCTGCTTATATCAACATTCGGTACGTCTACACTGCAACATTATTTCAAAATAACTAGCACTATTCTGAAATAACATAGTCTGCATCTACACAGCAGGCAGTTATTTCGAAATAATGTCGAAATACTGTCAAGTTGGAGGACTTCTTACTCCGACTCATGTAACTGTCATTGTACGAGGGGCAAAGGAAGTCGGAGGAGGTGTGCTCCATTTCAAAATAAGTGCTGTGTAGACACTCTCAAGTTTGAAATAGGTTATTTTGACATAAGCTACACAATTGACATAGCTCAGTTTGTGTAGCTTATTTCAAGTTAAACCCTGCAATGTAGATGCACACATAATTTATATAAATAATGAATAAACCATCCCCAAGCTCTGTAGCTTACTGACAAAAGCACCAGAGGGGATTCAAAAAGAATTGTACCACCTCTGCAAGAGGCGATAGCTGCTACTAAGCCAACAGGAAAGCTTTCTCATTGGCAGAAAGTGTGCTCACCAGATATGATGCAGTGGCACAGCTGCAGTGCTGGATGTGTAGACAAATCCTTAGTCACTTATGGGCTTTTCAAAAACTACGCTTTTAGCCAAGTCAGAGAGGCTCATGGCTTTAGATCCAGTGTTCTGGGGTTCAGATCCCTGTGTTGCTGTGCTTATGTGTATGCATAACATGTGAGGGGCCATGCAGCAGAAACACATGCTGTAGGACCAATATGAGATGCACAAATCCATTTCACTGCTACTTCCCAGCACCAATATGACATTAACAGCTTTTGGTGCCAGCTCTACTGGGACTGAGTTTGCTGGAGTGAATCAGAGGGTGTGTCTACACAGCAGGGCTTAACTCAGAATAAGATACACAAACTGAGCTAAGTCAATGGCATAGCTTATTTTGAAATTGAAATTGGGAGCGTCTACACAGCACTAATTTTGAAATAGAGCGCTCTTCCTCCGACTTCCCTTACTCCTCAAACAATGAGGGGTACAGGAGTCGGAGTAAGAAGTCCTCCAGCTTGACAGTATTTCGACATTATTTTGGAATAACTACCTGCTGCGTCTACACGGACTGAGTTATTTAGAAATAAAGCTAGTTATTTTGAAATAATGTTGCTGTATAAACAGGGCTGGTCTGAGCCATTTATGAGCCCCAGGCCCCAAGAGCGCGGCACCGCCCCCGGCAGTGCGGTGCATGCGCAGCGCCACCCCTGCCCAATCCGGCAGCCCCACATGGTGCCCCCTACAATGGGGCAACTCAGGCGGTAGCCCAGTCAGCCCATAGCTTGGGCCAGCTCTGCGTGTAGACATACACTCACCATGCACACACACAACAGAATCTTCGGAAATCTACAACTCCATTTCTCCATCATCAAAAGAGAGGGGCATTTTATGGTGCTTTTATTTGTGCTAGATTGTGTCCAAGCCTGCTAATAGCTTTCCCCTCCTGGAGCCAATCTCTCTGCAGAGAAAAGAGAAAGTTGTATTAGGAGAAATAAGGGTGCCTGCAACCAGTAATATCTGGCTATACTTAATTTCTAAATGATTGCTGAATGGGGCATATCTGCTTATATTTAAAAAAAAAATCTGCAATCGGCATGGCAAACTGTCCTCACCAAGAGCCAAAGGCTGCCTCCTGTAGCCCATTGGCTCACCTTAGACAGCTCAGCAAAGAGATCCTCAGGGTTCTAGTTGAAGTGTTGTCTGTTGTAATGTGCTTGAGACACTTCTATAATGGATAGGTGTGATGCAAGGACACGATTACAACAGGACACTACAAATGTCTCTCTGTCACTCACTGATCTTGACTGTGATTTAAAATGCTGTAGTTAGTTCCCCATAATGGCCCATAAAACCAGTCACTGAGGATTTTGTCATAAGCACCGGGTTTATATTAAAGGTCTTGTGTTAGCTATCTAGCTTCCAAAACCAAATATTCTGCACAGAGCCCTGTTAACTCTTGAAAAGCTCCTAAGTGACCAATTGCTGGAAACAAGAAACTATATTCAAGGATAAAACAACAAGGAGCCCTGTGGCCCCTTATAGACTAAGGACTCATTGTTTTTGAGGCTACAGACTAACATGGCTACCCCTCTGATACTTATACTCAAGGATGACATTCACCCCTGTGCAGAGATCTGGCAAAAGGCCATGTACTGCTTAAATCCCACTGGAGATTCAGGATTTAAGTGAGACTTCCACCTTGCACTGAACCTCTGCGACCGGATGAATTTCATCCCTAGGGAACACGGCGAGTTCTAAAGTGACACTGGTTAGTTAATGGAGAGAAATGGACTTGTCAGGACGACCACTGGATTTGCTGCACCAAAATCCTGAAGCCCTGAGACTTCCCTTGTTGCATTGAAAGAAGTGACAAACCAACTCTGAACCCAGCACTTGTCAAGTTTAAAAATCAAGATTTAGTATCTTCCCTTCCTCCCCCCCCCCCACCAAAAAAATTCTAGCTCAGCTGGAAGTTAGGGGCCTGATGCAGGAATGCCTGGGGGAGGTTCTCTGGCATTTATTTATGGTGAGACTAGATGATCACAATGTTTTCTTAAAATCTACAAGTCAAAGAAAAGTTTGACTTAATTTTTAATTGCCCGCCAAAAATATAGCACAAAAATTCTCCTGCTGCCTCTGTAGAGAAAGGCTCTTCTTAGCAATGGAAAAGCAGATGGCTGTGTTGCACAATAGAGAAGCCAGATTTGGGAGGGAGTCACGAACACCCAGCGTTGCCCAAGACCCAGTTATGCAAAGGTTATCTGCGTGGCATCACTGAGGCTGCCTAGTGAGGTGACAGTAGGCAGAAGATGAAGAATAGGATTTGTCACTATGTCAGTCCTACAGTTCTGTCCCCAACCATTCACATTACAAACACCCTGCACCAGAGTATATAGGCTGCTTTAGCTGTGGTACCAGAGAAGCTGCTGGAGGAGATCCCTATTGTCACTCTGCAACCTTCAGGAAAGGTTTCCTTTCTCACCTCCTATAAATTTCCAGTGTCCAGCAAAAATAGCAAGGCTGAGCACTAGAAGGGTTTTCTCATGATATTTCTGGTCCCATGCAGGAGCAAGAAGTACCAGAAATCTGGAAAGAAGTTCTTAACCGGTCATCTCTCTGGCTCATTTTTTCAGAGGCCTCACTTTAGAAGTGTAGGGGCCTTTATCCCTTTATAGGAAGTCTAATCCCCATGCATTGTAATGGTTTGAGCGAGGGACTCTGTGTCTGGAGACATGGCTCCCTCAGGCTATGTCTACACTGCAGGCTTTTTGCGCAAGAAGCATTTTGCAGAAAAGATCTTCTGCAAAAACTTCTTGCGCAAGACCACATCCACACTGCCATGTGCTTTTGTGCAAGAGAGCGTCCTCACTGCCGTGCATGCTCTTGTGCAAGAAAGCTCCAATGGCCATTCACAGAATGGCCATCTGAGCACCTGTGCTTTTTCTGATAGGCTCTTTTTGTGCAAGAAACCCATTTCCCATTCACACGCACCTTTTTGCTCAAGAACTCTTGTGCAAAAAGGAGCTATTCCTCATAGAAAGAGGGTTACCTACACCACAAAAAGCCCTCTGTTCTGCCTTTCTACTGTAAACTTTCTTGCGCAAAAATGCACTTGAGGTGTAGATGCGCTGCAGGTTTTTGGCAAAAATGGCTGTCTTTGCACAAAACCCCTGTAGTGTAGATGTAGCCTCTGGCTTGCCATATGACATGGAACAAGTCAGCAACCCTCCTAGAGCTAGGGTATGTCTAGACCACATGGCTCTGTCGACAGAGCCATGTAGATGAGTTTACTAGACATAGGAAAATGAAGCGGCAATTTAAATAATCGCCACTTCATTTACATTAAAATGGGCGCCGCGCTGTGCTGATCAGCTGTTTGGCGGCACAGCGGGGCAGTCTGGATGCTCCACGGTCGACAGCGGAAGCCTTTGTCAATTGTTCCGTTATGCCTTGAGAAATGAGGTTTACCGGAGTGGTCAACAAAGGCTTCTGTTGTCGACCGCAGAGCGTCCAGACTGCCCCGCTGTGCTGCCAAACAGCTGATCAGCACAGCGCGGTGGCCATTTTAATGTAAATGAAGTGGCGATTATTTAAATCACCGCTTCATTTTCCTATGTCTAGTAAACTCATCTACACAGCTCCGTCAACAGAGCCATGAAGTCTAGACATACCCCTATTGACCAAGACCAGTCTCCACCTGTGTGAGGTGCTGAGAGAGCCTCAGATGAAAAGGGCCGTGTAAGTACAAATTACAAAGACCTCTCCTTAATGACTGTGGGCCTGCGTGCTGCCTTCAGTCCCTCTCAGCATGACTGAAGTGCTGAGGTGATTTGGGTCTCCAGTCATGTCACAGAAGTTGACGCCTTCAGGGTGGATGGAAACCAAACCTGAACAGAACAAAATCTTCCTTGCCAGTCTGCAGTGGGGCACAGCCCTTCCTCCCACAAGGGTGTCTTATCTTCTACGAAAAACTTAACAAACAACAAATAGTCCTGCAGCACCTAAGAGACTAACAAAACATGTAGATGGTATTGTGAGCTTTCCTGGGCACAACCCACTTCTTCAGGTGAATGGAATTTAAGGGATCAGTCCAGTTTTTAAATAAATCGCACAGAAAGGAGATGTGGGGGGAAGAAGAGGAAAAATATGGAAAAAAAGGGGGAAAGAAATTGTCAATTAGAATGTCCATGCTAAATGAAGCTGATAAGAATACTTAGTACCCTCTGTTTGATTTTTTTAGGATTATGTTTTTAGGATTTTTTTTTCAAGATTATTTTTAGGCCATTAGGATATGGAAAGTAGCAGGCCAGCCAGCCAATGTCTTTGTTTAGACTTCTGTTGTAA
Organism: Pelodiscus sinensis; assembly: GCF_049634645.1. Taxonomy (NCBI): domain Eukaryota; kingdom Metazoa; phylum Chordata; order Testudines; family Trionychidae; genus Pelodiscus; species Pelodiscus sinensis. The sequence goes on from NC_134725.1 coordinate 10,424,700, forward strand.
AAGAAATTAAGTTCTGTAGCTTCCCTGTTGAGCTGGCTTTTGAAATTGGGTAGTGCTAATACAGTGACTTTGAGATCCACTAACGAATGCTCAGGCAAGTTAAAATGTTCCCCAACAGGTGTCTGTGTATTACCTTTTTGGATATCAGGGTATGTCTACACTACAGCACTAATTCAAACTAACTTAATTCAAATTAGTTAATTCGAACTAATCTAATTCGAACTAGTGCATCTAGACCTAAAAACTAATTGGAATTAGCGTTTTGCTAAATTGAACTAGCATGTCCACATTGAGTGGACCCTGAACCGAAGTTAAGGCTGGCCAGATACAGTGCCGGCAGGGCATCAGGTTAAGACTTAGAGCAGTGGTCCCCAACCTTTTCAGGTTGGCGGGCGCCAGGGGGCGTAGCCGTTCGCCCGCCGGGCGCCAGGGGGCGGGGACACTTGCCCGCCCAGGGGCGGCCCCCCCCTAGCCGCATGCCTGGGGGCGGGGCCCCCCCATAGCCACACGCCCGGGGAAGGCACCCCCCAGCAAGCGCTGCGCACCCGGGGCCGGCGCTCCCCCGTACGCGCCGCGGGGCCAAGGCCGGGGCCGGGACCAGCCATGCGCCCGGGGCTGGCACCTGCCAGCCCAGATTGCTCCGCGGGTGCATGTAAAGAGCCCGGCGGGCGCCATGGCGCCCGCGGGCACCAGGTTGGGGACCACGGACTTAGAGCGTGGAGCTTCTGCCTCAGGCTAGCTGAGGGCTGTGCTTAAAGGGACCCGACCCCCAACTCGGACAGACAGTTCTCAGGGTTCCCCGCTTGCTTGTCTAACTCGATGAGGGACAGCAAAGCAGTCCTGTCTTGGAGTGCCCTGAGTGCCTTCACTCGGCACATCACAGCACTCGGCCATCAGCCCGGCTGCACTTGCCGCAGGCTGCCATCTGGGGGGGTCAATCGGGGGGCAGTCAGGATCCAGGAGGCCCTGCAGGAGAGCTTCCACCCCGAGGAGCCCGCAGAGCCACCCGAGTCCTCCCCATCGGGGGCTCGTGCCCCATTCCTCCCTCACCTCCTTCCACTTACCCTTCCCTAGCCCCCCTTCCAGATATACAAAATAAAGGACACGTGTGTTCAAAAATAGAAACTCTCTTTATTGAACAAAATTGGGGGTGGAGGGATTAACCTCTGGGGAGACAGGGAAAAGGAGGTGGGAGAGGGGAAGAGAGAGGGTGGGAGAGGGGAGGTGGAAACCTGGGAGGAGGGAGCTGGAAGGGGTAGCCAGGGGAAGAAGGAGGAGGGGAAGTATAAAACTATGGTACGCCATATCTTTAGTACTGTGTACAGATGTGGTCTCCTCACCTCGTAAAAGATATTTTGGCCTTGGAAAGGGTTCAGAAAAGGGCAACTACAATGATTAGGGGTTTGGAACAGGTCCCATATGAAGAGAGGTTAAAGAGACTGGGACTTTTCAGCTTAGAAAAGAGGAGACTGGAGGGGGGGGGGATATGATAGAGGTCTGTAAAAGCACGAGTGGTGTGGAGAGGGTGAATAAAGAAAAGTTATTTATTCGTTCTCATAATAGAAGAACTAGAGGACACCAAATTAAGTTAATAAGTAGCAGGTTTAAAACTAATAAGCGAAAGTTCTTCAACACACAGCACATAGTCAACCCATGGAACTCCTTGTCACAGGAGGCTGTGAAGGCTGGAACTATAACAGAGTTTAAAGAGAAGCTAGATAAATTCATGGAGGTTGGGTCCATGGAGTGCTATTAGCCAGGGGGTAGGAGCGGTGTCCCTGGCCTCTGTGGAAGGCTGGAGATGGGTAGCAGGAGAAAAATCACTTGGTCATTGTCTTCGGTCCATCCCCTCCGGGGTACCTGTTTATGTTCTAAACTCAGGGCTCAGGCTCGGGGGTCTCACTGGACTAACTTGATTTTCATGCAAACCTGCTCCTGGGTTCTCATGTGGCCTTTGGTGGCCAGACTGGCAGCTCTCCTGCCCTAGATGGCCACTTTCCTGTGCCTAGTGCGGAGGTCGTGGACGTTGGAGTCCTCCCCACAACGCTCGATGAGGTCCACGATCTCCGCACTAGACAGGGCGGGCGCCCGCCTCTTGCGGTCCTGGGCAGGCTCCTGGGAGCTGCCAGCCTGGTCCAGGGAAGAGGCGGAGGGCTGGGTGGCAGCGGGTGGCTGGCTCGTGCCATGCCAGGTGCAGGGTCTGTTGGCTGGGTGCTGGCAGGCTTGCAACTGGCACGAGCACTGTAGCCAGCCTGTGCCCCTTTGAGGGCTCCGGGGCCGGGAGGGGGGTAGAAAAGTTTCCCTGGTTTGGGCCAGAGTGGCCACCAGGGAAAGCTGGGAAGGGCTAGCCTCCCACTAGTTCGAATTAAGTGGCTACACAGCCCTTAATTCGAACTACTTAATTCGAACTAGGCATTAGTCCTCGTAGAATGCGGTTTACCTAGTTCGAATTAAGCGCTCTGCTAGTTCGAATTTAATTTGAACTAGCAGTTTGCATGTATAGCCCCTATTAAAGTTAATTCAAACTAACGACTGTTAGTTCGAATTAACTTTGTAGTGTAGACATACCCTCTGATTTCTGTCCATTAATCCTTTCTCATAGAGACTGTCCAGTTTGGCCAATGTACATGGCAGAGGGGCATTGCTGGCACCTGATGACATAGATCACATTGGTGGATGTGAATTTGTACAAGCCTCTGATGTGGTGTGGTACGTGGTTAACATGGCTCCCACTATGAAACTTCTCTCCTACTATGTGCCCTTCAAATCTCCTCCCATAGCTTCTGGTCAGCCTCCTGCTAGCCTTTGTTTACAGGTTCACTACACCCCCCTCACAGAGGGGCAGCATAGGGGAAACTCACACCCACCATCTTCTAGCAGTTCCCAGCCATGGGGACCTGTAACTATTGGGTTTTCTTTCTATATTACCTGAGTCTCAGCTGTCTCTTTTCCAGAGCTGCCTCTTACCGTTACAGCACAGCCAACTGCTGTTCCATTCTTTTGCAGAGCTCTGGTTCCCTGGGCTGCTCTCTTGTAGTCATTCTCTGTTAGGTTCCCATCCCTTGCTCTTATCCCTCTTCCCCGCCCCCTAGCCTAGTTTAGTGACTGTCATGTGACTTCGCTCATTGGTCCCATCCTAGAGGCCAAAGAAGGCACAGGAGCAGCTGAACCCTTTTATTTTTACAGCTCAGGCAAGCCCAGAGGTAAAAAACCCTGAAACAAGATGACGCGTGATTCTTGTAATATGATAAATGAATTTAATATTCTACGAAATGTTATGCTGGACCATTCTAATGCATGGGAGGCCAAGGTACCTACCTCCAAGTGACGGTATGCTATATATCAATGTTTGATTTATTCTAATTGTGCTGGAATGCAAATAGCTGTACCACTATGATTTCTCATATTTGACAGGTCGTGCCAAGCCAATTTAAGTTCATGTAATGTGATGTAAAAAAAAAAATTGAAGTTTGTTTTGTTTATAACAGATTGTGAACAAAAGTCCAATCCTAGGTGGAATTGGTTCATAAAAGAAAGGGATTATGTGGCGACTGTTGGACCTTTAAAATATATCTCTATTATTAGCTCTAATGTAGGACATCTGTGAATGCCTGTAAGATATTACAGTCGCAATTTTTGCCTAGTTGGAAATTAACCATGAAAAACAGGTTATTTTAATAAATGATTATTTGTGAACCAGACAAAAGAAGCTAGATTAATCCAAACAAAAAGGCCCTGGGGGGCGGGAGGGAGATGATTCCAGGAGTGGTGAAATCATGCTTGATGAAAACAAAAACCAGAAGTTAATGGTTCAAAATTGGTGCAATGGCTATTTGGCGGATGAAATATTCAGGGGGTGTAAACTACAGGGCCCACTTTTGGGTTTCTTAAAGAAAGGGGGTCTTTCCCCCCACAAAGCAATTTCATCGCTTGCACTTGTCCCTCATCCCAGGCCAGCTCTTCTCCTCTCCCTTACCCCAAGCTAGGAGAAGCAAACCACACTGAAATACTTGCTCCCAGGAGGAAGGCCAGCTGGCCTGGCTCTGGTTTTTTTTTTCACCAGTGAAGGCTGGAAAACATCTGATGACAGCCCATCCTCCACCCAGCAGCAGGGCTATCCAATTGCCAGAATCACAGACATGGGCAAGAGCCTGCTTTGTGTCCCTTCCCTGTTGCATTACTTTCTGCCCCACTATTTCCTTCCTTCTGTCTTCAGCTCTTCGCCCACCCCTAAAATCAGCTGCATTGCAGCAAGATGAGAGGATCACAAGCCTGCCCTAGAAAGTGAACCAGGGTTTAAGCAGGGGTGGGGAACGTTTTTAGGTTCAGGGGCCACAGAAAAATCAGTCGGGGGCCACACACAAGAGAGAAGTAAAGTGAGAAGCCTCTGACCGAGAAGCAGAAAGACACTCCCCAAATTCCCCTTGCACACCAGAGCCTGGCAAGGCCCAGGCTAGTAGATTCTGTGTGCTCCAGCCCTGCAAGTGAGTGGCAGGAGGATTGGAGCACCAGCACGGACACCCCAGTGCTGAGCTTTGGGGGCCAGATCCAGGCAAGTCAGGCCTGAGGTTCCCCACAGCTGGGCTAAGCAATAGGGGCCAGGCTCAGACTGCCAGCCAATGCTCCATTCATGACTGACCAGTGCTCCAACCACATCAACAAAAGCTGTATCTCACTTTTTCTATTCTTTCCCTACAGAGGTATCCTGAAAAAACCTCGCTGTGTCCGGGCAACACTTTTTTTGCAGAAGAGCAAACACGCTCTTTCAGGGAGCCCAATATACCTCGTTCTACAAAGGCTTTTTTGTTCCAGAAAAGCAATCAGAAAAAGCTACGCAAATTGCAGAGTGCAATTTGCAAAGATTTTTCCGAAAAAAAGCTATAGTGTAGACTTAGCCCCAGAAAGAGAAACGGAAATACCCTTTACATAGCAAGATAGTGAATACCCTTAATATTTTGGCTCCCGAAAAGGAGAGACAGTCAAGATTCTAATTACGCTTATTTTGCATCATCACTCAATTTTACTTTCACATATAAATGCTGATTTTTATTTCTTGTTCTTTGTGTTTGATCAACACACTTTCAACTTTAGAATGAGTGTTTTTAGGCATTTGCCAAGAAATTGAGTAAATTAAGATCTCTGTAGAAAAATAAAATGCCAGACCTTTTTGTACCACTGTTTTCATGATGGACAATGACAATTTAAACACTTCCAGCTATTTTGACCCTTAAAATTAATAGAATAGCCCCAATGCTCTTAAAAGTCCAACTGTCCTTGAGACAACTGTAGGGAATAGATCTTAATGTTGATGCAAAAAATGGTTGTTATCATTATAATTTTAGATTTCTGAGATTGCTTTCACCATACTGAATTGTATGCAATATTTACTTGCTTTCATACATGTGATGATTGGAGAATATGATAGCCTTTTTGTTGCTTATTTAAATTAAGTGTCTAGCTAATCAAGAAAATTCCTAGGAAAACCCTGTTTTCTGTTAATCAGTGGCATGCACCTGAAGTGTTGGAGCATGACATTTCCTTTGGCATAAACTCATTTCTTCCCTTCAAGTGTGTTTACACTGACTCTAGAATTCAGGATTATAATTTCTGTTTTGCTTTAACATTCAATGTTATTTTCTTTTATGCTGTGTTTCAAATGTTCTGTGGAAGGCACAAATATTTGACTAGGGAATTCATTAGTTACCTGGCAAAGCCTAAACAATTTCTTACCAAATTCATGAAGAGAAGAACCGCTCTCTCCAGAAAAGAAGAGACAATGTCTGCTTTGATAACAATTTAAGTTTAAACTTAGAAGATTCTTAAACCCTGCATTTAAATGTGACTATTTCATGAGTTGAAAGATTCCTACAGAAAATGGGAATGTTTGGACTCATTTGGTGTCACTTTTCATTTGAGGCCAAGGACCTACCTACCCTTCAGGATCGGGGCCAGAATGAAACTAGAATAGCACACTCCTGATGATGTAGAACTTGCAGAAGACTTGCCTTTGAAAACAGAAGAGACGCTCAAGATGATGTCTCATGCACTTTCCATCAGAATCTGTTGATATATCAGGCTCACTTTACAGTAGCTACATTCCCATTTGAACACAACAGTGCAGTTTCATATCACAGGTACAGTCACTGCATGAAGGCTCCCAAATACCTGTCCAACAGTAACTGCCCAGCTCTGGTCTAGCCGCAAATTGTGATTCTAGCTAACAGAGCCACTGGTAGTTGAGGAATCTTGCTTGCATGAAATTTCCTTATTTAGCAGAACACAATGTTGCACAATCAGTTCCTCCTTGTATTTAGCTGTGGCCTTCTGACCGAATGTCCCAGACTTGAAAAGCTCTGTGTAAGTTCAAACGTGTGTCTCTCTCACCAATAAAAGGCTGTCAAATAAGAGCTAGCACCTCCCCACCTCCTCCCTGATCTCGGAAAGACCCCGAGCCTTGCCCTGTCAGAATTCCCACTCCTGTTCATGGGGCTCTGCTTGCTTCCATCTGCTGCAGTGAGTCAAACAGATCCTGCAGGATTCCAGAGCAGCCCGCCGAGAGGTGCAGGGAGTGATTTTGCTGCTTTCCTCCAACTCACTCCTCCAAGGGAATGTGACACATGTTGGAGGCTGTTACCGTGTTTTATTAATCCATTTACAACTGAGCTGGCTACATAACCAGCAGATTAATTGCATTTGCTCCAGGTAAACACCACTTGGAGACTCTTGTTCACATACCCTCCCTTTCAATATGCCGCTACTAATTGATGGCTGGGAGTTTGGAATCAGCAAAGGGCCAGATCCCTAAACCCATTGCAGAACCTTTGGAGCCAGAGCCACTGGTCTGTATTTCCAAGAGAGTCAGGGCTGAATCAAAACACCTGCAGTCTGCCAGCCTCTGTGCACAGACCGGGCCAGGCCTGACTTTAGGATTGCTATATTTCTTTATTAGTGTTGATAATTTTCACGTCAACTTCCCCTAAGGCCCTGAAACAACTCTAGAGACTGCACTGAATGAAGGTCAGTGCTGATGATGACAGTGATGAAAGGTCATCCCTCCCCCCAAAAAAGTCTTGGATCACCCTCCCCCATTACTTCTCCTATGAAGAGAGATGCAGAAGGGCCTGTGGGGCAAGTAGATCTAGACAGGATCTCTATCAAATTTCCCTCCTCTGGGCAAACTGGACAGTTTCCCAATGAAGCGTGATGAAAAGCAGACAGTAAGTGAGGCCAAAAGTTGGTACCTGGATTATTCAGTTCTGGAAGATACCTATAAAGTAACATCTTCTGGGACAAAGGTGTGAAAAGAATACCCTCAGATCAATACCCCAATCTTGCAAGATACTGAGGGCCTTCAGTGCCTTGAGAGTGAATGGAGGATGCAGTCTACACTCCTTGGGGTCTGCTCAGCATCCTATTGGACCAGGCGCAAGAAAACCTGCACCTCTTGGAAGTGGTTGGAAATTCTTCCCTTGGGCAGGTTTGCAGAAAGGTGGTGGTGCCCTGCATGAGGGAGTTTGGGAGCGGGCTCAGGGTGGGAATGTGGGTGCAGGAGCGGGGAGGAGTGCATGCTCTGGGAATGCTGGGATCAGTCTTTGAGAGGGAGTGGGGGGGCTTGGAGGAGGTATGAGGAGAGGGTGTAGGCTGTAAGAGGTGGTGGAGTGCATGAGGGGGTGCAAAGGAAGTGGATGGGAGTGCCACACTTATTTAGGACACCCCCTTTGGTGGCAGCTCTGGGGGGGGGGGGCAGTAGTCTCCATGAACTACTGCTCACCTACCACCCTGCGCTCTCCTGCCTGTGCATTCCATGGTTCTCCTGCTGCCTCCTCCTGCCCCATCTGCAGCAATTTAAAATGCCCTGGGGGGGGCCCCATGCAGTGTGACTAGAGCGGATTCCTGCTGCTCCATCAGCTCAGCTGCTGGCACCTCCACGTGCACCAAGACATCCCCCCAGAGGGAGGAAGCAGCAGGAAGCCACTCTAGCCTAGCTGCCCAAGATGGCAGCAGGAGCCCCCCAGGGTATTTTAAATTGCTTAGGGGCAGCAGGCAGAGCGGTTGGATGCACTGGGTGAGAAGAGTGCACATGGTGGCAGGCAGGGCCAAGGGATGCATGAGGTGTCCGGCCAGGAATATTCCTGGTGCCGGGACATCACAGGCCTATATAACTCCCTGCTGATGCCGTTGGATGCTGATCCTTGTTGCCTGCCAGAGGACAACTTGCCTTTTGGTGCTCAGTGGGCTGAGTAGATAGATTGCTGGAGGTTAGGTCCATCAATGGCTGTTAGCCAGGATGGGTAGGAATAGTGTCTCTAGCCTCTGTTAGTCTGGAAATGGGAGACGGGGAGGGGTCACATGAGGATTCCCTGTTGTGTTCCCTCCCTCTGGGGCATCTGGCATTGGCCACTGTCGGCAGACAGGATACTGGGCTGGATGGACCTTTGGTCTGACCCATTCTGGCCATTCTTATGTTCTTTAAGAAAGGGAAGAAGGACGATCCAGGGAACTATAGGCCATTCAGTCTTACCTCAGTCCCTGGAAAAATCATGGAGGGAATCCTCAAGGAATCCATTTTGAAGCACTTGAAAGAGGGGAAGGTGATCAGGAACAGTCAGCATGGATTCATGAAGGGCAAGTCGTGCCTGACCAATCTGATTAGCTTCTATGTTGAGGTAACTGGCTCTGTGGACATGGGAAAGTCAGTGGATGTGGTATATCTTGACTTTAGCAAGGCTTTTGATACGGTCTCCCACAATATTCTTGCCAGCAAGTTAAGGGAATGTGGATTGGATAAATGGACGGCAAGATGGATAGGATGCTGGCTGGAAGGTCGGGCCCAGTGGGTAGTGATCAACGGCTCAGTGTCAGGATGGCGGTCAGTTTCTAGTGGAGTGCCCCAAGGTTCGGTTCTAGGACTGATTTTGTTCAACATCTTTATTAATGACCTGGATGAGGGGATGGATTGCATCATCAGCAAGTTTGTGGATTACACGAAGCTAAGGGGAGAGGTAGATACGCTGGAGGTCAGGGATAGAGTCCAGAGTGACTTAGACAAATTGGAAGATTGGGCCACAAGAAATCTGATGAGGTTCAACAAGGACAAGTGTAGAGTCCTGCATTTGGGACGGAAGAATTCCAAGCATTGTTACAGGCTGGGGACCAACTGGCTAAGTAGCAGTTCTGCTGAAAAGGACCTGCGGATTCCAATGGATGAGAAGTTGGATATGAGTCAACAGTGTGCCCTTGTAGCCAAGAAGGCTAATGGCATATTAGGTTGCATTAGGAGGAGCATTGCCAGCAGATCCAGATAAGTGATTATACCCCTTTATTCGGCTTTGGTGAGGCCACATCTGGAGTATTGTGTCCAGTTCTTGGCCCCCCACTATAGAAAGGATGTGGATGCATTGGAGAGGGTCCAGCAGAGGGCAACCAAAATGATTAGGGGGCTGGAGCGTATGACCTATGAGGAGAGATTGAGGGATTTGGGTCTGTTTAGTCTGAAGAAGAGAAGAGCGGGGGGGGATTTAATAGCAGCCTTCAACTTTCTGAAGGGAGGTTCCAAAGAGAATGGAGAAAGCTGTTCTCAGTAGTGACGGATGGCAGAACAAGGAGCAATGGGCTCAAGTTACAGTGGGAGAGGTCTAAGTGGGATATTAGGAAAAGCTATTTCGCTAGGAGGGTGGTGAAGCACTGGGATGGGTTCCCTAGGGAGGGGGTGGAATCTCCATCCCTAGAGGTGTTTAAGTCTCGGCTTGACAAAGCCCTGGCCGGGTTGATTTAGTTGGGATTGGTCCTGCCTTGGGCAGGGGGCTGGACTTGATGACATTCTGAGGTCTCTTCCAGCTCTATGATTCTATGATTCTTATCAGTATTTGGCCCCAATCCAATTCATCCCCAAAGCTCCACCCCCAACAACTAATCATGAACTCAGCACTCCCGCTTCCCTGTCCTGATATTGCTACACCTGGTTCCCTAGTCCTAGCAGCAGAGCTCAACATTAGGACTGGGTCCCAATGCCCTGGATCCTTAGGTCCAAACTGATTCCATGGGCCTCCTGTCCCACTACAGGGCCTGGACCAAGAATCCTGATCCTGCCTTAATCCATCCCTCTAGGTTCTTCTTTTCACTCCACCCGAACCACTTAGCCCAGGGTATATCAGCTGACCATGGCAGCCATAATCCTTGTTCTATTTCCTGCTGAATACAGTAGTTTTGCTCTGTCCTGCTGAGATTCTGAACCTCTCCTGGCTCAGTTTTCTCATCTGAGCCTTGAAGTTTCTAGTTTTTATTTCTTTTTTTTTTTCCCCTTCAGCAAGGGTCATTATGTGACCTGTACAACAGAGGTGCTAAATATATGAGCTCTTTTCTCATGCAAATTGGTTCAGGGTCCTTCTCAGGCAAGCATCTTGTCGAATAACACTGCTATATTAGATAAGCAAGAAGAATTTTGTATATGGATTTACACTATTGTAACTCCACATTCATACAATGAACCCGCACTGGCTTGTTACTGTACACATACTCTTTCAAAGCGGCTGTTAGCAGTACAGGCTTTTTAATAGCTCACAAAGATCAGCACACAATACCTTGCTGTATTCAGCATTTTGGGGATGATCAGTAGCTTTTTAATCCTATCGGCCTCTGTAATTGATTAATGTGCAGGAGTGAAGGATGGCCCAGGAGATGGTGGGGTTACCACCTGTTCTGGTTTTAATGGGACAGTCCTGTATTTAAGCCCTTTTGCAGATGTCCTGCCATTTTTTGGAAGAAAAAAAAAAGGGAAAATTGTCCTGTATTTTCCACGCTCCTGAAACCAGTCAGCACAGCACTGCTGTGTCTTATTTGCGGCTGGTAGGTGAGTGAGGGCAGGCAGTGGCCAGTCAGTGAGAGCCCCTGTTGGTTTCAGGCTGGGGAGTGAGGCAGGAAGAGGCAATGACAGGTAGGAACAGCAGCCCTGCGGGATGTGGGGGGGGGGGGGGCGTCAGCCATCCCCTTGTGATAGCCGGACCAAGGGTTCTCACTGGCAGCCATGTGGGAGGTGGGAGGCCAATGGGTGCTGATGCTGAAACCCAGAGTCTGAGTCTCAGCGCTCCCTGTGGGGTTAAAGCTGCTCCCAGCCCCCTTTTCTCACACAGCCGGTAAGAGCTGCAGGGGTGGAGGAGCCGGCTGCATGGCTGGCAGAGCCCTCAGGGAAACAGGGACTGAGGGGGAGCATCTCTGGCATACAGCCTCTAGCTGCATCCTCCAGCCACTCTGTCCCTGGACCCTGAGCTGACCCCTGCCTACATACAGCCCCTGCCTACACACAGCCCCTAGCTACCTACCCTCCTCCCTGCTCCCTACACTACCAGCCTGTCCACAGACACCCCCTAACTGCCCCTCTCCCTACACCCAGAGCTACCCCCTCCCTGCCTACGCACTGCCCCTAGTTAGCCCCTCAACTACCTCCCTGCCCACAAACAGCCTCTAGCCAGAGTCATAAGTGAGGAGGAGAGTTTGGGGTGAAATTACCCCAGGAGGCCTCAGGCTGGTCCTATGTATGGGGTGAACTTTTGCCTCATCAACCCCTCCCTTTGAGAACAAAGGCCCTTTTTTTTTTCTTAGAGTCAAGATCAGGGTTGCAGCAGCCCATCTGGTTCATATTAATTCTATTATATCTGAAGAATTGAAATATACTTATAGACAGTTTATCAGAGCCCTAAAGGCAGGCTTCCGCCACCACCCATATGCTGTCTTCTGACCAGAGTTCCAGTTGGGACTTCAAGGGTATTGTTACAGTAGATGCATTCCAATAGCTCTCCAGAGATTTCTTCCACCCCCTTAGGTCTCGTTACTCTTAATTCCTCTCTTTGGACAAGTGTGCAAATGCTAATGGAAGCCTTCTGCTTCCATCTTTCCTTGTTTTCTTGACTCAAAAATTGACCTTTCTTGATAAGTAACTTTGCTCCCTCCTGGTACCTCCCCTTGCTCATCAATCTTATTGTCTTGCAGGAACTTTGCACTCTGCAGTTTCTGCCATTCACCTGGTTCTTCATTTGCTATTTGCCTCGGCTATTTGTCAGATATCATTTTCAAAGAAGGCTAGATTTCTAACGTCCTTCATGCTAAGCAATTGTGTGGAGGACTGTCTAACACTATGGTGTCCAATCAGTTCTGAAGCAATAGCCGTAGAATAGCTGTCGTAGCAATAGTATAGTGGCTACTCCTGTAGCCAACTAGCAACACTCAGCTGGCCAAATAGCCACATTATTCAAACCAAATAGCCCCACACAACTGTAGGGATTTAAATTTAGTTTAATCAACTAATTGACTAGTCGATGGATTTTCCATCCACTAGTCAATTATTCAATAAGCAGGGGAGGCACAGTGAGGTTAGCTCTGCCTTTTAAAAATATTAAGAGACTTTTAAATGTATTAAAAGGCTGGTGCACAGTGGAGAAGACCCAGGAATCAGTTGTCCCAGCTCATGCCAGGTCCCCCACACTGTGCTTCTGATTTTAAAATGTATTAGGAGCCAACATTTAAAAAGCAGAGGCACTTCTGGAATAAGGCACGAGTTAGGAATCAACTTATCAAATGAATCAACTGATTCTTGGTTCGTGCCAAGTCCCTGCTACCCCCATGCCTCTTCTGCCCCTGCAGAGATGGTGCTGGGGGGAACCAGCTTTTAAGCTGGCTCCCCCCCTAGTACTGGCTTCTGCTCCCCCCTCTTGCCTGCCTCTGATAGAGACAGCAAAGGGGGGGAAGCAACTAGTGGAGGGACTAGTTGACTAGTCACTTACATCCCTACTCAACTGGCAATTAGCCACATGTGGCTAGTGGCTAGCATGTTGGACACCACGGGGCTAACAGAAGGATGCACTCATCAGGGAAGGGGCGAGACAGGTATGCTTTCTGAAGGAAATAAAATTAATTGCTGCTGCGTTTTGCCTAAATTTTGGCACACCGTGCGAACGGAGTAGCCAGTCACGTACATGGCATGGGATGCTCTCATGGGTAATGGGTCAAAACAATATCCAGATAAACATATGTTACAAAGTGACTAATGCAACGTAATATAGCAAAATCCAAAGATGAGCATGAGAAGAGATTCATATAAAACAGGGTGAACGGAACCTTTTTTGGGTCAGGAGCCACTGACGCACAGAAAAATCAGTTGAGGCCGCACACAGTAAGAAGAAAAAACAAACAAATAAAAACACCTCACTGACACGGTCCGTTACTAAGAAAGAGAAAGATTCTCTCCATGTTCCCCTTGCACATCAAAGCCTAGGGGAGCTGGCTAGTAGATTTTGTGTGCTTCAGCCCCATGGAGGGACTGGAGTGGGAGGGAGGCTAAAATGCCAGTGTGGGCTCCCCAATGCTGGGGGAGACCTGAGCCTCGGGTCCAGATCCAGGCAAGCCAGTGGCCGCATCTGGACCCCAGGCCTGAGGTTCCCCACCCCTGCTATAAAAGATGGGGTGTCTTGCATGGTTCCTGGGGTCTTTCCCCTGCTAAGATTATAATATCAGTCTGGACTGATAGAAGCCTAGCTCCTCGCTTGCATTCGACTTAGTTGAGCACTAGGTTGATGTGAGCAACAAAATGGTAACTATAATATCAACAGGACAGTCATAGAATCATAGAATACTAAGCCTGGAAGGGACGTTGAGAGGTCATTGAGTCCAGGCCTCTGCCCTCATGGCAGGACCCAGCACCATCTATAACATCCCCACAGTGTGTGTGTGTCTGTGTGTGAATGAATGCATATGGTTTTTATTTTGCATTCTCAATCAATACAGTGTATTGCCTTTTCCTCCGAAAAGATTCCATGTGCCGGACTAGAGAGGTTCAGATCCAAACACACTGAAATCAAGGGAATGTAGAAAGGTCATTAAAAGTAAGAGCACCATCTACTGGCACATGGAAAATATAGCATTGCTCATCTGTTGTTAGGGTCAATCAAGTTATGTATTGTGTATGGATTCTTGATTAAGCGGCTTTTAAGAGCTGACTTGTAACAATTATGTATACTGGTAACACTGGTTAACCTTACAGTTCTATATCTGTCCCTCAGCTCTTATTTGTTATCTGCCTATAATCTCTCAGAGGGACTGGATGGCTCACAAGATTGCCATGGTAACCATTCTGATCCCCAGCAGTACAGTTTTCGCCCTAAGGGGGGATTCATGAGCTAAGTCCATTGGCGCCGAACAGGGTCCACACCCAAAATACATCCTGCCATCATCAGCACCAGATCGAAGGGAAGTTTCAGCAGACCGCTCAGGCTAGGTCTAGACTACAGGGCTTTATCGGAAAAAGCTACTCAAATTACACTCCGCAATTTGTGTACCTTTTTCCGATCGCTTTTCCAGAAAAGGCTTTTCCGCCACTTGGCCCAGTCTAGATGGGGCCAAATGGCAAAAAAGCCTCCTCGGTGAAATGAGGTATACAGGGCTCCTAAAAAGAGCACGTTTGCTCTTCCATGAAAAAAAGTGGAAGAGCAAACGTGTTCCTTGGATACAGTGTTTTTTTGGTGTGATACCTCTGGTATCCCGCAAAAAGCCCATAGTCTAGATGTAGCCTCAAAGTCCTCTTCCCTTGGACTCCCCCACGGTTTAACCCAGATTTGGGATATAATGGAAGTGCCGGTTACCCTTTGCTACTCAGCAAGTGAGGGCTCCACTCCCCCGACATGGCTGGGCCTAAAATATAAACTGCAAAAGCCCACTGATCAGAATGGGAGTGGGGACATTTGCAGTCAGTTATCTGCTTTGCCACAGACATCCTGTGTGACCTTGGTCGAGTCACTTACATGTCCCTGTCCCTTTGTTCCCTACTGAAGAATAAGGTTAATCTGCACTCCCTGCCTTAGGGAGAGAAGCCATTTGTGACAGAGGCTGTCACATACCACAAAAGCCATAGGCATACTTAGACACACCGACCGCTCTGAGTAGAGGCACATTAGTGTGATGGGGCTATGGGAGCAGCTTTTACTGCTGGTATCAGTGATATACTTATTCTAAAGAGCAAATAGAAAATTTCAGTGGCTGTGGATGACAGGAGCTCCCCAACTGGTTAGAAAAAGAAGCCTGGTAGACAGTCCTGAGATATATTTTCCCAGAAAGCAGTTCCCACTTCAAGCTATGCACACTCCAGACACAGTCCCTGCACAGGAAAAGAAGCTATTCAAGGCTGTCCTTCCCTCTGGCCTCATTAAATGCCTACACAACACTAAGATCACTTTATCTGCAATGTGAGCAAGGCCAGAAAAAATGAGAGCATGAAGTGGAAGGATGTTTGTTTTCAGGCACTTTTTTTTAATAAAAAAAGGAGATTATTGGGTACAATTAATTGTTCAAACTGTCAAGAAGATGAAAGTCTAGGGAGTAAACAGATGCTGGTCACGATGCAATGCTCATTAAGGCAGAGAAAGGATTCATTTCATATGCATGATTAACTTCTGGCCGCTGATGATTTACACTGCAGATGATCAAAAGAGAATTAATTATTCTGCAAATAAGCACTGCTGTTATCATGGCACTTGGTGCTCTGAGGAGATGCCCCTCTACAGAAGAAGGCCTTGCTGTTTGGATACTTTTTTTTTTTTTTTTTTTTTTTTTTTGCAAAAGGGGCTTTTACTCATTTAAAAAAAAAAAGACATTAGTCTGTGATAGGACTTCAGAGGGAAGCCATTAATCAAAGCTGCCGACAGGCTTTCCTACCGTTTGTGACAAACGTGTGCCGCAAACATCACACATTAATCTCCAACTTGCCTTGCTGTGCTTAGAGGGAGCTCTCCCCAGGGCTTTGGATTTAGAAGTGAATACAATGGCTAACAGGGAGGAGCTGGGTTAAGATTCACAAGAACTGGGGAAGTACCATAAATTCCCTACTTGTCTTTGGACTTCTCTTTGGGGCTCCATTTCCCAGGTGTAAATAAAGATGCTAGGTCCTTCCTCTATTTCCACTGTAAGCTCTTTGGGGGCAGGATCTCTTACTCTGTGTGTGCATAGCACCTAGCAAAACGTGATTCCTTCCACAGACTTTCAGGCCAAAAGGGCCCACTGTGATCATAGTTTGCCGCCGGTGTAATATAAGCCAGAGCATTATACCCCTGGCTCCCAAATTGAAAAGTATTCTTCTTCTACATAGATGAGCACCCCTGAGCCCTGAAACTCATGGCTGAGCTATAGCCTCTCTCAGGCTTTGTTCACACTGCCAATTGAGGGGCAAAACTGGTCATTCACTGATGCTTAAAAATGCCTCCGTATGACAAAAGTTTTGCTGCTGCAAATGGCCGTGTTAAAACTGCTTGCTGTGGACAGGACAGTGGCTCCTGCCAATAAGGTCAATTCTGCTTCTAAGGAGTAGAAATATTTGGTCCCACAAAAGGGCCAGCATACAGCATTTATGCTGCCCAATTTTTAGGGTGAGTCTAGACTACAGGGTTTTGTCGACAAAAGTGGACGTAACGTCAACAGAACGCGGCAGTGTTGTTGACGGCGGTAAACCTCATGCTACAAGGAATAACGCCTTTTGTCGACAGAGTTCTGTCGATAGAAGGCGTTATTGCATCTACACTGTCCTTTGCGTCTACACTGTCATGTCGACAAAGTGGCTTGCTTTGTCGACAGAACTGGATGCAGTCTAGACTCTCTTTGTCGACAGAAGCCTGTAGTCTAGATGTACCTTTAGGTTATGTCTAGACTACAGGGTTTTGTTGACAGAAGTTTTGTCGACAGATACTGTCGACAAAGCTTCTGTCGACAAAGAGCGTCTAGACTACATCCAGTTCTGTCAACAAAGCAAGCCACTTTGTCGACATAACAGTGTGGACGCAAAGGACAGTGTAGATGCAATAATGCCTTCTATCGACAGAACTCTGTCAACAAAAGGCGTTATTCCTCGTAGAATGAGGTTTACATACGTCGACAAAACTGCTGAGTTTTGTCTACATTATGTCGACATAACTCAAAGGCAGTGTGGACGCAGGTATAGTTTTGTCGACAAAAGTCCACTTTTATCGACAAAACCCTGTAGTCTAGACACACCCTTAGTGACATGGCTGTGTTGTGAAAAGCTGTGCAGTGTAGACAAAGCCTCAGAAAAAGAATGGATGAAACCTGTGTCTGTCCTCCAGGAGCGAGCCGAAGTCCAGCAGGATTCAATTCTCCACTGCCCGGCACCGTCTGCAGTTGTTTTCCCCTGTGCAAGGTGGGGTAAGAAGCAGCCTTTGGAGCCTTTTCTCTCTGGACAAAGAAATCAACGACAAGCAAGCATACAGAATTAGGCCTGGGGACTCTGCCCTTTCCAAAGGTTATTTTTA
Source organism: Pelodiscus sinensis (assembly GCF_049634645.1). Classification (NCBI taxonomy): domain Eukaryota; kingdom Metazoa; phylum Chordata; order Testudines; family Trionychidae; genus Pelodiscus; species Pelodiscus sinensis. The sequence continues at coordinate 10,442,003 of NC_134725.1, forward strand.
ACCAGCTAAGTTTAAAAGCTAAGCACCTACTGCCTCCACAGGAGGCTTCTTGGGAGCAAACATGACTGAGATCACATCTACTGTTCCTCTATGCAGAGCCAAATCACAGCGAGACCCTGGGAGAGCAGAGGAATGGATGCTGCAGTGCAGGCTACAGAAGGGGATTTGATGTTAAATCCAACTGCCAATGAGAAAACAAAAGGCAACTTTTCAAAGGGGATGGGAAAAGCAATCAGAGACACCCACCCTATTGTATCATATTCTAATTTCCTTATGGAGCACGTCTTTGGTCCTGGAAGCAGAGGACAAGGTGGCAGACAAAGGGGCCCATAAGCTGGAAAACCACTAAAGAATATCTTGAAGAGCAAAGAGTTAAAAAAGGTCAGAGCCCAGTCTGCATGGGACTATGAGCCAGACTGTCTAGTGCAGTGGTACCTAACCCTGGACTGGTTCATTGGACTCCCAACAGAGCTTCAGGTCTCTCTGAGCTGCCAGGACCTCACACTGCCCTCTGCCCAGCAGTTAATCTCAAGAAGCCATTCACTCAGGCCAGGTCTACACTGGCGGAGAAAATCAACATAAGACATGCAACTGCAGGAATGACAATTGTGTAGCTGGAGTTGAAGTACTTTACATCGATTTTTCTAGGGTGGTCCCAGATCAGGACATTGATGAGAGAAGCTCTCCCGTTAACTTCCCTTACTCCCTGCAGGCCCACTAAATCGCCCACAGGGGCACCCTCAGTGTTCTGTTTAGCAGGTGTTTACTAGACCCACTAAATCGAACCCTGAAAGATTGATCAATAGACAAGGCCTCAGTAATCTAGAAATGCAGGTCGTTTTGCATGGGGTTCCCTTTCCACTTCCTTGGGGTAATGCTCAGAAGTCTGACATTGAAAGCACTGAGATTGTCAAGATGGATACAAGCACTTACTGGTTTAGAGTTTTGATACCTTCCCCTCTTACAGAATATGTTCCTCCCACTCTATGGGCTTGGTCTTTTACCAGTTGGAAAGCATAGTCATTTCCCACCACTACCCTGATGTTTTTTAACAGCTAAGATTCTGTCTAGATATTGCAGGCTATTTCCCTCCCCTCCATCACTGCTGTACCCCATTGTCTCACAAATATTACCGAACCTATCCCCAATACACTCCCTGAGAGACAGAGTGGCTACATCTACACTGCAGACTTCTTGTGCAAGAACTGTTTTACACAAGAGTTTCTGCACAAAAATTCTTGTGCAAGAGATGTGCTGTTGCGCAAGAGCATCCATGGCAGTGTGGACACTCTCTTGTGGAAGAAAGCTCTGATTACCATTTTAGTCAAGGACACTCTCTTGCACAAGAAACCCCTGTTGCCTGTTCACACTGCCTTCTTGAGCAAGAGCTCTTGCACGAGAGGGCTTATTCCTTGTGGGGAGAAGAATAACTCTTGCGCAAGAAGCCCTCTGTTCTGATGCTTTACTGTAAATTTACTTGCGCAAGAACGTGCATTTAGTGTAGACGCTCCACAAGTTTTTGCACGAGAAAGGCTGTTCTTGCGCAAAAAATCTGCAGTGTACATATAGCCAGCGTGTGTGTGTGAGTGTGTGTGTGTGTGTGTTTGTGTGAGGGAGAGAGAGAGACAGAAGGCAAGATTGAGTATCATCATTTCCGTTTTATTGGTGAGAACTGAGTCCCAGAAAACGATAGCAGAACCAGGAACAGAATGCAGCTCTCCCCAAACCCAGTCTAGCTCCTTTCACACAACTCCAGAGGAAGCATCCTCCCCCAGCATACAGGACACATTGGCTTACTGTGGCACCAGAAATGCAAAAGGCTCTAGCTCAACAAAGAAGGATCCAGGCATCTAGAGCCACAGTCTTAACAGGAAATGTACCACTGTGCCCTTCCCCTCCCTCCTCTACTACCATGGTGTTAGGAGCCAAGATGTGAAACTGCAATTTCCCCACATATGGAGGAACACAGAACTGTTTTTCAGTTTGAGCAAATAATGACAGATGGATTTTTTTTCAATATTTACCCAGCTCAGTTATCTTGATAGCCAGTGAAAGCATTAACCGAGTTTTTAAATAAGAGGTGGAAGAGAGTGCTTCCCTCTTTTATTCAAATGGGAATGACTCTCTTACCATCTCCTTTAATGCACCCAGGATCACAAGAAATCACCCTAATACAGTGTTTTTAAAACTTTTTAAGACCAAGGAACACCAAACAATAATTTTTTTATGAGAAACACCAAGGATTTTTTGTTGAGCAAAAAAAAAAAAAAAGGGTCAGGGTGAAAATTATTGAGGAAAAAAAAAATCGCTTGCCCTTTTAAGGGTGGCCATTTTGAATTCTGTTGTTCTCCGCGGCACATCTCCGACTGCCTTGCAGCACACCGGTGTGCCGCGGAACACAGTTTATGAAACACTGCCCTAATACCTGGTTAATTGTTCTTTTAAAAACTATATTTAGAGCAGTGATACTTGTGCCTCCGTGATTCAAGAGCCAAATTAGTGATCAGCATTGCCCCAAAAAGCCACAAGAGTGTGAATTCATTGCTTCACTTCCTATAGTACTCTGGATTCATATTTAAAAATGGTAGGATGGGGAAATGTTTAGCTTTTATAAAAAAAATTATTCTCATAGTAAAAATGACTGGCCAAGTACTCTTTTGTCAACCCCATCTACATGTTTTGTTAGTCTATAAAGTGTTACCAGACCATTTGTTGTTTTTTCAGTTTATAATTAATTAGCTAACAGTTTAATAGTTCAATCACACAGTGTTTTAATATCGCTGCAAAGAGCTGCAGGAAACATGCCGAAGAGTCATTTGTGGCTCGTGAGCACAGTCGGAGTATCACTGCTTCGGTATCTTTGCTAGAAGTTCCTCTTCTCTGGAATTAGCCAACAGAATCAGACTACCTGTTACAACAGAATCTCTGGGTATGTCTACACTACAAAGTTAATTCAAAATAACAGTAGTTATTTCGAATTAAATTTAATATCATCTACACAGGCAAACTGCTATTTCAAAATACATTTGAAATAGTAGAGCCCTTATTTTGAATTTGGTAAACCTTATTCTACGAGGAGTAATGCCAAATTCGAAATAGCTATTTTGAATTAAGTGCTGTGTAGACACTTAATTCAAAACAGGGGGCCTCCAGCCCTTCCCAGGGAGCCCTGCTAGCCACTCTGGGCACAACCAGGAAAACATACTCTCCTCTCTCCCAGCCCCGGAGCCATTAAAGGGGTAGACCCTAGTCACAGTGCCTGTGCCAGCTCCAAGCCTGCCAGCCCTGAGCCAGCAGTGGCCACCGGGGCCCCTGACCCAGTGGCCCCAGAACATGAGCCAGCAAGCCACTGGCAGCCAGCCCGCCACCACTCCCCAGGAGCAGTCTGCCAGTTCCCAGGAGCCTGACAGGGGCTGGAGAAGGCAGGTGCCTTCCTGGTCCAGGGTGGAGATCATGGACCTTATTCAGGTTTGGGGGGGATGCCCCCAACGTCCATGATCTCTGCACTAGATGGAGGAATGCAGCCATCTATGGCAGGATAGCTTCCAGCCTGGCCACCAAGGCCACATGCGAACCCAGGAGCAGGTTAGCATGAAAGTCAAGTTGGTCTGGAGAGACCCCCAGCCCTGAGCCCTGAGCTTCTCCTCCCCCTTCTTCCCCTTGCTTCCCCCTTCCTGCTCCCTCTTCCTAGGTTTCTCCCTCCCCTCTCCCACCCTGTCTCTTCCCCTCTCCCACATCCTTTTCCAAGTCTCCTCAGAAGTTCATCCCCCACCCTCCCAGTTTTGTTCAATAACCCCAGTTTCTATTTTTGAACATACGTGTCTTTTATTTGACATCAGGAAGGGGGGCTAGGGAGGGGTAAGTGGAAGGACGTGAGGGAGGAATGGGGCATGAGCATCTTGGGGGAAGACCGGGGAGGCTCTGAGGGCTCCTCGGGGTGAACGCTTTCCCTCAGGGCCTCCTGGATCCTGACAGCTCTCTGATGGACCCCTCCTGGATGGCAGCCTGCATGCAGCAAGTGCAGCCGGGCTGATGGCAATGACCCCACAAGACGCACCGGCATGCACAGGGGCAGCTCTGTCTCCATGTGGCTGAGTGTTGTGGTGTCCCTCATCGAGGTAGACAAGCAAGCGAGGAACCCTGAGAACTGTCTGTTCAGGGTGGGGGGAGGGTCCCTTTAAGCTCAGTTAGCCTCAGGCAGCAGCCCCACACACTCAAGTCTTAACCTGATGCCCTGCAGCACTGGTTCCGGCCAGCCTTAACTTCAGTTCACAGTCCACTCAGTGTGGACGCGCTATTTCAAAATAGCTTTTGTGTATAGATGCGTTATTTCAAATTAGCTTAATTCGAATTAACTATTTTGAATTAAGTTAACTCGAAATAGTGATGTAGTGTAGACATACCCTCTGAGAATCATTGTACAACCAGGCTCAGCACTTCACCTGATAAATACTGGGGAGAGTTCCCCCCACCTAATATATCAGAATGACACTGATTGACTCCAACCAAGGATCTGTTCCCCTGTGTGCAATGTGAAATATTCCTGCAAAATTAGGAATTTTGTGGTAGAACTGCACTAGCAATCATGGGCAGCTAGGACACAGCTGACTGGGGAAGGCAGGGTAGCAGGATTTTTTTTAAAAGATCCATTTGCTTCACCAGCAGGGAGTTGGTCACTGGGGAAAGTGAGCTTCCTATCAAACCAACCTTGCTGGACGCACATACCTCATAATTTATTTGGAAGCAAGGGCTACTGAGGAATGTTCCAGAGCTGAAGGTCTGATCTAGTAGCTTTCCTTTTTGATAACCGTATGCATTAAGTCTTGCTTTGGAAAAGCACCTCTAGAAAAAGAAATTGCTTTTCTGTCAACCCCCTTTCTGGTGCATCCTCCTGCAGCATGCGAGAGTGGAAAAGACTTGCCGATTTCCTATGGCACCAGGAATGCAAACGGGCCTGGCAAGTGAAGGTGTTGAGACCCCCAGCCTTAATAGGCAATGCAAATCCTCCACCCCACAGCAATTGGAGCTAAGATGTGAAATCACGATTTCCCACCTAGGGGGGAACTTGGCTGCTGAGAAAGCTAAACCCAGTGCACAGTCAGCATTTGCCAATCAGACTTTTCCTCTGCAGTTTGATCATAGGTCCAGTATGAAAGCGACTCATCCATATACATTTCCCAGGTGGGAAGAAGAAGGAAGGTATTAGTGCCCATGACCAAATCAGCCGTCGCTTTAGTATCAGTCCGTTTCTTGACAAGGAGGTTTGTTTTGCTATTGATTGGGAGCGGGTGGAGATCTCTGTGGCGAGTAGGATACCACTCAGCATTTCAGAAAGAATACAGAAGCACCTGTGTCCCCTGGGAAGCCTTGGACTTCTCAGGTCTCGCAATCTGCATTCCAAGGTGAGCTCTGTCCTACTCCCTTGTTTCTTTGAGCTTTGCTGATAAAACATGGAATTACCAGCCTTCTCTCTTACTCCCCCTACCATTCGCTGCATACAGCTGTGATTAACTTGAATGTTCTGCTGCTTTGCTCCTCTACACAACCCCTCCCAGGTATACATAGCTGAGGGCTTGCTGTCACTACGTGGTGGATTGGCACTGCAGCAATCGATCCATTGGCATTCGATTTATCATGTCTGCTTCAATGTGATAACTCGATCTCCAAGCACACTCCCGTCAACTCCAGTACTCCACAAGGATGAGAAGAATAGCTGGAGCCAATGGGAGAGCAGCCCTGATTGAGTTTTCTGCACAGAAGACACCACAGTAAATACATTGACTTCAGTGAAGGCCTGCCCTTCATGCCCCAGGGAAGTGGGGCTGCCAACTTCTGCTGCAGTGAAGCTGCCAGCCTGGGAGCCGGCTAGGTGTAACCTACATCAGCATATTGGTTAAACGGTTACACTCTAACATTCCTAATTCTACCAGCAGTTCCTGTGCCTCCTCCGATGACAAATCAGGGAGGAGAGTTTGCCTTCTTATTCTGGCATTTGAGTGGTTGTTTCATACAATAGCAAGTCAGAAACCTGGAGTCCTGGTTTCAAGTCCAACCTGAACAGGGACCCAGCAGTGCCCTGCTGCAAAACAAAATAGCCGGAACCATGGCAATACATCGATCACTCAACCCTACACTGCTGCACATCACTTAAATGGGCCTTCTCCATCTGCAGCAGTGTAGCCAGCTCCATTCGTAATCTACTCCCTTGTGCATGGCTTGCTGCACCTGCAGCAGCCCAGAACCTGTTAACCTCCCTGAGCAGGCATGCTGAGATTCCTGTCTTAGGTCTTAGCCCCAATCCTAACGGTCACCACATTTCCCTTGGGCTTGGGCCGCACCCAGTGATCCAATCCTGTGGCAAATGTAGTTGCTTCATTCTGACCTTCTTCCTGTCCCGAGGGAAGGCAGAATCTTCACTCATTTCCTGCTGGTCCTCTAACTCCAATCCCACTCCTGAGCATGAGGTTAAATCCAGCCTCTGCAGGTAGCTTAGGAGGACATGCCTGGAAACTCAGAACCTTTTTGTCAAGGCATGGAAGAGGAGGGTCAGAGACCATAGGCTGGGCAGTCTGGGGCCTATTTTTTAGGCTGTGTCTACATTGGCATGAATTTCCGGAAATGCTTAAAACGGAATACTATTCCGTTTTCAGTTTTTCCGGAAAAGGAGCGTCTACATTGGCAGGCTGCTTTTCCGGAAAAGCCCTTTTTCCGGAAAAGCGTCTGTGGCCAATGTAGACGCGCTTTTCCGGAAAAGAGCCCCGATCGCCATTTTCGCGATCGGGGCTTTTTTCCAGAAAAGACTACTGGGCTGTCTACACTGGCCCTTTTCCGGAACAGCGTTCTGGAATAAGGACTTATGCCCGAGCGGGAGCAGAATAGTTTTTCCGGAATAGCGGCTGATTTTGTACAGTAGAGCATTGTTGCTTTTCCGGAAATTCAAGGGCCAGTGTAGACAGCTCGCAGCTTATTCCGGAAAAGCGGCTGATTTTCCAGAATAAGTGGCCCAGTGTAGACACAGCCAATATAGTATTCACCCAAAAGGAATAATGTGATGACCGGCTTTGAACTCAAGACTTTTGGTTTGTAAATTATGGGCCTGTATGGAATAAGTTCCATTATCTGAGAGCAAACAACGACATATGGGATGTTAGAACATCAGTACCTATACTTGAGCCACCATTGCCCACTTACTCCATTGCTTGGTGCTGAGATGGCCGTGAACTATGGAAATGTAGGTTTGAATTTCCAGCACACAACCGTGACCTGCAGCATTTGAATAAGGAAGCCTGTGCTAGAACACTCAGGGTACATCAAGACTGCAGAGTTCTTCCGAGATACTAGAGGTATCCTGGAAAAGCTCTGCCAAGGAACGCGTCTGCTTTTCCAAAGATTTTTTTCAGAAAAGCATACACATTTTTTCCGGCATCCCTGTAAACCTCATTCTATGAGGAAGAAGAGATGTTCCAAAAGAGGGTTTTTTTCTGACATGTGGCCCAGTGTAGGTGGGCCAATTGTTGGAAAAGCCTCTTCCGGAAGAAAAGCGGAAAAAGATATGCAATTTGCTGTTCACAGTTTATGTATCTTTTTCTGATAGAACGTTGTCGTCTCTTGCCTAGCATCTGTCTGGCTAAATGTCAGCTCTCACTTTGTGGCTGCATCACTGGGACTGATGAGTGTAACTTCCTTATTTAACTGGACCTATTTTTCATATGCTTTTGAGCAGGTCTTCCCACCAACCTTCCATGTAGCAAAGAGGTAACATACACTGTGTTTAGGTATGTTGCTGCTTTTCCAGTGTGTATGTGTGTGGGGGGCGGGGAGGGGAGGGGGACACTGCTTAGGCAAGTGAACTAGTTTAGGTCCAAAATCCATCTCAAAGTCTCCTTCTCTTCTCAGAGTTAATTCATTTGAGCAAAGAATGAAAATGTCAGAACTTTGTTTTCCTCCCCTGCTTCTCCAGAAAGGCCCCAGGCTGCCATGGCCCATAATATCTGACCCTCCTCTTCTTTGTCTTGACAAAAAGGCATCCAGTGTCCATGTAAATTACATCCCTTGGAGCCTGCATCGGGTGCATGAAATAAACAGCCCTAAGCAAACTTGACATTGGGCTGACCTATTTTGCGATGACATAGTTCGTAAAGTCAAGGAATGAGGCTGATTACACTCGACTAAGGGGCTGCGGGATACTGAGAGGCATTGAAAGAAGAGGCCGGCATTTCCAGAAGATGAGCTAAAAAGCCAGAGATTCAAGGCTCTGCCAGGTGTCCTATCATTGATAATAATGCATCTATTATAAATGAATTCACATGTGAATTAGTTGAGAGAAAGAAACACCCTGCCCAGACGCATACTTCCATGCAGATTCCTTTTATTTTTGGCTTCTGTAGCCTATTTCATCCCAAACCTTTTCAAACAAACTAAATAAGCCACAAGCTGCAAAGTGTTTTTACGAACTCAGCAAGACAGATGGCATGAGAACAGTGTTACCAGAGGAGTCCTGGATAGACTCAGAAATGGAAATCAAGAGTCCTCTGCTTCAACCAGTGCAGATCACTGCCTCCTTTGCATACCAAGGTAAGGTAAGCATCCTCCTTAATCCATTCTTATCCCGACCACAGTAGGCCAAGACGCATGTTCCAGCCCACCGCCCACTAGAAACTAGTCTTTGGCTCTGTCTACGCTGGGAAGGATTAGTGACAAAAGTGTTGTCGATATGCAAGAGTGGCCAAAAAACGATCCAACCGGTTTTTCTGCCTCACGTTGCTGACATTTCATGGCCACATTGCCAGCACCTTGTTGACAGAGCAAAGCAATATGGGTATGTATCCCATAGTGCAGTGTTGTGGGAAGGCGGAGATGATCCCTGTGTAGCACCTAATAGGGAGCTGTCTCTTTAAGAAACCCCTGGGGGAAGATAGGAGTGATGTGTGTCAGGATCACTGTTGATAGGCAGATGTCGTACTCCAGATGCTTCTGGAACTGGGTGTGGTAGTTTGGGGTCTGTTCCAGTAGGTCCTGTCTCTGTGGCTTGGTTGCAGGCAGGGCAGCTGCTTTGTTAAGGGCATCATGCCCTGTGGGAGCTGGGTGAGGCTGAGACAGGAGCAGAGAGCAGGCTGCTGGCCCTTGCTCTGCAGCTCTTTGCAGCAGGTAGGGAGGATGTTAACCTGCTACATGGGAACATGGGCAATGCTAATTGTAGGCAGGGCAACCCGGGAGGAAAAAATAACAACTTCTGCGTTAATTTCATGCTTGGAATGCTGTTTTGATTTTAGCCAAACTGTCGTACAGGAAGTCCCCAGGTTACATGGATCCGACTTACATCGGATCCCTACTTACAAACGGGGTGAGGCAACCCCGCACTAGCTGCTTCCCCCCAGCAGACCAGGGAGACGCGAAGCTAGCGCCCCCCCTCAGCAGACCAGGGAGACGCAGAGCGGCTTTTCTCAGCAGACACCTCAGCTTGAGAATAAAGGACTGAGGGAAGTGAGGTGTGGGAGAATAAAACTGAGCTCTGGAGAAATGTTTGGCTAGAGTTTCCCCTACAATATGTACCAGTTCCAACTTACATACAAATTCAACTTAAGAACAAACCTACAGTCCCTATCTTGTACGTAACCCGGGGACTGCCTGTAGTTACTTTCTCAGCTCGTGCGATTCTTCAGCTCCGTGTAGCAACGGGGAAAGAGTCATTTCTGTTTTATTATTCTCAGTTTTTGTGTTGTCTTGTAACAGGATTTTCTTTAAGTCTGTTTGCTTGTGGGTTAGCTGCCTGGTTAATCAGTGAGCTGGCTGCCTGACACAGATCCACAGCAGGGGAAAAGACTGAACTCCAACTGAGGATCTCTACAAGCAGGTGTAGAGATGGCTCAGCCTAAGGATGTTAAGGACTAGTCAGCTAGTCGACTATCCGACAAGCAAATGCTTATCGTATAGTCGATCTCACCCCCACAGTTCTGTAAAATAAAGACAGTTAAGTTTTGCCCCCAAAAAAGTGTGTTTATTTTTTCATCAGGAATGGGGGGAAGGGAGGGGTAAGTGGAGGGACGGCAGCGAGGAGAGAAGCAGAAGCCCCAACTGGGGCAGACCAGGGAACAGTGTCACCACTCCCCTGGGAAGAAACTCTTACTCAGGTGCACTCACTCCCAGGTGCGCATAGCCCCCTGATGGGCCTGCCGGATGGTAGCCGGGCACGGCTGCTCGCAGGCCCTGCCTAAGCGGTCCACCTCCGCTCCCCACTTTGGCAGGAAGGCCTCCCCCTTCCTCTCGCACACGTTGTACAGGCCACAACATGCAACCGCCACATGTGGAATGTATTCCCTGAGGTCCAGGTGGGTGAGGAGGCATCTAAAATGCACCTTCAGGTGGCCAAAGGAACCCTCAACCATCATGCAGGCCCTGCTCAGCCTGGCATTAAATGCCTATCGTGAGGGGTTGAGGTAGCCCGTGTACGGCTTCATGAGCCACTGCTGCAGGGGATAGGCCACATCCCCCACCAGGCATATGGGCATGTCCACGTCCCTGACCCGGATATAGCGATTGGGGAAGAAAGTCCCGGCTTGCAGCTTCTGGCTGACGCTAGAGTTCCTGAACACACATGCCATGTGCTTTTCCCAACCGCCCAACCTTGATGTCCATAAACTGGTCCCAGGGGTCAGTCACATCCTGCAAGACCCCCCCAAAAGTATCCCTTCTGGTTAATGTACATTGAGGCCCGGTGGTCTGGGGCACGGATAAGGATGTGTGTCCTGTTAGTAGCAGATGACTCTGTGCAGCAGGGTGATGTTGGTCACCCTGACCACCTGCAAAAGGAGACAAACAAACCGAAAATCACAGGGGTACCAGGATGCCTGAGAGTTTCCCCCCCCCCCACTTCCTCCTACTCACCAGGAGCAACCCCCTGCAATCACAGCCCTCCCAGAGAGGGGGCTCGCACCACCACCCTATCCCCTTTTCCCGGGGGAAAACTATTCCATCCTTTCACGCACATCTCTCCTGGGACAATAGCCCGAGGGTGCCATATCTGCATGAGCAGGGTTCCAAGGGTCGATCTCCCCACCTGAACAGGTTCCCCATGGATCAGTAGCTGTCTGGAGTGGAGAGTTTCCAGAGGGCGATGGCGACTTGCTTCTGGAGGGGGAAGGCGGGCCTCATGTGTGTGTCCTGTCGCCTCAGGGCAGGGGCAAGCCACTCAAATAGCTCAAGGAAGGTGCTTTCTTCATTCAAAAGCTCTGGAGCCATTGTTGGTCTCCTCAGTGCTCCAGAATGATGTGGTCCCACCAGTCTGCATTGGTGTCCAGATGCCAGATGCGCCAGGGCATGGTGGCTGGACCATGGCAGGCAGCATCCAGGTCCTGTAGCCGCTCCCCCACATACCCGAGGAGGGTCTCCAAGAAGCCCTGGGGGTGGGGTTCCTGCAGAGCCTGGGAGGCAGCTGCAGAGAGTGCTGCATGACTTGCAACAAAAGCTCCAAGAGCTGAAGACTTCCCGGAGGCAGCTTCTGCTCCATAGCGGAGAGTGATATGGTGTCCTGAATCAGGGCAATGAAAGCAAGAAGAGAAAATGCTTTACTTTCCCTCAGAGAGGTAGGCAAGCAAGCAAAGAAACCTGAGAAATGGCTGTCTGGGGGGTCCCTTTAAGCACAGGCCTCAGATAGCTTCAAGCAGCAGTCACATAACTACTGACCTGATGCCCTGCCTGAACTGGTTGCAGGTGACCTTAAATGTGATTCAGTTGTCCAATCAGTGTGGACACGCTATTTCAAAATTGCTAAGCACTAATGCATTTTGTGCGTAGACACGCTATTTCAAAATAAACTATTCCAGAATATCTCTTCTAGAATAGCTTATTCCAAAATAACACTGTTGTGTAGTCATAGCCACAGATACCAGTTCCCAGAGCATTGAAAGAGGAGATGTGAATGACTGCAGGGCTGCAGAGATCACAAAAAAATGAGCACAACAATCAGGGCAGGCATTATGGGATACTGGTGGAAGCCAGTAGTTCTCTCAACAAAACAAACAGCAGAGTCCTCACTGACACTTTCTTGACAACAAAGGGAGAGGAAAAGACAAGTCTCTCTCAGGATGGAAGATACTTTTGTCACCAAAACTGGGTATTTTCCCTACAAAAGTCTCATTATGGTATAAACAAGTCCTCAGACTCCAACTTATTATAATCTCAGCAAGATTCTGTTTTTAAACAGCAGGAGAAGAGTGAACTTTGCAAGTTTATCTTCAATATAACCACAGTCTTTTTAAAGCAGTTTTAAGACATTTATCAATAACATCAATGCTTTTGGTTGTATGGTTATTTGTAGTGTATTATTCACCCCCTAGGGGTATGTCTAGACTATGGAGTTTTTTCAAAAAAAAGAGACCTTTTTACGAAAAAAAAACCCTTCACCTGCATCTAGACTGCCATCACATTCTCACAAAATTAAATCAAAAGAACATGGTGGTTTTTTTGAAATTGGTAAACCTACTTTTGCCAGGAAGAGCACCTTTTTTCGAAAAAAGGTGTTCTTGAACACAAACAGGGGTTTTTTTGAAAGAGAGTGTCCAGATTGCCTGGGGAGCTCTCCTTCGAAAAAGCAGCTCACTTTTTTGAAACTCTTGTGGCTGCCTAGATGATCTCTTTTGAAAAAGCCTCTTTCAAAAGAAGCTTGTAGTCTAGACATACCCTAGATGACACAACGTGATGTATGGAGCTCCATAGAGGGTGTGGACCCTGGTAAATATGAGAGACAAACCTGGTACTCAAACTAGGTATTTGTTATGGGTTGCCTTAATAAACAGACCGTCATTGAGAGTGATTCCATGTGTCATGACAGGAACTACAGTGATTATGAAATTTTGGCTCTCAGCACACCAGTAGTCACCTATTTGTTTTCTGCTTCATATTTGTATGAAAGATCTGCCTGTTTCAGCAGAGTTCAGCAGATAAAAAAACCCTGTCATTGGCTTGGGTTCAGAATTACATAGATATTTTCATTCTGAAGTATCCCTAAGTGCTTTATAAAAGAGCATTTATGCCCAGAATCACTGCACACTCCATTGTAAAGCAACCACTTCTGAGTGGAGTGCAATGGATGCTGAACCTCAGCACAAGAATAAGAATGCAATACTGCTATAGGAAATTGAGGAAGAATTCCTTCTCCCCACCCCAGTTAAAGGTGAGTTTTGGATGGGCACTTTTCTCCTTTCAGATGTCAGCTGGGTCACTGATCAGGATCAACACATGCAAACAGGCAGCACCACAGCTGCAGCCCACCCACATCTAGGTGTGGCCTGCAGCAAAGGGTATCTGTGCAAGCCTGCACCCTCAAACGCTAATGCACAAGAAGCAATGGAAATTCAGAAAGCAAGAAGGATGGTGAGACCACTGGGCTTAGAGGCAGAACTTAGAGGCAGAAATCAAGGTTATTTTTTCACTTGCCTAGGGATGGCCTCATCCTTTTCATCACCAGTAAGAGTGCTGGATTCACTGCCCCGTCATAATTCCTCTTCCAGCTGCAGCCTGATCATTACAGTGGTTGTCCATTTGGACGAGATCAGCTCCTCCCATTGCTTACCACTTCTTGTCTAGGCCACTTCTGTCTAGGCCAGTCTTGTCTGCCTGGGGGTCCATCAGAAAGCACCACCCCGGAGTCAGAGCAGGACTTGTCACAAGAAGGTTGTGTGATGGGGCTCAGAAAGATGGTCTTCTGCTTGAAGAAGAGGACAGTTCCCCTCTACATGAATCAATTCTAACAGCAAGGCAGATGAGTTTGTGTGTGCTAAATTCATGAAGAGAAACACCCACCTTAAATCGGTCTTAGATCAGAGATAGAGAGGTTCCATCTCCATCGAGAAGATGCCAGTAGTTAGTTTATTTCCCTGCAGCTTGCCAGGGAAATTTTATGTGATTTCAGAACCATCATCAAGCCCCAAAAGTCAAACTCAAGTCAAACCCTGGATGTTTCTCTCATATACATCCCCTAAATCTAGCCTGGATCAGAGAGAGCCTTACAAGCTTCTTCCCCAGACCGAAGGGGAATCTCGAGAGTGCTTTATAAAATAGCAGTTTCTTTAATTCACTTCCTTGATCCATAGAATCATAGAATCCCAGGGCTGGAAGAGACCTCAGGAGTCATTGAGTCCAACCCCCTGCCCGAAGCAGGACCTTCTTTTTATATCACCTGTAATATCAAATAAACCTTGTATTTATTTGCATTAAGCAATTTGTGTCTTCTGGGTTACCCTTCGAACCTGAGAGCAGTGTCTGAAGGTTCAGCCTCTGAAGTAAGACACGTCCACGGGGAAGTAAAGATGTAATATCAACTCACGATATTTTCATGACTCCAGCTCCTGGAGTCAGTTGATTACATGTACGTAAGAACAGCCAGACTGGGTCAGACCAAAGATCCACCCAGGCCACTGACAATGACCAATGCCAGGTGTTTCAGAGAGAATGAACAGATCAGGCTTCACCCTTTCCTGGCTTCTGGCAAACAGAGGTGAGGGAAACCATTTCTGCCCATCCTAGCTAATATAATTGATTCACCTAGCCACCATGAATTTACTTAGTTCTTTTTAGAACCTTGTTATAGGTTTGGCCTTCACAACAACATCCTCTGGCAAGGAGTTCCACAGGTTGACTGTGCATTGTGTGAAGGAAAACTTCCTTTAGTTTGTTGTAAACATGCTGCCTATTAATTTCATTTAGTGACCCCTAGTTCTTGTGTTAAGAGAAGGAGCAAATATTGACTATCTCCCACACCAGTCATAAATGCATAGATTGTCAGGTGATATCAGTTATTTCAGTTACTGTGTCAGTTGGGATTGTGTATCTGGGGGCTGTCTGAGCCTTTGTTCCCTTGATCAGCCTGGCGATCACCCTCCCCACGTGGTTAATGAAGGAGTAGGGCTGACCTAGAAGAGAAGGCCTTAAAAGCCAGAGGCAGAGCAACCAGAGAGGTTTGAGAGGGAGTTTGTAGGAGAGTGTCCTAGTATAACCAGCATGATTAAGTAGCCAGACAGACCACCTGACCATGGATGCCTCTATCCAGATCCTGATGTGGTTCTGCAGAGAGTGTGGCTTGCATTTCCTGCTTACATAAATCCAGGCTGGTGGGGACCATCCAATGCCCACTGGTGGAATGTCTCAGGAAGCCAGGCAGAGGTGCATCAGAGCCCATGAGGAATTCCTTGAGAGAATTCATGTGGAGACAGCTAAGGCTGAGGACTGTCCAGCTACAGAGGACTGCTGGCACACCGCTGGTGGCGGAGGAGATGGCTCTGTCTCAGGGAGGACACTGGCAGCTGGTTGCTTCTACAGCAGGTAGTGCTCCACTCCTGCTCCCAACCCACCCACCAGGATTATGGAGAAATGTTGTACTGCCCTGGATAAGAGAGATAAGGACTCCTTAAGGAGGAAGAGAAGAATCCTCATAGCCCTGAGCATAATATTCAGAACACATCCCCACCTGCTGATATTACCCCACAACCCTTCTCCCTCTCTCCCCCCCCCCCCCCCCCCACGAAAAATGAACCATTAGCACTAGGCTGGGAGCCAGGAGTCCCTGTTCGATCCCAGATTGCTTGTGTGATTCTGGGCAAGCGGCATTGCCTTTGTGAGCAGCAGTTCCCACTATAAAATGGTTGTCCCACAGAAGCATTGTGAGGGGAAAATGCATGAAATATTGGGAAGTGCTTAGATATGTATTTACCTCTGAAGTACCATAGACCCCTTCCCCTCACACTTCTGTTTAGAGGGAGTATGACATTCCTTTAGCAGGTGCTTCCGGCTGCCTGGTCAAATCCAGCTTGGCAAGCACTCATCCACAATTTGATCTGAGGAAGTGGGTCTGGCCCACGAAAGCTCATCACCTAATAAACCATCTTGTTAGTCTTTAAAGTGCTGTACAGTCCTGTCTTTTGTTTCAGCAAGACCAGACTAACACGGCTGCATCTCTATTACTATCCACAAGGAGACTTTCTCTCTTCTTGAAGGAATGATTTACTAAATTTTGTTGAAGGGACCGCTCAGTTCAGCAAAAACAAATTCTCTCCTTGCAGTTCAGCAGGCTGGGCTATTGTCTGTCTGCTGTAAGGAAGCAGAATAAAGAAGCAGTGTACAGGTGCATATGAAAGAGGAGAAACTCTGTGACTTATCAATGCCTCTATGCCAACTGACAATGGGGGTTCCAGGAATGTCCCCATTCTCGGGTGTACATTCTGGCTCAAAGAGTGTTAAGTAAGGTCTTAAAATGGAAGCCAGTATAAAAGTAGCCATGGTAATTGTTGTGAAATGTATGCATGCACGTATACAATGAAAATGTTCTTCCGCTCTATTAACATCTGTCTCTCTGTTGGGATGTTAATTAAGCACCGAGCACTAACATAGCGGGTGCTCTTTTACATATAGGCTGTGTCTAGACTGGCAAGTTTTTCCGCAAAATCATCTGCTTTTGCGGAAAAACTTGCCAGCTGTCTACACTGGCCGCTTGAATTTCCGCAAGAACACTGGCAATCTCATGTAAGATCATCAGTGTTCTTGCAGAAATACTGTCCTGCTCCCATTCGGGCAAAAGCCCTCTTGCGCAAATGATTTGCGCAAAAGGGCCAGTGTAAACAGCATAGTATTGTTTTGCGCAAAAAAGCCCCGATGGCTAAAATGGCGATCGGGGCTTTTTTGCAGAAAAGTGTGTCTAGATTGGCCACGGACGCTTTTCCGCAAAAAGTGCTTTTGTGGAAAAGCATCCTGCCAATCTAGACACGCTTTTCCGAAAATGCTTTTAACGGAAAACTTTTCTGTTAAAAGCATTTCTGGAAAATCATGCCAGTATAGATGTAGCCATATTGTCAAAGAGATGTAAAATCAACAGGGCAAGAGCATATATGAAAACCAAGCCCTAGGAGTTATCCTGTCTGAGTAAAGGCAATAAACTTGGGGCAAAGATGACACCACTGTATCTTGAAACTGAGAAGTAAATGGGCCCTGTGGATACAGTCATGAAAATGGATCTCATCTTGGTTGAAGATGCTTGAGAAAACTACAGGTGATAAATTATTTTTTTTCTCTCTAAAGGAGCTTAACTTGTTAAGTGTGCGCTCTAGAAAACGGGTTACGATTTGGGATATCAACATATTTATTTCCTTTCTCCTTCTCACTATCACTGGAGTCTTAAATCTTTGGTAATCAACTTGTCCTATTTTCATGATAACTGTATCTCAGTGCTGTGATATTAAGCAAGGAGCTGATCCTGAGCAGATGCATACAAGCCAGTGAGTGCTAGTCCCTTGGGGAAAGCAAACCTGGTATAAGTGTTCAGGGGATAAGGGGCTGCATGCTACAGGACTCTGCTTCAAAGCACCTCAGGGGACCGAGTACACTTACTGTTAACCTGCAAAACAAAGCAAGCATGGGCATGGCCCAGAGGAGAGAGCCTGGCTTGCTGACAGGCTGGTAGTATCAGGGAACTGACATCCTGTTAAGCAAAAAGCAAGTCTCCTTCATGCTGGAGGGGAGATGGGTGAATGGCCTGGCAACTCACATTCTTGGGCACCCTGAGAGCCAGCAATGGTCACTTACTAAACAAGAAGCCAGGAAGGGGCGGAGCATATTTCCATTTCATAATACTCTGGGTAACCTAGTTAACCCTTGCATGATCACTGCACAGAACACCCAGACAAGTCTCCAGTCTCCAACAGTGGAGGGAGAACAGGTGTGGTGAAAGTAAATCCTTAGTACCATACCAGGATGTGCTGTATACATTAGTCTGTTCTAAACCCTTGTGTGTTTTCACACGGGATTATTCAAATCACCAAGTCCTGTGGCATGACCCTGTTATTATCCACTAGGAGAGGTCTCAAGACAGAGATTGGTTTTCTAGCACACTCCCTATAATCTCCTCTCTGGCTAACAGTAATTAACTGAGGGAGTGTTTCTCTGTACTTGAAACCCTTCTTTTTGTTTTTGATTGACAGAACCTCTTCCCATTGCAAATCCAGACTGTAATTAAAGAAGGGAACTCCGCACCCTGTATCTGATTTATTTTTTAATAAAGTCCTCCTTTGATCTAGTCACTCTCTTAATTCAATCACTAACTCTGAATCAACAGCTCTCTACTACATTTGCTCTTCCACCTCACTTTGTTTCCAAGGCCCAGAGAGAGTCTCTTAAATGTTTTGAAGCTGGTGACCACAAGTTTATCCACACATGAAACGTATGTGGTGGAGTTTGTTATTTACATGGTAAAAGTTGCCAGTTTTAGATTAATGTTCCAATATTCAATTTAATAAATGTGGGTGGTTGGGGATAAGGATTACACAATTAAGAAAACATGGCATTGCCAGAAATAAATTCAGCCGGTATAAACCCCCAAGATGAGAGGGATAGGTTTGTGGTTAAGGTACTGAATGGAAGGTTAATCTAGATTAAATATAGGGTATGAATTTAAATCAGACAGTGGACTAAGCTAATTTGCAATAAGGCACTCTAACTCCGTATGTCAATGGTTTTATTCTGGATCAAATCAGGAATAATTAGTCAAGCATATATAATCAGGAAGTCACATTCTGAAATACCTTTCTGTGCATAGACAAGCCCCAAGCCTGAGAAAAGCGAGGTTCAATTGCTTAGCTCCCACTGACTTCATGTGTGACCTTAGAAAAGTCATTTAACCTCATTCTCCCCATCCCTCCCATCAGTATTTGGGGATAGTGTTTTTTTCTGCTCTGTTTTAATAGATCTAGATAACAAACTCTTCAGGGCAGGGACTAACTGTGTTAGGTGCTTCACATACACACAAGAGAGGATCGACCTGAAACCAGTGGGCCCAGGCACTGCTGTATTACTAGTTACAATGGTGCTAAGTTCTTTCGAAAATCTGGTTCTTAGTATTTTGTGGGCTGGCACCTCGCACCTGGGAGAGCCAGAGAAAGCTCCAAGCTTTGGGAACTTTATACAAACTCTATACTGGTGTCACTGGCCCCTTTGCTTGGGAAGGAGGAAGACCTGCCTTTATAGAGGTCTTTGTCATGAGAAAGAAACCAAGGTAGCTGGTAGGATTCACTGTCCTGGCAGCCTTGTTTGTTCCACAAGATTCATCGCTAGCTGCTAAAGTTTGGCTGGTGGCTGTTTGCCAGTTTCATTGGAGGGAGTGGCCAGCATGGGTGCCTTGCATAGAAAAAGCATTAGGTGACTTGGAATGGAGTTGCCAGTTTCTCTCACTGGACTAGAAAAAGAACAGAACTGGTGTGTTTTCTAACTAGAAAGAACCTGGCAGTGAGAAGAAACCAGGCACTAACCGGTCTCTCATGTTTAGACTACAGAGTTTTTTCGAAAACTCTTCACCTGCGTCTAGTCTGACATTGCGTTCTTCCAAAATTAAATCGAAAGAACGTGGTGGGTTTTTTGACAGCGGTAAACCTACTTTTACCAGGAAGAACGCCTTTTTCCAAAAGAGCTCTTTTGAAAAAGGCATTCTTGACCGCAAACAGGGCTTTTTCAAAAGAGAGCATCCAGATTGCCTAAGTGCTCTCTTCCGAAAAAACAGCTTGCTTTTTTGAAGACTTGGGGATGTCTAGACGATCTCTTTTGAAAGAGGCTTGTAGTCTAGACGTACCCTCAGCCATCATCTGCCTCTGGCCCTTGCTGGCCAGTAATTTCTTCATGGTCTGAGTATTTCCAGCTATCCTTTTCCTGGCAGTGTGACTCTGCATCCAGCAAAACCAAGAAGGATGCCACTGGTTTGTTCCCAGAGGGTTGTTTTGCTGTTGGTTAGAATGCAAATGGGGGCAAAGGAGGACGCATAAGTGTATGAAAGTGTTTGTGGCTAGGTTATACGGACCCTATAGGATTAACTTGTGGCATCCAGGTCCTAGGACTCAGGATAGCTCAGCCCAGGTGTGAGCAGCCACACTGCAAAGCCATACACTCACTGGTGCAGTGCTTCCCTGGATGGAATCCAGAGGACGCACATCAAGGCTGTCTGTGCTGCAGTGAGCTGAGCTAGCCATGTTCCTCCTAAGGATGTTAAGGACTAATCGACTAGTTGACTATCTGATAAACAAATGCTTATCCGATAGTCAGTTGACTAATTGATCTCCCTCCCTCCCACCCCCTCCCATTGCCTCTATCAGATAGAGGCACCAAGGTGGGGGAGAGAAGGGGTACTTCAAAGTGGCAGCACTGCGTCGAGCCTGGCTCAGCAGGTGTTATGGCTCCTTCCCCACTCTGGCATGATAAATGCAGAAGTGGGGACCTGCAAAAGTACCCCAAAAACTTGTCTTTCCAGGCTTTGATAAAAACTTCCCCCCAGAATCTTAACAACCTAGATTTGGGGGATAAAAACTCTGCTGCCGCCACCCAAGTAATGATAGGAAAATTAGGGGAGAGATCACTTGGGAAATCTCACCCTTAAAGTACAAACCTAGACAAGAATTAACCAATACCAGGTTAATAAAAGAAAAGAGAAAGAATTTTTATCATCACCACAATATTCCTGATGCAAGCAAAATGACCAGATGGAAAAGTCACAAAGTAATATACTCATGGGGAAACTCCACCATGGGCCTAGAGCTTAGTTACAAGGGAGAGCAAAACCCATTTTTAAATGCACAGACATCAGATCCCATTTCCCAAACCATAAAACAATAAAACTTAATGGATTTATCTAAAATTTACCCTACTTACAAAAGAATAGAGAGTCTAGTCTTAGAGAGACATTCTGTCTGACTCCCTCAGTAGCTGGAGAGAAACAGCCCAAACAGAGGAGGGAAAACCCCCAAAATTCCTTTGTCCCAGTTTGAAATTCCTACCTGCATTCCTATTGACTGAATCTACCTGGTTAAGTAAGGGACACAGTTAACCTCTTACTCTCCAGGCTGCTGGCTGACCATCATGATCGTAACAGCTGGGGACTCCCCAGCTGATCCCAGGCTCCATGAGGGTGCTTTTGCTTTGAAATGCACAAAAGCCCCCACTGGGGATTTCTTGTACATTTCAAAGTAGGCACCTGCATGCAATCCGGAGCCAGTGGTACTTCCCTCTGGCCCCAGGCTGCACAGGGAGTTCTGCATTCCTCCTTTGAAATGTACAAGAGCCCAGCGGGAAATTACTCAATGTAATTACTTGATCTTTCACATCCTTAGTTCTTCCTCCCACGCATAGTGGCAGAAACCCTCTGTCTTCCCAAGCACACAGGGGAAACTGGCGGAACTATTGGGACTTGAGGGTATGTCTACACTACAGCGCTAATTCGAACTAACTTAGTTCGAATTAGTTAATTCGAACAAGCGCATCTAGAACTAAAAACTAGTTCGCGTTTTGCTAATTCGAACTAGCGCGTCCACACTGATTGGACTCAGGGGCGAATTAAGGGCGGCTGAAACTGGTTCCGGCAGGGCATCAGGTCAGTAGTTGCTTTGTGTGGCTGCTGTCTGAGGCTATCTGAGGCTCGTGCTTAAAGGGACCCCCCTGGACAGCCGGTTCTCAGTTTTTCCACTTGCTTGCCTACCTCGCCGAGGGACAGCAAAGCGTTTTTCTCTGCGCCCGTCTGTGTCGGTGCTTCCCTTCGGGGACGCCGCCGCAGGTGGCAACATGGAGCCAGAGCTCGCCCTGCACTTTCTGGTGCAGTTTATGGACTTGCTGCTGCAAGCCTGCCAGCAATGGCTGGAGGCTGCCTGGTTCCACCTGGTGCACGTCAGCCCCCTGCCTCTCCACCTGGCCACCCTGGGAGCCATGGAGCAGCTGCGGCGGCGCCCAGGCACTGGCGTGCCCCACCGCATCTGGCATCTGGACACTAGCAGCGACTGGTGGAACCGCATCATCCTGGAGCGCTGGGGAGACCAACAGTGGACCCAGAACTTCAGGATGAGGAGGGACACCTTCCTGGAGCTCTGCGAGTGGCTCGCCCCAGCTCTGCGCAGAAGGGACACTCGCATGAGGCCCACCATCCCCCTCCAGAAGCGTGTGGCCATCGCCCTCTGGAAGATTTCCACGCCGAACAGCTACCGATCCATCGGGAACCAGTTCGGCGTGGGGAGATCCACCGTCGGAGCGGTGCTCATGCAGGTACGGCACTCGCCAGCAACTGGGACGGGGGCGAGGGGAGCTGCAAGGAGGGGATGGACCGCCCCAGGGAAAACTGGGAGTCGGAGGGGGAGGAGGCAAAAGTGCCCCGCACCGGAGGGCCGGTCTGTCCAGGCCGTACTACACGCCGCCCGGGGGGGTTGCTCCCGGGAGTGGGGCACAGGGCACTGCCAGGGCACGAGCACTCCCAGCCACCCAGGCGCCCCACTGATTTGCGCTTTGCTGTGTCTCTCTCCGCAGGTGGTCAAGGCCATCAACCGGGTGCTGATCCGCAGGGTGGTCCGCCTCGCCGACCCGGATGCCGTCATCCAGGGGTTCGGCGCCCTCGGCTTCCCCAACTGCGGGGGGGCCATCGACAGGACGCACATCCCCATTCGTGCCCCGGAACACCAGGCCTCCCAGTACGTGAACCACAAGGGGTACTTCTCCGTCCTCCTGCAGGCCGTGTGTGACCACCGGGGACAGTTCACGGACATTAATGTGGGCTGGTCCGGCAAGGCACACAATGCATGGGTGTACCGGAACTCCTCCGTGTGCCAGCGGCTGCAGGCCAGGACCTTCTTCCCCGACCGCCACATCAGGGTCGGGGATGTGGACATGCCCGTCTGCCTGGTGGGGGATGCGGCCTACCCCCTACAGCCGTGGCTCATGAAGCCCTACACGGGGCACCTCAACCCCTCCCACCAGGCCTTCAATGTGAGTCTGACCAGGGCCCGCATCATCATTGAGGGGGCCTTCGGGCAACTGAAAGCCCGATTTAGGTGCCTCTTCACCCGCCTCGACCTCACCGAGCACAACATCCCTCCCGTGGTGGCAGCATGTTCTGTGCTGCACAATTTGTGCGAGAGGAAGGGGGAGGCTTTCCTGCCAGCCTGGATGGCTAAGGCTGACCGCATGGCTGGCCTGTATGCTCAGCCCCGCACCGCTGCCATCCGGGAAGCCCAGCGGGGGGCTGTCCGGATCCAGGAAGCCCTGTGGGAGAGCTTCCAGGTGGAGGAGGAGGACTGAACTCTCCCTGCATGCCCCACTGGGGCCATCTTCCACCCTCCCCCTGTTCCCCTTTCCCCTCCCTAACCTCCCTTCCTAATGTCAAATAAAGACACCTGTTTTGGCAAAAAAAACCCTCTCTTTATTTTACATAACTGGGGTGGGGGGAGGGAGGAGTGAGGGTGGGAGAGGGGAGGGGGAAACCTGGGAGGAGAGAGCTGGAAGGGGGTGGAAGGGGAAGAAGGGAAGGGAAAGCTCAGGCTTGGGGGTCCGGCTGGCTCTCCCATCTTGCAACACTGCGGGTGCGGGGACCTCGGGGGGGAGCGGGTGTGGAGGGTGGGGCAGGAGGGACAGGGGGTGCGGAGGAAGTGGGAGAGGGAGCAGGGGCAGCAGGGGTGGAAGGAGGAGCGAGAGCTGCGGCAGCCGCAGGAGCCGGAGCAGGAGGAGGCAGGAACCAGTCCACCAGGGTCTGGAGGTGGCCTCTGAGGGCACGGCCCTGCTCCTCCAGCGCATCCACACTCCGCTGGTGCAGCCGAAGGTCCTCCCGGACCCAGTGCTCCTGGATGCGGAGCAGCTGCTCCATGAACCGGAGGTGCCGCCACTGGTAGTCCTCCTGGTTTCTGGCACGCCGGCTGGCCCAGGCGCGCGTGGTGCGCCCTGCAGTCCCAGGTGCTGCGGCTGTGGTGAAACAAGAGCAGCGGTCAGTTCTCCCTGGGAACAAGGTGTGTGAAACCCAGCCCCCCTCTGCAAGGCCAAGGCCCCTGCAGGATCCCCAGCTGCTGCTCCGTGGTGGGCAAGGCCCAGGCACACGGTCCCTGGGCTCCCTCTCGCTCCCACCCCCCCGTACACATAAGGGGAGAAGGATGGTACTCACAGGTGGAGGTCTCCCCGGCCTCGGATGATACAGGAGATGTTGTCTGTGGGGTTCCTCGGGGGTCCTGGGTCCTGGGCAGGCTCCTGGCTCGCAGCGTCCTCCGGCTCCTCCTCCTCGGTGTCCAGGACCGGTCCCTCTGCCACCCGGGGGGCATGGATGGCGTGAGCCCCCAGGATGCGGTCCAGGGCCTGAAAGTGGGGGCAGGCCTCTGGGTCGGCCCCTGGCAGGCAGGCCCAGGAGTAGGACTGCCGCAGGTCCTTTATTTTGCAGCGGATCTGCTCCCGGGTCCGCTGGTGGTCTCTGGCGGCCAGGCTGTCAGCCATGCGACCGTAGACTGCCACGTTCCTGTGGCTAGTGCGGAGATCGTGGACATTGGAGGCTTCCCCCCAAACCTCGATGAGGTCCACGATCTCCGCACTAGACCAAGTGGGTGCCCGCCTCTTGCGGCCCCAGGCAGGCTCCTGGGAGCCGCCAGGCTTGTCCTGGGAAGAGGGGGAGGGCTGGGTGGCATCAGGTGGCTGGCTCATCTTGTGGCAGGTGCAGGGGCTGTTGGCTGGATGCTGGCAGCCTTGCAACTGGCACAAACTGTGTAGCCAGCCCGTGCCCCCTTAAGGGCTCCGGGGCCGGGAGGGGGGCAATAGAGTTTCCCTGGTGTTGGCCAGAGTGGCCACCAGGGCAAGCTGGGAAGGGCTAGCCTCCCACTAGTTCGAATTAAGTGGCTACACAGCCCTTAATTCAAACTAGTTAGTTCGAACTAGGCTTAGTCCTCGTGCAATGAGGTTTACCTAGTTCGAACTAAGCGCTCCGCTACTTCGAATTAAGTTCGAACTAGCAGAGCGCTAGTGTAGCTCCTATCAAAGTTCATTCGAACTAACGTCTGTTAGTTCGAATTAACTTTGTAGTGTAGACATACCCTGAGTGAGGTAAGATCCAGCTCAGTTAAAATGGCTCCCTGGTTTTCACCCACACCCCCACTCAGGCCAGCTAGCGTGGGTTTAAAGCACCCTCACATATGTGGGGGGAAGAGTGAATGCAAGAGTCCAAGACAGCTTTGCAGCGAAGACAAACCCTTAGGGCCCACCTGCTCCATGAATAGACATTTATTGCGGAATGAGACAAAGAGGAATAACTCCACGTGTGACAAGCCCTTATGTTCACCTGGGATGGGCTTGCTCTGATTGCCGCCCTGGCATAGATATTGAGTGAAAGCACAAATCACAGAGACACGAAAAGGCACCTTGGCTCTTAATTTGTATGTACACGCTGCGCTGACTGTCAACAATCTAATTGATCCAAAAGACGAACTCGCCGGCAGCTACTAAAAAAACCTGGAGAAAAATATAAAAGAGGTCCTGTGTGTTAATTGAGACATTTACTTTGAACACGCCAGGAGCCACAGAGTGTTTGTTTGCATTATGATTACGGCTCGTTATCTGCTGTTTAGTCAACACTGCCCTTGTTCTCCTGTTAGCCAGGCTGCTTGGCCAAACTGCTGAGGAGCAAACCCTGAGGACTGAACAGAAAAACAGGGCTTAATCAGACCAGAACCATCATGCAGCAGCCATTGTCAGGACAGACCTGCTGAGACATCAGCCACCTCTGCCTTCCTGGGCTGCACAGACGCTGCAGTACGCACCCTCCAGATCCAGCTTTTGGCAAGTACAATAGTCCTGGAAAATTGTACTTCTCAGCAGCTGCTTACTCAGCAGAGTTTGTGCCTGTGGGGTACATTCAGGACAGCATCCAAGTAAAGCAATTTGGGAGGGAGCTCCAGTTAGTGCTATTTACTTATGCTTCTGTCCTTAACAAACATTTGAACTATCTCACCCATTACCAAGATAGTTTCCCCAATTATCACCTCTAATACCATTAACTCACAAACATCCCACTCTCCCTACCTCTAATATCATCAATTCACAGACACTTACCTTCCTTCCTCCCCCCCCCCCCTACATCCCCCTCCTGTTCTGCAATGTGATTTGTCCTTTTCATATTTGTTCATTTTTTTTAATGGTATCCTTTGGTATATATGGTTGTGACTACTTTCTTCCACTATTTGATCTGAGGAAGTGGGTCTGGCCCACGAAAGCTCATCATCTAATAAACCATCTTGTTAGTCTTTAAAGTGCTACATTGTCCTGCATTTTGCTTCAACTACCCCAGACTAACACGGCTACATTTCTATCACTATTCCCTTCTGAGAGCGTGCAACTAATCAATTTCCCCAGACTCCCGTCTGTCTACACACCCACTCGCTAGAACAAAACCCTCCTCGCTTCCTTTACTTGGGACTTAAGCCCCTGGATGCTCCATGCATTCAGTGACCGAGAGAGAGAGAAGTATAGTGAGAGAAGCAACCGTTTTCTCACTTTCCGCTGGAATTGCATGTGCATGGCTGATTAGATGACTGGGCTTCACAGGTAGATGAAGGGATGGTATGTTAGAGGCGGTGACTCCCTACTTTGGCCTATGCCTGCTCACTTGTCAGGGTGGAAGATGCACCTGTTTAGACTTCCTTACACACTGTTCTTAGTGTGTGTGAATAGGCCTAAGGGAGCATGAATGGATAGAACATTAAGGTGATTTAATGTCACCATGGAGTGGACTGCATCCCACTAGGCACCCATTGGAAAGATGTGAATTTTAGTGTGATGGGATGGCTGCTCAGATGACTAAGGAAGTACACCTGAAGAGGGGCCCCCTGACTCCCCTATAAGAGCAGTGGGGAGTCAGGGGAGGTGGTATAGGATGGGTAGAGAGCAGATTCTACAGGAGTCAGAAGAGACTCTAGTTCCAGCCAAGTAGGCTGAGCGGGGTGAGAAGAGCTGCAGACAGAAAACCTGGGGGAGAAGAGACTCCCTAAGAATGAGGTGTTTTCTGTCTTACGTTAATTAATTAAACCCTGGGAGATTAGGTATTATTGGACCAGATAAATGCCACAAACTTTTCTGAAGAACCAACAGAGGGAAACCAAGGCAAGAGGGTGCGTGCTGTGCTGCCTCAAGGCTACCAGGGTACCCCTGAGAAATGCCAAGATAGATTCTGCAGCTCTTCCCAATATGATTATCCCCCACCTTTGTTGCCTCCGACCAGCAGTAAAATAGCTAAATGGTGAGAACATTTCAATAGGCTTCCTTAGGCTTCAGAGTTAATATCTTCATGTGCCACAGTGAGTCTGTTCACAGCTCTCTGCTGACAGCCAAACAATAGTCACTGATTTATTTTACAGTCTGTCCATGATGTGAATCTTGTCTTGTCAAGGACCAGAGAGATTTACTTTATAAAAAAAAAAGAAAAAAAAAAAGCTCAGATTCTGTGCTCAAAAAGCAGCCCCTAAAGGAAGTGGACTAGGACAACTAAACTGTTGTGAGCCAGCCTTGTTCAACTCTTGGCTACCAACAACAGCAGCCCACAAAGGGGGCTGCTGGAACAAATCTCAATGGAAGAGTTTCCAGACTAGATTCTATGCCCACCTTTCAGGGATGGTGTGAGCTACTTCACCCAATCCTCCTACGCTGAAAAAGAATGAATTAAGTGGTCCACACTGTCATTCAGACCCAGGAATGTACCGTAGCTGCAAGCCCCTTCCGCCTGGCTTTTCGGGAGTTTTGGACAACAGCCTGGTTTCAGATTCAGGGCCTCCTTTTGGATCCAGCAAATGGACCAAGAGGGTTCCAATCTGTGGCGTTCACCTCCTGAGGCCCATAAGGTTGGTGCTACCTCTGAGCAGAGGCTGTTATGAACTTGTGACCACAGAAAAAGATCCCACTGGGCGGTCTTGAAGGATTTTCCTGCCAGAGCCCATGGTGGAGGCAGTTGGGAATGGAGGATGACTTTGGCATGTGTGTAGAGCGGGGGTGGGAAACCTCAGGCCCGTGGCCCCCTGCTCGTTTGGATGTGGCGCCCAAGGCTCAGGCCCCCCGCACTGAAGAGTCCACGCTGGTGCACCAGCCCTCCTCCTGCGCCACCATGGACACACAAAATCTACTTGGCTGTGCCCCCCACTGCTATGTAAGGGGTACGTGGGGGTGTCTTTCTTCTCAGTTGGGGGCCACGTCAGTGAGAGGTTTTGTTTGTTTGTTTTGCTTCTCACTTGTGTGGTCCCCAACTGATTTTAATGTGGGCCAGCAGCCCCCAACCCAGAAAAGGTTCCCCAGCCCTGGTGTAAGGGCTTCCATTGTTTTTAATAGGCTCTCTGTAGAGTAGAGTAACTGTGCTGTGTGATACCTGGTATCTGGAGTAATTACACTGTAGCTGTCTGAGGAGAAAGGCAATGTGGGCCTGCTCAGGCTTTCCGATTTGCAGGTGAAGTCACAGCAAAATCCGGGGACCAGGCAACCTGACCCTGGTCAGAAGCAACTGAGAGAATCATAGAACTGGAATAGACCTTGAGAGGTTGTCAGGTCCAGTCTCCTGCCCTCACGGCAGGGTCAAGCACAGTCTAGATCATTAGATGTCTGTCTAACCTGCACTAAAATATCTCTAGATATACCAGAACCTCCCTGGGCAATTTATTCCAGTGTTTCACCACCCTCACAGCTAGGAAGTTTTTCCTAACGTCCCACTTACACCTCCCTTGCTGCAGTCGAAGCCCATTGCTTCTTGTCCTATCCTCAGAGGCCAAGAAGAACAATTTTTCTCCCTCCTCCTTGGATGCGGATGTTGATCTCCGGCCAAGAGAGGCAGTAGCTGGGCTGTCAGAAGTCTGAGCACAGAGCCCTTGCGGGACCCCTAGTGAGGGAATACAAGGCAGTGACCCTGAACTGAGACACTCAGTATCCCACCAGGCCAAGACCTTAGTACCAAAGGCAGCTTGGGACCCCTTCTTTCCCTTGCTCAGCCCACAGAGGTCAAGAAGAAATCCAAAGCACTGAAAGACAAGAGGACCTGCTGTCTGACTCTAGCCCTTTCTCTTGGCCCTAGATGACCTTATTTAGTAGAAGCATGGCCTGATGCAAGTGCAGCTGGGACATGCGCCATTCATTGCCCTTTGTACATGTGTGTTATTTATCACACGACAGGTCTGTCTAACAGGCTGCATCTGGAAATGCTAAAAATACCCTGTCACAGCTATGTGCCTGAGAGGAGGCGAATGAACCAAACCTGGGCTACGTCTACACTGGCATGATTTTCCAGAAATGCTTTTAACGGAAAAGTTTTCCGTTAAAAGCATTTTTGGAAAAGCACGTCTAGATTGGCAGGACGCTTTTCTGCAAAAGCACTTTTTGCGGAAAAGCGTCCGTGGCCAATCTAGACGCGCTTTTCCGCAAAAAAGCCCCGATGGTCATTTTCGTGATCGGGGCTTTTTGGCGGAAAGCAAATCTGAGCTGTCTACACTGGCCCTTTTGCAAAAAAGTTTTTCAGAAAAAGACTTTTGCCCGAATGGGAGCAGCATAGTATTTCCGCAAAAGCACTGACAATCTTACATGAGATCGTCAGTGCTTTTGCGGAAATTCAAGCGGCCAGTGTAGACAGCTGGCAAGTTTTTCCACAAAAGCAGATGATTTTGCGGAAAAACTTGCCAGTCTAGACACAGTCACAGGCTATGTCTAGACTGCAAGCCTCTTTCGAAAGAGGCTCTTTCGAAAAATACTTTCGAAAGAGCCTCTTTCGAAAGAGAGCGTCTAGACTGCACGCGGAATTTCGAAAAAGCAAGCCGCTTTTTCGAAAGAAAGCACCCAGTGAGTCTGGATGCTCTCTTTCTAAAAAGCCTGTTTGCTTTCAAGAACACCTTCTTTCGAAAGAGCACTTTCGAAAGAAGGCGTTCTTCCTCGTGGAATTAGGTTTACCTCCTGTGACGTAGTGGGGGTACTTGCTGGGCTGTGGTGACCCCTGCTGTCTGGAGCAAGACCCAGCAGGGAAAACCTCACTATGCAAAGGTAATGCCAAACTTGTTGAACCAGACACCCCCCATGGAGAGGAACAAAGGAAGGTGGATGCTGCTCTGGCTAGGGGGCAGGGCTGGAGGAGAGTTAGTTAGTTCCTGGCTGGAAGGCAGGGAAGAAGGAGCTGGGGAGGGGGGCTGGGACTCCCCTATCTCAAGGGGGGCACTGAGGCCTCTTAGCCCCAGTTCCTGTAACCAGATTACATCTGTGCTGCACTTTGCTGGAGGAACAATAAACAACCTCCATTCTACTGGCTGGTGAAGTCTGTTCGTGCCATTTCGGGGTGCAGGAGACGGGGGACCCCCAACGCGCCGTCACACCACCGTCGAAAGAAAAGTCACATTCTTTCGATTTAATTTCGAAAGAACGCGGCTGCAGTCTAGACGCAGGTGAAGTTTTTTCGAAAAAAGTCTACTTTTTTCGAAAAAACCCCTGAGTCTGGACACAGCCATAGTGTCTAGCCTGAACATCTCTGTACTATTCCAGCAAGGGCGGGGCACCAGCAGGTACCAGAGATTCCTGGGGGGGATGAAAAGCATCAGCATCTCTCATTCCCCCACTGCACAGCACATTAGAGATTGGGTGGCGCTGGGTCAGAGACTGATTGGGCAGCACTGCCACATTCAAATTCATAACTGCTCAGATGCAGGCTTTTAGGGATCAGTCTTTCTAATGGGACTATTGATGTTCAGATCTGGCTCCAGGTCTGGATTTCGGAGCTTGCCCAGAGGTCAGGAGTGTTCAGATTTGGACCCACCTAGCATTGAGATCTCCTGATGTCAGGTGCTAAAGAGCTGCAAAGCACTTCAGCTGATCTCAGCATCCCCTCTTGCTATCCCAGTTTTACAAATGAGGAAATCAAGTCACAGAGGAGAGCAGTCAAATGTCTGGGCAAAAGCCACAGAATGCATTAGCTGCAGAGCCAAAAACAGCACCCTCGTCTCCTAACTTGCCATTCTGTGCTTTAACTGACCAGCAAACCCCTGAGCACAGAAAAGAACTGACAGAAAGATTCCCCAGAGAATGATGGTATCGCTGCACAGAGGCGTGAACAGTAGCCAAACCAGGAGCACAGCCAAAATTGGCCTTCAGTGACATGCTTGGGTCCTTGCCCTCAGTTAAAGTCATTATGGCCCTTGGCGTAGGCATGCAGCGGACAGACAAAACCTTTTCCACACAGCCTTGCCTGCTGATTTGCTAGTAGTGTAGAGGCCCCCACAACACATAAGACAGACAGCCAACCATTTTCTTTTAATAGTCAGATACACAGGAGGCAATGGAGGGAGGTTGAGTACTGGCTGGCCAGTCTACTACCACTTGGCTGACAATCTACTCACCCAGCTGGTGCAAATGCTTGGCTCCTGATGAAACAATTAAATGTCCGCATGGAACAGAGCTGGGCTCATTGCAACCCTCTCCCCCGCAATGCCAGACACCCACAAACATGAAGACTGTTCAGATTCACTCACCAAATCTGGCAGCTGGTTCCTGGTCTCCTTATAATGGACCAATAGGACCTTGATCCAAAGGCCACTGAAATCAATAGAGTTGATACCCCTTGGCTTTAGAACGTTGTGAATTGTGCCCATAAAAAGATACTTGAGCCAAACTGTTGCCAAGCATCCATCTGATGAGGAGTTTACTATTTTTCCTGTGGGCATGGGAATGCTCCCCACTTTTAGTTACCACAGATCATGGCTCATTCTCACCCTGAATAAAGATTCTTCAGCAAGCATGAAGCAAGGAGGTTGAGTGAAAAAAAAACCCCACACCTCAGTCAATTCCAACTTAATACATCCCCTGGCGAGACACCGCACTGCCAAAGGGAGACGTGCTAATGATCTGTTCAGCTCTCAATTTGAGGATAATTTCCAGCAAAAGTATGTCTTCTCCCAAAAGGCAATTTTTAAAGTTTAATGGAGGATCTTAATAGCCTGGCCCTTCCCATCTGGAGCTCCGATTTGCTCTTACAACACACAGACACCAGCTTCAGTGCCAAGAGCTCTGTAACCCTCTCCACCTCTCCCCATGTCTCACCTCTTTCCCCTCACAAAAAAATAGCACCTCACAATTAGCAACATCTTAAGAATTCTTAAGTTTTAAATCAGACACCTCCCCTCTCGGCAGCTTGGCACATGGGCCTGACTGTACATGTTGCAGCACCCCTACATGTCAGGGTTACCCCCATTTTAAAAGGAGGAAATGGAACCAGAAGTGAAGGTAAACTCCTGTAAAGGAACTGTTGTGTGCAAAGGAAAAACTGCTTACTGTACTGCTGGCTGGGGGGCATGTGACTATTCACCTATAGAACACACAGATTTGGGGAAGCAGGAAGTGGCGGGGGGAGAAAGGGAGCATAACTCCAATCCATAATACTCAGTAACCAGTTAACCCCATGCGTACCACTTTACTGCACCCTCTTTTCCAATCAAAGGCTTTAAGGTTTGAGTGCCTGCATTTAGACACCTGGAGGTCTGACAAGAGTTGTACCTTGAACATTAAGCATCTTAAGCTGAGCACCCCAAAACCAGCGATGGCCCTAAACTACATGCACAGTGAGGCCTTCTGAGGAATGTGCACAGTAGGCAGTAAGCAAACCTCTAACCTTTGCTGAGGAGACCTGCTGGAACCACAGCTCTGAAATCCTGCTCAATAGAGCCGGTACAGTGTGGGTCAGGGATAGGAGGCTCTGAAAGGAATTAGGTCAGCCTCCCTGTGACAATTATCTAGAGCAGGAGTTTGCAGCCTATAGCTCTAGAGCCAAATATGGTTCAGTACAGAACAATAGGGCTCTTTTGTCATTCCCAAGTTACACACAACTTCTTAAGTTAAAATGAAAAATGAATTCGCCATGTTAAAAACGCATAATTACTCATGTCAAGATGACTTTTTTGGTCTATTTCCCCTTTAATGGTTCATTTTAACAGCCATCCATCCTCTCTACTCATGACGAGTACCGAAATTTTCAAAAGGAGTGGACAGACTTGTATGTATGTGTGGATAGGTCGTGATCTCCACACTGTCTCATTTGTAGCGAGAGACTGTTCTCAAACAAAAACAAAAACAAAGAATTTTTTTTGTAGCATTTTCTACAAAATATCCTGAGGACGATGCACGAAAAAAAGCCTGTGAGAAGCTGCTGTGAAAAATGAACATTGGGCAAAATAGCCTGCTGGCATGGTCAAAAAAAGGTGGGGGCGTAAACGCTGCAAGTTTTGTGGGCTCATGCAGCATTATTTGAGAGGGGAAACCTTTCACAGATGGGGATTATGCTAAAAATTGGTCAAGACTTATTTGAGTTTCACAACACAGACAAATCTTACCATAATTTCAAGACATGCCATTATTGGCAGAAACAGTTCATAACAGAGCTGTGAAAATGGCCCATCAAATTGACAAAGAACAAATGCAAAATCTGAGTATGGATACTTATTTTTTGTTTACTTTGGACAAGACAACCGACATAGGTGATGTTAATCAGTTGTGCATGCTGGGACAATATATGTGTGGAAATGCTATGCACAAAGAAATGACTGAGATATTACCAATGAAAAATCAAACAAGGGGCAAAGACATCCTTAAAACTGATGAACCTTGTAAATGGGAAAGAAATACAGTTGGATAACCTTGTGTCTGTGTGTACAGACGGTGCACCTAGCATGGTCAGCAAATATTGGAGATTCCTTACTCTTTTGTCAGAAAAGCTGAACCGCCCACTTTTGAACTTTCATTGCATTGTGCATGAAGTGGCATGTTGTGAGCAATCTTGTGGAACCGAACTCAGAAATGTAATGAGACTGGTCATTTGCATTATGAATTAGATTCTTGCCTGAGCCCTAAATTACTGCCAATTTCAGTCACTGCTCAAGGAAGTAGAATCCAAATACCCTGATCTACTAATACACAGTGTTCGCTGGTTATCTTGTGGAAAAGTTTTGTCTCGTTTTGCCGCCTGCATTAATGAGATTAAGACATTTTTGGATATGTAGGGTGTCAAATGCATCGAGCTTTCAGACTGTGAATGTTTGCTCAAGTTTTACTATTTCATCAACATTAAAGGTCATTTGAATGAGATGATCCTTAAGCTACAAGGGCAAGGAAATACAGTCCCAACTCTGCAGCAGGCAGTGTTTGGATATGAATCAAAATTGACTGTCTTCATCAAAGATATTGAGACAGGCAGACAGGCACATTTTGAAAGATTACAAATGTTTCATGATTCGTATCAGAGAGAGAGTCCAAATAACCGCCTTGATTTGCAGCAGTTTTCTGAGCCCCTGATGGCATTCAAGTCTCGTTTTGTTGACTTTTGCAAACACAATGCTCTGTTTAAGTTTATGATTCACCCACATACAGCATCCACTGAAGAACTGGATTTGACAGTCATTCCAGGTATCTCAGTCAGCTATTTGTAAACGAAAATAGCAAATTTCAAGGAATCAGCTCTCTGGGTGGAAAAATTCATCAAAATGAATTCTGATTTGGAATGCCTTGCTTGACAACTTGCAGAACTGGCAAAACTTCACAAATGGGCTGGCATGGAGAAAATGGAGCACAATGATAATCTGATTCTGCAAACTTGGGAAGAACGTCCTGTCACATATGAGCAGAATGTCAACTTGGCCTTACTTTCAGAGTCTAGCTCCACCTATATGTGTGATCAGGTTTTCTCTCATTTGAATCACATCAAGGGTACTTTGCACTCAAGACTGACAGAAGGCAGCCTGAATACGTGCATGAAGCTAAATTTGACCAGTTATGATGTAAACTTAAAAGAAATGTGCAAAAAAATGCAGCAGCTGAAGTCCCATTAAATAAAATCTGTGAATACAATGTTTCATTTATGTTATTATTAATCATTATGACAATTAATAATATTTAGTTGTATATTTTCAGTCATGCAAATGGGCATTCTTATACTGGCTCTTTGTTGACCACTTGTTCTGAATTTTGATGTATTTAGCTATTTGGTTTGAAAAGGCTGCCAACCCCTGCTCTAGAGCAGCATCTCTCAACCTTTCCCCATGCTGGCTTCACTCCAAGGTTAATCTCCTTCAGCAATAAGGGTAGACCTGAGTGGCTGTGATCCGCAGACTGAGAATGCAAGATGCAAAGAGCAACCTTTAGGCTGGGAGAGAGGGCCTGGCAGACTCCGTGCTTAGTCTCTGACTTCTCTGCAGAGACAGTCATCCGGGGACATGTAGTGGGAAGCTACACCGCTGGTAAATTACAAAGTCAGTGGCTTCGGGTCGGTATGTAATATATTCAGGAAGCCAAATAGCCAGTATCAGTCAGATTCATTGCTACAAGTCCTCACAATGTAATACAAGGAAGAAAGGTTCAATATCACACTAATTTCCAGGAAGACGTTTCATGAAACTTTGAAGTCACCTGGAGAGAAAGGCTTGCTTCTGACATCACAAGCCATGGTTCATCTCATGCTAGAGTCACTCCTCTTTCTGCCTTGTTTGCCTGGTATCCCTTACCTCTTTGTTCTGGGCAAAGGCATTACAGATTCCAGGTACCAAGGGCAGGAAGGTTCCTTCAAGGCTTGTACCACCATAGAAGGCTCGTATCTTGTCCTTATCTTTGGCACATGCCAATACAATGCAGAGAGAATAATTCCCTGGTTGTTACTATGGTAAATCATCCATATATTCTGATCCTGACAGATTTCCTGCCTATTCGAGTCAAAGCTTAGGTCAGCTAATGCAAGATGTTATGGGACACTTAGCATAGGTGAACTGGATTAAATAAAAACACACATTTTTATATATAAATATATACATATCCCCACAATATATTGATAATGTACTTAGTGCATATTAAGATGTGGTATAGTAAAATATACACACACCGATAGATAGATAGATAGATAGATAGATAGATAGATAGATAGATAGATAGATAGATAGATAGATAGATAGATAGATAGATAGATAGAAAGAATTTTGATTAACACTCTTGTGTGGGCATATTTGACGGAGGAACACAGGCCTGTCCCCTGCTTTGGGTTCCAGCCCAGGGACCTCAGACTTCGTAATTATGGTCTACTTACTCTCAGGCCTGATTGCTACTTCCTAGGCTCTGGTCCACATGTACCTTCCATCCTCTGTCTAGCACCTCTGGCTTTTAAGCAGTCACAGTTCCCTTTGGTTTTTTCCCACTTTACATCTACACTGCAACACTATTTCGAAATAACTAGCGCTATTCTGAAATAACTCAGCCCACGTCTACGCAGCCGGCAGTTATTTCAAAATAGTGACAAAATACTGTTAAGCTGGAGGACTTCTTACTCCGACTCCTGTACCCCTCATTGTACGAGGAGTAAGGGAAGTCAGCGTGCTCCATTTCGAAATAAGTGCTGTGTAGACGCTCCGAATTTCGAAATAAGATATGCCATTGATGTAGCTCAAAGTGCGTAGCTTATTTTGAGTTAAACCCTGCTGTGTAGACACACCCTTAGACTGCCGGCTAGACAGTCATCTCTCACACACCCAGGAATAACTGCAGACCTTTTCTACCTGCAGCCCCACTCCTGATTTTACTTTTCTAGGAGCCCCACCTATTCCCGCTCAGGTGTTTGTCATCATTAATTAAGCACTGTTGAGCCTTGGCTCCCTGCCAGGTGCAGCCTAGGCCATTAATTGGCCCATCTTCCCCCTCTGAACTTCTTCAGGAGTAGCTTGGGGGTCAATATTCCATCTCTCAAGGCTCTGGACCCTTCACCACTGTGTAAGCAAGGCATGTGGACACCCAAATGCAAAGGTAACCAGGGGTCACTGTAGTGGGTAAGTACATGTCTGGGGTAGCCTCACAAGTGCCTCTAAATATGTAGAGTGAGACCATTTCTCTCCCCACCCACCCTTAGGTAGCATCCTCTATCAGGGATGGATGGGGACAGAAATGGCCCTCACCACATATATGTGGAGGGGTGGTGTCAGTCCCAGTTGCTGTTTCCTTTGTGAAAGTCTCTCTATATTTGTCTGTGCCTGCTCTGTGCCGGCATGGCTGGGAGCTGCGTAACTCTGACACTACCTTTCTGGCTGGGCATGATCTGTGACGGGCGATTGGTCTGGGGGGGTTTCCATGCCTGCCAGGGAAGCAGCATGCATCTCTCCGGCACTGAGAGAGGGGGACCAGTACCTCATACTGGTGCAAGCTGGGAGAAAACTCCATTCACAGTAAGCATGAGCCTGGGGTAAGCAAGAGGTACAGGAAAACCTCATCCCTGCTGGATTTGGAGGGAAGGAATGTGGGTAGCGAGATTGCATGGGGTCCTGGATATATGATTGCTCACCACCTTCAAGTGGTCTGACAATCAATGGCACCCACTGAGTTGCCACAAGGGCAGAGAAAGTCACACCGCACCTCTGGCCCTTTGGATGCTGGGATGGGTCATGCAGGGGTTTCTTGAACTTCATTGGCCTCTGCCCCAAGCCCACTGGCCCATGGCCTGATGCAGGGAAGAGCTGTCCCTCCATGCTCCTTTGAGGTCCCAGTCAGCAACAGCAGTGCAGCCAGCCAGTTTGAAAAGCGGCGCATGCAAAATCAGTTGGTGCGCACAGTGGCATTGTTGGCCAACGTTGTTAGCCAGGGGAGAAGGTGAGGATGTCCGCTGCTGGAGTGCACTTCCCTACTTCTTCTCCACTCTGCCTGCCGGGATAGTTCCCTACACTGCACTTTGGTCATGTTGCTCTTTTCCTTCTCCTTGTGAGCTGGGAGGAATTGAAAGAGGAGAACCTTTGGCATGGCCAGCATTTCCAGCCACATGCCTGCTGCAGGTTGCATTAGCAAAGCTTCCCAAAGTGGGCTTGCCAAGAGTCCACCTGCCTTGTGTGGTCCACTCAAGCCAGTGACGCCTGGCCCCCACTGTCGGAGAATGGTGGCTGTGCTCAGACACGATAGGTCACTCTCCCAGGAGAGAGCTGCTGGAGTCATGAGAATACCACAAAAAGTTGCCTGAGCTGAGCAGACTGAGATAACAGAGCACTCTCCTGCCTGGAGCACTGTTCCTTTCCCGGGTGGGCCGTGTGCGGCAGCAGTGCGCTGCGGGGCCTTCGTTATCTGTTTGCCGAGAGATGACCTTGGATCCAAGAAGACAGGATCGCATGTCATTGTATGATTAAACTTGATCAGCTTTATTCAGCAGTGGCTCACCAGGCAGAGAACTAACAGCTTTAAGCCAGATGCTCCATGTTTAGTTTCCAGGGTCTAGGAGACACCTTCGGAAGGGAAGGGGGAGATTCCTGAACCTCACCCCTGAATTACAGCATTGGCTGTTTCACACCTATCCTTCCCTCAATACAGGACACTCCACGTGCATTACCTGAATAAGCTAAAAGGCTAGTTCCGGTGGGGGATTTGACAAGCCAAGAGACACAGAACAAGGCAAGCAGATAAAAGCTAACCTAGCACCACATAAGGTACCACAACCTGTTCTGTTGCAATTCATGCTATACAACATGTCTTTGTACTCCTGTAAAGAGGATATGAGTTGCAACAACTGCCAGCTAGAGAATTTTGTTTGTTTGTTTGTTTTGTTTAGCTCAAGTGGTTACAGCATTATTCTTGCAGTGCTGGAGGTTGAGGGTTGCAGATTAGGCAAGTCAACATTGCAAACGAGGCAGGGATTTAAATATCCCATGCCTAATTTGCATAAAATGGCCACCATGTTTCGCTGACTCAGCACTTTGTCAGCAAAAAGTGACAGCCTAGCGGGGGATCTGTCGAGAAAGAAAACTTTTTTTCAAATGATCCTGTAAACCTCCTGGCAGGAAGAATAAGGGATCTGTCAAAAACAGCTTTCTTTCTCAACAGATCTCCCTCTAGGCTGCCGCTTTTTGCCAACAAAGTGCTGAGTCGGCAAAATGCGGTGGCCATTTTAATGCAAATTAGGTGCCGGATATTTAAATTCCTGCCTCGTTTGTAATGTTGACCTGTCTAATCTGCATCCCTCTGCATTCCTCTGTCGGCAGAGGGATGCAGTCTAGACATACCCCCAGCTTGCTGCCCTTTAAAATAACACCTGATGTGCTGGGATACCACTAAGCCTGCCTGCTCTGCCAATCTGGGCATCCTTTAACTCTGTTTCACTGAGCCAGTGGTAATTGTTGCATAGTCTATATTCCTAAATTTTTATACAGAAATGATACATGTATACACATTGGATCGTCACAGTCTGGTAAATCATAAATCTTTCCGATTATCTCACATGACCCATCTGCATAAATCTTGCTTATGCCATTGTCATATCCACACAATACTTCAATAAAGGATACGGTGGGTAACATCACATTCTGCTAATGAAGCATGGGGGCGGGTCTTTTAATTGATTTTTCTTGGCCACCAGAGGAGAGCATAGGTCACCTACAGCAGCAGTAGATAGACAATACAGAGCACTTCTAAAGCAAGTTAGTAAGCCAAGAGCTGACAATTTGTCATCTTGTTTCAGTGCTTCTATAGACCACGTGTGGTATGCCATTGTTACCACAGGTCCCACTGATGTTTCTGCTTCCAGAATTACCCCCTTTGGTTTAAATTTGCAAATGAAAAGAAGGTGTTGTGGGAGGTGGGGGACTGAGGGGCTCTCCTTCAGTGACCAGGTGACTAGGCATTAGAAATGGAAAGTCTCCCATTTAAGCCCAGAGGTTTTGCAGCAAGTGAACTTTATTTTGGAGCTCTAGGGCCAGCCCTGGTGGTGCAACACAGCAAACACTTGTTCCAGTGGTAATTTTCTTGT
Source organism: Pelodiscus sinensis (assembly GCF_049634645.1). Taxonomy (NCBI): domain Eukaryota; kingdom Metazoa; phylum Chordata; order Testudines; family Trionychidae; genus Pelodiscus; species Pelodiscus sinensis. The sequence continues at coordinate 10,481,565 of NC_134725.1, forward strand.
CTCCATGCAGAAGGTTCAGCATTTCCAAGGACGTTAGTGTGGATATGTGGGAGGGGAACATGTGCATGAATTTTTGTAGAGACGGGACCAAAAGCCACAGTGTGTAGACAAGGCTTTGGGAATCCTTGATGTGTTTGACTCCCTTTCCCATGTTGCATAGGCAGGAACAGCAGCAGACCTGAACAGCCCTTCAAAACAAACAGCTCTCAGATAAAGTCAAGGAGACTGGAGGCTCTGGCTTATTGCCTGAGCCCAGGAACCAGGGTAGCAATGGAACAGAGAAAGATGTGTCAGCGTTGAGGGTGACCATGTTCTCAGGTAGGCAGGCCTCCTAGCAAAGAGGCAGGCAGGCCACCCAGCAAAGAAAACCCCTCTCTAATTCCCTTCCCAGGCAGGCTCCAGTTTCTTCTGCCCAGTCCCTAACCCCACAATTTGCTTTTCCTCTCCACTTCTTACAGTTGCCTGGATACTTCCCCCCACTGACAGGCAGCCAGCAACAGCAGAAAACTAGTCACGAAATAGCTCCACTGCTCGTTCCCCTTTTGTCTGAACTTTTATTTATTTGCTTCTGCTCAGACCCGTCTCTGCATGGGGACTCTATTATTGGTAATTTTGCTTTTAAAAATGTGTTCCCCCCTCCTACTCTTTTCCCGGCACATTGCCTGGCTCCTGCTGCGAGCGGCTGCACAGCTCTGCTTTGTGCTTTATTCCTCTCTTGGACTGAATCCTGCTGAGGACAGGCTGAGCTGTTTAACTCCCCCTCCCCATGTCAGGGCAAGGAGAGTAGTGGGGTTCTGCTGGGGTTGTGACCTTTGTAAAAGCCGCAGGTTTTCTGGGGAGGGGTAGGGGGGCTCAGAACAACAGCTGTCTGGGGAGTTCTATGTAAAACTCCTTCAGCAGCCCAGTCCCTTTGGGCTGCAGAGGTCGGACTGTCCCAGCTTCAAGGAGATCTTTAATGGAGCAAGCTATTAAAAACCCTTTTATTTCCCCTTCCCTTTGGCAGCCGCAGCAACGTTTACTCTTGTTTGGCAGTGCTCTGGGTAGAGCTGCAGAATACTGAACGAGTGATAATTGGATGCGACTGTTCCAAGGGCCAGGCTGCAAGACATCCCAGGATAAGGGACACCCTTCGTTTTAGGCACCCACTGTATGAACAGCCAGTGGGAGGCACGTGCCTGGAAGATGGTCTGTCAGTCAACAGCTGAGATGTCACACACAGAAGCTGGCCCCGTCCTGCATTAACTGCAGCTGTGACCCGTCAAGGACAGTATTCCCTAGGTCTCAGGTCACCTCATCTAGGGCCCGATCCTCTACCTCCAGAACAGGGCTTGAGAATGCAAAGCCTCACAATTCACTGGGGTCCCATCAGCAGGTCTGATGGCAGCTCAGCTCCATTCCTTCTATGCATTCAGCACAAGAGTATTTCTGAGCAAACATCCAGAAACAATATACAGTAAAACTCCAGTTGTCCGGAATCCAGTGGTCCAGCACTCCTGCTAGTCTGGCACCACCTGGAACCCGGAAGTACTCCAGGCAGCCGGACAATTGGAGCTGCTCTGCCCTGGGCTTCCCCGAGGCAGCCGCTGGTCAGTTTCAGCAGCAGCTGACTTGGGGACGCCTGGGGCAGAGCAGCTGGGGTGCTGCTGGGTGCTTCAGACCCCTCATAGCCCCCCCCCTTCCAATAGTCCGGCATATCTGATAATCTGGCACCCCCTGGGTCCCAAAGGTGCCGGATTATTGGAAGTTTACTGTAGTCATCTTAGCTACACGTCTAGCTTAGCAGGGCTTTGTTCATCTTCCACGTGGGGACAGAGTAGAGCTAGGATAGCTCATGTCCTCCTATAGGGCCATTCTCTCTTGGTCACACTCTCGTGCTTATCAGTTGTCAGATGCTGTGTCCCAACCTCAGGGGTTATTATTTAATGCGCTTTCAAGTTCTCTGAATTAGCTCACATCAATCTGTGCACTTTATCCCCCGGGAGTGAAACTTCAAAAGATTTGTTACCTGCTTTGTTTCAGTACTGGGGCTGTGCATTTATTACTCCTCCCACCCGCCCCCCTTGTTTTCCATTCCTGCAGGAAGCATTCTTTATCTCTGCATATTCAGCCAGGACCGGCATCCCTAACAAGCCTGGACAGATACATATTTATAAAGTTTGTCTAAGAGCCTTGGAATAGTCCTCAATTCTACAGCACTGCCTCTGTGCCCGGGTGGGACAGAGAGGGGCAACTGAACAGAGCTAACAGAAGAGAAGCGTTTTGGGCCATTACCTTTCAGTGGAGAAGAAGAATGATGCTGGACCCAAGAGAAGTTTAGACTGCTCTCTCTGGCTATGTCTAGACTGCGGGCTTCTTTTGGAAGAAGCTTTTCGGGACAAGATCTTCTGGAAAAACTTATTTCAAAAGAGACCATCCACACTCAAACGTGCATTGGGAAAAGGATTCTTCCTCATAGAATGAGGTTTACCACTGCCAGAAAAACCCCTCTGTTCTTTCAACTTTCTGTTGAAAGAATGCAATTGCAGTGTGGTCATAAATGTAGTTTTTCTGGAAAAACTCTGCAGTGTAGACATACCCTCTCTCAGGTCAGAGAAGCTTCAGACTAGCAGCTAAAGTCTCAGTGGCATGTAAAAAAAATAAAGTCCTTTTCAGACATCCAGCCTCAAGCCATTACCGGGCCAGGAAAATTGCAGGAAAATCGCAAGAGCTTTTTTTCAAACAGGAGTTTTGCCTTTGTTCTGCCTTTCTCCTCCTGCAAGGTATGGCTTGTTGCATAATTGCAGTCACTGGCATTACCTGTGCAAGCATCTCTTTCATCAGCTGAGCAGAAGCCCAGTTCTGTGCGGCTGGAGGACAAAGCTTGCATGGCTAATTGGGAGTTATCCACTACGTACAAACATGCTGGGAAGTCATTATGTCTAAATTCCCCATTGGCTTCAATCTGCTCATTAAGAGGTGTATGAGACGACTGAGGGAGGAAGGGGGTCTCATTTAGTGACCTGGAGGCTAAGCACAAGGACAAATGATGTACATTTGGGGAAGAAGTGAAGCAAGCTGCCTTTCCCCCCTTCCAAGTGTCGGAGTGGGAAGATGTTCCCTCGGCTTCTGCAGTTCTCAACACTTCCCCCACTTAGGACACTCTGTTGTGGCACTGATGAATTAGCACCAAAGTTGTATAGTACAATCAGAGTGGTCCAAGGCCAGCTGCGGCAGCTGGCGCCCTAGGTGGAGGCGCTATCAGCGCCTCTGCCTGCATGGCCATCAATGGCTGTGACGTCATCACGGGGCACCCAGGCCAGCGGCACCCTAGGCAACTGCCTAATTTGCCTAGGCTCATGGACCGCCCTTGAGTACAGTGGTTCCCAAACAGGAGTAGGCAGAGTTCTTCCGGTGGTACATCAACTCAACTAGGGTACGTCTACACAGCAGCGTTATTTCAGAATAGCTGGGGGTATGTCTACACTACCCCGCTAGTTCGAACTAGCGGGGTAATGTAGGCATACTGCACTTGCAAATGAAGCCCGGGATTTGAATTTCCCGGGCTTCATTTGCATAAGCGGGGAGCCGCCATTTTTAAAACCCCGCTGCTTCGAAACCCGTGCAGCGCGGCTACACGGGGCTCGAACTAGGTAGTTCGAACTAGGCTTCCTAGTTCAAACTACCATTACTCCTCGTGAAAGGAAGCCTAGTTCGAACTACCTAGTTCGTGCCCCGTGTAGCCGCGCTGCACGGGGTTCGAACCAGCGGGGTTTTAAAAATGGCGGCTCCCCGCTTATGCAAATGAAGCCCGGGAAATTCAAATCCCGGGCTTCATTTGCAAGTGCGGTATGCCTACATTACCCTCCTAGTTCGAACTAAGAGGGTAGTGTAGACATACCCTAAGAGTGCATCTACACAGCAAATCATTATTTTGAAATAATGTCAAGCTGGAGGACTTCTTACTCTGACGCCTGTCACTTTCATTTCATGGGGAGTACAGGAAGTTTCTCCTGTGTAGATGGCACCACAAGGCAAGTTAAGCTATTTCGACTTCAGCTATGCAGTTGACATAGGTGAAGTTGCGTAGCTTATTCCAACTTTAGCCCTGCCATGTAGATGTACCCCCTAGAGTGGGGGGCATGTGCATGTTTACATCAGGCTACAGCAAAAGCACTAGCAATGTCAGTACAAACTAAAATTTCAAACAGACACTGACTTGATTATACTGCTGTATATACTGTGCACTGAAATGTAAGAGCACTATTTATATTCCAGTTGATTTTTGATAATTATGGCAAAAATGAGAAAGTCAGCCTTTTCCCAACACTAGTGTGCTGTGACCCTTGTGGTTTTCTGTCTGATTTTGTAAGCAAGTGGCTTTTAAGTGAAGTAAAACTTGGGGTCCGCAAAACAAATCGGTCTCCTGAAAGGGGTACAGTAGTGTGGGAAGGTTGAGAGCCACGGGCCTAGTATGTAGTAGTGGGTGACTCCAGGTGAAGTTGTCTCTTGTAGATCCAACCTTGCCTATTTCAGAGTCTCCTAGTTCACCCTTTTGTAGAGAAAGATTCACAGAGAGATATAATTGTTACAGAAGAAGGGAACCATATTGCTGCCTGGGAAAGAACAGGTTTCTGGAGCAGCTGCTAGAGGAATCTTATCCAAGAAGTTAGTCTGGAGAAGCCTCTGTTCAGTGCTACACTGGTCACCCACCATGAAAGCACAACCCAGCTGAGGGATTTTGCCAGGGTGAGGTGGCAGATGCCTTCTGAGCTGCCAGCCCCTTCCCTAGCAGGTTTCTTTCCTGATCTGAATTGGTATCAGCTGCCCATGTAGCCGGGGAGGCCAGTCCAGGCAGCTGTGAGGCACAGGCTTGTTTCTGGAGAATTTTGGAGGATGCCTACTTCACCTGTGCAGGGGTTAGTGCAAATATAGCTTTGTTAGAATGGAAGGCTTGAAGTTAGAAGGTCAGTGATGGTGCTTTTGGGGAGACAGAAGTCAGAGGTCTTTACAAGCAATTGCATCCAGTTCAGGAAATGGAAACTGATGAGAAGCCCTCAAGTTCTGGGATTTTCGGAGTCGGTCCTGAGTGTTGTGCACAGCCCAGCTCGCCTCAGCCTGTAGTGGATCTTACCTACATCTCTAATGTGATAACATTTTCATCCAGCTCCTGGACGTTTGCCGCAGGCCAGCCCTCAGCTCAACCAGAACTAATACAGTGTCCCTGCCTGCCTTCAAGCCCTCAGGCATTTCAGAGATCTCTGCAAGAGTTCTTTTATTTGCACTTGGGGATCCGACCCTGTGGCCCAGCCTATTCAGCTGATAATGGGCTGTCATAAAGAGACTATGATGGTCCATGTCAGCCAGTTATTTGCTTTGCTATAAGCTGGAGCCAGGGAATTTTGTAGTGCATGTCCATGGACAGGACAGTCCCTTCCCAGTGGGACTGGAGCAGCATAGTCCATCACACAAGACAAAGGGAATATGTTGACTGCAGCGAAACAGCACTAAGTACAGTTCTTTGTTTTTTCTGGTTACATTGTGCTGTGCTCCAAGGACACCGCTGAAGGGGAAGACAGAAGCAGGAGCTGTGGCAGGAGGCCTCCTGCAAATACAGAATCTAAGCTCCTGGGAGCACGTATCACAGAGTGAAGTGACTCCGCTTGATCCTAGCTCAAGGAGCTGAAGTTTCAAAGGCAGCTGATGAGACATCAGGGGACTTTTAATATAAGGATTTTTGGAGGTTAAACCAGTGCACCCCTTGCTGGCCCTCTCCCCACCCCCATGGGGAGTCCTGGATCTCCCTCTAACTAAAGGGGGATGAAAAGTATTTGGCAAGTAATCACTGCTGAAGAGGTTAAGCCCCAAAATAAGATTGCTGCTCCTCCCACCAGCTTTTCGGGCACCGTCAGGGGAGTCACACACCTGGGTTTATCAGCCTGTAGCCATGACAGTTTGTGGCCTCTGTGAAGTCACCGGTGGGGCCAATAGCCACTGTGGGCTTCTGGGCAAGGTGGTGGGGAGGTCTGGCTCCAGCCTTGGAAGCAAGGGGCAGAGTCTCAGGCTGTCAGCCCAGCCCAGGCTGCAGCACAACCCCCTCCCCCTCCAGCCCTTAGAAACATGTGGCGTGGAGCTCTGGGGGCAATTCAAAGAGGTATGTGACTCCAGGCACGGCTGTGTCTGCAGTGGCAGCAGCAGCAAGTTCTGGGGCCCTTTGGATTTCCAGATCTCAGGGCAACTGCTCTCTTTGCTGGCCCTTCCCTCCCCCCCACACACACATCAGGAGGCCTGGAAGTCACAGAGGGCACCTTCAGGGTTCACTATGGGAGCATATATATATCAGAGGTCTCCTTACCCATATGCAGAAATACGCCGCTGCGTAGGGCACCCAGAAATTTGGGCACCACTGGGTCTTAATGTCCACCCACCCACCTCTGTTCTGTGGCTCGGCTTCCTCCAGAGATGATCTAGTTAACTTACAATTGAAATAGCTGGCCAGAGCTATTAGCAGAACCCGTAAAAGAGCCATTCAAGTGGTAATGAAGCCATGTAACAGGCATTTGCCATCCCCAGGTATATCCTGTCAGTTTCTGAATTTACTGTGTTAGTACAGGACCTTGGGTTAAAATTTGCTTTAAAAATATTTCATTAGCATGTTGCTGAAAATTATAAAATCACGCCTTTAAAAGTCATCATCCCCCTCGGCTGACATTGGGTATGGGGCACTACTTTAATAGTACTGCATAGGGGCCATAAATCCTAAGGACGGCCTGGATATAGATAGATGAAGAGGGCTACTAATGCAGAGGGTGCAAAGTATTTTAATGGACGTGCTGATATGTACATGTAGTCTGCAAGATGGTGCGTGAGCACAGTAGAGGTTTGCCCTATTGGAACAAAGTTACATCCCAACCATCCCATGACATGCTAGATGACTAAAGTGATGTCCAAAGTTCCCTCTAATACTTTCCATCCACATGCAGGATAAATTTTGTTATATGCACCTATGCATGTGAATATGTGCACCACCAGTAGAAACACAAGGTACTGGCTCAGCTGCACAGTATTGGAATCTCTTCTGGGTGATCCCCCAAGCACTCAGCTTACAGAGAACACTGCTGTTGGCACCATCAGCAACTCCCTCCATCACTGAGTTCTGCAAGCTTTATGCAGGCTGTCTCTGAGGATGATTCCTGGTTTAGACCAAAAGTCACTTCACAGATGCAGTTCCCACTTCATTCAATCTGCTGCAGACTTAAGAGAGCATCTCTATTTTTGTAACCGTTACTTATTTATCACTCTTTTCCTGCAAACGAAAAACGTCAGGGGCCAAATTTGTGTCTAGTTTGATGCCTATTTGGCTCCAGAGGATTTTATACACACGACACATTAGCACCTCTTAAAATATAAAATTGCAGAGAACCCAATACTATTGCTTAGAAGCTCCAGCTCAAAGCATTAGATCCCTCCAAAGGGATGAACTGAGTACCACCGTGGAGCATGGGCAATAATGCAAATGCTCATCTGCAGAATTTTTAGTAATGGGCCAGCAGCTCATAGCTGGAGCTGGAGGGAGTTCCTATATTTCTGCTGAACAGCATCTGCTCATCTAATATCAAACCCAGCCCTGGCAGGGTAGTGAACCCTCCAGTGGATCAGATGGTGGAAGAGAGCCACTATTAATTCCCTGACTCGCCACTGCTCTATCTAATACTGGAGGCGCCTTGTCACTGTTGGACCATCGCTTCCCCCAGCAGTTCAGATGGGAGAAGCAGGGAATGATGGGAAGTTGGAGGACATCAGCAAGGTATTCCAAGTGACTCATCTCATGCCTTCTAGGATGATGGATCCCCCCACAAAACAATGCCTTTTCCAGAACAGAAGAGGAAGTGCACCACACAGCTTCACTGGGCCTAAAAGAGGGGAGTGAAGACATGGCCAGTGTACAGACAGTCCCCGGGTTACATGGATCCGACTTACATCGGATCCCTACTTACAAACGGGGTGAGACAACCCCGCACTAGCTGCTTTTCCCCCTATCAGACCAGGGAGACACAAAGCTAGCGCCCCACCCAGCAGACCAGGGAGACACGGAGCTAGAGCCGCCCCCAGCAGACCAGGGAGACGCGGAGCGGCTTTTCTCAGCAGACACCTCAGCTTGAGAATAAAGGACTGAGGGAAGTGAGGTGTGGGAGAATAAAACTGAGCTCTGGAGAAATGTTTGGCTAGAGTTTCCCCTACAATATGTACCAGTTCCGACTTACATACAAATTCAGCTTAAGAACAAACCTACAGTCCCTATCTTGTACGTAACCCGGGGACTGCCTGTAGTAGTTTGTGACAAACGTGCCGCATATTAGCACAGCACGTACAGGAGCTCACACACTGCTGGGGCAATGGGTATTTCTATGGGATCATGGTCCCAAAGCTGACCCCCAAACACAGACCACAGTGCCATGTCCTTCACACTCTAAACGCTAGCCCATGTACCTGAGCTGGAAGCTCAGTTTGCTCCAGCGACACATGGACTATACATTACCACATAGCTGTCCGGGTTCTTGATAAAGAGGGCATGGCAGATGTACACTTTGGGTGGGGAGGAATTTTCTCCCATTCAGAACTTGCATTGCAAAGCCACAGTAGCTGCAAGCAGGCAAGCTAGTTCTACTGCCCCTCCTGCAGTTTGGGTGGGGATGGGGTGTTCTAACCACAAACACACTGTCATGGGACAAGTAGGAACACAGATGCCAGCAGGAGCTCGTGCACATACACACACCCTTTCTTTCTCTCTCCCTTACTTTTTTGGCAGGTGTGACATGGAAGTCACACAAAAGGGCAGTTGTGAGATACAGGGAGAACTTTTTGGAATCTGATAATTTCCTCCTTGCGTCCAAAGGTGCTCAAGGCTCTTCAGAGAACTTTCAGAGGATCAGGCACGGCTCACATCAAGGGCAGTTAAACTCAGCCATTACACACCTCTCCTGCTATTATTGTGCCTCTTAAGCCACTGACGTTGTGAACACCCCTGCATTCCATTGGCTACAAGGTATTAACGGTGCAAGAGAGCTTGAGAACTCCTGTTCTACAAGGAGAACTGAAAAAAGGTGTCAGCCCTGGTCTAAAATTGCACAGCTGGAGGAATGGTGGAACAGTTTCCCCTTGACAAGGGGAACCCTCATTGCTTGCGTTACCTGAAACGTGGGTGAGCAGAGCCGCAAAGAAGTTTGCTACAGGGGTTAATCCTGCCCTGGCAGGGGGGGAGGGGAAAAACAAACAAACTCCACTAGAATAGAAGTTAGGACTGGTCAAAAAAGTTTAATGGAACATTATTGGGGGGGGGGGGGGGGAAATCTACGTTTTCCCACTAGAAATTCAAAATGAAGTGTTCCTGGGATTCCTGTGATGCACTGCCACAGCTCAGCCACAGGGAAAGACTGTGGTGCATCATGCAAGAGGTCATCTGGCCCAGGCAGCAAGGTCCTTGGTGAGAACCTGAGGGATCTGGAACTACAAAGCCTATAGGTCATTGCTGCAACTATTGGGGAGGCAGAAGTGAGTGTTGACCTGGCCTGTTTTGTTCAAAGAGGTCAAAAAGTTTCAGCTTTCTCCCAATTCCATACAAGAGGCAGGTGTCAATCTCAGAACTGCTCATGGGCTGGCATTTTCTTTCCCTTTTCAATGAGAGATTTGGGGATCGTCAAGAGGTCCCAATACCAATCAAAGACAAAATAACTTCCCCATAGTGTCCCCTCCACAAAGAGGGGCAGCCCAAATATTCTGTCTGAAAGTGCATGACAGCAAAATAAGCCTAATGAGTCACCTCCACCTTTGTGGACAGGTTTATATACTAGGGAAGACTGGTTGCTGTAAAAAGATAGATAAGGTTTCATTTGCTTTAAAAAGATCCCACAACCCCAGCCACCAGCTTTCAGAATATGACAGCAGCTGGAGCAGTGAACCTGTACTAGGAGATCCAACCTAGGGAAGAATCTAACTGTAAGTATAGATTATTGTGTCAAGATAGAGAAAGAAACAGAGCTTGGGATTACGTTCCCTTAGTGATTTATTTCCTAACACAGTAAAAGTGAAAAGGGCTCCTTGTTCTGTTCCCAGAGACAAAATTACCAGTAGGGTTTTTTCAATACTTCTGACTTTTACAATCAAAGAGCAGTAGGAGCAATGATTTCTGTATTAAAACTTTATGGTACGACACCAGTTGTTGTGACATTTATATGGAAGGCCACAAAAGGTCTCCCGCTTTAATTTTCCCTGGCACCAAATGCCCTGGATGAAAATCAACCAATCTCTACCAAAAATAGCACCTGGGAGACAATAATGTCTGCTCCCAGGGGTTTTCCCTCTGCCCCCACTATCACTGTGCCTCAGTGGGTCGCAGCCAGTGTTCCCTCTAATTTTCCCCACGCATGTGTGGAATGAATTTTGTTATGTGAGCCACCATGGTGGTGAAGTGTTGGGGCCAGGGAGGGATGCTTCTCCACTGGCTGCAGCAGATCTGGGGCAGGGCTGCATTGGAGCTGAGGGAGGGGCTGCCTCTCCCACAGATGCAGCAGGTCTGGGGCTGGGCTGTGGCTAGCAAGAAAGGTGTTTCTCCCCACCAGACCTGCCAACAGGGGTGGGATAAAAGGGGTAATTGCCCTGGGGCCCAGAGATTCAAAGAAACTCGGAGCCCCATGCCTCTTTGAATTGCTGGCGGAGCACCAGAGTGCTGCTCTGCATGGCTCTGAGGACTGGGGGGGTAGGGGGGTGCACCACAGTCTGAGCAACACTAAGGGCTCAATGCCTGAGGTCCCACCACTTTCAAGGGCATGGAGATGCCCCCCCACCTTGCCCTGGGGCCCATGGTGGCTGTTGCCTTGCTGTTCCCCACCACATCCCTGAGTGTCTGTAAGACGCTTAATAGGCAGCCATGCAATTTAGGGGAAACTTAGGTCACAGCTGAGAATACCAGATTCAGGACAAAGTGTGGAGAAATAAGAGTAAACTCACCCCAAACTGGTGGTTATTCTTCCACATGCTTTACCACACCATTCTGTCTCACCACACTGGTTATCTGAAAGTCCAAACTTCAATCTCCATACACATGCCAGCCTTTGTTTCATCACGCAGATGCTAGACTTAGGGTACGTCTAGACTACAGGCTTTTGTCAACAGAAGTTGTACTGTCGACAAAGCTTCTGTTGACAAAGAGCATCTAGACTACATTCAGTTCTGTCGACAAAGCAAGCCGCTTTGTCAACATGACAGTGTAGACACAAAGGACAGTGTAGATGCAATAACACTTTCTGTCGACAGAACTCTGTCGCCAAAAGGCGTTATTCCTTGTAGAATGAGGTTTACAGTCGTCGACAAAACTTCTGGGTTCTGTCAACATTATGTCGACTGAACTCAGCGGTAATGTAGACTCAGGTATAGTTTTGTTGACAAAAGTCCACATTTGTCGACAAAACCCTGTAGTCTAGACACATCTCTAGGCTACATCTGCACTACAAAGTTTTGTCTGAAAAACGGCCATTTTTCTCACAAAATTCGTGGAGCGTCCACATATCAAGCACATTTTTGCACAAAAAAATCAAAAGAACAGAGGGGCTACCACTACACTACATGCTTTGCCGAAAGAGGCAATGCAAATGAAGAGCAGATTAGCATTTTCTTGTGCTTCATTTGCATGCTCTTTTTCATTCCGCTTTTGCGCAAACAGTGTGGTCGTTTCCTTTTTGCACAAAAAGCCTTTTTTGCACAAGATGGCATAACAATCTTTTTGAGCAAAAGGGGCATGGCCACACTGTTTGTTTTTGTGCAAAAAACTCTTGTGCAAAAACGGAACGAAAGAGAGATTCAAATGAAGCGCAAGAAAATGTTAATCCATGCTTCATTTGCATTGCCTCTTTCGGCAAAGCATGTAGTGTAGCCGTGGCTAGGGGTTTTTGTGCAACTGGTATTCCTCTTTCTACAAGGAAGAAGCCTGTTTGCAAAAGAGTTTGTTCACAAAAGTCATGTGTGAATGGGGTTTTTTGCACAAAAGAAGATAGAGGAAAAAGCACAAGTGCCCTGGTGGTCATTCTGTGCATAGTAATCAGCAGGGCTTGACAAACGGTGGTGAAAATTGCTCGTCAGCCCTATACTGCACATGTGCAAGCCCTACATTGCGCATGCGCACGCCGTTGGTGAACGGGGCGCACGGCTGAAATCTACTCGCCATGGGCAAGTAGATTCTAAAATTTGTTGAGCCCTGGTAATCAGAGCTTACTTTTGAGAGCGTCCAGTGAGTCTGGACGCTCTCTTACACAAAAGCACATTGCTTTTTTGAAGGACTTTTGCAGTGTGGATGCGCTCTTGCGCAAGAAGTTGTTGCGGAAGATCTCTTCTGATAAAGACTTCTTGTGCAAGAAGCCTGCAGTCTAGATGTAGCCTTACTGTCCTCAATGAAAGGGTTCTTCTAATCCCAAGAGATCAATATATACCTCAGATTTTACCCAAGGGTCACTCTGCTGTCAATCCTGTAGTATCTACTATTTAAAGGTGCATTTATAAGTGAAGAAAAGGAAGAGAAAGTTAAAATGGTTCTGGAAATAAAATACAAACAAAGTATCCCGGTTCATTTTTGCCAGTGCTGTTACATGCTGCAGACTTGTAAAGTCCCTGGTAACGTCCAAGAGATTGGAAGGTCCATTGACTGGAGTGCTCCTTTTAGCTTAAGTCCATAGTTCAGAGAGCAGAGCAGGACACAGTCAAAGAAGAGATGCTTCCACCATCTTTTATATCTTCAGAGGATGATCCAAGTCTTCGCTTGTGGAAAATTACAGGCAGAAGGTGGAGTCTAGGGTCACATGAGCCAGTCATGTGTCACTGCAGGCTTTGATGACTCAGGAGCATGGGTGTCCAGTAGCCTAGGTGCAGGGAGGCTTTGCCTTCCCAAACTGCCAGCCATGACCACACACACTCAGCCCCCAGAACACCTGCTATAGGCATTCTGGGGAGGGAGTATTGCTGCTCCAGGGCTGGGGGTGAGGCTTAACCCGTGTCCTCCTTCACCCAAAAGTCCATCTTCACCCAGTATCCTTTCTGGTGACTAGCCAATACCAGATGCCCCAGAGGAAGGGAACACATAGGGAATCCTCACATGATCTCTTCCCATCACACATTTCCAGACAAACAGAGGCTAGGGATACCATTTCTACTCATCCTGGCTAATACCCATTGATGGACCTCCCTCCATGAATCTATCTAGCTCTTTTCTGAACTATGTTAAAGTTCTAGTCTTCACCACATCCTCTGGCAAGGAGTTCCACAGGTTGACTGTGCACTGAATGAAGAAAAAAAGCCCCTTCCTTTTGTTTGTTTTAAACCTGTTTGCTTTAAAGTTCAGAGTTGAATTCATTGGCACATTAGACATCAGGAGAAAGTTGCCTCTCTGTGGGACTTTGCTCTCTACATTTGCCCTTTTTGTTGACAGTATAGATGGACTTACCTTCAAGGCACGTCCCACTGGGGGACTGGTGCTCTGCCCCTTTTCTCCACAGCTCTGCTACAGTCAATGAGGCACTTTTATAAAACAGCAGGCAGGTCTCCATGCTAAAGAAGAACACCCCCAGCACTAATGAACAGGCTCAGAAGAGAGCTGCCAAGTTCCCAGGATATGGTTCTAGTGCCACTTTGGGTTTTAAGGACCATTAAACAAAGGGCTTCTTCTCCCCTGACTAGTGCCTGGCACCTTTCACCAGCCTTTAAGTCTGCTAGTTTAAAGATACTTTGAGCATCAACAATTAGCAGCCTTCCTCCAAATGTTGCCATTTTGCTGTTGGTTCCGTCTTCTGCAAGATCACGCTAAGCCTGGTGGATGGTGAGCGAAGAAAGAAACAGGAAGGAAGTCGATGGAGTCATAATGAGCTGTAGAACTGCTGTTGGCCAGGAGACACTGCCTGGCCTTTACTGATCACCCCTTGTCCACCCCCTTCTCCCCCCGTCTCCAACAAATTGCTTGAATTTTATTGCACATGAAGAACTATTCGCAACATAGCCATGGTAGCGGAAGGACAAACACAGGGAGAACCACTCCCATCTGCTCCTAGGGCTTGTTTTGACCTCAGAGACAATTCAGACTTGTATTCATGTATTACCCCTACTTGCTGCTCTCCACATACAAAAACCTCTCACCCAAGTGTAGAGGCGCTTTGCTTCCAAACTAGTGGCTCATCGTAGGCATAGGTTAGAGCATAGGTTCCCAAACAGGGGAGCATAAAGAAATTCCTGGGGGGGCACGAGGCAAACCAGTCTCCCCCATCAATTCTCCCCCAAATTGTGCTGCTATTTTTGTTTTTTGTCCCCAGTCAGTTCCTTTTCTTTTTTTTCTCAACAAGTTTTGCTGCTATTTGGGGGGGCATGAGGGTTTCTCAAAAATAAAAAAGGGGGGCATGATGCCACGGGGTTAGAATTTAGGCTTGGCTTTCAGTCAGGCTAGTAATCCACCCACTTTTCACTGTGTATACAGGTTAAATCACTCAAGTGTGGATGGTTCTCCAGTGCCTTCCTGCCATGACACCTTGACACCCCAATATTTACCATGGTTGTGTAATTAGGAGATGTTTGGTACAGAGTATATCTTCTGAGGGATCATTCAAAAAATCTTTGTCTGTCAAACATGAATATCTCACTGGATTGTATGTGTTATGGTTGTGTGAGAATTGATAGAATTTAGCTCGGTGTGTTATTGAAACACGTTGAGAGGCTGAAATCACCTTTCAGCTACAACAGTAAAAAGGCCAAACAGTTTTAATGGCTTATTGAGGAAATGCACACAAACACAAGGATTACCCCAGGAATTGGGTACAATAAAGACCGCACAGGGACAGCACTGCACAGTGAGGACTGTGAGTCAGGCCACAGCGAATGAACTTTCCAGCAAGAGGGAAGAAGACTTAGAAAGGGGACAATGACATCATGGGGGGACCTCACTCTCTCTGGAAACTCTCCAGGAACAAAGACTGAACTGTGGGAAGTGATGGTCCCAGGCTAGAAAGATTTTTAGCCTGTGTATGAAAACCTGGGAAAGACAAAGCAGCTTGTGCTTTAAGAAGCTGTGAGCCTGTTTATCACTCAGGATGAGAATTTGCTAATGAATAGCCTATCTCCCTAGTCTGCTAAGCTCTTTTTGGGGGGAGGGGGTTATTTATTTACTAAGGCAACCTGCTTTGTTCTGTTTGGGCTCCCTTATGATCACTTAAGATTTACCTTGTGTAGTTAATAAACCAGAAATACGTTTATTTCCAAAGCCATTTTGAGCAGTTCATATGGGGGAGGGGGAAATTGCATTCCTCTCTCCACACTGAGGGGAGAAAGCAAAGTCTTATGAGTTTATGCAGTGCAGCTCTCTGTGCAGTGCAAGACGCTGCTATTTTGGGTTCACACTCCCGTTAGTGTGTGCACCACAGTGCTGGGTAAATCCCCAAGCTGAATCCTCTCACACATATCTGACTGCAGTCTGGGTGTGGTCTCAGATGGGTAGGTGCTGGAAAGGGCTTGAGGGCCTGGGAGAGCAACCCAGTGCCAGGGATACCCAGGCTGGCAAGGCCAGCAGACTCATTAGGACTCCAACACATCTAGTGGCACCCCATAAGTGGGGTCCATCCCATCACACCTGCCTGAGTGCCCAGAGAACAGACACATTCTCCCACAATTGAGTGGGGCAGATTCCAAATGGCTCAGCTTAGCGCAGCTCAAAGAACCATGGGATGTATCCTCGCAACACATACAACACAGCACAGCTCCAGTGAGGATGCAGTCGCTAAACTACAGCCTTGTTGTGTGGCTGTCCAACTCTGGGCCATGCCCAGAATTAGCTCTGCAGAAACAACAATTGGGCCTAAAGCCCAGGCTTAAGGAAAGGGCTGTGAAGTCCATAACATTGTTTTACTTCAGGGAGATTCAGAAATAAAGCAATCCACGCTGCAAAAGAGAATTGGAAGACAGTATGGTAAGCGTGGAAAGGACCACTGCTCAGTCCACATGGTGGAGATCGAGGACAGAGTTGGAATCTAAGCTGAAAAGGGGAATCCTTTTCTGGAATGGAGAGGGAGACCTGGGGCCAAACCCAGAGAGGTGATCCAAAAGCCATCAGAGTTTGTTTGAAAATGCTTCTGGGCAGGAACCATACCTTGGTATGTTTGGGGACATAGGTAGGTGCTGTGCAATCCCAACAAGAACCTCTGGCACTGCCACAGGATACTTATTAGTGAGTTATTGAATGAACTCCATGGTCCTTGTTTGGATGACCCTGGTTTCCTGGCAATGTTCTTAGGCTACGTTTAGACTGCAGGCTTCTCTCGGAAGAAGTTTTTCCAGAAGAGATCTTCCGAAAAAACTTTTTCCGAAAGAGAGCGTCCACACTGCCAAAGCACACTGAAAAAGTGATCTGCTTTTTCAAAAGATAGCATCCCCACTGAAAGGACGCTGTCTTGCATGTAAGCTGTGATTACTATGGACAGAGCAGCTACCAGGGGTCTTGGGCTTTTTCCTGGAGCTCTCTTCTTTAAAACAAAAAACAAACAAAAAAAAAAACCCTTTCCTGTCCACATACACCTTTTTTCTGAAAGAGCTCTTTTGGAAAAAGGCTTCTTCCTCGTAGAAAGAGGTTTACCACTGTTGGAAAAACCCCTCCGTTCTTTCCACTTTCTGTCCAAAGAATGCAATTTCAGTGTGGATGTAAGCGTAGGTTTTCCGGAAAAAAGACCATTTTTCCCAAAAACCTCAGCA
The DNA here is from genome assembly GCF_049634645.1 of Pelodiscus sinensis. Classification (NCBI taxonomy): domain Eukaryota; kingdom Metazoa; phylum Chordata; order Testudines; family Trionychidae; genus Pelodiscus; species Pelodiscus sinensis. Next base: position 10,498,311 of record NC_134725.1, read on the forward strand.
GCATAGACATACACTCAGTGTGGAGGTGACCAAAGGGACACAGCATTCCCTCCATCTCAGTCTGTCTCCACTAGATGCAGCGGACATTGGCAGGATCTCTGAAAGCATTGAGTGGCACAACTGCAGGCACCGAGAGAAAGCCGATGACTGAGGTCCGAACTCTGCATTTAGAGCAGGGTGGAAGAAGGTGTCGTCTGAGGCTGGCTGCGGCAGCTGGCGCCCTAGGCGGAAGGCACAATCGGTACCCCCACCTGCACGGCCGTCAATGGCCGTGACGTCATCATCGGGCACCCGGGTGCCACGTGACGTCATCATCAGGCGCCCCGGGCACCACATTGAAGGCAGCACTCTAGGTGACCACCGAATCTGCCTATGCTTACAGGCCGCCCCGGGTGCAAGGCAAGGAATAGTCCCAGCCAGAGTGGCGAGAGCCTTTGGTCTGCCTTATTGCCTCTATCAAAGGCCATACTTATGTGTTAGCCATTTTAGGGAGTCAGATGGCAGCTACACTGCTCAGCTGTGAAAGGACTCACTCAAGCCCTTGGTACCAATAGACCAACTACCTCCTTGCTTTTCTAGCAGAATTCCAGGTTCTCTTTCCTTTTGTGACATCCCAGCCCTCTTCAAGAGCAGGCAGAGAAATCAGCTGGAGAATGGCACAATCTGTAACCTTAGTAAGATCAAAGACTCAGCTGCCCTTCCTAGCTGTTGGGAGAGATTTTGGCAAAGATAGTTTCTCGTGCTGGCAGCCTCGGTGGCTTGTATTGCAATGTCTCCTTCCCAGCAAAGCAGCAGTCCTGGTAAGGCCATGCGTGCTGAGATACCTAAATGCCACATCAAGCTCAAAATTCATCCCGGTTAAGATTAGTTTAGCAAATACTTAGAATGGGACACATTGTGGAATATTAATGCTTCTACAGGTATAGAAAGGTGAGAGAGTCTGGAAAATCAAGCAAGGAAATGGTTCCTGCTGGAGTCAATAAGAGTTTTGTCTGGAATTTGCTCCCCATGCTTTGGGAATAGAACAAAAGCTGCTCTTCACAGAACAGGTGGGAACAGGTTAATTCAGCCAGCATGAGTTAGATCATGTGACAACATTCATGCAGTGTTAGGTTTTTGGTGGATATAACCTTCAGGCAGCAGTTCTGCACCTCAAAAAGAGATGAAGGGTATGTCTACACTTGCTCCCTAGTCCAAACTAGGGATGCAAGTGTAGCATACCAAAGTTGCTAATGAAGCACGGGATTTAAATATCCCGGGCTTGATTAGCATATTCGTGTCCGGTCACCATTTTAAAAAGCCACTAGTCCAAATTAACTCACCACGTGAGGACGCAGTGTTCTGAAAGAAACCCCTTCCCTTGGATTAACTGTTACTCCTCGTGCAATGGCAACCGGGCGCGAATATGCTAATCAAGAGCGGGATATTTAAATCCTGCGCTTCATTAGCAACTTTGGTATGCTACATTTGCATCCCTAGGGAGCAAGTGTAGACATACCCGAAGACAAACAAGCTGTTAGGGGCAATATGCAGCTCTCCTACACAGAGTTGCACCACAGCTAATAATAAGCATTTCTCCAAGATCCAAATCCTATACATTCCAGTGAACAGACTAGCAATGTTGGTTTCAGTAGCACCCTCTGGTGGCTCTCAGCGCTGGTACTGGAACAGGCTTGCTGGTCTTGTTGGAAGACACCAGTTCTCCTGCCTTTTAATGCTGATATTTTCCATGCCCTCTTCTTTCATTTAATCCAGAAGCTTTTTTACACCATTAGACTTTCAAATTGGGAGAAACGTTTAAATTTAGTGAAATAAAAAGGTTCGAGAGGCAGCTCGTGTCATTTCACAACCAGGGTTATAAAAATGTGAGAATAAAGTGTCCTAAAAAGTATTGGGGCAGGAACAAGAAATCAGAATTAATGGAAATGTACTCAGTCCCTTCTCAGACATTACCCAGGAAACAGTCTTTGCCATGGAAATCAGGTCTAAGGCAGCTGACAGCATACAAGGTTCCATCTTGATCCAGACAGGAAGGATGCTTACATGTGTTGATCTGCATACTGGTATTGGACAGGTGGCTGCAGTTTGCTCTGCTGACATCGAGCCAAGTCTCTCTCTCTCACACACACACACCCCTTTGCATGCACACACACATGCACAGCCATTTTACATATATGCACATACATCTTAGCACACACACACACACACATCTTATGTACACACACATACATACACAGAGTATGAAGATTTTTTGGATCTAGGGATTTGGTTTGGTCCTGTCTCTAATTCAACGCTGCCTTGCTTAGAAAGAGGGAAGAATAAAGCCAATGATCCGCTAAAGGTCACAACCATGCACAGTTACAAAGCAGCTTTCTAAATGCTTCTGCCCCACTGCTAGCTGGAGCCACTAGAGTAGCCTCCCTGAATAGCCCCACCGTCACAGCAGAGATCTAAGAAGCACTGTCCATGTTCTCTTTATCAATGTGCTAGCATGCAGCCAAGGCAGTTTCACACCCCCGTGGAGCCACCTCTATGTTTATAACAGCCACTGTACTTGTAATGGCCAAGAACAATATCCAGGCTCCAAACTGCAAAAATCAAGACCCTGAGCCCATCTTTATAGCCAGCGTAAAAAGACTATACTTAGTATCCAGCTCCCTCCCTTCCACTTCCTAGGCTTCCACTCCCTCCTCTCCCCCCCCCCTCTCCCCCCCCCCCCCCCCCGCCGTTAAAAACCGTGTGTTCTGTAAACTCAGAAAAGGTGGAACTCCCCATGGTTCTGATTTTTCCGTTTGTTTTTAATCACAGGAATTCAAGAAGTCAAGAGAGCAAATTCACACGACAGCCTCCCCACTTCGGGGTGGGGGGGAAGAGCGAACTTGTACAGCTCTCCGACTTCCTGACGCAGACTCCAAACGCTGCTCCAGCTAGGCATGTCTGCTAATGTATATTGACAGCTTGAACAAGAACAGACCCAACAGAGAGCCTCACAGGGGCACGGCTTGAGAGCCACAGAGTTCAGCCAATCCGGTGCCGCTCAAAAATCAGATTTTCATTTAGGGATTTTGTATTTTCTTGACAGGGCTAGGATTAAAAGTCTTGATTAATCTCTAGGCCAAGTGCAGAGCTGCTGGGTGTGAGTCAGGAGCTATGGCCATGAATAATAAAGGGCTTGGGGAAGGCTGCAGATATCACAGAGGGGTCAGGAGTTTTCATCTGGAAGGAATTTTTCACGGCACGTTGTAGATCTCTCCTTTGCTTTGACATTTCAGGTATTTCTATATTTAATGGTTCCTCCTGCTGACATGGTGATTTCAAGACGGGGTCAGGAAGACACGCTTTGTTTCACGTGACTGGAGTGCAAAGCACAGCAGGGAGCTCATGGTGGTGTTCCCTCTGATACCAAACATCCCACACTGGCCAGTGGTCAATTAGAAGCAGGATTCTCCACTAGAAGGTCCATTCCAGCATGGCAAGACCTATAAAGAAGAAGAGCCTCACATCTTTATGGCATCTTTTTATCTTAACAGTGCTAGGCTATTTCCCTCTTCCACAAATATATGTGTAACCCACACACCTGGGCTATGTCTACACTCGCGGCTTCTTGCGCAAGTACGGCTGTTCTTGCGTGGTAAGAGAGGGCTTCTTGCGCAAGAGCTACACTCTTTTTTTAACAGATGTAAGCCCTCTTGTGCAGGAGCTTTTGCGCAAGAGGGCAGTGTGGACGCTCGGCAGGGGTTTCTTGCACAAGAAAGCCCTATGGCTAAAATGGCCGTTGGAGCTTTCTTGCACAAGAGAGTATCCACACTGCCATGGGAGCTCTTGCGCAAAAGCACAGCTCGCACATGGCAGTGTGGACGTGTTCTTGCGCAAGATGTTCTTGCGCAAGACGCTGCGAGTGTAGACATAGCCTTAGTGTGGTTCACTGTCCCATGCAGTGGCACCTAGACAGGGCTGGACGGAGGCATGGGCGAGCCAGGCAGCTGCCCAGGGCGCCAACCCACGGGGGGCACCTGACGGTAGCTGTAAGGGACGAGCAGCGTCCCTTGCAGCTGCCAACAGGAGCCACGCGCCCAACTCCTGCAGCACCGGCTCCGTGGTGCCAGACAGCAGCGCCCTTTCCCCTATGGCTGCGGGGCCATGCACAGCCCGGCGCATACTCTAGCAGCGCTGGACGGGCTGGGCTGAGCAGCGCATGCGCTGTACGCCCCGGGGGAAGGGCCCCGGGCTGCGCGCCAGCGGCTATGGTGCCAAAAGGGCTCGAGCAGACCCTGCACCTAGACCTCAGCAAGAGTTAAGACCAAGAGATCTCTACAGCAGGGGCTAGAAAGCAGCTGGCTTTTAGCTCAGAGGATAAAGGCTCCTATACTCAGCTGCAGAGGTCCCAGGTTCAAATCTGCCTCCTGGCAGTTACATTTGAAAGGCCTTTTCTTCTCTCTCTCCCCTCTACCCCACTGCTCAGAGACAAAAAGTTGAAGTCTTGAAAATATTCACAAACTAAGCTGTTGGGGGAATGGTCTCGGGTCAAACAAAAAATCATATTGAACCAGACAAGTAGATGTTTGTTCTTTTTTGTTTGTTTGTTTTTAGTCAAACCAAAGTATTTCACAATTTTTAAATTGACAGTTTTTTCAAGTTGGGAAATTCACCAAACCCCCAGACCTGTTTGGAGACCCGTTTGGTTTGGATGAAGCAGCATCTTGTCATGAAATAGGATTCCCTGGAAAATTCAGACCAGCTCTAGCCCTACTAAGGTTGTGTGTCCCTCTTGTGGAATGGCAGATCTGCAAGCTTTAACCTGTGGTGGGGGCCTCATGGCCAGGACCTGCTATGTGCGGCATGGGAGGCTCCAGACAGGCTGGCTGTTCTGCTTGGGACTAGCTGGAATTCTCCAGCAGTGCCCTTTGTAAGCATGGAGAATTGCAATGTGTGTTGATCAGTTCCTGTGAGGGTTCCCGCAGCGAAAAAATCTAGTGGGGCGAGATTGCCACCATCCATGCCAGAGCCATTAAGGACTATCAGCAGGAGTCTCCACAGAGCAAAGCCTTCACAATGATTTAACACTGAAGATATTTAGGATGCAGCAGCCATTTCAAATCCTCCCGAGCCCACTATTGAGACATCTCTGAAATACACCAGGGTAGCTTAGCCTAGTGTATCTCTCACATTACCTGGAAGCCATCAGTGCTTGCCTTGTAAAGGACAATTAAAAACCCAAAGCTTGCAAATGGTTGCAGTGAGGTTCAGAACACACGCACTGGGGTGCGGCCCTTGTGCCCAGAACAAGATACTAGCAGGGAAGGAGTCATGCATCAGCCTAGATGTGTGCTCCAGGGGTTGTGGAAGTGATATGTCACTGAAGTGTAATGGTGTAATAACTCTCCCCTGTGCAGTCTGGGCAATGACAGATCTTTTAATGAAGGATAATGCTATTTTGCATTTAAATACACCGCACTGTTGACTCATTACTGCTGTCGCCCCAGGAAAAGAGAAGTAAATCAGAAAGAGAGGGCGCATTTGTCAGTTGTGGGTTCTCAACGGCTAGAGATTACACCGTGCCGCACGGGGGTTCCCTTGCCACTTGGGGCGTTTCTCTGCTGTGGTCTCTCCTCGTTGATCCAGTGACAAATGAGAACTGAACGGGCACTCGCAGGACTGCACAAGCTGGGCTGGAGGCATTTCCAGGGCAGAGTCTGAGAGACATGGGGATACATGCCTGAATCCCGTTGCCTCAAGAATTCCTCTTCACTTTCACAACTGCCAAGCTGCAGTTCTGACTGGCTCCCCAAGAGACTCTGCTATCTAGTGTCAGCACACAGAGGCTATGTCTTCACTGCCAGTTTTTTCAGCAGAAAATATGCTTAAGAGGGACACAATCTCATTAGCATATTTTCTGCCATTTCTTTTTGCACAAGGAGTTTTTGCACAAAAAGAAGCAGTGTGGACGGGGGGAGGGGAGTTGCACAAACCCCCCATTTCGCAGAAGATCCTTATGCTTCTCTGGGACAGACACAAGGATCTTGTGCAAAATGGGGGTTTTGCACAAAAAGAAAACATCCACACCGCTTGTTTTTTGTGCAAAAACAGCTTGAATAAATTATGCAAATGAAACACAAATGATATGCTAATCCACTCTTCATTTGCATAGTCACTGCCGGCAAAAGGCGCAGTGTAGACAAAGCCAGACTGCCCCAGACCTGCTCTAAGCAACTGGAGCAGGATAGCTGACACCACAGGTACTAGTCCAGCTCACAGGGCTTTGCACTACACTGTGGACCTTTTTCTGAAAGAGTAGGGTTGGCTAGGGCTATTTACAGACTTCTCTTAGTTCCATCTAGTTAAATTCTGGGGAGTCTATGTGTCTCCCCACAAGTCAGAGAAAGGACATCCCCTCCATCAGTGCCTTTGGGAAGCCAGCGGCGAGGAGGTAGCAAGAGGAAGCATTATCATATAACCTGCTCAGGAGGACTAGGTGGTGTTATTCATACTGCAGTCAAACCTATGTTCTTCAGTCAGAGCTGCAGGTTTAGCCTGGATCATCCAAGATGGATCGACCCCTGCAAATCTGCTTCATATCCGTGGGTATCCGCATCTGCAGATGTGCATTCAGATAGCATTTTCACAGCTACGGATGCCGATGTGGAAACACATTTTGGATCCAGAACCTTGCAAATGTGGATCTAGAACCTTGCAAATCCACTTAATATCCACCTCTGAGGATGTGGATGAGAATATCCGCAGCTCATTTTTTTGCGGATACAGATGTGATACAAAATTCTGTATCCACACAGGGCTCTAAAAACTCTTTGGGTGTCCATTAGAAAGGTAGGTTGGTCTTTTGATTAAAGGCACTGGGCCAACCAGCAGGGAACAAGGCTTCCATTCCTGTCTCTCCCGCAGACTTCCTACATGAGCCACAGTAATGACAAGAGGTGGAGGGATGTCGTTGAATCACAAGTTAACTCTGCCACTGGTTTTGGTCTACTTGAATATCCATCCAACAGAGGGTTGTCATATCACTATGTAAGACAATTACCTTAACAGAGGAATAGCTCTTCAGAGCCATTTCCCTGAAGTCTGTGTCTTTTTCGATGGAGAGAGAATACAGCCAGCCATGTGATGCTATGATTAAGAACAGATGAGGACATTTAAGTCACTAGCACACCTCGTTAGGATGCTGCTGGGAACAGTGTTCTTTTTTTTGCATTTGTAATCAGAGGAGTGAAGCAGATGGTGACTGCCTTAGTTTAAAGTGATGTGTCTATTAAAATAATACCATTAGATCCTCTCTTATGGTTTGTTGCAATTGTAAGAATATTTGTCATGAGAACAGATTATCTGTATGATGCTAGATTCCAACTGCATGTTTTATTTACAAGAAAGCACTGCCTTAGAATGGTAATGCCTTGTGCAATGAATTATACAGTGTGCTTCAAAAGCTTGTAATGCATTTAGGGCAGGGGTGGGAAAAAGGGCCTCCGCAGGCTGATCCGGCTCGCCAAGCAGTTTGATCCAGCCCTCTGCCTCTCTCCCGCTCTCAGGCCAATCAGGGTTTGGGGGCAGGAGACTTTGCATGCTTCCCCACCCCCAGGCCAATCAGGGCCGGGGGACAGAGGGAGCATGCAAAGTCTCCTCCTGCCCTGTCCCTGTCCTGCAAGGAGCATACAGCGCTTGGAGTCAACTGCCAGCTGCTCCCCCTGCCCCCAGACCCTGAGGGTACATCTAAACTACATCTGTTTGTCAGAAAAAGCTATGCAAAATGCTCTCCGCATTTTTGCATACCTTTTTCTCATTCTTTTGTCGGAAGAGGCTTTTTTGACATTTGGCCCATCTAGTGGAAGAGCAAACGTTTTCCCTGGATGCAGCAGAGGTATCCTGAAACACCCTCCCCCCCGCTGCAGTCTAGCCGTATCCTTATTGACCTGGGGCTTAGGGGAGCATGCAAAGTCTCCTCCCGCCCTGCAAGGGGCATAGGGGCTACGTCTACACTGGCATGAATTTCCGAAAATGCTTTTAATGGAAAAGTTTCCATTAAAAGCATTTTCAGAAAAGTGCATCTAGATTGGCAGGATGTTTTTCCACAAAAGCACTTTTCCCAGAAAAGCGTCCGTGGCCAATCTAGACGCGCTTTTCTGCAAAAAAAGCCCTGATGGCCATTTTCGCGATCGGGGCTTTTTTGCAGAAAACAGTACTGTGCTATCTACATTGGCCCTTTTGGGCAAAAGTCTTTCGGAAAAAGACTTTTGCCCGAATGGGAGCAGCATAGTTTTTCCAGAAAAGCACTGATGATTTTACATGAGATCGTCAGTGCTTTTCTGGAAATTCAAGCGGCCAGTGTAGACAGCTGGCAAGATTTTCCAGAAAAGCAGATGATTTTCTGGAAAAACTTGCCAGTCTAGACACAGCCAGGGTGTTTAGAGTCAATTGCCAGCTGCAGCTCAGCTGGCAGTTAACTCTAAGTGTGGCGCCCCCTAGCAGGGTGGGGACAAGGAGCGAGTGATTTCCTGTGCTCCCCCCCACTCCTAGAAACTGATTGACCTGGGGGTTGGGGGAGCATGAGAAGTCTCCTCCTGCCACTAGGGGCACAGGCGCCTAGAGGGAACCCCTAGCTGTTCTGAACAGCTGGCAGTTATCTCAGGGAGGGGGACAAAGACTTCACATACTCCCCCTACCCCCAGGCCAGTCAGCGTCTGTGGGTGGGGAATCACGGAAGTATCCTGGCCCCGCCCCTTCTGCCTGAGGCCCCGCCCCTTCTGGGGCAGCCCAGAACCACTTCACACATTTCTGAGGTAGCCCCATGTCTAAAATTATTGCCCACCCCTGATTTAGGATCATATCAAGTTCTGTAGGCAAGAGGAAAGTTCTGACCAACCTATATGGCATGCTAACCAGCGCAGCAAGTGCCAGGAAGCAGCCAATCAACATTAGTGGGTAACATTGGTGCAATAGAGAAAGGAACGTCACCCCTTCTTTTGTAGCAACCCCTCTGGCAGAGCTGTTATTTACCATGCAATTGATATGCAAGTCTTAGTTTTCATAGGTCTGTCTCTTCTCCAAATTCAGCTGGGTCAGCAACAAAATCTCCAGGTTTGGGGACACAGACTTTTGCACTGACTTTTGCATCAGTGGCCAGACCACACAAAAAAATCTATTTTGGTTCAAAATGGATTAAATTTGGGAGGGGGGAGGAGTGCTCGTCAATGAAATAAATCAAAACAAAGAAACAGATTCCACTTAAACAAAAAATTTCACTTGACTCAAATCAATCTGGTTTTCATTTCTGATTATATTTTTACACTTTACAAAAAAAAAAAAAAAGTTTAGATGAATTTTGAAATGAAACATCATTTTGGTGCCCAAAGCCAAAAAGTTTTATTTAAAAAATCTCCAAATAAACCATTCCAGACTTTTTTTAAAAAACTTCCCGTTATTAGGGGGACCATATTTCCCTAGGCTGTATACAGGATACCTGGTAAAATTGCTAGAATTCAAGTGAGTTCAATGACAATCAATCAGAATGAAGCAGTCTCCTTCCCCCAAATATGCTATAAAAATTCCCGGGCTCAGCAGGAGAAAGGGGGGTCCCCCCCAGCTCTGACCATGGGCTCAGGGGTTTCTGCTACATGGGGAGCACCAGGGATACGGGATACAGCCCTGCCTTTCCAGGCTTCAGTTTGCTGGGGGTGGGATCGGGACTTCAGCCCCTCTGGAAGGAGTATGCTGAGGATAGGAGCTTCATCCTGGGAGTGGAGCTCTGGGAATTCGTAAGGGGCACGATGGATCGGGGCTTCAGCATGGGAAGGTGCTGGGAATTTAGTGTGGGACGGGTCACTGGGGATCTAATCTCAGCCCTACTGCAGGTGCCCGGGGTCAGGGCTTTAGTCCCGCAGCCTGAAGGGCTGCAAGACACCTCCCTTGAGAAACACTGCGTTAGGGTGCACATGGAGAGGGAAAACACACACACCCCTCACTCGCTCCTACGCATCCTTACCCCTCTGTCACACACAGGCTGCCTGTCTTTCTGCCTCTGCACCCTGCCTGAAAGAGCTGCCTGCTGGCCACTGCCTGCCGTATCCACCCGCTCACTACAAAAGAATCTTGGTCCTCTGAAAATCTCCACCTGTGCTCTGTTATCAGGCAGCAGAGAGAGAGAGAGTGGGACATGGACAGTCTCTAGTGATGCCACTTAAATTTCCCCACACACAACCCTGAACACTTGCACATGGGCACAGTTTTTCCAAGGACATTCTCGCTGTGTGAACTCGGGTTGAGATTTGGTGCAATCTTCTTAAAGATAGCTGGAAAAGTTTCCCACATAACTCTGTTTATACAGTATCTTTATGGGGGTGAGGAGGAAAATAAATCTCTCATGATAGCCCTTGCACAATGCATGCATCATGCTCTTTTGGGTCTTGACCATTCACACACAGATATGTCTTCATCGCAGTGGGGAGCAATGTTCCCTCCAATTTTTTCCCTCCATGTGCGGAATAAATTTTAGTATGTGCCCTTTGTGCAGATGTGCACCGCCAATAGAAACACACTCTACCAGCTGTGGATGCTCTGTTAATCAGCAGTTTGGCACTTGAATCTCTCCTGGGTGGCTGCCCGAGAACTGCTCAACTTACGGGAACGCTGACTGGGATCTGGAAGTCCAACCTCAAGGAGACGGATGTTCTAGCTCTGCTCAAGCTAGTGCCAATCAATTGCAGTGTGACCACAGCAGTCTAGATGGCAGCTCGGGCTAGCCACCAGAGAACAATGCTGCCTGACTCCCTGGGTACGGTCTCAGATGGCTACCCTGAGCTATTGCATGTGCTGCCACTCTCACACTTCCGGTGTGCTCACCTGTCCACACTGTGCGTTACACCCTTCAGCATCTGTGCAGATGTACCCACAGACTGTCATTGTACCCTAACATCAGGGCGGCTATTAGACTGGGCCACAAACAGTGCACTTTGTAATCCCACCCTTGAGGTGAATGGCAGTGTGCGGTTTCTTCCCTGGTTGCCTGGGTTGAGCCTAGCAGCATCAGAAAACACCACCCAGCTCTCTTTAGTGGCAAGACTTTGAAGACAAATTGTGATGGGGTACGGTCACAGAAGACCCCTTGGGAGTGCTTTCTGGAGTGCTGACAAAGCCACAAACACTGGCTTTCCTGCGCTCTGGGGCTTTTCACCACCCTGTCCTGCTGGGCCAACTCCCTGGTCTCCCTCAGCCAAGGCACAGAGATGAGATCACCACCACTGCCCCCCTCCAAGGAACTGTACAGACACTGAAACTCTTCAGATCTGAGGAAAAGGCAGTTTTGGGCCCAGCTTCCTGCAATTCCACTCCCCAAATGGGATCGGAACCCCAAATGAATTATTTAGGTAAGCCCCCTCTAACAATGAAAGGAGGACGTACACACTGATTGCCCCCCCAGGTAACAATTATTTACACTGGGCTTGATAGTAAATACAAGTGTTTTTATTATGTACAAAGCAGTAGGATTAAGTGATTGTAAGTGAGAACAGGCAGACCAAAGTAGATCAGAAAATGCTTAGCTAACTCTAACACTAAAACTTCAGTACAAACTTACCCAAAAGCTGTTCTTATTCTAGCTAAGCCTCCATAGCAGGGAAGTCTCCTTTTCCCTGGGGTTTTTAATTATCCTCTTGAGTGTGCCACGCCAGCCAAAGACCAAGACACTGCTAGCTTCCCATTGTTTTATCGATTCCACTCCCGACAGAAGCTTGTGGGAGGGAGGATTTTTTACAGATATGATTTTATAATCTTCAGCAACATATTCATTAAATAGTTTTACAGCAAATTTTAAAGTAGGGTCCTGTAGGCTAACACAGTACATACAGAAACTATATACCAGGGGCTGGCAAATGCCTGTTACATGACTTCATTACCATTTCAATGGCTCTTTCACAGGTTCAGTGTTCTGCTAATAGCTCTGGCAGACTATTTCAGTTTAAGTTAACTAGATCCTCTCAGGAGGAAGCAGAACCACAGACCAGGGATAGGAAAAGGTGGGTGGGTGGATGTTAAAACCCAGTGGTGCCCCAAATTTTCAGGTGCCCTACGCAACTGCGTATTCTGCATATTGATAAGGATGGCCCTGGATCTGAAGCTCCTGATGGGGATTATGGCTGAGATGAGAGTGCAGGAACCTAGATTTAGGCAGAAACTTCCATGCCCAGGAAATTTTTAAGAGTGGAAATGCAGGCAGTGATGGAATTTGGGTGTGTCCGGGATTGGGCAGCAGGGTTTACGAGGATCTTAGTGGTAGGAGTTGGGCACCAAAGTATTTTTGTGGGTCTGGCGTTTTGTGTCTTAGATGTTGTTTTTCAATGGGAACAAGAGCACTCCCTTGTCTCAGAGTGGGTGTGTGGATAAGGACAGCTAATGTGATAGGGAACTGAAAGACTAGAGTAATAGGGCACTGGGTGGATAGAGGAGAATCTTATGCCACAGAAGTCAAGCATTCTCTCTCCCCCAGCACAGAAACCCTGAACTCCTACCCTCCTGAGTCAGGGGAAGTGCACATGCAGCTTGCCTGCCTGGTCTGAGCCCAGGACAGTGTTTGTGTGTCGTGGTCACACACACTTTGGGAAACGAGCGCTTGACATTCCGCTCCAAACATCCTAAGCCTCCTGGTTCAGGCACGCCCCGAGGGCTGATAACAACACTGACAAACTTCCTTCCGTTCTCCCAAACCTCTTATCCATCTGTACCTGGCATCCCTAACGCAGCCTCTGATGGTCAGATAATCGCAACGGTACTAGACAGAGGCTGTGTCTGCCACACGCTTTTACCAGAGAGAAGGGACATCTTCACTCTGCACCTGAAGAGAGTCCACCCACCCCTCGCTTCCTCAGGCCATTGTCTCATGGAGAGTTAAAATGGTCTAATGTTACCCTGGCTGCATTACACGGTCCTTTCCATGCACCCTGTACTGCTGCTGCGCCATGGGCCGAAACCAGCTTTCCACTATAGGCCAGACCCCTTTCACCTCCGAAGCAAGACAGTACAATTCCTGCTTTCGGCTGGAGAGAAGGCACCTCGACATTATGTTAAACGGGGCCTCTTAAAAAATAGCAGCAGGTGTGCCGACGATGCCCCGTCACTCTCCATTTGCAAATTAGCTTGATGTTTATTTAATGAATTTATGATGATTATTACTTTTATTTTTAAATCTTAATTCCTGAAGGAGTCACCTTCGTTGCCGAAAGGCATCCCGTCACGGAGGAGGAGGCTGATAGATGAATTGATTGCCTGCAGCTGATTAGTAATTATATGCAGAGCACTTCAGTTCTAAATACAGTCACTGTCTGAGAGGGTGGCAGATTGCAGGCGCCCCTGGGGAAAGCGCCTGGCTGGCACATTATTTGCAGGGGTGGGGGAGCCCTCAGACATGGGGACTGGTCTTCTGCTTTTAGCTGCCAGGCGTAGCGAACTCCCAGCCTGTGACACCAGCGTGTTCAGCAATGAGATACCCACCAGCTGTCTCATCAAATTGGGGGGTGGAGCTCAGCCCCGTGGCACCCAAACAGCAATTGTTGCTATGGGGTTAGGAGCCAAATGTTTGCCTCCTCGGTTTGAAAGTCCCCCCTTGCGGTCTTTCTGGGTGTGGCTCTTTCAGCCCAGTCAGCCGCCTCTTGGCTACCACCCTTCTCTTTTACCTGCTTTCCCGGGAGGAACGAGGGCTTAGGGCCCTAATGGGTCAGCACTTTCACGCAGCTTGAGATACGTGGGCAGAGGGCTCAGCAACAAGCTACGCCACATGGCCAGTGTGCGGCACTGGTCCAGAGTCAGCTGGGGGCCGGAAGCTGCTACTTAAGAAATGAAATGGGGTGTTCTGGGCTCGCGTTTACAGGGTTCTGTGCTGCAATACCTTCCTGGGCACTAACTATGGTGGAAGTTAGGGAGAACTGCCTGAAACTGCCTCTTTGTGGGGTTCCAGAGAAGATGGAGAGAAGCTGTTCTCAGAAGTGATGGATGGCACTTTCAGGAGTGGTGCAGGGCCAAGACAAGAGTGACCCTGCCTTGGCTCCACTGCTCCATCCTGTGGCAGTTGTCCTGTGGCTCCCAGGGTGGGTCTGACTCAAGCTCACAATCCTGCCCTTCCCAGGAAAATTCCCTATCGGCTGGTCCACTCCAGAGCCCACCCCACCTCACCTCCCTACCTTCAGTGGGAAATGGTCTCAAGTTGTAGTAGGAGAGGTCTAGGTTAGACATTAGGAAAAACTATTTCCCTAGGAGGCGGGAAGCACTGGGATGGGTTCCCTAGGGAGGAGGTGGAATCTCCATCCCTAGAGGCGTTTAAGTCCCGGCTTGACAAAGCCCTTGCAGGGATGATTTAGTTGGGATTGGTCCTGCTTTGGACAGGACTCGATGGCCTCCTGAAGTCTCTGCCAAATCTAGGCTTGTATGAACAAACTTCCCTTTACCTAGCAAGGATCTCTCTGGTTCAGGACTGAGACCCCTCGAGGGGGAGGTTTGTATTACCCCACCCATATTAAAAACAAAGTATCCTCAGAGTGGTCCAACTCCCTCATTCATTCCCCAGCCTGTCTTCTCCCCACCAGCTCTTTATAGGCAGCTTTTGTAAGTAGGATATCCTTCAACTGTATCTGGCGCAGTCTGATGCTCCCAGCCAGAATAGCCAGCGCTGTTCTGCATGCTCAAGTGCCTGCCCTCGCAGAAGGTCAATTATGTTGCTTTGTGTTTCCTTCTTTGCTGCAGCACATAGTTGCTGGGGCAGACACAATAGCAGGCGGCACCTAATGGAGAAAATGGCCGAGTGGCAATTTTTCATGTGTGATAAATAATAGGACTTCTATTCCCCTGGGGTTTTGCTTTGCAGAGTCCCCCAGGAGAAATGCGTGAGCCTGAGTCCCTGAGAAAGAGGAACCCTAGAGGGGGTTTGGAGGAGGGGACACTGGTACGACTGCAAGGAAACGGCCTAATTGCCAGAGTTTTCATTCAAGCCGCAGAAGCAACAAATGCACCAGACAAACATCTCCCCGGGCTCGTTGTTAAGTGCAAAGGAAGCAGAGCCATCTCCTTGTGCCCACACAGAGCTGTGCAAGGTGGGAGGAACAGAGGCATCGCTGGGAAGTTTGGAGCTCCAGGCAAAACTGGCGCAGGCTGGGAATGAGGTGTGGTAGCAAAGGGGCAGGAATGGTACAGTACGGATGCAGTGTCCTGCAAGGGAGGGGCAATTGGAGGCCTGGCTTGTGTTGCTTTAGACCCCACCCTCACCCCTCACCCCTACCCCCACCCCCACCCCAGCTCCTTCACAGCAGGCTGGAGAGGAAGGGGCCAGCCCAGTGTAGCCCAGGGCGAGCTCTACAGTGGAAAAGTGCTGTCGCCAATCGGCATCCCCTTGCCCTGTGCCACAGGAGACTGGCAGCAGTGAGCACTGGACCTTTCAACCCCTGAGGGAAGAGTTTTTATTCTGCATGGATGGGCTGAAGCTTTTGCCTCCCTGATGCTATATACGGAGCAGATTTCTTGTCCACTCCTCCTCCTCCAGGCCATGCAGGGTGCAAGGGGGAGCCCAGGTCCATAGGAGTCGGGGAGGCATCTAAGGCTAGGTCTACACTATGGGGGAGGGGGGTTCGGAAAAAGCTATGCAACTTGCACTCCACAATTTGCATAGCTTTTTCCAATCACTTTTCTAAAAAAAAACCCTCCTCTTTTGGCGGAGTCCTTATCCTTCACAGAACGAGGGATACAGGGCTCTCCGAAAGAGCGCATTTGCTCTTCCACACACACACACAAAAAAGCGGAAGAGCAAACACATTCCTTGGATGCTGCAGAGTTTTTCCAGCATCCTGGAAAACCCCCGCAGTGTAGACATATCCTGAGATCATTTAACATCCACTCTCCCTTACTCCGTGGTAAGCTTTTCCCCACACTCATGAAGCAGGGGCTGACAGATCACCAGCCGCGCCCTCCTCTGGTCCTGGCATGTTGGATCATTTTGCTGTCCCACCGCTACAGCCTGCTGAGAACCCACCCTCCCCATTCCATTTCCAAACATGGCAGCCCCTTCAACTGCTCTGACTCTTCACAGCCCAGGCAGATGCTCTGCCGGTCTACATGTCAAAGGCTGGTCTGCACCACTCCAGTCCTTCCTGCTGTTCTGCTTTCCACAGCATGCTGGAAGCATGGCAGGGTGTCTGAAGGGCAGAGCTTCAATGCAGCGGTGCTGCAAACTCAGTGTATGACAGCAGCTGCTTAAGGTGCCTCCGTGCCTCGGTTTCTCCCGCCACAAAGTGGGGATAATAGCGGCCTCGTGGGGATAATAGTGGCCTCCTGGCAGTGGTCGAAGGGCTGATGAATACAGGCAGTCCCCGGGTTACATGGATCCGACTGACATCGGATCCCTACTTACAAACGGGGTGAGGCAACTCCACACTAGCTGCTTCCCCCCAGCAGACCAGGGAGACGCAAAGCTAGCGCCCCCCTCAGCAGACCAGGGAGACGTGGAGCGGCTTTTCTCAGCAGACACCTCAGCTTGAGAATAAAGGACTGAGGGAAGTGCGGTGTGGGAGAATAAAACTGAGCCCTGGAGAAATGTTTGGCTAGAGTTTCCCCTACAATATGTACCAGTTCCGACTTACATACAAATTCAACTTAAGAACAAACCTACAGTCCCTATCTTGTATGTAACCCGGGGACTGCCTGTACTGGCAAAGTGCTCTAAGAGCCTTGGACGGAGGGCACTTGAGCAGTGCCGAGCATGGTCACCGTAGTAGTTCAGGAGGGCTGAATGGAGTGTGCACTCGGCAATGCACGTGCTAAATGCCAGCTTTGCTTTCAGGGCTGCCAGGCAACCCATGTGTCAAGTAGCAACATGCTTAACTCCACAGCACTTGTCAGCCTGTGACTTCCTTCCAGGGAAAGGGCACTTACATACTGATTAGCATCCTGAGTGGGGGCCAGCCGACTGAGAGTCAGCAAACAGCCTAATGGGCTGCAGATCAGCTACCGTTTGCAGTGGAAACAGTTGCCAATGCCTCTGCTTGCGCCTCCCTCCACCCCAGTAGGATGAGTGCGGACACAGCGCTTGCCTGCAAGCTGGCATCTCCCGACTGGGTAACAGTGTGAGGAAGTCAGCCTGTTGCTCGGAAAGGAGGACAGATGGTGACAGTTAGGGGGCAGGGAGCTGAAATAGCAAGGAGTGCATTGACAAGACAGGGTGAAAGAGATGGGCAGGTACAAGTCAGGTTTGTGACCCAGCCTTACCCCTTCCTGCCCAGGCCATACCCCCCACCTCCCCGAGCACTCCCTGTCCCTGCTCCTCCCCCACTCTCTCAGGGCCTTCTGCACCTTGCAGAGCAGTGGCAGGGAGGGGGAAGAGTTGATCAGTGTGGCCACTCGGCAGATGCAAGGCCCTGGGTGAGAGGGAGGGAGCTGGCTGCCGGTTGTGCACTCCAGAGCTGGTGCACCCATGGAGTCAATGCCTGTGACTACAGCCCGCACTGCTGCAGCTTCACAGCTATCAGCCCCAAAGCTGGCGAGCCTTGGCACGTGCACCCCGCATTGCAGCTGTACCTCCCCAAGGTCACACAGGAGGTAACAGGGTTGGCCCTTGCCCCCAAGGTGCCACACCACCGCCCTAACCAGGGCTCTCCTTGTGTAAGCGCTCAGCTCCCACCACGGACAACAGGAATGGGCATAAGGCTTTCAAACCCCATCATGGGACAGTCGCATCCAGCCACTTCCCCACTGCCTCCCTCCTGGCCAGGGCTCAGCCATCCACATCCGACAGCTCCTTGGAAACTTGCTACTCTCACCACAGACTTGTTGGCAAAGGCCCCAGCCCAAAGCTCTGGCAATGGCAGCTTTTGGCAGAGACTCATCACAGGAAGGAGCAGCTCTAGGAGCGGTACCTGCAGGGTGCAGCGAGCCTGTGGGGGAATCTTCCTAAGAAAGCACTAAGAACTAAGCTAGAGGGAGAGGTAGATACTCTGGAGGGCAGGGATAGGGTCCAGAGTGACCTGGACAGATTAGAGGATTGGGCCGAAAGAAATCTGATGAGGTTCAACAAGGACAAGAGCAGAGTCCTGCACCTGGGAAGGAAGAATTCCAAGAATTGTTACAGTCTGGGGACTGACTGGCTAAGCAGCGGTTCAGCAGAAGAGGACCTGGGGATTACAGCGGATGAGAAGCTGGATATGAGTCTACAGTGTGCCCTTGTAGACAAGAAGGCTAATGGTATAATAGGTTGCATTAGGAGGAGCATTGCCAGCAGATCTAGAGAAGGGATTATTCCCCTTTATTTGGTATTAGTGAGGACACATCTGGAATATTGTGTCCAGTTCTGGGCCCTCCACTACAGAAAGGATGTGGACACATTGGAGAGGGTCCAGTGGAGGGCAACCAAAAAGATTAGTCTTATGAGGACAGGCTGAGGGATTTGGGCTTATTTAGTCTACAGAAGCGAAGAGTGAGGGGGGATTTGATAGCAGCCTTCAACTTCCTGAAGGGAGGTTCCAAAGAGGATGGAGAGAGGTTGTTCTCAGTGGTGATGGATGGCAGAACAAGGAGCAATGGTCTCAAGTTACAGTGGGAGAGGTCTAGGTTGGATATTAGGAAAAACTATTTCCCTAGGAGGGTGGTGAAGCACTGGGATGGGTTCCCTAGGGAGGGGGTGGAATCTCCATCCCTAGCGGTGTTTAAGTCTCTGCTTGACGAAGCCCTTGCCGGGATGATTTAGTTGGGGTTGGTCCTGCTTTGGGCAGGGGCTAGACTAATGGGAACTTTTCTTTATGCACCCTCTCCACACCACTCATGATTTTATAGACCTCTATCATATCCCCCTTCAGTCTCCTCTTTTCTAAGCTGAAAAGTCCCAGTCTCTTTAGCCTCTCTTCATATGGGACCTGTTCCAAACCCCTGATCATTGTAGTTGCCCTTTTCTGAACTCTTTCCAAGGCCAAAATATCTTTTTTGAAGTGAGGCAACCACATCTGTACACAGTCCTGAAGATATGGCGTCCCATAGTTTGATACTTCCCCTCCTCCTTCTTCCCCTGGCTACCCCTTCCAGCTCCATCCTCCCAGGTTTCCACCTCCCCTCTCCCACCCTCTCTCTTCCCCTCTCCCACCTCCTTTTCCCAGTCCCCCCAGAGGTTAATTCCCCCCATCCCCCAGTTTTGTTCAATAAAGAGAGTTTCTATTTTTGAACACACATGTCCTTTATTTTTTACATCAGGAAGGGGGGCTAGGGAAGGGTAAGTGGAAGGAGGTGAGGGAGGAATGGGGTACTAGCCCCCGATGGGGAGGACTGGGGTGGCTCTGCGGGCTCCTCGGGGTGAAAGCTCTCCTGCAGGGTCTCCTGGATCCTGACAGCCCCCCGATTGACCCACCTGGATGGCAGCCTGCCGCAAGTGCAGCCGGGCTGATGGCCGAGTGCTGTGATGTGCCGAGTGTAGGCACTCAGGGCACTCCAAGACAGGACTGCTTTGCTGTCCCTCATCGAGGTAGAAAAGCAAGCGGGGAACCCTGAGAACTGTCTGTCCGGGGTGGGAGTCTGGTCCCTTTAAGCACAGCCCTCGGCTAGCCTGAGGCAGCAGCTCCACACTCTAAGTCCTAACCTGATGCCCTGCCAGCACTGGTTCCGGCCAGCCTTAACTTCGGTTCAGGGTCCACTCAATGTGGACATGCTAGTTCGAATTAGCAAAACGCTAATTCCAATTAGTTTTTTGGTCTAGATGCACTAGTTTGAATTAGCTTAGTTCGAATTAATTAATTTGAATTAAGTTAGTTCGAATTAGTGCTGTAGTGCAGACATTCCCATGGTAACCAGATCCAAGTCACTTTATCCATGTCTCAGTTTCTGTCTTTAGAGCTGAAAATGCCTTCCTACCCCATAAAGTCTGGGAGATGGCTGGATGAAAAGTACCCATGAAATGCCAGCTGTGACCCATGGGTGCCTGAATTTTGTTTTTAATTAAGTAAATACAATAACTTTCTGATTTAATTCCAGCAGCTTAATGAGTCCCCCATTTCTCAGTGGGAGGGCATTCCTGCAACAGAGTCCTCCAGGAACCCGCTGCCCTGGTCCCGGCTCCCTTGGCATCTTCCAGCCTGGGAATAATGCATCTGCAGCAGCAGCAGACAGAGGTAGGCTCCTGCCATCTGGCCAGCCTGTGCACTAGGGTCAGATGTGGGAACTGCGTGGTACAGATCCCATGGGAGTGGCACCTTCCAAGAGCAGTGAGCTGGTGCTGGTGCAAGACAGGGAGAGTCTAGCCCACCATCGTGCACAGGTAGAGGAGCCTACACCGTCTCTAGTGGTTGGTGCCTGACCATTAGCCCAGCAGCTGCCATGCAGGAGAAATGATTTAAGGGCATGAGCTGCATGCACCCCTTGCAGTGGCCGCCCAGGAGCAGAGAGGTGGGGACTGCCCCCTCGATCCCACAGAAGCAAGGAATTACAGAACAGAGGGTATATGGAGGGACCCTGGAGAGCTGGCGGGATTGCAGTGGCGGATCTGAAAAAGAGATGTGGTAGGAGGTGTCAGGACTCATTTCCAGGCCACACAGCACAGGGAGCTCCCAGACACTTAGGCTACGTCTAGACTGGCATGATTTTCCGCAAATGCTTCTAATGGAAAAGTTTTCCGTTAAAAGCATTTTCGGACAAGAGCGTCTGGATTGGCAGGACGCTTTTCCGCAAAAGCACTTTTTTGCAGAAAAGTGTCCGTGGCCAATCTATATGCGCTTTTCCGCAAAAAAGTCCCGATCGCCATTTTCGCCATCGGGGCTTTTTTGCACAAAACAAATCTCAGCTGTTTTGTGCAAAAGGGACTTTTGCCTGAACGGGAGCAGCATAGTATTTACGCAAGAAGCACTGATTTCTTACAGTAGGAAGTCAGTGCTTTTGCAGAAATTCAAGCGGCCAGTGTAGACAGCTGGCAAGTTTTTCCGGAAAAGCGGCTCATTTTCCGGAAAAACTGGCCAGTCTAGACACAGCCTTAGGGAGTGGCTAACCTGCTGTCTTGTTTGCCTTCATCACCTCCCATAAACTCTCCTCCATTCGGGACTCTGGACGGAGCCCTGCTCTCATTCACACGGAAATTCATCTGAAGTTACTCCAGCTTTACACCAGGTTAACCAAGCACCTTCTCTGAGCAGTGAGGTAACCTGGGTCCCCTGTAAGCGGGGTCCTTGTGCAGCCACTCAGGAGAGAGTCCAATGCTGCCCAGCTAGTTAGCAGAAGGCCTACCACAAGGTTTTGTTTCTCCCGGTGCTGCACATCCACACATGCCTCGGTGCACATCAAAACATTTATTCTGCATGCAGATGGAACAAATCCACACACAGATGGAAAAGATTAGAGGGAACAAACATAAGAACATAAGAACAGCCATACCGGGTCAGACCAAAGGCCCATCTAGCCCAGTATCCTGTCTGCTGACAGTGGCCAATACCAGATGCCCCAGAGGGAGGGAACACAACAGGGAATCCTCACATGATCCCTCCCTCGTCACCCAACTCCAGAGAAACAGAGGCTAGAGACACCATTCCTACCCATCCTGGCTAACGGTCATTGATGGACTTAACCTCCATGAATCTATCTAGATCTTTTTTGAACCCTGTTAAAGTTCTAGCCTTCACCACATCCTCTGGCAAGGAGTTCCACAGGTTGACTGGGAACATTGGCGCTAACCCATTCTTCTCCTCTAGTTCTGGAACTAGTCTAAAAATGTCAACACAAGAACAAAGACAACCTCTCATCGTTCTGTTTAACATTTTGCTGCAGTACATTGCCTCTGAGCAGCGCCCACATGACATCTGTAGACCCGTCTCATCCATGGTGCTTGCCCTACCTAGGAACAAGTCCCTAGCCATGAAGGCCTGTAACCAAGCCCTTAGTAGGGCAGGCAAAGCAATGTGGTCAGCACTTAGCTAACACTCTAATTGTCAAAGGTGCACTGTGCACTGGAAGGAAGGACTCCTCCTGTCATTACGGAAATCATTTTGTCATTAGATGCAAACAAGCATTATCGTGAATCGCTCTAGCAGCTAACCGTCTCCAACCTGCCTTCTCCCCTGGCTCAAAAGCCAGACCAGAAGGCAAGCGGATGTGATAACACTCACAGGCCAGCCAGGTTATGTATCTTTCATGGCAATTCCGGCTGCTACAGGCAGCACATAGAGGACTGGTGTTTAAAATCTCCTCCAGCACCACTGCCATAAGTAAGGGGGCATTCGTTCTCAACACTCAGCCCACAGAGGATGGCTAGCCAGCTTTTTTTTACAAGCAACCGAAACTTACCACCAGTGCATACATGTTATTTGTCTTTATCGGGACTAAAATTTGAGTTGCTGTCAGTTTCTTCTTCCACTCATGGACCAAAGGGAAAACAAGTAACATTCAGAATAAAAATATACAGCACATGGGCAAGTTAAAAACAAATGC
Source organism: Pelodiscus sinensis (assembly GCF_049634645.1). Taxonomy (NCBI): domain Eukaryota; kingdom Metazoa; phylum Chordata; order Testudines; family Trionychidae; genus Pelodiscus; species Pelodiscus sinensis. Next base: position 10,520,742 of record NC_134725.1, read on the forward strand.
TATGGGCAGTCATAAAAATTAATGCCCTAATCTACAATTCAATCCAGCAATTATTCCAAGGCCAGGTCCATACTACAGGGGAAGGCTGTCTGAATATATGCAATTCCAGTTACATAAAAAACGTAGCTGGAGTTGACGTACCTTAATCTGAGCTTCAGTGGTGTCCTTACAGTGGGAGGTCAATGGTAGAAATGCTCCCATCAACTTCCCTTATGCCTCACAACAGCAAGGAGTACTGGTGCTGACAGGGATACCCTCAGTGTTTGATCTAGCAGGTCTATACTCAACCTGCTAAATCGAAGGCTGGAAGATCAGCTGCCACAGCACAGATCTTCCCACAAGAGCAGATATGTCCTAACCCATGAAGTCTGGATCTGGATGCAAATTTCCACAATCCAAGTAATTCTGGATCCAGGGTTCCGATTCTGAGCCTGGGTTATCTGATTTCTGTCTGTTAGAAGTTGGCAAAATGCACCCCAGCCGATCAGAAGCAACTGGTTTGGTACCAGTTAGCTCTGTTTACTGTGTCAGCTCCTTTGAGAGGAATCACTGCAGGGCTGTATAACACAAGCAAGCAATGCAGAGAAAACACTACAGCTTGCATTCAGCTCAGTGAAGTCTGAAGGAATGTTGGCATTGAAGATTGTAACCGATTTACTATTTCACTGCTGATCATGGTAGCAGCCACATCCACTTGGGATGTGTGTGACAGAGATTAGAACTCAGACACAGAGTATGATACCGTTTTTGGTTTTTGTTTTTGGGGGTTTTGTTTGTTTGTTTGTTTGTTTTTTGTTTTCAAAATGGTCCTTGTTTCCAGCTTCAGTTCAATTTTGCTTAGCTTGTGAGAGCAGGCCATCTCTGGGAACATAACCCTACCAATGCCTGGACCTTCACTAATTTGAGGAAATCAATGCCATGTGATTTTACCCTTCCTTCCCCCAAACTCCCACCTCACCTGGAGATAATTGTGTTGTTCTCTTACAGCCTAACTTAATAGACTGGTGCTTACAGGCATTCATGAGTTGTGTCTTTAATATGGTACTGGAATATTTGCCCTATAAATTCTTAAGAACAGATTTATAGATCATCTGTTACTAGCATTATAGGCTATTAATAAATCAGATATAGTCACATAAAAAATTGCACACACACACACCCTTTATGCTGGCGTAACAAACAGATAAAAATTGACAAGAGACAGAATGCTGCAGTTAGAGGAGAGGCTCCCGGATTACAGCTGCAGTTGTCTGCACAGAATAAATAAATAAATAAGAGGCCACCAAGAGACTCTATAGAGAGATTTACGAATGGGAAAGATAGGCTGAGCTGGTCCCCTGCAAGCTTTGGGGGAGGCAGGGTCCCTGATACTCATGCATTTCCTTGGGGAAAAAGCTCTCCACCATTTTTCATCTCTGCCTTCCTCTTTCCCCCCCATTTAGCCTTCCTACAGGATTTCATAAAACAATGGGACAAAGGACCCAGCCTTGCAATGGGTGTCCAGGTGTGTCAAGGATTTCCCCTCCCCCACTGTTTGGCAACAGTCTAAATTATTAATCAGCACGGTCTGGCTCACAAAGTAATTATGACTTGCTATTTATTTAGTTAGTTCTGCCATGTGGCGCTCCGATCACTTCTAGAGATTAGCTCCATCTGCCCCAGCTTTGCTCATAGAGGTGCAATCCAGTTGCTTTGTGACTCACCTCCAGCCAAGTTCACACAGAATTCCCTGTCAGGGGGAGCACAGTCTGTCCTCTGCTCCAGCAGTGTCAGGGGCTCTTCACATTCACCACCTCTGCTACATGACTCGGGCCATCTTCCAATTCACTGCCCCATCCACTCTAGAGTGGTTGGTAGGGAACCTAAGTTTGCCCTCTTTATCTGGGCTCCAGCCCAGAACCTACTTACTTTACACCAGTGTTTCTCAAAGTGGGCTTCAGGCACCGCTATGTTTGCCTAACATGTCGGTAGCCATCTGGTTCACAATTTCCAACCAAGGGGAGCAGTCAGGCTCCTTGGCCATGGAAGCTTTTAAATAACCAAAGTTAGAGGCTGGGCTCAAGATCGGGCTTCCAAATGCTGATGAAACAGCGCGCTCCAATGGTAACCAGAGTTCCGCTTCATTCATAGGGAAGCTTTGATGTCAAAAACATTGCCTGATCAACTGAACACTGTTTTCAAAGGGTTGGTGAAAGTGGTGAATCATGTCAAATCATTGGCTCTGAACACCAGGCTGTTTGAAAGATTTTGTTTGGACATGGGTTCCAACTTTGATGTGTTGCTGTTCTACACTACTGTAAGGTGGTTGTCATTAATTAAATAATGGAGATTGCCTATCTCCTAGAACTGGAAAGGACCTTGGTCATTGAGTCCAGTCCCCTGCTTTCACAGCAGAACCAAGTACCATCCCTGACAAATTTTTACCCCAAATGGCCTCCACAAGGATTGAACTCACAACCCTGGGTTTAACAGGCCAATGCTCAAACCACTGAGCTATCCCTCCCCCCACATTGTCAACAAGGAATGTACTCAACAGAGTTTTTCAATTGAAAGAGGAGTAAGATTTATTTCTCCAGGCTCAAGGGAAAGAGGAATTCCAAAATGTGCTGACACAGTCAAATTCAGAACTTGAATATCTTGTCAATATTTTTGGACTCTTGAACAAACTGAATCCTCAGCTGCAAGGGAAAGGTGCAAATCTATTCTCTCACCAAAACATCATCAAGGCTTTTCTTGACAAATTGGAACTCTGGATCGTAAGAATCGAAGGCAATAATTTGGTTCAATTTCCATATGTGGACGCCCTGCTCAGGGAAAAGGAAGCCAGTTGGACGCAAATTCTCAATCATTTATGGAAGCTATGAGATGAATTCCAGCGATACTTTCCGGAGTTGGACAGGACAAGGGATGGATTATCTTTCATCAGGAATCCATTTACAACAGATGTTAATAGTGTTCCAGAGGATCTGCAGGAGGAATTCTTGGATCTAAAAAAATATTTTGCGGCTCAATACATGTACCAGCAGACCACCATAGAAAAATTTTGGGCCAGCGTGACCAGGAGTTATCCAAATCTGTTAGCACATGCAGTCAGATTTCTTTTGTCAGTTGCATCAAGTTATATGTGTGATACTGGATTTTCATGTTGGTTGCATGTTAAGTCCAAATAGAGAAATCGGCTTGCTGTGAAAAGTGATATTTGTTCTATATTATCAAGTACCACTCCAAACATTGAAAAGCTTGTCAGTGAGAAGAGAATCCAAAAATCTGTTAGTAAGAAATAAATTTCAAACCAAAATGTTCGTTGTCTGCTCTTTTTTTCATGTCTCAAAAAGGAGGTGGTCCACGAAAATTTTTTGATTGACCTGGCAGTCCATGGACTGAAACAAGTTGAGAACCGCTGCTTTAATCCATCCCGCACTTTTCAGCACAATGGGCTACCCACAGCCTCCCTGCTTGCTTATCCACTGCCAGGGACCTAAGTCTTCCCATTTCGAACTGAATGTTTCTTTGTTATTGAGACTCGTACATTTCCAGAGCCTATGGCAAGCAGTTAAAATCTGGGTCTCCGCCACTCTTGTCCCTGGACAGCTTCCTACCGAGCTTCTTTAAACTGCTTCTACACCAGCTTTCTGAGTCAGACCTTTTTTTTCTTAGGCCTGACAGTTAGACGCTGACTCAGGGGTGCCTGTCATGCTACTTCACCTGAGGAGGAGAGTGCAGGCTTCTTCCCTGCCAGCCCTACTGGTGCCAGCCTCCTGACTTTAAAGAAGAAACCCCATTTATTCCCTCACAAATGAGCTTCCTTCTAATTAGCTCCCATCACACAGCCTATATCGGCCCCTTATGGCACTGGATCGGGCCCACCTGGCCTAATTCAACTCATTCAGGGCTGGTGTGGGGAACACAGCCCAGCATAGGCTCCAGAGAGGTGCATGATATTTTACAGTCAATGGCTGATCTGGTCTCCCAGCTGTAAGCATGGGCGGTAACTCCACTGGAGAATTCTGTGGAGTTACGCTAGTGTTGCCCAGAGAAACATATGGCCCAGGGTTCTATCAGTAGAGTTGTCATCTAAAAACCTGGCCCTGCATCTGGATCCATGTTTATGGATGAGATCTGGGCAGATACAGGGGGCCTCATGCAGACGGCAGTGTCAGTGTCTAAAGCGAATCCAAAGACATCACGAATGGACAAGAGACAGGGCATGCAAGAGCTGGACAGCAGCGGACCTCAGGAAAGGGACGCTGTTCTGTGTCAGTGCCATTCCCCAAGGAGGGCAGTAACTACCAGAAGTGGGGGACATTTTTCAGATTATATTCAAGCAGGAGAGCTGGCAGCCGTGCCCAGACCCTCAGCAAGGTTGATGGGGGGGCAGGTGCAAGCTCCTGGAAGAGGCAAGTCTGAGGCAGGGACGGGGCTGCCCGGACTGTATGCCCTGCAACACCGCATGGAGTGCACTGCATGCTACCACACACCTCCCCAGATAGTCCTAAGAGCTGCCCAGAGTACCATAGCAGTGCTGCAGCAATGATTTAAAGGGCTCAAGGCTCCTCTGAATCACTGTGTCTTGAGGCAATTGCCTCCTTTATCCCCCCCTTCCTCATTGGTGGACCTCCTGTATCCAGGTCAACCAAAAGATCTTGTGCAAATTCATCAAATTGGAAAGAAAGAAAGAAAGAAAGAAAGAAAGAAAGAAAGAAAGAAAGAAAGAAAGAAAGAAAGAAAGAAAGAAAGAAAGAAAGAAAGAAAAGTCCCAAGGGCAAAATGCTTCATTTCAACATTTCCAAAACAAAAGTGGATTTGAAAATTGGATTTGAAATTATTATAATTTCCAATATTACTTCTATTTTAATGATAAGAAAAGGTTAAAAAAAAGACTTAAAATGAAACATGGTATTTTAGACCACCTTACACACTTATTTTCCCCTTTTTTTATTTCACTAAATAATCAGAAAAGGTTTAATTTCTAGTCGACCCTGCAGCACCTGTTTTGACTCATCCTTGAAGGGTAAAGCTGGCTATTCACATAGCTCTAGTTAACTACAGCTGTGGTTCCTCAGCATGCCCATGTTAGGACTGCCAGAGTTCTCCTTTTACAGGAACAAAGGCTGACATAACGGAGGGCAGGGGGGAAATGTGTGAGACCCTGCTGAAGAAGTGAGTTTGAGTTCTTTGTATTACATCCCTGGACTGTTGCTGAGAGTCTGGTCCCAATGTGCTAGGCAGTGCATAATCACATAGTGAGGACCGTCTCTGCTTCAGTGAGTCGCAGTCTAAATAGACAAGCCACACACAGGAAGTATTATCCTTCCCATTTCATAGACGGGAAACTAAAGCATGGAGAGACTAAGCAGCAGCATCTGATATCTTCCCTTACGTTGAATAGCACCTCGCTCCACAAAGAGCCCTGCTTCATTTCATGGAGCCACTCATGGAGAAAGATGCGACATTACACTCCATATGCTTTATGGAAATCTGCTTGTGATATGAATACGGCATAACTGAGATGTACTTTCTGCAAGATGTCTCAGGGAAGATAGCACTGGAAAGGTGATGAGTTACAGAATGTGATTAATCAGTGTGTATGCCTGTCGCATTTCTGTGTCTGAAGTTACAAATATTGACCATCACTCTCTATTTTAAATGTGGTGCCTTGGGTGTGACCCACAACTAGCCCTTCAGGTACAACAAGGGAAAGCCAGATAGGGCTGATGGTCAATTAGCTAAGACAAAGGACTGTGAATCAGCTCAGTCTTTCTGTGGATGCTCCAGTCAGCCTGTGAGTAAAGCCTGCCATAGCCCTACAGAGACAGACATCCGGGGCATCTGGTTAGAAGGAGACTCTGAGACGGGCTGTGGTAGCTTGCACCCCAGGCAGAACTCGCAATCGGCGCCCCCGCCTGCACGGCCATCAATGGAGTGACATCATCATCGGGTGCCCCGGGCGACACATGACATCATCATTGGTGCCCGGGTGCCCTGTTGAAGGCGGCACCCTAGGCAACGACCAAGTCGGCCTATAGTCACAGGCCACCCCTGCATCTGGTACTGTCTAGACCCCACCTCCCACGGAATGCCAATGCCTTCCCACTGGAAGACAAATGGTTCCTGCCTTACCCAACAGCTCAATAAGGCAAAGGAGTGACATCATCTATCTGCCTCCCTGTCCAAAGAGAAACTGACAGCAGGAACTGCTGGGAGAGGGTGTCTTGCTAGTGAGTCATGATTACCTGAGGTCTCAAGTTGCATGCTAGTGCAGCTGCTTTCCAGACTCTCTGTATTTGCCACTGACAATACTTAGGGTGAGAAATTACTATTTGTAGCCAATTTCATGAGTGAACAAGCTACTTTGTGTGTTTGGTTTTGTTTGCTTAGTAGTCTGCTTTGTTCTGTTTGCCATCCCTTATAGTTGATTTTTTTTTAAGTGAATAAACTTATTTCTTGCTTACAACACAACCCAGTTTGTACAATGCAGACCTGGAAGGGGCTGTGCATATCTTCCTCCACACTGAGGGAGGAAGAAAATGTCATATAACTTTAGGTCTGCACTCCATGGGAGATGGGCATCTTAATGCTAGGGCAAGTCCCTTAAGTGGAGTCTTCCAGAGCTGATTTCAGTGGCTGTGTCTTTCTGCAGCTGGGTGTGGCCCTGCCCCTGTGTGTGCTGGAGGGGGCTTAAAAGCCTGGCTCAGCAAGAGAGGGATGTGTACCCCCCACCATCACTGACAGGCTGAAAAAGGTCAATTAGGTTGCAGCTAGCCATTCTTCTTTCCATCCTGGGAAGAACCAAGAGTCGCAGACCCTGACACCCCTGAACTCTGGGGGTAGAGTGAAAGTGGATCCCAGATCTGCAAACTGCTGAACATTGCCCCTGCAGCAACACCATGTTGTCATTTCCGGGTAAACCCTGGGCTGTGGCAACATGCTTCTATTGCACATACCTGGTGTAAATGTTGGCTAGTGGGGGCAGGGTTTGGAAACAAGCTACAGACAAAGGGCATAATGCCCTGGGATGGAAAAGGATTTTTTAGGAGGTTTAAGGAATGGGGATTAAAGAAGGTAAAATAGAGGTGACTATTAGACAAATACTGTCATTGTTACTGACCTATCCAGACTGCAAACTCCTCTGGGTAGGGACTGTCTGTTCGGGCATGTCTACACTCCATCCTTATTGTGAAATAACTAGGTGGGTGTCCCCATAGCAAGCCCATTATTCCGAAATAACAGGCTTTTTATTTCAAAGTAATAAATCCTCATTTCGAAACTGCTATTTCAAAATTCCGGTCGTGTGGACGCTCCACTGTTGCTATTTTGAAACAGCTCTTTTCCACGGCCATTCAAAGTCATTATTCCTCATTGCCTCCTAGGGCTCCAAACTGAGGTTAGTGCGTCCACATTAGGGGAGTCTGCTTTGGACTAATTTCGAGGCTTCCCTATAGTGTGGACAGACTAGTTCAAAATATTTATTTTGGGCGTTATTATTCTGAAATCACTTATTTCAAAATACCCTTGTCATGTAGACATGCCCTTGGTGACCAAGGTGTGAGTGGGTCATCCCTAGTGTGGGTAGCTAGGAATCGGAGCCAAAGTTCCGAGTCAGGAGCAGAGCAAAGTGTCGGGACTGTGTGGCCTGGAATTAGGCCCGACAGGTGTAAGGCTCAGGCGAGGCAGAGCAGGGCTGGAAACCAGGTGGCACAGATACTGTTGCACCAATGGACAAATGCTAGGCCAGTCTGCTGTTACTTTGTCCACTTGGGGGGTAACCAGTCAAGCAGCCTACTGGAGACCAGCTACACTGCATCTGCTGCAAGCCTTGCTTCCCAAAGCTGTCACTCACTGAGCACAGGCACCTTGCCTAGTGGGCACCCATCTGCCTCTGATAAATAATCATCTGTTGCAGTAGGGAATAGAGTCCCCTGGAAAGTGGGGGGAAGTCCCACAGGTGGGCTAGTTAGAAACATACCAGCCCAGCCATTAGAAAGAACATGGAAGGGAACAATCCTGCCCTGGCATGGAGATGACCAGACGGCCACTTGTTCCTGCAGTTGGGTCCCTGAATGGATGTGCTTGTACCCCTTAGAACTACACCAAAGGGTTAAAAACGACAGCAAGGGAAGGAGGCAGAACTACTGAATGCGGCAAGAGAAAAGCCTTCTGTGTTCAAAGACTAGTGCTAGGCTCTGGGCACACACAGCCGAAGGGTTCGCCCCTGCCCCTGGGAAATAAGCCAGGCAAACAATGCCTGCATCTTTCGGAACTCTAGCCTGTTTGGGAAATTGGAGGTGGACACATTCTTCCCCTGACGTGAACTAGCAGCTGAGGATGTGCATTGTGGGCAATGCAGCCTACCCCCTCATGCCATGGCTCATCAAGCCTTATATCAGCCACCTAAACCCCAGCAGGGACCAATTTAATGCCCGCATGAACTGGGCAAGGATCCAGGTGGAGTGCACCTTTGGCCATCTCAAGGCATGGTTCAGGTGCCTGCTGACCCGCCTCGATGTGGGGGAGCACAACATTCCCGAGGTGGCTGTGGCATGTTCCATCCTCCACAACATTGTGGAGAGAAAGGAGGAGGCCTTCCTCCCAGGGTAGGAGGCAGATACCGGCAGCAAGGGGAGAGTTTTCGAACAGCCACGGACAGCTACCATCTGACATGCCTGTCAGGCCGGTGTGCATCCAGGAGGCCCTGAGGGAGAGGTTCTCTCAAAACCCCCAGTAACTCTCCCCAGGGCTTCCCCAACAGGGGCCTCTGGCTTGCACCTTCCCCACCACAACCCTCCATTTGCCTCTTACCTGACCTCTCAGTAAAAACACCTGTTTGGTTTTCAGCAAAATGAACTCTGTATTGATCTTTCATTACAAAAAGCTGGGGAGGGGGAAGGGGCTCATAGCCTGGAGGGGGAGGGGAACTCAGAGTGGCAGTTGGGGGGTGGCTAGATGTGCCACCTCGGGTGTAGGGACCTCATCGGAGTTCGGGTTGGGTGGGTCCAGGGACAACATGGGGGGGGCAGAAGGGAGGCTGGAGCAGGGTCAGGGATGGCAGAGGGCCAGGGGGAGGGGGCATAGACATCACCTAGGGAGGGGCCTGGGCATTGCTTGGGGAAGGAGTAGAGGCATCACTTGAGGAGGGAGCAGAGGCATCGGTTGGGGAGCAGACGGAGGGGGAATGGGCATAGCAGGGGGGGCAGGAGAGTGGTAGGCAGGAGCAGCAACATCAGGCGGTTGTGCCATCGTGTCGCCCATGATGGCACACACGGTATTGCACCATGGTATTGCACCGCTACATGAGCTGGTCCCACACGTGGTTCCGCCACTCAGTGTCCTCACGGATCTTCTGTGCCAGGGTCTGCTGCATGTCGCACAGGACGCTGACATGCTGCCGCACGAGGTCTTCCTGGACCCTGGTGCACTTACGAGTCTCCCAGGCTCTGGCAGCTGGCTCTGGTGCTGCGGCTCGCCCCTCAGTCCTGACTGGTACGGCTGTGGAGAACACACAGAGGCCGAGGCTGTCAGTCACCCATGCAAGCACCATGCCTTCTTCTGTGAGCAGCGACCAACAGTCCGTGGCCCAGAGGAGGGGGATGTCCTGGGAGCAAGGCCATGTGTGGCCTGCACAGTGGGCCGTGCCTCACAGGGGCCCCAAGGTGCTCAGAGGACCGTGCTGCTGGCCCTCCCTGGAGTCCACACACACACCTGCAGCTCGCAGCACTGCTTGCAGGAGTGGGTGGTGCCTCGCATGTGCAGGCAGACCCGTGTGCTGCGTGCGGCACTCCTCGGTGTGTCTGGGGCTGTGCCTGCGCCCTTGTGGCTAGCCTGCTTCCAGCCATAGAGGGGTGGGAGGGCCTCCCCCTCTCCCCGGGGCAGGACGTGTGTGGCCTCCCCTGAGCCTGGCAGCAGGATCCCACCCGTGCTCAGGGGCTGCCTGCTGAGTCCACATGGCGCACGCTAATGCTGCACATGGTTCCACATGTGCAGACCACAGCACGACGTCCAGCCTGAGCAGCCCGAGCGACGGACACCCTGCCCCCGGTGCACCTGCCTCCCCCTGCCCTGTGTGTGACAAACTGAGAGCACTCACCTGACGATCCCTCCCCAACATCAGATGAGGCCTGGGAGACGTCTTGACTGACAGGCACCGGCTCCAGGGACAGGGGTGACAGTGTCCATCTCCTCCACCGTGACCTCTGGCTGGGCAACGATGGGGGTCTTGAGGCCAGAGCCCACAACGACAGGTGGGGAAGATGTTTCCCCAGCCCCCAGGATCTGGTGCAGCTCCTGGTAACAGGGGCAGATGTAAGGTCCTAACCCAGAGTGCGAGCTGCGCTCTCTGGCCCGGACGTACCCCTGCCGGAACTCTTTGACCTTGCTCCGGACCTGTTCTAAGGTCCGGGGTGGGTATCTGCACTCCGCCAGGGATCAGCCATGCTCTCGAAGACGTCCGCATTGCAGCGCTTGGAGCGGAGATCCTACAATGTCTCCTCCTCACCCCACAGATCAAAGAGGGACAGGATCTCTGCTCCAGACCAGGGGGATGCTTGCCTCTTGGTCCCCCTCGGTGGGTCCTGGGATCCCTGGGGCTGCTCCCTGTGAGGGCCAAGAGGGCTTGGAGGGGCTTGTGGCTCCACCATGGATGGCAAGGCCTGTGGCAGGGAAAGCCACAAGGTCAGGGTGCTGCTCCCAGGACGGCTTCCTGCCACAGGCTTGTCCAAGGTGCCTGCAGCTTTAAGAGCTGGCAAGAGACAGGAGCTATAGAGCTGTGATTAGTATGGACGGAGTGTCCACCAGGGCACCTGTGTTATTTCCTGGAGGGCTCTTCTTTCGAAAGAAAACCCTTCTCCCCGTCCACACACATCTTCTTCCAAAAGAGCTCTTTCGGAAAAGATGTTCTTCCTTGCAGAAAGAGGAGTACTACTGTTGGAGAAAACCCTCCATTTTTTCGATTTGCTTTCACGCTTGCACTGTGGACGTAACTCAAGTTTTGTCAGAAATATGGCCATTTTTCTGACAAAACTCTGTAGCGTGCACATTCCCAAGGACTGTGACTGGAGTGGAAAGTAACACATGATCCAGTGTCATGTGACCTGAAAGCTGATTACCGCAGTGCCCCATTTCTGCAAGCAGGTGTAATGCCCGCTGAGCAAGGGACACTGCACATCAGCTCCGGAAGCTCTTGCACGAGTTTCACAACCGGTATGAGAGATGCTCCATGCACTAGAATCAATAACAATCTCAGAAAGATGGCATGTGCCCCCAGTAGGAGATTGGGTCTGTAGCAGTGACCTGCTTCCAGACAAGACAGTGGTGCCCACGCAGCACGTGCTGTCCCCTTGGAGCCTCATTAGCCATCTTCTGTTTGAATGATCATGGCTTCCCTAAGAGATGTGGCTGGGCAGGGTGCTCAGAGGCTCTGCTGTGTCTTGTACAGCCACAGCCACCTTAGGACAAGTGAGAAGAGTTACACCACCCAGCCAGAGCAATGCAGAGGGGACTTGCTGAGAGCTAGGTGAACAGTGGAATCCCCATTTCATTGGCAGGACTGGAAAATCCAAAGAATAGTTGTTGAAGATGGAATCAAAAAGGAATGTTTTGACAGAGTTTTCAGCAAAACATTTATATAAAATTTAAAAAAAAAAAAACCTAATTCGGGGGGTCAAATGAAACATTTCCGGAACAGGAATGTTCCGTGGCAATGCTGAGCTTGTGTTAATGGCTCGGGATTTTTACAAAACTAACACTGACCGGAACTGAGAACCAGAACGTGGCTCTGAACTGAGAAATCTACCTTTCTCACTTTGAAAACATGGAAGCGAAACCTTTCAACTTGTTCACATCTCTGGCGGGGGAGGGGAGCTTAGTGAACTCGACACGGATTCACGCATCACTGTGGTATCGCTGAGTCTGCATTTTCCCCCACAAAGCAGTTTTCAGCTGAAACAATCAACCCATCTCTGGTTCTGCCTCCTGAACACTGAGCAGACTAGCTACCTCCAGGGATGCAGCAGAGAGCACAGCTTTCAACTCAGCACATGTTGCCTCCGGCACTATCTGACAGCCAGCGCAGCGTTAACGGGGACAAGCAGGATGGAAGGCTCCATGTGTGCCCAGTCTACCCTGCTAGCTGGCTCCTCTCTGCCAATATCTCTCACCGTCTAGTTGCCTCCTGCACACAGATTCACAGTCCCCCCGACAGACGCAAGGTGTGATCCAGGCTAGGTCAATGAGAGTTAGGGCGAGTATAAGTCAGGGCACGGGGGACTCAGTGGTACAGCTAGCCCATCACAGGTGGTTCAAGGGGGCCTGTCCTGGGCTTGGCTGAGCTGTGTTCCTACTGCCCATCATAGTTCAGCTACACTGCTATTTATACTCACCTTAGCTCTCACAAGCCAGGAACCACAGTGCCAGCACTAGTGTAAATGTAGGGTTACAGTCCATGATATGAGAGAGACAGACGAGTCATCTGGTCCTTTGTCTCCTGATGGAAGCAGGAAACTTCAACAGCATCTCCGTGAAACCTGGGACGAGCAATATAGCCTCACCCACCAAGAAGCCTGTCTGTCCAGGGTGGATGGACACACCAATTACTACTCATCCCTGTGATCTGAAGACTGAGGCACAGACAGGATCCAGGTTCCTATTTGGATACACACAGCTCTGGTATGATTACAGGGCAAGGCAGATGTCCCTCAGAATGCCCTTTCTAGAAGAAGCCAAGGTGTTGTTTACACCTACAACCCCCTGGGGGGAGGGGAGCAGCGAAATAGGGGTTTAAGTGGGGTACATGGAGTTTGTAGGGGGGAGTCATGACAAGAGAGGGTTGGTTCAGCAGTTCCATTTCCTTCTCTATCCTTTGGATCCCAGTCATCTTCTGAGACTCGTGAGCTGGCTGAGACTCTCTTTGGAATAGCCTGGGGTGCAAAGGCCTGCTGGAGAATGAGAATGATGGAAGATCATCCCCCATTCCGAGGACTCCACGGTGGAGGTCTCGTGAAATTCACATGCTCACCTGTGCAGTGACAATGCCACGTGGAAACCTGCCGTGCTGGGAGCCGGGGTGGAGTGGTCCGGAGCCCACTGGCCTTTGTCCCTGTCCTTCCTCCCTAAAAACACGCTCAGACAGGCAGAAAGTAGCTTCCCCATCGTGTAGTCACAGGGATGCTCTCCACTTTTCCTGCCACGCAGGCCTGGCTTTCAGGAGTGCTGAGCAATCACAGTGCCAGCTGCAGGCGGCGGGGTGTGCTCCCAGCAGGCCTTTGCGGAGCTGGCATTCAGACCAGCCAAGAGCTTGAGCACAGCCTTGAGACCTGGATGGAGTGGAAGGAGTGGCTCAACTTTCAGAAGATGCTTCAGTGCTTCGTGATTCAGGTCCTGGATCCACAGAAGCCAAGACAGCCAGAAACTCTGGCCTAGATATTCCTCTTATTTGCCCTGCCATCAATCCACAGCGACTTTGGCCACATCCACAGTTACTTTGGATTTACATGGACCCACACGACCACCGGTACATGGGGACATGCCTGGACACAATTCACTTGGGAGAGGTCGGCGTCCTTGAGGACTGCACCAGCTAGGGCAAGGGTGGGCAAAATACGGCCCGTGGGCCAAATCCGGCCCGCCAAGGCATTTGATCTGGCCCACAGCTCACCCTGCCACTCTCCTACCCCATGTCAATCAAGACTTGGGGCTGGGGGAATAAGTGAAGTCATTTGCTATTCAAAGTGGCTGGTGGCTCTCTCCCCCCGTCAGGAGCGCATGGAAACTAGAGAGAACTGCCCCTTGTATTCCGGGGGGACCGGAACCAGCCTGCGACCATGAACCAAAGTAAAAATGATTGCCTGCCCCTAAGCTAGGGCAATGTAGCAAATGGCACACGTTGGAAGCTACATCTGAGCAATTTAGCCAGTGATTCACTGGGGCTCAGTGGCAGGCAGCTTCCTGAGTGCAGAGACCAGAACAGAACCAGGTCATAGGGGCCAGGCAGAAGCCCTGGAAAGGACGTGAGGTGCCTCCTCAAACGATTCCAACACATTTTCTGTGCAGCACCTGAACACAACAGCACTACAGGCTGAAACTCTTTAAAACGGGATTCTCTGCTCTGGCAACACCCATGGTCCGGCAGGGATGTTGCAGGACCAGAGAATCCCGGTGGAGGGCCAGCTGCCAGGAGCCAGGTGAGGCCAGCAGGCGGGGCTGGGAAACCAAGCCTGGCTTCCTGGCAGGGCTGGGAGCTGCCTGGCATGGCTGCCTGGCAGGGCTGGGAGCTGCAGCAGTGGCTGTGGCTACCTGGTGGGGTCCAGAGCTACCTACGTGGGCCAGGAGTCCCAGCACATGGCTGCCCACTGGAGTCATCTGGGCCAGCAGCAGGTGTGGGAGGGGGGTCAGGATTGGGAGGGCTGGTGGAAGGCGGGCCAGAAATGATCTCCTCTAGTCCAGCAAAATCCCTCATCCGGGACCAGTCAGGCCCCAAGGATGCTGGAACAGGGAGGCCCAGCCTGTAGTAAATAGCACCACTGCTCTGTTTGGGATAGGACACATTCGCCCAGCTCAGCTGCCTTTCCAGCAGCAGGCTCTGAGCAGTGTGCACAAGGAACTGCTTTGTTTCCAACTCACTGCCTGCCGCAGTCCTTGGATCACACAGTCAGCTTGTTTCTCGGTGTCTGTTGGTTCCCCTGGACAGCAGTCTCTACCTCGCCTTACGTCTTCACAAAAGCAACGTCTCACTCACTACCACCGGACCTACCCAAACCCTCCAGCTGAGAGGTTCAGCCTCGGCTGTGTGAGCAGCATCCACCGTACTGGGAGTGAATGAGGGTACGTCTACACTAGCTCATTAATTCGAGCTGGGTAGGGTAATGAGGGCAAGCGGAGTTGCAAATGAAGCCCAGGATTTAAATATCCCAGGCTTTATTTGCATGTTCCCGGGCGCCGCCATTTTTAAATCCCCCTTAGTCCGAACTCCATGCCCGCAGCTACACACTTAATGGAGTAGGTAGTTCGAATTAGAGATCCTAATTCGAACTACCGTTACTCCTCGTGGAATGTTTAATTCCCGGGCTTCATTTGCAATTCCGCTTGCCCTCATCACCCTACCTAGCTCAAATTAACAAACTAGTGTAGACGTACCCTGAAGGAGGTATTAGCAGTGTGCCATGGCAAGGCTCAGACAGTGACCTGCTTACAGACAAGACACTGGTGCCCACGCAGCACATGCTGTCCCCTTGGAGCCTCATTAGCCATCTTCTGTTTGAATGATCATAGCTTCCCTAAGAGATGTGGCTGGGCAGGGTGCTCAGAGGCTCTGCTGTGTCTTGTACAGCCACAGCCACCTTAGGACAAGTGAGAAAAGCAAAACCACTCACAGCCAGTCCACAGCCCACCTCTCAGCCCTCCATCAGATCCTGCTCCTGAAAGGACACCTGCTAATTTGGGCAAAGCAGAGTCTCTCTGGTGTAAACGTCTCCTGATGCTGAACTTGCGCATTTGTGAATGAGTCAGCAGCAAGCAAAGCAGCATGGATGCTCCCTCAGGGATTAGGGCAACTACAGCCATTTGAGAATAAAATCACAAAGGAGAAGCTAAATTCATCATGCAGTTTAGCCAGGGAAATAATTTGACCAGTTCAGCCTCCAGGAAAGATGACCACTTGCAGAAATATATGGAAAGCTCTGATGGTAAACTACAGCCTGATCTTGCAATGAGCTTTGTGCTGCTGGAGAAAGAGTAAGTTGGAGGAGCACTAGGGAGGAGGGAAGTGTCTGCCAATGCAGGATGGGGGCCCATGCTTGTAAATAACCCCTCTCGCATTGCATGATAAGTTCCTTCCACTGTTCTTTGCCTTAATTGGACATGCCTGGGTGGAATGGAAAGAAGGCCAGAGTCACCCCTGGGATGAATGAGCGACGTGTGTGCACATTTTACCTGAATCAGACACAAACACTCTTTAAAAAAAAAAAACACCTCCACCAAAAGTCGTAGGAAAAAACATTAGCCTGAATAAGCTGTCGTGAAGTTTGGAAAACAGCAAGTACATTTTTCTCAGGCCATCAAGATTTCATGAGCACAGTCTGGCTGAGTGTGATTAAATCACCTATTTATTACATTTGGGAAGAAAATAATTTAGCTATCTGATTCCAAGCAAATAGGACCCATCATATCACAGACTCCAGCCATGTTAGTATTCCCCCACCACCTCCGACTGGTGTTTTTTATTTTAATGAGGCCACAGGAAAAGTGGGGAGGGGTTTGCTTTTCAGAATCTTTTTGCGGCTCAGCACGGTTGCAGGATGCATTCCCTCTCCACTGCTTCCCAGCCCTTGGCATGAAGCTTGTCAGGCCCATGTGTGCTGGTTGGGCTACACTAGACGGTACAGCTGCAGGGGTTGGTGCGTAGACATACATATGGAGCGGGGGAAATAAGAGATAGCTGTGAAACACAGGATCAAGGAGCTACGCCGGTGGGAGAATGGGAATGTTCTGGCGACTTTCTGAATCTCAGTCCCCGATGTGCCACAAACAGCAAGAAGCCAGGCAGAGGAGTGTCCCAGCACAGGAAGAAGATAGGGCTGGTGTAACCCCACGCTGCACCCTCACAAGCCCTGGTGTAAAGCACGTGCTAGAAGATGCAGGTCTGGGGCCTGGGGCTATGGAGAGTCCAGGTTTTAGGGCATGCCACCCATCCACACTCTAAAGAGGCTGCTGTAAATTGTAACAGCCCCTTGGGCTGCTCGGGTTTCTATTCAATGCCCTCCCACCCAGACTTTGGACAGCACAGAAGTAGGATAACGCCAGTGCAGCCTCTGGGCTGCTGTCTTGGAAGGAGCAGCACCAAACCCTGCCCAGGTGCTTCAGCTAGTCAGCAGAAACCCCGGGACAAGAATGTATTTTAAAATAGGGATGGAAATATCAGCTCACCGATAAAACGATTACAATTATACCATTTAACCGGTTAACCTTTGGTGGGCCAGCACAGAGCAGCCAGAGCTGGGGCCCCACTGGGTTGGTGGGACAGGGCTACCAGGCATGGGGAGGGCTGTTCTAAGCCAGCCTGCCTGCCATGGATGGGGCTGGAGCCACTCCAGCGCTGCTGTGGCGGGGTTCCCACCGGCTGACATGGGCTGCCTGCTGCAGGGCTGGAACCCCACCTGCCCAACCTACATGTAGTAACTGGGGTCCCTCTGGATCTTTTGTACAGGGCTTGCCTATGTGGGGAGTTATTCCTGACTAGCTGCCCATGTGGCAGCATCTATACTGGAATAAGAGTGTCATATTCTGAATTAGCTCAATCCACTTCCACAGTAAAAGCATCCACACAGGAAATTAATCCAGAATATCTGTTTGTCTTTAAATTCACATCCTATCTTAATCCAGATTAATGACCCTGTCTACACAAGTCATGGCAATCACTCAGCTCATTCTGCATTGGCTCAGGTTCCTGGGAATGTCTAATGCATGATGGGTGGGGCCCCAACAAATTCATAGCCGTGAAAAATGCATCATGGACCATGAAATCTGGTGTCCTCCTGTGAAATCTGGCCTTTTGAGTGCTTTTACTCTATATTATACAAATTTCACCGAAGAGACCAGCATTAAAAAGGAAGTTGCAGGAGGATCACAAGATTATTTTGGAGGGCCACACTATTGCTATCATTATTTCTGACCTGTCTTCTGAGCTATGCAACTAGAAAGCAATGGTTGTAATGTTGGCCAGGTGCCCAGCTCTGAAGGCAGCTCCCTGCCAGCAGCAGCACAGAAGTAAAGGTGGCAATACTCCAACCTCCATATAATGAGCTTGTGATCCCCACACAATGCCTTTTTGGGTCAGGGTCCCTACAATTACAACACCATGAAATTTCAGAATTAAATAGCTGAAAACATGGAATTTACCATTTTTAAAACCCCATCACTGTGAAATTGACCAAAATGGACCGTGATTGTGGTAGAGCATGGTGAGAGAGATTCATGAAAAGCATCAGCCTGAGTTTGGTCTACACTTAGAGTTGAGTCAATGTGGCTACAGTGTTCAGGGGTGTGAAAAATTTGCCCCCGAGTGACGTAGCAGTGTTGACCAAACCAAGAGAGCAGAGGCAGCGAGGTCAATGGTAGAATGCTTCTGTTATCCTGGGGGAGGTAGTTTTCCTGCAGCAATGGGGAAACCCCTCCCATTGCTATAGGATGTCCCTACACTATAGGGCAGTGTTTCCCAATTTTGTTTGGCCATGGAACCCTTTTAAACTTAGAAGAATTTTGAGGAACCCCTACAGCCGGGGAAAATTTGTCAAGCAAAAGAAACGGGGACCAGGGAGACCTGGGGGCCAAAATGCTGTCACGCATGTCCCAAGCAGGCTTTGGAAATGCAGAGTGGCAGCAGGGGAGGAGAGGTGCCAGCAGGAAACCAGAGAAGATGCCAGTTCCTCTCTGTCTCTATAAAGTAGGGGATGGAGTGATCGGGTTCTCGTGGAACTCTTACTTTCACTTCACGGAACCCCAGGGGTCTGCGTAGCACCATTTGGGAAACTCTGCTATAGGGTTATGTTGGCATAGTGACAGCCCTACAGCTATGCAGCTGTGGAAGCTTCGGTAATCCCTAGTCGCTGCCAGGTTACTGATCTGACATCTTGGCTTGTCTGGCTCTAAATGGGAATTGCTAAGTAGCTCTGACCAGGAGATCTGGGGGGGACGTGCCACTTCTAGGAACTGAGAGCTTCATGGAAAGGGAAGGAAAGAGACCCAGAAACGACCAGCTACAGCCTGAATCTTGCAAAGACCACCCCTCCATCCCCCACTGCCAGAAGCCGAATGGGCTGAGAAAGGCTCTTACAAAAGGCCAAGCCCAAAGCGAAGCCTTTTTTGTGGTCCAAGTAGCCATATGGGCAGCAGCTCAGATGCTCATTGCTTTCTGCACACTTGTGTTGTGTGATAGAAAACGCACATGGAACACACCTGCAGCGTGTACAGGCACTTCACCCTGCCAGACGGTGTCTGTTAACACCTGCAAACAAAACACAATTAGAATGAACTCAAAGCAGAGTGCAGATGAGCTGGGTTGGCAAAGGGGAGTGGATATGTTCTAGCTGGGACCTGGTTGGTAAATGGCCACAAATGTCCCAATGGAGAGTGCCCAGTAAAGGGAAAAGGGCACAGAGGTGAGCCTGTATTTCTCTCTATGGCAATGAGCAAAGGGGCTAATTAGTGAGCAGGCACTTTGATGGCTGGGAGTGTTCTCACCAATTCAAAAAGAGAAGAGAGATCTGAGCCCGAGAATAAATGGACCAGCACACTTACAGCTCACCCACCGCTCTCTGTCTAGATGATTCAAGAAAACGTGGATTCTGTTTTAATTGCATCTGCTCCTTTCTTGGGTGCCCATGGAGAGCCCTTGTGCTGGCTACTCCATTAGGGAAAAGTGGTTGTGATTAAAATGAGATGTGCAGGGCTCCAGGTCCTACCAATTCCTTATGCTCAGGGCACAAGCCACATGTTCTCTCGGATCCATCTGACAAACAGGGAGCACTGGTGGCCATTTTGTGCTGTTTGTTGTCTACAGCATCTTCAAAGACAGCAATGCAGCGACAGCTTGCTGGGTGTTCCTAAGGCGGGGTGGACACTGCAGAAATATTTCCAGTGCCTATCTGTTTAAATATGTCTAGAGATTTGCTTTCACTGCATTCACTGGCTCTTGGGTTGACTTTCTGCAAACATTCGAAGTTTGCTAGCAGTAACAGTGTAAATGAATATGCAGAGAAAGTCAATTTTGGATTCATGATCATGAATATTTGCACTGGGAACCTGATTGTAAGTGTCCCGCTCATGCAGTCCCATAGTAATGTACATGCCCAAATAGGCTGCACCCTACAGGTCGTTCGGTTATGCATGACAAACTTGATACAGAATTGTGATTTGCAAGCTGAGCAAAATTCTGTCAAACGAAGAAGATATTCTTGGAGTGAATGGCTTGTACAGCTGTGGTCAGTGCCTCTCAGTTCTGCTGAGGTCAGTTTGAATCTGACTTGAGGCGTCTTCTCAGAGGGTAATAAATTCAGTACCGCTGTCTCTGTCTTTGGACCCAGCCTGCACAGGCAGCGTTGGAATTGTACCAGCAGGGCAAATCGGGCTGGAGATTTTATTGGTCGAGTTGTGTGGGGGACATAAGACTAGACACCGGGGGGCCTCATGTATTAGTTGTACCAAAGAGTGCCAGCTTCCATTGCCCTGCACAGCATCTCTGGGGGCTGACAGCAGAATACACACTGTCCGCCGTCCAGGGCCTGAATCCCACACAGACTGAACAAACCTCCCAGGGAAAAGATAAGTGGCTCCCTATGGCATCCTCCCTCAGCTCAGGTGTCTGGAGTGAGTCAAGCTCTACACAGTCCTCTCAGCTCCCCTGTGCTGCACAGACTGCTCTGGGGCCTAGGGCCCCCTGGAGCCCCATACCCACATTGGTATTATTTGTGGTTTTGATGGCAGGGCCTATGGGCTGGTCTAGAGTGAAACCCCATTGTGCTGGACAGAGCAGTATATGGGTCCTGCCCCAAAAAGCCAGCAATCTACATGGAACAAAAGAGGCGCAGGGGAGTGGAGGGCAGAACCCGCTCCAGCACAGTGCAAAATAGGCAAGTGGCAGATGGCCTGGTAGAGCCAGGGTTTATATGCTGAGGTGGGTTCAACTAAGAGGAGATCAGCTCAACGGAACGAGAAGGAAATGGAGAGGGGACACTGAAGGGAAAGGGGAAGATGGGGTGTGGTGAAGGAGAAGGGAAAAAACTGGGAAGAAGGGGGAGACAGCCTGTCAGCACAGGGAAGGCCCAGGCTACAATGTAGAGCAGGGCTACTCAAAATGTGGCCTGTGGGTGGAAGCCAAAACAAAAAAGTCGTCAATATAATGGTCTTCTGTTGATCTGTGTTTTAGTAGTTAAATTCCTGGACTGTCATTGCTAATGAAAAGTGCTGTCATGTGAGTAGAAATCGGGTAAATATTGCATTGTATTAATATCAGCAGAACTGACTTAAATGGGACCTGCGTGTTGTGTAGTTTTGCCCTAATCTTTGTACTGTATTCATGGCCGTCAGTGTGAAAGAAGCTATTTGCATACATTTGCATATCTATTTGCATGCACATGCAACCACACTGAAGTTGCGGCCCTTGGCATGTGCTGTGAGTGTCATTGAGGCCCTCGGGGCTTGCAAAGTTGAGTAGCCCTGCTGTAGAGTATTCTCTGAATGTCGGTGGAAGCTGTGACAACCTTTTTGAATCTTTTCCCCGGCCATGTGTTGGGGGCTCACAGTGTCTGGGGCCCAGTTTCCCAAAGTGCTGGGGCATAGTTGTGGCTCAGGAGGAGAGTGGGGTGGGGGGTGGCCCAAGCTGCCCCACTGTTCATATCCCATTGAGTGCATTAGATTTACTGAGCACAGGCTATAACACGTTTCACAGTACACCCTGACAAATGCCACATGGGCGCTGGATCGGAGGAGGAGGAACCACCACAGATCTTGATCCCAGGGCCTGCCTAAAATCCCTGGCCGCAGGGATCCAGTCGAAACCTTCCTGGAATTAGGGCAGCAGGGGCCTCTTCCCAGGGCTGGAGACGTAAGAGGAGCAACTGCACCAGGACGAATTGCTCTCTGTGGAGGTTTTCACCTGTGGAATTAGAAATCAGCTGAGTTCAAGCAAGGCGCGTGCAAAGCCAAAGGGGAAGTGAGGCACCCGTGAGACACAAGCACCGGATACTGAGCTGGTGTCACATCAACAGTAGCCAGAGGCACAACACTGATTTACAACAATTGAGGATCAGGGCCCTGCTGGTGTCAGCTGCTTAGTGACATTTTGCCTCTCTCATGCACATGGCAGATCTGTGGGATCAGGGAGGAACAGCTGCTGGCTACATCCAGTGATTTATCTGGCTGCCTGCTTGTTTTCTTCGGTGCCAACGTTTTCTTTTTGGCTGATGGCGATGGCAGCCTTGGGGTTACTTTAGCTCATCAAACAGCTCTCTCTCCCCGTGCTGAGTTAATAAGCTTTCAAGGAAGAGCTCATTGTTTTAAGGAAGTTTTACTGAGTGCTGCATGGAGCACATGGAAAGAGGATTTGATAAACCTTGCAGAGCACTGGAACTGTCAAAGGCTGTCTTCTTCGTCACAACAGGTGATTGGTATGTCGGGGGAAAAAAACCTTCTTTAAAAGAGCATGGCTTTCTATCTGTGATTCATCCCTTGTGCCCTGGTAAGTAGTGCAAGTATCTATCTTGGCCCTCGTGTGGCCCCTCACTGGAGTGCCAGTGAAGAAGTAGTGGGTTGAAAACTCTAGAGACTGAAGTTCTGAGCTCTCTCTAACCACAGAAGAGACACCCCATGGCTCAAGTCCATCCATCTCTTTCACATAGAACAGGGGACGTCACCTTGGGCCAGGAAGGAGAAAGGATGAGTAGATCAGTCTTGATACCCATTCCATTCTCTTCTCTTGGCTGTCACATCTTCCAGCATGGGTGTAATGTTCCATCAATAGGGTTGGAGATTAGGATGTCTGTGCTCCTTGGAGTGAGAATGAGACCAACCAACAGGAGCCTTCCAAGCACTAACAGGTAGCAGCAGTTTTCAGTTGCTCCTCACCTAAGATAGATTCAAACACACAAAGTGAAGGTCCCTCTGCAGCCTTATTTCCAAACTTTTGCACCAGCCTGAGCCGCCTTTTCCAGTCCCCCGAGCCCATCTTCATGTTGCAAATAGGAAGGATCTTCACAGCTCTGACCTGCCTATGGCTCCCTGGGTCCTTAGCTGGTACATGAGCTGGTGCACATGCTACACCTCCCACCCGCCAGATGCCACGCTGATTTAAGCTGCGTGCGCTTTGTCCAAAACCGCCTCTGTGCAGGCTGCCAAATAACTTACAGCTCCTATGGGCCAAGTGCCTTTCTGCAAACTTGGGCTCTTTCCTCTCTTTCCGCACCATCCCATGAAATGGCTGCATGTGCCTCTAAGATGAAATTCACCTGTAATGCACCACATGGGCACTTCTTTAACTGCTAAAAACCCTCCTCCTGCTATTCCAGTGCATGGGGAGCATCACTGAATTATCCACATTAGCTGCATACATGTTTGGCACCTACAGCCCAGGCTGGCTTGCTATGGATGGGGGAATTTTGCCCTAAGCCAATGGAGACACTTTCTTCAGTGCTGACTTCTTCTTGAGCCCCAGCAGTGAAAACTGCTTGTAACAGGGAAGAAAATAAAGCACAGGAGCTGAATCAGGCAGCATGTTCATCACCCGGTGCTCCCTCACTTCTGTTTGCTTGAGAAAGAAGCTGGGGGACAGCGATAAAAAAAATGATGCATCCTTTTCCAGAAGAAAAATACGTTGCGTTCTGCAGCTCAGCATTTGTTGTTCCTACGAAACCTGTGAAATGAGCACCAATTCAAATGGATCCTGTGGCACGTGCTGTTAAATGAGATGGTTTATTCATGGCGAGCAATCTACACAATATGCCCCCAAGATGCCCATGCCAGAGAGAAGCCTGGTTAATAGTCAAACTCATATTGCTACTGCCCTCCCGCCCGTACTAGAGAGGTATTGCCAGAGGAGGCTGTGAAGGCTAGGACTATAACAGTGTTTAAAAAGAAGCTAGATAATTTCATGGAGGTTAGGTCCATAAAACCAGGGGATAGAAATGGTGTCCCTGGCCTCTGTTTGTCAGAGGCTGGAGAGAGATGGCAGGAGACAAATCACTTGATCATTGTCTTCGGTCCACCATCCCTAGGGCACCCGGTGCTGGCCACTGTCGGCAGACAGGATACTGGGCTAGATGGACCTTTGGTCTGACCCAGTACAGCCGTTCTTATGTTCTTATGTATTTTTTTCTGATCAATGGACCACATTTCTTGATATTTTCCTTTAATAAGATGCTCACATTTTCTTCTAGGATAGAGACTGATTCCCCTTTGCATCTTCAGACAGTTATAAGCGGTTTCCCTCCTCCACATGGCATGATCCAAATTACATTTTTCAAAGCAGCACAAGAATATAAAAAAATATGACCAGTCTCAGTTGCTTGAAGTGATCACTCTCCCTGTGACATTCCATCTTCATCATACATGCATTACGTTCCCGTGGCACCTCTCACCCGGAAGGCTGCTAAAACTCCTCCTGTACAGAGGAGCATTCCTCTCACCCAGCAGTGAAATGCAGTGACTCAGGAAAGTAGCAGCTATTCTCCACCATCATGCTTCATGGCAAGGAGAGCAGAATGTTTTCTCCAACTGAGAAATCATGGGACGAATTCCAGCTGGATAGATTTACAAGTGCCCGTGCTGGATTTTGCCCAGATTACTGCAGTTAGTGCTGCTCCATATGTGCAAAGCATCACGGGAGATTTTGATGGTTCTGAGCAATCAGAGCTTCAGTGTCATGCTAAAAGATGGCCCTTCCCCAGTAGCACAGGGCTCTGGCTGTAAGCCAGGGCAGGGGATCAGTAATGACTCATGGAGAATGCGTCGGTCTGAGTCATCTGCTTTGCTGCCTTTCCTGTGTCTGGAACTTCCCGAGTGTAATGATTTGGCCTGTCCTTGCTCAGTTCATGAGCTTATGCAGACAGCACAGTCTGCAGCTACAGAAATCAAGACTGGAAGTCTTTCCAAAAAAGTAAGCCTGGGTTCCACTATAAAACCCCAATGTGGGAATCTCTGGTGCCATTCTCTGGCCTGGGCTCTATACAGAGAATCAGACTAGTTGATACCCTTGTGGGCCCTAGAAATGTACCAACACTAAAAAGCACAAGAGAACACAGTCTATCCCAGGGAAGCTAGAAAGGAGGGCACCATAACCAGCATTTGTTGCATTGTCGCTAGGAAACAGAGGCCCAGGGACGTCATTTCTCATTAATTCATGAGTTTCATACTAAAATATAAACTCTTAACTGAAATCTTAACCTAGCTAGTAAAAACCACTGCAACTGCAACACTGGCTTTCTCTCATTACCGCTCATGAGCCCTCAGCAGCAGTGGTGTTTGCTCATGCTCACTGTGACCACTGTGTAGTTACTTTAAAGGATTCTGTGGTGAGCACATGTAGCTAAATGCATCCCTGCAGCACCCTCTCAAGCAGAACCTGAGCCTAGTTACATCAGCATTAGAATCTAAAGACATGATCCTCAGCTAATTCTCACTGAGGGTATGTCTACACTACAGCACTAATTCGAACTAACTTAATTCGAATTAGTTAGTTCGAACTATGCTAATTCGAACTAGTGCATCTAGACCAAAAAACTAGTTCGAATTAGAATTTTGCTAATTCGAACTAGCATGTCCACACTGAGTGGACCCTGAACCGGGGTTAAGGATGGCCGGAAGCAGTGCCGGCAGGGCATCACATTAGGACTTAGAGCGTGGAGCTTCTGTCTCAGGCTAGCCGAGGGCTGTGCTTAAAGGGACCCGACCCCCACCCTGGACAGACAGTTCTCAGGGGTTCCCCGCTCGCTTGTCTAACTTGATGAGGGACAGCAAAGCAGTCCTGGCTTGGAGTGCCCTGAATGCCCACACTCGGCACATCACAGCACTCGGCCATCAGCCCGGCTGCACTTGCCACAGGCTGCCATCCGGGGGGGGTGTCAATCAGGGGGCTGCAGGACAGCTTCCACCCCAAGGAGCCCGCAGAGCCACCCCAGTCCTCCCCATCGGGGGCTTGTACCCCATTCCACCCTCATCTCCTTCCACTTACCCCTCCCTAGCCCCCCTTCTTGATGTACAAAATAAAGGACACGAGTGTTCAAAAATAGAAACTCTCTTTATTGAACAAAACTCGGGGAGACTGGGAAAAGGAGGTGGGAGAGGGGAAGAGAGAGGGTTGGACAGGGGAGAAGGAAACCTAGGAGGATGGAGCTGGAAGGGGTAGCCAGGGGAAGAAGGAGGAGGGGAAATATCAAACTATGGTACGCCATATCTTCAGTACTGTGTACAGATGTGATCTCGTCACCCCAGAAAAGATATTTTGGCCTTGGAAAAGGTTCAGAAAAGGGCAACTAAAATGATCAGGGATTTGGAACAGGTCCCATATGAAGAGAGGCTAAAGAGACTGGGACTTTTCAGCTTAGAAAAGAGGAGACTGAGGGGGGATATGATAGAGGTCTATAAAAGTATGAGTGGTGTGGAGAGGTTACATAAAGAAAAGTTCTTTATTAGTTCGGATAATAAAAGGACTAGAGGACACCAAATGAAATTAATGGGTAGCAGGCTTCAAACTAATAACAGAAAGTTCTTCTTCACAAAGCAAATAGTCAACCTGTGGAACTCCTTGCTGCAGGAGGCTGTGAAGGCTACAACTAGAACAGAGTTTAAAGAGAAGTTAGATAAATTCATGGAGGTTGGATCCATGGAGTGGTATTAGCCAGGGGGTAGAAATGGTGTCCCTGGCCTCTGTTTGTGGAAGGCTGGAGATGGATGGAATGAGACAAATGGCTTCATCATTGTCTTCGGTCCATCCCCTCTAGGGTACCTAGTGTTGGCCGCTGTTGGCAGACAGGCTACTGGGCTAGATGGACCTTTAGTCTGACCCAGTACGGCCATTCTTATGTTCTAAGCTCAGGGCTCAGGGTCGGGGGTCTCACTGGACCACCTTGATTTTCATGCAAACCTGCTCCTGGGTGGTCAGGCTGGCAGCTATCCTGCCCAAGCCGGCCACTTTCCTGTGCCTAGTGCGGACATTGTGGATGAGGTCCACGATCTCCGCACTAGACCAGGCGGGCACCCACCTCTTGCAGCCCTGGGCAGGCTCCTGGGAGCCACCAGCCTGGTCCCGGGAAGAGGCGGAGGGCTGGGTGGCAGCAGGTGGCTAGCTCATGCCGTGCCAGGTGCAGGGTCTGCTGGCTGGGTGCTGGCAGGCTTGCACCTGACACGGGCACCGTAGCCAGACTGTGCCACTTTAAGGGCTCCGGGGCCGGGAAGGTGGCAGAAGAGTTTCCCTGGTGGTGCCCAGAGTGACCACCAGGGAAAACTGGGACGGGCTAGCCTCCCACTAGTTCGAATTAAGTGGCCACACAGCCCTTAATTCAAACTACTTAATTCAAACTAGGCGTTAGTCCTCGTAGAATGAGGTTTACTTAGTTCGAATTAAGCGCTCCGCTAGTTCGAATTAAGTTCGAACTAGCGGTTTCTACGTGTAGCGCCTATTAAAGTTAATTCGAACTAACGGCTGTAAGTTCGAATTAACTTTGTAGTGTAGACATACCCTGAGCTACCCAACCACTTCCTTCACAGCCTGCCCTGTAGTGGCCAGGGCAGGGAGGAGGCAGTAGGATCAGAGTGTTGCTCCTTTTTGGACAACCCCAGACATAATTTAAAGCAGACTTGGAACTGCTCTAAGTTGTGCCAAGGGCAATGGCACCACCTCTAGTGAGAAGCAAAAACTGGAAGGGCCCTAAATTGGCCTCCCTCACCCGTTCTGGTCCCATGCTGCACACCAGGCTCAGTCAGTTGCAAAAGGAAAGTCATTTCGATGCACAATAAGAACTTAACATGGGAACAAAATGGCATTTCCCAGGTGAGTTTTCATGTGGTTTTCTGAGTTTTTGATGAAGGGAAATGAGAACTACATTCAGTGGCACAAGGGAGAAAGAAGAGAGAGAAAGGAAAAGAAATGCTGGAAAAACAAAAACATGAAAAAATTTTGTAGTCCAAACCCAAAATGAAATGAAAACCATCCATTTGTTTTCAGTTGATGATAGACTATTTTGAAGAGAAAATTTTGTTTTTTTCTCACTTTCTGAAGAAAAACCTCCCCCTTTCCCCAAAGGTGCCATTTCGGGAGGGTAGGTGGAGCAGCAACCATGCACTCCAGGATGCAGCTTGCTTTTTATCCCATTCCCCAGATGGAAAGGGAGTGAGGGGAAAGTGATTGCATGGTTCTCACAACTGGCTGGTGAAAGGAGCTCATCAGCCAGGTGTCAGAGTCATGAATGGAACACAAGTACTTTCCCCTCATTCCCTTAGACTATGTCTACACAACAACACTATTTCAAAATAACGTAGTCCGTGTCTACACAGCCGGCAGTTGTTTTCACATAATGTCAAAAAGCTGGAGGACTTCTTACTCTGACTCCTGTATCCCTCATTGTATGAGGAGTAAGGGAAGTCAGTTTGAAATGAGTGCCGTGTAGACAGCACCAAAACTCGAAATAAGCTACAGGCAGTCCCCGGGTTACATGGATCCGACTTACATCGGATCCCTACTTACAAACAGGATGAGGCAACCCCGCACTAGCTGCTTCCCCCCAGCAGACCAGGGAGATGCGAAGCTAGCACCCCCCACCCCGAGCAGACAAGGGAGACGCGGAGCGGCTTTTCTCAGCAGACACCTCAGCTTGAGAATAAAGGACTGAGGGAAGTGAGGTGTGGGAGAATAAAACTGAGCTCTGGAGAAATTTTTGGCTAGAGTTTCCCTTAGGCTTCCTAGTTCGAACTACCTAGCCGCGCTGCACGGAGTTCGAACCAGCGGGGATTTAAAAATGGCGGCTCCCCGCTTATGCAAATGAAGCCCGGGAAATTCAAATCCCGGGCTTCATTTGCAAGTGCGGTATGCCTACATTACCCTCCTAGTTCGAACTAGCGGGGTAGTGTAGACATACCCTTGGAGGTGCTGCAATGGCCAAGCAGGGCTTGAATGATAATCCAGGGTTTCTGAGTGAAGTCCTCAGGGGTAGAGTGAGATATACAGTCCTGTGGGCAGCTCGGGGGTAGACATAACATCACCCCACTAAGGCTCCATGCTTAAGACTCTGGGTGGAGGGGAGGGGGTGAGGAAACCTTACATTCATCAGACCCTTTCAAGAGTAGGTTCTCTCTTTGATGGGAGCTGTGCGGGACACAATGGACACCAGGCCTAAGTACATATTGCATGCACCGTCTCATACATTTCCAAGGTCTCACTAACTTAGGTTTCCTTTGCACACTGTTTGAACCAATGGGAGCAATAAATCTTCTCTGGACCGCAATTCTCAAAACAGCGTCTTACACTGCACCATCTCCAGCTGAGCAGCTCAGGTAGGAAGAGCTCAGAGCAAAGAGAAGGCTTCTGCAGGAGGTAGGTTCTGCCTGGCTTTGGTACACTGCCAGGAACTCTCGCCATATCTCTCTGGTGCACAGCACCATCAGTTTCATCTTGTAGGGGCTACAACAGCCAACGCACCCATCACATTTCCATTGGGTACCCCATTTCACAGAATGGAGACCACCTGCCATGCCCAGGCCTTGTGCTACAAAATGGCTCACTCTCTATGGGTCTCTGCTATGCATAGTTAATTCATGCATTGAGCTCCCTGCAAAGGGGCTCGGGGGAAGCCATGCATACAGTCACCCACAGGCTTTTAAAACCAGGGCCAATGATGGGGAAAGAGTTGGCTACAATTCTCACTGGCCGCATCGCTGTTACTAGCTTAGGGGAGAGGGAAGGGGGGAGGGGGCTTCTCTTGTAGCAGCCGAATATTGGGCAAAATGAGAGTGAAGGGCTGGATCCCCAGCTGGCACAAAGCAGCCTAGCTCCAGTGAAGCCAAGAGGGCTATTCTGATTTGTACCAGCTGAGGATGTAACATGGAAAATCTGATGCATGAGCTTGGACTGAGATCGCTAACACCTCCTCCCCCCATTAAGCTTCCCTTCTGAGTTCAAATGCAAATGGGCTCTGCTTTATTGCAGAGACCTGGCCTCACCTGGTATTTCCGGAGGTTCGGCAGCTCTTTCATATCATGGCCCTGCCTGGCCTACCAGACACAGTTGCAGAACACAGCGCCCGGCCCTTCTTCCCCTCACCTGGGGTCCCCAGAGTACAGGTGTAAAACAAGCTGCCCCACATCAGTGGCAGCTCACTAGACACCACCACAAACGGAAGAGTCTCATCCAGGGTGGGGAACCTCAGGCCTGGGAGCCAGATGCAGCCTCCCCTCCCATGCTTAGATCCTGCCCCTGAGGCTCAGGGCTTCTCCCCAGCACTGGGGAGCCTGCACTGGCTCTCCAGTCCCCCCCCCCCCCCTCCACCTCACCACAGGTCTGGAGCGCACTAAATCTATGAGGCTAGGTCCCCCCAGGCTGTGGTGTGTGAGGGGAATGTGGAGAATGTCTTTCTGCTTCTCAGTCAGGGATTACATCAGTGAGGGGTTTTTGTTATGTTTCGCTTCTCACTTGTGTGTGGCCCCCAACTGATTTTTTTCTGTGGGTCAGTGGCCCCCAACCCAAAAAAAGGATCCCCCAGCCCTGGTCTAAGCATTCAGCATTTCCCCCGCCTGTCCTGGAACAGAACCACACATGCTGTGAGCAGGCCCTGAGCTCCTCTCCAAGGAGGATGCTCTGCCTCCAGAACTTAATTAGAAGCTGATTTGCTGGGGTGTTACTAACCAAAACAGACGTGCGGGCTTGTTGCTGTTCTCCTCATGGCCTCCCCCCACCCTCGCATTTATCAAGCTGTATGTGTGTTAGGACTGAGGGGGTCTCTGGAGCAGGCTTACACAGCTCAATGGTGCTGCAAGTGCTGTTAACACAGGACCTGCCAAGCCTCTCCACTCCTTCCAGCATGTGGTATCTGGCTGCCTCTGGAGGAGGCATGATGATCTCATGCATCACAGCAGGGGGGGGTCAGGATGTCAGCTCAGCAGGGCGGGTCAGGGCATCAGCTCAGGCACAATGCAGATTCTTAGCAGCCTGAGTGGAGAGAATGAATGAACTAGGAGGAATGAAGGGTTAGCCCCATGGCTTCTGGATGGAGGCACCCTGGCACAGCAGCATGGGGCAGCTTGCAGGCTGCCATTCCATAGACTATGCCACACCCCAGGACTGCAAACACAGTGACTCACTCTCACGACAAGCTGCCTTCAAACACAGGACAACTTTCCGGCCTTTCCACTGAGCTCACTGACATAGCCTGGAGCTCAGAGTTTGTAGCCCGGCACTTGGGGATCTGGAAGAGATGGCCCAGATAACAGTAAATATTTCACAAGGAGGAAAGACGTAGAAGGGTAAATAACTTTGCTTTTTCCTTTCTTTCCCAATAAGACACCTTAGCTCTTAGCATCGTCTGCAGCTGAAATGCCTAGATGGACGGACTTAATACATTTTGGATTGGCAGCCCAGTGGACAAAAAGCTGCAGTAAAAAAAATACGCCAATGTATTGTTAACCTGATAATAACACTGCAGAATAACAGCCCACATATAGCCCAGCATTGCAGCCTTCCTCTTAAAGCCTTTGCTATCCTGTGCAGCCAGTCTCAGAGGGGCTGCTGTGTTTGCCTGTAGCTGCAAAAACAAGGAGGCACTTTAAAGACGCACAGACTTATTTGGGCATTAGCTTTGGTGGGCAAAAACCCACTTTGTCAGCTGCATTTGATGAAATGGGTTTTTGCTCATGGAAGCTTATGCCAAAACAAATCTGTTTGTCTTTGAGGCCATGTCTACATAGCAGGGCTAAAGCCGAAATAAGCTGTGCAACTTGTGCTACGTCAATTGCGTTACTAGTAAGTCGAAATAGCTTATTTCAGCTTTTGGCACTATCTACACAGCAGGAAGTCCGAGAAAGAGCATTCTTCCTCTGACTTCCCTTATTCCTCTTACAATGAGGGTTATAGGAGTCCGAATACAAAGCCTCCAGCTTGACAATATTTCGATGTTATGTCAAAATAACTACTTGCTGCATAGATGCAGACTTTGTTATTTCGGAATAACATCAGTGATTCCAAAATAACACTGCTGTGTAGACTTCATTGATTAATCAAAGCCTCAAGTGCCACAGGACTCCTTGTTTCTGTGCTTCCAGTGTGTGCTGTGATAACTGTCCATGGTGCTGAGATCCCAGGGATGCAGAGGGATGCACAACTGCTTATCCCCAAACAACCGGAGCACAAGCGTTCAGAATCTCTTCAGTCCAGCCAGTATGGACACGCATAACAGTCACACTATTTTCTGCAGGCTGCAGTGCCATGGAATTTCTTTACCATATGTTCTGTAACAGAACTCCGCCATCGCCCACAGGATGCTCCATGTGGAGCTTAGCCATGTCCTTGCAATGGAAGAGGCCCTACTCCTGGACTGACGCAAAGAGGTGCCATGCCATGTCAGGACACTTGGGGAAATCAGCCATGTGTTGAGTGCCCTCACCTCCCTACAGCTCCAGTGAGCTCTGAGGGTGTGAAGCATTTCACAGGAGCTGGCTGCAGGTGCTAAACAAACAAGCAAACTTAGGGGATCTTATATCCTGCATCTCTAAAGACTACGATTTGCAAAGTTGGAGTTCTCTGTAAGGCTGGTTGCTCAGTAACTCAAAAGGCACTTCTTGGCAGATGGTATCACTTTCTTCTGGCAGGGAATGAACATACACTGTTGAACTCCCTCTCCACCCCCAGAGTCCCTACTATTGGTTTGAATGTTCAATTCACTGTTTGATCATTTATCCTTTCTGTTGGCTTGCAAAGATGGCCACCCATCCTACTGCTACCCCTTCAAATATTGACACAATAGCAAGTACATCAAACTGGGAAATGCTTCCTGGGTATAAATATATCCAGGAAGCATTTTATGAGTAACGTAGATGAGTGGAGGTCAAGTGTGGGCAGCCCATGTGATTCACTAGAGTGGAATGACATGAGGAACGTTCAGATGAACCACAAGCAGTGAAAAAGCACGGGGAGAGAGCTGAAGAGCTACTGGAATAGCTAATACAATGAAGTCTCATTTGATTAATCAAAGCCGGATTTGATTAGAGTTATTAAGAACAAAATTACCTTCTCAGCTTTGCTTAGAGGAGACTTTGGTTATCAACAGTTTGCAACTTTGTGCATTTCTTCTATGATTATGCAGACAGTAGAAGCCTGGTTTGAACAGCTCTTCGGACAAATCTCCAAAAACAGGGGGTGGAGGGAAAGGTTCTGCCCACGCCAACCCACCAGCTGGGGATTCTCTGGGGGGAACCAAAGTTAGAATTCCCATGACAATCTTTGGTCAAGAGTCTCAGAATTGACCTGAGACTCAATTTGGTGCTCAAATTGAGACACGGTAAACCAGGACTACTCAACACGCAGCCCACGGGCTGCATGCGGCCTATGGCCCATTTGTTTGTGGCCTGCGGTGTGGTTTGTGTTTACACAGGGCTCAACTCGTGGCCCACGGGTGGGATCCTTTGAAAACGTTCCACAATGGTGAGGAATCTCTGAGAAGGGGTGAGCATTGAAAGACACAAGCGGATGGGCTGGCTGGAACAGACGGGCACAGGATGTTGGTGTTTCTAGCTGTCAGGGAGGAGATGCCAGGAGCACTGCGGCATTGTGGGAAGTGCTTTGTATTCATACCCGTCAGTGTGAACGACACTATTTGCATATATTTGCATATATTTTTGCATGTTTATGCAACCACACTTATTCAGGGACCCACTCCAACCCCCCAGGTATAAAGGGCAAAAAGGTGTCTTAAAGCCAGCTTAGCTCCTCTTCCCCCTGGGCTGTGAGCTGTGTGCTGCTTCTCACAGGCACAGTATGAAATCTCAGCCCAGGAAGGGTGGGTGATCAGAAATGCATAAAGATGATCCCCTGCCCTGAAGGCTTCTACAGCTGGGCACCCAAAAAAATCATCAATCACTTCTTGGGCCTTTTACAGGTTGAGCAATTGTAGATGCTAAATGACTTGGTTTCTGAATGACTCTGTCCTCTTTTTTTTTTTTACAGGAACTCAAAGAGAACTTTTTGAAATATAACTAATCAGCTCCAAAATAGCTTTGGTGGGAGATGAAGCAAAGATGTCTATGCCAGACCTCGGCATTGAGGGGTGTAAAGAGCCCAGGGCAAGCTCAGTGAGTTTATTCAGCCACGGATCGATAACGCTATTTTTGAAACATCTGAAAATATAAAGGTTTTACACAAACAAACAGAAGACTAGTTCCAGGAGGGTGTCTGCTTATGGTTATTTATGTTTTATCCCCTCCGGCCAGTAGAATCATCACAGATGATTAAAAAAAAAAACAGAAGTTTTTTCTAGTCAAACCTTAGAAAGTTTGAGAGAATTGATTTGCCCCTTGACACAGTTTTTCACACTATACTCAGCCTGAAACTCTGCCCTTGCCCTGGAGTGACAGAGATCAGTGCTCAACAGTTACATCTGCAGACTCCAGACTGAAAAGTCCCTGCAGGGTATTTGCCCATGTATACCAGGCAAAGAACTCAGGAGCCATGCAGGCGGGCACTCAGAGTGTATGTTTACACTGCAATTAAACAGGGAAGCTGACAGCTACACCGGACTCCTGAGCAAGGTGAGGGGGCTGGCTCCACACTCCTGGAAAGGACGGGGCTTTGTGCAAAAGGGGTGGGGGAAGGGCAGTGAGTATGCCACATCTGCCCCCCTAAAAACCCTCAGTGTTGCCCAAAGCCTGGCGCACTCCACTCCCAGCTCTTAGAGTTGCCTGGAGCATACAGCATGGCAGCAGCAGCCAGGAGCCCTGGGTCCTTTAGAATCACCGGGCCATGGGGCAACTACTCCCTTAACCCTCTCCTGACAGCGAGCCTGCAACTAAGCATCCACAGCTGGCCCACATCAGCGGACTCAGGATCGCAGGTCTCTGGCTACTGGGCTGTTTAAGTGCAATATCGACCTTCAAGCCTGAGTTCTGGGACATTCCCACCTTGCAAAGTCTCAGTTCCTGGGCTGCAGCCCAAGCCTGAATATTTCTATACGACAATTGAACAGCCCCATAGTCTGACCTTTGCGAGCCACAGTCGGCTGCTGTGGCACAGCCACGGGTGTTTAACGGCAGTGTAGACATAACCTAAGGGGGTTGGCCAGATTTTTCGGCCTCTTTGCCAATCCGATGCAGCATCAGCAGAATTTGTCACATGCATTTGGAACCATTTTAAGCCTGAAAATGAAAGCCTGTAAAAACGAAAAAAAATAGACCCTGCTAAATTGCATATTTTAAGTGTAATTAATCCCCTTCTTTCAACCAAACAGAAGATGCAGTCTGGCACTGACAAAGTATATCTTACAAATAGGGCCAGTCCTTTGAGCATGTTAGTACAACTTCCAAAATAATAAGCATTGCTCAGTTCAATTCAGGGTACATCTACACTGTGAATTCTTTGCCAGCATAGCCCCAAGAATAGACACAGCCTAAAGTGAGAGAAGGAGGGTTTTTTTGATGGTGGAGGAACACTACTTCCAGAATGATGTGAGCTGACTCAACAGAAGCTCTCTTTCCTCAGCACAGTTGTTTCTACTCAGGGGTTTTGTCAGCATAGCAATGTTGATTGGGGTTAGTGTTTCCTGTAAGCTGCACACTTGGGGAGCCACCCAGGAGAGATTCAAATGCTGCCCAGCTGATTAGCAGAGTGCCTACAGCTACCCATGGCCCCATGAGTTTCTATTGGTGGTGCACATCTGCACATACCTGGGTGCATATAACAACATTTATTCTATACATGGATGGAAAAATTAGAGGGAACATTGATTGGGGTGTGGCTTTTTCACATTCTTGGCTGATGGAGCTATGCCAACATGACTTTTAAGGGTACACTCTTTTGATAGGTGTACCATCTCAGGCCCTTCTCCAGAATAGCATCTAAGAACTCCATAAACTCATAGATGCTAAGCTCAGAAGGGACTATCATGCCCACTCAGCTTGGGCAGGAATTTGGCTTGGGCCAAAGAAGAGTCCATTTGAGATGTAAACAAGTAACCAATTACCTGGTTACCTGGCGTACGGCCCATTAGGAGCAGCCTCCCGTCCATGGCAGGTCATGGGCAAGGGATTGATTTGGCCATGGTGAGCAGGGTCTACCGCAGCATGTTATCCGGTCCTGCTTGGCCAAGGGCTAGGCAGGTGGCTCTGCAGTCTGCCATCCTGCCCTCCTTGCTGGACCACAGGCGCCAAGGAAACTCCATCCCCGCACTGCCCTTGCCTGCAGACTCTGCCCCACAGCTCCCTTTGGCTGGGATTCCCTGCAGCTCCCATTGGCTGGGATTCTCTACAGCTCCCATTGGCTGGGATTCCCTGCAGCTCCCATTGGCTGGGATTCTCCGCAGCTCCCATTGGCTGGGATTCTCTGCAGCTCCCATTGGCTGGGATTCTCCGCAGCTCCCATTGGCTGGGATTCTCTGCAGCTCCCATTGGCTGGAAGGCAGTGGTCGCAGTGCCTGCAGGTGAGTTTAGGGCAGCGCAGCCCATGCTGAGCTACCTGCTTCCACACCATCTCCAGACAGGAGCTGCCCCAGCTAAGAGCTCTGCACTCCAACCCCCTATCCCAGCCTTGAGGCCCATCCCATACCTTAAGTCTCTAACTCCCACCTAGGTCCCACACCCCAACCCTGAGTCTGCTCCAGCACTCTAACTCCAGTCCGGACCATGCACTCACCCCAACCTCCTTTCCTGAGCTTCCTCCCACACTCCAAATCCCTTGACCCCCGCCTGGAGCTCCCTCCTGCACCCAAAATATCTCCTCACTAGCTCCACTCTGGAGCCTGCACCCCCAGTTGGAGCCCCCTTCCCCTCCTACAGCCCCTTTCTGCACTCTGAACCCCTCATTTTGGCCCCACCCCACAGCCTAAAGGCCCCCACAAAATCTAATAGCCCTGGGCTCCCAGATGAGTTAATATGCCCTGACTACAGGTGAGCTGAGTTAGGGGGATTTTTTGTGCTTGGGAGAATGTGAGCTGAGTGAGGTGGCTTTTGTTGTTTTTATTTTGGGGTTGGTTTTCTTTGTTTTAGTTTTTGCTTGTGTGTGGCCCCTGACTTATTTTTCTGTGGATCAGTTGTCCCTAACAGAGAAAAGGTTCCCCGTCCTTGGACTAAAGCATTTCTCCCAGAAAGGCATCTAATCTTGAGCTGAAGACAGCAAGAGATGGAGAATCCACCATTTCCCCGGTAGTTTGTTCCAATGGTTTATCACCCTCACTGTTAAAAACATGTGCCTAACTTCTCATCTGAATGGATCTGGCTTTAACTTCCCGTCATTAGTCCTTGTTATGCTTTTCTCTGCTAAATTAAATAGCTCTTTAGTACCCAGCGTAAAGTGCATGGCTGCACTATGCATGAAACTTCCCCACTGAATAAACAAAATCTAATGTTTTTTAGCACTGGAATCTTATTTCTAAATCCTCGTTCTTAGGCAAGGCTAGAAATCACTCACTCAGTCTTCAAACAGAAGCTCAAAGCCTTTACATCACTCTCAAGATTAATTAGTCAATCAAGTAATAATCCAAGATAAGCCTTACCAAGGGTTATTAACTGTACAATGGTCAATTCCCACCATGGAGAACCCATCAGAGGAAAAAACTCAGTGTGCATGGGTAAATCCCAAAAGTCTCCTAGGGAAATTCAGTGTTTTCCTACTACAATTAACAGGGTGCTAGGGTTAATCCCCATCAAAGGAAGGTTTCTAATGAAATCCAACTTGAGCAGAGTTTCTGCTCTCTAGACACCGGCTTTATAGGTTGCCTTAAGTTTACATGTGTTACATACTTGAGCATTTAATAAAAGCTTGTTACATGTTACAACAAGTGGAATTTCTGCCAGCCAATCAGAAAGCTGGATAATTGCTAGCTGTACTATAAAAAGCATGGAAATCAGATACTTAGAGCCTGATTCACATAGGGTAAGTTTACACTGATGTAACTCCAGTGGATGCATATATTACATTGGCCTTGCTTGGGGCAAGTGCTGTAGTCTATTGAAGACATGGTCCAAAACTGCTTTCCTAACTCAGGGCTTGAGAGGGGTGCAGGCAACATTATTATCATCCCATTAATCTCCTTAAGTCGTTCCTCAAGGAGTCCCATGCAAGAGAGGCCAATCAGACCTTCATCCATACAATTCGAGAGGGGAATGTGCCTCTAATAACTCCATCAGGCAATCAGAACCCCTCAGTAACAACAGTCTCCCACGATCTTGCTGGTTTTAAGTGAACCATGGATTCAACCACAAAACAGCAACTTAGATTTCAGCCCCTTGCCCACCTCTTCAAAATCCCAAAATGCTTTTATCTGAGCTTTTGATTTGGCCTATGAGAGTTAGAGGCTGTTTGCAAAATGTGAATCTACACTCCAGACACATCTTCCTGTAAATTCTGGAAGTGGCTGGGCCGTGCTTTTGGTTTAGTGCCCTTTATTAAACTTCAGCTGGACAGGTGTTTTCTTTCCAATAGCCTGTTGCCGCTCCACCACCCCAACCTGCAGTGCTGTCACAAAGTAATCTTTGAAAGTGTCTGGCAGAATCGGCAATCTCAGGGCAGGAGCGCCCTATCCTACAGCTTGGGAATTAAATACTAAAAGTATTGCAGGGCCCCTGGGATGTGCACCCGCAGAACTGCTGGACACAGCACTGGATGAGCATGGAGTGGGATTTTGCAGGTCAGGCAGGAGGTGCATTGGCAGAACATCAGGAGGAATTAGCACACCGGCTGCTGGCTCTGTGACAGCTTCTAGTCAGCATGCACATTCAGGAAACCCTGAAAGTCAAACTATAGTAGGCACTAAAGTGAGTTTTGATCCTTGGGAGGTGAAGAGCCCTAAAATCATTTTATCCCTTCTAGCCACGTTGTCTGTGGTCACAGATCCTTCAGCATCTCCATAGTATTGTCTTTGCTGCTACAAGGAGAGTAACACTCAGCACTACAAGGAGAACCTAAGCAAGAGAGTGAAATCTTTGCAGAGCTCTGTGTGTTCATTAAGTTACTTCAAACCTCATTTTCCTCAAGCAGCCACATCCTGTCTTCAAAATGATCACAACAAAAAGAAAGAAAGAAAGAAAGAAAGAAAGAAAGAAAGAAAGAAAGAAAGAAAGAAAGAAAGAAAGAAAGAAAGAAAGAAAGAAAGAAAGAAAGAAAGAAAGAAAGAAAGAAAGAAAGAAAGAAAGAAGAGGCATCAGCGCCCAGCCAGACTGCCCTACAACATTTATTTCATATAATGCATCATTTATTTTCAATTATCCCCGTACACTTGGCAGATCAGCAGTGGAAAGTTTGCAGAGTTGCAGAACACCCAGGAGCGAGCGTCTCCAGTACAAAGCGGTGACAAGGTGGAGGATAGATGGGGTGTTTTTTTTAGCACAGATTATTAAAACATCAGCTTGAGAGAAAGAGAGAGTTGTGGGGATAGCAACATGTCAAGATGATGCCAGGGAAGTAGTGTTAAGGATAGAGACCTTAAAACTCCCCACCACTGGAGATCAAAGAGAGATGATGTGCCCTATATATATGCCACATCTGGTGCAATACCCCAGCTTGTCAATTCACTTTGGAACTAACATGAAGACCTATGTTTGAGAAGCACGGGATACAGCCAGTGAGCAAGCAGTGGAAAGTGTGCACCAGAACAGAATAGAGAGGTTGCTAAAACTTCCTACAGGAGGAAGGAAGATGAAACTGCCATGACAAAGCCCTGGCTGGGATGATTGAGTTGGGGTTGCTCCAGCTTTGGGCAGGGGGCTGAACTCGATGACCTCCTGAGGTCTCTGCCAGCCCTGGGATTCTATGACTCTATGATTCTACCATGCATCATTAGGTAATTTCATATTCCTCCCTTCTTATCCCAAAAGGCTAGTCACAAATATAAAGACCTTTGTCCTTTCTCAGACCTTCACCCCCTTTTGTAGCCAGATTGGAAACTAATCTTTCAGATGCAAGAATTGTCAGGTTAGAGATGAGTCCATCCCAACCCTCCAGATGCAAACACACTCATGGGGGTCGTTTGAATCCAAACTTCCTGACTCACACCTAGGAGTTTCAGATGTGGTTTCCTTCCCTACCGTGCAGCAGAAAGTGCTTGACATCACTCATCAGAAGCAATCCCGCTCCCATGAGCCATCCAGCCCCGTTGGGAGAAATTTGGGAGGTGCCTCTGAGCTTTCAGATGCTTTCAGAAACAAACCAAAAACTCCCTGTTACGGTTCTCCCCTCACCCGATGTATGCAAGGACCTTCCGTCCACACTCTACCAGCAATGCGCCTTACTCCCCTTGCTAGATGGGATGGTGTGGATACAGGGCCCACTAGCTCATTTATAATGGTGCCTTCATGACCAGATTCGCAGGTCTCTCTCAGTTAATCCATTGTACAATCCCTGACATAGCATTAAGGATTTTCTAAAGGGGTCCATCAATGGGCTTCACGATTTATCTAGAAGGTCACAATTTATTGAATTAATGCTGCAGAACAAAGACATGGCTCTTTAACAAGTGGCAAATCAGTATTTTAGAGCAACATAACTAATAAGGCCATTAATACAAACCAGGCTTACTCCCAGCATTTATATCATTGTAAATCTCTCTCTCTCTCTCTCTCTCTCCCTCTTGGTGCTGGAATTATTTATGCCATCCCAGGCACGCTGGAAGCGCTGTCGTCTTTTATCAGGCTCAGAGATTTAAACAAGGAGATTGTGATTCTAAACATAATAAAAGAAGGCTGGGACAGCACTGATACCATGGGAATGAGGCCAGAGCCTGTTCTCAGTGGCACCGGTGTAAATCTGTCATGATGCCATTGATTTCCAGAGAGTCACTCATATACAGAGTGAGAACATACACAGAGCAAAAGATTGTCCCTGGCCTCGACAACTTCCAAATGAAGCAATGGTCGGACAGTGGGGCAGGAGAGAGAGAAAGAGCATTATCCCCATTGCACAGATGGGAAGTTGAGGCACTGAGAGACTCAAGCTAGGCTTACACTAGAGACATCTACTGGCAGCAGTGTGAAGAGGTGGGATCCCGGTCCAATGCTGCTATGCTGGCAAAAGCTCTGGTGGCACTTCAGCTCCCCTGGCAATACCCGCACTTTTGCTGATACAGTTCATTTTGCTCAAAGGAGAGCTGGAGTAAGCAATACTGGAAACAGCACAGTTTTGCTGCTCTATGTTGTTACACAGGACAGGAGTACTTTGCTGGTACACTATCCTGGTACAGCCAAACCTGCAAAGGGTGGCTAGTGTCAACCTGTTTTAAGGGGCTTACAGCTGCTTTGTGCCAATTCTTGTACCATGATCACGGGCTCTGAGATAGCACAACAAAAATCTTACAACCTGTTTTGCTGCAGCAGCTCATATCTTTGGCCTCACCATCTGCTGAATGAAAACCCAGGTTACATATTAGTCAGCTCCTCAGCAAACTTGTGAAGCCCTGTCTAGAGCTGAGAGAGTATCATGCTCCGAGCCAGCAAACAATGTGCTTACCCTGGCTGCATGTTGAACGAGGAAGTGACAGTAGACCACAAAGTGGATGGGGGAATTCAGAAAGCCTGCACCGCCTATACGCACCTCTACCTCCGAATCTGGGAGAACATGGAATCTGCCGACAGACCAAAATCAAAGTCTGTAATACTGTGGGTCTTGTGACATTGTGCTACAGGTGCAAAACTTGGACCTGCTCTCAATAATACACTGAAGCCCTGGACAACTTCCATTTCCCTACTATGATTGCTGAGTATCACCTGGGAGACTTAGTCTGCAACATTGAAGTCCTGATGAATACAGGTGCAGTGGGCATAGAGGTTAATTTGATCTGCACCCAACAGAGATGGACTGGCCGTGTAATTCAAATGCCCAAGACCCATCAATCAAAACAAGTCTTAGATTCTCAATTGAGCTCCAGCAGTCATAAGCATGGTGGACAGATGCAATACCTCAAAGACGCTCAGGAACAAAGTGTTCGCAGAACTAACCTTTGTGACTTATCTGTTGAGCATCTGGTGATTGAGCATGTTGCATGGGCCCTGTCCATAACTTTGGCACAATCACTGGAGCAGCTGGGAGCATAGCACCAGGCATGGAAACTCAACCAAACAGGCTCTGATCATCACACACAGTGACCACTCGCCTTCAAGTTAGCAGTTTCCTGTTGAAGTTCTTCATTCACATTATACAAGGCTTCTTTCTGGGGCTGATGGGTTGCTTAGCTACAGAGGCTAGACAATGTAGATGTGTGCTGCTGCATTATTGCAGATAAATGAATACAACACATGCAGCGTTCCCCTTGTGTTTCATGAAGTTTAAATGCCAGATAAGTCCTCAGACATTTAACAGTCACTTTGATCTATTCAATACTAACGCACAAGAGAATTGACCTTGGGCTCTGGCATGAGCTATGCCCTGGTCTGCCAGCATCACCTGGAGTACCTGGTTTGTGCAGTTGGAAGCTTCCTTTCTGTTTAAGAAAGCGGTGACCCTGTGGGTTGCCTGGTGGTCCCAATACATGAGACAGCTGACCAATGAGCAGATGGGATAGCCCTTTAGGATCTCCCAAGGTTTCCCACTCAGGTGATCTGGGGGACTCCATGCAGGCAAAGAGCCCTGCCTGGGCAGATGCAGTTGTGGGATTGAGGCCTGAAACTTTCAAGACATTGCTAGTGGTGGGACCAGGTTTACAAGTTGCTGATGCTTCACAGTTGGTCTTTAGATGTGTCTTGGGGTATGGCTACATTAACAATGCGGCTGTGTCAAAAATACTATCACAGTGACAAAAGGGGTTCTTCTTCCATCACTGCCGTAAATCCACCTCCCCAAGAGATGGTAGCTGGGCCAAGAGAAGATTGTCTCCATCACCCTAGCACTAGCTATGTTGCGGGTTGTCTTCTTGACTGTATCTCTCAGGGATGTGGCCAATGTAGTTGAGTCAACCTAACATTCTAGTGTAGACCAGCCCTCCTACTTTAACCTCCAGCTATCATGGGTCCAGTGCCCACTAATAGCCCACTGAGGCATCATTATCTATACATTTAATCAAGCAGTGGGCTTGCCAGAGCACTTACCAGGCTGGAGTGGTTTTCAAACCTCACTTTGTGAAAAGATAAACTGTGCAAGTCATCCCTGGTGTCTGTCCCCGAAGCACATCAGAATCATGCCTGGAATTAATTGAACACAATTTGTGTGTCAAATCAAGGGACTGAATTCAGTGCTGTTCCGCCCTCACCAGGACTCCCCTCCATGGCTTTAATCCTCGTTAGAACGGAATGCTTTACTGTTCATTAATGAGTCTGAAACAGCGGCATACAACAGCAGCAAAGGCCAGAGAGGCAGATGGACAGAAAGCAGCCAGCCGTGCCACAGCCAAAATCCACTGAGCAAAAAAACAAAGATTACACAATTAAAAGCTGCTTGGTCCCTGACACAGACCCAGGAACATTGTAAATATCAGGAAAAGGGGGAGGAGGGAGTGCTCTTGAGTTAGCTGACAAATCTCAGTGAATGCTAATTATTTCTGGCATTATCTGCACAGACAGATAAGGTTTTCATTAATAAACTTGAAAAAAGCCTGGTGCCAAATAGATCTGCAAATTAACCAAGACAACCAGCAATACACGGTCAAGGAGAGGAAACAATTAGGTGGCAGGGTAGCAGTAGTGGCAGCTAATTAGCTCAGCTGCTAGCCCCAGAATGGCTTTGTTTCGTAGGTTGCCTAGTAATTCATGGCATGTTGGAAATGAAATCGTTAGTAATCTTTCATACTCAGGGCCTTATTAAAAACACTATCTGCACTTATTTAATTGGAAAGAGATAAACCCAGGCAGGCTAAGGAGAAAGAGCGAGAGAGATGCATTTTCTGGTTATAGGCAGACTCTCATTTAAAGGAGGGAGGGGGGAGAACTTCCATAGATTCATAGAGTTTATGACCAGAAGGGATCATTAGACCATATAGTCTGACTTCCTGTACATCACAGGTCAGAGGATTTAACCCTGTTACCCCTGGATTGAGCCCAATTTCTTGTGTTTGATTAAGGCATAACTCATCTGCTGAAAAGGCATCCAGCCTGGATTTGAAAACATCAAGAGGTGGAGGATCCGCTACTTCCCTGTTTCATCATCATCCTGCTTAACTCTGACCTCTAGCTTTCCATACACAGCTCTCAGAGCACTCCCCAACAGAAGGTAAGTCTCATCACCTGGCATTTTCCAGCAGGCTGGAAAGCACGGAGCGACTAAGTCTGAATAAAGAGACTCCCTCTGCAGCAAAAGGGAAAACTACAGAAACAAGGAGGCCTGTCACCAGGTTCCAGTGCAGGTTTTGACCCATCACGCAGACGCCTGCTCAAATAGCAAGTGGATCGGTTGCAGTCTGCAAGAGCGCTGCAGTTCTTACACGTATAGTCAGACTCATTACGCTGCCTTAGATCCTTTCGTGTGATCTGCCTACAGCCCAGTTGCTTTAAGATACCATCTGCTCAGTTCCGCTTGCCTTTGATTAATGAGCCCAACACAGAATATAGCAACAAATCTATAACTTCCCTCCCTCCCCCAAGCCTGATTGTGAACTGTAACCCAGAACCTGAAATAGGCAGCTGTCTCACAGCACTTCCCTTCAGAAATGCCCCCACTGGCCTACCTATGCTATTTGCTAATCAGCTGCCAGCTACTCAGGCGACGTCCTGTGATACAGCATCCAATTCTCAGGATTGTTGTTCATGTTTTGTAGGCTCCAGCAACCACCTGAGCCCCAACTAGGGCCCTGAGCCAAACTAGAGGGAACAGCAGCATCGCCTTGGATCCAGTGCATTTCTCTTGGGCTGTGTCCAGACTCAGGGGTTTTTTCGGG
Source organism: Pelodiscus sinensis (assembly GCF_049634645.1). Taxonomy (NCBI): domain Eukaryota; kingdom Metazoa; phylum Chordata; order Testudines; family Trionychidae; genus Pelodiscus; species Pelodiscus sinensis. Next base: position 10,565,264 of record NC_134725.1, read on the forward strand.
AAAAGTAGCATTTTCCCGAAAAACTTCCCCTGCATCCAGACTCAAGCCGCGTTCTTTCGAAATTATTTCGAAAGAACGCGGCTTTTCTTTCGATGGCGGTAAACCTCGTTTCACGAGGAAGAACGCCTTCTTTCGAAAGTTCCTCTTTCGAAAGAAGGCGTTCTTCAATGTAAATAGGGCTTCCTCGAAAGAGAGCATCCAGACTCGCTGTGTGTGACTATCTCTAGGAGATACCGCACAGCATTCATAGCTTTGGGTGACCTGGGGGTTTAGGAACCTTCAAAAGTGTTCATGCTCCCAGCGCTGTGAACCTCAGCATAAGAAGCAGCTTTTGCTCTCCAGGTCTCGCAGACACAGCAGCTTTCTGGGGTGCTCTATTGGCCTGGAATCTCCCCGGTGCTATGCAGCGCTGCAGCCCTGCCCCAGCATGACCATGCCTCCCAGCACTCCCCCTTGCAAAGGATGCTTGGGAGCCCGCTGCCTGCCACACCCATGGCGCCTACCCTGGTGAAACACTTGCCCACTCAGCGGGACTTAGGACCTCTTTATGCCATCCTAGTGTTTGGGGGCAGGGGTGCAAGTCTTGCTTCAAGAACCAACTGGATCTAGGGAAAAGTCCTCTCCAGTTCCTCATAGAAACCTAGTCCCATCTCTTCAGAGCTTGACTGAACTGCACAGAATAGTTTTATCTAATACAGCTCTAGGGCCCCAAAATATCTACATGTAGGAAGCATGCGACACATCTGCTGTTTCATGGGCTGCCCATTGCTCTGAAGGTGAAAGCAGGCCCTGCAATTAAGAGCCACGTGTGGATTTTGTTTAACAGGAAATAGGCTACATTCATGGGCTCTGCCCTCCCCTAGAGACAGGTGATGCTCATGCCACGGAGAGCAGGAGAGCAAGCTGGAATAAATCTCCAGCCAGTGGTAGAGTTAGTTCATTAGATGAAGGTACCTTTGACTTCACACTTCTCTGTGACATGGCTTGCCAAGTGGCGGCAAGAGATACTTGTGCACAGTGAACTGAATATGTCCCTGAGCTGGCTTCCATGGAGTGATACCCAGGGATGAATAAGGCCCTGGACAGAAGGCAATTCAGCTGTGATTGGGCATATGGTCTCATTGCAAACAGACACTTGTGAATCAAGTGGGAATCTCCTCTTCCCCGTCTATGGCACTGCACAGCATGGCATTGTATGACTGAGCAGTTGCAGTCTGATGGGTTTTGCCTCATGTGGAAGCACCGGGTATTCATGGCTCAGGCAGGATATTGTCTCAGACGGCTGGTGTGCCCATGCTGTCTGGCAAACACACTGGCCCTCCTTTCCAGTACTAGTTGTGTGCCACGGTCTGGGAAAGCTGAAAGGTCCCCAAATCCTCCAGTGTGTATCTATGTGAGATGTGTAACTTTTTCTGACACATCTGCTGCTTGGCTCTGTGTCTACAGGGGCCGATTTTATCCTGCCAGCCGGCTGGGTACCTGCTGCCATATCCAGAGGAAAGGATTGTTTTCTAGCCAGCCAGAGCTGCGCCTTGTTGTTCCTTTACTTTTCAAAAGCCCTGGCCTTGTGATCACATTGGGGCTAGCTCCCCCCACGTTACTATTTAACCATCACCTCGGCATCGGCCCTGCTGGAGGGCTGTTCTCATCACCCAAGTCCTGACCATTTGGGCTGCTCAAACCCCTGGAGCTTTCTGTTAGCTCTGTGTCCCAGCCCGATTGCATTGTTACACCCCCTCCACCTCTGCTCACCACACCATTTCAGCATCAGTCTTCACTTCCTGTCTTCAGGCAGGGCATAAAATTGCAGGGCACTATTAAACCATTTTTGTGCGTCTCCCCAGAGGTGGCTGCATTTTCAGCTGTGTCTTCAGGCAGAACTCCGTTAGCTGCAGGGGATGGGTAGAATCATCCACAACAGGCCTGTACCAGGTTTGTATTACAGCCTATTCTTCTGGCCAGCAGTGGGGGAGGGACAAGGCGGTCAGATCTCTACTCCTCCTGCACTTGCCCAAAGGGCATGAAGGGAGTGGCTTGGAGAACCCCATGGCGACAGCTTCCTTTCCAGATCCCCAGGAGTGGGTGGGTCTGATGTCCTCCAGTAGCTGCATATGACTGGGTCAGAGTAGTCCAGGATCCTTTGGAGATGGCAGATGCTAGAGAACCCGAGGCTCTATCATTCCTAGCCAGCATCAGTCAGTCACACAATCCTGGGAGTAACAAACTCATCATAACTGCCAGCATGACTCTGCCTTGGCAAGGGAAAGCGAGCTGTGGAAGTGTTTGTTTCAGGGAAAGCAAAAGGTCAGACCCATGGCCCCAGCTCCAGAGCTCCAAGGTGGAACTCATGCATATTAACGAGTTCAGCCAATCCCCATCTCTCCCAGAGCACCAAGAATGAAGTGAGCAAAAGCATACCGGGGTTGCTGCCTGGCTGCTTCCCTGGAATAAACAGACTTTTACATAATGAAACACATCACTACTACAGGGCCTTGGAAGCGGTGCTCCTTTCAGGCAGGTGGAAAATGAAAATGCACCCTGTGCATGCTGTTTAGAAATTATTCCTATCGATACCGCTGATGGCAGGGCCCCTTTGAAGTAGTTTCTGCTGAGCATCAAGAAGCAGAAAGCTCTGTCCCAAAGAATTCACCATCTAAAACAACCAGGCAGCCAAAGGTTGGAAGGAAAGAAGGATTATTCATTCCTTGCAGACGTGGAAAATTAAGACCTGGAGAGATTAAGTGACTTGCCTCAGGATCACTCCAGGAATCAGTAGCACAGCTGAGAATCAAACTCAGGCCCTGCCTGAGGCCCAATCAGGATGCCTTGGGGGACCTTCATTCACACTAAGCAAACCTAGCCATGGCGCTCCGGGACCTTTGTTGTCCTCTCTCGCTGATGAGTGGCCAGCTGAGGTGCACCAGCAACCTCAGCTGCTCAGCTCAGCAGCTTCCAAACTGAATTAGTCTCACGTAGGCACCTTTCTCTGCTTCTTGGCATCTCGCCAGCATGCATCCACTGCGTTGCAGCGATTGGCATGCAGCAATCTGATAGCTCTTCTCCATCCTCCCTCCATCACTGTCCTGTATTCTCAAGGAGGCAGGTTGCTATCTGACAGGGGCATCTGTATCTAAAGCTCCTTGATTACCTTTCTACTTTTAAAGAAGATAACTCCCCTGTGAGAGATTTCCAGCTATGTCGTGAGAAAGTCCCTTGCTTTTAGTGGTGCATGAGCTCCTGGGCCCTTCAGAAAAATCTTCATCCATAGGGAAAAAATTAAGTGTGAGAGAGAAAGAATGTTGGGTGGAGGTTGGGGAGAGAGAAGGGAACACTCCTCCTTCTATTCTGTTGGGGAAGTCTTTCAACAGATCTCCTCCACTTCACTCCAACATTAGAAAGGGAACATGTCCCATGCAGGGGAAAGGATATTTCACCCAGCTGGGCGGGATGCCAGCTTGGTTCTCTAGAAGTAGAAGCCAGGCTGCTAGACCAAGGAGTTGCAGAGATTTACTGCAGACAAACATCATCTGTTGGAGGAACTAAGCATCTTTAAAAGGAAGTATTTCCTTAGATTTTAAAATGACAGTGGGGCTGAGGCCACTCTGCCCCCATTTTAAAGAAGTGTAACTCAACAGATAGCAACAGAGCCAAGGTTCCCTCTAAGCTGTGAGGCGGCTGCTCAGCTCAATTAGGGGCTCTGGCCTCCCTGCATGGAGCTGTCTGGCTGGGCGAGTCTGATTAAGGAGCTGTAGGGTTGTGCTGGCGTGCAGCTTAGCAGAACCCTTGCTCCCAGCCCACAACCAAGAAGGGAATCAAGCTCATGAACATTGACTTGAAAAATTTCTGTGTCAAATTTGCCCATTAATCTTCCCCCAATCCTCACTCACTTCCCCAGTAGGGTCTATAGTCGGTGCTTAATTTGTGCCAAAGCTTGTAGGAGTTGAACCCAAGCATGTGTAGGCTTGGAAATTCATAGCCGCATCTCTGGGCTTGCCACATCAGTTATGAAAGTAAAACAATCTCCATTGTTTTGCTCTGAAATGTTTTCCTTAGCATTTTCAACACAGTTTTACCCCTTGGGGCCATAAATGTGAGTGGAAAGTACAAGCCGGTCCGCCACCAGGGGCACAATATGGGGAGAAAATGGGGTGGAAATGGAACGGACAAAAAATGGTAGGAGGACGAAGCCCAGCAGTGGGATTGGGATCCCAAGGGTCCCGTTACCATCCCATGCCACCCTTACTACTGTGCTACTGCTAGTGGCAACGCTGCCTTCAGATCCAGGCAGCCAGAAAAGAAAGGCTGTGGGATGAGGCATTCATGTTGTCCGTGGGGCAGGAGGACTGTTTTGTTAATCCTGCACCTATTCAACTCTGCAATACCCATTCACACTCATTCCCACAATGCTTGTTGAATTTCTGTCTCATTCCTACTATCATGGTGGTGGGGTCATGGGGAGAAAGCCAGAGCACAGGTGGGCAGATCTGTCACTAGAAAATATATTCTGCCTATCTGTTTATTTTTCTGCAGTGGATTTTAATTTATTTTTCTGCCCAGTACACTACCTTGTATATGATATAGAATGCACGCTTGTAACACTAGTGCACACAGTAGGTTGCTCTTCCAAATACATGTGTTCCGACTGAATGTGCAGTGGTGTTATAGTCACTGGAAATGACAACAATGCTGCCACATGTTCAAAGTCATAACAAGTTTAAAATTTAAAATTAAACCATAGATGGAGCCCCGGCACCTCTTCCATTACAAGTTAGGCACTGCCTGTATTGCGGGTTTTCTATTTATTTTTCAACTCTGCAAACTGCTTAACCATGACAAAACCCATTAGCTTTCTCACTCATTTTTCACTTGTAGGGCAATAAAGCCAGTTCATGAGACTCATCCATCAATGCGATCCTTCAGCTCAAGAATCTATCTGGGTTACCAAAACAAGTTTTTCAAGACCTCAGACAGAGCTTTGAGCCTCTGTATATATAAAGCCTTTTATCAAAAAGGAATCCCAAGACTTTACTCAGCTTGCATGTTCACGCACACACACAAACCAGGGTACTGCAGACACCTTTCAGCAATGATCCAGCACAACATTGTAGACCAAGAAGTAAAGACAAAGAGTGTATTAGATAGAAATCTCAGGGGAGACTTTGATAGGCAGCTCTCTATGACCCTAGTGAGGATTTGGCCATGGCACTATGATTAATGGACTGGAGACCCAACTACCTGTTCAAAATCTCTTCCCCAGTCACAAGCAATGGGGCTGCTGCAGTCTTCTGTAACAGCATGGCTACAGTGTCTTAGTCTTGGAGAGCCAGAGAAAGGGCATTTCCCCACTTCACAGAAGAGAAGGCAGAGATCAAGCCTGAAGACTTAGGGAACATATTGCAAAACTCTCCATCTTGCAAAGCCTTTCTTCAGCAACACATCACACCAGTGAAAGGGATTTATAACCACTGTGAGCAAAGCTGCGAGAGCCAGGACAGGGGAGGACGGTGGCTCAGCAAGGACCACTTAACAGGTAAAAATCTCCCTGTGCAATGAGCTGATGCACTTTAGCTCCACTTAATCCCTACAGCCAAGACTTAAACAGCACACAGGCCTTGTGTCAGCCCTCTGCACAGGGGTGAATTTCATTGGTCCTGAATATAATTCCTGTCTCTGACACTCACACACTACTGGGATGGGTGTCCTAGAAATATCAGAGAGTCGCAAAGGCAGATTGAACACACCTAACCATGGAAAGAGTGCAATGGCCTCTAGAATGACCATTTATGGGCAGGAATGAGGCTTGCCTGCTCCCTCTTTCCTGTAAAAAGAAATCACCTCTAATGCCACATGTTCCCCAAACACCATGTTGGGTCATTGGTTCACCTCTGATTCAATTGGAGGAGTGCCACCTACTTCCCTTCCTAGAGTGTCATGGACTTTACATAGTGATAGAAATGTAGCCGTGTTAGTCTGGTGTCGCTGAAACAAAAAACAGGACTGTGTAGCACTTTAAAGACTAACAAGATGGTTTATTAGGTGATGAGCTTTCGTGGGCCAGACCCACTTCCTCAGATAAATGGTGGAAGAAAATTGGCATGACCATATGTACCAAAGGATACAATCAAAAAAATGAACACATATGAAAAGGACAAATCAAATTTCAGAACAGAAGGGGGATGGGGGGGGAGGTAAATGTCTGTGAGCTAATGATATTAGAGGTGATAATTGGGGAAGCTATCTTTGTAATGGGTAAGATAATTAGAATCTTTATTCAAACTTAAGTGTAAGGTGTCGAATTTAAGCATGAATGACAGTTCAGAGGATTCTCTTTCAAGTGTAGTCTTTTAAGGCCTTTTAAGACTACACTTGAAAGAGAATCCTCTGAACTGTCATTCATGCTTAAATTTGACACTTTACACTTAAGTTTGAATAAAGACTCTAATTATCTTACCCATTACAAAGATAGCTTCCCCAATTATCACCTCTAATATCATTAGCTCACAGACATTTACCTCCCCCCCCCCCCCTTCTCCTTCTGTTCTGAAATTTGATTTGTCCTTTTCATATGTGTTCATTTTTTTTATTGTATCCTTTGGTATATATATGGTTGTGAAAATTTTCTTCCACTGTTTGATCTGAGGAAGTGGGTCTGGCCCACGAAAGCTCATCATCCATCTAATAAACTATCTTGTTAGTCTTTAAAGTGCTACATAGTCCTGTTATTTGTTTCATGGACTTTATATGAAAGTCTCACAGTGAAACATTGACCCAAGCTGATACTGCTTAGCTGGTGAGACCAACTGAGATCCTAGTGTGAGGTGATGAGACTGCAAGAATGGAATAGTAACAGATTGGAGCCCAAGGAAATCTGTCCAAAACAAGAGGGGAAAGAAAACATTTGGACAGATGTCAGTAAACATTAAATTGTAACTCAAGTCTGCATTTTGGAAATCTCTGGTATTTAAGCAGCTGAAAACCCAATGCATGATACTGGAAAACTCCAATCTTCTCTGCCTCAGGCTGATTGCATGTGCAGCCACTCCCTGAGACACTGAACTATTTTGGATGCATCTCATCTAATGTCCTAGAACCTGGAGAAATACAAGTAAATATTTGCATATAAATATACTGTGTGTCCAGTTTCATCTGTACCCAAAGCCAATTCACTTCCTCCACACACACACTAAGCCCATAGCACCAAGTAAGGAAAGGGCAGTATCAGTTCTCATATTCCCATTTAACACTGCAACATGGGTTGTATGGCATATGTCTTCCTCTTCTCCCCCATTATCGCTCAGGCAGGGGAAATTTTCATCAGTTTCTGTAGGGTGATTAAATGCCACATTTGTAGCACATTTTATTCCAAGGAGCAAATCACACATCAGGCACTCAGTCAGATCTAATGAAACCAGATACACACATGGGCAGTACTGCATTTTCTTCTTCAAGTTCCCGCTGGCTCTTGTAAATTCACTGATTTCCTAAAAATCCTTTTCAGGCAGTCCACACACCTTATCAGTCAATTGTCTCCTTGATTACTGTGATGGATAGGAGGAGTGCTGGGCAGCTCTCAGTGGTTAAAGGGTTAAACTCAGGTAGCTAAAGGTGTTAGCAGGAAGCCAGAAGAACCAATGGGATACAGTGCTGACATTTGAATTGCATATAGATACCTTGCCTGCTCTCTTCGTGTGTGAATTTCAGCCAGGAATTGGGAGACACAGAATAATTTAACCCAGACAGGACTATCATGCCTCCAAGGAATTTGGGGCATGGAAGTGGACTGAACCATGGAGGGATTGTGAGCAAATAAGGAGGAAATGTTTATTTAGTCAAGATCAGGATTTTTTTCTTTGTTTTGGTTGTTTGTTTAAACTCCTCTGTGTGAATTCCATGTGTCTTTCCTTCCCCACTCACCATCTTTAAGCTATAGCCCAAGGAGACTGTCCTTTGTGTTTTGATCTGTTCTTTTCTTAGGGTGCATCTAAACAGCACCCTTCTCTCAGAATAAGCCACGCAATTTGCACTATGCAAATTGAATGGCTTATTCTGAGTCTAGGTCAAAAGAGCTTATTTTGAAATTTGGTGCTATGTAGACAGCACCAAATTTCAAAATAAGACACTATTCTAACAAACCTCTTAACCCTCATGGAATGAGGGTTACAAGGACACTAAAATGGCGCACCTGCTATTTCAGGAAATAATGGGGACATTTAAAGACGCAGCGTTGCTATTTTGGGATACTTCCAGTATCCCAAAATAGCTACCAGTTTAGACATACCCGTAGTTGCTCTGTAACACCTAGCATCCAAGTATGCTTTATCAAGTATATCTTTTTTGATTTGTTAATAAAATCCCCCTTTTTAAGGCAATGATTTGATTCTTGTGTCCTAGAAGGTAACAGGAGGTATGTGTGTGTCTGCTTAGCTTGGGAGGTCAGCTATAAAGACACAGTTTGTTTTCTGTGTTTTCCTTTGTTTCTTTTTTCAAGCTCTCTTATGGCAGAAGAGCTTGGGGTACCCCTGGGGAAGGAATTTAGGTGTTCCTTCCTGACTTTTTCAGGGTTCTTTTAAAAAATCTTCTATCTTCTAGAGTCAGTGCATCTATGACTCTGAGGAGATTTTCATAAGCAGAGCCTATAGAGGCAAGGTATTTAAGGTCTTTTGTCAGACCAGCTCTGACCCAGGCAACCTTGTACTGACCCACAAGCTTGAGCATTGGCTACACCCTGTCCTTGTGCTGCCTTACTGATTCACCGGGTCTTCTGCACAGTGTATAAGTAAAGGTAGAACTCTGCCCTGAGTTAAGATGCAACAAAAAAAAAATCTGCTGGTGCCAGATTCATCTCTAGTGCAACTCCACTGACTTCATCAGTGCAGGAGACACAGTGAACTCTAGGCAACTTAATAAACAATCTTGTCGCTAAGAAGGCTTATCAGGCAGAGTGCTTTAATGTGCTTCTGGAGCTCAGATTAATTAAATGTGGCGTCTCTGTGCTAGCATTGCTGCCCTTTCCCAAATCTCTCTCCCACAATAGCCAATATTAATGTATTCCTATGTACGGCAGCACACAGACAGAACCCTTCCCGGGGGGAAGGGGGAAGGAGGCGAGTAAATTTGTTTGCAAAGTAAAATAGCTCGCGGAGGCTGAGCTGACTCCTCAGCAGGGTTACCATTGGACTGGAATAGCAGCAAGGCCTACGTGGAGCTCTGTGCTGTTGTCAGCTGGCAGCGACTGTCTGTAACTTCTACAGGAGAGAGACGGACCTGAGGCCGGCACGGGCATCCCTAATGGTCAGCACTGATTGAAGACCTAGATCTCTACACAGGAGTGCTCCTGAGATGGTGTAAATCTGCATCACTCCATGGAAGTCCAAGGTGCTCAGAATCTGGCCCATCACAGGCCGGACTCATGATATTTGAACCCAGATTTGCAGGGAGGAGGCAGCAGCTTAATGTGCCCATTCAGAAAAGGAAACATACTTGTGGTGGGGTCAGCCTCCAGGCCGAGCACCCCCTTCCAGCCAGGGGTGGCACAGCAGCCTCTTTGACACCCTCTGGCTACGTCTAGACTGCATCCCCTTGCCGACAGAGGGATGCAAATCAAGCACTTCAGAAGTGCAAATGAGCCCGGAATTTAAATATCCTGGACTTCATTTGCATACTCATGTTGAGGAGTCCAGGATCTGAGGAGTACAGGATCTGCCGGAAAAGCTCCCCGCTGTCAGCAGAGCCGCAGCTGCACTCTACTTTCACTTTCGACACTGGGTCTGATCAGCCTCGGAACCTGAGTATGCAAATGGAACCTGGGATATTTAAATCCCGGGCTCATTTGCACTTCCAAAGTGCTTGATTTGCATCCCTCTGTCGGCAAGGGGATGCAGTCTAGACACAACCTCTGCACCTACAGTCGTCCTACCCTTTCCCATGAGCCAGCCACCTGGCCAGGAAGCTTACACTACCCCTCCCCCCGCCCACTTTGAAGTAGGAATAAGAGATCTCCGGAAAAGGGCTTTTTTCCGGAGGATCGGGGCCAGTGTAGACGCTCTTTTCCGGCTTTTCTAAAAGCGGAAAAAAGCGGCGGACATTTTTATTTAAATGCCGCGGGGGATATTTAAATCCCCCGCGGATTTCCCTATTACGACCTATCAAATTAGCATGCCCCTTTCGGAAAAGGGGCCAATGTAGACGTAGCCCCCGTGTCTACACGTGGCAGTGAAAAGGGATTCCGATTTAAAGCCCCTACATTGAATTAGCTGGTAAGCCTCATTTCAGGAGGAATACCAGCTAATTCGAGTTAAGGCTTTAAATTGGAATCCCGTTTCACTGCTGCGTGTAGGGGTGGGCAGTTACTTCGGGCTAGTCATAAGAACATAAGAACAGCTGTACTGGGTCAGACCAAAGGTCCATCTAGCCCAGTATCCTGTCTGCCAACAGTGGCCAGCACCAGGTGCCCCAGAGAGGGTGGACCGAAGACAATGATCAAGCGATTTGTCTCCTGCCATCCTTCTCCAGCCTCTGACGAACAGAGGCCAAGGACACCATTTTATCCCCTGGCTAATAGCCTTTTATGGACCTACCCTCCATGAAATTATCTAGATTCTCTTTAAACTCTGTTATAGTCCTAGCCTTCACCGCCTCCTCTGGCAAGGAGTTCCACAGGTTGACTACACGCTGTGTGAAGAACTTTCTTTTATTAGTTTTAAACCTGCTACCCATTAACTTAATTTGGGGTCCTCTAGTTCTTCTATTATGGGAACTAATAAATAAGGGTATGTCTACACTACCCCGCTAGTTCGAACTAGCGGGGTAATGTAGGCATACCGCACTTGCAAATGAAGCCCGGGATTTGAATTTCCCAGGCTTCATTTGCATAAGCGGGGAGCCGCCATTTTTAAAACCCCGCTGGTTCGAACCCGTGCAGCGCGGCTACACGGGGCTCAAACTAGGTAGTTCGAACTAGGTGTACCGGTAGTTCGGAATAGGAATCCTAGTTCAAACTACCTAGTTTGAGCCCCGTGTAGCCACGCTGCACGGGGTTCGAACCAGCGGGGTTTTAAAAATGGCGGCTCCCCGCTTATGCAAATGAATCCCGGGAAATTCAAATCCCGGGCTTCATTTGCAAGTGCGGTATGCCTACATTACCCCGCTAGTTCGAACTAGGAGGGTAGTGTAGACATACCCAGACTTCTCTTTATTCACTCTCTCCACACCATTCATGATTTTATAGACCTCTATCATATCCCCCCTCAGTCTCCTCTTTTCTAAACTGAAAAGTCCCAGTTGCTTTAACCTCTCTTCATATGGGACCTGTTCCAAACCCCTAATCATTTTAGTTGCCCTTTTCTGAACCCTTTCCAAGGCCAAAATATCTTTTTTGAGGTGAGGAGACCACATCTGTACACAGTATTCAAGATGTGGGAGTACCATAGTTTTATACAGGGGCAGTAAGATATTCTGGGTCTTGTTTTCTATCCCTTTCTTAATAATTCCTAGCATCCTATTTGCCTTTTTAACCACCACTGAACTCTGTGTGGAAGTTTTCAGAGAACTGTCCACGATAACTCCAAGATCTCTTTCCTGATTTGTCGTAGCCAAATTAGCCCCCATCATGCTGTACGTATAGTTGGGGTTATTTTTCCCGATGTGCATTACTTTACACTTATCCACATTAAATTTCATTTGCCATTTTGTTGCCCAATCACTCAGTTTGGTGAGAACTTCTTGGAGTCCCCCACAGTCTGCTTCTGTCTTGACTATCCTAAACAGTTTGGTATCATCTGCAAACTTTACCACCTCACTGCTTACCCCTTTCTCCAGATCATTTATGAATAAGTTGAACAGGATTGGTCCCAGGACTGACCCTTGGGGGACACTACTCCATTCTTAAAATTACCCCTCTCCATTCTTAAAATTTACCATTTATTTCTACCCTTTGTTTCCTGTCTTTTAACTAGTTCTCAATCAAAGAAAGGACCTTCCCTCTTATCCCACGGCCATGTAATTTACACAAGAGCCTTTGGTGAGGGACCTTGTCAAGGGCTTTCTGAAAATCTAAGTATACTATATCTACTGGATCCCCCTTGTCCGCATGTTTGTTAACCCCTTCAAAGAACTCTAATAGATTAGTAAGACAGGATTTCCCTTTACAGAAACCATGTCAATTTCTAAAATGGCGACTGGCTGGGAACATGCAAATCAAGCACTAGATATTTAAATCCCGGGCTTGATTTGCAATTTCGGTCACCCCCACTAGCCTCCCTAGATCGATCTAGGGGGCTGATGTAGATGTACCCTCACAGATTGTTTATTACAGTGTAGATGTGGCCATAGGGACTGTGGCAGGATGGAGCCATGTCTACACTGTTATGTTCTGTGAGCATGTTCAGTGAGCAGCTGGACTTTAAGGCTAGCCCAAAGAAATTAGAATGGTAGTTAATATGATTTGGGTGCCTAACTCCCTTAGACTCCTTTGAAAGGTTCATCCTAGAAATGGAAATATCAGGTCCCCACCAACACTGAGGATCTGTTTTCTTGGTTCTCCTTGAGTGAAATTCTCAACAAAAGAACCAAAATACCCTTTCTCCAGATAATCACGGCAGAAGCTGAGTTACCTGCTCTGCTGTAATTAGCAGCAAAGCCACCAAAAAAGTTGCACAGATGGAGAAGGTTTAAGAACCCAAAATAAAAAAAATGGATCTGAGCTGCAGGAAAGCAAGCAAAATCCATCACGGCTAATTATTTGCTCTTAATTGTCAAAAAAGATGGATAGATGAAAGGAGGTTTTCAATAGAACGAGAGCATAAGTGTTCTTAAAGCCAAGCACTGTAGCAGAATCTGAAAGCAAGACTTTTCATAATTCACGGGCTGTTAATTATCTAAACACAGGTCCCTTGGAGCTGCCTGAGTGAAGATTAATTAGTTTTTGAAATAATAGCTAAATTGATGCTGGGAAGGAGTTCAGGCTCTGAAATAATGGCTGAAAATTAGCCGCCTGTTTCTTCATTTCTCTTTGCAGCATTCAGAAGAATATTTGTCTCTGTTGCTTTTTTGGAGATGAGCCATTAATCACTCAGGCAGATGGTCCCTTCCCAAATTTGTGACGCTACAAAAAAAGGAAGAAGAGGAAAAAATTGCTCACAGAAGGAAGGAAGGAAAAGAAAAAGAAAATCCAGTGATTAGCATTTGGCAGAGTCTGTCTCCAGGGAAATCCTGGGTCTGATGCCTCTGGGACTTACACCAAGTGTAAATCAGAAGTAATTCCATTGGAATGAATGAAGTGACATTAGTGTAAAGTGGGGCTAAGTGAGGAGAAAATCAGGCCTTCTAGCTGCAAAAATGTCATTTCCAGGAGTTGGAGACAGATTGGGCTATCGAGGAGTTAGAGAACTCTAGAGTTCTGCATCAGGCCGTGTTACAGGGTGACACCGGACAAGCCAGACTTCTTGGCTGTGTCTAGACTGGCCAGTTTTTCTGGAAAATCAGCTGCTTTTCCAGAAAAACTTTCCAGCTGTCTACACCGGCCACCTGAATTTCCGCAAAAGCACTGACTTCCTACTGTAAGAAATCAGTGCTGCTTGCGGAAATACTATGCTGCTCCTGTTCGGGCAAAAGTCCCTTTTGCGCAAAACTTTTGCGCAAAAGGGCCAGTGTAGACAGCTCAGATTTGTTTTGCGCAAAAAAGCCCCAATCGCGAAAATGGCAATCGGGGCTTTTTTGTGCAAAAGCGCCTCTAGATTGTCCATGGATGTTTTTATACAAAAAGTGCTTTTGCGGAAAAGCGTCCGTGCCAATCTAGATGCTCTTTTCAGCAAATGCTTTTAACGGAAAACTTTTCCGTTAAAAGCATTTCCGCAAAATCATGCCAGTCTAGACATAGCCCCAATGTGCCTCAGTTTCCCCAGTATAAGTGCACTGTGAGGCATAAGTAGCCATTGACTTGTGCCAACAGGAAAGCCTGAGGGAAAGGAAGGTGTGTTACAGGGTGGCTCAGCTCTGGGGGAAGTTGAACTGGGCTGGTCACTGCATTCTTTCAGGCAAATCCATGGGCTTCTCTCTCACTCTGCTTCCCTTGAACATACCAGGTAAACTGTCTGAAGCTTTGTCACTGCAAAGGGCAAGACCACAAGGACGAATGGCTCTGGATGAGGAACCTGCAGCACCAGACTGTCTCATGTCCTCCATCTCAGGAGATGCCAGGAGCTTCCGTCTGCACAGAATCAGTGCCAAAGCATCTCTCTCTGTACGCTCCTGCATGCAAAACAGATGGATTGCCACTATCCCTCTGGGCCGTAACACAGCAGCATGCCCGCTACCCTTCTCCAGTGGAAGCTGACACAACAGTGAGCTCAACAGGCAAAGTTTGGGAGATCTGACTCCGCAGGCAGCTGGCAAGGAACCAAACACAACAGCATTTCACAGAGCTCAGTTCATTCACCTGTGAAGGGCACCGAACCTGCAGGGTTGTGACGGACCAGGACGGGTCTGGGCACTGCCGAGAGCATCCACTCAGGGCAAATTGCTCAAATTCAGGGCTCCTTACAGCCCCTGACTGGATGCTCTTCCCAAGCAGGCCACAAACCAGTCACACAGAGCACTTCAGCTGCCAATCCAGCCAGCAGGAAGCCTCACGAGCAAAACCCCTCAAAAACCCTAGCTCTCCCTGTGCCCCTATCAGCTCCAGGCCTGCACACAGGTAAGAGGTTATAGAACCCAATCTCACCTACCCTGAATGGGTTCTTCCAGTCCCAAGAAACCAGCCACAGTTCCTGGTCAATTTATACCTTGTATCTTACCCACAGGATCACGCTGGGCCAGTCCTTTAGCATCTAACATCTAAAGGTTTATTAACAGAAGAAAGAAGAGGTTGAGAGTAAGGTTGTTAAGGAGAATACATTACATGCATCGAATCACCAAGTTCTCAATGCAGGCTCTCTGAAGAGATGTTACAAACTGCTGGCTTAAAAGTCTCTGGTGTACATCCTACGTCAGGATGGGCCAAGGATTCTTCCCAGCTCGCTGTTCCTCGCAAGGAACCAGGAATCATCTAGAATCAGTAGCAGAATTGAAGGCAAGATGGACTCCGTCTCATGGCATTTTATATCCATCCCTGGAATCTTCCAAGCTGGAGCCTGTCACATGGCCCAGTGACCTATCCTTGTGTCCCAAGTCAGCAATCATGATATTGGCTAGCTTGCAGGGCCCAGACACATTCTTCAGGTGTGTATTGGCCTCTCAGAGAGCCTTGTCCCTGGACCCTTGCTAATTAGCATAGTCACTGACTGACCATTCCTGGCCCAGTGCTCTGTCTCCGACAGAGAATCATCCAGCGTATCAACACAGAGTCCATATTTGCAATGCCACATACAGATTTCACACAAGTACATGAATAATATACATAAAATCAGTTGAACATAAGCTTTAATTTGACATTTCACATGGCCCCGTTTGTACAGACTTTGGGGCAACCCGCCCCCCCCCCCCACCACCACCACCACCACCAGAGTGTAGCAGTGACCTGTCTGCTTAAAATCTAGTAACATCACAAGGGTTAGGAAGGGTAAGTGGTTGGAACTTAATCCGCCAAGAAAGGATGAGCTAGTTCCATGGATTCCCACACAAACAGCTGTGGTGTGTTGATGTAGAGGTGGACACACTCCTCAGAAGTTTGGGCACATTTTCCCCATGTCAGGACACAGAAGTTTTTCTAACAAGGAGGCCAAACTCTAGGAAACTCCAGGCTCACTTTACATGTATAAACTACAAGGAGTCCTGTGGCACCTTAAAGACTAAAACAGAGTTTCTCAAACTTGTTTGGCTGTGGAGCCCCTCTGGGGCCCTGAAAATTTGGTGGGGCTCTTAAAATATCATGATTTTTAATTCAATCCAAATAAATAGCAATTAAGTTTTAGAGTTCTATTTTTATTTCTTGCATATTTCTTATAAATGCCTTTTTCCCCAAGAACACTATCAGAAAACTAGCCAATTAGCCCGTCATCAGATGGGATTTTCAGGTCTCTCCTGCATGTCAGTCTTCTCTTCTGAGCCTCAGGTCTCTCATGCCATCTCTCTCTCTCTCTCTCCTCCTACTGCCTCCCTCTCTCTCTCTCTCTCAGCTCTCCTCCACCTTCTACCTCTCTATCCGTCTCTCTCTTTCTCTTCTCCCCCTCCTGCCTCTCACTCTCTCTCTGCTCTCCTCTGTCTCTGTTGGGGATGCACCCTCATCCAGGCCCCGCCCCCTGGGTGTGTACGTCAAAACCCTGCCCCCCTTTGCCTCCCACCGTGGTGCTCAGCTGACTTCTGCGACTCTCAGCCGGGCCGCCGCGTGGCAGCAAGTGGTGCAAACAGCCTCTCTCTCTCTTCTCCTCCTACTACCTCCTTCTCCCTCTCGCTCTCTCTCTCAGCTCTCGTCCGCCTCCTGCCTCTCTTTCCAGCTCTCTCTCCTTCTCTTCTCCGCCTCCCACCTTTCACTCTGTGTTTCTCATCTCCTCCTCCTGCTGCGTCTCTCTCACTCTCTATCTCACTGTCCTCTGCCTCTTCCGTTCTCCTCTCTGTCTCTTCCGCATCCTCTGTGTCTGCTTCGCCTTCCTCCTTTTGAATCCGGCGCCCTTTCCTGACATCAGAGACTCACGCTCGTATAGGCCCCGCCCTCTGGCCGTTCCTCCTGGGCGGCGTTATTGTCTCCCACCGTGGCGCTCGGCTGACTTTTGCACCACTCAGCCGGGCCGCGCGTGGGAGCAAGCAGCACAAGCGGTCGTTTGGGCCCCGCACTCCCCATGCTGCACCTCTGTGTTGCATGGGGAATGCAAACCCCAAATGGCCGCTTGTGCAGCTTGCTCCCACATGGCGGCCCGGCTGAGCAGCACAGAAGTCAGCTGAGCGCCACGGAGGGAGACAATAATGCCGCCCAGGAGGAACAGCCAGTGTTTCAGCGTTACAGAGTCACAGACATTGGGCTACTATATATATGATTAGTAACAACATAATAGGATTATACAACTGCTGTTAATATTTTCTTGTGGAGCCCCTGGACACATAGCCCCAGGGCCCCAGGGAGCGCACTTTGAGAGAACCTGCACTAACAGATTTATTTGGGAATAAGCTTTTCTGGGTTAAAAAGAAATCACTTAATCTAATGCATCTGACAAAATGCTTTTTACCCAGGAAACCTTATGCCCAAATAAATCTACTAGCCTTTAAGGTGCCACAGGGATTCCTCCTTGTTTTCGCAGCTACAGACTAACATGGCTACCCCTCTGAGATTTTACACATACAAGAAATTCAAAGTTGAAAGGCTGGACAAGTCATTGTTAAAGGTGCCAAAACAAGCTAAATCCCCATAGAGGTGCCAGCTTCCTTTCTCCCCATTTTTGCATGAGCCAGAAACATACACCCCACTATTGCTTTAATTTATAAATGTCTCTGATACAAAATGTGACAATGTATCTCCCATTTGTTCTCCCCGATCTGTGCAGGAAACATGGGTAGAGGGAAACACACCAGTGTTGTGACGCCTGACATATGGAACCATGGGCCCTAATCCTGGGTAGGGTAGAGCAGCTCCAAGGAGGAGCTGAAGACCCCTTGGCATCTGGCAACACTGGCACTTAAGGGAAGGGAATAGCTGGCATCAGGTGCTGTCTCCCTGGGAATTCGTTTTAAAACACAACATGTGCCTTGGTTGCCCGTGAAGAGGGCCACAAAGCAACACAGCGGCTGATTGGAAGAGAGGCCCAGTGCGGAATATAGGTCCCTGACAAGATAAACCTGTTGGTGGCTAGGATAATCAGGACTTTTTAGATCTACCAAACCTCAGCCCCTCCCTCCCATCTCTCCAAGCTCACCCCGTCCTCTGAAGCAGCTAGGACTGGACATAGTGGGTGACAAGACGTTGGGGTGGATGGAGCTTGGGTCTGACTTGGAGCTGAAGACTGCAAAGCCAGGGAAACAGGACTGCCCCTTGAATTAGCCCTTCAGTTGTATTGCCACTTCAGTGATTCTCCCTCCCCCTCCCCCAGTCAATTTCCTGTCTTCTAATTAAGTCTTAATTAATATCTACTGGTGGGTGTTAGAGAGATAGCCCCTGACTCAGCACACCCTGTACCAGGGTTTCTGCACCCATGGAGGACACGGAGAAGGGAGAAATCATCCCTTGGTGCACAATATACAGCCGGGACTGCATGGCACTTCAAGCATGGAGCTTTCCTTCCCCTCTGCCCTTCAAGAGGTGAAGCCGATGTTGTAAAGCTCCAATCAGCAGGGACCCCTGAATTCTGGGGTGCTCAATTGCCATCCTTCCACTTGTGCCCATTCAGGAATAAGGAGCCAGCTGCCAAGAGCAGAGCTGGCCTATGTCTGAGCTCTTCCCTCCTTTTCCCATGGGGGAATTATCACTAGGTAATTCAGAGAGATTTCTGGAAAGGAAAGGCAGGCCTTTTCCATTGGCTGCCTTCCTCTCAGCAAGTGAGCCATATAAATTTGCAAGGCACTGTGGGAAATTAACTTTGTGCAACGCTTGTGAGACAGCCATTCGCCGAAGGCTGTGACATTCATCACCTGAAGCTCCATTTGTAAAGCCCCTTGTCTCAAAAGAGTGCCTGCTCCATAAAATATGCACAGCTGTCTTGTGCTAAACCCTTCAAAGCACTTACGGTTGTACATTACCTCGAAAGTGATAGCACAATAAATAATCAGGAGAGCCAGACATCCATCCCCTAATCAAAGTCGACATGGCTTCTTCACCCAGAGCAGCTCCTCACCGAAAAGACCAGGGGAAATGTGTTACCTACAGTAGTATTCCTCCTGCAGGTTGGTAGGGGTGTGTCTACACTGCGCTGTTATTTCAAAATAACAATGTGAGCGTCTACACAGCCATTCCGTTCTTTCAAAATAATTTCGAAATAACGGATGGCTTATTCCAAAATCTGAAACCTCATTTCACAAGGAATAATGCCTAATCTGAAATAGCTATTTCAAAATGAGGCGTGTGTCGATGCTCCACTGCTGCTGTCGAAATAGCCCCTCACCAGGGCCATTCTAAGTTATTCCTCCCCAGTGCCTCCTGGAGCCCTAAATTGAGATAGCGAAGCCTGCCTTGGATTAATTTTGAGGCTTCCCTGCAGTGTAGATGTGCTATTTCGAAGTAAGCTGTTTTGGAATAACTATTCTGGAATAGCTTATTTTGAAATAGCCATGCAGGCGCCTGGGTGATAGGTCACATTCCCAGTGCAGGATGTCTTTTCTGCTCCTGGGGATTTGTATAGGGATCCTTAGTCAACCTGCATTAACCTGAACTATAAAGGGCTATCAAAGTTACTGGTAGACTATCTTTTGTAGTAACTAAAGCAGGCTCAGCTTCCTCTCTGTTCCCTACTTCTCCTTAGTGCTCAGGCAGGAGAGACTGACAGATGGAGAGGTAGTATAATGAGGGGCTATGCTAACTTCTGACACACTATGAATGCACTTGGGACTAACCACATTACCCCCAGCTACTTCCCTCTGAAGCCTCTGGGTCTGGCTACACTGTGAGGTTTTTTCCGAAGAAGAGATGCAAATTGCACTCGCATTTGCATATCTTCTTCCGTTTATTTTTTTTCCGGAAGAGGATTTCTGAATGATGGCCAAATGTTGGAAAAAAGCTCTCTTTCGGAATCCTCTGTACACCTCTTTTTACGAGTAATAAGGATTTTTTTCCCCGACATTTGGCCCCGTGTAGATGGGCCAAATATTAGAAAATCCTCTTCTGGAAAAAAAAACCCAGAATATGCAAATGCAAGCGCAATTTGCATTCCTTCTTCGAAACCTCCTCCCCCCCCCCCCACAGTGTATCCATATCCGGATCCTACAGTGCATCTCTCCACCCTGATGTGAACATCCATGCGTTAGGTCCTGGCTTGAGTCTGCTCTCAACAGTGTTACTCCTGATTTACACCCATGTGAGGGAGAGCGGGGCCAGCCTCAATGCATCAGAATGGGTGTGCTTGTGGAGGCCAGCAAGGGAGTTCTGGAGGGAAGTTTTCTGTTATAGAAGGGAAAGCCGGAGAGTTCTGACAAGCCCACAATAAAGACAAAGGCCCTCCCGCTTCCCTCAGTGGTTCACTTTATCATCCCACATCCCGCACAGTGTGAAGGAGGTAATGCAAAACCGGAGCATGAGCAGTAAATATCTCCTGAGCAACATTGGGTCCCTCACAGCTCTGCCAGCTTCAGCTGAACCAGCCTGAGAACAGGTGACAAAATTCCACCCAGGGCAGCAGATCAAAGGTAACAAGTGGAGAAGATGCATGACGAGGCTCTGTGCTGGGACAGCCGGATCCCCCAGCTCACGGAGAGCACCGGCTGCAGGCTTGGTCGCTTGGTGGCTGTGCCCTATCTAGATTAATCTCTCTCACTGCAGGCACAAAAAAGTCAAGTGGCAGCCACCTCCCCTCCCATTACTTTGATTTTTCATCCTTTGTCTGCCATGAATAAAAAATGACGCTAGCTGCGGTTCTCCTCTGCTACAACGCGAAGCGGCCTTTGTGCGCACACGGTAGCAGGCCATTTGTGGTTACCATACCAACGCAGGGCCTTCCTCTGAAACAGGGTAGCTGACTCCCATCATTCACGTTGTCCTTTGCTGTCCAGTGCAACCAGCCGGCCGATTTATCTCCAGCAGCTTGAGAGGGGCTAAAGGTATAAGCAACCAATAAACAAAATGGTGGCCCTTGCTACTCTAGGAAAAACTGGCACATGTTTGGAGAGGCTCCTTTGGAGAAGGTGCATCTCTTCCTGTAGGGATATGAGGGAATCTCTCTCTGCACGGGGAGCAAGCTTGGCTGGATCAGACATGTAATCAGCAGGAAAATAGCCAGCTGTGAAAGGGAGGAAGCCATCAGCCACATGGGTCAAAAGCAGGCCAGGGACTGATGGAAGAACCCATAGAAAGCACCGTATTTCTGATTATCAGAGGTGTAGCTCCAATTATCCATGATGCTCTGTTCCTCTGAAAAAATAAGATTCCATATCACCTTATCACTTGGGGTTTACCTTCCCGAAGTCATCCCGGAAAGTTAATCTGAATTAACTAAAAGGTGTGAATTTGAAGTGGCTTTATTAAACTGCATCGACACCTTGTGTGGAGAATGAAAATGAGAATTAAAGTGGCTTTAATTCAGTTTCACTGATCCAGCTCAAATTCACACCCTTACTTAATTTGGATTAATTTTCAAGGGCGCCCCAGTGTAGACAAACGCATGGCCTTTGTTCTTGAATAAAACTCGAAGGGCCAACTTCATTCCTGGGTTAAGAAAGGCAGCTACACTGCAACCAACAGGGTGACATGGGCTCAGAGTTGCAGGGGATATGGGCCAGTATCAGTGCCGGACCGAGACATACCTGCGCTCAGGGCAGCGGGCACGCGGAGCATGCGCAGCCTTGCCCCGGCTGTGCGGCACCTGATTGACATGGTAAGGGGCACCGCGCCCCCCAGGTGAGCAGCACATGTGCGTGGCCCCGCCCCTGGGTGCACAGCGCCCCTTACCACTTCAATCAGGCACCCCCCATAGGTTGGCACCCAGCTAGCCCCGTCCCTTAATCCAGCCCTGTCCAGTATTACTGATGACTCCTAAACAGTGTCTTTCATGCCAGATATTTTATCTCTGTCCCCCTCATTTTCTCATCCCTGGGCCACAGAAATTCTATGGCACTAATATTAGCACCCTAGGAGGTCCCCACAGCAGCTAGCTTTGCAAGGCGCAGAATGCAGTCTATTTCTGGTTTCCCTTTTAGCTATTTCTTAGCCCCAGGAGGCAGGTAGCGCTCATCCCTTTTTACAAGGTGATTAAATGCTGCCTCTGTAACACATTTCATTCCGGGAAACAAATTATGTACAACACACTCAGTGGGATCTAATGAGAACTGACACTGTCAGGTGCCAGCAGTGACTTTACTGTCAGGTTTTACTTTCAAATGGATGTTGTTAAGCCACCTAAAGAACCTGCTAGACCCCTGCTCTGCTGTGACAGAAGGCTCCACCGTGCAAATGCCGGAGGAGTCCTGCTGGCTTAATTCAGCCTCTCCAGGTAGCCTGCATCTAATGCTGCAGATGTGGGTACAATGTAGTCGTCAGTGTGTGTGTTTCCAGTGCTGTTAACAAACATCTGCTAAGAGTACACTGCAGTGCTAAGAGCTACAGTTATATTCCCCCTTCCTACAGTCACCGCGCTGCCCACAAACCAAACTTGGTGGAAAAACTTTTTAAAAGGACAAATCGTCTTGCAGGACCTGAGAGACGAGCAAAACATGTAGATGGTGTCATGAGCTTTCGTGGGCACAGGAAGACTATTTGTGGGTTTTTAAAGTTTTTCCAGTTACAGCCTAACTCGGCTACCCCTCGGAAGCTTCTGAAGCTGGTGGAGTGGATTTGGACAGGAGCTGGTCAAGGAAAGGGTCAAGTGCTTCCTGAAGTGGTATTGGTGCCTCAGCAGATGGATCTCCTCCCTCCTAAGTCACAACGTTTTACCCACCATTTCCCACTCTTCCTACCATCCGTGCAGCTCTGCCAGTGGTAGCAAGGGATGTGGGAGGAGGGCATACGTCAGCCCTTCTCATCTACCCATGGCTCAGAGCAGTGCTATATGATATGGCAGTTAAAATGCTAGTCATTGCTGGGGGCATGTCTACTCTAATGCTTCCAAGGCTGCAAAAACTCATAAAAAGTCCAGTATACCTTGGTCCAGTACTGAGCCAACACCCCTCTATGGGGCTACCAAGAGCCATATGGTTGGCAACATGAACACCCAAGACCCTGGCTTCATGGGATGATTAAAGACCACATTCAGTATTTTTACAGAGCAGAGAAGTACCAACCCCAGTATCTGGTCAAATCCCATCTCAGGGAAGCATCTTCTGCTGCCTTTGGATTCTCTTTTTGATTCAACTGAGCGAGCAATATTCATTTCCTGTCCCAAGCTGTTATACAGTGTTTGCTATTAAACAACTACTCGCATGATGGGATTAATGATATCCCCCCTCCGTCCGCCCACTGGGAGAGCTAGGGTGGTTTGGGGTTTAGCTCAGCAGGGTTTCAGAGAGTGGACTCAAGTCCACTTAGTCTCTCCATGCCTTAGCTCCTCACTTCTACAATGGGGATGAAAGCACAGTCCTGCCGCTCAGGATTATTGTGAGAACTTCGTTAAGGACTGGGAGGTGCGCAGATACTGTGGCAATGGAGGCCAGCTAAATTAGATAGATAGACAAATTGAGAGTGTTTAAAAATACTCTGAGATTCCGCAACTGGGAGCACCATCCCCAAGCTAAGTATTATTCTACAGAATACCACAAAGTTGTTGCCAGAGCCTTGCTGTATTATTGATATACAGGTGTGTTGCTGCTGTGTGTGATTTGCTGGGTCAATGTCCGAAGAGCTAAGCTGAGCTGACCAGGGAAGGTGCCTGGCCATGGGCCTCTTGTTCACTCTAGTACGAGCTCTCTCCAAAACACCTTCTGCAATTGCTGACAAAAACTTCCACTCCAGCATGCAGAGGACACTATAAAGAGCTCTGAGAAAGGAGAAAGCCCTGTCACATGCACAGCTGTCTGTTGAAAAGGCTGCACCCAGGAAGGGAGAGAAGATGCTTTGCTTGCATCAAGCCCATCGAGTCGTCATGGCAACAGGGATTTTTAAAAGCAATTAGCAGCAGGTTCATTTGCATCGCTTTGGGAGACAGGATCTCCAAGAGCCCTCTGTGCAGAGGACGTGTTGCCCAAGTACTGGCTGCACACAAACTAACAGGTCCAAATTCAGCACCATTGGTGCTGGCAGCTGCTTAAAGGGGCTCTGGGTGAATCATATAATTTTAAAACTAGAAAGAACCTCGAGAGGTCATAAGATCCAGGCCCCTGCACTCAGGGGCAAACACCATCTAGGCCATCCCTGACAAGTCCAACCTGCTCTTAAAAATCTCCAGTGATGGAAATTCCACAGCCTCCCTAAGGAATTTATTCCAGTGTTTATCCACCCTGAAAGGAAATTTTTCCTAATGTCCAACCTAAACCTCCTTTGCTGCAATTTAAGCCCATTGCTTCCTGTCCATCATCAGAGACCAAGGAGAACATTTTTTCTCCCTCCCCTTTCTAACAGCCTTTTAGATACTTAAAAGCTGTTATCATTTCCCCTCTCGATCTTCTGTTTTTCAGATTAAATAAACCCAATTCTTTTAATCTTCTGTCATAGGTCACGTTTTCTAGACCTTTCATCATTTTTGTTGTAACTTTCTCCAGTTACTCCACATTTTTCCTAAAATGTGACATCCAGACCTAGACTCAATACTCCAGTTGAGGCCTAATCAGTGCAGAGTAGAGGAGAAGAATGACTTCTCGTGTCCTGCTCACAACACTCCTGTTAATGCAGCCCAGAATCATGTTTGCTTTTTTTGCCACAGCATCACACTGTTGACTCATATTTAGCTTGTGGTCTACCATGACCCCTAGATCCCTTTCTGCAGTACTCCTTCCTAGACAGTTGCTTCCCACTTTGTAAGTGTGCAACTGATTGTTCCTTCCTAAGTGGAGCACTTTACATTTGTTCTTATTGAATTTGATCCTATTTACCTCAGACCATTTCTCCAGTTTGTCCAGATCATTTTGAATTATGATTCTTTCCTCCAAAGAAGTTGCAACCCCTCCAAGCTTGGTATCCTGTGCAAACTTTATAAGCATATTCTCTCTGCCAATATCTAAATCGTTGATGAAGATATTGAACAGAACCAGTCCCATAACCCCACTTGTTATGCCCTTTCAGCAGGATTGTGAACCGTTAATAACTGCTCTCTGAGATCGGCTATCCAACCAGTAATGTACCCCCCCTTCTAGTAGCTCTATCTAGATTGTATTTCCCTAGTTAATTAATGAGCAGGTCATGTGAGACTATATAAAATACCTTGCTAAAGTGAATATATTACATCTACCACTTCCCCCTTAACCACGAGGCCTGCCATTGGCTCCAGGGTTTACAGATCACAGCTAGGGAAGGGGTGGGAAGATGGCTGAATTTCAATTGGTTTCTCGTGCTCAGACAAGCATTTGTGGAACGTCTATCTAGAGCTCACTCAGCCCTAGCAGCAAGGCAGGGCCCCATAATCCTGCACAGCAGGGATGACTGTGGCAGGCAAAGCACCTGTCCCTCTTCCCTATTCTCAGAGCTGATTTATAGTAGCAGGTGAAAATCAGCCTGAACCTGATGCAAGACAACCAAAGGCCTTTCTGTTAACTCTGAGCAATATTTCCCCAGACAGGAGGAGCCACAGATAACTCATCAATATGAAGAGCCATGGAAACCCCTGGGAATCCTTGCTGAACCACTCTATTTCAGGCCAACTCCCCCAGCATGTCTCCACTGCCTCTATAAGTGAGGTAGGGAAATCTCACGTGAACACAGAGGCTATGTCTAGACTGCACCCGTATTGCACAAAAAATATGCAAATGATGCGAAGCGTGGAATAATTAATGAGGCTCCGTTTTTGCACAAGAGGCTTTTGTGCAAAAAGGAGCTGTCCACACAGCTCCTTTTTGCGCAAAAACCCCCTCTTGCACAAGAGCCGTTCTTCATGAAAAAAATGTGGAGAATGGCTCTTGTGCAAGAGAGGGGTTTTGCACAAAAAGGAGCCATGTAGCTGTCTCCTTTTTACACAAAAGCCTCTTGCGCAAAAACGGAGCCTCATTAATGATGCAAATGAGGTATGGCAATATTCCACACTTTGCCTTATTTACATATGTTTTTGCACAAGAGGCTATAGTGTAGACATAGCCAGAGTGGTGAGAGCCTGCCTCCTGCCACTTAGTGCCCACTGGCTTCCTGGTGCAGGGGAGCTTGAGAGGAGGAAAGAAGGATTTGAACTCATTACCCTGTGGGGAAGCAGAGCCACAACGATAAATCACCCCAAGGGCAGGGGGGTTTCTGAGTGATCTGGGGATTAGCCCTCTCTCCCTGCCTATGCGTGTGGTGCAAAGCCAGCCCTTCCCCAGACTCGGAGCCCTGTCTCCGTGTTGGGACTGGCAGACGTCTCCAGGCAGCAAATGCTGCACACTGGGGAGGAGCAGCTGCCTATGAGCAATTCCTACAGGAAGGCACTTCCACTGGGGTCAGGGTTACAGGGCTGCTTGCACATTCGTCCCCTCTCTGGCCTCGGTGTGCATCCCCACAGGAGTTAGGCCTAGTGCTTCACCTGACACAGGGTGAAAACTGGCAGTCTGTTCTTACACGGGCAATGGCTATAGGACCCCATGCGTGCCAAGCCCTTACTGCCCAGCAGGTCCAGTACATTCTGTTTCTCCATTCAGGCTGTGACCAGATATACTCAGCAACGAACACGCTTCGTAAAACAACAGGACTGTTCACTGAACAGTGGGAGCAAAGCTTTAAAGAAAAAGGGTTTTAAAATAAGAGTCTTTGTCCATGTCTGCTTCACCCTTGTCTTATTGGCCCCAATGGTACCCAAGACTTGCTTCTCCAGAGACCACCAGCAGGCTCCCGACATGTGCCCTCTTTCGCTCCCCCTCTCTCTGTCAGATAGCCCTTTTTTAAATCTAAGTTCTGTGTTCCTCTAGGGACCCTTGGCTATTCTTAGGCAAAGTAGGGGTCTGCCTTTGGGCCGGCAAAAATCAAAGCTAAAGGCTGTGTCTACACTGGCCCCTTTTCCGAAAGGGGCATGCTAATTTTAAACTTCTTAATAGGGAAATCCGTGGGGGATTTAAATATCCCCGGCAGGATTTAAATAAAGATGTCCGCCGCTTTTTTCCGGCTTGTAGAAAAGGCGGAAAAGAGCGTCTAGACTGGCCCGATCCTCCGGAATAAAGCCCTTTTCCGGAGGTTCTCTTATTCCTACCTTCAGAGTGGCTTAGGGGCTAGGGTATTTGCCTGGGGAATACAGGGTAGTGGGTTCAAATCCAGTCCTCGTAGAACAACCAGAAACCAGACAAGGGACCCCCAGAAGGCAGGGAGGTGAGGTGAGGTGGGGTCTGGAGTGGAGTAGGAAATACAGCACTTGCCTGAGGAGGACAGGGTTGGAGTTTGGAGTCTGCATCTCTCCCCTACCCCCACCAGCCAGCTGATACAGAACTCCCCAAGAGCAGGCCCAGCTCAGCTCTGGAGTGCCTTCAGGTAGGAATAAGAGATCCTCCAGAAAAGGGCTTTATTCCGGAGGATCGGGCCAGTCTAGATGCTCTTTTCTGGCTTTTCTACAAGCCGGAAAAAAAGCGGTGGACATCTTTATTTAAATCCCGCGGGGGATATTTAAATCCCCCGCGGATTTCCCTATTACGAAGTTTAAAATTAGCATGCCCTTTTCGGAAAAGGGGCCAGTGTAGACACAGCCATATTGTTCCCATGGTAAATACCATCCCAATAAACTGAGTGACACAGTAGTCCTAAACTATTGCAAGGCAGCTCCATAGCTATTGTAGCAGGCTTCTCTTAAAGGCATCATAGCCTAGATGAGAGAAGCTTCATCCTAAGATGCTGGGGAGGTTGGGGGGGGGGGGATGAAAAACAGTCCCGTGGAAGTGGATAAAGAAGCAACAGCAAGATGGGTCAATGAGTTCTTTAGAACTTAAAGAAACAAAGAAGCTGCTTTTGTGTAATAGTAACGCTTTGTGCTGCTCTCATCTATTTAGTTATCTAGCAGCAAAATTGCATCAGGTGCTTCACAGCTAAAGGCAAAGACAATGACTTAGTTCCAAGGGTGGGTGAGAAGCCGTCTAAAACCTGTATGATTAGTAGCAGTAGAAAAGCAGTAGAAAAGTTCCAGTGGATGATCCACTGGCTTTATAGTGCAGCAAGCATAAAGGGGCCCATAGTAAGGCGATTAATCAGCAATCTATGCTCATCATACACACAGTTCCTTCTAAGGGCTCCATCCCCATTCTCTACTGCTCTGTACTTGGTGAAGTCAATTTTAGGGCTAGGCGGCCTTTTTCAATGAATCCTTTTTCAGGGACGAATGCAAATCTGGTGACTTGGAATCATTCTGTGAACTTGTGTCGGTTTTGCTGAATTGTTCATGTCAAGGGGAAGGAACCAAAAGTCTGGGGAAAAAATATCATGTTCTGAGCTTTCCTACACAAAATGTTTCAATTTTTCAGTTCAAAATGACTTTTGATTTCGAAATATCCTTTCTTTTCCTTTTCTAAAAAATGCAACCATTTAAAAACGCTCCAAATCAAAACTAAAATATTCAGTTCAACCTAAAACAGGCATTTTTTCTGATTTTTCAACTCACCAAAAATGTAAAAAAAAAAAAAAAATCAAGTTCAGTCCAGGCAAAAATGTTTTTTCTCCCACTTTTTGAAATTGCTAGCAAACCAAACAATGTAATATTTCCCCCAGATCTAGACATTGCCACCAGAACCAGAGTGGGCATAAAATGCTTCCTAAACTGTATGGTAGCATTTTGCACACACTTGATACAGGTGGAAATAACTAGATAGGGGTTCTTCCTATGACCCTCCTTGCAAACATTTTCCAGTGGGGAAGGAGCAGGGGGAGTTGCTGATGGTTTCCAAGAACCTGGCTTTCTTTCAGGGAGAGAGGAAGGTGGGTAATGCACATCTGCAGAGAGGAGATAAGGAAATCAGGCTTCTCAAATGCCTGGGATCTTATTAAAGGAGGGCTGGCTGGAGAGATCCTATCTTGGTACTGAAATATCAGCGCCTTTATCCTTGACTGTAACTTGAACCAAAACAAATTAAATGGGAAGTGAGATCAGGGCAGACTCTACACACAGAGGCAGGGTGGCAGGAAGTGGGGCAGGCCAGGGGTTGGAAGAGGTGGGGAAGGGTGTTGCTCTGAACCCTTGCTGGAAAGAAGGCCTTGCTTATGAAGGGAGGCAGGATGGGTCAATGCCTCTGTGCATGTGCTGTGTGCAATTGCACTTGACAGGAGTCGCACAAAAGGCAACAAAGGAATGGTGGAAAATGAGTTCATCCGAACGGCAAGAATTGTTGATCAGGGGTCTCTGCGGTGCCTGGTGAGGTCAGAATTGGTGCAGCATCAAGCCAGGATGAGGGCCAGGATGGGAGGGAGCGAGCATGTGGGTTGACTGGGCAGCTTAAAGGCTCAACTTTGCTGCCCTATTGATCATTTCAATTCCGAAGAGCAGCTGGAAGGTCCTGCTGCTCCACAAGGCGGCAAGTTCGGTCTATGTGAGCCACCCAGGGTGGCACTCAGTCCTCCTCTCCTCTGGGTGGGCTACACGCAGAGACGGACGCACCTGCCATTGGTGTCGATCACAAAGACAGGCCTTTCAGCTCTGCCAACAAAAGTTTGGGGCCAGAGGTTTTAGATCCAGATTCACTTCCTGCTGCCAACAACCTCTCCCCACCCCCCAACCTCCCGCAAGCAGTGACACTATCACAACTAGGCGACTGGGGCACCATTAGCACCACCACCTCCAGCAGCATCACCAGCAGCAATTCAAAGTAGGACCCAGCATCCTACCGTCATCACACTGCTGGGCTGTCGCTGCTGCTGTCACCAGTAGGAGGAGCCAGAGAGCTACACCCTTCAGACCCAGGCAGCAGCATCTCCACCACTAGCCAGGACAGATTTAAATGCCCGAGCACCTCTCCTAGAAGAATTGTTACCCAATGACACAGACGGGGGAAATTGAGAGAGATCAAGGGCCTCTGCAAAGGTGTGAGAGCCAGGAACAGAACCCAGGCAATGTAGAGCCCTAAGCACAAGACTCTCCTTCCTGCTGCTGATAGTTCAGTTGGAAAGTAATTACTGAAGTTTGCAAGTTAGAACCGACAAGCAATGCATGAGGCTGAGTAACCTGGCAGCTCACTGATCAGAACAACATTCACTTGAGTCACATAAGGGGGCAGACATTATACACCTCCTACCTAATCAAGAACATAAAGAGAGTGCTTCTCACCATCGCTTCTTTCTCACGCCCTGACTGTTCGTGTGCACTGGCAGGGGGAGTTAAATGTGCCTTTTCCTACAAGCAAGCAGCTCACCCGCATGTCAAAGAGATCATCTTTGCTCTGAAAGGGAACTTTGGTCTTGGAAGTTTTGCCATTATGGAATTCATCCGTTTAAAAAGTAGAAGGTGCTACTCTGAAACTAAAACTTCCCTCTAAACTAGATCTCAAGGAAACCTGGGGAAGAGTTTCAGCAGGACAACATTTGCAGCACAGCAAGACAGAAGATATAGTAACTTGCATCAAACCTGGAGGAAGGAGAACCACAGGCTGCAGGAGGGAAGAGCTTAGCGAGGACACAAGGAAGGTAGTCTGTGTCCATGTGGCTAGAATGCTAGTTACAACCGCAGTACCTCTGTAGCTAGCTCTCTTACTAAACAACCAACTGAGTTTCACAAGCATGGAGCCCTCTCCTGTCATCTTCTTGCACATGGTACATGAAACAGACAACAGTGGAGGAGGGACTCTCAGCATAAGAGGATGATGGGGATGCAGAGAGCAATGCACTGGCAATGCAGGTATGCTTAGAGGGGCAGCATTTAAAGCAAAGGATCATTATGGCCTGCAGTGGAGATGCAGCTCTCTCTCACTCAGTGGATGTGGTGGCAGAGATGGTGCTGGCAGAGACACTGTCACAAGCTTGGATGTGTCCCCCAATAGACACTCATTGTCTCTGTACTGGGGCTAACCAAAACAATCACACTCTGCTCTTCTCTCTCAACTCTGTCCGTTGCGAGAAACTGATGGCAATGCAAGGGTCCAAAGCAGGAGTTCATGACAGTGATGGGCCTTCCTGGCCGCCTTCTCGCTTTTCACCCTGTGCAGACTCTAGAGACTTGAGATAGGATACTGGGTCCCCATCAGCTGAGCAAGGGGAGCAAAGGGCACCAGATCATGACATTCAACTAGCAGGCCACGGGACTCCATCAACTCCCAGAACCAATAAATAGGTCCTAGAGGGACTCAGAAAGCTGCTCCCAGTTGTAGTGCCCAGTGTTTGCTAGGAAAAAGCAACATTGCAGAAGTACATGAGTGAGATGTACTTCAGAAGACAGACTGAAAAGGCGGGGAATGGTGGAGATGGACAAGAGGAGCTATAGGGAAACCGTGGATGGTCTAGAGCAGTATTTCTCAACCTTTTTTTATAAAGTACCCCCTTTTAAAAAAAATTGTAAGTATCCCCGGTACCTACAGTTTTCAGACACACAAAGTTTTTTTCTACCATTGCAACACATTTGTTTAAACAATTTAATTGTAGCCAGGCAGGAGGTGACATTTTTGGGTGTAAAAAGGACAAAATTAATAAAGCGCTGTAAAACTTAAAACAAAAATTCAGTTTTCTCCAAATTTCAGTTGTATTGATATACTGCCCAGACTTCTCTCGAGTACCCTTAAGGGTACTCGTACCACTGGTTGAGAAACACTAGGCTAGAGAATGTAGATCAGGAGCTTCAGCTTTCCCTGGCCCATAGCACAAGAACAAGGACCCTCCGGTGAGAACAGGGTAGCAAATTCAAAACTGATCGAAGGAGATAAGTTAGCACCCAACACCTAATTCAGCTGTGGAACTTATTGATACTGGTTGTGGCTGAGACCAGGGCTCCCTCTAAGATTTTCCCAACCATGAGCGGAGTGAGTTTTAGCTTGTGCACCAATATTGAGGTCATGTGTGCTGGTTTGGATGTATGCCACCGTGGCACCCGATTTATTAACACACACACGTTCCCGGCTGTTGGAGCAGAACCTTCTCCATTCCCCGCCATGCAGCATGTTCCGTTCCTGGTTGCTGGAGCAGACACCCACCCACCTTCTGCCATGCAGCAGGTCTATTTCTGGCCCCAGCCACCAGAATAGGCCCGAGCCCCCCTTGCCACATGGCAGCCCCAACCACTGGAGCAGCCACCTGCTGTGCGGGTCCTGCTGCACAGCTCTCCAGAGAAGGTGGACGGGGAAGAATTTTTTGTGAGCAGCACACAGGCACGTACCTTAGCAGGAACTATGGTGGAGACCAGTAAGTTGGGAAGATTCAAAAAGAGATCGGACATGCCTGGATTACAAAAATTAAGAGTTGACATTCTTTGGGAATAGATATCAAGCCTCGGGCTTCAGGATTTAAGAGTCTCTGGATGTTAACAGATTGGCATTCTCCCATGTCTGATTCCTAAGGGGTTCTTGCGTATTACTCTGAAGTACCCAGTACTTGCCGCTGTCAGACACAGGACCCTAGATCAGAGGGACTTGGGTCCGATCTGGTCTGGCAATTGCTATGTGGCGAATGGGCAGCTAGTACAGAGAAAGGACAATCTCCACTGGGAAATTTGCATAGGGCTGCACAGAGCAGGGGTGTTTCTAGCAGATCATGGGTCTGGTGCAAGAAAAGAGACCCAGGGTGCTCGGCTTGGCATGTCTTGGGCTTGCTTGTCACTGCAGATAGGCAGACTAAAAGCCTAAAGTGACACTGCAGCTGGGTAGTTGCCACTTCGGTCCCCACCACACGTCACAAATTGAGTTGGTCCTGCCAGAAGGAAGGGATTGCTAGCAAGGAGAGAGGCAATGAAACATTTCAGCTCCTTCCAAGCTCTCATGGAAGTCCCTGGTATGGAAGTCTGCTTCTAGCACCTGTTGCTTGGTCCCAAAATAGTGTGGGCTAGCTCTTTAGAGCAGCACAACATATGCTGTGAGCAGACGCTGGGCATCAGAGGTACGTGCAGCGTAACATCAGGCAGCCAGCGTTAAGGAAGCTAGAAACCTGCTCAGGGAATCCTTTGCAGTGTAGTTGGTAAATGAAGCTGAACAGTCACGGGTATTTAAATTGCTGGAGGATTAAGACCAGCAAGTAGGTGGTAACGGAAGGGAAGGCGAAATGCTGGAATCAATATTGTTAAAGTATTCACCAAGCAACAGGGATATATTCCAGTCAAAGCCAGATCAGCCACCTGGTTTCTGCACCCACTCGTGGGTAAAGTAGCCAGAATGCATGCATTAATCTCATTTATCACATCTGTATCCTATAGTGTAAGGTAATATTTGAGCATTGGTATTGTATATCTCTGTGACTATGTAAATCCCCAGATAGGAGAGATTAACTAGTGTGAAATGAGGGACTCCAAGAGAACTTGTTATGTCCTATCCAACATGAAAAAAGCTATCAATACAGACTATTGCAGGGCATTACAAATGACAGAAGACATTGACTGTTCTGCCCCAGGGAGGTGAGTCTTGTAGGCGAATTCCTCCTATCAACTGAGTTTGTAGCTTAGAGCACATGGGCTATGGGGAGGGAATAAAAACTCTTAATGGGAAGGAATGGGATTTCTATTCTTCTTAGATGCTAGGTTACAAGGTTTTCTACATATAAGCAAGGGATCCCAGCTGCTTACCCTAAAGGCCAAACAGAGCTTGTTATTTTAAGACTGAGTGAGAAACTTTTAAGATTGGGACTCATTTGTGTATATATATGTTTATCTGCTTTAACCTTGTCAGTAACTGCCATTTCCTTTGCCACTTAATAAATCTGTAGACAGTTTATTATAAGGTTGGCTACAAGTGTTGTCTGTGGTGTGAGATCTAAGATAGAACTGATCTGGGGGAAGTGACTCTTCCTTTGGTCCTGGAAGTAACTTGAATAGTGCAGTGATTGTTGGTGCAAAGGACCATCTATCACAAAGGCAGGCTTGCCTGGGTGGCATGGCAGATCGGGGTACCCCACGGAGATGTATGTGGTTTCCTAGTGAGATTGTTACTGAAGTTCACTCTTGTTGGGTGATACCAAAGTTTAGAACTCTCAGTCAGTTTGGGGTCTGTGCCCTGTTCTTAATACTCTGCCCTAAGGTCGGTACCCACACTCAAGTCACTTCAGGAACACTTGACACCTGCTCCCCAGATTCCTGCACCTTCCACCGAAACACCTAGGATCGGTCTCTGAGCAGGGCTATAGCAGGTCTGATTCTGACAACTGGGAAGAGACCATAGCAAGAAATTAATTAAATGAATTAAAGCAGCTGGAGCCCAGGGTATGTCTGGTTCAGATCACACTTCCCTACAGAATCATTTGCAGGGCCGACTATTATGTGAGCTGTCTCTTCCTGGGTTAGAGAATATAGCTAAAATGCTGCATGGAGCTCAGCCTCTCAGAATGGGCCCCTTCTACCTGAGAAGTATAGGGCAGGTCAAAGAAAAGCACTTGATGTTCATGTCTCTCCCTATCAGGTGAGAACACAAACTTAGGGGTGACAGAGATACCAAATACTGTTACTGTCTGAGCTGCCGCTCACCAAGGTTAGGGGAGGAAATGCAGAGAAACTGATGTTCCGCTGTCTCTGACCATGGTCCCCTCCAGCGGCTCTCTCTATAGAGAGCAGCTTCCCAGTTCTTCCCCATTCAGCTCAGCTCACAGAAATCTGGAGACTTCTCTAGCCTTTTGCTATACTATTGACCCTCTGTGCCTGAATTCCTTCCCCACTTAGAACAGGCCAGGTCTGTCTAGAGAGAGCACAGGTGCTATGTTCCTGCGGACCCAGGAGCTTTCTCAGGCAGATCTAGTCGGTGCTGTGAATGTTGCTTCAAAACCAGGTCATTTGCCCTCAGCAGTGCTGGAAATGCCACCTCCTCTTCTCCGTGTTCATTCACACATCGCCATGACTACAGGATTGCCATTGGCTGCCGGTAGCAGTTTCTTGTTCGGCTTTTAAATTAACTTCCCCCATCCTTTTGGTCTGAAGGAGCCAAAAATCTGTTGACCATTGAGGCAAGCTGCTGAGCCCACCGACATGGGCTGGCACTCAGGCTACATCTTGACTACAGGCTTTTGTCGACAGAAGTTTTGTCAACAGATACTGTCGACAAAACTTCTGTCGACAAAGAACGACTACACTACATTCAGTTCTGTCGACAAAGCAAGCTGCTTTGTCGACATGGTAGCGTAGACACAAAGGACAGTTTACATGCAATAACACCTTCTGTTGACAGAAACTCTGTCGACAGAAGGTGTTATGCCTCGTAAAATGAGGTTTACCAGCATCGACAAAACTGCTGAGTTCTGTCGACGTTATGTCGACAGAACTCAGCGGTAGTGTAGACGCAGGTATAGTTTTGTCGACAAAAGTCCACTTTTGTCGACAAAACTCTGTAGTCTAGACACACCCTCAGAGTCAGGACTGAGGAGGGTTTGGGTGGGGAGTGGTGATGGGGGCGGGGAGGTTACAGGAGAAAGAGGGAGGCAAGATCTGGTGTGAGTGCCCTGACTGAAGCTTGCATGTAGGCCTGGGAGTCGGGATCTGGTTTTGTTATGTAATTATTCCATGTTGTATTTTTTAGCAGA
Organism: Pelodiscus sinensis; assembly: GCF_049634645.1. Classification (NCBI taxonomy): domain Eukaryota; kingdom Metazoa; phylum Chordata; order Testudines; family Trionychidae; genus Pelodiscus; species Pelodiscus sinensis. The sequence goes on from NC_134725.1 coordinate 10,600,542, forward strand.
GAATGTGAGCCTGTTATGATGCTGTAGAAATACCAGCACAGTCCACCCCAACCTGCAGATAGCTCATCAGGCAGACACAGTTTAACCATGCCTGTCAGGTTCCATAGCTCACCGTACCTTCATCCAGCTGCCTTTGCCTCCCCTAGCCCTATGGATCAGGGAGCCATTTTGAAGCTGGGAGAATGCGAGTCAGCTTTTCAGAGTGAGACCAAGCAAGACTTAATCCCACAATTGCCAGCTCCAACCCTGGAGCATCCTGTGTTGGCTGTTTGGCTGCTCCCGGGGAGGGGTTCAAACCCCCAGCTCTGCCCACCTTAGGCAAATGCCTTAACCATTCAGCCCTCACTGCTGTCCAGCAACCCAAATAAACAATGCAAGATTCTATGAGCTGCTAAGAGACAGACCTTCAACACACCAATACACATGCAAGAATTGCTGGGCAACATTAGACACATTTTCTCTTTCATAGCTGCCAGCTAGGAATCCCCATTCATTTCACTCACTTTGCAGCTAACACAAGAGCAGATTGAAAGCTTTGGGGAACCACCGCAGGAGGAATTGTCTCCCGAAAAGGTTTCAGCTAGCAAGTTCCTAGATCGGACTAAATGGCTCAGGGTGGGGGTGGAACATTTAATCATCAGCCCCTTTCACCAGAACCTCTAGAGCCAGTCTCTCTTGGAGGAGGAAAATAGCGAGTCTCACTTAATTCAACACCTGGCAAGGCAGCAAAAGTTTGTTTCAAGAGAAGAGAAGCCTTTGCCCATCTCCTGTGAAGTGGAGAACGAGGCCAGAAAACAGCTGCGGTGAACCCCTTAAGAAGGACAAGGGTTTGGTTTCAGTCCATGCTCCAACTCCTGGAGAGCAGCCCCCTGGACATGGAACCAAGTGAGTTCATTGACCCTTGGAAGGCTTCCTGCCTTCAGAGGAATGCAACAGCCGAGATGCCCCCCTGCTCCTCACCCTCCATTGGTCTTTGGAGCTCAACCCTTTGCATTCAAGGAATCATTGTTCAATACAGTCCAAGGGCCAAGATCTGTTCGCATTGGGGCGTACCCAGAGTAACTCCCATCAAAGTCACAGAGATGCCCCCTCCCCCCCCAGCTTACACCAGAGGAAAACCCGACCTTGTGGCTGGTAAGCTAGTACTGAAGTTCAGAAGTCTTTCCTTCTACCCAGGCTACAAATTGGGAGTGGCTCCCACCTGACATGCCCATACTTGTGCGAGTGCAACTCCAGCAAATCCCAGTTGTCTGCAAGCAGCATCGAACCTGGAACCTCTGGATCTTAGTGCACGAGCCTGTCTGCCACATGAGCTAAAAGCCAGCTGGTTCTCAGCTAAGGCTATAGAGCAGACTCGCTATTCTCTCTGGGTATGTCTACACTACCGCCCTAGTTCGAACTAGGGTGGTTAATGTAGGCAACCGGAGTTGCAAATGAAGCCCGGGATTTGAATTTCCCGGGCTTCATTTGCATAAAGCCGGGTGCCGCCATTTTAAATGTCCGCTAGTGCAGACTCCGTGCTGTGCAGCTACACGCGGCTCGGACTAGGTAGTTCGGACTAGGCTTCCTAGTGAAACGAGGAGTAACGGTAGTTCGGAATAGGAAGCTAGTCCAAACTAGCTAGTCCGTGCCGCGTGTAGCCGCGTGGCACGGAGTCCGCACTAGTGGACATTTAAAAATGGCGGCGCCCGGCTTTCATAGAATCATAGAATAATAGGACTGGAAGGGACCTCGAGAGGTCATCGAGTCCAGCCCCCCGCCCTCAAGGCAGGATCAAGCTCCGTCTACACCATCCCTGACAGATGTCTATCTAACCTGTTCTTAAATATCTCCAGAGAGGGAGATTCCACCACCTCCCTTGGCAATTTATTCCAATATTTGACCACCCTGACAGTTAGGAATTTTTTCCTAATGTCCAATCTAAACCTCCCCTGCTGCACTTTAAGCCCATTACTCCTTGTCCTGTCCTCAGAAACCAAGAGGAACAAATTTTCGCCTTCCTCCTTGTGACACCCTTTTAGATATTTGAAAACCGCTATCATGTCCCCCCTTAATCTTCTTTTTTCCAAACTAAACAAGCCCAGTTCATGAAGCCTGGCTTCATAGGTCATGTTCTCTAAACCTTTAATCATTCTTGTCGCTCTTCTCTGTACCCTTTCCAATTTCTCCACATCTTTCTTGAAATGTGGCGCCCAGAACTGGACACAGTACTCCAGCTGAGGCCTAACTAGTGCAGAATAGAGCGGCAGAATGACTTCACGAGTTTTGCTTACAACACACCTGTTGATACAACCTAGAATCATATTTGCTTTTTTTGCAACAGCATCACACTGTTGACTCATATTCAACTTGTGGTCCACTATGACCCCTAGATCCCTTTCCGCCATGCTCCTTCCTAGACAGTCGCTTCCCATCTTGTATGTATGGAACTGATTGTTCCTTCCTAAGTGGAGCACTCTGCATTTCTCCTTATTAAACCTCATCCTGTTTACCTCTGACCATTTCTCTAACTTGCTAAGGTCATTTTGAATTATGTCCCTATCCTCCAAAGAAGTTGCAACCCCACCCAGTTTGGTATCATCTGCAAACTTAATAAGAGTACTCTCTATCCCAATATCTACATCATTGATGAAGATATTGAATAGTACGGGTCCCAAAACAGACCCTTGAGGAACTCCACTTGTTATCCCTTTCCAGCAGGATTTAGAACCGTTAACAACAACTCTCTGACTACGGTTATCCAGCCAATTATGCACCCACCTTATCGTGGCCCTATCTAAGTTATATTTGCCTAGTTTATCAATAAGAATATCATGCGAGACCGTATCAAATGCCTTACTAAAGTCTAGGTATATGACATCCACCGCTTCTCCCTTATCCACAAGGCTCGTTATCTTTTCAAAGAAAGCTATCAGATTAGTTTGGCATGACTTGTTCTTCACAAACCCATGCTGGCTATTCCCTATCACTTTATTACTTTCCAAGTGTTTGCATACGATTTCCTTAATTACCTGCTCCATTATCTTCCCTGGGACAGACGTTAAACTGACCGGTCTATAATTTCCTGGGTTGTTCTTATTCCCCTTTTTATAGATGGGCACAATATTTGCCCTTTTCCAGTCTTCTGGAATCTCCCCTGTCTGCCATGATTTTTCAAAGATCATAGCTAAAGGCTCAGATACCTCCTCTATCAGCTCCTTGAGTATCCTGGGATGCATTTCATCAGGACCTGGTGACTTGCTGACATCTAACTTTCCTAAGTGATTTTTAACTTGTTCTTTGTGTATCCTATCTTCTAAACTTACCCTCTCTCTGCTTGTATTCACTACGTTAGGCACACCTCCAGACTTCTCGGTGAAGACCGAAACAAAGAAGTCATTGAGCATCTCCGCCATTTCCAAGTTCCCTGTTACTGCTTCTCCCTCCTCGCTAAGCAGTGGGCCTACCCTGTCCTTGGTCTTCCTCTTGCTTTTAATGTATTTATAAAAGGTCTTCTTGTTTCCCTTTATGCCTGTAGCTAGTTTGATCTCATTTTGTGCCTTTGCCTTTCTAATCTTGCCCCTGCATTCCCGTGTTGCTTGCCTATATTCATCCTTTGTTAGTTGTCCTAGTTTCCATTTTTTATATGACTCCTTTTTTATTTTGAGATCATGCAAGATCTCCTTGTTAAGCCAAGCTGGTCTTTTGCTTCATTTGCAACTCCGGTTGCCTACATTACCACCCTAGTTCGAACTAGGGCGGTAGTGTAGACATACCCTCTGTGAGTGGTCTAAGTGCCACTACATGGGATAGTGAACTGCACCCAGTGTGTAAATTACACTAGCTCTCAACAAGCTAGTGTGAGTAGCAAGAGCCACGTAATCCCAGCAGCATAGGCCTGGCTGAGCCATGCTGGGCACAACCCTGAAACAGCTACCCATGCTGCCAGTGTCTCTGCTGCTAGGGCAGTACTTGGTTCACAAAATGCTCTCCCTTCTGACTAGCTTCATTAAGCCAGCCCGTACCTACACAAAGCAGAGGCAGGCTTTCATGGGGTTCCACTGAGCATTTACATTTGTGAGGTATGCTGGAAATAGTTGAGCAAAGAGTGGCAGTGGTGCATCTAGATCAGCAACATGAAACCGATGCCACTACTACCCTAAAGAAAACAGGTTTTAAATATTAAAGGACCCAGAACCCCTTCCTTGGAGGAGACCCTACAGGGCAAAGCCAAGAGAAACAGCTGTCCACACCTCCTCTCTGCCTGCATGGAGATTCTATGAGCTGCAAAGAGACAGACCTTCAACACACCAATACACATGCAAGATACAAATACACAAATACACACACGTGCACAGACCTTCATCACACAAACACACATACAGTACACGTGTGCGCACAGACCTTCATCACACAAACACACATACACGTGTGCGCACAGACCTTCATCACACAAACACACATGCAAGCGTGCACACAGACCTTCAGCACACAAATATACATGCATGCGTGCACACAGACCATCACACAAACACACATGCATGCACTTAGTTAGCTAACTGATATCATCTCAGGTTCCACATAAACACATTTTACATGGCCCAAAAAGGGACAGAAAGGGCCCTCCTCCTCTTGCTCACAGCAGTATTCAGGCTGATAGAAATATTGTCCTGCTGACAGTCTTCAAGGGAAACAGCATACTAAACAAAGTCACTCCACAGAAGGGTCTGCAACCCAAGCCCTGTGCATGTGCATGAGAAGTGCAAAGTGAAACCAACTAGAAGCCTACATTAAGCTGGTTGGGCCTGAATATTCAACTGCTGTAACTTTGCTGTAGATCCACTAGCTTTTCTGTAAGGATGCCAGTTTATACTAGTTGAGAAACTGGCTCAAAATCTATTGGCCTTGACCAAGCCAAGAATGTTTAAAAAAAAAAAAAGATCACTGTGAACAAATGTTAGCAGTGACACAAACATTTAAGAACGACGCATCTTTAACCTGAGAAAGAGAGAGAAGAACAAGAGACTAATTTATCTGCAATCCAGGCAGCAGGATTATGAGTATTTTAGTTAAGGTTATTTTTTTTAAGTTGATTTGTTCCTTTGTATCAGGGTAATTTGTTCAAGCTGGGAGAAGAAACCTCACATTCTGCATCTAGAAGATTTTTCGTCCACAAACCTTGATTTCCTGTCTTTGTCAAGCAAGGTATGGGGAAGAGGGAGGGAGTGGGAATTCACTAAAATACAAGGAAGCCAACAGGGCTGAACTGTAGAGAAACTGCTTTCTTTACAAAAAATGAAAGAAATGCTCTCTAGGAGACAGCACTGCACTGCCCTCTTTGGGCTAAACCCTCATTTCTAGGCCAGAGCTGTGCTGCAAAAGAGGTTGGTATGGAGTGGGTAGGTTGAAAGAGATTGCTCATTCCTGGAGGGAATTTTAGATTTGATTACGTATTAGTAAGTTTAATGGGTTCTAGTGGCTGCAAGATACAACCTACTACTTCAGCTGACAGACGAGTTTCAGCAGTAGCTGTTGCCAGCCTGTTGGAGAGCACTCTGCTTGACAAGAGGCTGCTGTCAACTGAAAGCTCACAAGGCTGTGCTGAAGTACCTAACTTGAGGCTATGTCTAGATGACAGGGTTTTTCTGGGACACCAGAGGTATCCCTGAAAAACTGTGCCGCATCCAGGGAACACGTCTGCTCTTCTGCTTTTTTTTTTTTTTTTTTTTTTTTTTTTGCAGAAAAGCTGACACTCATTCGGAAGCCCTATCTTCCTCCTTCCATGAGGAAAAGGGCTCTTCTGAAAGAGGAGACTTTTCCAAAATTTGGCTCAGTGTAGATGGGCCAAATTTCGGAAAAACCTCTTCCGAAAAAACTATTGGAAAAAGGTACGCAAATTTCAGAGCGCAATTTTTGTACCTTTTTCCAATAAAGCCCCGTAGTGCAGACATAGCCTGAGTGGCTGGATCACAAGATACCCTTCCAATTTTAGACACCCCCTGTTCACCCCAAGGTTGCATACACCTTGTTATTATGCTTCATATGACTGCAACTGTTTGGCATTAGAAATGCTGAACGGTAAAACCAATGACAAAAAATACATTTATATTAACAAAAGCAGGGACTATTTCACCATTCGCACTCTCAGCTCAGCAATATTTAAAACAAACAAAAGGAAGTTACTCCTTCCCAGAGGATGTTTTGAAGACCACCAGGATTTTAACAGGGTTCAAAAAAGAATTAGATAAATTCATGGAGGTTAGGACCATCAATGACTAATAGCAGAGCTGGCCCAAGCTACGGGCTGACCAGGCTACCACCTGGGGTGCCCATTGTGGGGGGTGCCACGCAGGGCTGCTGGGGTGGGTGGGGGTCGGGATGGGGGTGGGGCCGTGCATGTGTCACACTCCCAGGGGTAGCACCGTGCTCCCAGAGCCCGGGGTGCACTAATGGCTCTGGCCGGCCCTGACTAATAGTCAGGATAGGTAGGAATGTCTATCAGAGGCTGGAAATGGGTGATGAGAGGGGGTTCACTTGATGATTCCTTGTTCTGTTCACTCCCTCTGGGGCACCTTTGGAAGACAGGACACTGGGCTAGATGGACCTTTGGTTTGACCCAGGATGACCGTTCTTATGTTCTTATCTAATATTTCCTTCCCAGTGCCAGGAACAACCTCCCACCTCTGATGTCATCTCCACAAGCGAGTGGCAAAATCAGGCCCCTGAGCCTACTTCTACTTTCTGGTGTGTCTTTGTCTCACATTTGGAAATCCTTGGGGAAAACAGAGTAGCACAACGTCATGGGTAGGAGCCTTCAGCGCCAAGCTCCGGAATTCTCACATTGCTCTCTTGCTGATAGCAGCCTCCAAGATAGCATCATATGTTACTACAACAGAACATAACCCGGCATTAACACTGTGCAGCATCCAACAGAAGCCAGCTAGGGGTACCTGCCATACAGAATAAGAGGGACCTGACAACAAGCAATGATATCTTGTCATTCTTCTGCTCTACTCTGCACTAGTTAGGCCTCAGTTGGAGTATTGTGTCCACTTCTGAGAGCCACATTTCAAGATAAGATGTGGAGAAATTGGAGAGGGTCCAGAGAAGAGCAACAAGAAAGATGAAAGGTCTAGAGAACATGAGCTATGAAAGAAGGCTGAAAGAACTGGGTTTTTTTAGTTTAGAAAAGAGAAGACTGAGGGGGGACAGGATAGCCGTGTTCAGGTATCTAAAAGGGTGTCATAAGGAGGAGGGAGAAAAGATATTGACCTTGGCCTCTGATGATAGGACAAGAAGCAATGGGCTTAAACTGCAGCAAGGGAGGTTTAGGTTGGACAGTAGGAAAAACTTCCTAACTGTCAGGGTGGTCAAACACTGGAATAAATTGCCCAGGGAGGTTGTGGAATCCCCATCTCTGGAGATATTTAAGAGCAGGTTAGATAAATGTCTATCACGGATGGTCTAGACAGTATTTGGTCCTGCCATGAGGGCAGGGGACTGGACTCAATGACCTCTCGAGGTCCCTTCCAGTCCTAGTATTCTATGATTCTATGAGTATTCTAGCTAGCAGAGCTAGAAACCACACACCATGACATGGCACAGAGGTGTAGAGGAGGCCTCTGAGGATAGTGAGAAAAGTGCCACCTACCTTGTTGTGAGTAAGGTTCACAGTATGTCAACCCCTCCCTCCTCCCCCCCAAGAGGTGCAAAGATAATGCTAGGAAGACCAGTGAAATCATGGGCACAGGCATACCAAACATCCTCCAAGGAATGAGGCAATAAATACAAGCACATTGTGGTTCCAGCCATTGGGAACTCCTGCTAGTTATTGCTACCTGTGGCAAACTGAATATCACAGAGCAGAAAATAAATTTGTTCCATGCTCTCATTAATGCATTCTTTCCTAAAAGCCAATTTGGTGAAAGAGAGAAAAGGAAGGAAAGGTCTGTTAGCTGAAATTCTTCAATAAACAAGCAGAAATCAGCACAGAAGGAGCCAAGGAGAATCTAAATTGCTCTAGATTTTGTACATTTCAAATATTTCAGAATATACTTTCCACCATATACTTTTCTATAAAACTTTGCCAGATGTTAACCATTTGGGTTGAAATTTTTCATTACCTGGTGTCTGCTTCCCGTTGAATTTTGGGGGCAAGTTTAAGCTAAAATGGCTCTGCAATTTCTCAGAACAAGATTATAGAAAAATAGGTTTTTCCTTTCGTGGAGTCTTACAACTGATTTGAAGAGAAGCTCATGCACGTCCATACATTGGAGCAAATACTTGAAATTTGGCAAGGAGGTCACCGCAGTGTTAGGGAAGAGTCTTATGCAATTCTTCTGAAAATCAGCCGGCATTTAAAGTTGCAATGCATGCAGACTCAGTAGACATTTCTTGGAATGTTGTGGGAATGTACCTGCTGAATTAAACTTCCACCAAGTGTGCACCAGCCGCTCACTGCTGCTAGTGTGACCAGAAAGCACCTTTGCCATCCCACAGAGCACCAGAGTATGTTCCATCTCTGGGACGCAGGGGTGAAGCAGAACTTTTCCTGCAATTGTTCCTCCCAGCTGCTGGGGACTCTGGCGGGACCAGGCAGAGGAAATGCAAGCAAGGAGATGAGCTCTTGATCCTTCCCTTGCTGGCATCCAGGCCACATAGAGGAGGAGGAAGAACTTGTTTTGAACGCAGTGGAAGTGGAGAATCAGGAGCTGGATTTGGGGGAGGCACATGGGCAGTTCAATCTAACACCACTAAATCATGGTTACTTCCAGAATTGAACCCAAAGGCTTCAGTCTCCACATTCCCCTGCTGTCAACAAGTCTCTGTGAAACCCTGACAAAGCATGTGGCTTGTCTCCCTTTCTTAGGTGGTCCACAGAAAGAAGGACAGCCTATTACAGCTTTCAGTAACTCCATTGACTCAAGTGGCAGAGGTGTGTGAACATTAGAATGATTCAAACCCCACTGATGTATCAATATTATACATACATGATGGAATTTGTTTTTCCAGTTTCTTTTTTTTTTAGAAAGTAGGAAACAACATCAAAACAGCTATGTTAAAAGAACAACCTTAATTGCAAAGTCAAGCAGTCATAAGTTAGGAAATGCCAGAATTAAGGTTGCCTATGCAATTTTATTTCACTCCCTTTTGCATATGAATTGTGATGTAGTCTTTAATTACATGAATACATTATTGAGGACCCTTCCCTCATTCAATGTAAGGCTGCTTAGAGGAGAAATTGGGATTGTCTATGGAAGGACATAGTTGTCTGCAGGGCTTTTCTTCATTACAGAAGTTGAAAACTGTGCAGTGAATGAGGCAGGGTCTTGCAGGAAAAGAAAAGATGGTTTCATGGTTGGTTAAGACTATTGAATGCCACCCTAGAAAATGGGCTTCTGCCTGCAGCCGCCTGATGTTTGGTAAGTCAAATGAACCAAAATAGTCACAGCTGGTCAATAATTGGGCATGCCTCATTCTGTGGGTACTCTTGGACATCTGGGATCATACCTGCAAAAGAGCTCACACTCATGGCTCCAAAATGGCTTTGAATCATAAAGAACTGTGAAAATGTTAAGGACTGTGGAAAATCACAGTGTAGACATCTCAAGTTTTGAGCAATCAAACGTAATGGAAACTTTGGACAATTTTGGCTTTAATCTCTGTGTCTCACTTTCCCGGCTGTAAAATAGGGACAGCAATATCACTTCATCTCATAGATGTATTGGGAAGATCTATTCATGTTTGTGAAGCACTTGATTACTCTGATGAGAGCATTGTAGAACATACCCAGGAAAAAAATTCATAATCCTCTATTTAGTGCAGGATTAGAATGGAGAAGAGGCTAAATAAGACCACACAGGACACTTTAATCCTGGAATTTCCTAACTTTTAAAGTGCTTGAGTTTGCTCAATATATTCTTTTAACAGTTTTTTAGAAGATGGATACATAAATATATGAAAGATTCCTTTTTGACCTTAAGACAATGGTTTAGGGACCTGGGTTCAAGAAATAATTCCAAGACTCTCTGTAGTGTGTGTGTGTGTGTGTGTGTACAAAGACGGAGTGAGCATGAACACTGTGTACAGTGTATAAAATGTCCATGCAAATTATGAAATTGGTACTGTAAAATTATCCCTAGCTCTTATATAGCATTTTTATCAGTAGACCTAAAAGCATTTTACAAAGAATAAACCACGTACATTATGGCATGCACTTCTTAAGACCCTTGCATTTCTGAGGGGGACTGCCTTAGGGGTTTGCACTGGTACACATCACTACACAATTTGGGCACATGCCAGGTTTGTTAGATTAGATTGCCACAGCTAGGTCCCCAGCCTGGCAGGATTTCCTTTTCTCCACATTAAGCCTTGTATTAACATTTCAATATATCTCTACATCAAAGTGCCCCTGCTGTGCCGGAGAGCATCTTATTTGTAATAATGGCAGGTCCATTGTGGGAGATTAGAAGTAAGCTGCAGACACTCGCAAGCAAGCAGTGTGGTACAAGTTTCAAATTGCTAGCTATGTCCCTCACTCCAGAAGGTCACCACTGTATTTCTCTCTGTAATGATGATCTTTGAGCCTGACAATATATTTCAGTATCACAGTCCAGACCTGCTACCATTGTCTTTTTTCTAGGCTCCCTCTTCTTTCTCCTCTCCTTATTTTCCTTACATCTCTAAAAGCCATGCACAGGGCTAAAATGTTGCTATCTATTCTACCCATGCAGCCCTACAGGCCTTGTAGTGAGCCATCATTCCTGGAAGCACAAAAGACTCCTAGAACATGCCTCTGGAAGACCGCTGTGAGGTCAGTGCTGGGTGATCCTGAGTGCTTTGTCTAGAGAAGCATCTGTAATCCAGGCCTTGGAGCCTCCTTTGCCTCCTGAAGCTGTGCACTGTAACAGAGCTTGCCGTACATAAGGATTCCTGTTACTGGGTCAAATGCAGACCAGAGAGCAATTCCAGTCACTTGGCCTCTGTTTACCCACTGCGCCCATTAAACACTACATCTTCCTTTGACCCAGTCATAGATAACATATGTCAGCACTCAGCACTACTGGAAACTTCCAGTGGCCAGCCATGTCATCACTTCTTTATGCACCACATTTTGAAAACAATGCAGTCCACTTGCACCCTATCTTAGGCTATGTTTACACTACAGAGATTTTTCAGAAAAACAGTTGTTTTTCCAAAAAAAAACCCTTCACTTACATCCACACTGCAATCGTGTTCTTCCGAAAGAAAATCAAAAGAACAGAGGGGTTTTCCCGACATTGGGAAACCTCTTTCTACAAGGAAGAAGTGTTTTTCCGAAAGAGCTTTTCCGGAAAAAGGCGTGTGTGGACGTGGAATAGGAAGTTCTTTCGGAAGAAGAGGAAAGAGGAAAAAGCACAGATGCCCTGGTGGCCATTCTGTCCATAGTAATCATAGCTTAAATGCCAGATAGCATCCATTCAGTGTGGATACTATCTTTTGAAAAAGCAGATCTCTTTTTCAATGCGCTTTGGCAGTGTGGACATGTAACTGCCACCAGGTGGATTTGAACCTGGGACCTCAGGAGCTGAGTACAGGCACCTCTACCCTCTGAGCTAAAAGGGGGCTGACTTTCAGCCCATGCTATAAAGGTCTCTTGGGCTCAGTGGTTGCTGTGGTTTTAGGTGCCACTGCATGGGACAGTGAACCACACTAGGTGTATGGGTTACAGATGCTTTCTTTTGGAAGAAGTTTTTTCAGAAGATCTCTTCTGGAAAAGCTTCTTCCAAAAGAAGCCTGCAGTCTAGAAGTAGCCTATAGAGAGGTGGTGGGACCCATGCCTACTGAGTCTTCACCTGCCAGCTCACCTCTCTATTCAATAGCAAGATGAACTGACCGATCAAATTCAATGCACCTTTTAACACCAGTCTATTGGAATCCTTTACACATAGGCACACACTGAGGTGTTTGTACTGAAGCAAGCTCAGCCCCAAATTCACTCATTCCCATCCCGGAGCCAGCTTTTGCCACAAGGAGAAACGCCATGTGGGAGGCCATGCAGAGCACGAGGGAACAAAGCTTCCCTTCCCTGATGAATAAATCATTAGGCTGGTGCATTATGTATCCCGCCAACATCCATACAGCTGTGAATTATATATAACAAGTCAGTGAAAGCAATTTATCTAAAGCATGCGCGAGTTATAAAAACCAGAGTTCTCCAGCACTCAGGACAATTTCCAGATATTGCATTTTTACAAAAGCAATAAAAGCCAGCTCAGGAGAACCCAGGGTTCACAGCATCACGACACCTTAACCAGGTTTGTCAATCGTGCTTTGTGGAGCAGGTGCAGGGTAAAGAGCTCAGAAGGGCCAGTGGTCTGTGCAGCTAGCTGATCACTAGGTGCTTGGAGAGGTGGAAGGGTTGAGCCGTATTGGCCTGAGCCAGCTCTGATGCTGCCTATCAGACCAGTCCCCCATCAGAGCATCCACACCCATGGAACCCCACAGGTCTCACTCCCCACGCTGCTCAGCGTCTATGTAAAACCAATAGGGGTGACTGAGAAGTGAGGCTGCTGACTGCCAGATGCTGAGACTAGATGACAGGACATGAATCGCTTGAGAATTCCCTGTTCCATTCATTGCCTCTGAAGCACCTGGCATTGGACACAGTCAGAAGACAGGATACTGAGCTGGATGGGCCATTGGGGCCTGAGCCAAGATGGCCGTTCCTACCATCTCAGTCTGGAAGTCATCAGTAAGCAGATGGCCTCCAGATCCACATCTCCTATGCTGTTGCCCCAACATCCCAATGCCTGAGTGAAATGAGCACCTGGGCAAAGAACTGATGATACTTACAGCAGTGATCTTGGCAGCCAGGGGAGGAAATATTGAAAAGAACTGGCCAACTCCAATACGTCATTCTCAGGATAGGACATCTATTTCGTTGTCATGGCGATGTATAGCTTCTAGTTCCTCCGAGCCACCTCTGCACAGTGAGGCTGACAGACTCGCTAGGCCCCTGGCCAAGGTAGGGGGGGCATCTCTGTGCCCCTGAAAGGGGCAGGGTCTCAAGCAGAAGGGGCAGGGCTGAAGCTAGCCTCCCCAGGCAACCCTTAGGGCCACCCGGCGTGTGCTGAGCATACTCCACGCAGCCTTCAGTGCTGCTTGCACTGCACCACGTGGGACTCCAGCAGTGATTTAAAGGGCCCACGGCTTTAGTCACCATTGCTACATTAGTGGTGGCGGCAGCTAGGAGCTTTTTTCAGTCACTGGACCCTGGGTCAATTGTCCTCCCTCCATCGGTGGGCCGGCCTCTTTAGTACTAGACATGGAATAGCAAGAGTTGCTAAAAAACATCTAGGCTGTGTCTACACTGGCATGAATTTCCGGAAATGCTTAAAACGGAATACTATTCCATTTTCAGTTTTTCCGGAAAAGGAGCGTCTACATTGGCAGGCTGCTTTTCTGGAAAAGCCCTTTTTCCGGAAAAGCGTCTGTGGCCAATGTAGACGCACTTTTCCGGAAAAGAGCCCCGATCGCCATTTTCGCGATCGGGGCTTTTTTCCGGAAAAGACTACTGGGCTGTTACACTGGCCCTTTTCTGGAACAGTGTTCCGGAATAAGGACTTATGCCCGAGCGGGAGCAGAATAGTTTTTCCGGAATAGCGGCTGATTTTGTACAGTAGAGCATCGTTGCTTTTCCGGAAATTCAAGGGCCAGTGTAGACAGCTCGCAGCTTATTCCGGAAAAGCGACTGATTTTCCGGAATAAGTGGCCCAGTGTAGACACAGCCCTATAGTTTCCAGGGGTCCATATCTCTTCCTGACTGAAACTAGATCTCTGCCTGTCGTCCCTACATTCATGACCTCCGGTTTTCATTCTTGCCAGCTGTGACGGGGCCCCACTCCACCCCCACAGCCCTGCTGGGCATACTCCCAGAGGAGGCAGATTATAAATGCCTCTGGCGCTGCTCAGTCTGGGCTGATTGTGGAAGAAGAAGGAGGCGCGGAGAGAGCTCCAGATCCAGGCGAGGAGACGTGGCTGGACCTGTCAGCAACAGCCGGGGCAAGAGAGGCAGCCTGAAGAGCCACAACACCCAAGCAAGACACCAAGAGAGAACAGCGGACAAGGGATGGTAGAAAGTAGCCCAGGGCGGGGAATTATTCTCCTGGCACTCAGCATGGTACAGCCAGATTCCCTGCTGAGCAGGCAGTGGATTGCTCCACCACCAACAGGGCCCTGGGCTGGGACACAGTGGAGTGGAAGGGCTCGGGTCCCCGTACCTTCCCCATATCCAGCCTGTGCGGGGGAAATCTTCTGGCTCATCTATGGACGAGGCCTCTGAGCCATATTATCCCTAGTGAAGGGGACAGGTGTATGGACTTCAGCTACTAGGCCGTACTATCCCTGGTACAGGTGACAGGTGTTTGGACTAAGCCTCGGGGCTGTAATATCCCTAAGCAAGGAGATGTGTATATGGACTCAGGCCACTAGGTCATGTTATAACCCTAGTTGTGGGTAGGGTTGCTAGGTGTCTGGTATTAACCCGGACAGTCTGATATTTTTGCCTCCTGTCTGGTAAAAAAAATTCAGAAAATACCAGACACCTAAATGATTTTTTCTCAGACAGGAGGTGAAAATCCTGGGTGCTTTCCTGGTTCCGCAGGGGATCTGTCTGGCCTGGAGCAAGGAGACAAGATGACTGCCAGTGGCCAGCAGCCTGTTAGGACCAAAAAGTCTCAAAAGTGTTTCTTAAAGGGGCACACTGGGTTGGTTTGTTTGTTTGTTTGTTCAACAACTTTGGTCTCCCCCTTTTTTTCCCTCAACAGAATTTTTTCCCCAGTGGGTTTTTTTGGGGGGGGTTGGAGGTGGTGTTCGGTATTTTTGGTTAAACCATCTGGCAACCCTAGTTGTGGGGGTTGGTGAATGGCCTTGGGGAAATGCCGAGGCCCGCCCTCAAAGAGGACTGGACTCAAGTGGCCTGCAGGGACAGGATGCCCCTCACCACCAGCCAACATACCTAAGAACAAACCAAGCAACCGTATCATGCTGCAGTGTTTCTACCAAACAATTAGGGTGAATGGAAACACTTAATCCCAGTGCTCTACTGCCTCCCTATCGAGTACCCTGCCAATGCCAGATTCCCTGAACTGATCTTCAAGCCCTATAACAGGATAGAGCATCAGCTTCCTGAACAATCAACTCTCTCCACAATAGTCTTATGTACATTAGTATCGTCATTAAAAAAAGAAGATTGTTTATCCCTATGCTCTAGGAGCACTTGACGTATCTTTAAAAACAGAGAAAAATGCACACACAGTCTGAGAAGTACAAGTCAATACAACTCCTTAGCAGTATCTAGCGGTGTCACGGTTCGGAAAACCTCAGTGTGGGGTGGTGGCTTCCCCACATGGAGAGAAGACTGGTTAAGACAGCCTTCGAGAGGCCGTGCAGAACCCAACCAATCAGGAAAAGGCTTATTGAGAGATTCAATTGAGGAAAAGCTTGTTGGAGCAGCCAATCAATGCCAGTGAGGACCATATATAAAGAGTTGCTCAGCAGAGTAGAGAGCAGTCTCTCCATGAAAAGCAAGTTCAGAGAGTCCACTGTTGCCTAGTCTCAGCTTCTGACAAACAGAAGCTAGGACACCATTCCTTCCCATCTTGACTAATAGCCATTAATGGACCTAACCTCCATGAACTTATCTAGTTGTTCTTTGAATCCTGTTAAAATCTTGGCCTTCACAACATCCTCTGGCAAGGAGTTCCACAGGTTGACTGTGCGCTGGGTGAAGAAAAACTTCCTTTGGTTTGTTTTAAACCTGCTCCCTGTTAATTTCATTTGGTGACCCCTAGTTCTTATTTTATGGGAAGGAGTAAATAACTCTATACACTTTTCCCACACCAGTCATGATTTTATAGACCACTGTTGTATCTCCCTTTGGTCATCACTTTTCCAAGCTGAAAAGGCCAAGTCTTATTAATTTCTCCTCATACAGCAGCCTTTCCAAACCCTTCATCATTTTTGTTGCCCTTTTCTGAACTTTTTCCAATGTCACGTTACCTTTTCTGGGATGAGGTGACCACATCGGAACACAGTATTCAAGATGTGAGCGTATCATGGATTTATATAGATGTAACAAGATGTTCTCTGTCTTATTCTCTATCCCGTTTTTAACGATTCCTAACATTCTGATTGCTTTGTTGACTGCTGCTGCACACTGAGTGGATGTTTTCAGAGAATTATCCACAATGACGCCAAGGCCTCTCTCAAGTAATAAGAGCAATTTAGTTCCCATCATTTAATACATATAGTCACCTAGTTTTGTGAGATCCTTTTGAAGCTCTTCACAGTCTACATTGGACTTAACTATGTTGAGCAGTTTTGTATCATTTGCTGATTTTGCCTCCTCAATTTTTTAGCCCTTTCTCTAGAGCGTGTATGAATATGTTGAATAGTATTGGTCCCAGTACGGACTCTTGGAGGACACCACTAGTTACCGCTCCCCATTCTGAAAACTAACCATTTATGAAGATGGGATTTTTTTAATTAATGTAATATAATTTAAAGCTTCATAAAGGAGAACTAAGATGGTCCTCAGGAGAAAAACCAAGGAGACAACCAAATAGTAAAGCCTGCAGTAAATGGCTTAGTCTTTGGCACAGCAGATCAAGCAGGCTGCTTAGTGGCTGAAAGTTGAATAAGCAAAGTTCAACCTGAAAAATAAGCTGCAATGTTTTGAAAGATAGGGCAATTAACCACTGGCACCAATCAAGGGCTATGGGAAATTCCCCATCATCTGGATTGTCTAAATCAAGGCTGGATACTCTAAGGGTATGTCTAAACTAGCCCCATAGATCGAGCTAGGGAGGCTAATGAGGGCGACTGAAATTGCAAATGAAGCATGGGATTTAAATATTCCGTGCTTGATTTGCATGTTCTCAGCCAGTCGCCATTTTAGAAATTGATTAGCTTGAAGTAACTGCCCGCATCTACATGCGGCAGTGAAATGGGATTCTGAAATAAAGCCGTAAATCGAATTAGCTGGTAAACCTAATTGCAGGAGGAATAACAGCTAATTCAATTTAGGGCTTTATTTCGGAATCCCGTTTCACTGCCGCGTGTAGATGCGAGCAGTTACTTCGGGCTAGTCAATTTTTAAAATGGCCACCGGCCAGGAACATGCAAATCAAGTGTGGGATATTTAAATCCCGCGCTTCATTTGCAATTTTGGTCACCCTCATTAGCCTCCCTAAATCGATCTAGGGGGCTAGTGTAGAAGTACCCTAAGAGAGAAACTCTAGTTAAACCACAAATTGTTAGACATGAGACAGGAATGGCAGGAGGAAATACTCTGCCTTGTTTTGTACCGGAGGTCAGACAAAATGGTCACAGTGATTCCATATGGCCTTGAAATCTAGGACTTCTATCTGCAGGAACTGACCTCAGGCCAATCATTGCAGCTCCCATGGGGTGGGGCAGTGCATGGCAAAGTCCCCCTGCCTGCCAGGCTGAAGGGTGCACGGCATCTGACGTGAGATACCAGCTGTTCTGAGCAGCCTCAGGCTGCAGCAGGCAGAGAGCCTGTCTACAGGTCTCAGTGGGGCAGGCTGTGGGCTGGCTCAAAAGGCTTGGTGGGCCAAATCCAGCCCATGGGCCGTATCTTGTCCACCCCTACTCTAGAGAATTTCCATGACATGAGAATGTTAGCAGCCCGCAGGTGCCATCTACCTTAGCCCAGCACATTGGACAGGCATCGGCCTACGTGTTTATTGGACAGCCTTGCAGCAGAAGTTGAAGCGGCTGATGATTTTCACGTGGCTGTAATCATTTTTAGATCACATTAACATCCTCAGATGACTGAGCCAATAACAAGGCCACTGGGACAGTATTGTAAATCAGTTGCTGGACTTTCTACTCACATGTGTGTCCTTTCTATCATTCATGTCCGCAACAGCAAGAATAAATGCAGGTTTCCCACGAGGTGAGAATTCGCAAGCAAGCCCAAGGTGTGTCAGATCCTTTTGGGAAGTGAAATTCCTTGGGAGACAAGCCATCAGTCAAATACGACATTGGGCCATGCTGCGGCTCGTAATTTGCCTTCAGTAAATGTTTGCCTGTTTTATTCTTTCATGTTTTGTTACTCATAGACCCCTGACCCAGCTACAGTGGGTATGCTATGAGAGAAGTTTAAGAGACTCAGATACACGGAAGCTAGAGATTAAAAAACAGCAGATAAGGAATTTGTTCATCACATTCCCTCTGACCCCAAAAGGAGGGACTTCCACCTAGGTTTGAACTACTAGGGCTATGTCTACACTGAAAATACAAACTAAAATAACCATGGCAACAAGTCTCAGAGACCAGGTCAAATGACTCAGGTTCCCAGGGCTAAAATCTGCTGTGTGGTCATTCCTGCTCAGGCTGGAGTCTAGACTCTGAAAGCCAGCAGGAGGGACTGGCTCTCAGTGCCCTGCAGGGGCACATCTAAGCTGCTAGTGTGGGTCCAAGTGAGATTCACTGCAGCAAGTGCTTTTGCAATCTAGATGTGGCCTTAGTCGCCTAGCACCACAGCCTGAGTGCCTCTCATGAGAAGTCAACACCTCTTCCCTAGCCAGACTCTTCTGCAGGCTGGTAAACAAAACACCCCTTAAAGATTACCATGTCTGTTCTGTACTGCTTAGCCACTTTCTGCTGGAGCATCTGACTGTTGGGCTACATCTACACTGCAGAGTTTTTGCGCAAAAACTCACGGAGCCTCCACACTACAAGCACATTTTTGCACAAGAAAAAGTACAGCAGATCATCAGAAGTCAGGGCTTTTTGCGCAAGAGTTATTCCTCTTTCTACAAGGAATAAGCCTTTTTGCACAAGAGCTGTTGCGCAAAAAGGTGTGTGTGGATGGACAACAGGCATTTCTTGCACAAGAAACCCTGATCAGAAAAAGCACAGGTGCCCTGATGGCTATTCTGTGAATGGCAATTGGAGCTTTCTTGCGCAAGAGCACCCATGGCAGTGTAGACCATCTCTTCCGCAAAAGTACATGGCAGTATGGTCATGCTCTTGCATAAGAACTTTTTGCAGAATATCTCTTCTGCAAAACGTTCTTGCACAAGGAGCTTGTGATGTAGACAAAGACTTGGAGAAAGGGCTAAGCTGGACTCCAGATCCTCTCCAGTCTAGGAGCAGTTCTCTTCTAATGCGATTGGTTAGAAAGAACATGGTTAGAATAGGGCTGGAGGGGTCAGGATTTAATGCTGACTCACTGTATGAGTGCTTGGGCAGGTCATGTAATGTCTCTGTGCCTCGTTTTCCCCCATCTATGAGACATGTGTTTTGAGAATGAATGGTTAATGAAGGACATGAAGAATGCCTGAGGTGGTACGTTAGTGCAAAATACCGCCGGCTCAGGGCTGATCGGATGTCTCACATAGAAGAGAATAGCTACAAGAATCAAGTTACAAAGCCACTCTGGAGTTCTCCCCCTAAGTAGCTTCTGGGGCATATAGGCTGTAGGCAGCCATGGGCAGCGCAGCCACCTCCAATGGGACAGCTCTGTGGGGAGATAAGAGGGAACAGCAGGAAAATCAGGTCTCTCTGGCTGGAAGCGGAAGCAGCCAGGTGGGGGAGGTTATGTAAAAGTGGCCCTGCCAGCTTCAAAAGTTACTGCAATCATGGGGCATTCAGAACATACCAGAGTTAGCCTGCGGCTCAGACTGGGGCAGTCCTCACAGCCCCCGGGTAGGAAGAAGGAACCGAGCAAGAGGGCGTTGGGTCGCTCTCTGCCCAAGGAGTGATGTCCACAGCCTACTTCTTCATCTCTGCACAGCAAGGCGCCAACCCTAAATCAGCCACACAAATCTTATTGGTCAGGAGCATGTTAGGCCAGATGAGTAAGAGATTCTCCCCCCCCACCCCCTCGCCCTGGTGTGTAACATAACTAATCAGCACTGTCACCGCACAGCTCCAGGATGCCGCATGTGATAGAGATTTCCCTTGCAGCCTGCCATCCATTTTGCAGGAGAAAACAGTCCTCTTACTTATGCAGGCAATCACTGAAAAAAAAAAAAAGAAAAAAAAAAACTCTGCTTCACTGCTCCCTCCCAGGCCACGCCATCCAGTGCGATTTCCCAGCCAATTCATGCGCATCAGCAATCATTGCTTCTTGATTGGCTCTCTGGTCCAGGAGGCCGCAGAACAATAACACACCTGGCTTGAAGTCAGAAAACCCACTTTCCTATTAGCTGGGTAATCCTCCCCGACGCCCAGCTGGCCTGCTGAGGATGGACCAGGCCTTCCTGCGGGCTGGCAGAGTTATCACGTTTGCACAGCCATTGCAACACCGTGTCATCCTGAGGCTGGAGTTTGCGGGTTGTTTTCCCGTTCCCTTTGCTTCGTGGAAATGCATAATGAGAGGTCGGGAGCCTGGCGAACGAGCGGAGGAAATTGCACCTTTTATCTCAGTGGTTTCTAGCCGCGTCGCCTTCAGAACATGGAGGGAGAATGACAAAGCAGCAGCAGCCAGAACTCATGTCCCTTAAACCCCTTCTCCCTCCCTGAGGCCTTGGAGTCATGCCCTGTCCCAGAGGCCCCTCTGCATTGCCCCATGGGCTGCTGCTCAGTGTCACAAGGAGGTGCTCCTGGCTCCCAGGTCTGGAGTACACCATTCCTGCAGTTCTCCAAGCTCTGGAGGCTGGGATCAAGAAGCAGAAATGGTCTCCCAAGCAGCCATGACACAACAAAGCAGTACGTCATTAGCCCAGGTGACAGGGGAGGTGGGCTAGGGGGACACCGTGCAGCCAGAGAAGGAGGCCTGCCGCTGCTCGTATTCAGTGAGACCACCCGACAAGGTGATGCCGACAGTGCTCATCCACTTCAGCCAGGGAGGGCTCAGAGCATGTGCCCTCTTCCTCTCAGCCACTCAACAAGGAACTCTGAGGACCAGCTGTCCCCAGTGTTCAGTTTGTCCATCCTCGCTGCTTGGAGAGGCCACGGTGGCACAAAATGTTACTGTTTTCACCCAGCCTTGCAGGAACTCAGGGCTCTGCAAGCATCTCAGCCAAGCTGGAGACCAGATCGCCAACCTAGACTTAGAGCGTAATTCGTGCAAGAAGCCATCCAAAATGTCCAGTGCCTCTAAACACGTGTTGTATATCAAGCTAAACTTGGCCTTGTCGATAACCATTGTTTACAAAAACTGGTTGCTTCATCAGAGAGCAGATAGAAGAAGCGCTGCCTTGCCAGCAGGGCAAAATGGGCAAGTTAGGGCATACTAGCTGTATTAGTTATACTCCAGCTTAGCACTGAATGTTTGTTACAGTCGCATCTAGAGAACCTGGGCCCCATTACGCTAGGCATTAAGCAGATACGCCACAAGACAGTCCCTATCCTGAGTAGTGACAGCCCTGTAGTCTGAGATTCATCTAAGGCAGGAGTAAGCAAGAGCCAGCTCATGGGCCAGATTTGGCCTGTTAGGTCACTGAATCCAGCCCACAAGCCACCCTACCAGGACCCTTAGGAACAGAGAAGCCTCATGCTACTGCTACCTGTGGCGCTTTGCTCTGGGTGCCAGGAGGAGGGGGAGGATTCCCACGCTGTCTTGAAGCCCTGCAGGGCTGCTGGCTGGGAGCTGTCTAGGTAAGAGCTTCCCAACCAGAGCCTGTCCCAGTTCATCACTAGGGATATAAAAGTTCATTTAGTTAGTTAACAGGTTAAATATTACATTTAACTGGTTAATCAATTAAACAGGAATGGGATGGGGACTACTGCAGCTGGGCTGGAGTACTTCTGTCCTTAGCATGCTAGGCCGGACCTGCAGCAGGAAGAAAGAATAAGTGGAGTTCACCTCAAGAGGAGTTGTTCATCCTCAGGCTTCCATTATTTGGTACTCCCTGCTGTCCCAATTTTGACGGCCCTTCATGCACCGTTTTCCATTTCAGCCCCCACTTCTGAGAGCAAATCTAATCAACTCCCCCTTCCCACCATATACATTTTAGGTTGTCCAGAATTACTTGTTGGACCATGCACTCCAATATTCACATCAGTCCCTTTCATTTAGAAACATTAGTCCAAGTAACACTTGTTACAAAAAACCTCCAAGCTGCTACCATCTGTTCCTTTGAGGTTTTACCTATCTATCACAAGATGCATTGCCAGACTTTTACAAGAGGCACATCACTAATTTATAGGCTTCTCTCTAAGCTCAGGACACTTAATACATAAGACCTAGATCCAAGTGTAACTGCCACTAGGCAGACTTGAATCTGGGACTCTGAAGCTTAGTTTAGGAGCCTTTACCCTTTGAGATAAAAGCCAGCTGGCTCTTACCCCATGCTGTAGAGGTCTCTTGGTATCTGTTGTTGTGGTCTAGGTGCCACTGCATGGGACAATGAACCACATTAGGTGTGTGGGTTATACAAACATATTTTAATGCATATATTTTGGCTCCTCTGCATGCTGCTTACATGTTTAGTAAATGTCCATTATTATTTTACCCAAAACTTTATCAGGTGGGGTAAATGGTCAAGAGACTGAATAGAGAACTGGGGGGAGAAAGGCAACAGGGGAAGTCATTTCTTCAAGATCACAGAGCAGGTCAGTAGTGGAGCCAAAAATAGAACCAGGTCTCCAGACTCCTACTCCAGTGCCCTGCTCACAAGGGATCACATTCTAGCACTTCACAGCTGCAGGCAACTTTACAGAACATAAATGCACATACTCCTAAACCCATATATAAACATGAGTTTCCCAGCATGATGAAATGAATTAATAATTCCCTGCATTTAATGAGACCTTGCTCTTGCTCCTCCATCCATCCCAGCTCCAAATGCCCAATTAAAGAGATGAATTTTACTGTCTTATAGTTCTTCTACCTACAAATGCCCTCTGTGCTTCAGGCTGGAGAAATTATTTCTCGTGGGTTAGCACTCATTTAGAATTACAGTGGAACCTCAAAGATATGAACCCCAGAGTTAGGGAGTGGGCTGGTCAAGTAGGCAGCAAGTGAAGCCAAAAGTAACCCATCAGGCAGCAGCAGAGACCGAGAAAAAAAAAGCCAATACTGTACTGAGCCCATAGACAAGCCCCATCTCCTCCACCTTAGACCCCACCCCTGCCTCCCAAGCATGGGCAGCCCACAGCTACATCCACAGCATAGGCAGACCCGTGACTTTCCCCAGCCCACCCTGGAATACCAGCTGTCTGCATCTCTCCCTCCCTGCTCCTCAAGCACTAGTGGCCCATGGCGGCCCTGGAGCATGTGCAGCCCGGCCCCTCCAGAGGATGGACAGCTCTGTCCCTCCCCCTTCCAGAAAACTGGGAGGGCAGCCTGCAGCCTGGACTTCTCCTGGTCCCCCCTCCCCATGGGGAGGGCAGGTGGCCCCCTAACCCACACCTCCCCTGCCCCGAAGCCCAGGAAGAGCTGGCGGCATGGCCCCAGCTTTGGCAGGACTGTAGCCCAAGTAGCCTCAAGAGACTGCGGGAGCCATGCTTAATGGTGGGGGGGAGGCTGGGGACATTTGCTGCCAGTGCAGTTTGGGAAGGCATGGCCTCTGCTATCCATGGCCCATGACGGTGCTGTATTGCACATTAAAGGTAGAGGCATATCTGGACTCCCTGTTCCCAGCCCCAGCCCCATGCACAGAGCAGCCATTTACTTCAAGACACTGGGGCTGCCAGCCTGAAGCATTTGGAACCACACTTGGGATCTGCACTGCTTTGGTTCCTCGCCTCCCGCCCCTTCCCCCCCTCCCCCCCCCCCCCACACACACAACAGGAGGGGAACAAGGTTGCAAACTCAGCTGAGTAAAGAGCTCAGCTGCTGCTGAAACCCAGCCTGGAGCGTCCGCGGCTGGATCTGGAGCCTGAACTGCGCTTTGTTCATAACTGTGAACATTTCAGAGTTACAGACAGGATCCATTCCTGAGATGTCCGTAACTCTGAGGTTCTATTGAGTTATTAAATTAGTGCTGTTATCCCTTCTCTCCCCCTGGTGGTGGGTTTATAGTCTGTGGCTGCCATGGCACACTCTTAAGAAGGAGTGATATGTGAGCAACACCTGAAAAATGCTTGTAAAGTGCTCTGAGATCCTTCCAGATGAAAGGATGCCCTGTAACCACAGACTCTGGAGAGAGAGGATTTATCATTATCAGTTAGATTCAGGCTGAGGCCATGAGCGTGCCCTTCTGTGCACTTTGGGCTGGCATTCTGTCCACTGCAAAGTGAGTGAAAACTGTTGCCTTGCATGTCCTGGTGGCATATTACAGGAGGTGGTTCAGGTGTAAACAGCCCCACCAGGAGTAGGGCACTGGGAAAGCTGTCCCCCGGCTCTGTCACTGAGCCAGTCATGTCGTCCACTTCTGCTCTCCATCACAACTGGTGCAAAGCAATAGTAGCTGCATGGCACTCAGAATCACAGGGTGCCAGTGAGATTGGAAGAGGCTCATTATTTCTATGTCTGGACTAGCATATAGAAAAAGCCAAGGCTTCTGTCTTCTCCTGCAGTCAATGCATCTATCCCCAGCTGAGATCAATAGATTCCAGCAATGGTGTATTTGTTTTGGCATCAGAGGAGGAATAATTAATTACCCAAGATTTAATTATCTCTAGAGGTAGACGCCTCCAGTGTCATCTTAGCTCCATGTCTCACTGAACACCCTTGGAATTAGCAAAGAGAGCGGATGGCAGAGCTTTGGTATCGGCAGGTGGTAATCCCCAGATTCTGCAGCTGGGACAGATGTTCTCCCTGTTGTTGCTGTGTGAGACACCAGGAGGCAGGGACCAAGTACAAGTTAGTAGGTATTCTGCTTACTCCGAGCTGGGACCTATATCTGGCTGCAATGTCTCTCCCACTCCGATTGCTCCTTTGTGTAACCCTTAATTGCCTCCAGCCCAGATACCTGGCACAAGGATGCCAGCTCGCCATAGGTACCTTCGCTCACTGAATACCTGCCAGTTGACTTGCCACTGGAACGGCCTTGGGAAGAGCAGCTTCAAGTGCTAAACCCTTTGTTTGCCTGCACATACACTGCCAGTTTTATTAAACAGCGATGGATCCAAACCAAGCTCCGCATCCCTGAACACAAGCCCAAATCTGAGCGTGGTCAGAAGCCAAAACCCAATCTGGAATTTCACAGCAGACTTCTCTCTGACAGGCCCAACCAAATCCCACACCTCAACACCCGCAAACTGTGCCCTAATGGCAGGGGTGTTCAAAATAAGGCACAACCACTGGAACAGGTTAGCGAGCAAAGTGGTAAATTTGCCATAGTTGGGAGTCATTCAATTCAGACCGGCTGTCTTTTATCCAACCACCAATCACTTGGCTGGACCTAGGGATGGCTGGTGAAATTCTTGGATCTGTGCCATTCAGGAGAACAGACCAGCTCATCAGAATGGTCCTTTCTGGGGTTAAAAACTACAGAATCCAGATCAGAAGTCAGCATCTGAATTTGGCAACTTGGATCCATCTCTACCTGTGATCACAGTAATGAACAACATGTGCACTTTTGTGACAGCTTCCTTATGTTCCCAAGATAGTCCTTCTTCAGAAAAAGCAGCATAATATGCCCCTGCCCCTTTAATTCCTGGTGGTGAAAGGAAGGGACAAAATTAAAACAGATAAATATGTGCCGATTAGTATTCATTATGGAGATTTATTAAATGAAAAATCAGATGCAATAGTGGCATGAAGTTCAGGTAACTCAAAGCATCCTGTGATCTGCAGGATTTCCCAGCAGAATACCCACCTCCTGTGATCTGAACCTGGCTCTCATTTAAATCTAATCAGGAGAGGCGAGAATGATAGAAAGATAAGAGCTTCTGTCAGAAGTCCAGGTCACCCCTTTGGCTGTGTGTAGTGAAGTCTACACAGCTTTATACACCCTGCCTGGGGGACAAACTGTACTTCCCGGGACAGAGCCTACTGCAGAGTCAGTCTTTACAGTGAAATTCACCCAGGTGCAAAGAGAGACACTTGACTGGGGAACAGACCCTTGGCCCTGGGGTATGTTGATAGTGTAGCAGCACTAGGACAGAGCACATTATCCCTATCACATCTCCTACAGGACTGCACAGCAAGGAGGAAGCAGATGTGCAGTGATACTGCATGGGGGTGTGAAAATGGGACCAGAATGAGCAGTCTCCTGCTGTGCTGCTCTTTGCTGTCAGGTGCTTTGTGTGCCTGATGCTGTGAGGATGGTAAAGAATCCAGGAAAGGGGAACTATTGCTTGTGTGGGTTGGATTTCGGGTTCCTCACTGACGCCTGGCTGCCAGTTACAGCAGGAGAGAGCCCCATGTGATTGCTGCTTCATACGCGAATAGAGAAAGGGCCTAGTGTTGCCAGGAGTCTGGTTTTCACCTGGACAGTTAGGTAATTGCACCTTCCATCCAGTAAAAAAATACCCCAGAAAATACCGGACATGTAAAATGTTTTCCTCAGACGAAAGGCTGGTGGGGAGATTTTTTTCCCCTGTCGCATTTAGCGAGGAAGAGCGAAAAGCATGGGAATTTAAAGGCGCAGCGACCTTTTTTTTCCCCCCAATTTTTCCCCTGCCATGTTTTGTGAAGGTATCTGGCAACCCTAGATTTAACCCAGCATGGTGTGTTAGTCCAGGAGGTCTGTCTGTACTACAAATCCTGTGCTGCAGAGCCACTTAGCCCGTGCTTCACATTTTCACTATCTCCTTCACAAGCATTGAGCCAGGTAAGCTCAAAGATTCGCCCTCCTTCTCCTACTTGGGGCTGTTGCAATCCCATTAACTTCACTGGAGTCACCTCTGGTCTACGCTGGAGGGAGCAAAAGGGAGATAAAAACCCAGTTAGTGCCCACTAGTCCTGAAAGACCCGTAGAGCACTGAGCCCCCTGGAGTGACCTCGGGGAAGAAGACTAAGCATGCCTCATGCCTGGAATAGCTGCCTTAATGGCAGGCTAGATGGCTGTTGGTGACCCAACACACCCTGCCATCAGAACTTGGGGCAGAGACACCAACTCCCGGTGCACCACAGCTAGGGGAGCAGGAGGTACTCTGCTCCCAGGGGTACCTTTGTACATGTGTAGCTGTCACTGGGAATAGCCAGGAGGAGGAGCTGGATGGGAAGACTATCTTCATCTCCTCCCTCCAAAGGGCTGTCGGAGAGATTTTCCCAGGGAGGCTGCAGCCCTGGAAAGGAACCAAGCCAGGGAGATGCTAGAACTGTTGATGTGCTCCAGAGGACAGGCAGGCTGAGGGGGATCAGGCTGAAGCTCGTTAAATCAGGGCTCTGATTTTTACGTCTGCCTCCTACTCCATCCCCCTTCCTCAACACTCCAGCTGTGTCATGAGTCCGGCGGGAGGCAAACATGAAGTGGAGTTGCCAGCATAGAAATTTTCTGTCTCTTTTCAGGGCATTGGCCAGGGCTGCAGCCAAGCTCCATAGCCTGCACCCTGGCAGGGGCCCTGCTTGCCCCTGGGTTTGGGAAGCAACATGGGCAGAGGAGGTTTCTCCTGCAGGACATCTCACCCAGTTCAGGGGACTCCGGGTGAAGTGACATGGTGCATTCTGGAGGCATTCCTTTGGGGCATTAGTCATGGGGCTTAGTGGGTCAGCAAGGCTCCGGGACAGCATCTTACCAGCCCTGAACACAGCTCCTTTCCTGGAGCTCTGGCAGCAGAGATGCAGAAAGCAAAAAGCCATCCAGCAGGCAGTCCAGCGCTTGGCCGATGATGGGGGACGGGAGTCACCCTGAACCCCTGTGGGGAGGTGACTGGAAAGGCCAGTCTCCATTTGGCTTTATTGACTAGCCCCCTCTCCACCTTAAAAAGCATTATACTGTGCAAATGAAACAGCAAGCAGGGCAAGCGGGGGAGGAGCAGACCCAAACACCATGGGGGAAGCAGGGGATGGTACTGTGTGAAAATGTAGCACGAGGGCATAGATAATAGCATCCCTGTTGCCGTGGTGATGATATGGGCTGTCAGACATGGTACATGGACAACCACACAGCATAGTGGGCAAGGGCACTAGGGACCGGGAGCTTGGAACCAAGGGAGCAAGGGTCCTGGAAATGAGGCAACCACTGAGGTCAGAACCAGGGCGTGAGAGCTGCCCTAGTGTCAGGGCAATGGAGCCTGGGGCAGAGTCAAGCGCAAGCCTCTGGCTCTACCAGCCGAGTCAGGTGTTGCTCATTGAGAGTGCAGAGTGGCACAACAGGTCCCTGAGTGATTTAGGGCTCATCTCCTCCGGTGGATGAGTCAATCCCCCAGAGCCTTCCTAACTGCCTGGAAACCAGAGTGTTGTTAATGGAATCCTGGGACGGAATACCAAATACAGCAATTAGCACGGAGCTCCCTGCCGCGAATGGGAGCACACCGTGTAAATAAATTACATTCTAGAAATTAATAAGCACGGTCTAATTGGGGTTTAACTCCTTTCATTTGTGAAATTCCAGCAAGTCTGCTGGAAAGTTAGTGCATTTGCTTGCCACTCTTCCAGCCGTGTGGAGAGCACTGATTCCCTATGGCAGCCAGCTGCAAGGCAAGACACCCTTCCAAGCCCATAGCCACCCATGCCAGGGCTCCCAGCTCTATGCCATACCCTCCATGCATCCAGACTTCTCCAGTTAACACAACAGCGCTGCTGCAAACAGCCCAAGTCAATATGCCACACCTATGCCATCTGAATGGCCTATCAAATGAGGAAAAACAGAATAGTGCATATGCACTGGTTTAAAGCTAGTCACATACAAATTAGGTGCACAGGATTCAGTTTGGACTTTTAACTTAGGCAGATTGGGTTTCCAGCAGTTTGAGTCAAGTCACTTTTCTGGTGATCCCTGTCTGGGTTTGAACTGGAGCCCATAATCTCACAGGTAGGATGAATAGCTTGAGAATTCATAAGGCTTTTGGCATCTATGGACTTCTTCTGGTGTATGGCTTCTGACAGCACAAACAATAAATGAGATATTAGACAAGAGATGAGACTACTCGCTCACAGCGTCAACATCTGGATATGTCAAAGCATATCCATCCACCTTCATGATGATAAAGAGGGCAGTGCATAACCAGATGGCCTGCTGTTTGTTCCTGGTGTTCATAGGGGCAGCACAGGGAGTGCAGAGAGCTCCAGCAATAAAAATGTAAGCTCATCTATGTCTGACAACAACTCTGTTGCAATAAAGAACAACCTTTGGTTTTGAGGGGCATGCAGAGAAACCGAGGGATGCAGATCTGAGTTGTCTATCAGCCAAAGAAATGTTCCATTGATCCAAAATACAGTCCCACACCACTTGTCACTTCTGTTCCTTGGACAGGACATGTCTTGCTGTAGTGTCTCAGAGGCTCAGCTGTTTCAGAAAAGGGGCCACTTGACTTTAGCTAGCATTTTGATGTGGCTTTGAAATGAATCATAGAACATTAGAATTTGAAGGGACCCTGAGAAGTCACCAAGTCCAGTCCCCTGCCCTTACAACTGGGCCAAGCTCCATCTAGTTCATCCCTGACAGGTGTCTGTCTAACCTGCTCTTAAATATCACCAGGGATGGAGCTTCGACAACCTCCCTAGGAAATTTATTCCAGTGTTTAACCACTCTGATCATTTGAAGTTTCTCCTAATGTCTAACCTAAACTTCCCTTGCTGCAATTTAAGCCCATTTCTTCTTGTCCTGTTCTTAGAGGTTTTCTCCCTCCCCCTTCTTTTAGGTACTTGAAAACTGCTATCATGTCCCCTCTCAGTCTTCTCTTTCCCAAACTAAACAAGCCCAGTTTTTTTTCAGTCTTCCCTCATAAAGTCATGTTATAAATCATTTTTGTTGCTCTTCTCTTGACCCTCTCCAATTTCTCCACATCTTTCTTGAAATTTGACATCCAGACCTGGACATACTACATCAGTTGAGGCCTAATCAGTGCAAAGTAGAATAGAAGAACTATTTCTTGTGTTTTGCTTACAACACTCCTGTTAATGCAGCCCAGAATCATGTTTGTTTGTTTTTTGCAACAGTGTCACACTGTTCACTCGTATTTAGCTTGTTGTCCACTATGGACCCTTGATCCCTTTCTGCCGTACTCCTTCCTAGACAGTCGCTTCCCATTCTGTATGTGTGAAACTGATTGTTCCCTAAGAGGAGTAATTTGCATTTTTCCTTATTGAACTTCATCCTATTTACCTTAGACCATTTCTCAATGTTGTCCAGATCATTTTGAATCATGACCTTATCCTCCAAAGCACTTGCAGCCCCTCCCAGCTTGGTACCATCTGCAAACTTTGTAAGTGTATTCTCTACGCCAGTATCTAAATCATCGATGAGGATACTGAAAAGAACTGGCCCCAGAACTGATCCGTGGTTAAGCTAGGGTGGCCTGAAATTGTTTGCTTTTCTTTGCAACTGATCCCTGCAGGACCACATTTGTTTTGTTCCTCCAGCATGACTGTGAACCATTGATAACTATCTCTGGGAATGGTTATCCAGCCAGTTATGCACCCACCTTCATCTCCGTATAGGTTGCATTTTCCTAGTATATTAATAAGCAAGTCAGGTGAGACTGTATCAAATGCTTTACTAAAGTCTAGGTCTACCACGTCCACTGCTTCCCCTTTATCCACAAGGCTTGTTATCCTATCAAAGAAAGCTATCGGGTTGGTTTGACATGATTTGTTCTTTACAAATCCATGCCGACTGTTACCTATCACCTTATTATCTTCTAGATGTTTGCAGATGGATTCCTTATTTGTTTGCTCGATTATCTTTCCTGGCAGAGAAATTAAGCTGACTGGTCTGTAGTCTCCTAGGTTGTCTTTATTTCTGTTTTTTAAGATGGGGGCTAGATTTGCCCCTTTCCAGTCTCTGGTATCTCTCCCATCTTCCATGACTTTTCAAAGATGATGACTAAAGGCTCAGATAGCTCCTCACTCAGCAACTTGAGTATTCTAAGATGCATTTCATCAGGTCCTGGTGACTTGAAGACGTATAAATTTTCTAAGTAATTTTTAACTTGTTCTTTTCCTATTTTAACTTCAGAACCTACCTCCCTTTCTCCAGCATTCGCTATTGTATGCATCCAGTCACCACCAATCTTCTTTGTGAAAACTGATGCGAAGAAGTTGTAAGCACTTCTGCTTAATAGTTTCTGTTATTGTTTCTCCCTCTTCATTGAGCAATGGGCCTGCCCTGTCCTTGACCTTCCTCTTGCTTCTAATATATTTGTTGAATGTTTTCTTGTTATCCTTTATGTCACTAACTAGTTTGAGCACACTGTGTGCTTCTGCCTTTCTAATCTTCCCCCTACATACCTGTGTTATTGGCTTATATTCATCTGTTGTACTTTGACCTAGTTTCCACTTTTTATACAACTCCTTTTTGATTTTTAGATCATTCAAGCTCTCCAGGTTAAGCTAGGGTGGCCTGAAATTGTGAAATAGGCTGTCTAGACAGCTGGCTGCAGGCACTAATGCGCTAGGTCCCTGCCTTCATACCTAAGTGCCAGAAGAGCAAAGCCAGCCAGGAATGAAAGGCTGGAAACTGGAGTTGTCTGGGTTGCAACAGGGATGACTTTTGAGGCTACTGGCCATGGCTACACAGGTGCAGTCAAAGTACTGGTAGGTCTATGAGGTGCTAGCAAGCCTGTGGAGAAGTGTGGCTCTAAGGGTATGTCTAGACTACATGCCTCTGTCAACAGAGGCATGTAAAACAGGCTACCCTACATAGTCAATGAAGCAGGGATTTAAATATCCCTGGCTTCATTAAAATAAAAATGGCTGCCGCGCTGTGCCGGCTCAGCAGATGTCGGCAGAGCGTGGCAGTCAAGATGCGGATCACAAGGCATAAGGGAGTGGTCGACAAAGGCTTCCCCCTGTCAACCGATCCACATCTTGACTGCCGTGCTGTGCCAACAATCAGCTGGGCCGGCACAGTCTGGCAGCCATTTTTATTTTAATGAAGCCGGGGATATTTAAATCCCGGCTTCATTGACTAAGTTGGGTAGCCTATTTTACATGCCTCTGTCGGCAGAGGCATGTAGTCTAGATATACCCTAAGATGGATTTTAATGCATCTTCTGGCTGTGTTGTAGAAAGGACAGAAGGTGATCACTCTTCATCCCCAAATAAGTAGGGTGGGGTTCAAAAACAACTTGCTGATTGAGCCGAAGGACTTGCAGCTAGGGATGAGCTAACTGGCTGATGAGATGGAAACAAGATGACACTGTCTTTAGTGAATTTAGTCTAAGTCACCCCTGGCCAGAATGTCAAAATCAGATGACAGGCAGGACTCCAGATCCTCCAAGCTCCTTCTGGCTACTGCCAGGCAGTTGTCATCAGCATACACGAACTTAGTTGCCCAGGTGGGCGGCAGGTCAGCTGTCTGTATATTAAAGAGACTCGGAGCGAGTAAGGATTCCCAGGGAAATGCATTGTTCATGGACGTGGGTGACTTGACCTGTCTGCATGCTTAGTGATCTCTGTTCTACTAGAAACGATCTGCATAATAAACTATACCACTTTTTGTCTGGGGTCACAGGGAATAATGTTATGACTAGTCCACAGTGCCAAATTGTGTTGTATGCTAGCGTAAGGTCAACAACCAGCATGCTAACCTCCAGCCTCGCTAAAGGCATCCTCAGTAAAAGATGTCAGTCTAATCACGTGATTCTCAGTGCTACAACCCAGTCTGAATTCTAGGTGGCACGCTGTCAAAGTGCCAATCTAGGAATGCAAGAGCTCAGATAGCATGAGGAGAGGAGATATTATCCAAACTAAGGTAGATGAGTTAAACACATTAAACACATGGGCTTCATCTTCACTGCGAGTTCTTCTGGCAGAAAACATGCTAAGGAGGGACTCATTAGCATAAGTCACTATCTCATTAGCATATTTTCTGCCGTTTCTTTTTGCGAAAGGGATTTTTGAACAAAAAGAAGCAGTGTGGATGGGATTTTTTTGTGAAAAAACTCTGATTTGCACAAGATCCTTATGCCTGTCCCAGAGAGTCATAAGGATCTTGCGCAAAACAGGGTTTTTGCACACACAAGAAACACATCCCCACTGCTGCTTTTTGCGGATCAACCCCTTACACAAAAAGAAATGGCAGAAAATATGCTAATGAAATCATGAATTATGCTTATGAGTCCCTCATTAGCATATTTTCTGCCGGAAGATCTCGCAGTGAAGACGTAGCTCTGCAGGGGGGGACAAAGGGGAAGAAAGTAGGAGGCATGTGTCAAGCTATCCTGCAGTAGCTCAAGACTGTGGACAGACAAGCAAGCCAGAAAACACAGCTCCTGATCCCCACCCTGCCTAATGCAGGCTCTTCCGTCCCCCGCCTCCTCGCAGGCAGGGTGCAGAACCCTGTAATGAATTCGCGAGAACTCCTAGCATAGAACAGCTCCATGATGTGATGCAAAGTTTAATTTGATTTCTCACTTGAGTAGCTGAGATGTTTTCGATACACTCCCTTCAGCTTCTCCCGATAAATTCTCTGCATACAATTAGCACTGCCGGGTGCCCACATTCTCCCTTCCCTCAAACTCCTGCTCCACTCCTTCCCTTTCCTTTTCCTGCCCTGCTCCCTGAATGCTTCCAGCTTCCTGGTACTGAAGTATGTGTCTAAGAGATGTCCCTAGCCCCTCAAACCCACAGGTCTAGCCAAGGCTGCAAACTCTGAGCATGTCACATTCTCCGATACTCTCAAAGGGAAAGGGAGTTTGGACAGGAGCACTGATCTCCTCCTGCCTACAGAAGAGCAGCATTCATAGACTTAAAAGCAGCAGCTCCAGGCAGTTTATAATAGCCCTGCTGCGTGGGTAGCGCTCTCTGGGTTCAGTGTTAGCCAGAGATGTCTGGGGACTTGCAGGTCCCCTGAGATTAGCTCTCTCTGTGGCCAGGATGTGGTATAAATAGAGCGGAGCCCATATGCAGAGTCTAAACATAGGCCTGGCTGGCCTCCACGTTTTAGGGAAGCTGGTGATGAGCAATACATTCCAGCTGGGACAATCTGCTCCTTTGTGCCAAGCCCGTATCCCTTAGAAATCTCTCTCCAATGAACCACCGGTTGCATACCCAGCAAAACAGACAGAGGAGAGACAGTTAAACCTTGAGTTGCCTTTTATTCAATACTCAGTCAAAGAACATTCATCTCCAACCCCCCGTCCAAAGAAAAACAGTGAACCTGTCTAATTTCTTTGAATATTAACATTTGGCAGACATAACTGTCCTGTTAAACATGTATATAGAGGACTCACTCAGTTTAACACAATCACTAGAAACAGCATGGAGGTTGTAATGATGCTCCCTCTGAACACTGGGTTAAATAGAGATGTGATGCCTACATTCCTGCGTGACACCTCTTTGAACAAAAGCTGCCTATTGCAATAACTGTTTTGTGTCTGATACTTCCATGGCAAGGTTTTGTAAACTTGTCAAAACTTCCAGGATACCTTGTAAGAGAATAAGAAAGCTCTCTCTAGATCTTCCTGTGGGAAGCAAGGGTTGTTTTCTGGAGGAGCTGCTCTCTGCAGTCCCTTTCACATACACCCCGGATAGATTTCTAAGCATCCCTCCCCTGGTTCCTCATGGCTGACACGGACTACCTGGGCTGCTCTGGGATTGGTCAGAAGGGCTGATTTAGGGGAAGCAATGCACTTCCTCCTCCTATCAGGACAGGGGCTAGTGTGCATGAGTAGTTTGAGTACATGAGATTGGGGATCTGTCTTCAATTCTGCTACTGACCTGCTGTGCCAAGTCACTTACCCTTGCAATGCCTGTAAGATGACAATCAGAGCCCTTACCCACTCCCCTTTGTAAAATGCCTGGTCCTGTGCTACAAAAACCAGGCTCCCTCTCTCTCTCTCTCTCTCTGTCTCTCTCCATCTCACTGCATTCCATTTTCCAAAACCCTGCCTGACCCTTTGGAGAGAGGACTTCCCGGAGACCAAACAGAGCAGCAGTTGGCTGAGCCAACAGGAGACAACAGCCCTATTCTGTGGCATTGGGGACACAGTGAAGGATGGCAGCATTAATGGAGTCAGACAGCAGATTATTCCAGTCTCTGTAGGTGAGATGTGTTCTTGGGTCAGAAGGAGGATTTTCAATGTGGTATGGTCCCAGCCAGATGCCAGCCAACACAGTAATAAATCCCCCTGCAGTTTCAATAGGATATGGCATTCCACAGCTTTTCCCATGCAGAACTTCTGTGTTCCACCCCAGAGGCGGATGCATTTCAGAGACAGAAGTTTGTATAAGTTTACAACAAGAGTCTAAAACTCAATTTACTTCAAGGCCAGAGCCAGTCTTCAAATCCTTCTAGAGGGCCAGCAGAAACCCTCCTCTGGCAGAACTCTGGGAGCCAGGGGAGAGGGACTCCATGTGCTTCCCCTCCACATGTCTGTTGACCCTGTCTGCTCCCCCCCCCCCATGTGATTTAAGACCC
Organism: Pelodiscus sinensis; assembly: GCF_049634645.1. Lineage (NCBI taxonomy): Eukaryota > Metazoa > Chordata > Testudines > Trionychidae > Pelodiscus > Pelodiscus sinensis. The sequence continues at coordinate 10,635,896 of NC_134725.1, forward strand.
CAGGAGCCTGTGCTGCTACCGCTGGGATAGAGTGGCTTCCGGCGGTGAAGTGAGGTGACCAGAGAGATGGCAGCAGAGTGGATCAGCTGAGTGAAGAGGGTCCTGACACCTGCTGCCCTCCTGTAATCCCTTAGGCTGCATCTCATATGGGAAGGAGCTTGAGGGAAAGGGTGCCATAGGAGGGGAAGGCAGAGCAGGGGTGGAAAGAGGCAAGGCAGGGGCAGAGCAGGGGCTGGGGGAAGGGTACAGACACCCCTTCCCCGCCCCAGCAATGAAGGAAATCATATGTTGGCGGCCATGCGTGGGCTGGATTGTGGCCCTGTTCAGGCCATACATGGCCTGCAGGCTGTGCGTTTGAGACCCCTAGCTGGCAAAGTGATTTAGGAAATGGGTGAAAAGCGTTCACATGGAAGCTGTGTCTGTACTGCTGCAAAGACGATGGCAACGTGACTAGGGATTGGTGGGGTTTCACATGGTCTAGATGTGGATCCACGGCTTCACAGGCTGTTCTGACATCTAAGTTAGAGATGCAGAAGCCAGACCTCAATGCACCCTATCCAACCAGAAATGTGGAACCTTCATCTCCAGTGTAAACACCGACAGCTCTGATGCTAATGGAACTGAGCTCACTTTCATCAGAGCTGAGTTTAGGTTGTTGAATTGCACCTTTTTTGACAACATTGGGTAGCTTCACCGAAGTGAAGCCTCAAAAATTTGGGTAGAAACTCATACATGTTCCGCTCCATGGAAATCTTTAGTAAAAGACAAAAGATTTACACAGTCTGAAGAGAAACCTTCTTTGGCTGAGGGTTGGTTAGCAGCATGACCCCAACTCCAGTTCAGTCTGGCTATGTCTACACTGATATTTTTTTCCGGAAAAAGATACGCAAATTGCGAACCACAATTTGCGACTCTTTTTCCGCTTGTTTTTTTCGGAAAAGGCTTTTCCAACAACTGACCTGTCTACATGGGGCCAAATGTGGGAAAAACCTCCTTTTTCAGAACATCCCTGTATTCCTCATAAAATGAGGAATACAGGGATGCTGAAAGAACGCGCCTGCTTTTTCAGAAACTGTTCCGAAAAAGCAGACGTGTTCCCCACACATGGCAGAGTTTTTCTGGGATCCCTCCCATAACCCAGAAAAACTCTGCAGTCTAGACATCACCTCTGAAAGCAGACCACTGCAACAGGGGAGGCTTCCCAGACCCCACTCTGCAGATGCTGTTGTAGAATGGCTGCTGCCTCTCTCTCCGTTCTCCCAAGAACCAGCGATTTCTAAATCCTCTAACACTCCATTAGCAAACTAAAGGTACATGTCTATGAAGTGAAGTGACAGAGCCAGGAGCAAGCAAACCCTTTTGATGGGGGAATTTCACTAGCCACATCCAAGGAGGCTCTGAGCAAATGGCAGCATTTCTGAAGAGAGCCAAGTCCCCTGGGAGGGTAAGAGTATCAGAGAACAGGTCCGGTCATGCTGCAGCCAACAATGCTCCAGCAAAGCTTGAAACCAGGGAGTTTGCATGAAAGCATCCCAGCAGGTTTGGGGCCTTGGCGTCCATGAGCTAGTAACATGCCTTTAAAAATTAAAAACAGATGCCAAGGGATGGGCAAATTGTGTCCGTTTTTTTTCCTCCCACCCTTTCGCAGGCAGATTGATCTGAGGGAGCGGGATGGGGCTGACAAGTCCTGGTTCATGAGAGGTCCACATGGGGTAGAACCCAGGGTACCAAAAGCTAAGCAAGAGCAGGTGCCAGTCTACGTGTGTGTTGATTCTGGGTTTTGTTTCCTCAGGGGGAGACACAATAGGGAGTATATATTCAGACCGGCCCTGGGGCATGTAAAGTGCCAGGTCACGCAGGACTGCCCCACTCAGCTCAAGACTCTGTATTTGGAAACTAGCCCCACGGTTGCCTTTGCTTGAGGGCAAAACCTGCTCTCCTTGCCCATTGCTTGCTGCCCACTGGCTGGAAATCAGCGACTGATTAGCCCACACACTGTCAAGCTTGTGCGCAGATGCTTTAGGGCGGGGGTTGGCAACCTATGGCACATGTGCCTCCGCACCGGATCTGGCGTGCGGGGAACACTAGCCCCCCCTTTTTCCCCCCAACTCTGTGCATTATCATTTCTCTTCCCCTGGCTACGACAGGCTCACTCTAGCATAGCACAGCAGCAATTGCTTCCTTAACTCCCACCATCCCCCACCCTAAGCACTTTCCTGGCAGGCAGCGGGGGCAGGGTGGCTTCCAGTGGGGGGCGGTTTCCGGAGCTTTTTTCGAGTCCCCATCACCCACTGCCACTAGCCCACCACCACACGTTGCGGTCACGGTATCCCCTGCCTCCTCCTCCAGGCACATCGATCCATAAATAGAAGTGAATAAGTTAAATCTTGCCATGCCATTTCTGAAAGGTTGCCAACTGCTGCATTAGGGGATCAATGCCTCTCCAGGAGAATATAAAGAAGCTAATGCAGCTTGGAGCCTGCATTAACATCCTTGCTCACAGCTGCAGTTCCAAGGTGTCTTGGGCTATGGTGTCCAACCATTTCTGAACTAGCCACACTCAACCAGCCAAATAGCCACATGTGGGTTGTGGCTAGTGTGTTGGACACCATGGGACTTGAGACTCAAACATGTATTAAAAGCAATGGGTGACTTTCTCCATGTAGATCAGCAGATCATTCAGTTGTGATGTCCACAGGCATTTGAGAAAGGAGCAAGCCATGAAGGAGGGAATAAAATTCCTCATTACCTCTTGTAAGAGGTATTGCAAGCGCAAAAGACATTCTGACAAGTTAAACCAGCCCATTAGTGCCTGCTGAGGTATTTTTAAGATCTTTCTTTTTATCTGCTTTCTTATTCTTTGTATTCTAAGACGTCATCTTCAAAAGCACGTAGCACATCTCAAGAGGGAAAAACCCACCATGAGGCAGGCTTACCTCTAGGCTGTGCATTGCTGTTACCTGAGCAAAAGGCTTTCATCTCTTGATGCGATTTATGTCCAGAGCACACAAACCAAAAGGAAATTGCTGTCTTTTATTTGATACAAAAGTCACCTTTCTCTGCCAAGTACTGTAGCCTTAGAAGAGGCCAATGGCTCTTAAGAATTTTTTGTTCTCCTCTTTTTCTGTCCCATTCTTGCCTCTCCCCAGTATCCCCTTATGATGTTACCACATACAGTGTGCTAGGCACTGTAATAAACCTTGTGAGAAACAGCTCTGACCCCAAAGAGCTCACAGTCTGCTAAACAAGGCAGACAAAGGACAAGAAACTTGCCCAAAGTCAAATAGCAGCATAACCAGAAATAGAACCCCAGTGTCCTGACTCCAGCACCACCAGAGCTATCCTAGCCACAGGATGAAAATCAGGACAGGCCCCACGGTGGCTGCTCCAACTGTTTTAAAGACGGGAAGGACCCAAGGAATTATGGGGGCCCAGTGTGAGGGTGACAGCAAGGTTTGCCCCTCCCTCCGTGCTCACCACATGAGCGGCAGGAGACACAGAGCAGCACAATTGCCTGCTCCACCCTGCTCCCCTCCCAGCCCGCTATAATCAGCTTCTCCACAGCCCCATGCCTGGGGCACGGAAGGGCTTTCCCTTGGCCCCCGTCATGTAGTTCAGTGTATTTTTAGATCCAAAGAAAATCAGAACACACCAGAGAGAGAAACTTAACCACTTCCTTATTTTATTTCAAGCAATAAGTAGTTAACACAATCCCTTCTATATTGCAAGTGCTATAAGCATTATTAGAGTACAGTTCAATGCAATAACTATGACTACAGCACAAGATATAACACACTCTTCTGCCATAATTCTTATTGTGCGCCAATTATTACACTATTAAACTTAATTCATTTACAATTCACCCATTGCCCCCTCCAGTGCTCTAGACTAGGGATGTTAAATATCAATTCATTGAATAGTAGATTCATCTCATGAATTCTTATTGGTTAATTGACTATTCTATAGTCCATAGGGGCGGGGCCCACAGCCAGTGTGCTCTGTATCAGAGGTTGCAGTGTGGGGTGCCAGGCAGGAGCTGGTCCACGAGGGGAGCTGATTTAAAAACCAGCACTCCTCGCGGACCAGCTGCCTGGTGCCCTGCGCTGCTGCCTCTGATAAAAGTGGTGGTTCTGAGCTCACAGACCTGGCACAAGCCAGAACTAAGCCAGGCTGCCTACCTGCCCGGCTCCTGATACATTTTAAATGCAGAGCTGCAGCCACATCTTGAATACTGCATACAGATGTGGTCTCCTCATCTCAACAATACTCTCTCCCTTATTCAAAGGAGATACAGAAGATTCCACACTCATTTATTCTGTGAATTGTGACTATTTGCCCTTCTCTAAACCCAGTCAGGAAAGCATCAAATGACAACATGCACAAGCTAGCCAGCAGGGAAAGGCTACAATTCATCAGCGACATGGTCTCAAGTTGATCTCTTCTTGCTACGCACAGGTGACTGGCATCTGTCACCTGCTCCCTAAAGCTCTGCAGTCAAATCCAGCCCCAGCTCCAGTCCTAAGCCAGCCCTCCCTCAAGCAGGGGGATAAATCAGTGCTTCCACTTGGCTTTATTTTAAACTTACTGTCTACAAAGTATCTTGGTTTTAATATATTCTGCAGACTCACTCTGTGAAACAGCACTCCACGTCTGGACTGAGCCATCTTACTGTCAGCGAAACAGATTCACCCTGACATCCGCTAGCCTGTTGGGAAGCGGCGGCTCTTCTGCAGAAAGAGAGACAGCTAAAAGCTTCTGCTCTGGTGGCTTTGAAATGTGATTCCTGTCCTCTCCACTTCAACTAGACACCCTGCCATGAATAATCTTGTCGTGCGTGTCTCCATGTCGCTCTCTTAGGAGCCCACATGGGTTGAGAAGTGGCTGCTAGTGCTGAAGATTGCTTGGTACTTATGCAGTTGTGTGTCACAAGAGCTGTCTGCAACACATGCCCACCTGAGATTGAGAGGTTCCCCCTCATACTCTGGAACATTACCCTGTCATTGGCCCTTCAATGCCAGAGAGCACTGGCTTACCTATCTTTTTGAGAGTTGAAACCCTTCTGACAGGTAGCACCAGCAGTAGCCAGGGCCGGGTTCTGTATCTAAGCGGTTCTTCTCTGTCCAGCCAACACAGAACTGGCTCAAGTCCCCACCCAGTAAGCTGGGAAATTCAACCACCGCTGGCACTTCTGAGAGGCAATGCTTCCGCACTCGCAAGCATGGAGTCTGAGCGTAGAAAAGAAACATTTAATAAAAGGGAGGGAAGTAACATGGCTGTAATTTTGGAAAACACTGCAGAGTTCATGAACAAAACTCATGAGTAATGGCCAGGTAGGCTGGTCAATGTCCTTTTCCTCTCCAGTTCTGAAGTCCAGCAATGTAAATGTCTCCTTCACATTTCCCAACCCTTCTCTGCACCCCACTCACAGTCACTGCCCTTGGTCAGGGCAGACCCAGGGTTCAGAGGTGCAGCTGCAGAATTCATCTCCCTTCCTGCTGCTCCTCACATCTCTCAGCCACTGACCTGTTGGCTCTTAATAAGCATCTATTGACATCCAGTGACTTCTGCCCATCAGTCTCAAATGATTTCAGTGCCCAGTGATTTCAATTCTTTGCAGGCAGGGCAGAAAAACACAGTTAGCCCAAGAAAGCAGCACCTAATTATGCCTATTTAGTTTTGTTCTTTTAGGAAGGTGGGGCAAAGGAAGACATATTAGCTTCCACACCAGAATAACCTTCCCTCACCCCTTCCTTTCACAGAGCTCTGAAAGTTGAGCCCCTGCAGTTGCGAGATTCTTTCTGCTAACTGAGCCCTTTCATTGGGAACACTTTAGCACAGTCTTACTTTTCTGCATTCCCACAAAATTACCAACATGGGCAACCATGTTTTAGCTGTCCCAGCACTTAATACCAGCATAGCTGGTGTTGGGTCACAAATTAAGTTGATTTCAATGAGCAAAATACCACTCCATTTGCTGAATATCCAACTTACATCTACGTAAGCCAGAAGCAAAATATATTTATATAGACACATCCAGGGTTTCTTTCCCACTCCAGTTAGCTGTAATGGAAGCATTCCTGATTATAAGACTAACATGTTTATTAGAGCATAAGTTTTTGTGGGTAAAACCCACTTCTCCAGAGGAATTGGAGTGGAAGTTACAGTGTAACGTAAGTTTTACCCATGAAAGCTTCTGCCCTAAAAAATCTGTTAGTCTCTAATGGTGCATCTCCATAGCACCCTTACCTTGAAATAAAATACACAATTTGCGTAGCTTATTTTGAGGTTATTTCAAAATAAAGTGCTATTTCAACAAATCCCTCAACCCTCATAGAACGAGGGTTACAGGGATGCCAGAATAGCACGCCTGTTATTTCAAAATATATTTCAAAATAACGGGTGCATTTAAAGACGCAGAATCGCTATTCCAGGATGCTTCCGGTATCCTGAAATAGCCCCACAGTGTAGATGTAGCCTAAGGTGCCACAGGACTCCTTGTTGTTTTTCCAAACTGAAAGTCACCGTGGGGGTTTCCCCCAACTGCACAGGAAAAGATTCTGCAACCAGACTATCATTAACAACCCAGGGAAGGCTGGGTAAACTGAAGGGAATCCAGTTACATCCTCAGAGCCCAGAAGAGCTAGGAAAATAAAATCCCATAGCCTCAATTCAGCCCAGATGGTGATTGTGCTGAGTAGCAGGGGGCTGTTTTTACACAACTACTTTTCTGATCACAACAACCCTTTCATTTCTCAAATACCAAAAAAAAACCAATTTCTTAACTCAAGCTGTCTGTACCAACCCTACACACCTGTATAAACATGCAACTGCACTACTGCAGTGCCTTGCTATAAATCTCATGCAACGCTTTACGTGGAGTGAAGGCAGCACTGGCGGTGGAACAATCTGGAAAAAGGAGGTCAGGAAGCAGAAGCGTTTCCAGCAGACCCTTTCCTAGGAAGCCAATAAAGGCTGCTCCTACAGCCCACCATCACTGCTACTGCAGAGCCCACTGGGCTGGTGAGGCTGCTAGCAGACTTCCTACCACATGGGGAGGGCAGCTAGAGATCACAGCGGTCTAGGATAGCGCAGTTAGATAAGACTGGCGGGAAAATGCTGATGGTGCACTGCAGCAGTTCTCCCAGCAATGCCACAACTGGTGAAGATAGTGAAACAAAACAGAGTTCAGACAAGGCTTATTAGCCAGGTTATTTCCAGCTCAGCCCCATGTGGGTTTCACCAGGCTCAGGGCCTGCATTTCCTCCCCTCCCCCCTCCCCCGGCTTAACATATACCCTGCAAAGGTTCAGTGAGCAGCCCGATGGAAGAATAAATGTTTGAAGAGGGTCAAACATTGCAATTACAGGCTACACTGAATGTTTACTTGCCATGTGATAACAGTCATTCTTCCCCATGGGACTGCAGACATTTAGGAGATGAATGTGACTCTCCTGAGATAACAGCCTTAATGCCTGGGCTACATGGACTGGGGCGAGGGGTAGCCTCAAGTGCTGACAAGTGCAACTATGACAAAGCCTCATTATTATGCACTTAACAGTCTGTTATTGATCTCAAGTCCCTACCTAGTTGCCTTGGGCTGGAAAGGACACACACTCTACCTCCTGACAGGGCCACTGCAGCATGTAGTCTTTATTCTAGCCCTTATTCCTGGGCTACGTCTAGACTGGAATGATTTTCTGCAAATACTTTTAACGGAAAAGTTTTCCGTTAAAATCATTTGCGGAAAACAGCGTCTAGATTGGCACAGATACTTTTCCACAAAAGCACTTTTTGCGGAAAAGCGTCCGTGCCAATCTAGACGTGCTTTTCCGCAAAAAAGCCCCAATCGCCATTTTCGCGATCGGGGCTTTTTTGCGCAAAACAAATCTGAGCTGTCTACACTGGCCCTTTTGCACAAAAGGACTTTTGCCCGAATGGGAGCAGCATAGTATTTCTGCAAGTAGCACTGATTTCTTACGAGATCGTCAGTATTCTTAAGGAAATTCAAGCGGCCAGTGTAGACAGCTGGCTTTTGCGGAAAAGCTTGCCAGTGTAGACACAGCCCTGGTGTTTACTTCTGTCTTTAAATGACAGTAGGTGTCCCTCCTGGCTACTTCCCGAGGTGGTACTGGAATTGTATAGAGTTCACACACACAACTATTTTGTCTTCCTGGCAGGCACAGCACATCTGGCTCTGGATCAGCCAACCCTGGTTAGAACTTTCCTGCCTGGACCAGGAAGCAGCAGCTGCACTTAGTCAGCAGGTAGGGAGATCTGTTGTAACCAGGTGAGACCACCAGTAGCCAGGCATCAAGCACGGGACCTCTGGCTTATCTCTGCCACAGCCTCCTTCTGATCTGCAGTAAGTTTCTGCCTCTGAATTTCCCCACCTGTAAAATGGGACTGGTGACATTTTTCCCTTCAACCACCACAATTCCGAGCTTTGCATTCAGATCACTGCAGTGTGTTCTCCATAGAGTTTCACTTGGGACTGTCAGCTACTACTGATGGAATCTCCTCGTACTGACTCTTCCTGGATGTGAAGGACAGGAGCCGGGCCCACTTAGTGAACAGCTCTATGCTCTACCCTGGCCCATAGCGCTGGCAGGATTGAGGGCTTTTAGCTAGGAGCCCATTTTGGATGTCTGTGGGTGGGATCTAATGAATTTGGGTTTAGCAGCTACGTTCACACCCCGAAGCGCCACATTAGCTGTTTCGTTTGTAAGAAAGGGCCTCTGCCAAGATTGGTTTATGGCCCCCAAGAAATGCAAGAGCCAAGGAGTTTCTAAGCAGTGCATAGTACTGTTCAGTTGTGAAGCAACAAGCATACACAATCCAGTCCTAAACCTAATCATTTAATTTATCATAGGAGACTCAAACTGGCATCAATTAACATTTCCCAGCCCCAGAATAGAGGCGTGTTTTGTCTGGACATTACGTTGATTAAATTATCAAGTGCCATAATCCCCACAAGAAGGCTGCAAGAGACATGAAAATATGGATATAGCCTTGTAAGCCACAGCAGGGAAGTGTAAATTCCCTTCCCATGTATCCTCCCTCCCCACCTCCCCCTCCACACACACACACACGCTTGCTCACTCTGTCTTATTTCCCAGGATACAGCTGCTCTGATCAAACAGGCATGATATTAAGGGAAAACAAATCTCCAGTGAAAAATCAAAGGGACAACTGTCAGAGGAGGTTAAAAGCCGCTTAGCTTTGTGCTGCTGTCATTACAGGTTTGGCTAAATACACAGACCAGGCCTTTGAAACCAAAGCTGTGAAGTTCCAAAGGTGAAAGATTCTGTCGTTCAGAGCTCCAGACAGCCAATGCAGGCTGGGACAAGTTTCTCAGGCCATAAACACAAGCCATCCATTTCCAGACCCCATCCCCCCCCCCCCCCCACCACCACCACCACCAGCTCTGGCACCTGAAAATCCTCCTTAAAGTCCCAGGGTATGTCTACACAGCAAAGTTATTTTGAAATAACAGCCGTTACTTTGAAATAACTTTACTAGTGTCTACACAAGCCAACCACTATTTCAACATTAAATCGAAATAGCTCAGGGCTTATTTCGAACTTGGTAAACTTCATTCCACGAGGAACAGCACCTATTTGGAAATCGCTCTTTCAGAATAGGAGCTGTGTAGACGTGGAATAGGGGCTATTTTGGAATAGGGGGGCCTCCAGCCCTTCCCAGGGTGCCCTGCTGGCCACTCTGGGCACAACCAGGAAAACTTCTCTCCTCCCCCCCTCCCTAGAGCCCTTAAAGGGGTAAAGTCTGGCCACAATGCCTGTGCCAGCTCCAAGCCTGCCAGCCCAGAGCCAGCAGTAGCTGCCCCTGACCCAGTGGCCCCAACATGAGCCAGCCAGCCACTGCCAGCCAGCCCTCCACTGCTCCCCAGGACCAGTCTGCCAGCTCCCAGGAGCCTGCCAGGGGCTGGAAAAGGCACGTGCTTTCCTGGTTCAGTGCGGAGATCAGGGACCTCATTGAGGTTTGGGGGGATGCCTTCAGCATCCACGATCTCCACACTAGATGGAGGAATGCGGCCGTCTACAGCCAGATGGCTGCCAGCCTGGCCACCAAAGGCCACATGCAAACCCAGGAGCAGGTTCAGATGAAAATTAAGGAATTGTGGCAGGCCTATGCCAGGGCCACAGGGGGCAGCTCCCAACCAGGGGCAGAACCAGACACCTGCCCCTATTTTGATGCCCTGGACCGCATCCTGGGGGGCAGGACAGTCCGTGCCCCCCAGCTGGTCATCAACCCTGGGGCAGAGGGCCCCGATCAGGGCACAAAGGAGGAGGAGGAAGAGGAGGAGGAGGGTCAGGAACCGCATGAGCCCAGAGGGAGCGTGCTGCGCAGCCAGGAGCTCCAAGCCATCCCAGAAAGCCTGTCGACACCCCAGGCTGGGGAGGCAACAACATGTGAGTGCCATCACTGTCCCCTTATGTGGGAGTGGGAGGGAGACCAGGGACTGCACGCGTGGGCCTTGCTGACCATGGATCATGCAGCAACCTGTGCGTGTGCTGTGCCACCCCGGGGCATGTGGCCCCAGCTGGCTGCCACACAGGGCCTTGGCCTGTTACCCATACACATGCATGTCATGTGCCTTCATACATGCTCCTGACCCCAGGGTGGAACACAACAGGATGCCCACAACAGGGTGGAACACAACAGGATGCCCACAACAGGAGCTGCTTGCCCAGGGCTGTGCCATCTCTGACTACCTGCAGACCCTGGGGCAGAGATTGCTGCCTCCTGCCACTCCAGCCCCAGCTACCGCTCCTCCTCTCACTCCTGATCCCACTCCCACTTCTTCTTCCCCACCCTCCACACCCTCCCCCGCCTCCCGGGGACACCGAGGCCCCCACGCCTGCAGTACTGGGAGACAGGTGGGCCGGCAAGACCCTGAGCCCTGAGCTTCTCCTCCCCCTTCCTTCCCTTGCCTCCCCCTTCCAGCTCCCTCCTCCCAAGTTTACCCCTCCCCCTCCCACCCTCTCGCCTCCCCTCTCCCACCTTCTTTCCTCAGTCTCACCTCAGTTTCATTTCCCCCCCATACACCAGTTTTTTTTTCTATAAGAAGAGTTTGTTTTCTTGAACACGTGTCTTTATTGTACATCAGGAAGGGGGGTAAGGGAGGGGTAAGTGGAAGGACGTGAGGGTGGAATGAGGCACGAGCCCCCAGTGGGGCACACCAGGCAGACTGTTAGTCCTCCTCCGGGTGGAAGTTCTCCCTCAGGGCCTCCCGGATACGGACAGCCCCCCTATAGGTCTCCTGGCTGGCAGCTGTATGGGGCTGCGTGTACAGGCCGGCCAAGTGGTTGGCCTCTGCCATCCAGCTGGCAGAACAGCCTTCCCTTCCGCTCACATAATTTGTGCAGCACACAGCACGCTGCCACCATGTGCGGAATATTCTGCTCAGAGAGGTCCAGGCGAGTGAGGAGACATCTAAAATGGGCCTTCAGCTGGCTGAAGGCACCCTCCATCACGATGTGGGCCTTGCTGAGCCGGGCATTAAATTCCTGTTGGGAGGAGTTGAAGTGTCCTGTGTAGGGCTTCATGAGCCAGGGTTATAGGGGATAGGCTGCATCCCCTACCAGGCTGACAGGCATGTCCATGTCCCCGACCCTGATGTGGCGGTCGGGGAAGAAAGTCCCAGGATGCAGCCTTTGGCACATGGAGGACTTGTGGTAGACCTGTGCATTGTGTGCTCTGCCGGACCAGCCCACATTGATGTCCACAAAGTGACCCCAGTGGTCAGACATAGCCTGCAGGATGATGGAGAAGTATCCCTTCCAGTTGATGTGGAAGGAGGCCTGGTGTTCCGGGGCACGGATAGGGATGTGTGTCCCATTGATTGTCCTCTCCTCCCCCTTCTTTGTCCTGAAGTTCTGGGTCCACTGTTGGTCTCCCCAGCGTTCCAGAATGATGTGGTCCCGCCAGTCAGTGCTGGTGTCCAGATGCCAGATGCGGTGGGGGCATGCTGCAACTGCTCCTGCACATCCCCAGGAGGGTCCGGATGATGGCCTAGGGGTTGGGCTGCAGCAGATGCTGCAAGGCAGCCTGCAGAAAGTGCAGCCAGGCTTACAGCAACACGTCCACGAGAAGAACAAGAGTGCCCAGGGGAAGCTTCGGCTCCATGTTGCAGAGTGCTTTGGTGTCCTGAGTGAGGGCAACCAGAGCACACAGAGGAAAAAAAGCTGTGCTGTCCTTCAGCAAGGTAGGCAAGCAAGCAGGGAAAGCTGAGAACCGGTTGTCCAGGGGGGTCCCTTTAAACATTAGCCTCAGATAGCCTCAGGCAGCAGCCACACAAGGTAACTCCTGACCTGATGCCCTGCCGGAACCAGTTCTGGCCAGCCATAAATGCGATTAAGCATCCAATCAGTGTGGACGTGCTATTTCGAAATAGCAAAACACTATTTCAAAATGCATTTTGTGTGTAGACGCGTTATTTCGAAGTAAGATATTTCAAAATAACCATTTTGAAATTAGATATTTCAAAATAACACTATAGTGTAGACATACCCCCAGACTGCCTTCAACCCCTTGGCCTGGCTTCCTTCTACCACCCCACTGTCATGTCCTACCTTCATTCTGATCCCCACAAACTGCCATCTTCTTGGCTCAGCTCTGCAAAATGGAAGACTCACTGAAGCCATCTAGAGCTGTTTCAACCTGGCTCCTGAAAAGCCTCAGCAAAGCCACCAGCAAACACCCCGCAAACCCAGTGAGAACCGTCTGGTTTTATACACTCCATCTGGCTGCTGCCTTCAAGCCCCAGTGACTGCTCCATCTTCTTCCTGCAGCTGTCCAGAGTGTCCACTCCTTCCTCACTGACCTCTCCTAGGTAACGCCTTCTTCCCTTCCCTTTTTGCCTCCTTCTGCCCCCTCAGAACTTGAGGCCACCTCATCAGCATCTTCCATTACTTGGTCATTCCCTCAATGCACAGTCCTTCTATTCACTCATCTGCCACTGCCTCAGATCACCCAAAATATATGTATTCTGTTCCTGGTCTGTCCCTTCTCTTCCCATCTTCATTTCCAGACACCAGTCATGGAAACATCCCAATCTTCAGCTGTCTCATATGCAACCTCTGAGAAACCCTGAGGTTTCCTCTCCATCTAGAAGCCATATTTCCACTAGGGACGTCAATGTGTAGATGACTACATGATTAACCGATAAACCTGGGCTTAGTGGTTAATCCTGTTAACTACATACATTTCCTCCCCATCCCCTGCTAACTCTGTATCAGAGGCAGCAAGGGGGAGGGGTGAGAGCTGATGCCTATGGGGAGCCAGCTTTTAAACCAGCTCCAACAAGAACCAGATCCATCTGCTCCCCCGCCCTCCTGCCCCCGCACTGCCTCCTCTGATAGAGGCAGCAGTGCAGAAGGTGAGGAGAGAGGCTGGAGCTGATATGCGTGGGGATCTGGTTGTATCAGAGGCAGCAGTGTGGGTCAGCAGACGGGAGCCAGTCTCTGCAGGGAGCTGGTTTTTAAACTGGCTCCCATCATGGACCAGCTCCGCCTGCCACCCTGTGCTACTGCCTCTGATAGAGAGGCAGCAGTGTGGGATGGCAGGGTGGTCCCCGGGAGTGTAGCCAGGAGCACACTGTCTGCTGCCCCCATCAGGAACTATCAAATACTCATGTAACCACTAAAATCTGATGCAGTTACATGACTGTTCAATTACATGCTAACATCCCTAATTTCCACCCCTACCAGGTAAGCAACCCAGCCCGTAGGCTGTGCCCTCAGGCCGTGTCCAGACTCAGGGTTTTTTTCGGGAAAAGTAGCCTTTTCCCGAAAAAACTTCCCCTGCGTCCAGACTCAAGCCGCGTTCTTTCAAAATTATTTCGAAAGAACGCGGCTTTTCTTTCGATGGCGGTAAACCTCAATTTACGAGGAAGAACGCCTTCTTTCGAAAGTTCCTCTTTCGAAGGAAGGCGTTCTTCAATGTAAAGAGGCCGTCTTCGAAAGAGAGCATCCAGACTCGCTGGGTGCTCTCTTTCGAAAAAGCGGATTTCTCTTTCGAAAGATCCGCCTGCAGTCTAGACGCGATCTTTTGAAAGAGCCTCTTTCGAAAGAAGCCTGCAGTCTAGACATAGCCTCAGTGTTCAGCGAGCAGGCCAAGGGGAGCGGATGGTAGTTTCCAGAGAAGGCAGCAGAGGGGCTAGAGAGACACCTGCAGGACCTGTGCTGTATTACTCTTCCTCCCAGGAACTTTTGGTGGAGGCAAGACGGAGGTTCCTACAGCCCCAAGCTATGCAGTCAGAGACCCCTGCCAGCAGCACTCCCATGCAGGGACAGCATAGAAGTCACAGTTGGAGTTGCTTGACAATCACTGTCCAAGGTGCTGGAGGTTGTTGCTCTGGACAGGGGACTAAAGCTACAGGACAGGTGTCGTCCACACCTGCAGCAGCACAGGCCAGTGAGTAGGCACTGCTCTTTTAAAGGAGTGATCCCCTAAAATCCTCCCACCAGATACCCTTGTTTGTGACCTTGTTTGTTCTGCCTGCCTCTCCAGTGCTTAGTCCTTCCCTTGGCATTTTCCCCCTGAGCCTGTCCTTAGCAAGGGCAGCCACGGCAGCTCCACACACCAGCACAGCCAGCCCCTGTTCTGCTCTGAATCTCTGCACTTATGAGGAGGGAGCAGCATGTTGCCCTTCCCGTTCAGTCCGGTTGTGGGTGGCAGAGAAAATGAGCATTAAACAGAAGCTCCTGCTGTATTTCTGTTGCCACATGACAGTGTAATCACAGTCAATGCTTCCTTGCAAATGCATGGAAATAAGCCTGACTCTGCTTTTTAGTGAATCCGTGCGTAGAAAGGCTCCCTTTTGTCTTAAATTGCCAGGGTAAGGTCCAGGCCGTGCAATCCACACGAGATGCATAAGATGACTGGGCAGGGAATAGAGATCAGGGCCTCTCTCTGGTAGCAGGATGCAATTTGAAAGCAAATGGAATTTGTCGTCTCACTTCTACTCATACAATAACTCTTGAGAGAGCCGGTGCTTTCTAACCTGCTGCCACTTTATGGGATGGTGAGGGGAGCAGCTGGGTCACTGCTGCACCCATGGAGGGGTGTTTGCCCCAAAAGTGGTACAAAGGGGGTCACGTGAGGGGTCAAACAAAAGCTACTTTCTTCTGATTCTGTATCTGCTCTTCATAGAGCTGCGTGTGTAGTTAGGAATCTGTAATCTGTGTGGAGACTGGAAGTCTCTCTGAATGTGGTTGAGCATTGGGCAGAGCCCGGCCTATGGCCCTGTGGGACAATAGCACTCAATGGGCCAAGGACACACCTCGGGAATGGAGACCAACACCTAAGGGCTACCAGCAGGGAACACAGTGATAGGCCGCTGGCCAGGTGACCTGCTGCAGCCAAGAAGAGACCAGGAAGGATGTATAAAGATGCCATGTGGCTGACTCCATCTGGGTACTCAGCTCAGCACTTCATCCCAGAGGCAGCAGAGCAGGGATCGAAGGGCCGGAAAGAACTGTGGACCCATCCTGATCTAGGATGTGCAACAAGGACTTTTAAGCCAGCCTCTGTAACATCTCTGCTAGAGCCTGGATTGAGAACGAGGAGATTCAATGCATGTAACGTATGATACTTTAGCAACCTTACTCCCATGCTTTTCTTTCTTGTGGTAATAAACCTTTAGATGTTAGATGCTAAAGGATTGGCTCAGCGTGATTTGTGTTTAAGGTCCAGAGGGTAAATTGGCCAGGGATCTGTGGCCGGTTTCTTGGAACTGGACAGAACTCATTTGGGGTAGGTGGGATTGGGTTCTAAGACCCCTCACCTGTGTATGAGGCCCAGGGCCATCTGGGGCACGGATATTGCTGGGGTGTCGGAGGGGTTTTGCTTGTGAGGCTTCAGGCAGGCTGCTGAAGCGCTCTGTGGGACTGGTTTGTGGCCTGTGTGGAGAGGTCACCAGTCTGGGAGCTGTAAGGAGCCCCAGATTTGAGCAATTCACCCTGAGCGGACGCCTTCAGCTGTGCCCAGACACGGCCCGGTCCGTCACACCTGCTATACAAACTCATCCCCTTCTCCAAAGAGTGTCTATGTAACTACATGCGACTCGTCATGCTTCTTTCCTGGTCCTGGAAGGGATGGGGCTAAAATCATCAGTCTCTTTGTACAATTTAAAGGCCCTAGTCCATTACCTTGGAGGAGGTAACTGACTCATACCATCCATGTTGTCTAGCTATGAGTGGGGGACACAGTCTTAGGGTATGTCTACACTACCCCCTTAGTTCGAACTAGGGGGGTAATGTAGTCATTCGGAGTTGCAAATGAAGCCCGGGATTTGAATTTCCCGGGCTTCATTTGCATAATGCCGGCCGGCGCCATTTTTAAATGCTGGCTAGTTTGGACCCTGTGCCACACGGCTACACGCGGCACAGACTAGCTAGTTCGGATTAGGCTTCCTATTCCGAACTAGTTGTACACTGTCCTGAATCTGCTTCTCTCTGCCTTCAGTGCACCTGGCTCTTGCAAGCCGCCTTTCTTTCTACTGTGCCCCAGTCACTTCCTGCCGGATGCTCCATCCACAGGGTACAATACATCCTACCGCTGCCACCAGTGTCACTGAGGTGTGGGGAACCCCTGGACCCTGTACCAGGGTTACTGAGGTGTGGGGAGGCCCCAGACCCTACACCCCAATCCACAGCCAGACATGACTCTTAGCCCGCAGGTAGAACAGGTTTAATCAGCTCCTGAAAACAGTGTGGGTCATTTCAGGCAAAGCCTGTTCCTTTGGAGGGAGGGGAAGAAATACTCATCCAAGGACATTTTCCAGCAGCATTTCAGAATTCAACCACAGTTATTTTATGTTTAAATTAAATGTTTTTATCTGAAAGTTGTTAGGATTGTTTGTGTAGCGCCCAAGGGCCCTTGGCAGGACACTTTAGAAATACAATACAGTTTCCATTGAAAATGGAGCTTTTTGAATTAGAAACCCTCCTCGAAGTCGGACAAAGAATCTCACTGTGACGGTGAGCAGTGGAAAAGGGTTCAAGGCTGAGATGACAGCAGAAAGCCACAGCAAAACAAAGCACACACAAGGAACACTTTACACATTGGCCTTAGAAACAAAACAACACACACACAGCAGAGTACAGATACTGTCCTTCAAGGCAGGCCGCAATGGGAAAGAGCGCTTTGAATACTTGCTCACGCTTCGATCCAGTCATTAAACTGGTAAACATCTGAACAGAAATAGAATTTAGCGGGGGCAAATGAAACAAAAGATTCCATCACGAAGGCCTTCAAACAAGGAGAATAATGTACTGACAGGAGTCAAGGCTTCGGCCTTCTATTTCTCAGCCTCTTCCAAAGACTCTGAATGTGAGCATGGGTGAATCATGATAAACTTTCTGCCTCAATGTCCCCCATTGTACATATGTGGATGGTGCCCCACATTAGTAAAATCCTTGCAAATGCTCATACGAAAAAATGCCCTCTGCGTGCTAAGTATTTTAGGAATTCTTTTAAATAAAGACCAGGTTCATGGAATGAGGAGAAACAAAGCATAGGAAGAATTAAGCAACTCCTCTGTTAGGCAGGTCCATTTACAGAGGAGAGATGCTCAAAATGCAGTTGTCATCTAAGGGTGTGTCTACACAGCAGGGCTCAACTTTAAATAAGATTCGCAAATTGAACTCTGTCAATGGCGAAGTTTATTTTGAAATAGCTTATTTCAAAATTAGGAGCACCTACACAGCACTTATTTCGAAACAGAGCACTCTTCAGTACAATGAGGGTTACTGGAGTCAGAGTAAGAAGTCCTCCAGCTTGACAGTATTTCGACATTAGTTCAAAATAACTGTCTGCTGTGTAGACGCAGACGAAGTTATTTTGAAATAACACTAATCATTTTGAAATAATGTTGCTGTGTAGATGTACCCTAAGTTGGTTTTGCTACTTGGGAGGGACCATGGAGGACAGATGCCTGTCCTGGTTCTCAAATCCTAGGGCTCTAGTATTTATTTCCCTTTTGAGGAAGGGAGCAATTTAGCCCATAGAGATGTGCACGCACACACACGCACGCACGCACGCACACACAAAAGAAGAGGAGCCAAACACTGAAGCTCTCCAAAACAAGGCATTTTCAGCAAGCTTTCTGCAGAGGGAGAGGGAAGTAAATAAAGGAGTTTTCAGATCAGACACATTTGACAACCAGTGCTACAAGACTGGAAGCTGCAGTTGTACTCCAAGAAATGCCACACCTTTTACAATTATTCTGCATTATTCCCAGAGCATTACAAGCGTGTCCAATGATTTACAATGCAGATATCCATTCCCTGCCTTGAAAGCCTTTCAATTTAAAATCCAGGATCCATTTCACCCATAACCACATAGTCTAGTTTTACTAGCCTCCCCAAGCCAAAAATTATTCAAAAAATATTAAAAAAGGAGAAATTTAATTTCACACCAGTGCTTTGTAATACCCTTCTAGAGCAAGGATAATCCATTTGATTGGCTGAAGTGAGGGGGAGGGTCAGAAAGCTGATGACAGATTACATCTCAATTCTAAGCTTCACACCTCTTCAGTTCCATTAGTATGTGCTGCACAAAGGCTGAGAACTTCATTACTCCCCAGTGAAACATCTTCAGACATGTCAAAAACACTTGTCTTCAGTGAGATCCCAACCTCTGACAAACATGAAGTTCTAAAAAGAAGCCCCAAGCTGGCTTTCTCTGTGCACATGCACAGATACACAGAGCTTACATTTCAGAATGGGTAGAACATATTCTGCCCTTTCTTGGCAAAAATATACACCGGCACAGCCACGTGGTGTGACATCAAATGGTCCTATCAAAACTACCTTACCTGCCAAGAACAAGCCTGATAAATTCTCACGACAGAGGGAGATGAGTGGGTTTTTTTTAAATTATAGTGCAAGAACCTAAATCCAGAAGAGTGGTTAAGACTGGGGCTATGTCTAGACTGCAGGCTTCTTTTGGAAGAAGATTTTCCGGAAGAGATCTTCTGAAAAAACCTCTTCCAAAAGAGAGCATCCACACAGCAAAAGCGCATCAAAAAAGCGATGTGCTTTTTCGAAAGATAGCATCCACACTGAATGGACGCTATCTTGCATTTAAGCTGTGATTACTATGGATAGAGTGGTCACCAGAAGGAGAGAGTGACTGTGAGGACAATTCCCCTTACCTCAAATCTCTGTGCCAGTAGGAGAGAAGAGCTGATTCTCTTCAGGCCCACCTGGGTTCTTCAGGAAGGAATCTGATTTTTCTGTGAGCACCATCTCCTGGATCTCCTGCTTCAAATGGGAGAGGTTGGGCAGGGAAGGGAATTTGAGGGTTCACTCCCAAAGCCAGCCAAGGGCCCTGACTTGAAGTTGCATCTCCTTCCTCTGTCCCCAAAGGAGGAAGGGACCAACATAGCACTGCCCTGACCAGAGATGGCCCACTACAGTGCAGGCTAGGAGGACAGACTAGAAAATGGATTTCCTATCTCTCCTTTGCTGTTCTCCCCAGCGTTCAGATAAAACTGCTTCCTGCCTCTCCTGACATGTTTACCTCCAAGTTATATTGGAACCTTCCTGTGTCTGAGCACTCTGCCAGCAGCTTCCCCAGCATGGCATGCCCAAGGTCAAACAAGACCTTGTGAGGATCCTGCAAAGGAAGGGCAGCCATGGGTCGCAACTGGGAAATTGGGGAAACTTTTCCTCCCTGCCAATAGCCCCTGGTTGGCCAATCAGCATCAAGACTTTGAGAGCTGGAAGGCAGAGGCGTCTCAGCAGATGTCCCAAAAGATGTCCCAGGTCACCACCAAAGGTGATCTGTCTTGGTGCAATTCCAGCCCCACCTCTTTGGGAGGGCCTCCCACAAAGCTGTAAAGGGGGAGGGGAGAGTGTCTCTAAGGTTGCCCCTCTGTCCTGCCTGGCTGATGTCAGGGTCTCTCTGTGATGTCATCACCTCCCCATAATTGTTCTCCAATAGGCTGAGGTCTTGCAACAGGCCTTTGTGATGTCACTGCCACACCCATTCTTCTTTTGTAAGGCTGGTGTCCTGACCCTGCCCTGTTTGAGTGGCTTCCCTTCGATCATTCCACTTACTGGCAACTGAGTCTGGGAATCAAGCTGGTCACACAGTTTTTCATTAATTAGTAGCCTTTAAGGCTAGAAGGGACCAATACAGCTTGAAATCTGACCCCTGCTTAGCCCAGCCTGCCTATCATAGTAGCTAAGTTTTGATCCTAGCACACACCAGAAAGGCATCTAGTCTTCATTAGAAGATCTCAAGAAATGGAGACTCCATCCCTTGCTTTGGTAGTTTGGTTCATCATTGGAACAATCATCCTCACTGAAATATTTGTGCCTTATTTCTAATATAAATGGTCTTAGGAAGGTGTGCTGAGGGGGCAGGGCAGTGGGGAGTAGGCCACAGTTCAGATGTTAGTACCCCCTCCCACTTTTACAGTGCTGCCACTGCTCCTGGCTAGGTACACCCCATCCTAGGGAAGAATTATGTGGAGATGAAACAGCAGAGGGGGAACCTAAAAATTCATCTTGGCTTGAAAAGGGCAGCTACACTCGTCCCAAAATACAGTCACTTGTCTCCTCCGTCGTGGAGGCTCTCCACAGCTCATCATCCCTCTTTGCTGCTCCGTCTTCACAAGCAGAGGATTATACTGGGAGCCTTGGTCCTTCTTTCAAAGTTCTCAATAGACTAACGAGCTCCAGAAGATGCAAATTGCCACCTCATCCATCACTCTACTCTAAGGACTGATAGATTGTTTACCTCCAAGGTGATGCTTGCTTGAACAGGAATTGTTAGCTGGCCAGAGACTGAAATCTTCTCTTGCGGGAGCAAGGACTAACCATAAACTGCACTGCACCTGCTTTCAAGCTCACCTCTTTCACCCTTTTCACAAAGCAACTCATCGCCTCATAGCATCACACCAATAAATTTCATCTTTTGCTCCATTCTCTCCCGTCAGTGGGGAGTAAGTTGAGCAGTGCGTACATAGCCACTTCCAAAGTGTGTGTTTCATTAGACATGGAGTGAAACTTTAACCAGATTTAAAAATAGAAAGGTGACTTGGGCCAGTGAATAAAGCAAGATCTGGTTGTACTCCCAACCCCACCTCTGACTTGCTGTGTGACCTGGGGCAAGTTACTTCACCTCTGTGCCTCAGTTTCCCAAGGATGGAGGCCATGGGGAGAGAGTACATTTACATCCCTTTGTAGAAAAGCTTGTAGCTTTGCAGATTGAGTGCTATAGGAATACCAAGTTAAGATGGCTGCTAAGAATAACTGACTCCTTTTTGGCAGAAGGAGTTTGACAGCACAGAACAAGCAGGGAAGCAGCCAGTTATGGGACTCATTCCATAGTTGGCTCCTGCTAATCCTGTCTCTTCTCCTTTAGTGGCAGGTCAGACTGCCAAACACTAGGGAAAATAAAAACGTACAAGGTAGACCAAGTCAAACACAATGTGTCACTGGAATGTATCTGGTTGCTCTTTACTGGAATGACATGAGAATTCGTTTACAATACTATCAAGAGCATGTCAACATGAAACTGGAAATATGAATGACTGGCAACCTCTGTCACACTGAACTGTGAGCAAAATACTAAGGGTGGAGAGAGGCTAAATTAACCTGAATGAACTGCAGACTGAAAGACTGTGGCAAGACAGAATTTTAACCCTAATCAACTACATGTATCAGATGGCAGAAACTCTTTCTTCTGTGTAGGGCTAAAACTACAGAACACATCCTACTGCTGCTTTCAAGCTGCATCTGATATAAGTGCTGGATAAAGGAGCCAGCCTATTGGAATTCTGGGAGGAAGGTTGGCAACCAGGTCCCCATAAGGCCTTCTTCCCTTAGACAAGGGAGGAGAGACAGCATAGAGATCAATTAAAGATATGAGATAACAAATGAAAAATAAAACCATCAGCGACAGGGTGAAAGTGGGATGTGTTGACTATTTAGACCACATACAAGCTGATACAAGTGATAGCAGGGCAAGCTCTCCCCATCTTGAACTACCAATGTACTTCAGCCTCCCTCCTGAAAGACCAATGCCATTGCAACAGGCCAGTCAGCAACTATAGTAGAACCTCAGAGTTACAAACCTCCCAGGAATGGATGTCATTCATAACTCTGAAATGTTCATAACTCAGAACAAAATATGATGGTTATTCTTTCAAAAGTTTACAACTAAACATTGACAATACAGCTTTGAAACTGGACTATGTGGAAGAAAAAAAATCTTTAGTGGTTTACATTAACACAGTATTGTACTGTATTTGCTGTCTCTGCTGTTGCCTGATTCTGTTCTTCTGGTTCCCAATGAGGAGTGTGGTTGACTGGTCAGTTCAGGTTCTACTCTGAGGTTCAGGTTCTACTCTTAGCTCTGAGGTTCTACTACAGGCAGGGAAAAGGAATCCTCAATGCCAATGAAGATGAACTTTGGTATTAGTTAGAAATGTGAGGCCTTTCCCATTGTGTGATGAAGCTGGTGGCTATTCTGAGCGCCTCCTAAGCAATTAAGAATGAACAACATGGGTGCTTCTCCTGAGAACATCTTCCCTGTTCATTACTGCTAGCTTAGTACCCCACTATTCAAGCCCAAGGTTATACCCCAAGGTCAACCTTCTTGCACAAACCTCTTTCTACAGAAACTTTATCTTGAGGGAAAAAAACCCAAATACAAAACATACCTTCATTTGTTAAGCACCATTTTGTTCCTAGGATTCATTCATCTGCTCTTGGAAATGCAGGTGATTTGAAAGCTCCCTGCTTTTAATTGGTTGAGAGTCATGCATAGTCAATAACGTATGCTCTCTTCTCTCCTACCTCGCCAGCCCCACTTGTCTGTCTCATGCCCCCATCAAATCTTTCAGATTGTAAACTCCCTCAGTTGCTATGCAACTATGCACTGCCTAGCACCGGAGTTCCCTCCCTGCTTGGCCTCTAGGTGCTTTTGCAGTGTTCACATCTTCTTTGAGGGAGTCTATCTGTCTATACAATGTGTGCAAGAATTTGTGCATAGGCAAAGACCAAATTTGGTAGGCAGCTTCCTCTCATGGCAAGCGTTTGATTGTGCCAGGACAAAGAGATGGGCCTGGAATAAGATTGTTTTTCATTGCATGGAAAGGGAGAGGGCTCCTAGCAAGGACAGTTATACTCTGTAATGACCATGGGGACAGTTATAACCCTATTGGGGCAGGGTGGAGGCAAGCTTCCCAGCTGCTCTCTGGCTAGTGGAGCTCATGCTGCAGCTAGCCCTGGCAGAAGCACAGCCCCCCTCCCCACTCCTGCATGCTCCCCCATGCACCCCAATCTCTTGTCCTGAGCCCCTCCTCACCAAACCCCAATTCCTGCACACGCACTCACAAGCTCCCCCAGCCTCCTGCCCTGAAGGACCTGAGCAACACTGGTTAAATTTTCTAGTAGTAAATAAAGAGCAGTTTGTTGTAGAACAGCAACAACAAAACTGGTGTGTTATCCTTGGAGCAAGGAAGAGAGCATTGTGTTTAGTTCTTGGATTCTGTGTTTTGTGCCACATGTTGACAGAGGACTAGGATATAAAGTGATGTTCTCTGTGATACAATGCAAGGCATGCATATTAGTCAAATTATACGGAGTGTGAGTAGCAATATATTTCATACTTCCAGGTGACCAAAGGCAGGCCCTTATCTGACGCACAGCATGCATTGTCTTTACAGGATAATAAGACTGACACAGAGCTACTGAAAGCAAGAAGCACTGTAAAAGTTACTGGAATAAAGCTCCAGGTATATTTGCATCAATACACTCAGTGTTTAAAAAGCATATTGCATTGGCAGTATACTAAAAATGGCTGCAACAGTAATAACACTGGCACAACCCTCCACCTCCAAAAAAGTCTGGACAGACAGGCAAACCCTGCCCTGCCTTGCCCTGATGAGCAAATCGTGGTGATTTGACAAGGGCAGAAAGTGTTCTAGCCATGAACAATGTTCACCAAAAATACCCTGCTTTTTGTCTGTCATTCAGATCTAGGGCTCGTTAACAAACATACCTCACCTCAGTCACAGAGAAAAGATAAATTCTGTAGGTTACTTTAGATAGGCAGGATGTAGGCCATGTAGGGAATTTACAGAATAATATTGATACTCTGAATTATACTAAACCACAAAGAAGAAGCTCATGCACCTTATGGAATCCTGTAACAGTTAAGACAGGCTCACACCAAACACTAACCAAGCAAGTGAGCATGTTCTGTAGGATCTGTAGCTCTCTAGTGCCTGGGTAGCAACTCTTTGCAGAGTCCATTAGAGCACATCCTTCCTCCTAGAATTAAGGGGCAGGGAAAGCTGTGCTGGTGCCCATTTCAGAAGTTAACACAGCCCTCCTGAACAGAGCTTTGTTTGTTTGTTTGTTTGTTTTTTAAAAAAGCACATCTAGCTGGGAGCAATAGATTTGAACCCTTAACATCTAAGCCAGTACACAAGGATCCTTAAGAGAAAACTAACAATCCCTGCTAAATCATTCCCAGGATTCCCCTTTGCAGCAGCAGCATCTCTTCCTCTGAGCTGTAATGAGCTTCAGCTCACTTGTTTTCCTCTCAATCCCTTCCCCTTTGGAGGCAGGCACAGAAGACCATTCTCCCTCCTCCTCCACCCCCCAAACTCCCAATCTGATGGAAAGAAAACCAAACATCAATGGGTTTGCAGCCCAGAATGTCTTATGCCGCAGCATTGGGACACAGAAGTCTGAAACCTCAAGTGCTCCATTCCCACACTGTGTGGGAAGGATCAGGAGAGACCTCTTCTAGCTGGAGAGAGGACATGATGGCAAAGCACACGTGAAAGAAGGGGAATTTAAGCAGTTACCTGAGGCAAGATTAAGTAGCAGACCACAGCATTTTCCTTGAGAGGCTATTTCTCCTAACTTCTTCAGGCAGAAAGCAGGAAGACTCATTGAGTGGTTTGCTTTTGTATTTCACCCCAGACCTGCACAATTCTTTTCTCCCAAGCTACAGGGGGAGCAGGGGGTGTTCATTGTTCAAGTTAAGAGCAGGCCTAGTAAATCATGCCAGGACTGGTAATTATTCACATCAGTTTTTCAAGGCTGCTTTACCCTCCTCAGTAGCGATAAGCTATGCTATTGAATTAATATTTTTAGAAACTGTTGCCCTGCGTGCTTAGAAGACCTATTCTTGGATTTTAATAGATTGCTCTTTTAAATTTACAAGGTTTTTTTTCCTTGTAGTGACTTTATAAACCTTGATTTTTAAACTCACTAATGTATAGTCTCTCTTTCAGAAATAAACTTTTAGCAGCTCCAGAGTTCTTTTTAGCTGAATGTTTTTCACCTATGTTTATGCCGATCTTTTTGTATTTACTCCACCCCATGTGATATGATCAACTAGCATTCTTTATCTTCATAGCTGCTTGTTGCTCTGGGAATTATCATACAGAAGTTAATACATTACATCAAAGTGCTGTCAATACAAATGCAAAACATTGTTACCCTCTCTACTGTTGGTGGTTTGAGGGGGGATTTTCTGTCACGCATGTGTGGAAACCAAAGCTTTGATTCAAAAGCTTCTCCCTCGGGAACTGGATTTTGCCTTCTGTAGTCCTCTTACAAGGCCCATCCACATTACGTGCATAACTGGTGGTTTGTAATCAGAAAGATACTGATTGCTCTCCATGACCTAGCACTGAATAGTTGTTCAACTGCAGCAAAGATGTCATCTTGAGCAGCTTTACATATGCTGTAACTAGGGCTGTGTCCAGACTCAAGGGCTTTTTTGAAAAAAGTAGCCTTTTTTTGAAAAAACTTCACCTGCGTCTAGTCTACAGCCGCGTTCTTTCGAAATTAAAGCGAAAGAACGCGGCTTTTCTTTCGACGGCGGTAAACCTCATTTCACGAGGAAGAACGCCTTTTTCGACGGAGATCCGTCAAAAATAAGTGTGTGTGGATGACTTTTTCAAAAATAATGGCCTCCAGGAAGAAGCCCTGGTGGACAATCTGGAGCATGCCTTGCATGTCTCTGGTTCCTGTCTGCAGCCATTTTTTAAAGGGACAGGCACCCTCACAGCCAATTGTGGCAGCAAAGCAGCCAGAGCACACAGCTACTTAGGTGCAGCATGTCCCAGCCCCAAGACCCTCCTGGCCCTTCTAGAGAGCCTTCTGGGGACCCAACCAGAGGCTCCAAACGCCAGGCCGACCGGCATGGTCTGGGCCAAAGCTCAAGACCGTTCTCGAGCTCTGGGCAGAGGAGGAAGCCTTACAAGCCCTACAAACCAGGCGGCGAAATGCGGACATTTTTGCCTGCATGGCAAAGGCCCTAGCCAAGAAAGGACACTACCTCCGCACCCAGGACCAGGTGCACTCCAAAGTTAAGGAGCTGCACCAAGGTTATGTGAAGGCCAGGGAGGAGAGCTCCCGTTCTGGGGCAGCCCCCCACTCCTGCCCCTATTATTCTGAGCTGGACCACATCCTGGGTGGTGGTGAAGAACGCACACCACTGCGTCTCGTCCAGTCAGGCTTGGCGGACCCTGTGGTGGATGCGCCAGAGCAGGAGCCAGAGCAGTCTGGAGACGGGGACATGGTGCCGGAGGAGGAGGACAGTGAGGAGACGGAGACCCTCTCTCTGGAGACAGTCACGCACACCCCAGAGGCCTCCCAGGTGTCATCTGATGCCAGAGATGAAGCAGCAGGTGAGTGCAGAGAGGGAGGGGGAGATAGGTGGGTGCACAGTGGGTGATGCACAAGGGAAACCTGTAATGCTCAGGCTGATGCCCAGGTCACACACGGTGTTACCTTCAGAATGTCTGATTCCCCTGTCTCCAGGAGAGGGCATGCCCTTTTGGACAGCTGTTGCACACATGACTGATTGTGATAGAAATGTAGCCGTGTTAGTCTGATCTGAGGAAGTGGGTCTGGCCCACAAAAGCTCATCCCCTAATAAACCATCCTGTTAGTATTTTAAGTGCTACAGAGTCCAGTTTTTTATGACTGATTGTGTCTTCCTCTTTTCCTCTATAGCCGGACCAGCCGTGCAAGAGGGCCACAGCACCCCAGCCCCACCTCCATCTCCATCTCGGGGACATGGGAGCCGCAGACATAGGCGTGTGTATGCGGACATCCTGAGGCAGCATGTGGCGGCCGTGCAGGACCTCAACACCAACCTGCGAGAGAGGGCGGAGGCAGAGGCTCGGTGGCATGATCGGCTGATGGAGGAGCTTGTCCAGCAGCGCATGTCCCTGTATGCCACTCTCAGGGAGGTCTGCAGCTTGCCTGCACCTGTGCCTGGTCCTGCTCCTCCAGCACCCCATGACCCTGCCCCACCAAACCCCCTTTCCACAGCACCATCCCTTCCCCCCTTGTACCTCCCTCTCCCTCAGTCCCCCCCAGTCTCTGAGCCCCTCTCCCCCCCTGGCCCTCCTCTCCCCCAGGCCTCCCAGTCCCAAGAGCACCTACCATCTGTTGTCCAACCAATGGACAGTCGCCCCACCCGATCCCGTGGCCATGGTTGACCCCGAACATGAGGCCCAAGCAGGAGACTGCAAGCAGGCAAGCACCATGCAACCTGATCCCCTTCCGCCCTCCAGGTTTCAAGCACCCCCCATCACCCCAGTTAAATAACAAGGATTGTGTTAAAGAAAATGTTTATTATACACAGTTTGTCATGAAAGTATATTTTATACATCAAAAATCAACAAAAGCTTTTTTATGTTTGCAACATTATACAATTTTTCAGTGACTGATATTTATAACAATAAAACAGAACCTATTCTTTTGAGACAAACCCTGGTGTTTATTATTTCTACCAGCAGGGTCAGGAGATTGAGGAGGGAAGCTTTTATTGGGCCAGGGCCCAGTCCCCAGGCAGAAGCCCCTCCATAGAGTCAGTGGCCTCCAATTGAGAATCGCTCCCATAGGGCCTCCCATATGCAAACGGCAGACCGGTGAGCCTGGCACATGGCAGCTGTCCGGGGCTGGGCAAAGTGCCTCTCCTGACCATCAGCACCTGTACCCCACCCTGGTAGGAAGGCCTCCCCTTTCCTCTCCACCAGGTTATGGAGAACGCAACACGCGGCCACCACCTCAGGGATGTTGCGCTCCCCCATGTCTAGCCGTGTGAGCAAGCACTGGAATCTCCCTTTTAAATGTCCGAACGCACATTCCACCTGGTTGCGAGCCCGGTTAAGGTGAGCATTAAACTGCTCCTTGCTCACATCCAGGTGGCCGGTGTAGGGCTTCATCAGCCACGGCATCGGGGGTAGGCGGCACCGCCACTATGCACACCGGCATGTGCACATCCCCAACCGCAAAGTCGTGCTGTGGGAAAAATGTTCCTGCCTGAAGCCTCCGGTAGAGGTACGAGTTCCTGAAGATGCGGGTATCATGTGCCCGCCCTGACCACCCAACACAAATGTCAGAAAACTGGCCACGATGGTCGACCAGGGCCTGGAGGAACATACAAAAGTAGCAGTTTCTGTTAATGAATTGGGCTGCTCGATGGGGCGGTGCACGGATTGGAATGTGTGTCCCATCAAGTGCCCCTCCACAATTCGGGAAGCCAAGGGCAGCAAAGCTGGCCATGACGCTGTCCAGATGAGCCTGTTGAGCAGCTCTGAATTGACGGCCCTCACCACCTGCAGAAAGAGACAGACAACAAAATTTTAGAAGGGATGCCTTATCTCTTAGGAGAACCCACCACCCACCTTCCCTCTCAAATACCCCAAGAATCCCCTCCCCAGAACTCCCCCCCCCCCACCAGTTCAGGTGAGTGGAGGAGCTCCCTCCCACTCACACTCCACTTTGCCCTTCCTGACAGTCTCCCTTCCCCCCACCCCAAACTGTGACTGTCCCCAGACATTGACTTACCTCCATCAGGATGTATCCAACAGTAGACCTGCCCACTCCAAATTGGTGTCCCACGGAGCGGTAGCTGTCGGGGGTTGCCAGCTTCCAGAGGGCAATGGCGACCCTCTTTTCCAGGGGGATAGCGGGCCGCAGGTGGGTGTCTTGCCGTTGCAGAGCCGGGGCGAGCCAGGTACACAGCTCCTGGAAACTGGTCTTTCACATCCAGAAGTTGCGTAGCCACTCTTGGTCATCCCAGAGCTCCATCATGAGCCGGTCCCACCAGTCAGAGCTGGTGTCAAGCCTCCAAACATGCCTGTCCACAAAGAAGTTTGGAGGCAAGGGCAGTGGGGCTGCATGATGGACGATCCCTTCGTACCTCTGGTTTGGGTCCAGATGGGGAAGTAGCCTCATGACTGTGTCATGCAGATGCAGCCACACTTGCAGTATGATGGCGTGGGGCCATCGCCTGCCCAGGGACAGCTCTGGCTCCATGCCAAAAAAAACGGGTCTAAAACAGAAAAATCTACAAACAAAAAACCTGCTGGGGTGTCCCAGGAAGCTGAGCACTCCAAACAAGCACTGCAATGCCTTGCTTACCTCCTCTAGAGGGACAGCAAAGGCAGCTGCAGGAGCAAAGCAACGGGTGTTCAGGGGTGTCCCTTTAACCACGCGTCTCTGCAAAGGGCAGGCAGCAGCACCTGGAAGGAAATGCTGCCCCCATGCCCTGGCAGAAGCGGTTCCGGGTGGCTTTTCCTTTCGAAAGAGCGCCCAGCAGTCAGGACGCTCTTTTTCGAAAAAGCGGATCGATTTTCCGATCCGCGTATTGTAGTCTAGATGCTCTTTTTCAAAAGAGGCTTGCAGTCTAGATGTAGCCCAGTAGACCTACCTGGAGTTGCCCGAGTCCTTCAGAGCAGGGTCTTGGGGATGCAGGAGACTGAGGGCCAATTCTCTACCCCCCGCAGGGTTGCCAGATGGTTTAACCAAAGATACCAACCACCCCCCCCCACCACCGCCAAAAACAAAAAACAAAAAAAAAACACCGGGGGAAAAAGTTCCGTTGAGGAAAAAAAGGGAAAGAAGACCAAAGTTGTTGAGCAAAAGCAAAAAAACCACACAACCCGAGAGTTAAGCTAAAAATAATAATAATAAAAAAAAAAACAGCGTGGCCCTGTTGAGAAATGCTTTTGAGGCTTTCATCCTAAAAGGCTGCCAGCAGATGTGCACCATCTTGTCTTCCTGCTCCAGGCCAGACAGCTCCTCTGCAGAACCAGATAAGTACCTGGCTGGGAAAAAGAAAAAAATATCAGAAAATACTGGACATTTTAGAATATTTTCTAACAATTTTTAACCAGACAGGAGGCAAAAATACCAGACTGTCCGGGTCAATACTGGATACCTGACAACCCTCCCCCCCCACGCCTGTTCTATCCTCACCAGGCCACTTCCCCAGCTTACCAGGGGCTGGTTCTCTTCTCCCCCCACCAGCACTGTGGCCTAGGGCAGCGGTGGGGAAAGGGTTTGGGGAAGGAGGTCTATTTACTCAGGCTCTGTCTATACTACGGCTTTTGCCGGAAGAGGCAATGCAAATGAAGTGATTAACATTTTGTCGTGCTTCATTTGCATAATCTATTCCGAGCCGTTTTATGCCCGGGGAGGTCTTGCACAAAAAGGAAACATCCGCACTACTTGTTTTTGCACAAAAATGGCTTGCAATCGATTAGCATTTTTCATGCTTCATTTGCATACTCCACCAACAAAAGCTGTAATGTAGAGATAGCCTCAGCGGGCTGACAGGCAAGCCCTGCTGGCCACTCACTCCCTTGTTGGTGTGTCTGCTCCCAGTGGATACGCTGCAGTCCTGTTAGCCACTCCCTATATTCACTGCCCCCAGTGGCCACTTTCATATTGCATCCCTCGGAACAGAAGCCCTTCCCTTTGCTTGTTATGGAAAACTGTCCTTTTCCAGGGGCTACTGGTTTTCCTGGCACAACCAAACCCTGATTTTGCTTTACATTAGGATAAGAGAAAGCAGCAAACCAAATTTGGTGGCCCGAGCTCTTACCATATAGAAGGAGCTCTTGAACAGACAGACTTACAGGAGAACCAGATTAGCCACATTTCCTCAAGTGTGCTGTCTCCACTGTTTTTTAGTTTCAGCCTTTCCCCCAACAAATCTGGTCAGCAGAGACTTGGTTAAAAACAAGGATTTTAGTGATAGGCTAAAGCAAGAAGCCTCCACTTAAACTACCCCAATTCAATGGTGTTTTACTTTTGTACTTTGAAGCTTTGGCAAATAACTAGATTCTTATTGGTTGATATAAACATCAAAATAGGTTGATTTGCAACCACCTACGCTCTTTATATGAAATTGATTTCTTTGTGGGAAGCAGGAGCATACATTATACCAACCCATTTTTAAGCAATTATCTCATTTAACATATTCAGAATCTTATTTAAGTGTTAGAAAAAGTGAATGAAACATTTACTAGATTTTTTTTTATTCTTGATTTGAATCATGGTATTTACAAAGAAAATGGGATTCAATAAGAAGTGTACAAAACAGCATTTTACTGCTGGTTTTAATAGTTATTTCTTTGCCTAAGTGAAGTCAGATTTTCAAAGTGTGGGCCTCCTGCCTCCGCCTTTTCAAGTTTTAGAATTATTAGTTGATTTCATCCTTTCCAATCTGGATTTCATTCGCAGACTGGAAAGGAAAAAACCCAAAACTTTCACAACTGGTTTCTCAACTCTGAATGAACTAGGTCAAAATGAAAACTATATTCTCTTTGCACCAGCTAGGTCAACTGCAATTAAAAAAAAAAAAAAGTACATGAGGTGAACTATATGGTCCAAACAAATGGAAAAATGTGAAAACCAGCATTTGCTTTGTGAAGACTGAAAATACATGCCTAATGCAATGCATGATATCGTGCAATTTATAAAGCTTGAGATGACCTCAAAGTTAAGATTTCTCCTTCCCACCTGCTTTATATATTTTAAAATCCTGTACCCTTTAAAATCATTGAAATGTGAGGGTTTGTTGATGCTGGGGTATATTTTATAGGATTTTAATAGGCTGAAGTGTAGGCGTCAACATACTTTCCCATTTAATTATAAAACAAATTCATTTTAAAGAGAAAGGTAAAGTAAATAAAAAATGTAAGTGATTTTTATCCACGCTGCTGCTCAGAGAATGTGGAAATAAAGCAGGATTATTTTGAAGGCTAAGAAGTCTGGATGTTTTTTCTCAGAACCATGAAGTACAAAATATTAGACACACACTACAGATAGGACCGAATATTTGCATAAGTGTAGAGCAAAGGGAGGAAAACAGGGGTTAAGTATGTCCTAGATGTACACAGAAGCAACCCATCTACTGCCAATGGACTGGCAGGATGCCTGCCCTTCATTGATCCCAGGTCCTCAAATGCCTCCCCCAGGAACACACACAAAATTAATTCAGTAGGGAATCCTATTTATGGAATACTATTTTATTTATAAGAACCACAAAGTCCATGTTTTAAGACTCAGTGACAAATCCTATTTAGTACATCACTATTTAAAATCTGTCTCTCAGAAGCAGAACATCACATTAAGCGTGCTGTTAACTGAATTCAATGAGTCTCCTGCATTCCATCTGACTTAATTTGCAATGAGAACACATCTTCGGGAGGTGGGTAACAGACTTCCTCTCATTCTCACATTAGGAAAGGTTCAGAGGGGGCCAAAATGCCACACAACATGTAAAAGAGGACTCAGTCACATAGCCAGTATATCAGAAGTTAATCTCTGACATTCCACCATGAACCCAAGAAAGTGTACACTTGACTGCCACCCAACTGTAGTAAACAAAAGGAATGGAGAAAAGTAACTTCAAATATTTCATTTATCTGAATATGAAAGAAATACAAACCTGATCCTGAACAAACAGGAAATGTAAAAGAGTAAAAAGACCCCCACCTCCAATGACATTAATGAAGGTGCACACTGTAATTCATTGCCCAGTGTTTTCAAGTAGAGACTCAGTTTCACTCACACCAAAAGCAGAAATGTGACATTCTTTCCTACATGTTGGGTTGATGCATCAGCATGAACTACACATTTCATGGTGGTCTCTGGCCATCTGTGCCAACTTGTAAATGAGTATTTTTAGAAAATAGCTACCAGGAATTCAAATGGTTTAAGCACACCTGAACATTCATTGAGACTATCAGTTAAACACTGCAGAATTACAGTACTTTTGAAGAGGAGACACTCATCATGGTTTCCAATAACTAAAACAACCTTGAAAGGGAAATGTTTGTATTATGTTTCCGTCATATGCCCTGTCAAGGCCCAGCAATTCAGCTTTTAATTTTGCATCAGACTCTTCTGAGAGCAACAAATGTGTTACCCATCAACTGTTCCAGTAGGACCCATTAGTTGAGTCAAATTCAAGGAATTTATATTTACATACTGAAAGGTTAAAAAAAATAATAAATCAGTGATTATACTGTGCTGTTCATCTAATTTCACTGCCTCATGAAGAGTTCAGTTAATCCTTTGGTTTACACTCATTTATGAAGAAAATGTAGTGCAGCATAGCAGTATAGACACACACTGTTTGTTCATCTGAAGGGTTTTTAATGTGAAGAGAAAGGAAGCTTTGGATTCACCAAGTAGGACTGGGTTTAGCCATGTTAAAATCAACTGAAATATTGGCAAATCACGTTTCCAAGAACACTTTTCACACTTTCCTAAAAAAAATTCTCATTGCATGGACAAATCTTTCAACAGCACATCCAACAGAAGTGATGTCATGTTACAGAGAAAGCTAGATGGATTAGTTTCCTCCCGCTTAGCCCCCCGAGCTTTGCAGAAAAACCAGAATTAGCTTGTGATAAGAAAAATGGCTGGGGAGTTTCCTCCCTGATTCAAAACTTAAGTTATGTTGTTTTCAATGTACACACACGCTTCACAGTACAAAGATATAAAGATGAGAAAGTCTCTTCAAATATGAAAAAAGCTCAGAGAAGCTTTGTAGTCCAGGGCTCCAGGGCAGAGCTTGTGTCACTAGACTTGAGGACTATTGGGATGATGTGGCCAGCCACAAACTGTCTTTCAGAAGGCCATAACAGCATTCTCTCTTGCTATGGCTGGGTGGATAGACGGTTATTCCTTGTAAGAGGGTTCTTTTAAAAAAAGATCAAGAAAGAAAGTACGACAGTCATGCAGCTGATCGCCGGCGGATCACAAAAAACCCTCGCTGTAGCTGTCCTAGATAGATCCTCATTTTTGTGCTGTCACTGGTCTTCCTCACCCAAATCTGCATGAGAAAGAAAGAAAGAAAGAAAGACAGACCCAACAAGATTAGAAATACCAAAGAAAGTCTTTCAGGACTCTTTAGTGTCCCCCATAAGAGTTGCTGTCTGCAGCTCCCCTAGTTTCTCAGGAAAAATAAAAAACACAGGTTTTTAAAAGCCACCTTGAGCCAATCACCAGCTTTATCTTGTTCTGTTTCCAACCCTCTATTATCAGGAAAAGTAATTACTCTTTCTAGGCATCAGGCAGGTGAAGTTTTCTACTGTGACAGCTCACATAAGAAACCTTTAATTCAGCTTTAGCTAATCAAGAGTAAGTCTCCCTAGATCCACAGATCATAAAATTACTTGTCCTGGGATTTGCTCAGACAAGTTACTATTAGTCAAATGAAATGCTTGCCCTGATTTGTTCACTGAAGCATTTCTCACACTATTAAATTATAAGTTGTATTAGAAGATAAAAGTGCTTGCTTTTTAAACACCTACACTAAAAAATTCGTACTCCTGCAGATATACAGTCTATTTAAAAGGACAACAAATTGCATCTATAGAAGTAGCCAATTGGAAAATGAAGTTTTTTAAAATCAAAGTTACTGTAAAGGATTCTGGAATCCCAATCAGATACCTTTAAAACTAAATCTGAGCATATGTCCATCTGGGTTTATCATTTTAACTTCAAAACTTTAGAATGTGTTTTAAACTACAATGAAAACCTATTTTCTTCTTTTCAAAAAAACCTTAGTGTTGCTGCAATTATGAACAGTGTACAGTATTTTGCATTATAAATATAAACAATTTCAAATTTAGTCCAACCAATTCACATTTTAGTGCTGGCTTTCAGGTAGCGATATATTCTTAGCCATTGACGTACACCAGTCACAAGGTGGTTGTTGTAGACTATACAACTTTCTATATTTCTAGCTATTAACTATTCCTTTCACTTTAGGAAGCGTCTCCCAACATCTCCACTAATTTCAATATTTAAGGCTTTTAACTTTATTCACAAAAATTCAGCTTTCCATAGAAATCTTATCCCATTTAGCAAGTTTTAATTCCAGGGTAAGAGTGACATCTGTCCATCTTTTCTCAGACCTTAAAGAATTCCATCTGTCCCAATTAGGAGTATATATGGAGCCTAGCCAGGCCTGCTGACAATGGGAGAGGAGGAGGAGAACTGCCCTGGCAATTCTGAAAAGCCTAGGGTTCCTTGCCTTTGCCAGTCCTACTGCAGCAGTGACTGGGTTCCCCAGGCCCTTTAAGTCATCGCTGAATTGCCACACTCCAGGCAGCAATAAGGGGCTGAAGGAAACGGAAGGGGGGGAGGGGACAGGAGAAACACTAGCATGGTGTGCTCCGGATGGGGTTGAAGGCTGGTGGTCCCTGGACCCATACCTCTAAGGCCCCTTCCACAGTACACCTTGCCCTGGGGACTGTCATGGCTGTTTGCTCCCCTTAAGCCCAGTACACACATTTCCCCCATCATGGTTCCTTTCAGAGGGATCTTCCATGCCTTTCTGTTTGCAGCTGAAATGCCACATGGGAGAAAGGTATTAACAGCTTCTTTCCCTCTTTTCTCTAATCCAGTGCTGGAGCTGGCTGCCTCTGAAAGAATTGTTGTGTTCCACTTTAAGAAAATGGAAGTCTACGTTATCTTTTTGCAATGGATTTTCTTAAATTTCAGTTCAGGCCATATATCATTTCCAGCATTAAGATCCTTAATGTTAATTGTTATAACCTTAAATTAAATTAGCCATTTCTGTGTATGTTATACTATATATGTTGGCATTTTGCTACAAGTTAATTTAAATAATCAAGCCATACAGCAGGGATGGGAAACCTAAGGCCCAGTGACCTGCCTCTGACTCCTGAGGCTCAGAGCTCCCTAAGGCATTAGGGAGCCTGCACTGGTGAGGGCTGGGGTTTTTTTATTCCTTACTTGTGTGCAGCCCCTAACTGATTTTTCAGTGGGTCAGTGGGTAGAACGGGGCCACCATTTCTACATGTGAAAGGTATTTAAGTCTCCCGCCAGATTAATCCTTTGCTGCTCCTCAACAGAAACAACCAGTTACATGTAATGTTTCTACAATGTGGATTTTTGGCCATCAAGACTGATCCAAGGCCATTAATATTGATTCCATCCAGTGCTTAAGACAGACTTGGCTCTGGAGCCAAAGGTGAAACCTCAAACCGTCAGTCAAACTTTTCATTCAGCGGTTATTTTTTGAGGGAACTGTCACTGCAGGTAGACAGTAGGAAACCAGAGGACTAAAATGCATCATAATCCAGATCTTTATTAATGACCTGGATGAAGGGACAGATTGCACCCTCAGCAAGTTCACAGATGACACTAAGATAGGGGGAAAAAGTAGATACACTGGAGGGCAGGGATAGGGTCCAGAGACAGATTAGAGGATTGGGCCAAAAGAAATCTGATGAGGTTCAACAAGGACAAGTGTAGTGTCCTGCACTTGGGATTGAAGAATCCCAAGCACTGTTACAAGCTGGGGACTGAATGGCTAAGAAGCAGCTCTGCAGAAAAGGATCTGGTGATTACAGCGGATGAGAAGCTGGATATGAGTCAACAGTGTGTCCTTGTAGCCAAGAAGACTAATGGCATATTAGGGTGCATTAGGAGGAGCACTGCCAGCAGATCCAGAGAGGTGATTATTCCCCTTTATTCGGCACTGGTGATGCCACATATGGAGTATTGTGTCCAATTCTGGGCCCCCCAGTATAGAAAGGATGTGGACACATTGAAGAGGTCCAGTGGAGGGCAACCAAAATGATTAAGGAGCTGGAGTGCATGATCTACGAGGAGACACTGAGGGAGTTGGGTCTATTTAGTCTGCAGAAGAGACGAGTGAGGGGGGATTTTGATAGCAGCCTTCAACTTCCTGAAGGGAGGTTTCCAAAGAGAATGGAGAAAGCTGTTCTCAGTAGTGACGGATGGCAGAACAAGGAGCAATGGTCTCAAGATACAGTGGGAGAGGTCTAGGTTGGATATTAGGAAAAACTATTTCACTATGAGGGTGGTGAAGCCCTGGAATGGGTTACCTAGGGAGGTGGTGGAATCTCCATCCCTAGAGGTGTTTAAGTCTTGGCTCGACAAAGCCCTGGCTGGGTTGATTTAGTTGGGGTTGGTCCAGCCTTGGGCAAGGGGCTGGGCTTGATGACTTCCTGAGGTCTCTTCCCGCTCTATGATTCTGTCATTTTTGGTGCACAATGAGGAACACAGAAGAGGGATCTCTATAAATCAATTGATTTAAATAGGGGTGTCAAAGAACAACCCAAAACTACCTATTAAAGTTATAAATATTACAACCCACTGACACTGCAAAGCAAGTATTGCTGGCTGCACAATTACAAAGATTATGAAGCAAACAGTAATTCTGCCGCACCTCAGATTTAGCTTCTGACATATCACACAACCACATCTTTCCCTAAAGGAAGAGGCTGCTATTCTCCTGTGGAATTGATATCACGATTATGATTTTTTAAACCAAAATGACAGACATCATATTTGCTTCTCTGCACTAACCTTTGTCATGGTCTCATTATGAACAACACTTAAAGAAGCTCATTACCTCATTGGCTCCTACTGAGCTGATCACACAGCTGATCTTAGCATTCTCTTTCGACTCCAGGTAAATAGCCTGGCTCTTGTGGTACCTGCAAAAAACAATTCATGAATCTGTTAGCTGACCAGGAGGTCTTATCTACTGCTTATGAAGATTTAGAAAGGCTAAGTGGTTCATAAATCAAGCTACATGGATTCTATAGGCATGGGAAAAGTAACAAAGGATTTTTGCTTTTTCAGCACATTCACATAGCTCAGGATTTAAGCCCATTGCCCTCCTCACCACCTGCACTCAAACATTACAAAGTTATGTACTCAGATTCTCCCACTCCACTAATTTCAGGGAGTAATCAGCAAGGATGTAAAAGCAGTTAAAACAATTAACTGGTTAAACAATAATACAGATTTAACCCGTCAGTCACTGGTGGGGAAGTGCAGGGCAGCCAGGGCGGGGTCCTGCTGGGTCTCTGGGGTAAGAGTCCCATTTACCAGATGTGGCAAGCGATGCTCCAGACCTGCCTGCCATGGCCATAGCCCTGCTGAACGGCCCAAATGTGGCCAAAATCATGCTGGCCCAGCTGCACAGCTGGGATTAGGGATGTTAAATTTAGTTTAATCAACTAATCCACTAGTCGATGGATTGTTCATCAACTAGTTAAGAAGTGGGGGAGCTGCAGCAGAGTTAGCAGAGTTTTAGCTCTGGATACAATTTAGTGGATACAATTTCAAGTAAAACATGATGAAAATCTCTCCCTTTCATTTCATAATACCCTTTTATCTCAAGATCTTCCCTTAACTTTTACCTTCTCCACCCAAGAATATGCAAAGGGATTCCAGAAGGTAGCCCCTGTACATTAGGCATCAAAGGTGTATCAGAACAACTGTTCTAGAAAGAGAACACTAACTCCATTTAAACATGATGCTAGAAAAAAAAAATAAAGGGAAACTGCAACACAAAAATACTGAACTGGTAGTTAACAAAATGCACGCAAACAACTTAACAATGCAGTTAATAAACAAAGCCAAGCAACATCAATATTAATCCAAGCCAATCCTAATTCACATGGCTTCTTATTCAACTGTCATGATAAAGACATCTCAGTATATGTAATTTTTCAATAATCCAAATAGACCTCAGATTCCTGGGGATAGTAAGGAAACTAGAGACATTGTGTGTTGATAGAGCTGTTTAGTCTTGCAAATGTGGGAATTAAAAGCTGTGGAAGCGAGGTTTTGCAGGACAAGTTATACGCACAATGAATGATTGTATTAGTTATTATGTACACAATGTGTTAGAAATGAGATTGCAAAGATGATGAGTGCTTGGGTATGACATCTGGATGATAAACCATTGATGAGATTAATATGGATTTTTATTCTATTTTTTAGTTCGTGTGCAGATAAAAAACCTTGGGCAACCTTAACAAATATCAGAGTTTTCAAGTTTCCTCTTCCCACATAATCTGCCAATCACTGCCTTGAAACACAAATATTTGCCCTATAGGCACTTGAGCAGACAAGACATACACATTCACGGTGTTTGAACTCTTGGAAAAGAGAGAACAGTTTTAGAAAGTCAGGAAGAAAGTTACGTTATTGAAGTCTAACGTTTGATTTCTCATTTCCTAAATTCTCATCCTACCCAAAGTTATCAATTAGTAGCAGAGTCTGTATTATAAGCAGGAAATGCTAGGATTTCACATGACATATGCTGTATCCAGCTTGTGCAAGCTTCTTTTCTTATAGAATATTAGATAAAATATGGTCTTATTTTGTCTAAGGGTTATGCCACAGGGTAATTCAGTGCTTTTAAGTGCCTGTAGAAAGCTAACATTAAAGTTATGAAAACAAGAGGCAAACTCAAGGATTCCCCTTGTTAATGCCGTATTTAAATTATGCTAGGTCTTTCTTTTGCCCAACCTATGGTTATCCTATAAGCAGGGATCATATGCAAATAATCTATTTCAGTATAATTAAATGAATAATTTTAGTCAAGAGTACAGATATGCTCTATAGTTACCGAAGCATGGCTATATTTCCACCTTTGTCCCTATTATGACACTCCTGACATTTAGATCAGGTGTCTGAGCATCAGTACCTTTGCACAGTTATTTCCTCAGGAACTGTTCAGCATGCAGATGCTTGCACTCTGACTGGCTGATAGCT
Source organism: Pelodiscus sinensis (assembly GCF_049634645.1). Lineage (NCBI taxonomy): Eukaryota > Metazoa > Chordata > Testudines > Trionychidae > Pelodiscus > Pelodiscus sinensis. Next base: position 10,675,782 of record NC_134725.1, read on the forward strand.
ATTAGAGTACAATAATTTGCATAATCTGTTATTTCCACAACAGACATTCTATAAAATATGAAAATCTCCAACAATTAGTTCTGTAATCTATTGACTGACTCCCATACTTAGCATTTTCAGTTTATGTGCTGGTAAAGAAGATTAGAGGCTCAGTTTTACTCCATTCACATGAGAAAAGATATCCACCATAGCAAATTCAACAGAAGACATTGGGTTAACAAAACAGACAGGAAAATTAAATTTTCAAAAAAATGTTAAACATCCAAGGAAAACTTTATCATTTTCAGGAGGGACCTGCAGCTGGTTCCCTGATAACTTAATATTAACCTGGAGATTGGGCCAATGAACATGTATTCAGCAGAATTATCTTGTACAAGGAAAGTGTTCTCAAATTTTACAACCCTGTTTGAAAATGCCTGCCTGAAAACCACAATACTAGGATATTACGAACCCTCACTATCAGGTTGGTAGTAAGCAGAAGTTGCAATCACCGGACAGCTCTTCATTGTCTATATGAAGTGATGGTGTCTTAGTTATGTGTTAAAATACATACTTCCACATCACAAACTAAAACCACTATTGCAATAGGCACCCTTACTGACAAGAGAACAGTGGGGCTGAAGAATGACTTATATTTTCACCAGCTGAGACAGTCATTCATTAGCACATACCCATAACAATGAACACTATAGAAACCCTTAAGCTAGGTATACAGCAGAACTAATGGAGAGTAGCAAGATGATTAGGGGAAATCAGATACTACCATTGCCTATTTGTTGATGAAGAGGACTTGGTTGCTCAAGGTGGTCCATTGAAAACAAAGGACAAAAATAGAAGGGGAAAGGTGGAGTAGGATAATATAATATATGGAGATATACTTCTCTCATAGAGCTGAAGGGGACTTTGAGTGGTCATTGAGTCCAGTCCCCTGCCCTCATTGCAGGACCAAATACCATCCCTGACAGATTTGCCCCAGATCCCTAAATGGCCCCCTCAAAGACTGAACTCACAACCCTGGGTTTAGCACGCCAATGCTCAAACCACTGAGCTATCCCTCCCCCCAGGATAAAATTTACCTGGGAATTTTTTAGCTGGCTTCTAGGAGAGAAGGAAAACTTGCTTTAACAGGAAAACTCTTAGTTTATTTTACATCATAGAAACTGTCATAAAAGGCTAACATATTGCGGCTGGATGAAGCTTCATCTTCAGCTAGGAAATATTTAACACAATGCTGAAATGTCTTATTGAAAAACGCATTCACAAGATGAAAGGAGCACTATCTGAGGGACAAATGGAACTCAAACCAAAGCCTCAGAGATGAAACACTGGACTTCACACTGGTGGTCTGAATAATGGAGACCTCTCCCGTGCCAGACTATAAAATTCTCCTTTTTTAATACTATGCACAGCTGAAGTTAATATTAAAGAAGAAAAACAGTAGTTTGGCTGCAGACCACACTTTTAGTCATTGGGGTAAAATGGCTAAGGAAAAAATAGACTAATTCCATATCCAGCTGGGATTCCTATTATTAACTCTCCATTTTGTAAAAGAAGTTTGCCAAATGTAGCTACAAAACCTCAGGGAGTCCATTTCTAGCCTTAAACATTACTTATTTTGAGAGAAATGTCCTTTGTGTCTCCTGTCAGGAGGAAGAGAAAGTAGTCACTCCTGAGCTGTCAGAGTTCATTATTTTGGTGCACGCTAGCAGCTTCAGGTTTAATATGCATTTCAAAAAAAAAAAAAAAAAAAAATTACCCTCCCACCACACTGAGATACTTTGTTATTTTAAAATATCAGCTACTTTGCAGAGGCATTATTACTATCAATCAAAACGTGAGTGGAATTATTCTAGTGAAAATGTAAAATAACAAAGCAGTACAAGACCCCGGAAAAAGGCAATGGCTACAGTCTTTGACAATGCAATCCCATTATAACGGAATGTGGGTAGATACAAATATTTATGCTACAATGCAATACCTCCTAACCACATATCATTTATAGAGTCCTTTCATGCTTTTGGGAAGCTTAGCTGGGGCCCAACTGTGTACTTAGTTGAATTTTGTGGGAATTTTGCTTGAGGAAAAAAGATGCAAGAACAGCCTCTGTTTCTAAGCGGGAAGACATAAGCCTTTTACAGATATGTCTGAGCTTGAAATTCCAGGGAGTGAAGTTTAATTATTACTATTAATCCTGGTTTCAGAAAAAGCAAGGAAAAGAATAGTAGTTTTAAATTTAAAAAAAAAAGTTATTTAGAGCGAAAAGAACATAATGCCCTTGTGAAAAGATTCAATCTGTTCAATCCTAGTTTAAGCCACAAATTCAAGCTCCACTCCAAACCTCAGAAGGTTGGCAACAGGAAAATTACTTTAACAAACTCAGCAAAATTTCAGCAGTGCTAGGATACAAACTTTTAGTTAGAGCCTTCTGCTTAATAGGTAAAAAGAACAGGCTTTAAATCTGATGAGAAAATGAACTACCTTCTAAGTGCTCATCTTGAGTATAACTCATTTCACATGCCACCCATTCAGTGAGAAGGTTATAGCAATTTCCCTTGGTTTTCTGAGCTATCATTACTCCAAACTAGTCTACAACACACGGCTCAACAGTCAAAGTAACACATATAATGCAAGAGTCATGTAAATTGCTTGCTATTTTAAAAGAACTAGATTGCATCCTTGATTGCTCACTCTTGCATATTTCATAGGATTAAGCTTAAAAGGGAAGATCCAGTGAAATAAGTCCTCTGTACAAAATGACTATCTTCCCTGATGTATTGTGAGGCTTCAGTAGTTATATATCCATAAAAATTACAGAGATAAATCTGATCATCATTTCTGAAGTTGGTTCTTGTGTGTGGGTTTGATCTTTAAAGGTTACTTGGTTTTAGTTATTAGAAACATTTTTCATTCTACTCTGCTGGTGCATAATATTTTACTACATTCTGCCACCTTGTGGCATAACATTCTAATGTACCATAAAAGTTGAATTAAGAACTTCCAATATTGTAAAACGCTTCCGCGTCAACACCAGTATATTTGGATAATAGCTTAATGGATTTGTGATTGTATGCACATAATACTACATTTAATGGTGGCTACTTTTTCTAATGTTAGTTTTAATAAAAATATTTCAAAGTTCTAGTAGTAAATGGAGCCCCAATAACTGCAAGTTACATATCCATAAATATCCTTCCAGTAATACCAGAGGGAAGCACACTATTACTCAGAGCTCTGTCAACACTTCTTCTGTACAGAGTTATAGCCACTTTTGAGTCACACTGATCACCACATGGAGTAACTGGCTAGCTCCTGCTCAGAAACATGTTTCACGTCTAACACTTTGTCTAAATCAAGTTATTTTTGCTTTCTTTTGTCACTACAGAGCTCAAAATGCCACATTTTTTCACCTAAACCTACCATCTTTTATCATAGTAGAGTTTGCCATCCTCAATCCGGGCCTCAAACCGCTGTGCTGGAGATTCTGCAGGAGTTGCTGGCAGGTGTTCTGGAGACGAAGGAGAAGCTAGAACAGAAAGAAGTTGTGCACATGCTAGTCTGTATATACATCAGCACATATACATGCAGCAGGAAGTCTGACTATAAGAATAAGTCTTAGCTTCAGAGGCATTAATGCAATTTCATTGACTAAAGAGGTGTGGTATGAACAGAGGAACACTAATTTATTTCTGCTTTGACAAAAGTGCTGTTTGGGCAAGTCATTTCACTCCGGTTTGTCTCATTTTACTCAAAAGTGCATCTGCCAGGCTTCTCTCAAAGAGCTTGAAAAGCAATAGTCAATCGTAGTGGACAGACAGAATGGACTTTGAATTAGCTTCTGACCCTTGCTATGTAACCAACCTCAAAAACTGAAATAAAGCCAGATATGAACACAAGTATCCAGACCCTTCTAGTGAATTGTGCAGCACAAGACTGAAAGCCATGTGCCTCCACCCACCTGAGAAAACTGGATGAGCTCTCTCAATACATTAAGTGTGTAATTTTCTTTTTTTAAATATTTTCATAATTTAAAAGAGAAATATCTCTTACCAAAAGCATTTTGGTCAATTCTTTAATCCTACATTTAAAGAGACACCTGAAAATTATGTTTCGCTAGTCAAAACACTTGAGTTTTATAAAAAAGATGGCAGTTTTAAAGCAGTAGAACTGCCAGTTAATCTCACTAGATGGCTAACCAGAGACTAAAAGAAGTTCCAATTTAGATTGCTACGAGACTCCCAACAAGATTCATGTATGCTTAAGAGAACATGATTTGGGTACAAATGTTAATATCATCATGCACTTACCTGGTCTCTTGGGTGATTTAAGCTACCAGGAAAAAAAATGAACAAAGCAATTTTAGACATTTGAAATGCAACTTGTGGTACAATAAAAGCATTAGTCTGAAAAGGAATTGTGACAAATGAAAAGTGAGGTATAATTTTATATTCCAATTTTTTGAATATAATGTTATAACCACTAACTAGAATGCAAAACACTAAATCATGAATAGTGAACAAGAGTTGACACAGAACATCATAAGGCAAGATACAGAAAGTGAAGTTCTCCCCTAACTTCAAGTAATTCACCAAAATAAAACCAAAACCAAACTTCATCTCATACCCTACCCTCATCTCCAGAGTGTTCTGATTAGGCTTGGAATAAACAGTTCTAAAATAGCCCTCACTGAAGAGAGCTGAAAGTTAACCCCATCATCTCACATAGCTTAAACAAGCCCATTAGCAGACCCTGATTGTAGAAATTTATGGTTCTTACAAAACAGAAGACAGGTTTGGAAAAGACAAATCTTTATATAAATGGGTGCAACTTCACACTTCTCCCAAAGAGCATTCTATGACATAAAACAAAGCATAGCTGCATTACAGAGCAAACAGGAAACATGACCTCTCTTTTAAAACTTAACATCTGACAGGAGTGTGTATCAGTGTCTATGAATCCAAATGAAGTGAGAAGGAAAATGCTTCAGATTCCTATTTTATTAGAATCAGAAGTACTATTTACCCCAAACACCATTTTATGAATGTTAATTCTAACCTGTAGGAATTGGGATTGGGGGAGCACATGGCAGGAAGGAACCACCATCTTCATATGCCTAGTTATGTTAAGCAGTGGAGTACACACTAGAAAGCCAACTTTGGGTGGGATACCTACACAGGGTGACAATTTTCCAGAATTATGAAAAGGAGCAACAGATTAGGCAGATAGGGAGATACCTGATCTACAGAAGTGGTCAAAAAAAAAATTTCCCCGCCATGGACCACTTGGAATTTGCTAAGAATCTTGGCAGACCATGTAATGATTTTTCCAGAAAAGCTTAATAGTAACATAGCCTCTTGTAATTTGAACAATCTAATTCACTTTTTCCCCCTCCCCTCCTCCCACCTTCATTTATTCTTGGATCTGGACTTTTAATACTCCAGTCATCTGAAGTGGGTTGGAAAAAAAACTCACGAAAGCTCATGATACCATCTACATGTTTTGTTAATCTTTAAGGTGCTGCTAGACTATTTGTTGTTTAAGTTTTTCCATTAACACATGGATTGGTATTTGCAGACAGAGATCCCTGCTTCAAAGAGCTTGCAAATAAGATGTTTATCCTATAAACTCTTAGTGGTACTCCCTACCCAGTGCTCCTTGTTACTTAGGAGTCAATGGGAGTACTTTCAAGAGTCATAACTAGACCAGATAAAGATCTGGCTTTAGTGGCTGCCATACCTCTCCCCAAACGAAACATCTGGGAAAGTGATTTCCACTTAGTTCTAGCAGTAGTTGTCTCTCCACTTCCACAGTAGCCACTTAGCTGGGATAGGAAAGAAGGGGGGTGGATCAATTTCTCCCCCTTGCACCACAACAGCCACCAAGCTGGAAAAGAGAGCCATCTCTTCCTCGAAGCTGCAATGCTGGAACTGAAGAAAGTCCTCACTTTCTGTGGTCGCCAGTCTTGCACATCCCAAATCCCCTCCAACCCCTCTTCCCCATTACCTACCTCCCTACTGCCCCCACCTCACTCCACTGCCTCTTCCCATCTATCCCTTATTCCATCCCCAAAGCTACCACCTCACTTTACACTTCTCCAAGGTCCAGGCACTTAAACTAGGAGAGTAGAGTTCTTCTAATTAGGTGGCCAGCCTAATTGTGCAGCTCCATTAATTAGGTGGTCAGCCCTTCTTTCCCTTGTGTGGCTGCCCAGGAATGCACCTTAGAAGGAACTACATACATGCAGGACCTCAATGGAGTTCAGACCACAGTTTGAGAACCTGTGATCTAGAAAAAAATATATTCCACAGTGCTGCGCATTAAAAGAGGCTATTTCCTACCTTATTCAGTGTTCTCAGGTCCTCCATTATCTGTTCATCTGTCAGCAGATAATTTAACTGGGGTATTCAAAATTAAGGTACATGGAACCAACACATATTTGACAACCAAAGGTGGAAAAAAAAAAAAAAAAAAAAAAAAAAAAACCACACACACACATACCCCAACAGCCTCCCTTTCACCTGACTAGAACTTTACAAGAAAGAATCCTAAAATGATAATATTCAAAGAGCTGTACCAAGCAAACCTACTTACTATATATTAATCTCCAGAGCTTCACGTAGTCTGTAGCAAAATGTCAGTTCTAAAATAATTTTTGCAACAGGAACATAAGAAACTGGAAAAGTAATACTGGAACAACAATTCTGCTGGCATGAGAAACAAAGGCTTTCGAGCTTATACAAAGCTCTACTTCAGGTGCAAAACTTTTACCCCAAGAGAAGTTTCCCAGGCCTGAAGAAGAGCTCTGTGTAAGTTCAATATCCGGACTCTCTCATGCCAACAGAGTTGTTGGTCCACTAAAAGATATTACTTGCTCAGTTTGTCTCTAGTATTCTGGGACTGACAAAGCTGTAACACTGCATACTGTTCTAGAACATATCATTTTCAAATACACCAATAAAAATGCTTTAACACGACCTGACATTTATTTTATGAAGGCATCAACCATTAACATTTTCACATCTTTTTTAACTTGCACAGTAGAAGAAGAATACTAGAGCTGCAAGAAGATACCATTGTTCACCTCACATTATGTAGAAGAGCCAAGTTCAATGTTCTGCTCTTTCCTAGAAAGAGAGAACAACAGCGACATGCTGTAGCCCACACACTGGTTGTGAGCAAAGACATGAAAAGCAGAAATCTTCAACGGAAAACATAAAATTAATCATAAGATTAAAGGGAATACCATCAACCTGAAATCTAGTAATTTAATACAATTTTTTGAGTGCAAGTTTGATTTTACAAATCAGTTTTCCTCTTTTTCCTTTTCTAATGTATTACTCCTCTCTGTGTTGATTTTTTTAAACAAAATTATGGGAAACCTACATATGAGAAATAAAACGGATTCTACAAAATGTCTATATACAGTCTTTGTAACCAAAAAAAAAATAAAGAAACAGAGGGGAAAAATTCTCTAGTTTTTCTAGGTGTGATCTAAAACATTACTTCTAACACTGACAAGTAAGAACATTCATCCAGGTATGTCAACTTTTAAAACAGAATGTCCCTTCAAAAGGAAAAAAAACCCTATTTTTACAACTTAAGAACAGGAGGCATCACTTCAAGGATGCTGATTTTGATGGGATGCTTGCTGTACTCCTGTGTTAATGCAGTAGCATCCAGGATCCAGTAAAAAAAAAAAAAAACCCACACAACACAGACTTTGACCTTTCTGCGTATAACTAGCCTTCCAGCGATGAAGGTGGGCAATGCTGAACTTATATAAGACATAGCCAAAGGTAGAAGCTACACGGAGGAGATTGTAGTCAAGTAGTCAAGCCCCCACACTTAAAAACTGGACCTAGGATCTAGCTTTTGTTATAGTCTTTGGTTAAAGGATCTCAAAATACTGAGCTTTCTTACCCTAGAACTGGTTAGACATGACAGATAAATTGCAGAATGTGCTAGACTGACAGATTAAACCTTTTTTATAATTTCCTTTCCAGTGTGCTACAATATTGGCATACTATACTCTATGTACAATAATCTAGACTCATAAAATAGCACTTGACTGATGGTGTAAAAGGATATCAGGGGCAGGTTTCCTTCTCTTATCTGGGATCGGAACTGGGTCATTTGGCCTCCTTCTCAATTTCCTCGTCATAATAGGCTTCACTTCCATGGAGTCTGCAGAATAATGAAGTTGGACAGCTGATAAAACTACAGGAAGATTTTGAAGAATGTCAGGGAGAGCAGAAAGGCAGCAAGCTTTGATACAAGGCACAAGTCACAGAAAAAACTGGATTTTTCAACATGAGTTGCCAGCACTGAAAAACACTGAAACAGGCAGCAACTAATTTAAAGAGAGACCCAAACCTCTTGATTACTGAGTTAAATACAGCATTGTGATGTCATGGATCAACTATGCCATAATCATGTGATATAAACCTTATTTTAGTGTTTTACAGCTAATGGCAGAAATTTACTACTTTGTCTAGCTGGCGCACAGATTTTGGCTATTATTTCCCCAGGTTTAATTGGAATGTTTTAAAAGTTTGGTTTATAAATATTTTTGCACTAATAATAAAACCTGATGTAGGTGTTTTTTTTTTTTTAATTTGCAAGCTATCAACCTCAAATACAGACAAGTTACTTTGCCAATAAATAATTTTTACCACCAAGTTATACTAGGGTGTAAAGAGAAGTAGTACTTGAGAGGCTGCTATAATATGGCTTCTATCTTAGTGCCTCAACTCTGAGCCAAATTTCTACTGAATTGGTCTTGAAGTCACAGAACACATTTAATCTCAGCGGATCACAGACTATACACAGGCCATCTACCACAGACACAAAGCCACCTTGAGCAAGTCAAACCAGCAGTTTAATGATGCACAGGAAAGGAACAGAACTGTTTTGAAAAAACCATATTCAACTGAAACAACAAGGAAAAACCCACTAGCTTTCATTTTTAAACCAAATAGTACTTAAAGTTATGAGTAATGTCAGCATGTTATCTGATAGCAAAAGCACACAAAATAAAATGAAAAAGCTTGGAAATGAAGCTGTAAAATGAATAAATCCCTTAAACTCTAATCTAATTCTTTTGTTAATCTGCTTACTAAATAAATCTGAACACTAAGTAGTTTTTACCATAGACTTTAAGGTTTTCAAAACCAACTGGGGATTTAATCGTTGTTTCCATTAACAGACATGAGAACTGTGACAAAAATCCTTTAGTTATTTCTGAAAAGCTTAGTCATCAGGGACTGGCCAGGTTCTAAGGGTGCCAGACCAGCGAGGTCTAACCTGTACATTGTAAGAGATCCAGTCAGCTCTTTAGCTAGGATGGACTTCTCAAGAACTGCTTCCAACCTTTTCACTAAGGCCCTGGATATGTAGCCAGATCAAGGTGAGTTTTAAAACAAAACAACAAAAAAAACAAACAAAAAACACGGATTCAGTTCAACACTTCACTGGTCTGGGATCTATACTACTGAAGTGGAGACAAGGTAAGGATGGATGTCAGTTGTCTCCTATGTCCATGATTTATCTTGCCATTCCAATGATCAATTCAGATGACATTTGTATTAAAAGCAAGTTTTGAGAAAGTGTTTTGAAATTCAAGGAAAGGACATAAAATACAACATACGTATAGAAGGCCTCTGATGGATCTTTATATACTTGCCACATTTAAACTTAAATACAAACTGCATACATTAACACTAATTAAACAGCAGTGCTAAAGAATAATTTAGAACCAGACGTGAATGCTACAAAAGAAAAACTTCCAGGGCTTCAATATACCTTGTTTAACACCCCTCCTCTTGTGAAAGAGGTTACAGTACCCTAGTAACAAGTGGCAAGTACTTAAGTTTTCCATCTTAGGACAAAAGGTGACTCCTCCTATAATAAATCATCTTCTAAAACCACAGTGGAACACTGGATAAATAAATGACTTATTTAAATAAGTAACATATCTAACAATACTGAAATGCTCCCTGGGCTAACACAAGGAGCTAACCTGGGCCAGCCCAAACTTGCTTTATGTTCGAGGTATTCAAGCATGCTGTTTAAGCCCATTCCACCTGAGATATATATTAGAATCAGGCCTCATTTTAGTACTAACCTTACTTTATGCATAAGATATCCCCAGATTTGGCATACGTATTACACTCTCTTCTACTAACTATAAGTGCTTTAAAATTCTTTGGTAAAAATATTCTAAAAGGAGTGTTATTTTAATTTCCAAGACTTAAAAGTATCAATATGATTTTGTAAAATATTCCTTATATCACGTCCTGTAAGTTCATTACCCTCTCAAATTACTACTTTTAAATAATTAGCTACACAACTGTAAGATTTTTTTTCCCTATCTCTGACTCAAAACTCAGCAGATTTAGAATTAGCATTGAGGAACGCAACTACTCAGATTCACGACTCTTCTTTATAAAAGAGCAATAAGCAAATATAAAAACCCTGGTGCTCTGGAGTTGAAACCACATGTGAACTTATTAAGTTACACCACATGAAAGGAAAACAATTACATCTCAAAAGTAAAAGAGTCCGTCACAGAGGGCTAACGAAAGAAATCCACCTCTACAGGTTCTATGAAATTGTATCAATGTATCCAATGCCGGTTGGCCACAGTCCAATATACGTGAGGAGTATTCATTTACCAAGTTACATGTTTATAATCGATAACAGATGTATACTGGTAATATCTCTCCACAGTCTCTCAATGTTACTCATTTGAGATTGTAACGAACTTCTTCCTGGCTCTAGTCACTACTTTGTATATTGTAACAAGTAGCAGCATCAGCATCTAAATATGGATGTATTCTTGATATAAATTAAACGATTAATTTTGAGAACCACTAAAATGGCATATTTTACTTGTGGCTGCAAAGAACTTAGAAGTGACAGCACTAATTCAAAACAAGAGTGCTAGTCTGGTCAAACTTATGGTATAGATGAATTTCCCAAATTCAGATTCTCATTAGAAAATATGAACATTAAAATACAATGGACATGTCAATTTTCTTTCACTCTAGAAGTCAAGAATAGTTTTAAACTAGTTACTCCAAAAGTAGGTTAATATTTTTTTAACCACTACTCAAAAATGTTGTCTAAATTCAAAACTATCATGACGAAGTAAGTTTTCCCTCATTGTTTTGTCAGAGGCTTAACCTACAAAAATCATAATTGAAAAAACAATGTGCTTCATTTATAGGCATATTATCCCCTCACATTTTAATGATCAAGCTGGGTTGTTCAGATGCTATGCCCTTGTAACTGAATGTATCAAGTGGAATCAGTTGTATTGTTTTTTTACAATTGAAGGCCTGTATAAGTTTTACTAGTACATTTCTCAAAGCCCATCTGAACTGTGTATCAATTAATTTGCTCCCTTATTTTGTCTTCAGATTCTATATAGCCTATCATTTGGTTGTTTTATTACCATAGTTGAATGCTTTGAAAGTGAATTCTAAATATATAATTACCAAATGAGTCATGTTTCTCTGCTTGAAACATGGTTTCCTCTCAAATTAGAGAGAAATCTTGAGGTCAGTGGATATGAGTATCCCTTGATAAAGTTAGCACATTTCTACATACCAGATTTATTTCTGCAGATTTAAGTACAGAAGTAGTTCTCCTGAATTTATATTTGGCTATGCAAATTTTCTTCTATACAGTGTACAATGTGGCTGGACACTATAGAGGGAAAACAATTAATGAAATATTCCAGTAAATGGTAACACTCATAGGCAACGGTCCGTTTACCAGACAAGCTAGAAAGATAGTTACCCTCCAGTTAAGTCAATATCATTTCTGAACTTCTTCACTGTAATGTGGAAGTCACCATAGAACTAACTCAAATAGGAGATGAAGGAAACTCTTAGCATACAAAGCAGATGCAACATGGAAATTACAGAATTTCTACATACTATAAGCAGCACTACAGTGTAATCTTCTGATAAACAATTTTAGAATGCATTAGGGTCTAAATCAGGAGTGGGGAACTTCTTGCCGTGGGCCTCATCTAGCCCACCAAACAATTTCATCCAGTTCTTGGGAGGAGGGGGTCCAACAGCTGTGAAACACCTCAGGGAGGTTCTGGGGGCCACTTAAAAAAACTTCCCCCAGCCTCCTCTGATACTTCCAGTTCCTCTCCTGCATGTGGGAGAGGTTCACACAGGTGATCTGGTGGGAGGGAGAAGCTCCACGTAGTGGAGACTTGCGGAGTATCAGAAGGCGGCAGTGAAAAAGAGGCTGCAGCTGCTTTCCAGCCTCTGGCAACTGTAGCAACTACCAGCAAAGGGAGTTTTGCTGGTAAGGCGGCATGCAGGACCAGAGGAAACAGGGGAGTGGAAGGTGGGGGGGGAGAAGAGGGTAATCTGTTCCCAGAGTGGGAAGGAATAGAAGCCCTCAAGCCCCTTCCCTGCATGGGGCTCCTTTGGGGAGGAAAGGGAGGCCATAGCAGGCCAGCTCCTCCCTCCCCACCCCCCGAATAGGTTGGCTGCAGCAGGGAACAGCATCTGGAGCCATACACTGGTAGAATGGAGCCTTACACTGCCAGCAATGCCTCCTTAACAGTTAAGGAGGCATGCAGGACCTATGGGAGGGGGGAATCCCTTGCAGGAGTGGGAGGGCAGGGAAGCTGCCCAACCCAGACCCTTCCCTGCAAAAAGCAAATTCAGCCATCACATTAAAATTCTAAATAAAAGAAAAAAAAGTCTCTTTGCAGGTTAGCAGCCCCTGACCCAAAAAAGATTCACTAGCCCTGGATCTAAAGGCTTCTCTTATTTTGGATCTTTATCCTGATTTTTGGTTAATGATTTAATATCATGAGACAGATTTGCTCTTCCACTCAATCTAATGTTGGCCATGTTGCACAAAGCAATCAGTACTCAGATCTATCCATGCAGACTTAATGCTAAAATAATACAACTGTAAGTCAGTCTGCAAACTTGTACTGAAATTATGAAGGCAAGTCTGTATGTGACACCTATTAACACAATATTGTCTCACTCTTCATAAGGTGAGGTAGTCGCTCTTTATTAGAAAGGTGAGATCAGACCTTTGATACAATATCATAGCAGTACCTACCATCTGTGAAGCAGGGTAATTATCCTTTTACCTACCTTCATTTGTGTGAGTTATTTCCTTGGCAATGCTTCCTACATCAAGGGTACCAATTGGTTTCATGAAAGAAATCTGTCCATTTAATGCCCATTTTCCAGAGTTTGAACATAAATGCAATTTTCCCCTTTTCTGTTTTACTGGCTTCTTATGGCATTTTTCAATCTTTGTTTGCCTCTTTAGCATCTGTTACTAAAGAACTCAGAGTCCAGTTTAAATCCTGGCACTACTGGTTAGAGCAACAATGTGGCACATCTGCCAGACTTCAGGTACTGAAGTCGTCCCTTCCTCACAGATGGAATGGGAGGTCATGAGATGACATTTCCCAGTGGCTTAATGAAAAAAAAACAAACAAACATGAACAGCTGGTGTATGTTCACTAGAATTCAGTGACAAAGATGGTTATAAAGCATTAGCGCCAACTGTCACCATACTATAGGCAAATGAGAGAATCTTTGGGAATATACATGAGGAATTTACCAGGTTTACAGACAAGAACCCCAGATTTCACATTTTACTATGCAAAAAAAGCCACTTTAAGACCTACATAGCTTAAAGGTGTGCTGCTGTTAAAGTTGAAAAGCCAACCACTAGGATTTCCTCTTCAGAAAGGGATGTGAATTAGTGTCCTCTATTCCATGGTTCCAAAGGAATCCTACACAATTCCCTCCCTTCTGTTTACTGCAGCAGGAGGGAGTCAGTGTTTATATATGCAAAAAATTAGCTACCAAAAAAGTTTCCTCTCTTGTACTAGGATCTCATTTATTTCTGGTTAAACTTGGTTATTTACAAGTTTCTTCTCTAGGTATTGAACCTTTCAACAACTTGCCTATTTTTCTGTACAAGGCAGCTGGCTGCTGACACTATAGCTGAAATTTTGTTACTGGCCTAGTCACATAGTCCTGTATAAGGTATGAGTGCTAGAGTAATATAAATATTCCAAGGAAATTGGAGTGTGCTCACATACACCCAATGCAGAAAATTTGCCAAATCAAATAATTTGGAACAAAATTTCTCATTGGCCCTTTACACTAGTAAAAAGGGAGGCAACCCAGGAGAGGATAAGTTGATGCTGTGGTACATTCTGGGAAAACATTTTTACCAAATTGGAGTTTACAGGAAAATCCCATTTCTGAGCATTTACACCATACTGCTAGCTGCATGTGGGAAACAGTCACCCTTTTTCTCTGTACCCAAAAACTCGATCCCATCTCTGACTCCAATTCCAATATACAGGCAGTCCCTGGGTTACATGGATCCGACTTACATCGGATCCCTACTTACAAACGGGGTGAGGCAACCCCGCACTAGCTGCTTCCCCCCAGCAGACCGAGGAGACGCGAAGCTAGAGCCGTCCCTCCCCCACCCCCTCCAGCAGACCAGGGAGACGTGGAGCGGCTTTTCTCAGCAGACACCTCAGCTTGAGAATAAAGGACTGAGGGAAGTGAGGTGTGGGAGAATAAAACTGAACTCTGGAGAAATGTTTGGCTAGAGTTTCCCCTCCAACATGTACCAGTTCCGACTTACATACAAATTCAACTTAAGAACAAACCTACAGTCCCTATCTTGTACGTAACCCGGGGACTGCCTGTATAAAGAAAACTGCAAAGATGTGTGCCCCTTTCAGAGAAGGTGATCACTGGCATTCCATAGTCAAGAAAGATTCTGACTAACTGAAGTGTTGCACTGTCAGAACTGCCAGCAAAAACTAACTTACGCTACATACAGAAATTGACACTGAAGAACTGCAGAACTATATGGGCTCTGGTAACTCTGAACTTAATTGCTTTGGTCACTTTAGTAAACCAAATGACACAAAACTGTAATTCTCTCCTGCAAGTATTTGTTTTTTTGTTTTTTTTAAATTTTCAGTTAGATAACACCTGGAGTCTACCTAAAACCATTTAAAGCTTCCTTTAGATTGCTACAAAGTGACCTAGCTATGGAACCGTAGTGCAGCAATAGTGTTATTACCATAACACATCAGATTTTGCAACACATTTTGCCTACTAAGAGCAAAGTCAATACAATTCTAGAGAAATCCTGAAACTATCCATCCAATAATCCTACAAAATTCTATTAAAAAAAAATCACTCAAATTTAACTATATTGATCCATTAGTGTGAGCATTCTGAAACTAATTAGGTTTTAAAGTCTTGTTACTGATCAGAGACTCAAAGGAAACTTAAGCAATTTTCAAAAAACTTAAGTTTCATTTTTAGAGATGAGACAGATGATTATCTTAATTTACCTCCTGTTAGCTCCATGGTTAGCTTTTCATTTTCAATCATCTTCTTCTTCTCTTCTAATTCAGCAATCAGATTTTCCTTCAACTCAATCTTCTTATCTTCAAACTCTTTCACTGCTGCCTTCTTCTCTTTGATATAGTTTCTCTCTACCTGCTCTGTCTAATACAAGCCAAAAAGAAACAGAGGTCTAAAAAAGAAGCCAAATTATCAGGATTTACACTACTGGTAAACAAGGGAGCTAACATGCTAGCAAGAATTGATTGGCTGTTCTAATCCAAACTAGAGTCCGCTTACATTTTAGTTGAAAAATGTTCAAGAAAATGAACAATAAAGCAAATGACTACACTGGCAAATTCTTTAAACAAAGCAATGCTCAATATTGATACAGTTAGTATTATTTATCCACAAGTTAAGTGGTCTACTCAAACACAGAACCAATGTAAAAAAGTACTAAAAATAGTCATTTGTGGGAACTAAATAATATTGACTGGTTACTTGAGTAATACAATAGTAGTTTACACTAATTAAAATTGATTACCATAACTGAGATATAGAGAAAAGCTCTACATAGATCTCCCAGAAACCCCCCTCCCCCCCCCAAGATACTAGACTAGTATTTTATTTCTAGAAGCCAACAACGCATGAACACTTACTTCCAGCTGGAGGAAAAGTTCTGAAAGAAAAAAATGTTACAGGTATAGTTAGCATTGCTTTATTATCCTTATAAGACAACAATACTAAGTAACTCAGTATTGCAGCCAAAACAAGGTGAAATGAACAGTGTACATTCCTATCCCTTTTTGAGGCACATTTTGTATTTCTAAAGTGTTGATTCCAACATACATGTGCCAAAGTTTATGAAAAATATATTGTAGGCATCTTAAAGCCACAAGTGGTAGTGCAGTGTCCTATTTCGGATCCATTTCTGTTGGGCCTACCTGTCATGTTTAATGTCATTTAAAAGGCAGTTGGGCATTTTTCTAGCTTAAGATGCTATTAAAAATAGTAGGCACTAGAGTTAGCTTTCCAGATGAAAATGGAAACTTGAAAGCTGAAGCTGACACTGCCAGAATAATGCTCTGCAAAGAACCATGGTTTAAACAGATTTCACTAGGTCCAGCTGTCGTAACTTCAGAAGCACTTCTCTGGCAGAAAAGCCCTTTCATCAATTTGAGTTGATAGACAGGAGATGACTCATGCCCTACAGCAGATGTGCAGCATATTAACTCACTACTAAAAGTAAGTTGTATCAGGTCTCAGTTACATAATTCAGTTCATACACTGAAGACAGGGAACAATATTGCCCGTGAGTGAAGCAATCCTGCTCCTAATGAAATCAAGGCAAAAATCCCACTAACTTCAAACTGAGCAGGATTACTGGAAGATATGCATACCAAAATGAGAATTTTACTCAAAAACAAATTCAAAGTAAACTAAGGCTCTTGATTAGTTCTTACTTCACTATATCAAATATTGATAAATGATCTTCAGAATCTGGCAAGCAGCAGCACTAGGAATAGTAGGTAAGCTCAGAAAAGAACAGGTGTTTTACTCAAGCTTCAGCAGACAAACCAATAAGCATTGAAGAATTCTGTTTGTGATCTATTTTAGGTAAGAGTTTATTTGCATCAGAAAATCAAAGATAGCTGTAGCTGTCACAGATAGGGTATCCTGACAGGTCTCTTACTCCATCAGTAACCAACATTTGGCTGTGTACGTATGCTGCACCAATGTGCCATGTTGACTATTTTATAATTGGAGATGCCTATCTCCTAGAACTGGAAGGGACCTTGAAAGGTCATGGAGTCCAGTCCCCTGCCTTTCCAGCAGGACCAAGTACCATCCCTGACAGATTTTGCCCCAGATCCCTAAATGTCCTCCTGAAGAACTGAACTCACAACCCTGGGTTTAGCAGGCCAATGCTCAAGCCACTGAGCTATCCCTTTCCCCTTTCTGCAAGTAGTCAACACAGCAGACTCCAGAGGACCCCTGGCAAAAGGCCACAAAAATCAGATAAGGATCAAAGGTATTAACTCAGGTTTATTGTCAAATGAAGTACAGTAATAGTTGTCTGTAGACTCTACTGTGTCCCCTGATAATGGACCAGTTCAGTCAACACCAGGAACACAACACTTCTCCTGGACAGAGTAAAGACATTTTCTTGGGGTAAATTTTTTTTTTACACACAGGTACAGGTTGAATCGCTCTAGTCTCGCACTCTCCAACAACATCCATGGTCCGGCATGATTTTAGTTAGCCAGATGTCCATTTATCATGGGCGTGACCAAGTTTCCAGCCACCTCAAAGTTTGGTTATAGACACAAGTCTGGCTCTCAGTGTTCCATGCTGTTATTTAGCTCTGATTTATCCCAAAATGTCTTCTAAGAGTCCTGTAAGCAGCGGAAGTGTTGGTAATGCTGTTAGACAATATTGACCTCCCATTAACTGGCAAATTCTCTGGTTTGGCACCGGTCCGGTCCCAAGGGAGCTGGGCTAGAGGGGTTCAATCTACACAAACAAGTTATACATTACTCTTGATGTACCATGTGGTCACCCTCTGATGTTACCTAGTTACGACCCATTCCCTTGTACATGGAGAGGTTCAATCACTATCATGATGTCAATTTAGACCCTGTCCTGAACCTGGGTCAGTAAGTTCCTGTTACATGTGGGGCATATGTAGATACTGAGATGTTTCTTCATGAGGTGTTCTATTACAACTCTTTCGGAATGTGCACATTCGGGATGTAAGTAACTAGTCAACTACTCAATAAGCTTTTGACTAGTCATTTCCCCCTCCCCTACTGCCTCTTTCAGAGAGAGGCAGGGGGGGGGGGGGGGGGGGGGAGAAGGAAGCCATCCCCATGGGGAGCAGGAGAGAGAGAGGGCAGTAGGGAAATGGCACGAGCGGAAATTGAAACAGTGCCAGTCTGCACCGCTTGTGCCAGTCTGACTGCTGCTCCTCTCCATTTGAAATGCACAGGAGCTGCTGGTGGCTCTTGTACATGTCAAAGGAAGAAGCACGGAAAGGAACCCACAGTCAGTGGGGACTGCTTCACTTTGGTCCTTGCTGGCACTGGTTCCAGCTGCCTCTCCCCCTTTGAAATGTACAAGAGCCAGTGGCAGATCCTGTGCATTTCATAAGAACATAAGAATGGTCGTACTGGGTCAGACCAAAGGTCCATCTAGCCCAGTAGCCTGTCTGCCGACAGTGGCCAGCACCAGGTACCCCAGAGGGGATGGACCAAAGACAATGATCAAGCAATTTGTCTCCTGCCATCCTTCTCCATCCTCTGACAGAGGCCAGGGACACCATTTCTATCCCCTGGCTAATAGCCTTTTATGGACCTAACCTCCATGAAATTATCTAGATTCTCTTTAAACTCTGTTATAGTCCTAGCCTTCACAGCCACCTCTGGCAAGGAGTTCCACAGGTTGACTACGTGCTGTGTGAAGAACTTTCTTTTATTAGTTTTAAACCTGCTACCCATTAACTTAATTTGGGGTCCTCTAGTTCTTCTATTATGGGAACTAATAAATAACTTCTCTTTATTCACTCTCCACACCACTCATGATTTTATATACCTCTATCATATCACCCCTAAGTCTCCTCTTTTCTAAACGGAAAAGCCCCGGTTGCTTTAACCTCTCTTCATATGGGTCCTGTTCCAAACCCTTAATCATTTTATTTGCCCTTTTCTGAACCCTTTCTAAGGCCAAAATATCTTTTTTGAGGTGAGGAGACCACATCTGTACACAGTATTCAAGATGTGGGCGTACCATAGTTTTATACAGGGGCAGTAAGATATCCTGGGTCTTATTTTCTATCCCTTTCTTAATAATTCCTAACATTCTATTTGCCTTTTTGACTGCCACTGCACACTGTGTGGAAGCTTTCAGAGAATTATCAACAATAACTCCAAGATCTCTTTCCCGATTCGTCATAGCCAAATTAGCCCCCATCATACTGTAAGTATAGTTGGGGTTATTTTTTTCCAATGTGCATTACTTTACAATTATCCACATTAAATTTCATTTGCCATTTTGTTTCCCACTCACTCAGTTTGGTGAGATCTTTTTGAAGTTCTTCACAGTCTGCTTCTGTCTTGACTATCCTAAACAGTTTGGTATCATCCACAAACTTTACCACCTCACTGCTTACCCCTTTCTCCAGTTCATTTATGAATAAGTTGAACAGGATTGGTCCCAGGAAGGACCTCTCTTTCTTTCAAAGGAGAAGAGGTAGCGGGATATCGAGAACCCCATATCCAATAATCGAATAGTTGATAGACATTCCTTTGAAATTTAACACCCCTAGTGCTCATGGCCTGTGCTTAATACCTCTTAAGTACAAGCGTTTGTGCAACATCAACACCGTTTTTGCCAACTTCTTTGAGAAGGACCCACCTTTTGCTCATAGTTTGTGTTTAATCTGACATTTACAGATTACAAATACATAAAAACCCTGCTGGCATCCAACTCTAAACTACAACAAATTCATCTTCAATTCTTGAAACCAAATTCTTGCAGCGGGAAAGAGGAAGAGATCAGTCCAACTCAAGTTTCTCTGGCAAATTCTTTGAGGTGACAAGTACAGTCCTAGAAGCACTGGTTGTGCAGTCATATGATGGTCAATGTTCACCTGAAATTTGTTACTTGTTTTTAAAGAATACATCAGAACCCACTGTATAAACATTATCCCATGCAAAATGGCCTGGCAATCTACACAGCAATAAGTGGTTTTATCCCTCACTGCTAAAGGGTGGAAAAAACACTGCTGCATTTTCATTTCCTACTCTCACACATTTCTTTCTGAGAAAGCATCTCTAATTTAGTGGAAGATAAAAACCTAAACAGGAATGACTGAACAAGAGCTAATTTAATTTTTGAACTACTCACTCTAGAAGCACACACTGGAAAACCAAATGGCAGCCTCTTTCCCTGATAATTTCCCATAACAGCTATGGGGGAATCTTGAGTTACGTTAACATGCTTTGAGTCAGTAAATCTTTCTATGTAAAGTTTAGTGTGTGTCCTAGCAACAGCTTCACAATTGAAGTAGCACTGCCAATGGCCTCGCAGACAAGGACTAACTTGGCCTTTTGATCTTGGGCCAGCAAGCTGTGATGTGATGTACAAGCAGTATATCCAGCCTCCCTCTCCCCGCCAAGGAAGGACAACGCTGCTCTAGAGCAAAGTCTCTAACCAATTCTAGAGCACAAGCAATGAGCTCTTTAGGATGCTATATAGCTCTCAATGCACGCCCCTCTTGTTGGAAGGAATCTCTACAATAGGAAGCTTGAAAGAGGATGTATTCAAAGAATAATTAAGAGAAGTTAAATACTATAATTACATGAGGTCATAGTAGACTAAAAGACGTCATTACTGTCAAGACTACTGTTCACTGATAAACATATTCTAGTTAGCCAATATACCTATAGAAAAGTATTATGGATTCTGTTGGGTCTTAAGTATCCTCAGCAAAGAAACCATGTGGCTTCAACCAAAAGGCGTGGCAGTCTGGAGAATCCTTGGCTCCTGCCAACCCATTCTCCTCGTACTGAATGCATATGTTTCTTAGGTGTGATTCTAATCTGTGAGGCATCTATCTAAATCAAAGATTTTCTGCATGCAATATCTTTTACAAACATATACAACTCACCTGCATTCCGTATCCGTTCCTTATATTGCTGATCCAATTTTTTCATTCTTTTTTGGTATTCTTGCAAAGTACCTAATTAAAATAAATTGCCATTTGGAATAGGTTTATTGTGTTTTCAAATACTAATCTTTGATAGTCCAGACTTTCTAGGTAAATTCAGAGTTTCAGATAAAGCATACATTTATTGAAGAAAAAAGTCTAAAAAGCTGACTGCTACTCTGCTTTCCCAAAAGGAGCCAGAATGTTTATATAACAGTAGTATTAATTGTGTGCATGGCAGGAGATGTCTGAATTTGTTTTGTTACCTCTCAAGCACTTATGACTCAAGTATCATGCAATCTCCCAAGATAAAGTTGGATGTATCCCCTTGGAAAGGCAAGAATCTGCCAAAGGCACATCAAACAGAGAATTTCAGAGGAAGTATGGAGTATAATAGCAAATAATTAAGAGGTATGAGAAGACAACCATTTTTTCTAAGTGGTCTCTGTCTCAAAGGATATTTTTCTAGAGAACTATGAGGTACACATTTAAAAACCCCACCACAACTGGATGAAACACAAGTCCTCACACTTCCTACCCCCCATTTAACAGCAAATGATCACACAAATGAAAGTGTTAAGCAAAGAGACCCCATTACAAAAATGTAAAGCATCATTTAAAATCCTCATTCTAATGCACACAGAAGAAAACTGTCCTTATTCCATGAGCAACACTTTCAGGGCATTGTTATTGTTATTTATACAGAGACTTTTTTAGAAACAGAAAACTTAGTCAGAAAAAAGCTATAGTACTAGTTTTAAATCCTACCTTCCTGCAATTGCTGTAACTGCCTCTTAAGAGATGCCAGTTTGTCCTGATACATCCTGCAAAGAGAGGGCAACATTACATAACAGACCATACACACTGTTTATTTCACCACCTGCTGAGGTGAGTAATCCACTTGATTTTTCACACTAAGTGATGCTCCTAAAAAGCCTTTTACAAAAAAAGGTTAAAAACTATACTGTCCATTTAATTATATAATAAACCATAAAAGATTATGCTGGGAACCTCAAAAAACAACTGTTGCAAGATGTTTTGATCCACTGATATCAAGAACAGTATGACAATCATTCTGCCATCCCAAATCTTTGACAAGTCTCCATTTTTGTGCTTCGTTTGTAAAAAGTTCCCCATCTGTAAAAAGGGACTACTTTCATGCCTTGTGAGTTTTGGGTTTAGAGTAGTGTTTCTCAGTGGTCTGCGATCCACTCTGAGAAATCTACTACCTTGCCGCTCCGGTTTTCCAGCTTGCACCCCTGGAGCCTGCTTCCACTGGCTACAGGTCACCGTTTGTAGCCAAGGGGAACAGTGGGAAACCGCGTTCTGGCCCATGCCATTTTCTATGGGTCCCCTAGGCTGCAAATGGTGAATCAAAGCCAATGGGAGCCAGAAGGCTCCACAACTGTGGAACCGATAAACAAACAAACTGGAGCAGCCAGTTAGCACATTTCTCAGAGTGGATGAGGACCACTTTGAGAAACACTGGTTTAAAGTAAGCCTTCCCCAATACCCAAGCAAAAGAAGCAAAGAGGACAACTATAGCAAAGCCACAAACAGAACTTTGATTTACAGCCTCAATGATCTGTGCTTGAACCTAAATTTAACCTTCCAGCCAAGCATAAGATATCTTTGCCAATAAGTGAGAGACTACTGAATACTACAAATTAGGGCCATCAAGCAATTAAAAAATTGATTATGTGATTAATCATACTGTTAATACTATTTGTGAACATTTTGAACGTTTTCTACAATTGTGATCTTAATTACAACACAGATTAAGTGTACAATGCTAACTTTTATTTTAAATATTTGCACTGTAAAAAACAAAAAACGTATTTTTTAAATTCACCCAAAACAAATACTGTAGTGTTACCTTTACTATGAAAGCTGGACTGTTAAATGTAAAATTATGTACAAAAAACCTGCATTCAAAAATAAAAATGTAGAATTTTAGAACCTGCAAGTCCACTCAGTCCTATTTCTTATTCAACCACTAATATAAAAAAGTTGTTTACACTGCAAGACTTAATGCTGCCTATTTCTTGTTTACAATGTCATCTGAAAGTGAGAACGGGCCTTTGCTGGGCACTATTGTAGCTGGTGTTGCAGGATATGCATGTGTTAGATGCACAAAAGCAGGGGTGGGGAATCTTTTGAGTTGGGGGCCACTGACTCACAGAAATGTCAGTCAGGAGTCAAACTTAAGTGAGAAGTAAAACAAAACAAAACACCCCTTAATGACGTGGCCAGACTGAGAAAAAGAAAGACACTCCCCTCACACACAAGAGCATAGGAGGGTGAGGCTAGTAGATTTTGTGTGCTCTAGCCCCAGGGGGGGAGGATGATGTGGAAGCCAGAGCTCCAGCGCAAGCTCCGCAATGCTAAAGGCCTCTCCACAGCCTCAGGGGCCACATTTGGCCCCCAAGCTTTAGGTTCCTTACCCCTAGACCAAAGATTTAAACATCCCATCATGTTCAACCATCATGCCAGGGAAGTATTTGCTTAACAGATAGTCGACTAGTCATTCGCATTCCTAATATGGATCAGTGTTGAATGCCTCTAGGAAAATCATATCCACTAGGGATGTTAAGAAGCATGTAATTCATTAATCGTTTACTCAACAATAATTGTCGACTACACAATTAATCAATAAGGGTTAGCACTAAAAGCACTCAGTCCTGGCTCATGCCAGTACCAGGAGCTATCCTTCATTGCAATTCTGCAGGGAAAGTAATTTATGAGTCGGTGAGCAGGCAGCCTGGCTTAATCGCAGCTTATGCTGGTTCTGGGATATACCCCTACTGCAGCGGTGTAAAAAGTGGTTTAGAAGCCAGTGGTCAGGCAGCCCTGCTTAGTCCTGGCTTGTGTCGGGTCCAGGAGCTATCCCCACTCTAGCTCTACATAAAAAGTAATTTAGGAGCTGGTGGGCAGGCAGCCTAGCTTAGTCGTGGCTTGAGCTGGTCCCAGGAGCTACCCCCACTGCAGCTCTGCATGAAAAGAAATTTAAGACCCACCAGATAGCTCCCAGATCCAGCACTACTGTAGATACTTACTACAGCAATTAAAGGAGCTTCCATCACTGCAGTAAATTCCTCTCTCCAGGAGGCTAGGTTGAGAGAAGAATTCATTGGCATAACAACATCTACGTGGTGGCTAAATTGCACCATAGAGAAACTGAAATTTTTACAGCCAAGTGATATACTTAAGCCAATTTAACTTTGTAGTTTAGACCATTCTCTTAGACAGTAGAAAACTTTTTGGTTGAGGAAGGGGAACCTTACTTACTGTTCTTTCATTTCTACATAGTCCTCTTCATCATGCTTTGCCAAGTCAGTTTCACTAGCATCCTCAGTATCTGAACAAAGGGAAAAGAGATTTGATAACATCAAACAAACCAAACCATGCTTAAAGAAATGAGTGATTGTCACATTTGTAATTATTCAGAATTAAGTGCAGCCAAAGGGCATATTTTGACATTTCCAATTTTGCAGACAGTTTAACCACTGGATATTTCACGCACGCGCACGCGCACACGCACACACACATAAATAA
Organism: Pelodiscus sinensis; assembly: GCF_049634645.1. Classification (NCBI taxonomy): domain Eukaryota; kingdom Metazoa; phylum Chordata; order Testudines; family Trionychidae; genus Pelodiscus; species Pelodiscus sinensis. The sequence goes on from NC_134725.1 coordinate 10,700,421, forward strand.
GACTCCCGACTTGCAACGCGACTGGTTCCTGAGGAAGCGTTGCAAGTCGGGGGTGTCATAACTCAAACCCCCATTTACAATAGGCACGCCGCGCTGTCGTAAATGCGGGCTGAGGACGTAAGTTGGGGGTTTTCGGCCTCTTCCTCACTCAAAAATTGTTGTAATTGCAGGGGGTCAGAACTCAGGCTGTCATAAGGCGGGGGCCTCCTGTAAGCTGTTCAAGATGGGTGCTTGTAAATGTTTAGAACAAACCTTAGTACTACATAAAAAAAAAAAAAAATCAGTTTTTGATATAGGATAAACCCTGTGATTTCCTCCCACCCAACCCACCTGGATTTTGTGTGTGTGTGTGTGTGTGTGATGAAATCAAAGTATTTTAGCACTTTAAAATGCAAAGGCTTGACATCATTAATTTGAGCCAGGCACAGCACCAGCACTGCTTTCCAGGCTTCCTTCTTATAGCTTTAACACCTGCTGCTTCACTCCTTACCTCCCATAACACTGTATTAATACTAGGGATGTTAAGAGAGTAAATAGCTCATTCTGAAATTGACAGTATTTCTATCGACCACATGATTAGTAGATAAGGGAGGAGGCTCCCGGGAGTCTCTCCTTCCCCCATTGTGGCTCTGCCATTTAAAAGTAGTAAGAACCAGGCAGGCACACAGCCCAGCTCTTACTGCATTTAAACGGCAGAGCTGCAGCGGGGGTAGGTCCTGGACCCGGCACAAACCGGAACTGAGCTGGGCTTGCTTAGTCCTGGCTTGAGCTGGGTCCAGCAGCCCCTGTTGACTAGGGGGTCCTAGCGGGAAGCTGTTCCAGCAGCAGCCTCTGCTTGCTTTACAGCAGACTCCCTAACCCCCTTATACCGCTTCCTCTGATAGAGGTAGCAGCTTAGGGAGGGAGCACCATGGAGACAGTGCTGGAGGGAACCGGCTTTTAAGCACCAGCTCCTGCTCTCTCCTTACTGCCTCTGATAGAGGGGCAGTGGGAATGTGAGTAGTCGACTAGGCTTATTGGGTAGTTGACTACTCGCATACATACATTCCTAATACATACACACACTAGAAAGCAAAGTGATAATTGATCTACAACACTAGAAAGCAAAGTTAGAATTAGAACAACATTCTGCTGTGGGTTGCAATGGAGACAAGGGGCCCACTCAAGATATTTTAAAAGTAATGTCATTTCAACTAGTTTTCTCAAATGTCCACTTCAGCATCCCTATATAGCAAACACTACTACTGCAGCTTTGTTGGACACTGAGAACACAAGTTAATACTGCATTGCAAATTCTCTGCAGCACCTCAGTTTTTGTCTTTAAAGATTGTATGAACACAGTAAACTACTTTTTTACTTTTAGAGTCCATCCTATCATGGATAAGAAATAGTGAAAGGGTAGAGCAGAACACTGCCAATGTACAGTAATTCCTCATTTAACATGTGCCCACTTAACACGTTTTCGTGATAGCACAATTTTTTTTAGGGAACTTTTTTGAATTACATGACCGTCCCCGGAATAACATGATTTCCCCAGCTGGCCCATATCCAGCAGCTGCGTGGGGCTTCCCCTGCCTCCCTGCAAAGCAGCGGAGGGTTCGCCGCTCGCCGCACCGCACCGTTCCCCAGCGACCCCCCCCCCCCCCGCCCCGGCCCCACCGGATGCAGTGCGGGTCCTGGCAGACTCCCAACCCAATACCCCTCCCCTTTCCTCCCCCAGAGCCAAACACCTCACCTCCCTACTGTAACCCAGTCCCCTTTCTTCCCCAACCTTATGTCCCAGTCCCAACAGACACCACCGCTTGAAACGCAACCCCTACCTTTTCCATTATTTTCAATGGGAAAATTGACCCCACATAACATGTTTTCACTTAACACGATCATTTTCTAAAACATATTTATAGTGTTAAATGAGGAATTACTGTATTAGTTATTGTTTGGATTGGGAACTTCAATCTCCAATTTCACCTGCTCTTTTTACATTTCTTCTTTAAATTAACACATGCTTCAGGCTCCTTTGTGTTAAGATAAAACTCAATGTATCAAATAAGGTAGCAGTCAATAGACGTATCTACAGGAAACAATGCTAAAAAAAGGCCTAATCTCCTAAGGCATACTGAGGAAGCCTTGGTCTTTTAACTGAAACACATCATCGAAATTACAGTCATACTAGGTGTGTTTAAAATTATTTATTATTCTAAAAATCGATTGAGAAGAACTATCCAAAGAGGAGGAGTCATTAGGAAGACCATTACCTTCCCCACCCCAAGCTATCAAGTTTGGTCAGGGCTTTTCTGATCTTTCTAATGCTTTCATGATTTGCCACCGAGATGCTTAAAGCAACTAGACTTCAACTGAAATACAAAGGAATGAAACCACAGAGCAGATGCTTCCCTTCCACAGCATCAACTTCTTTTTCTGCCTCTTGTATCTTTGAGAGTTCCTCCCCAGGACACTATACACCCTCATTTTACTCCTCTGAACTTCCCACCCTTGCCCTTCTTCCAAACCCCTGGAGATCTACCTCTTCTTCTGTTACTTTCATACCACCACAACAAATCCAAAAGCCACCTTGACACCCTCCCCACCAAACCTTCTCTTCCTAGAAACAAAAGGCAGGACTAGGTAGCACTTTAAAGACTAACAAGATGGTTTATTAGATGATGAGCTTTCGTGGGCCAGACCCACTTCCTCAGTGAAAGAAAATAAGTCACAACCATATATACCAAAGGATAGTGACCCACTAAACCCCTCCCCTGCCCCAGGACCTTCTCTCGCCATACTGGAGCCCCGCCTCCAGCTCTCTTATGCATCCCCCTTCTCTATTTGAAGCAAAATGCAGGACAATGTAGCACTTTAAAGACTAACCAGATGGTTTATTAGGTGATGAGCTTTCGTGGGCCAGACCCACTTCCTCAGATCAAAAGGAAGTGGGTCTGGCCCACGAAAGCTCATCATCTAATAAACCATCTTGTTAGTCTTTAAAGTGCTACATTGTCCTGCATTTTGCTTCAACTACCCCAGACTAACACCGCTACATCTCTATCACCCTTCTCTATTTCTGTTTCCCCAATAACGCCCCCAGTCCCGGGTCATTCTCCATCCGCCCTCGCATCTGGGTCCCGCAGTCCCCAGACTCTCCCCTCTTTGATACCGATTCGCCTGAACTCGCTCATGTCCCGCCCGGCTGCTTGTTCCCAACCCACTGGGCCTCCTCCCCCGCTCAGGGGGGCAGGGACCCTCGGAGCTGCCTCCCGTTCCTACCCTCCTTTGCCGCCGAGGCATCCTCCCGCCCGGCCAGCTCAACCCCTCCCGCGGGTCACCCCCTCGGCCCGGTCGCACTGCGGGGGGGGGGGGGGGCTCACCCTCATCCGAGTCCCGGGCGCGGCCGCTGCGCTCGCCATCCTCCTCCTCGGCGCTCTCCAGCTCCTCCTCCTCGTAGTAGTCGGGCCCGGGCGGCAGCGCGGCGGGGGGCCCCCCGGCCGGGACAGGGGCCGGGAGCGCGGGAGACACCAGCCCGGCCGCGCTCATAGCGGCGGGACAGGGACAGGGCCGGGCTCGGACGCTCCCGCCGCCTCAGGCGGTAACTGCGCGCGGCCCTCAGCGCGCCACTTCCGGGTCCCCGAGGCTGCCTCCGCCCCGCCTAAACGGGGGCGCCTGGCGCAGGCGAACGCGGCGGGCACCTAAAGGCGAGGCGAAGGGGAGGAGTCAGGCGCGGGCAGAGGGGTCCTGGCGCGGACGCAGATACCGGCCCCGGCAGCTTGCCCGCTAGGAACAATGGCGGCGCTAGAAGCGGGCTCGCCGCCAGCCTTCGCGAGTGCGGCGGGGCGGTAGAACCGCCTTCCCAGCTGCCCTTAGTCCAAAGCGGTTAAACCGCTTCTGGCCTCTACGCTGATTGGCTCCCGGGCCCGCCCATCAGAAGGCCTGAACGGTGATTGGGCTGAGCCGCGTGCACGTGCGTTTGTTGACGTTGGGAGGCCTCTCGCGGACCGCTGCTGCTGGCGGGGCTTTAGGGCGCGCGCGAGGATCCAAGGCGGGAAACGGCCCAGGCTCTGCTCTCCAGTGCGAGCTCGGGCACAGGCCAGCGCAGGGCCGGGCAGCGCTGCCATGACCCCAGCGCGCAGGCACCCTGAGAGTGACCGAGGTGGGGCTGTCGTTGCCGAGGCGCTGGGGTACTCTGGACCCGCGGGAACGCAGGAGAACGGGGATGCTGACGGCCTCTGCCAACGCTGGGAATTGACATGTTCATATTGGGTCCAAAGGGGGGGGGGGGGGCGAACCTGGTTTTCTTTCCTCGCACAGTGTGGATCAGATCCGCTTCCGCTGTCGAGTGAAGAATGGCTCCGTTGCCTGGACTTGAGGGCTACGTCTACACTGGCCCCTTTTCCGGAAGGGGCATGTAAATTTAATGAGTCGTCGTAGGGAAATCCGCGGGGGATTTAAATATCCCCCGCGGCATTTAAATAAAAATGTCCGCCGCTTTTTTCCGGCTTTTAAAAAAGACGGAAAAGAGCGTCTAGACTGGCCCCGATCCTCCGGAAAAAGCGCCCTTTTCCGGAGGCTCTAATTCCTACTTTGAAGTTTATTATTTTTATTTAAATGCTGCGGGGGATATTTAAATCCCCCGCGGATTTCCCTACGACGACTCATGAAATTTACATGCCCCTTCCGGAAAAGGGGCCAGTGTAGACGTAGCCCATGTGTCTGGGATTTTGCGGTGTTCTGAAATACATGTTATTACGTGGAGTTTGATTTTATGTGCCAAGTTTGAACCCCACATGTCTAGATCCATTCAAAATATAAAAATCCATAAAAACAGTGTTTGTGACAGAAAACTCGACACTATTTTAACTAGAACACTCTTGCACTGAGTAGTGTTTGTATTGTTTCTAGCAAAATACAGGACTATGTAGCACTTGAACGACTAACAAGATGGTAAGTTAGTCTTTAAAGTGCTACATAGTTCTGTATTTTGCTTCAGCTACACCAGACTAACACAGCTACATTTCTATCACTGTATTGTTTCTAGTATCAGAGGGGTAGCCGTGTTAGTCTGGATTTGTAAAATCGACAAGGAGTCCTGTAGCACCTTTATAGACTAACAGATGTATAGGAGCATAAGCTTTCTTGGGCAAAGACCCACTTCGTCAGACATGTAGCGTGCATGTTTGTCAGACACGCACCGGGAAGGTGCTACAGGACTCCTTGTCGCTTTGGTATTGTTTTTAAGGCTTTAACTACCTTAATAATTGAGCAACAAAGTGGGTTTTACTTACAAATGCTTATTATTTTATATATAGTTAGTCTCTAAGGTGCCACTGGACTACTTGTTTTTAAGACTAACAGAGCTACCCCAGGATTGTTTTTTAAATTTCCTATAATTAGTGTAAACAGCATGCCTGCAGACAAAGTACTGTTGACACCAGTAGTTGCCCTGACAAAGCTTTTGTTGTTCCCAGGGGGTTTTGTTTATAAACACCTGTGAATGACAAAAGGTTTGTGAATTGACATATAGGCAAAGCCTTCATGTTGTTGTTGGGGGACAGGGCGGATAAGCACTTGTGAATGAGAAAAGCTTTTGTCATTTAGTTACCAGTGCAAACAAGGCCTGAGAGTGTGAATTCAACTTACTTCATTTCATTGTAGGTTTATAATAGGTCACAATACAATCTTGGGCTGCATTAGAATTTAAAAGCAAATTAGGATAAAGAGACATAGACCTTACAATGGAAAGCCCAAGGACATAGTGAATCATTAAACATATATCAAGTCTTTGGTATGAATACTGTACAGGCCTTGCAGCAATGGTGTTAGTCATTGTGCTGTCATTTTTCACCTTAGTTGTGATTTCAGTTGTTAAAAAGTCATGGCAAGCTCCTTGTATTCCAAATGAGTTAACTTTTTCTAACAAAGTAAAGTTGTTTAAAAGTCTAGAAAGGTGAAAACATGAAAAAAGACCAGATGTTCATGAAAGAATGGAAAAGTACTGTGATTTATTGAAAATAAAAAATAACTTAAAAGTCAGGATTTTTTACATTGAAATCACAGCAGTGATTGTAAAGCAGTGATTGTAAAGCCTTGATCTCCAATCAGATCTCCAATGTATTTGCGTTTGTAAAGAATCCCATTGACCCTTGTGTTTGTAAAGAATCCCATTGAAGTCAACAGGGCTCCATGTGGGCTCAGGGCTTCTTCCACACAAATCCAATTGCAGGATCAAGGCTTAAATGTATTCTCCTTTTACGTTCTCAGTGAGATGTTCTTGTTTCCTTTATGAATTTGTTGTAATAACATAAGAATGGCCATACTGGGTTGGATCATTTGTCCATTTAGCATAGAATTCTGTTTCTAATGTTGGCTGGTGCCAGATGCCTCAGAGGGAATGTATGATATAAAGCAATTTATCACATGATCCATCTCTGTTGTACAGCCCCAACTTCTGGCAGTGAGAAGTTTAGGAACACCCACTGCATGGGATTGCATTGTAGCCATCTTGAATCCTACCCATAAATTAACTTATCTAATACTTTTTGAACTTACTTATACTTTGGACCTTCACAGTGGCCTCTGGTAACCAGTTTTACAGGTTGATTGTGCATTGTGTTAAAAAGTACATTCTTACGTTTGTTTTAAAACTACTGTCTACTAATTTCACTAGGTTACTCCTGTCTGGTGTTATGTGAAGGGATAAATAATATTTCCTTATTCACTTTCTTCATACCAGTCAGGATTTTATATACCTCCATCATCTTCTCCTGAAGCCTTCTCTTTTCCAGTCTATTTAATCTCTTCTCACATGGAAGCTTTTTTATATACCTCTTTTTTGTTGCCTCTCTGTGTAATTATTTTAATTCTGAATTACAGTAGAGTCTGGAATATCCAACTTTCGGTAATCCGACATTCCGCTTTATCCAACCCTGCAGCTCCCAGGGACAAAGCAGCGCTGGCAGGAGCAGCATCAGCGGCTCTACGGTGCGGGACAGAAGAATGGCCCCACTTACTGACCTGTCACTCTCCTGGAGCCGCTGATGCCACTCCTGCCGGCGCTGCTTCCTCCTCGGGAGCTGCAAGGTCAGATAAAGCGCGGAATGGAAAAATGGCCCCACTCGCTGACCTGTCACTCTCCTGGAGCCGCTGATGCCACTCCTGCCAGCGCTGCTTCCTCCTCGGAAGCTGCAGGGTTGGATAAAGCACGGGCCGGGAGAATGGCCCCACTCACTGCCCTGTGGCGCTCCTGGAGCTGCTGATGCTACTCCTGCTGGCGCCGCTTCGTCCCCGGGAGTTGCAGGCATCGGCGGCTCCAGGAGAGCGATGGGGCAGTGAGCAGGGGCAGTGAGCAGGGCCATTCTCCCGGCCCGCACCCTGGAGCCACTGATGCCTGCAGCTCTTGGGGAGGAAGCGGCGCCAGCAGGAGCAGCATCAGCGGCTCCAGGGCACAGGCCAGGAGAATGGCCCCGCTCGCTGCCCCATCACTCTCCTGGAGCTGCTGATGCCTGCAGCTCCCGGAGAGGAAGCAGCACTGGCAGGAGCGGCATCAGCGGCTCCAGGAGAGCGACGGGGTACCGAGCGGGGCCATTCTCCCGGCTCTTGCCCGGAAGCTGCAGGGAGGGAAGGGGCCGGGGCCAGGGCCAGGCAGGGATGGGGACCAAGCGGCGCCGGTTACAGTAGAGTCCCTATCATTCGACACTTTCAGTAATCCAACCACCTCTTGGTCCTGTTTAGGTCGGATAATCGGGACTGTACTGTAAAATATATTTTTGAGAAGATAATCAGAACTGACCCAGTATTCTAGGTGTTGGCTTACCAGGGATTTATATGGAGGTATTTTGAAATTTGGTATTTTATTTCTCTTTCCTAATGGTTCCTGACATTGGTAGCTTTTTTTGAATGCTGCTGTATATTGAGCAGATATTTTCAGAGATTACTTTCTTGAGTAGTAACAGTGAATTTAAACACCATCATTACATTTTCCAGTGTGCATTACTTTGCATTTATCAATATTTATCACAAGCTAAATAAGTCAACAGTGTAATGTGATAGCAAAAAAGCAAACATTTTGGAATGCATTAGCAGGAGTATTGTAAGCAACACATGAAAAGTAATTCTGCCAATCTGGTTAGACCTCAACTGTAGAATTGTGTTCAGTTCTGGGGACCACATTCCAGGAAAGATGTGGAGAAACTGGAGAAAGTCCAAAGAAGAGCAACAAAAATGACTAAAGATCTAGAAAACAAGACCTATGAGGGAAGACTGAAGGGACTGGGTTTATTTAGTTTGGAAAAGAGAAGAATGAGAAGAGATTTATGTACATAAATATGCATAACTCAAAGATGCTTTGAACAAATTACTTCAGGTAACCTATCCATCTTAATGTCATAGCCAAATGAGTCTGTATATCTTATTTTAGTGAATGTATCATTCTTGGGTGTAAAGTTAGATATATGCAGAATGGAATGATTTATGGTTTTAAATATGCAAAGACAAGCCATCAAGGTTGTAAACAGCGTCTTTTGTTCCTTAGCCATGGTTGAGTCTCGGAAGTCATGTGACCCCACTTCCACCCAACTGGTAGGGTCTGACCAGCTATGATTTTTCCATGAAAGGGTGGTATGTAGAAATAGAATTCCTGTCCAAAGGTGGAATCTATAAAACAATGGGAAGCTAGCAGTTTCTTGGTCTTTGGGTGGTGTGGTACACCCAAGAGGATAACTAAAGACCCCAGGGAAAAGGAGACTTCCCTGGTTTTTGGAGGTTTAGCTGGAATAAGAACAGCTTTTGAGTGAGTTTGTAATAAGTTTGTACTGAGGTTTCAGTATTAAAATTAGCACTAGAATTCTGTTATTTTAAATTTGTAATCTACTTTGCTCTTCCTGTTGTTATAACCACTTAATCCTATTGCTTGTGCTTCATAAAATCACTTTTATTTACTACAAAGTCCTCCAGAGTAACCTGGCAGAGTAATCCGTGTGTACATCCTCCTTTCATTGTTCAAGGGGGCTTTTTTAAATAATTCATTTGGGATTCTGATCCCATTTGGGGAGTGGTATTCCAGGAAGCTGGGCCTAGAACAGCTTTTTCCTTGGACCTGAAGAGATTCAGTGTCTGTACTGCTTCTGCGGGGAATGGGGGGGAGAGGAATGGGGGTAGTGAGCACAGCTCTGTGCCTTGGCTGGGGTAGACCAGCAGGAGGTGAGTGAGAAGCCCCAAATAACAAGGAGGCGCATGTCACACTGCTAATAGTACAAGAAGCAATGGGTTTAAACTGCAGCAAGGGCGGTTTATGTTGGACATTAGGAAGAACTTCCTAACTGTCAGGGTGGTTAAGCACTAGAATACATTGCCTAGGAGCAGTGCTTTTTTTGTGACAATATGCCCCGGGATGGCATACTGGCACCTATTTTCCTATCATACCTTAATTGAATGGGATTCCCCTCTGGCGTACCAGCACCTATTAGCATTTTGCTGGGGCAATGGAATTCCGCTCAGGACACGTGGCTCCTAAAGGGGCTGCGACTGCATTTTCGCCACTGGCACGGCTTTTTTTTTGCTCAACAATTTTGAGCTTATAGTACCGGCACCCTTTTTCTTACCAAAAAAAAGTACTGCCTAGGAGAGTTGTGGAATTTCCATCATTGGAGATGTTTAAGAGCAAGTTAGATAAACTTCCTAACTGTCAAGGTGGTTAAGCACTAGAATAAATTGCACAAGCTAAAAATGAGTCAACAGTGTGACACTACTGGAAAAAAAAAAGCAAACGATTCTGGGATGCATTAACAGGAGCGTTGTGAGCAAGCCATGAGAAGTTGTTCTTTCACTCTGCTCTGCAATGATTAGGCCTCAGTTGGATTATTGTGTCAGTTTTTGGCACATTTCAGAAAAGATGTGGAGAAATTGGAGAGGATTCAGAGAAGAGCAACAAAAATGAAAACATTACCTATGGGGGAAGTCTGATATAACTGGATTTGTTTAGTTTGGAAAAGAGAAAGCTGAGAAGGGACATGATAGCAGTGTTAAAGTACCTAAAAGGATGTTACAAGGAGGAGGGAGAAAAACTGTTCTCCTTGATCTCTGATAATAGGGCAAGAAGCTTAAATTGAAGCAAGGGAGGTTTAGGTTGGACATTAGGAAAAACTTCCTAACTGTCAGGTTGGGTAAACACTGGAATAAATTGCCTAGGGAGGTTGTGAAATCTCCATCACTAGAGACATTTAGGAGCAGGTTAGATAAACAACTATCAGGGATGATCTAATTGGTACTTGATCCTGCCATTAGGGCAGAAGCCTGGACTTGATGACCTCTCAAGGTCCCTACCAGTTCTAGTATTCTGTGAAAGTTACTTTATCTAGATTTAAGCAGGCAGTATACCTTTATTATTACTCAACATTTCATATATTTTAAACTCATTGAAATGCTGACAATAGACTACATCTAGGATGAATGATCTTTTTTTTGTTTATAGTATTCATAAATCAAAAGTTTTTTTTCTTCAGGGGAGACTTGGAGAGTAATGTTCTACCTCAGAATTTCAGAAAAAGTGCTCTTTTAAAACAACTGCTACCTTCATTTGTTTTCAATGGTACTAAAGCCATTGGCTGTCCTCTGTTGGTGATTTCTGAGAAGCGCGTACTGTTCTCAATGCAACCAAATGTTCTATACCATGTGACCTGGTAGGGCGCGCTTACTAAAGGCAGCTTGGCACCTCCTTGAGAACGATGGAAGGCTATAGCCATTTGTAAAGATGGTATTTACCTATGATCTCATTTTGTATTAAGAACAATGGATAATGGCAGCTATTTTGAAATAGGGCAATTCTTTAAGAGTTTCTCTAAAGAAGATTGTATTTATCAGGCTCTACTTGCAGGTACAAAATGATCATAATCCCAAATATTGGACCATGGATGTTGCCAGGCCAAATAATTCTGGTGGAGGGCTGGTGGCTGGGAGCTTTGAGGTCCAGCAGGGTGGTGGGGGCAGGCATGTGACACAGCGGGGCAGAGGGGCCAGAAATGACATCCCCAAGTCCAGCAAAATCTCCCATCTGGGTGGGTCCCGAGGATGCCAGACCAGAGAGGTCCATCTTGTACCATTAGCATTGGATAGGAAAATCAAGTCTATCTTTAAAAATCAGATTAATCTGTCCTAGAACAAATACTACCGCAAAAATGGCTTAATCACAAATAAAGGTTAGATGCGGGGAAGGGGGGGAGAAATGGCAGTGATACTTTAAGTTCTGTACACAAAATAAACTCTGCCAATAATATGGCATTCTTAGTAGACTGTGGAGATATTCAGCTCTATAGGGGCCTGGCCAGGGTGGGGTGCCACTCCATGGCCCTGGCATGTCCAGGCTAGGGTGGGTGGGGGGCTAGGAAAAGGCCACTTCTCCCAGCTGCAGCGAGTCCGAGGCAACTCCCCTTTCTCGCCACCAGGAGAGGGGTGCCTCTCCCCACTGCAGCTGTGAGCCCCTGCATGGGGCTTAATAGGTAGCTGTGTAGTTTAGCAGAAACTTAAACTGTCACTCTGTATAATTTTATTTTTCCTTTTGTACATCCTTTGAATAATGAGTTAATGTTTAAAATAGTATAATGCATAATAGCAACTACTAAGAAAAATGGATCAAGTCACATACCTCTTAAGAGTTCCAAGAACTGCAAATGTGAGCAGACTTAATTGCATCATTTATAGTCTGTTCACATTTTCAAGACTCAGTAATCGAACAAGTAGAGCTGGGTTTATAATGCTTGGCTTTAGGATAGTTATAGCATTCCTGTAACATTTTTCCTAAATTATTGATATGTACTTGCAATCATAATTTCACTTTAATGTAGTCTCATTTTTCTGGAAATGTGTAGGCAGATAGTCTGTGCAATATGCAAAATTACATAAGAAAAAATGAGAAAGAATGACTCTTGCGCAAAAGGAGCCATCTACACAGCTCCTTTTTGCGCAAAAGCCTCTTGTGCAAAAGTGCTGCTAACTAATTATGCAAATGAAATGTGGCAATATTCCATGTAGTGCTTCATTTGCATAGGCTTTTCTGCAAGAAAGCTACAGTGTAGCTGTAGCCCAGGTAGGCTCAGGTTTAGATCTTGGGCTAGATAGTGGCAGGCTTGATCTCACCAGAGAGCAGGGTGGAACCCTATGCTGATCTGAAACAAGGTCTGATGAGGAAGTTTGAGCACCTTGCCCTATCCAGTTAGTTCAGCAGAATCAAGTTCTCTCTCAGCATGTAGTTGTGGAAAAACTCCAAGCAGTTTACAGAGTTTAAAAAACAAAGTACTATCCATTGGGCTTGTATTAGCTCAAATTAACCCCTTATTATGTTGGCATGAAAAGTAACACTAAGAAAAATAAAACCATAAGAAGAAACACTAAATACTTTGTGGGACTGACCTAGAAGAAGTTTGACATGTCACTTATCAGGCAGCAGTTTAAGTTCTAGGGATGCAACAGTATATATCAGGTTAAAAGATTAATCCTTAAGTAGATGCTTATCAGTTAACACTACTGGCTGCATGCTGGCTCAGTCCTGGCTCATGATGGGTCTTGGTAGCTACCCTTGCTGCAGCTCTGTATTTAAAGTATTTTGAGAGCTGGCAGCAGGCATGCTGGGTCAGTCCTAGCTTGTGCCATGTCCCCACAGTTACCCCTCAGTGGCTATGCTACTAAAAAATTTTTGGGACACATTTAAATGCAGAGCCATAGCAGAAGCAGCTACCAGGACCTGGCATGAGCTGGGGGTGAGCCTGTCTGCACAAGGGCTCCCAAGCTCTTTTCAATGCAGAGCCACTGCAGGATAACTGTGGGGATTACACACTGTCTAACATCACTAGTAAATACAACAGATTGAATAAATAAAAATATTAAAGCCAAAATAGTAAAAGTTTTACATTCTTTTGTAACTTTAAAACTGATCTGGAGAAACAAAAATGTCACCTCCAAACTACACTTTAAATATTTATGTTGTTAAGTTAGTATTGTGCTGACACTTGGAGGCTTATTAAGATTGTACTATCTAAACTACAAATTTTCTTAAACAGCTGCCTCAACATCAGCTGATTAGGGAAATAAAAGACAACTCTAGAACTATGAAACAAACTGGTAGAACAGAAAATGATGGAAAAAAATAGAGATGCTTAGGACACTTGGAGAAAAGGCTTGAACAACACAGGAACATTGGACACAAACCCCCAGGGCAAGAGGCTGATCAAGGTTAACATGGAAGTCCACAACATAAGCAGAATTGAAAGCTATGGGACAAAACTAAGACTGCAGCAGGAGAAGAGCACCTCAGAGGGAGCTGTATTAAATGGGACTGCATGTACACTGTTAATAGCTTAATTTGGTAACTGACTTATTTAAGCTGGATATATTTGTAATTGGCTTATAGCAATGTGTGTTTTCATGGGATGCTGACACTATTTTAACATGATTTTAAAAAACACTTTTAAACAGGAGCAGCTTTAGTATGGCATCGAGGCCTGGTTCTTAAAATGTTTTGGGATCTGCAGAGTGAGCACCTGCCACATAAAATTAAAATCTCTCATACTGCTTGGAAGAAGACAATAGAGGGCGCAGAAGAGCTGTCAAAGATTCTTTTGTCTTGTACTCATGAACAGCTGCTATCCAGATGTGTATGTTTGTCCAGCGTATAAAATATGCATGGTTACATACTTCAGATTTAGACACCTCCCTTATTGCAACCAGCTGATATTCCTGCCCCAGGAGATTTACAGGTTAGCTGGGGAGGAGGTCTCTGCAGAGCTTCTCAGGTCTGGTGGTATGAGTTCACCTCCCTTCTAGTCCCATGGAAAATGAGTGTGATTACCTCATTTGTTCTAGTGGATGTTTATAACATCTACTTCACAAACCACAAGGAGTTTGATGATCTGGTTAGGCTTATCATCAGTTACTCCGGATTAAATTCTGAGCAGAGTGTTATAGGAATGAGGACTGCAGTGAAAGGGCATTTCTCCTATTTTTTCCTCTCTACTTATTCCATTCTCACCCTCATGTGTCATTGACAAGCTGTCACTGATGTGCTGGACTGTCACATCCATAAAATGAAATACAGGCAGTCCCCGGGTTACGTACAAGATAGGGACTGTAGGTTTGTTCTTAAGTTGAATCTGTATGTAAGTCGGAACTGGCGTCCAGATTCAGCCGCTGCTGAAACTGATCAGTTTCAACAGCGGCTGAATCTGGACGCCAGTTCTGACTTACATACAGATTCAACTTAAGAACCCTAGGCATCCCCAGGTCAGCTGCTGCTGAAACTGATCAGCGGCTGATTCCAGGAAGCCTGGGGCAGGGGCTTCCTGTAGTCAGCCACTGGTCAGTTTCAGCAGCGGCTGACTTGGGGACGCCTGGGGCAGAGCAGCTGGGGTGCTGCTGGGTTGGTCCAGTAGCGCCGCCGCTCCTCGGCGCTACTGGACCAACCCAGCAGCACCCAAGCTGCTCTGCCCCAGGCGTCCTGATTCAGCCGCTGCTGAAACTGACCAGCAGTGGCTGAATCAGGACACCTGGGGCAGAGCAGCTGGGGTGCTGCCCGGTTGGTCCAGTAGCGCCCAGAGCGGCGCTACGGGACCAACTGGCAGCGCCCCAGCTGCTGTACCACAGGTGTCCGGAGCAAAGCCGCGGAGCACGGGGGCAGCGGGACAGCCCAGACACACCGTGGCTGTCCTGCTGCCCTCGGGCTCCGTGGCTTGGCTCTGCTTTGCTCCCCGTCCCCCTGGTCTGCAGACCAGGGGGACGGGGAGCAAAGCAGAGCCAAGCCACGGAGTACGCGGCCAGCTGACAGCCCAGACGTGTCCGCTGCCCTGTCCGCTGCCCGCGTGTTCCGCTGCTTTGCTTCCTCTCCCTGGTCTGCTGGAGACCAGGGAGAGGAAGGGCCCTGTTCGTAACTGCGGATCCGACGTAAGTTGCCATACATAGGAGTGACTTTAATCTATTATAAACCACTGGCATCTGTCAGAGCATGTATTTCTGAATATTCCTAATAAACTTCCCAGACTCCCAGCTATCGTATCCACAGAAGAGGCACTTTGGCCTGCACCAAGCTAATTCCAGGATTACAGATGTGATGGGGATTACAGATATGATGCTTTGCCTGCCAATCAGCATGAATGATAAGAAACTAGATTTAAATTGGTTTATCCATTTATTTGTATGGCATTTAGCAGAACTGCATCAGAGCTCTTACTATAACATTTGCAAAATTATGTTCCCTCCAAGTCACTAGATGTTGAGTCACAAGCATTAGGATCCTACCTAGCAGGAACCTCCAACCAGTAGAAGGAATAGTAAAGCAATGATGGAACATAAAAGGCTTGCAGAGTTAGCTGAAACTAATAAAACTGGGCTCTGACTAGCCAGGAAGGTCATCAGCTTCTCACTATGAACAGACTGAGTACAAAAACACTCTCTTCTACACTCAGCTCAGTGGCTTTTTTCCATAACATTCAGAAACAATTCAATCTTTGGCTCTTCTAAGGTAGAGAAATTAAATATTGTATAGTTATAAATATTGTACATCTGGAAGGATGTCTGTTTACAAAGGTCAAAACAAGATGCCTTCCACCTAGTTTCCTGCTGGGACATAGTCCTGGATATAGGATTCTTAATCAGGTCCCCAATGAAACTTTCTATGTTGGAGGCTGACATATTCCAGCACTCATACTCTTACAAATTTAAGACTCCCCAGACCTTCTGTAAGGAGCTAGTCATGCAATAATCTTTTTAAGTATACACCTTATGTTAATCAGGGTGCACTTATGTTATATTCCCCCTGCAAGCCTTGTTTTTCGTCGCATGCCTTTCTCCCCCCCCCCCACTTTGGTTCCTGGATCGAGAGAGAAACTAGACAAGGTGAGGCTGAAAGCAGGACTCCTCAAAGGGCCAGTCACCCTTTGACACACTCACTCAACAATTGCTCTTTGAGGCAGTTTCAGCAAAGTATTTTTTTTACATATTCTACAAAGTTCTCATATTTACTAATGCTAGGGGCTGCCCACCCCCTGCACTTGCCAACCCCCCACACTCTGGCTGCGAACCCCCCCTCTCTCTGTCTGCTTTCAGCCAGAAAGTTTGATGTATTTCTATTGCACAGCAAGAAAAACTTTTTATATATAGAGAGAAAACATCACACACATTCCTTCGGATATACATACATAGTATAATTACTGAAGCAAAAAGTTTTAGTGATCAAAACCCAATCTCTCTGACTGTAGTGCTCCCTCTACACCAGACTGCTTGTGGTTAGCATTAGCCATGTGGAGACACCCCATGCTGTCATCTCTCAGGCATTCAGTACAGACTCAAGGGAGGAGAGTTATCTTAAGGAATGCTATGATTTGCTTGCAGATGCAGCAGCTTAACTCTCCACGCTCCAAGAGCTTTCAGAGAAAGTTTATGCCTCAAACTACTGCACATAGTCTGATTTGCCATCAAAGCTTCCCCCTCCCCTCACAGGCTCACTTACTTTCCTTTATTTGATGAAAGAATCATTTGTTTTGCCTTATCAGATAATAATCAGTCACTGAATAGCCATGATACAGAACTAATGTTCTCAGCATGTAAAAGAAATCAATATGCTGGTTCTGAAAAACAACCCTGTCAAGGTTGAAGCTAAGAGTATAAACAGACTGATTTGATCATTTGTCATAGGAACCTGTTGTAAGCAAAAAGTAACACCGTACCCGCTCTCTACCTTCTAATCCAGTGTTTCTCAA
Source organism: Pelodiscus sinensis (assembly GCF_049634645.1). NCBI lineage: Eukaryota > Metazoa > Chordata > Testudines > Trionychidae > Pelodiscus > Pelodiscus sinensis. The sequence continues at coordinate 10,717,151 of NC_134725.1, forward strand.
CCAATGGTACGAGTACCCTTTGGAATACTCGAGAGAAGTCTGGGGGGGTATGTCAACACAACTGAAAGGTGGAGAAAAATGAATTTTTGTTTTAAGTTTTACAGCACTTTATTACTTTTGTACTTTTTACACCCAAAAATGTCAAAGCCTGCCCAGCTACAATTAAATTGTTTAAACAAATGTGCTGCAATGGTAGAAAAACATTGTGTGTGTGTGTCTGAAAACTGGAGGGACTTATCATTATTTTTTGTTTCGAAAAAGGGATACTTTATAAAAAAAAAGTTGAGAAACTCTGATCTAATCCACCTGCTAGGCAGTTTCTCTCTCCCTTGTTATATATCCACTCCTCACCTGACCCAGGTCCAGTTTTTCCATGTGTACCCGTGTTAAACCTGGTCTGTGCTAGAAAGCGTTCCCTAAAAGTGAAACTAAACATTGACCTCGCGGTACAGATGCGCTTAAGGGCTGAAAGGGTGGGGGGAGGCGGCTTTAATACAGGCTGCCCAGACAGGTCGCACGGCTGCATTGCGAGTCCGGCTTGGCCCTTAAAGGGACGGGAGGAAACATTCTCCCCGGCGTGACAGGTGGGAGCGGGCTACGCCCCCCGGGGCAGGTGCTGCAGCTCCCCCCCTCTTGCAGCGAGCTGGGGGGCTGCCAGGCAGTGCCAGGCACCACGCCCACGCGACTGCCACCCACCAGGGAGACCAGCGCCCCATGCACGGGGGGGCGGGGCGGAGCTCAGACCACGCCCCCTCATTGAGGCATGCAAGACCCGCCCCCAAGGCGAGCAGGGCCGGGGAGGGGGCTAACCCCGGAAGGGAGTGCGGTCTCGCTCTCCCTCCCGCTCCACAAAGGGTTAATCCTCATGCTCAGCGGCCCCCAGCGATTCCAATCGAGCGCCGAGCCCCTCCTAGCCTGCTAAGGCACCAGGTTGCTGCGAGTTGGTCAGGGTGGTGAATCAAACCCACTGATAGGCTTATGAGTCGACTGTCGATCCATTTCCCGGCAGGAAACCTCCCTGCTCTGTCCAGCCGAGCTCGGAGAGTAAGGTCACGGAGTCGAGCGCCAATCCGCCCCGCCTCTATGTGTGTGAGCAGCGGATTGGTCAACCTCAGAGCCATTCCCCGCCCGCTTGGTCTGACTGAGCAGGCTGCGTAGTCGAGCGCTGATCTCCCTCTTCCTCCTCCCCCCGCCCGCCTCATCTCCCGGCTAGCCCAAGTGACCAGACTGGAAAGCTGAGCGCCGATGCAGCCGAGCGATTGGCCGCGCCTGGCAGGAGCCGCACCTCGGGCAGCGGCAGCGGCGGGGTCCGTGGCAGGAAGCGGAGGGGCCGGAGCGGGGCCGCCGTTGGCAGGTGAGAGGGCGGCGCCCCCGGGCGCGGGGGGCTGGGCAGCGCGGCCGTGAGGGGGAGGGGCGGCCGGGCCGAAGGCAGCTCTGGGGGGAGCCGGGGGGCAGGACCTGGCCGCCCGCCGGGGGGTCGCGGGGCCGGGCTGGCGGAGCCTGTGAAGCGACCGGGCCGCCCTGGCGGGCTCCCCCGGCTCCTCGGGCTGCCGCCTCCCCGGGGCGCGTGTGGCGGTTTGGTTTGAGCGTCGCCTCCCCTCGCCCCAGCGCCCCGGGCCACACGCGGGCGGAGCGAAGAGGGGGCTGTGGCAGGAAAGCCGTTACGGAAGCGAGGGCGGGTGGGGAGCGAGCTGTCCATTGACACCCAAGAGGAGCAGGCTCGCGGTCCCGTTGCTGGGGATGAAGAAACGCGCTGCGCACCCGCTGCCTTCAGGTTGTGACACTGCCTGGGCTGCTGTGTCGCCTTAGGGAAGATGCGCCTGTCTCCGTTGTCACAGGCGAGAAGCGACAGATACCTGCCTCTTGGGAGTCTTGTTGAGACTCATTCTTCACTTTGTGTGAAATGGCTCAAGACTTGTCAAAGAATGATGCTTGAGAAACTCTTTCTCTCTACATATACATTTCAGAATGGTAGTCCATAGGAAAGAGGCAGTCACTTGGCTATTTGTTTTGCCTTTGCATTAGTCTTTTCATTTTGTATATTGATAGTGTATTTTCTGGTACTAAAGGAAAGGTGTTTGGGGGGGGAGAGAGTTCCTACAGAACCATTACCCCGCTCTGGCAAATCCAATGTAACTTTATGTATTGTGTTTTGCAGAGCATGTATTCTCTAGAATACTGTGGAGTTAAGTAATATAGAGTTGGGATTAAACGATAACCAAGAAGAAGAGAAATTAAATAGTAAAAACAAGAGATGTGAGGCAGAGATACAGAAAAGCTAAATAGTCTTGTACAACTCAGAATATTATTGTTGCATATCCTTCTCAGTTAGTTTCTTTTCCTCATATGTCTTGGTAATAGCAGCAACTGTAGCTTTTCAGACATCCCAGCTTTCTGGTGCTGACCAACACCTAAAATGACAAAATTTTGTTTGTATTTTTCTTAGCAAAGCAAAGCATCTTCTGGCATCCACAGATACTTAGGATTTGTTCCAAAATTTGATAAAAATCCATATTTCTAGACAACAACATTACTATAATACTAGTTTCAGTGGCAAAAAACATAACAGAAACTTAATTACAGTCTTCAGGGATACCTCAAAGTGCTGAGTAATTGGGGTGGTTGACATAACAGATTTTTAGTTGTGCTCCTGTGGCCTCTTAACCTGTGTAAAGCTATCCAAATGTCCTGGCCAGAAACCATGCTTGTACACCTACAGGCATGCAAACTTATATACCTATTTTCTTATTGAAAAAACTTGGTGCCCATAGATATTATCTAGCCTTGAGGAGCAGTGTAGCTTTTACAGAACTTCAGCATATAGTACATAGTGAACTGTCCTGAACTCTCCTAGGTCTTGTCAGGATATCTGCAGATGGGGTTATTTCAAGGGGAAGAAAAAGATACCTGAGGTGGAAAGTGTGAGTGAAGAGTTGAAGCAGCAGTGGTAAAACAATTAACTAAGTTCACACTTGCTTGAAATCTGAAGTCCTGACTAGATTTTGGATAAACATGAAGATCATTTTGTGATACTGAAATTTTTTATGTAAAGTAAAACCGTTGTTCTTAATGACACTTGAATAACTATATACTATAAATACTCACCTAATGAAGCTCCCTGCCTTCACCTGAATTTCATTGTCCTCCTAATTGTCTTTTAATTGAATAGAAATGAAGTGCATTTAACTAAATGAAATCTTCCCTGCATCAGAGAAGGAAGCATCTCTGCCTGTCCAGAAGCAAAGTCCAGAAGCCATTAAATGTAGTTTCTGTTGACTTGAAACTAGCAGGTTGAGGGGAAGGAATAGAGAGGAAGGAACAATATATTTTACAGGTTGGTTCTAGCTCTCTGGACTCGTTTTACATAGAATTGCCTTTGAAATCACTGGGAGTTTTTCATGTGGAATAGCTACAAGATCTGGTCCTATAATTTTGGGAAATTGTGACAAGGTTGCATATCTTTCAATGTATTAAAAGCACAATTAGGTGCAACTTCTCTGCATTAATGCAGTGGGCATCTCCATTTTGCTCATGGTCAGGCATTCCAGTTGCTTTTACCATTTTCTTTATATTATTCTCTTGTGTGTACATAGCAGCTTCCATCTGAGGCTTTATCTGTTGGCAATTAAACGTTTCAATAATCCCAATGGGTACAAAAGTCCGAGCCCAATTTTATAGATAAGGATTTAGGGATAGAGAGATTAAGTGACCAGCCCAAGAAGTCAGGGTAGAGTTGGAATAGAATCAAGTTTTACATTTGAACCACTAAACCATCCTCTTCCTCCCCTCATGTTTCTCCCTCAATTTTTGTATTATCTATTGTAGCCAATTGATACTCTTTTCGAAAACTCAGTAACTTAATACAAAAAGCATTTGAAATTGGAAGACAAGAACATTGGTTTACAATTTGTTCTTTTTAGTCTAAAATTAGTTATTCAGTTTAGGGTCTTTCATAGTGCTTGGGTATACCCATGGAACAATGCCAAGAGTTTCAATAAACTGTTCATATTTGCCTTACTTACTTCATATGTGTACCTTGCTTAACCAATCATCAATTGTTCTTCAAACTAAATGTGTAATGTCCTAAGAGAAACTCACTTCCTTCTGAGCAGTAGGACTTTAGTACACAAAGTAGCTATCTCCTAACTGTCCATGTAGGCAACCTGTGGAAAACTCGCAGCCTATGGCCCACATGTGGCTTGTCAGGGGTAAGCTGCTGGCAGGCTTCCAGACAGGTTGTTTACCTGGCTCCCAGGCAGATGGACTGGGGGAATGTGGGAGAACTGTGGGAAGTATAGAAGCAGTTGTCAAGCTGTTTTTTGTTGTTGTTGTTGTTGTTGTTGTTTTGCAAGGTAATACAGTGTATAATTTTATCTGGGGCAGGTGGAAGGTCATGTTTCATATGTGAAATTTATGATAAACTCTTTTATATGGAGAAGTAAAACTCAAAGCCTGAAGAGAGAGACCCAAATTTTTTGACTGTTCAGTACTCTTGGATGCATTAGCTAATGAGTTAGCACGCTAGCTGGCAGAAGACTGTTGCCTCACTTTTTTACATTTCTGGTAACTTTGGACTAGGTATGTAAATGGGTAACTGGTTACCCATTAACTATTGCCTGACTGGCATAATTATTGGGGTAACCAGTTAACCAGCATCCAGACCAACTGGAGCATCACCTCACCCATACCGTGTTTAAGTTTAACTGGTTAACATCCGTGCTTCGGACCATGAAAATAGACTAGTCAGTTTGTCAGTTTCTGATTTTTTTTTTTTTTTAATTTCTCTGTTTCCCTGCTTCCAAAACAAATACTATGTTAGTGTTTGGAACCTGGACACTGCAGAAGGATGATTATTTATTTATTTTTAAAAGTGTATTTCTATTTTATTTTAATTTGACTTTTTAATTTGATTTTAATTTAATAAATACAGTAATAGTTGTATATGTTTTGTAAGTTGCACATAAACTAAATTTGGGACAGATTTGATTTGGTGGTAGCCTTCTAAAGTTGAGCTACATTATCCATTATGAGCTCATAATTCAAAAGGTCCAACATTTGCCAGTAAGTATTTTAGTAGTTGAGTAAAAGTGAAAGTTGAATATATAAGGTACCTAGGAAGTAGGGGTTTTATGTAACCAAATGTCAGGGAATGGATGTATTGCTTTTCATTGTAATAATCTGCCAAAAGATGCATTTTGAGAGTAGCCTAAGCAGAACCCAGAAAGTTCTATAGCAGGGTGGGGAACCTAAGGCCTAGGAGCCGGATGCGGCCTCTAGCTTGCCTGGATCCCGTCTCCGAGGCTCAGGGCTCCCCCCCCCCAGCATTGGGGAGCCCACACTTGCACGCCAGCCCCTCTGCTGCCCCACCATGGGTTTTGAGCACACAAAATCTACTAGGCTGGCACTCTCTAAGCTCTGGTATGTGAGGGGAATGTGGGAGTATCTTTCTCCTTTCTCCAGGGGGTTAGCAGCCCCTGGCCCAAAAAAGGTTCTTCTCCCCTGGTCTACAGTGTAGTCCTCACCACTTACATCAGGATGAAGTATTGCATGTTGGGAGCTGTAGTCTCTGTGAGCCTTAGTTCCTTATTAAAAATGAGGACATATGCAGCTGGCTGTAATGCCTTCTAATTGGGTGTAGATCAGAGTTTGCCTCTGGGCTTATGTATAATTAAAATGCTTCTCCAGCACAGATGCCCCACCATAAGGATTCAGAGTAGACATTACCTTGCTGATGGTAAGTGGTAACTAGACTGACAGAAGAATTCTTCTGTTGAGCTAGTGCTGCCTACCAGCAGAGCTAGGTCAGAATACGCATTTCTCTCAGGGGTGTGGTTTTTCACACTCTTGAAAGACCTAGCAATGCTAATATAAAATCCTACACAGACCTGGTCTCTGCTGTTGTTAGTTAAGCTTCTGACACAGCTCTTCCTGGAAGCTAATAAAAGTTCTACAGTAATGCAGCTGTTCTCCCTAATGCATCTGGTGAAGCTGCTTTAAGGTGATGAGAGAGAGCACTTCCATTGACTTATTCTGCCCCCATGAGAGGTGGTACCTATGCTGGTGATAGAAGCTCTACACCAGTGGTCTCCAACCTTTTTACACCCAAGATCACTTTTTAAATGACAGACCAAGCCAAGATCTACCGTCCCGCCCCTTCCTTGAAGCCCCACCCTCTCTATTCTCCTCCTCTCCATCACTTGCTATCCCCAATCCTTACACTGCTACTTTAAAAAAAAAATCCCACCATTCCTTGCAGCTACTCACCTGTGCTCCTCAAATGAGGAAACCTAATGTAAATGTACTGCGCAGTTCAGAGAGGGCTCAAGAGCTACTCTTAGAGCCTCAGAGATCTACCGGTAGATCGCGATCTACTAGTTGGTGACCACGGCTCTACATAGTCTATACTGTGCTTAGGTTGGTGTAATTTGTTACTCAAGGGTGTGAATTTTTCACACTTCTGAGTGATGTAAATTGTACCAAAGTACGTGGTGGTGTGAAGAAGTACTAGGTCTTTTTCTAAACCTCTTTTTGCACTATTAATTTTAGGTTAAGCATGAACTATATTCATTTTCCTAATTAAATATCTTCAATGTGCTTCATTTTTACTTCCTCATGCTGCATATGTGTATGGCAGGAAGAGAACAGCTTTTGCTTTCAGGAGGATAATGCCAAGATTATTGCTTTGAACTTTGATCCTGTGTTGTGTGTAGGGTTTTTGAAAGTGAGATAGGGCACTACTGATTTCTGAATTTGAGAAGTTTTCCTGTGTTGCAAGAGACAGGTGCGTTAATGTTAATGTGCTTAGTACTGTGGTTGGTCTGTCCTTTTGGAGTCTCCCTCCCTGCTTTCAGGAAGTGGTTAGTTATTTGACTTTTCGATGAAGGAACATACCAGGTTTAATACAGCGCTTACAAAACATGTTTGCCTGACTTACTAATAACATAAGCATTTTATGCTGATGAACAGGTAATAGTTTGATGTTGATGGATAACTCTTCCCCCCATCCTTTCTGTTTGTTAGGTAAAATGGATCCTTGTTTTGTTAGTTATTGGTTTCACTAACATTTATGTGAGCACATGCAGTTGAATGCCTTTTTCCTTACCCAAAAATCCATTTGTAACCAAAGGAATTCTCTCATTTTGTTCCCTATATTGACTTCGGGTCTATCTACTATTGCTGTGCAGAAAAGAGTTGTCGACATATGGGTAATTCAGGCTTAATATGGTAAAGTTAAAGTGAATGTAGGTCATCAAGAAAAATGAACTTTGAAGACTGGATGGCTTTAGTACTTTGACGTGTGTTCCTTCCACCTTGTGCTATGGTTGCTTCTGGTGTGTCAGCTCCCAGTGGAGTTGGATTGGAGGACATTAAATGCTTATGGTCATTACAAATCTCATCATTCTTTTCATAAGAGCAGTGGTATTAACCCCAGAATCCTGGCCAAAATCTAGCCAAGGGAACTGCGTTGTACCTTCCTAAATTCCCCTATAGCTTCAGATGTATGTATTTTTCCCCACCAGTCTCCAAGTATTGTTTAGAGTTAGGGTGCTGGCATGTTCCCCCCCAGAGGACTGTTTTTCAGCTCGTTTGTTGGTTTGAGCCTCGTGTATAGTGTGTATATATTCAAGTATGTAAAATGGATGAAAACTTTTATGTAAGTGCCAAACATAATTTTGTTCATAGAATATCTTCTTACATAAAGGCTACTTGAAATGGAAGAACATACTACTGCTATTTTGCGTGTAGTGATTCTTATTCTAAGAGATGCAAATACTATGCTGACTTTTTAGATTAAATCATTTTCCTTTCTTCTAAATAAAAGTGAGCTGCAATCCTTTCACTAAGAATTTGACAAATAATATTCAGGGGCTGAATTTATTTAGGGGCTGCCTTGATTGTTTTTCGTGCTTTTTAAGCTAAATTTGTGAGAACATAGTTACTGACTCATGTTGAGTTGTTTTTCTTCCCTGTAATGGAATATATGCTAGTACATAACATCTAGTACTGCTGAACATTATAAAACACATAGAGCCCTGATTTGATGTAATACAGTGAAATGGGATTTGGGGTTTTAGCCTGAGTTAAGATGAAAGCTTTAGTAGATACAATACGTTCTGATAGCAAATTTGCATGTGGCTGTTTACATTTAAGGGAGCTTTTTCCCATTATTTACTGGCATGTGTGAAGATTTTTAAATATGCAGCTCCTAGCAAAATGGAGCCCTAGTCTCTGAGTACAACTCTTAGGTGCTACTGCCAGACAAAATTATTCACCATTGTGGCTTGATTTAAATTGTCAGTTACCTTATTCTGTATTTGTACTTTCATTTTCGTAAAGAGAGTTTGATCTTCATTGATTGGTAACCATTAAAACAACTTGATTTGCATCTCAATATAGCATTTACGCTAAATTTGATATGTCTTTTTGCTCATTGGTAGAATATATCATGTTGATTTATTTAAGCCATAACATAGCTTGATTTACAGTTAATCGGATTCTAAAAGTTTCTATTTTTTCACTATAGTAGAAAATAGTGAACAATATATTTTTCTAACTAGGACAGTTATTTCCAACCTGTGATCTGCAGACCCTTGGGGATCCTCATACTATGCCTAAGGTTTCCAAAGGGACTTGTGCCTACAATTCAAGACATTGTAGAGGTCTGCAAATAAAGAATGGAAAACCACTGAACTAGAAGTAGGGATGTAACAGTATAATGGTTAACCAGTAAGCTCATAATGGTTACATACAGGCTCCTGGTAGAGGAAGCCATCCTGCTCTGCTGGATCTGCAATATAAAGCTTACAATACAATGCGCACAGCCGGCTGGCCCTACTTTGGGGCGCCAGCTGTGCTATGGAATCTGTACTGCAGAGCCAGCAGTGGGTAACTGCTGAGATTTTCAGCAGTTACAAGATTTCCCAATTCACTGCTTTTGACTCTGCTGCTAATTTTGAGTTAAGAGATTTGGGTCTAGTGCTCAGGTGTTAGAGGCTCATGCTTTTACATCCAAAAGTCCTAGGTTAAGTCTCTGCAGACATCCCAAACAATTGTAGTGTTACATTTAGCTATGCTGATGCTGTTTGAAATCACTAGACTATACCCCCATGTCAGAGCTGGGACTAGAAATCAAGTCTTCATACCCAGTGGCCCACTGCTGTCTTGCAACTATTTGTGTAAACATCTTGCAGTGTATATCCTCTGTGTGGATTAGCCTCTATAATAGGGCCAGGCAAAATATGGCTTGTGGTCTGAATCCGGCGTGCCAAGTTGCTAGATCCAGCCCGTGATGGGGGGGGGGGAGGGCGACAGCAGGAGACTCGGGCATGCAGTTGCTTAGAAAAGCTGGCTGTAGGGTCCTGTTTGTGAATAGCTGCGAGCCCAAAGCGAGGGAGGCTTCTTTTATGTGTTGTCCCCAGCCCAATCTTGCAGCTCCCATTGCCCAGCTGCCTGTTTGAAGACCAAACAGTGCACAAAATACCCTCCTTCCTCTCGCTTTGGAATCACAGCTGTTCAGATGCCCATGACCGTGCAGCTAGTTGTGCCTGAGAAACCTACTGGGCTCCTGGCCAAGAGTTGGCCAGCTAAGCTTCTCCCAGCCAGAGCCTCACTCTGGCACCTCAGCCCTTTGCCCATCCCTCTGTTCCTCTGCCTCACATAACCCAAATCCCCTGCCCCACTCCTGCACCTTTGCCCCCTCTCAGACCCTGCACCCTAGTCCTCTGCCCCAGGTCACAACCCCCTCCTTTACCCAAACTCCCTCCCAGATACCCCAGTCCTTCCTGTACTCCAGTTCCTTACTTCAAGCTCCCTTCTGAACCCGACTTCACCCCAGTCTCCACACCTCCTCCATTAATATCATGGAAGAGTGTGGCCTTTGATCACTTACCAAATTTGTAGAGTGCCCAACAAAAAATTGCCTTCCCTTGTCTTATAGTGATGTCAGTATATTCTCACCTTACAACTGTGGATCTGAAAGCTGTGGCTTGAAACCCTGCTGATGACCCCGATGAAAATAACACATCTCACAGTTAGTGTAAGAACTGTGAACCAGTTGTTGACTTCAGTTGTAAAACATTGTATTTGGATGTTGTATTACAATTTTACTGTTTCATTTTCAGTGTTTATGTTTTGGTTAATGGAAACTGTTCCTTTAAAAACAGAGATTTAACTTTACTTTAGAATTTATCTGAGACAGAGAGCAATTGGGGCGGGGGTGGTGAAGGAATTTTGTCTGAGTCAAAAAGTTGAAGACCCTATGAATGCAAGTTCCAATTAGGTCAGAACTTAACTGAATTAACTTTCTTTCAAAACTCAAGCTTTATTCTCAGATATGTGACACCAATGCTCAATGAGGACTAGATGCTTTAAGGCCGGGGTAGAGAACCTCAGGCCTGTGGGCTGGATGCAGCTCCTGGCTTGCCTGGATCCAGCCCCTGAAGCTCAGGACCTCTTCCTCCCCTCCCCCCCAGGACTGGGGAGCCCTTGTCAGTTCTACAGTATCTCCTGCCCCCCACTGCCCCATCACGGGGCTGGAGTACACAAAATCTACTATGCTGTCCTCCCTACGCTCTGGTATTTGAGGCGAATGTGAGGAGTGTCTTTTTCCTTCTCTGTGTTCCCCAAATGAGGTTATTTTTTACTTCTCACTTGTGTGTGGCCCCCTATTGATTTTTCTGTGGGTCAGTGGCACAGACCCAGAAAAGGTTCTTCACCCCTGCTTTGTAGAATTGCTAGTGCATTATAGAACTTTCCTGTTGTGGGTGGCCAGCCTGAATTCAGCTCAATTCATCATGAGTTAACTTAACATCCAATGGATGTTTAGCCTCTGTATGAGATTGATTTGGTGGATTGTAGGACTGATCTACATTAATTGACGTAACTTATGTTGTTCAGGGCTGTGCAAGACGCATGCCTGTGTGTATACTTGCTCATAGTTTCACTTCTTATATCCAAATTCATCATATTTTCCCTTATGCTGTAAGAGAAGAGTCTGCAAACCTCATGCTGCACATCACGGTAATCCTCTGATGCTCAGCACATCCCTGAGGCCTATAGTTTCCATTGTCCGGGAACGGCAAACCATGGCCACTAGGAGCTGTGGGGGCGATGCCTGTGGACAGTCAACCTAAACAAAATGTCTTGTGGTCTGCCAGCAGATTACCCTGATGGGCCGTTTGCTGAAGGTTGCAGACGTCTGGTCTAGCACTAGGAGTCCCTGATCTTAGTTGGGTCTTCTGACAACAGCTCTAGCAGGAGAGGCTGATATTGCTTTACTCACTGTAACACTGGGAGTGTGGGAAACTGTGACTGTCCCATGCATACATTAAGTAGGAAAAATTCAGAAGGGAGACCAAAAACATGATTTGATTTGGCCCCTACATCACAAGTTGCAAAACAAAAACAAAAGTTCAGGTTTTTTGGAGGCACGTGCAAGGAAATATATGGAGCATGATTTCTAAATTCTTGGGCTTGGCAGCACTGAGATCATTTACTATGTAAAAAGGTGGGGGTGAGGCTTTTCTGTTGTGACTCCCAGTGCACCAGATTTCATAGGTACTATATGGCCCCCCAGTTTGAACTATTAAGGTGTGAATTGCAGATCCTATTGACACGCTGCGCTGTAACTCTCCTGTGTGGATTCCACAGGCACAAACTAAAACAGGTGGGCAAGATAAGGCCTGCAGGCTGATTCTGACCCATGGCTGCCCTGCTGCTTCCCTGCCCCCAAGCCAGTTGAGACTTGAGAACAGGGAGCATGCAGAGTGTCTTCCTCCTGCCTGGGGTGCGCAGCACGTAGAGGGAACTGCTAGCTGTTTTGAACAGCTGGTGGTTCCCTCTAGGCGCCATGTGTCTCTGGTGGGGTGCGGGTGCGGGGTGAGAGACTTTGTGTGCTCCTCTGTCTCCAGGCCCTGTTCACAATAGCCCATGAGTCTTTACCTGCCCCGTCCCCTGAATATTTTAAGGAAATTGATACTTTTATCGTGGGGCAGTGTTACTGTTTGTGTTTTGTTTTCCTGGACTCCTGGAAGCCAGGTCAGTTGGATCATAAATTGCCTCCTGCTTTCACTGCAGAGCTTATATCTGCCAGTAGGGCTGCAAGCTAACAATTGCTCTGTTTGTACTTAAGGCCAGCTCTGTTTGCTCACATCGTTTTCAGGAAGTAATGCATTCAGACCCTATTGATAAAGCCAGATCTTTGTAAACAGTTTTGTGACTATTGATAGGACTGGAATCCATGGGGGAGATGTAGATTCTTCAACTGCCTCTGCCATAGATCAGCTGCATGTCTGTGAGTAATTCACTTGCTGGCCTTGTCTCCTTTTTCCATCTGTGAAAGGGGATTCAAAATGCCTCTGGGCATGTGGAGACCTAATTAATATTGGTAAAATACCTTGACATCCTTGGATGGAGGGTTCATGGTGGTAAATGATGATGAAGGAAGCACAAATAGTGGCAAAACAGTGTAACCCTTGGTTATCCTTATTTTTTTAATGAATGGATTAATGAATGCTTGGGGGAAAAAAACCAACTTGTAGCGTCCCCTTTCTTAGTTACCGTGAGTAGATGCAGGCACAGTCATGTAGCACTGGAGTTTGCAGGAGTGTGGAGAACTAAAGCAAAGACATTAGATTGTGAATTGTTTCTCAACAAGCATTGAGTTCTTAATTTCTGTTGCGTGGTTGTCTTTTTGGCAATTTAGCATGGTGATGCTTGCTTACTCTGCCACTAGTGACCCTGTCAGGCCAACAATATTATGCACAAGCTCAGTTTGTCTTCTGGATCTATTTAAATGTTTTGACTATTGGTTTTATTTCCACATTGTCTGTGGTGCGCACACACACACAGCATTTAAAGCTTTACATGGTTCAGATCCCAATAGCCAAGCTCAATTATATAAATCAAATGAAGCAAGCTCTCCACTGTGTGACAGACTCAAAACTCAAGCTTCCTTTTTTCTTTGATGTACTTGTTTGAAAATGTTCCTGTCCCATTCTATATACAGGTATGTTTTGTTCAGGTGAGCACATTTTTAAAAAATAGTGCAAGCAACTTGGATCTTATGGGCAGGCCTATAATAACAATTCTTTGTGCACAGCAGGGATGTTAAATTGCAGGTAATCAGCTAATCGAGTAGTCAATGGAATTTCAACTACTGGATTAGTTGATAAGGGGGACAACTGCAGAACTGCAACGAAATTAGCTCCCAAGCCAGGAGCTAACCCCTCTATGGCTCTGACTTTTAAATGTATTAAGAGCCAGTAGGCTCTTAATACATTTAAAAAGCAGAGGTGCAATTGGAGGGACCAGGAGCGAGCTGGGAGTCAGTTGATTCCAGGCTCACTTTGGTCCTCCGCAACACCTTTGCCTCTTTTGCCCCTCTGAGACATTACTGGGGCAACCGGCTTTTAGGACTGTTGTCCCCAGCACCGGCTCCTGCTCCCTCCCTCCTTCCCTTGCTCTGTCTCTCTGAAAGAGGCAGCAAAGGGTTGGGAGTGACTACTCAAGTCACTGGTCAATCAGTCGCTTACATTGCTAGTGCACAGAATGGTGAAAACTCATTTTAGGAAACAGACACCATTAGGATGAGATTAAAAAAGAAATATAAAAGCAGTTTTACTTACCTATGTAACTTATAGCATAGTATTGAAAGTGAACACTTTCAGAAAGTTCAGAAGACTTTCAGTGTTGCCAGCCTCTAGCATTCAAAAATTGACATGGTGCCTCTCCCTGCCCCCAAATCATTCATTCTTTAAAATAATCTGTTTATCTCATTTTTATTTGTCTTTTCAGATTTTTTTGATGGGGATGTTCAAAATCAGGTAATAGGGTAACTGTATAACCACTGAAAATCTTATCGGTTACATGGTTACTGGCACAGTAGACTCTGCAGAATCTGCAGTGAAGGCTCCCCAGGAGCAGGGCCTGCCTGACTCAAAGCCACTTCCCCAGGAGGCTGAAGGTAACAGACGCCATAAATAAGCATCTATCAAGGCTGTTCCCCACTCTGGCACTCTGAGTGCAGGAGGTAGGGGCCCATAAGAGACCTTAAAAATACCTTGCCTCTATAGACTTCTGCTTACAAAAACTCTCCAAGGTCACAAATTCACTGGCCCTGGGAGACAGGCTACCACCACCAAGTGAATTCAAACTCTGAAAACCAGGAAGAAACACTTAAACTTCTTCCCAAGAGGTACCCCAAGCTCTTTTACCTCAAGAGGACTTGGGAAGAAAACCCACAGAAAACAAACTGCAGTCTCTGATAGCTGACCTCTCAGTCTAGGCAGGCACACACAGAGACCCTTAAAGCTGCAGATCCTGGAGGCATGTGATTAAGTGAGACACTCAGCCGTTATTATTAATTTCTCATCCTTACTGTTGTGGAACAACACTTACAAATATGACCAGAGCATAGCTAAGAGGTGCTGAGACAAGAAAGAGAGTCCCAAAAATGTTAATCTTTTTTTTAAATTTTTTTTTTTAACTAATTGCAGTTTTGGAGTGCCTGTTTCATGATGTTGAACACTTCAGATGGCAATACTTTAAAATATTTTCAGGCCTTCCTAAGCACACTTATATTTCAGAGCCACCGAGGGAATTTGTGCCGGATGTGTAAAGTATAAAACACCTTTAATTAAAGAACATTTGGCTTCCAGTGGCAGAGCCTTCTCATCCAAAGAACATTTGCAGCTGTCATCAGTGAACTTGTGGGTTAGAATCTCAAGGGTGTATACAGAGGAAGTTAGAATACTTTCATATTTATGATCTCTGAAATTTAACTTCCTGGTTGCTTTAATTTAAGCCTGCTGGCTTCTTTTTTTAAGCTTATGAATGCTACAGGCCATGTAATAAAGTTTAACCAAACCACTGAAATGTTTAGATGAACCATATCATTCTGTATCCTGCAATTTGTATTCCTGAAACACAAGGTATAGAAACTGGTCATTCACGTATGTGAAAAGTTGCTACTTATCTCTTTAGTGCCTGGCAGCAGGAACTTCCTGATGCTGACTGCTAATGTAGCGGAACCACCGCTGTGTGCTCACCATCTCAGTAGAAGGGGTTGTAAAGGCAGAATGTATCTCACACTGCCAAAGGATTAAATGAAATAATTAAACTGTTGGACAGTTTGGATTTAGTGCAACTTATGTCTTTCCTTTTCTTTGATACCATTGGTTCTGTTCAGATTGGGTAGAGAGGCTTTCATTAAGCCAGGAATTCAAAACCTGGTGTTCACACTTTGCCCAATTAAAAGCCAGACTGGAAACTTGCCAGGAGGTGAAAGGCTGTTTTCCGCTACATGGGGCAGATTTCAGTTACCTCTTTCTTGAATAGTGAGGTGTGTCCTTTCTAGATTTCAGGGCTCAGTGTGAGATGCTACGTTTTCTCTGGATTCCTGATATATCACTTAGTAGGACCTTTATTGTTCTTCTGTTCTACATAGGTACTTATACTGTCCTTGTCATCGTATTATCTGAGCACCTTACAATACTACATAGTGTGTAACTGTATGTCTTGAGTCATTCTATCTCATGCTGACCCTAGTAGAATTGTGTGTATAGCTGTGGCCTAGTAGAGCACTGCTCACCAGAGCTTTGCTAGGGGCTCCTCCCCCTCTGAGTAAGTGAGCGGCCATCCTGCCCCACTTCCCACTCTCAGTTCTTTGGAGAATTAATTGTGCTTGGCTTTAGCCTTATGTTAGTTCACAGTCACAGATAGCAGTCAGTAACCAACAGTTCAGGGTGGGGCAGCAAATAAACAAACTGTTCTCAGTAGCAGTCACTAAACCCAGGCCCTGCTTCAGGAGTGGGCAACGAACACCCAAACAGTTCACTATAGCCATCCCAATTGGAGCATCCACAGTCGGGTCTCTTTGCTCAGGCAGGGGTCCAGCAGATGCTGGCTGTTATCTGGGAGTAGCTGCAGGGAAAGACTTCCACCCAGGAATGAGGTGGTGGTAGGGTTACCAGATGGTTTCAACAAAAATGCGGGACACACTTGACATTACATCACCATCTATATTCTATCTTATTTAGAAAATACGGGACATTCATATTTTCTCATTTATATTTTTTCAGTTTGTTTCCTAAACAAAAAGCTCAAATACTGGACTGTCCAGTTCAAAACCGGACACCTGGCAATTCTACTTGGCAAGTAGGATGCAGGCCTGCCCACTCCACTGCATCCCGGCCAAGGGCCCTAACAACAATATCCCTGTTTTGCATTCCAGATCAGGTTTGGCCCCCTGTTGCAATGTCTTCCTTTGTAAGTACATGTAGGTGCAGTTTGGCTTCAGAGTTTTTGGTTCCTGCCTCAGAGACATGAAATCTCTGTGCACATGGCTTGTTAATCAAATATAGTCAGTGGAAGCAGCATTGTCTGTATTAGCAGAGCAGCTGAGTGAGGCTTAAGCAGTAATCACTTGTATTAGGAAGAGTTTCAATACAACATTTGGGTGGTGTAAAATAAACCCCACATTTTGCCCTTCCTTTTTTGTTTGATCAATTAAAATGGCTTGAAATTAAAAGTAAAAATAGAGATGAGTGAGTCAGAGTTCTATCATCCTAGATACCAAAGGTTGATTTTTGTCGTGTCTGGGGAGTGACTTTAAATTCTAGGCAGGACTTTGTGGTATGTTAGTACCAAGTTGAGTTTTTTGATGTTGCAATGAAGAAGGAAGTGGGGGGGGGGGGGGGGAGGGGGAGGCGTGGAACGAAGCATTTCTACCCAGCTTCATAAGGTGGGAATTGCAGCTGGCTGGTTATTTTTAGTTCCTACAGTTTTCTCACTGTGAGCATGAATCTTTCTTTGTGGTTGAAGAAGCTTTGCGTGGATGGCATGACGGTTGATATTACGGGTTCTTTTCATGCTACCTATAATTTGTTCACATAGCAGTTTTGATCATATGATCTACCGAGTGCTTTCTGTGAGAGAGTGTTGTTCCATGAAACTTCACAGGAATATTCACCAAGGAAAAATTAACATTTTACACTGTCAGAGAATTGGATGTGATTTGTCTCCTCACTCTGTGCAAGGGCATATACCATAATGTGGTTTTGAAATCCATCCGGGAGTGAGTAGAGGAGGTGAAAGGCAAAGGCATTGGTCTCCATCAGTTCCTGTTTGTTTCTCTGTTTGGCAGAGTGGCTTAAGGCTTTTTGTTCATTTGAGCGGATTGGCATGAGGACAGACACAGACTGTTTCCATTTTAAGTTCCACAACATCAGAAGTGCCCCCTTCTGATATTGCTTTCACCACAGTTGCTGAGTTTTCTGGAATCAGTTTGTAGCAATGTACTGGCCTTAAAAAACTCCATAGTCTGATAACTTTTCCTCCGCTATCAAAAACCCTGACTGGATAAAATGTTCAAACTATTTTCTTTCAGGGTCATTTGCAATTTTGAATCATGCCCCTACAAGGTTATTTTTTCTAAACACAGTGTAGTTTATCTTTATCACTGTCCTCCAAAACTTGGAGGTGGGGTAAGAGGAAGGAGGCGTGTGATGGCTACATTTTAGTAGCCATAAGCACTGTGGCACCATTCATAATCTCTTCTCGGGCTTTTTAAACAAAACAAAACACCATCTTTATGGAAAGATGTTCTCGAGATGGATTCCCTCTGTCCTTGGAATGGGTTTAGCATAGGCAGCACATTGCAGTAGTGCTGGAACGCTGCCAGCATGAGGGTGAATGTGTAGTTGTCTTTTTGGCCTCCCTTGAGCCTGCCAACAGTGCCAATTGTGGGGTTGGTTGGGGGAGGGAGAGGGGAATATCTACCCTTGGGAAGAGGACTGAAACTACCCAACTTGCTTCCCGAAGGCTGAAAAGCTGCCACACTAAAGACTCTCAATCTTGATGACCTGTCACAATAGCTTTATAAACAGTGATGATCTGAATAGATAGGAAGCAGGGGGTGGCGAGGGACAGGTTCACATTGGTGTCATTTCAAAAGTGAAAGAGTTAGAGGTGGCTTAAGAGACGCTTTTCCTAAGTGATGAGAGGCACTGACTTAGCAAGAAAGCATTGCCTGTTTGATTGGGGCAATGGGCATGTGGTTTCTATCCACATTTGGGTTCAAACTATGCTTTCTGAGTCAGTTTTTGTACTGTTTTAAACTCAGGCTAACTCCATTTGGCTGGCTATGGAGAAGGCAAAGCCATTGCTAAAACAAGTCTGATAAATTTTAACCTAATACAGGGTTTCCTGTCAACACTAGGGATGTAATAGTATAGTCCAGGGGTCTCCAAACTTTTCAGCCCGAGGGCCGCATTAACTATCAAACAGCAGTTCGGGGGCCGACTACACACTTGAGGTCCAAATAAAAAACAATCAAAACATGGATGTTGTTTTTAATTATTTATTTAATATTATTTTATTCAGTTATTATTTAATAACACATTGATACACTACACATGAACACCTGTATTAGTGTGAATGGTGAAATTGTTTCCTGGATGCCAAAATAGCAGACATTTCTGGCTTTAGATTTGTTGTCCCTAACATCAACAGTGACCTGAGATTATAACGTCCACGTAAGCGGCGGCTGATCTTGGCAGGATACACGTAAATTTCCATAATTTTTTTTCCGTAGACAAAAAGGTCTCCACGGGCCGGATAAGAGGGCCTCGTGGGCCGCATTCGGCCCGCGGGCCGTAGTTTGGAGACCCCTGGTATAGTCGATTAACTGATAAGCAAAAGGTTATAGGTTAGTGCTAGAGATTACTTGCTTTTCCCTTCCTCCCCTGTGCCTGCCAATGCATTTTTTTAGCAGGCTGGCCAGCAGCTTGGCTCAGTCCTGGCTTGTGACGGGTCCAGGACCTACCCCTGCTGTGGCTTTGCATTTAAAGTTTATTAGGAGCTGAGCAGGCAGGCATCCCAGCTCAGTCCTGGCTCACAATTGGTCCGGGACCTACCCCCATTTCAAGTCTGCATTTCAAGTGTTTTAATAGCCAGGCGGGCAGGAAACCCAGCTCAGTTCTGCTTGTGCAGGGTTTGGGAGCTCAGACTGCCCCCCTAGACAGGGACTGCTGCCACCCCGTGCTGCTGCCTCTTTCTCAGAAGCAGCAGCACAAGGTGACAGGCAGCCGTTCCACGAGGGGGGCTGGTTTTTAAACTGGCTCCCCTCGTGCACCAACTCCTGCCTGGCACCCTGCACTGCTGCCTATGATACAGTGATTGCCGGCCCTGCCCCTGGGGACTATAGAATAGTTGACTAACAGATAAAAATTCATGAGGTTACTCGACTATTAAATTAACCGATATTTAACATCCCTAGTACGCACAACAGGTCTAGCCTGAGTAGCATCAGGGCAAGTTTCCCTCCAGCCATCCTATACCCAAGTGCCTCCTGTCATCCTGAGTCTACAGGTACTGGTCACTCATTCTGCTTGGCCTCCTCAGGCTCTGATCTCTTTGCTGCCCTCAATGTGTGGATTAATGCCACTCGTTGCAGTTTGGTTTTGATGTCTTCCTGATTTCTGCTAGGAAACTTACACAGAGGACCTACAAGCTCACTTGATGTGCTGTATGTCATTGGGAAGTCATTATGGTAATATGTTTCTGTTCCTGTTGACTTGGACTGATTTTTTTAAAATTAAGAGGGTGAGGTGAAACAATATTCAGGTATCAAACTTTGGGTCCCCCAGAAACAAATCCCTTATCTATTAAAAATCCAGGTAATATTGCATTGAAGGCAAACCCTGGTATAGTTTGCATAAGTCTTTTAATACTTTTGCTCCTTGTTAAATACATCCAGTATTGTTTATTCACAAAATGAAATCCACAAACTCTGTCATTCAACTAGAAATCTTGAATTTGTGATAAACTGTATAGTTGCTAAGACAAATCTATCTGCTTAAGCCTAAAAATTACTGCAGTCAATTAAAAGTCTCCGATACCTGCAGCTGAATTGTTTAAAAAAAAAAACCCCAAAAACCTCCATAGACAAACATATGTCAAAAAACAAATAAGATTTGTTTACAATCTGGCATGTAGTTCTTGAGTGATTGATTTTTTAGGATTAGAAGATGTGTACATGACTTATTGTTGAGTCACGTTTTCATAATAAAACATATTCTGATTAGTGCTTAAAATGTGCTGCAAATGAATTTGCATACAGTGTGCTCTTTATTCACAGAAGTTATACTACAGGAGGACACCTAGATGTGACCGCCTGAGTTCTGACCCCCCCGGCACTTACAGCCATTTTTGTGAGTGCGGAAGGGGCCGGAAACCCCCAACTTAAGTCCTCAGCCCACATTTACGACGACGCACGGTGCCTACTGTAAATGCAGGTTCAAGTTACGGTGCCCCCAACTTGTGCTGTTTCCTCCGGAACCAATCGCATCACAAGTTGGGGCCTCCTGTATTCCTACAAGTCTGTATGTGCTGTGCACGCTCTGTTTGTCCCATCATTTAGAAGAATTCTTGGGTTACACAGCAAGGCTTATTGACTTTTCTTTAGCATTTGGCTGGTGTTTATTGCTTGATTGTGTGTGTTAGTTTCTTGCACTTGATATAATGTGTGTTATGGCATGTGGGTGAGACAATAGGAGGCATTCTGATGCTAAAGTGAGGGTGGGAAAATAAATTAATTTAAAAGTTGGCATTTGGAATGCTGTCACTTGAGAGTAGTTTTGGTTTGATTTTGGGTCTGTGCTCATTGTATTTGGTTGCAATTAGTGATAAGTGTTCTGTAATTAGTGCAAATTAAATTGTTACACATCTTAATTATGCAGCTGTAAAATAGCTTTGTCATTCTCATTGTGATTCTGTGGTATTGGTCCATCTCTGAAGACAAAAGCTCTTACAGTTCTGTTCTTGGGCTCTGATGAGGGTCTTTCAGAGTGTCAGACAATATATTAACTTTCTGAAGTTTGGAAGGCAAATTAGATAATTGGAAGTCATTTCATGCTCTGACATAACCTTCACTGGTCATATTTGCACTGTAGCATGCTGCAGCACAACGCCATCCAGAATCAACTCATCAAAGCCACCCTGCCAATCCTGGAGAAGATTGTCATCAACTCTACCATCGTTGGAATTGACAGCCAGTTACACCCGGACATCATCATAACCAGCAAGAGCTGAAGAGGATTGTCATGGTGAATGTCACGATACCCTTCAATGAGGCCTCATCTCTGAAGGTGGGGAAGTATGCCCCACTAGCTAACACTCTCAGAGTCCGAGGCTATGAGTTCCAAGTCCACATCCAGATTGTCGGAGCCCTGGATGCATGGAACCCCAACAAAGAGCCAGTGCTCACAGCGTGCAGTGTCAGTCCACCCTATGCCTGGCTGATGAAGCAGCTCATGGTGTCCGATGACATCAGATGGTCCAGGGACATATACACAGAGTGCATCACAGGACACCGACAATACCAAGATGCATGAACGGGACAGCTGAAAAGGGAAAAAGTTAAGGCAGTGACCCAAATCCTTACTTGAGAGACTCTATCATCCTACAGTAATCTACCCAGATGTAGACAGATTGAGGGGTAAGCCCCACCCACATATATATCTGCACTGTTGAGACTGACACTGTTAAACTTCCCATCGGTAACATCCCCACTGCTTAAAAATCTGTGCACCTAAATCTGGGTAACTGCTCGTTACGTACCATATGTATCTTGTAAACTTTCTAACTACGGCTTGTAATTTTAGATAACCCAAGCTTGACTCCAGATGTACAAAGCTTTTCCCTTAAACCTATGTAATATGAATTTTTAATGTCAAACTTTAGCATCAATCAAATGTTTAAATCTGTTGTTGTCAGGTAATGAATAGTGCACACAGCCAGCAGCAGAGCATCTTTATTGTAAATCATGCCCACCTAAACAGTGTTCTAAGAATCTGTAAATTTGCCATGCTTTTTACTTATATAGTACCTCTTATTAGGGCGAATCCCCAAATTCTTCACAAATTAATAGTGCCTTGTTTTTCAGTGGGAGCTGCAGATGCTTGTCATCACTGAAATGCAGCCAGCTCTGGGGTCAGAGTGACAACCGACCTGCACACTACAAAACTGGACAAGAGGTTGAAATCTTCTACTCTTAATAAAATGCTTTGGGATCAGTAATGTCCCACCAGAACCTTATAGGAGTAGCAATTCTATATATTAACCCACCATAATTAAAAAATTTTTAAAGCCCCATAGTGGAATAAAGGCAGTGGTAGTACTTGGTGACAGAGAAGGCATGAATGGTATGTAATATAAGGTGGTGCTGATCTGGGCTTGGGTTGTTTTGTTTTAAGTACTCCAAAGGCTTGCATGATAAGCTTTTTGGTAGCCTGGCTATTTTGTGCAAACAATGAAGTGTTTATTAGGGGTTAGTTTTCAAGCAAGCATATTCTAAAGCCCTTTATAACAGGCCCATCTCTGTACTCCAATAGTCTATTCTCTAGTGTTTTGTTCCCAGCTCTGATGCCACAAAGCCTTTACTTCACGATCCCCGTCACGATTCCCAATCCCCCCATCTCCTCCTTAACAGGCCCGAGTATACCTGCTGTGCATACCTCTAGCCACATTCCTTACAACATGTGGTCATGTTCTCTTTTGGAGTTTGAAAAACTAGCATCTTTATTTCACTCCTTTCCCATCCCGTGGGAGGGGTAAGAATTAAGGTTGTGCTCTCAGGCTTTTCATTGGTTTTCAGTATTTCTTATGCCTTGTCTTCCCTTTCCCCTCTTTTCCCCCCCTCCTAACTGGTTGCTTGACCTTGGCTTGAGAGACACCAGGCAGCCTTCCATTGTATTCTGGTATATTATACTCCCACCTTACCTTGTAACACTTCAATTGCTCTTTTCCTTATCTCTTATGCTAACAAACCCATCTGGCCCTTTGTTTATACACACATTAACAAGGCTATAAAAGTATCAAAAGTCAAACCCCAAATTCTGTCTCAGGCTGACAAACAGAGCTCTATACTAACACATGTAAAATAATCTCAGAGGGGTAGCTGTGTTAGTCTGTAACTTTAAAAACAATGAGCCATCCTATGGCACCTTAAAGACTAACCAACATCTAAGACCATGAACTTTCATAATAAAACCTACTTTTACAGATAAGCTAGCTACAAGATAGTGTAACTATTCACACTGTGGTGAATAGGGTTTTCAATCTACATATTGATGAGGATACTACTGCTTGTGCTAGATTGACTGCACTGATGCTTTTACCTCGTCTTAATCTCCAGAACAGCTAGAAAACATAGCAGCATTGCACAAGCTTTCTCATGCCTGCATTTCAGTGTCACTCAGCTCTGACCTGGAGGGGGTACCTGTAGGAGTAAAGCTGTTCAGTCCCCAGCTTTTTTCCTGATGCAGCAGGGCATTGTATATGGAAAGTGGCTTGTAGTGTGGATTCTGTCAACTGAGAATTAAATTAAGGCAGCTCCTTTCACATGTGCCCCCTTATGTCTGTCAGATCAATCTGAGCTGAATTCAGATCAGTGCCCTAAAGGGGAAGATTCAGTATGCTGTTTCTTAAGAGATCATGTTTTTTTCCCCCAGCAATCTCCATAATCTCAGGAATAGCCAGGGAGTCTTCAGCCTGGTCAGCACTCGAAAGTTATATCATAGTATAAAAGTTCTGGTTAAGGAGGCAACTTTGTATTGACATAGTTATGCCTGTACAGGCTCTAGAAACATGCAGCAATGCTCGTTGAAAGCTGCTTCTATCAGTACAGCTTACTTCTCGATGGGAAAGGGAGTAAGATATGTCAGTACAGGCAGTCCCCGGGTTACGTGGATCCGACTTATGTCGGATCCCTACTTAAGAACGGGGTGAGGGAACCCCGAACTAGCTGCCCCCCCCAGCAGACTGCCGAGACGCGCCGCGGCGGTCCCGCTGCCCGCGTCCTCTGTGGCGAGAAAAGCCGCTCCGCATCTCCCTGGTCTGCTGGGGGAGCTCCCCCAGCAGACCAGGGAGACGCGGAGCAAAGCCGCGGAGGACGTGGGTGGCGGGACCGTGGCGCGTCTCGGCAGGACCGCCGCCCGCGTCCTCCGCAGCGTGAAAAGCCACTCTGTGTCTCCCCGGTCTGCTGGGGGGGGGTGCAGCTAGTGCGGGCCCCCCCCCCCCCAGCAGACCAGGCTTTTCTCGCCACTGGTCAGCTTCAGCAGCGGCTGAATCAGGACGCCTGGAGTAGAGCAGCTGGGGGGCTGCCAGGTTGGTCCCACAGCGCCGAGGTACGGCGCTGCAAGGACCTACCCAGCAGCACTCCAGCTGCTCTGTCCCAGGCCTCCAGATTCAGCCAATGTTGAAACTGATCAGCGGCTGATTCCAGGTAGCCCGGGGCAGAGCAGCTCTGCCTCAGGCTTCCTGTAGTCAGCCGCTGGTCAGTTTCAGCAGCGGCTGACTTGGGGACTCCTGGGGCAGAGCAGCTGGGGTGCTGCCAGGTTCATCCAGTAGCGCGAGGAGCGGCGCTGCGGGACCAACCCATCAGTACTCCAGCTACTCTGCCCCAGGCGTGTCCGATTCAGCCGCTGCTGGTCAGTTTCAACAGCGGCTGAATCTGGACACCTGGGACAGAGCAGCTGGGGCGCTGCCGGGTTGGTCCCCGCAGCGCCGCACCTCGGTTCTATGTGCGGCGCTGCAGGGACCAACCTGGCAGCACCCCAGCTGCTCTATCCCAGGTGTCCCCAAGTCAGCTGCTGCTGAAACTGATCAGCGGCTGATTCCAGGAAGCCCGGGGCAGCAGCTCTGTAGTCAGCCGCTAGTCAGTTTCAGCAGCGGCTGAATCGGGGACACCTCCGGTACAATATGTACCAGTTCCGACTTACAAACAAATTCATCTTAAGAACAAACCTACAGTCCCTATCTTGTACGTAACCCGGGGACTGCCTGTATAAGCACCTCTATAATGGTAAAATTGCATCCATGCTGAAAGCACTGTTTTGCTTTAATTATGCTATTCCAATTTCAGTAGTACAACTTCAATGGGGAGGGGAAGCCATTAATTGGAAACTGGAACTTTGGAGCCATGTGGCTTTCTGGGTTCCAAGTTAATGTAGCTAGGTTTTCACAACACATCTGTGGCCTGCTTGATGTGTGATTATCTAAACAGATTAGTTTTATTGGTCTCAATGGTCTCTATAGTCCAGGATCAGCATTTCTGGAAGTTCTGTATCTTCTTCCTCCAACTTGGAGATGTTGCTGCCTCCAGATATGTTAAGGCAGGATGCCAAGCTGTGTTGGCCTGTGACTGATGGAAGCTTCATCTGCTAGTTTTAGCTTACGCTTTTAGGGTCCTGTTTGGCCAGCAGTGAGTTAATTTCCAGAATGGTAGCTGCCATGTACAGTATTAGCTGAGCATCAAAGGAATGTTTATTTTATACATATCAGCACACCAAAACCCTGCAGAGCTTGAGATTTATCTATTTTATTTTATTTTATTTTATTTTATTTTATTTTATTTTATTTTATTTTATTTTATTTTATTTTATTTTTTATAATATATAAATAAAAAATCTCAGGGAAAACAGATCATTGCTGAGGAGAAGTTGTTATAAGAAAATCATCATCTTTGCAGCTGGGCAACATTATATCTTGTTCAGGAGAGTCTAGGGAGATCTTCAGGAATGCTTGGGATTTCAATATTTGATGCTGCAGTTTTGTTGTGCCCTGGTTCCATGTTTCCTTCGCATGAGCTGGCAATTGAGAATGTCTGCTTCATTTCCCCTGCATTGTATGTGCATTAACATCTCACGCTGAGGAACTGGCTTTGGCAGTTGACACAGATGATCCTGACAAGAACCACTCAGAGAAAAGTATAAAAAGCAGCATAATTGAGCTGTATTTGGTGGCACAGCTGGGAAATGGCAAAATATTGCTGGGCAGCAACCTCTGTCTTATTTGAAAGCTTGGCTTAATAAGTTTCCAATGCTTTAATTTTAGGAGACAGAAATTCAAGTTAATTGTATGCAAGAGTTTTGGAACCATGATTATAAAGCAGAAATGTCTAAGGTTTCAAAGGTTCAAATGTGGTTGAAGGCTGTTTTTATTTTTTTTAAGGGTGTTGGTTATTTTAGTTTCTACATTTATCGCTAGCTAGTAAAGCAGTTTGGAGTTAAAATAGGTGTTCCTCTTGACATTATTAAGCAGCTGTTCTTTTCAGCAGGGTGGTGTGTGGTTTTTTAAAAGAGGTTTGCTATGCTATGATTTCAAGTGCATTTAGGACAGGTCTTTGTATCTTCTAGTTCACCAACCTTACCTCAGTCTGAATTGGTTTTTACCACTGTTGTGCCTCCAAATCTGGGCTTTCACATTTGGGAGAGTAGGGCAATTTTTTTTATGCTAGCTACTAACTGTCTGAGGCTATTTAAGGATATGTTTATTCACAGACTCACAGAAATGTAGGACTGGAAGAGGCCTTGGTAGGTCATCTAGTCTAGTCCCCTGCCCTGAGGTGGGATTGTCAGATGATTTACCCAAAATTATTGAACACTCCCCCCCCCCCCCCACCAAAAAAAACAAAAAAAAAACACTGGGGAAAAAATTCTGTGGAGGGGGGGAAAAAGGGGGGAGATCAAAGTTGTTGTGGGGGAAGGAGTTAAGAAAAAAAACAACAACCCAGCTTTAAGTGCCTGCAGAGTCAGAATAGGGAGAGCAAGAGGGGAGAGGTTGAGCACTAAGACCCAGGGAAAGCTTCAGTTCTTTAGGCTTTTTGCTGGCAGCCATTTTGTTTTCTTCATGGAGCCAGAACGCAGCTTCCCTGAGGAACCATGTAAGCAAGGGGGTGCCGGGGGCTGGGCCCAGTTGCCGAGTGTGTCGTAAGGTTGCTAGGTGTCTGGTATTTTCGCCTTCTGGCTGGAAAAAAAATCAGAAAATACCGAACAGTTTAGGTGTCTTGTATTTTCTGATTTTTTTTTTTTTATTTTTTTTTACCAGACAGGAGGCAAAAATACTGGACTGTCCGGGTCGATACCGGACACATGGCAACCCTATCATGAGGCAGGACTAAATATTACATAGAGCAGTGGCTCTCAACCAAGAGTCTGGAGCCCCTTTGGGGCCCAGTGTCAGGTTTCAGCACACCCCCCAAATAGGGCCAGTGTTAGATTTGCTGGGGCCCAGAGCAGAAAGCTAAAGCTCCACTGTGTGGGGCTGAAGCTGGAAGTGCCCCACCACGTAGGGCCGAAGCAGAAGCCTGAGCAACTGGGTGTGAGGCCTCAGGCAGTTGCTACGCTTGCTATCCCCTTAACACAGATCCTGCATTCTGTATACAGAAAGAGTAGTTGTCGCAGTGGCACAGGTTGGCTATGGAGTTTTTATATTATGTTGGGGGTTCTTTAGAAGAGAACCCCTGATCTAGAGCATGCCTGATAGGTGTCTAACCAGTTTTTCAAAGCCTCTAATGATGGAGATTCCATGACCTCCCTGGGTAATTTGTCCCAATGTTTAACTATCCTTCCTGTTAGTACATTTTTCCTAATATCTAACGTAAATCTCCCTTGCAGCAATTTATTTCTTGTCCTTTCCTCCATGGTAAGAAAAAACAATTCATCTCTATCTTTTACTTGAAGACAGTTATTATGTTCCCCTGTCAGTTTTTTCTTCTCTAGGCTAAACAGATCTAATTTTTAATCTCTCCTTCTCGATCATGTTTTCTAGATCTTAAATTATTTTTGTGGCTCTCCTTCAGGCTTGTTCACAACTTTCCCAAAGTGTGTTGCCCAGACATCGACACAGTACTCCAGTTGAGGCCTTATCAGTGCTGATTAGAGTGAATAATTATTACTATTTGCATCTTGCTTACAATACTTCTGCTGATACACTCCAGAATGATTGATTTTTATTTTTTTAAACAGTAATTACATAGTTGACTCAATTTCGTTTGTGATCCACTATAACTCCCAGATATGTTTCTGAATATTCCTTCCTAAGCAGCTATTTCCCATTTTGCATTTGCGCCATAGATAATTCCCTCCTAAGTGTGGTACTTTACGTTTGTCGTTATTGAGTTTCATCCTATTTCAGACCATTTCTCAAAATTGTCAAGATCATTTTCGAATTCGAATTCCTTCAAAGCCCTTGCAGTTCCTTACAGCTTGGCGTGGTTGCAGACTTCGTAAGCGTACCCTCTGTGTCATTTTCTAAAGCATTGATGAAGAAATTGAATAGAATTGGACCCATGATAGATCTTCTTGGGTCAATATACCCTTCCAAAAACTGTGTACCATTGGTAATGGTTCTCTGATTATGCTTTGTTTGGCCACAGTTACAGTAGGTTCATATACTATATATTTGAGAAGAGTTTGTCTGTCTGAGCAAGCCAGTCTGTATGTCTGTCTGTTCAAGAACTCCACCTAAACGGTAAGAGCTGGGACACCCAAATTTGGTATGCAGTTCTCTTACCATAAAGCAGGGCTTGGTTGTGGTGGGTGTGGAGGGACTAATACCATGAAACAGCACAGAAAAGACAGAATCAACACCTAGATGGAAGGGGCTGGTTCAGGACTGCCTTAGCCCTGAGCCTCCCACTCTCTAGCATGCTTTAGGGAGAGTGGAGGGGGCTTCAGCTCTTCCTCCCTCCCTCACTTCATATGGGAACTCTGCTGTCAGTTCCCCTTTGTCAGAGAACAAGGGGAAAGTGCAGTTTCCTCCATTCCTCAATCTGCCTGGGGAGCACAGGGGGCAGGTAAACCTCGGCCTCACTTCTCCCCTGGCGGTGCCTCTCTCCCTGAGGCAGTCTGCACACTGAACCCCACATTCCCAGCCCCACTCAAGAGCAATGATTTAAAAGAAGAAAAGCAAAAATTAAGGACCCAAGCAACACCAGGTATATCTTCTAGTCTAGGCTGTATTTCTTTTGCTTGTTTAGGAGAAGGTCATGCAAGACCATATCAAAACATGCTGAAGTCAAGATATATCACATCTACTGTTTCTGCCCTGTCACCCAAGACTTGTTACCCTACTAAAGAAGATTAGGTTGCTTTGACATGATTTGTCCTTGACAAATCCATGTTGACTGGTATTTACCAACTTATTATCTTTTAGGTGCTTACAAATAGTTTGATTATTTGCTCCATTGTCTTTCTGGGTACCAAAATTTAGCTGACTGGTCTAAACTTCTCTGAGTAGTCCTTGTTCCTCTTTTTATAGATAGTTATTGTACTTCCCATTTTTCCTTTCCTCTGGGTGGGATCTCTCCTGTTATGCACAAATGTTGATTATCTTTGAGCATTAGCACAGAGATCTCTTCAGCCAGTTTCTTAAATATTCTAGGACCTATTTCAGCAGGCCCTTCATCTTGAAGGCTTCTAACTGGCCTTGTTGGTCACACTAAACCTTTCCAGAAATCTGATTTCAATGTGTGTACCCACAAGTTTCACCTGGTTTTAAAACCTACTTGCTTGCAATATCAGACACAAAAATACAGATGTCACAGGATAGCATTACTGAAAAATGACTTGCTATTTCATTATTACTATATAATTATAAAATAAATCAAATGCAGTGTTGTAAATATTGAATTTGTATTTCAATGTATAATATAGAGAGCAATATAAACAAATCATGGTATGAAATTTTAGTTTGTACTGATTTTGCTAGTGCTTTTTTTTTGTAGATGGTTGTAAAACTATGCAAATATCTAGATGAGTTGATATACCCCTTGGAAGACTTTTGCTTATCCCCAGGGTAAGGTTACCCGTATCCCTGGTTAAGAACCTCTGGTCTAAGTAATTTTTGACTTGCTCTTATTTTAGCCTTAGCTCCTACCCCATTTACATTGATGTTCATTGTATCAATTGTGCAGTCAATGATAACTTTTTTGGTGAAAACTGAAACAAAAAGGCATTTACATTTCAGCTATTGCAGCGTTTTCTGTTGTCTTTCCTTCCTATTTGAATAGTGATAGGATTGTTGTAAGAGAGAGACAAGAAGTAATTCTTCCCAACTCCGTCCTTGGTCTTCCTTTTGTTTCTAAAGTATTTGTAAAATGTTTTCTTGTTACCTTTTTTCCTTGTTAGTTAGTCTTGTTTTTACCTTGACCTTTCTGATCTTATCCCTACACAATTGCGTGCGTTTTAAAATATATATTTTCATCCTTCTTAGTTTGGCTTACTTTCCAAACTTGCTTTGGCTTTTTTAAAGTTTCAGGTCAGTTAAAGATCGTCTGGTTAAGTCAGCATGATATCTGTCTTTCCTATATTTCTATCATTCTTGTGCATTGGAATGGTTTGGTTTTGTGTCCTAATAATGACTCTTTAAAAATCTACCAACTCTTCAAAATTCTTTTTTTTTTTTCTTTATACTTACTTCCTCCAGGATCTTACCTACCAGTATGCCTTCCTGATGTCCATTGTCTTTAGTCTTTTTCTCTCTCTCCTACTATTCCTTAGAATCATGAACTCTATAATCTCATGATAACTTTCACCCCAGATGCCTTCTACTTTCTGCTTCTCAGCTGGTACCTCCGTGTTTGTCAGAATCAAATCTAGAGTAGCCTCTGCCTTGTCTTTTTTTTTTTTTTAAACCTATCGTAATAAAAAGTTGTCTTCAATACATTCCAAGAACTTGTTGGATAATTTCTGCCCCCTTGAATTATTTTCCCAACACATGTTTGGGTAGTTGATGTCCTCGCCATTATCACCAAGCCCTGTGTTTTGGATAATTTTGTTAGATGTTTTTAAAGCCTCATCTACCTCTTCTTTCTGGTTGAGGGGTCCACAGTAGACCCCCTACCATGACATCACCCTTGTTTTTTATCCCTTTTAACTTTACTTTGGCTTTTTGAAGATATTCCTCTCACTTCTGCTTCCACCTCGGTAAAAATGTATATATCTTTGATATAAAAAACAACTCTGCCTCTTTTCTCCCTACCTGTCCTTCATGAGCAAGCTGTACCATTCTATACCTATATTGCAATCATGAATTGTTTCACCATGTTTATCTTACCAATTATATTATAATTGTGGTTATTTATTAGTGTTTCTAATTATGCCTGTTGATTTCCCCATACTTTTTCTATTGGTATACAGACTAAGATATTCATTACATTTTCCCGTTTATATTCCCTCACCTCTCCTTTGTCCCTGCTGTAATTGTCTATTTTCTGGACCTGCCTGTGGGATTTTATCACCTGTCCCATTGAACTTAATTTGAAGCCTGCCTCACTAAGATAGCCAGTCTAAATCTAAAGATACTCTTCCCCTTCTTCAGTAGGTGGACCCTATCTATGTTTGGAACATCATTCCATGGTCCTGACAACACCATCTGCGCAATTGTGCATCCACCTCCAGGATGTGTCAGTCTGTGCCTGGATCCCGAGCCTTAACTGAAATGATCAGTGAGAACACACTACTTGTGCCCCCAACTCTTTCCCTCTTATGCCTGGAGCCCTGTAGTCACTGCTGCTGTTCTGGATCATGTCTTGCAGTATTAGTAAAGCCCACATGGATGAGCAGATTGGGGTGGTAGACAAAGGGCTGGATAATTCTTGGCAATCCTTCTAGTATCTTAGATATGGGCCCCAGGCAGGCAGGATACCAGGTCAAATCAGCAGATACATGCCTCCTTCCCTCTTACATCAGAATCACCAAGCAGCCTCCTCCCACTTTTATTTAATTTTGAGAGAGGGGTCTGAGAGCCTGCTAGCCTTGGGGATACATGGCTTCTCTCTTCCACCTTTGAGGAGAGTCCTCATTCCTCATTGCCAGGGCACTGTACTGTTTTTTTAATCTCTATAGGTGGTGGGTGGGAAGTAGAGATGGGAATCCTGCATAGTGTCAGAAGTAACCAGCAGTCCGCTTCCTCTCTGGGAAGGAGCAGTTTCTTTTCCTCTCGATGTAGTGCCACTCCTCTCCAGCTGCATTGCTCTTCAGTCCTAGAGGTCTCCATATGAACTAAGGAAGTTAAAATTAGATTAATCAACTAATCAAACAGTTGATGTAATTTGCATCCATTAGTCACCTCCGCCTTTGAAATGTATCAAGAGCCCTGCCTGCTCTTGATACATTTCAAAGGCGGAAGTGCTGCAGGGAGCACAGCCAGTGGGAGACTCAAACAGTCCCGTTAGCCCTGCTCTTGCTACATTTCAAAGGCGAAAGCACCACCAGTTCGCAACTGCAACCCTGCTCCTTCTCCACGGTGCTGGAGGGAACCAGCTTTTAAGCAGGCTCCCCCCAGCACCGGATCCTGCATTTCACCCACCCTTGCTGTCTCTCGCTGCCTCTATCAGAAAGGGGGGGGGGGAGGGAGCTACTAGTCGAGTCACTAGTCAACTATCCGTTAAGCATTTGCTAATCAGATAGTCGACTAGTCGCTCACACACATTTTCAGTGAATTCTTCATGTGCATGAATATGTCTCAGCCCAAGCATTACCTTCTGTAGCTCTGCCCCCTGGTTTCTGAGAGGTTCTGCCTCTTGTTGGATGGTCTCCCCAGTTTAGTTTTCTATGATGGGGAAATGCTGGCCACTGGCTCTGCAAAGCACACCAGGACCTGGATGGAGGTATCCATGGTGGCGTGTCTGTCTGGACATATTTATGTGGAGGACCCAGAGGCAGTGGTAACATCTTTCTTTGCTAAGTCAACCTTGCTCATTGTTAACACAGAGCTTCCTGTGGATGACCACAAGGATGATCAGAGGATGGCAGGCTACAGCCTTGCTAGCGTGCGCTCATCTAGCAATCAGTAGGTCTCTTACCCCTCCCCCCACTCCTACACCATTTCCAACAGACCACTGTAAACTCTAAGGAAGTCCAAAAGAAAGAGAGACAAACAAGCTCACCCACTCACCACAAGAATTTGTCCTTTTTGGTCCCTCTGAGACCTTGATGTTTCTGCCCCCTGTTCACTAGTCCCCTTTATGGCTTAGCATTATGGCATAATTATAAAATATCTTGAGCCTTCCTAAGGTGGTACACAGTAGGGTCATCTTATTCTGATTTTGAAGATAGAATATTGGATTAGACTGGAATAATGAAGGTTTGGGTAAGTATGGCAAATTCTTATGTTTGTGTGTGCCTTTTGTCATGTATAATTAGGAGTTTAGTTTTAAACATCTGAGTTAGCAATTAAATAAGATCACTCTGTTTTCAGGTGTCCTACGTCTTCTAATTACAAAGCAGCATTCAGTCAAGCTTAAGAGGCAAAAGATGCTATAATTGATACTCTGTTTAAAAACTGAAAGCAACCATAGCTTTCTGTAATGCAAACTTCTCTCCTTGTTGTTAATGCTACTAATTGCAATGATTTGGTACTTCAGCACAGATTGCTAATTTATCTTAAGTGTTTACAAAGAATTTCAGTTACTTTACACCAAAGCTTGATATGTTTGAAAGGGTTCTGATCAAATCATGATGCTAAAGAGAAGATGTTATAAGTTGACTGAAAAAATTCGACTCCATCTCTGAGTTTGAGAATTAAAGAATAAGATGACCCTACTGTGTACATAATAAAACTGCTTTTTATTTGTATTCTAGTCATGTTTGCCATATATTTGAGCATTTGGTCTTGTTGTCCTAAAATCCATAATGGAAAATACAAACTTGGTTATTTGGCAAAATCCACTAATATTGAATATGGATATTTTTTTAATAGAGAAGTGTTGTGAAAGTTCCAGATTGCTTCACTGAACATTAAGGGTACATCTACACTGTGGAGCTATTTCGGGGTACCAGAAGTATCCAGAAATAGCTATTCTGCGTCTATTGAAGCAGCCCATTATTCCAGCATCCTGGTATCCCTCGTTCCATGAGGTGCAAGGGGAATTTCAGAATAGCGAATTATTTTGAAATTTGGTGCTGTGTAGACCGCGCCAAATGATGAAATAAGCTATGTAATTTGTGTAGCACAAGTTGCGTAGCTTATTTTGAGATAAGGATGCTGTGTAGACACAACCTTAATTACAGAGAATCTTCCTGACCTGCTAATTCTCTTGGAATGTACAAGCACATTTGTAACAGACTTTTCTTGCTCCAAAGAGCGTATCTGCACAAAAGCAGCAGATATTGGTTGAAAGAAGGAAAGTAGTATTCCCATTGTACATTAGAATTAGTGACTTGCCCAAGGTCACACAAGAAGTCTGCTTGATGCCAGGAATTGAACCTCTCACTGTGCAGAGGAAGAGGAGAGAAGTTGCCACTAGTTGGACTG
This sequence comes from Pelodiscus sinensis, assembly GCF_049634645.1. Classification (NCBI taxonomy): domain Eukaryota; kingdom Metazoa; phylum Chordata; order Testudines; family Trionychidae; genus Pelodiscus; species Pelodiscus sinensis. The sequence continues at coordinate 10,751,249 of NC_134725.1, forward strand.
GGAAGGCAATGGAGAAATCTCCAGTTGTCTTGCCCCAGCTACTCCAAACGAGGAATGCAGAAAAGCTAGTCCCCTCTTGCTGCATGGCTTGTACCAGAGTGTGCAGATATGGCCTTCAACCTGATATAATACCAGTGCTTAGCCTTTGTTGCTGCTGCCTGTAAAGTGAAAAAGAAGAAGCAATTTACCATGTCATTTTCTGTTATGACTGAAATCTGTTAATTTGAGAGAAGCTGTTAATAGCGATGAGTCCTCCTCTGGCTTGTGCCTTCTAGAATTGAGAACTTTTAAGTTATTGAAGATCTAAGCTGGAATTTATTTTAATTCTCTCAGGGATTTGTGTCTAAGTCTTGGTAATTCAAGAAGGTCATCTCGTGCTCTGTTTCGGTGAGGCTAGTACCGCATAGTAATTCTAGATCCTCCACAGATCATCTGGCATGGTCCTTGGTTTACCACAAGGTATGGGAAATTGTGCGCAAACATACTAATGTTTGAGCTCTGGCTGTTGAATCACAAAGTGCCTCAGCTCAAATTTCTAATCAATAATACCATGTGGTTAGTTATCAGTCATGTTGTAAAAGCACATAGGCAAACTCTTGGGTATACAGATTCATGGGAAATCTTGTATTTTGCTCACTTGTTCCCCTCTCTCCCATGTAGAATCATCAGAGCAGGTAATTATATCCAGGCTAGTAAAAACATTTAAAATAATTTGTCAAAGTATGACTTGGAGTTGGATGTCTGACGAGACTAGTGCTATGCAGAGGGGATGTGAATGTGTTGGCCCCAGGATATTGGAGAGACAAGGCTGAGGTAATATCTTTAACTGACCCAACTTCTGTTGGTAAGAAAGATGCGATTTCAAGCTTATGCAACAGCTTCTCTCTCACCAACAGAAATTGATCCAGTAAAAGATATTATACCTTTCTCCTCATCTCACTTAAAAAAAAATGAGTCTTTTTGACTTAGTCAAAATGTTTTTTCACAGTCCTGGTAAAGTTAGATTGGGTGCTCTTCCCTCAAGGTAGACCTGCTTATCTGACTGGACTTGAACTTTAAATTTAGCAAATATTTCCTTCTGTAGCCTGAAATGATTGTGTCAATAAATGCGGTATTTGAATGTAGTTTCAGGAAATGACAGGGTGTATATTGAAGGGAATTTCTTATGGTTCATGCTGGAAGAGATAGAGGCCACATGCTTTCACAATCTTTATAGTAGATCCTGAGACTTGTGAAGCCCCATAAAGATAACGGAGTTCCAGAGGTCTTTGGAGAGCGTGATCTCAACACATACCTTTCCCTACTGAATTCTGTTTCTCTTGCTCTTTGCATAGCATACACAAGTGAAAGCTATAAAGACTGCCCTCTCTTCTGCCTTGGTGTTGTAATCTAGAGCAGCAACATTATGGTACACTTCCGCTTTTTAATGGTGTTTCCTCTTCACCCAGCTTTTGACAAGGACTTAGCAGTTGGCTATTGATCCTGACTGATCTGGAGAATGCATGGTGATGGTCACTGTGATAACAATTTTGATTTTGGGGGGGGCCCAATCTCATTTTTTGAAAGGCCCTTAATTGTTTTGGCAATTGATATAAAAGTTGCTAAAACAACTTACTCCACTGCATGTACTCAGAGTACAGAAGAATAACTGAGTATCGTGGGATTAGTCTTACTTACTGTTTCATCATTTTGTGTGTGCAAAGATTTTAACTGGTGCTCAACTCTTGCCTGTGTCTAGCCTCACTAAGGGTACATCTACACAGAAGTGTTGTTTTGGAATAACGTCAGTGCATGTCTACTCGGCAAACCTTTATTTCAAAATAAAGGAGGACCTCTTACTCCATCTTCTGTAACCCTCATTTTGTGAGAAGTAAGGGAAGTCGAAGGAAGAGCATTTTTCCTTCAACTTGCTGCTGTGTAGACAGTGCCGAAAGCAGAATTAAGCTATTTCAACTTAAGCTATGCAATTGACGTAGCTCAAGTTGCGTAGTTTAATTAGAAATTAGCCCTACTGTGTAGTCGTACCTAAAATGAGAGTAGTGTGAGCATGTACCATATAGTCTGTGTGTTGTCTGTGACCCACAGAACAGATACTGTTTAGTAAAACACATTTCTTCTGTAGTCCTGTACATTGTTAGCTCTGAAATCATTTCACAGACTGTAGAGGTGATCAAAATTTGGATGAAAATTTTTGTGGGACATTTTTCATTGAAAATCAGAGGGCAAAGTCATTGCCCTCTCCAAATCTCCCTCCCCCACTTTTTTTTCCAGTGAGTTTTACTGTCTGGGGCTGTCATAGATTATGGAAACTTGAACTGATTTATCTGTAATTAAATCAGTGCAGTCACCTATCACGGATATGGAGTAAGACCCTTCATTTTAAACGAAATTTTTCTGGAAAATTCCTGGGTTTTACAAAAAGGATTCAGTTTATTTTCTGATTTGCACTCTACTTTTCTATCAATTTTGTATCTATAAATAATTTTTTTTTCCTGCTGGGTGTCACAATGACATCATTACGCTCTCTGGCTGCAAAAGCGGCTGGGGCGGGGTGTGGGAGGGTGGGGATGGTGAGCTTAGTGAGTACGGAGCTCAGCATGCTAAAAATAACTTGCTTTACTAAGGGTGTGTTTACAAAGCACCCTAAATGCGAAATAAGATATGCACTTTACACTATGCAGATTGTGTATCTTATTTCAAATCTATTTCAAAATAGCTTATGTTGAAATATGGCATGTCTACACTGTCAAATTTCAAAACGCACTATTTTGAGCCATCTCTTATTCCTTGTGCAACGAGGTTTACCAGGATAGTGAAATAGCACAACTGTTATTTCAAAATATTTTTCAAAGTAACAGGCGGCTTGTGTGGATGTGGGGTAGATATTTTGGGATACCACTGGTATCCCGAAATAGTTGTGCAATGTAGATGTACCCTAGGAAAACACAATGCATTGTGTGGGATATGCATTATGATAATACATTAGTCTGTATGTAGAGGCAACAAGTGGCGGGGGACGGAGGGAATCCCTGGGCCCACCAGCCATCTGACACCCTCTCTCTCAGCCCACAGAAGGGCTGGGACAAACCTTCTCTCCCCCAAGCCCTGCCTCTCTCTCTTCCCATTCCCTGCCCTTTTTCTGCCCTCTCCCCACCTCAACCAATGCAGCCCAGGGAACTAGCAGGGCCAAAGGGCTATGCTGGCAGCAGGGGACTTCACTCCAACACTCACCAGCAGTGGCAGGGGAAGCAGAGCCATGCACACAGCCTGAGCTCTCTTTGCTCCCCCAGCTGTTTTTCTCTGCGTCCCTCTGGCGAATATGGGGGCGGTCCTGGCCCCTTCCTATAGCAGGGTTCCAGGTTCCCTTGCTACTGCTGGTGAGTGGAGATGGTTGGACTCCTGCTGCAGGCACCAGCCCCTTCCGCCCATGGAGTTTGGGGGGACACCTTGCATTGTGCCTTCCCCATACACCATCCCTGCCTGGATGTACATGCAAAGCTGCCTGTTGAAGTAAAATGCAGGACAATGTAGGGCTATGCATTAGTGTAGAAGATGCACAAAATAAACAAAAAGGCAGGTATGTACGTAAACTCAGAAGCACATGCACATCTGAACATACTGATGAGTCTCACATACCCCCTTATGTATTTTGAGCTGTAACAGATAACGGTTTAAAACTTTGACACTCTATAAGTGGAAAGAAAATGAAAATCAGTAACAGAATACGGTTCAGAATATAAAGAGGTATTTGAAAGTTTTTAAAAAAGTAAGTCATGGGGAAAGGATGAGGTAGAGTGCATGTGCTGCAAATGTCACGGCCCAATTATTAAATCTAAATATTTATAGGCTAATAGTTCTAAGTCTCTAGCAATAATTCGTTTACTCAAAAAGTTCTATTTGGGGATTAGTTTTTTTTTTCCTTTTCTGCAATATGCCGCGTTGAACTGAATTCAATGTATGAATAAACTGAATACTTTTTTCCAGTCTCTCTGTCCACCAAAATAAACTCCAGTATTTATCCAAACGTTATTTAATAGGGTTTTTTTTTTTAACTGATTCTCACCAGGCTGCCCCAGGGATGGACCTGGCTCCTGTATTAGGAAGACAGGATAAGGGGTCTGCTGAAGGTAGAGAGGAAGGCAGGCTTTTAGTGTGGCAAAGGGGATCCTGCATGTGCCTAGGGAACGCAGGGTGGTGGACTTGAGCCCCTGCCTTCCTAGGCAGCCCAAATCCCACCACTCTTCCGCCTACCCTTGTTTGGTAATAAACAATGATACATTTTTCAGAAGAAGTGAATCAAATAAAAACTGAAAACAAAGGGCCCAGATGTCAAGACCCAGTTTTGACCAGCTTAGCATATCTACACTGCAGATTAAGGATATGAAGGGGTAATCCTTTAACCAGTTGCCTGGTAAGCATTATCCTTACCAGGTGACACTTTCCAGGTACTGGTTAACCAGTACTAGCCTCATGTTGACTAGGAGCTGTCTCCCGCTCTCCCCCCCACTTAATCAGTTAATTCTAAAGTTTGACTGGATAACTGCTGATTAACCCGGATTTTACATCCCTACAGTAGACTGAGGCAATACTGCTTGGTATATATAGACAGAGCCACCTAATATTTGGGTGTACCTCATTCATTTAAATGAAAAGCCTACTGCACTACATTCTTGCTACCATGCTGTGCTTAGTAAGTTCAAAAATGAACCTCCCTCCTCCGGCACTTCTGGTGGTCAAATGTGGTATCCATTTTTGTATCTGCACTGTCACTGACAAATGGCTATAAGCATATTTGTCCTGTCCATGTTCATATTGCACAAAGAGAAATACAAACTTATATTCATGTATTTTGAAATCCACACAAAAATGAAAATAGAGCCAGAGTGAAAATGTTGGGTTCCGTGGCATATTTGTGTATATGGCTGATGTACACTTTTTCCAGACTCCCACAAGGGTATTCTGCTTCCTATGAGCGGAGAACCACAAAGCTGTGGTACTGTGAAAGAGAGCTCTCTTATGGAGAGTCTGTTAAAACTGGTGATAAAGGAGGTGCTGCAGGTAGAGAAATCAGCTTAATGTTTTAGCATCAGGTTTAGAAGTCCCTAGACTCGTAAATATGCCAGCCAGATTACCTTTGCTCTTCATTCTTTTTGAAGTAGATAAAACCAGCTCCATGCAGCTTCTTCTGTGCAAATCTTTCAGACACCACCTCTAAAACATGTTTATCAGTTCAGTGCAGATACTGTCCATGCTGCATTCTTAGGGGGAAGGGTTTGCTCCACTCTCGTTGGCCAGAATGTCCCCTCCTAACTGTTTGTGGTAGATTGGCCTTGATGCTTTCTGTACACTGGCAAATGCTGCCTAATCTATGGCTTACAGGCTGTGTGCACAGTTCTCCAGAGCGTTTCATAAGGCTCACTGCCTGCTTCAGTATGCTATAGAACAGTGTTTCTCAACCTTTTTTATAAAGTACCCCTTTTTTAAAAAAAAAATTGTAAGTACCCCATTACCTACAGTTTTCAGACACACAACATTTTTTTCTACTATTGCAACGCATTTGTTTAAACATCTTAATCGTAGCTGGGTGGGCGTTGAAATGTTTGGGTGTAAAAAGTACAAAAATAATAAAGCGCTGTAAAACTTAAAACAAAAATTCAGTTTTCTCCAAGTTTCAGTTGTGTTGACGTACCCCCCCAGACTTCTCTCAAGTACCCGTAAGTGTACTCGCACCTCGGGTTGAGAAACACTGCTATATATTGACACTTGATTCATTAGCATTTTGTAAGTTTAGGTTTGCGTTCTATATACTGGTTTTTTTTCTTTGTTTTCTTTAATACTGATCAGTGGTTTGTGCACTGATTTCTTTGGCAGTTTCTATGTACAGTATTGTCTATTTAAGAAACAGTCTGTTTGGCCTTGCAAAGTTGTGCTTAACTTTATTAACTACAGGGTGCACATTTATTACAGGGGAGGGCCACATAATGTGATGTGGGCTATTTGGAATTCATGATGCAATATAGACAACATGTCAAATGTTGAATCGTTCTGATTTTATTAGCTACGTCTTTTTGCGTTCTTTAAATCTTTAATTGTTTTGTTTTCAAAGGAGCTTCCTTGTTGGTAACATGCCTCCACCCACAGAACTTACTTCATCAGTCAGGCGAGATCACCCAATTTTCTGAGCCCTGCCTAAAATGACGCTCATAGCAAAATAAATGGACTTAAAAACCTCCTTCATAAAAATTTTCCTGAGTTAGTTACTGCATTACTCATGAAGTATGAAATTCGCTATTTTTAGACGCTTCAGTCAATTTCCATGGTCTGTGTATATACAACACGGAAAATATATATTGTCAGGCAAAAAGGCCTTCTGATGAAGATGTCGGACTGGTTTCTCTTTCCACTTCTGCCACTGACTACTACAGTGGGTTTTTGGACTAGTCATTCAACTTCACTATTCCTTGTTCTCCCTGCCTATGAAATAGGGACAGTGAGATGTACCTGAGGCATGCTGAAAAATTACTGAAGGCTTTTAAAAATGGATCATCCCCTACCTTATACATAATGCAGTCACTGTAACTCTTGAAAATTTGATCAGCTCCTCCACAGCCACTCAGTTCTGAAACCTTTTTATAGCTCTGCTCATGTCTCTCAGAGCTGTTAGTAGTCTTTAATTAATTAATGTTTGAGATTTTTTTGATAGAATTTTCTATCGAAGGGAAAGGTGGTATTTAGCAGGAGCAGGGAGATAGGTGTTTTTCTTGCTTAAAAGAGAGAGTGGGGGAAGAGGAGGAGAAGAGAGGCTGGAGTTGGGTAAATTTGGTTCTAGTTTTTAATTAAAGAATTAGAGGGTGTGTATGTGGAATTCTCCTTTGAGTCACTTAGAATTGTAACTAAGATCTCTGTGGTGCATATAAATAGGTCTGCCTTGTAAAGGGAGGTGGTGCTGTTTTGAATGCGTAAAGAAGTGGGCATATCTGTGGTAAGAGCCTAGTAATGGGCTAGGCCAGCCTCACAGGATTATTATGAAATGTACCAGTTCAGGCACCAAACTGATTTTCCTAGCTTTAGTCTGCAAAACCTGATGAGGTTCCTCTTGTTTCATTTAATTAAAAACAAAAACCAAACCTCTCTGTGGAAGAGTAAGCATATAGACTTCGGCAAGGCCTAGTATTTTTGAGTGTGTGTGCTGTATCCCAAAACAAATGTCATATCATGCATATTCACTACCGTTGGCTTCCATAAATATCTTCAGTGTTCCCCTGAATATTGATCAAGCAGTAGTAAACCATTATCCTTTGGGCATATTGTGGTCTGTTGACAGTGCAGCAAAAGCACAGTCATTGCTTTAAAACTAGGAGACCTATTTGAATGATCAAACTCTGTGAATGAGCAATTCTGTTAATAAACTTAAGAAAATGTCCTCCCAACAACCATACTTTCCTTCTTGCTGGGAAAATGTGAATTGCCCCCAATGATTAAAAAATAGGTTGAACCTCTTTAGTCTAGCATTTTTTTCCAGTAGGCTTTTTAAAAAAATCTTAGAAATCACACTCAAAAAATGCAGTGGGTTGAATCTCCCTGGTTGACCTCACTGGTGTCGAATCAGAGAATTTGCTAAACCACAAGTGTTCAATATTGTCTAGCAGCATTACCAAGATTTCCACTGCTGACTGGGCTCTTAGAAGACATTTGGGGGTAAATTAGAGCTAAATAACAGCACAGAACACTGAGAACCAGGAATGGTGGCTCTAACCAAACTGGTGGGAAACTTGGCCACACCCATGATAAGTGGAGACATCTGGCTAATTGAAATTAGGCCCAGCCACAGATAATGCTGGACTAGACAGTGCTGGACTAGAGAGATTCAACCTATACTAACTCAAATTGCACAATGGATGCTACGGAAGAGAATGTGCAGTTACAGAAAAGGGATGGGCCTGCACTGAAGATAACTGTACTATAGCAGGAAGCTGATAAGCTCTGAAGAATGCTATGAAAGTTCATATTTTGGAGGTTCTAAAATGTTCTGAACCTCTTAAGTGACCTATTTCATTGGGAGTATTATTACTGCACAGTTGCACTGGACATGAAAAGTACCATCTTCATGGACTCTTGTTACCATATGTGATCAGATAGAATAGAATCAGAAGTGAGGTAGTGGCTGTCCTTTTTCCAGTGCTCATGGTAGGATTTGGATTCTGGGGGCCGCAGCTAAGAAAAAGCGGAATCTGAAATAGACTAACACAAATGACTGATCTTTCCTGATTTGAGTCTAGCAACTTTGCCTGATGAGAGAAATTCTCAGCCATCAAGTAATGAGAGCTCTACTGTACCAGTAAATTTTAACCATTCTTAGATTTAAAAACTCGCAAATATTCTGTTTCCATTGATGCTTCTTGTCCATAGTTTTTAAAAGTTAATAAGAGGGACACCATTAAGTCTGATGAATGATCTTTATACAGGCAGTCCCCGGGTTACGTACAAGATAGGGACTGTAGGTTTGTTCTTAAGTTGAATCTGTATGTAAGTCGGATCAGTTTCAACAGCGGCTGAATCTGGACGCCTGGGACAGAGCAGCTAGGGCGCTGCCGGGTAGGTCCCCGCAGCGCCGCACCTCAGGGCTACTGGACCAACCCGGCAGCACCCCAGCTGCTCTACCCCAGGCATCCCCAAGTCAGCTGCTGCTGAAACTGATCAGCGACTGATTCCAGGAAGCCAGGGGCAGAGCAACTCTGCTTAAGGCTTCCTGTTGTCAGCTGCTGGTCAGTTTCAGCAGCGGCTGACTTGGCGACGCCTGGGGCAGAGCAGCTGGGGTGCTGCTGGGTTGGTCCAGTAGTGCCGAGAGCGGCGCTGCGAGACCAACCGGCAGCGCCCCAGCTGCTCTACCACAGGCGTCCCTGAGAAAAGCCTGGTCTGCTGGGGGGGGGGGTGCACTAACTGCGCCTCCCCCAGCAGACCAGGGAGACGCGAAGCAGCTTTCCTCGCCCCGGAGGATGCGGGCGGCGGGACCGTGGCACGTTTGGGCGGTCCCGCCGCCCGCGTCCTCCGGGGCGAGAAAAGCCCCGTTCGTAAGTACGGATCCGACATAAGTCGGATCCGTGTAACTCGAGGACTGCCTGTACTCTATATTCAGCAAGGACAAGAATCTGATATTTCTTAGAGAAGTTCTTAGTTGTGACACACTGGACTGATTTTGTGTCTTGGGTGTGCGTCCAATATGTATAATAAAACTTGTGACTATTATGTTAACTCTTCTGTAGTTCTGTCCTTAGTCCTATGCTTTAAATGTGCTTATGGATAAAACACTTGTATTAGGTTTTTGGTGACTCATAGTTGCTCCCTAGTTATTTGATGGTGGTGCCTATTTGTTGGATACTGTTTTATTTGACTGTTGTTGCCAAGATGAAGGTCAGAAGTAGACCCCTATAATGGTGAAGTGGTGGACATGAAAAGATGGAAGACTCATTGCATTATACAAGGGGGAGCCATTATTAAAATGTAGTCTTTTGTTATAGGGTTTACCTTTTTAAGAAGTCAATGGATACTATGGGTTTTTTATTTAATGAAAACCTCCCTACAATACACTATGCAAGTAAAAGAAAGCCCAGCTCAAGGCTTGTCTTCATTGCAGTATAAACTCAGACTATTACTAGTGTGGCCCTAAGCCAACTCCTGCCCACGTACAGAAATCTGTAGCCAAAGTTCACTATTTCTTCAAATTCAAACTAGCGCCCTGTCGGATGGTCTGGGCTGAAGGTTGCTGAAGCTTCAACTAGTAGTGCAGTGATGCAAGTACAGCAGTGGTGGGCAACTTGTGGCCCATCAAGTTCTATGTGTGGTCTGCAAGCCATATAGTTTACCATTTCCCATGTGCAGGGTTGTCACATTCTGCTGGTTTCCCTCCAGGTAGCTATTTTTTCCCTACCAGTATTACTAAATTACATGCATGTAAAGCAAGGACGTGTGAAGTGAGGTATGTGCTGATTGCACACAACATTGACTGAGAGCTATGCACTCCCACTGTATCCAATCAAAGCACTGCTACAGTTCAATTGGCACATCCCATAAATTCCAGGTACAGAAGCAGTTTGCAAAACTACCATTTCTAAGAGGACTGTCTTGGTTATGACAATCTTGTGGCCCACTGATATGAAGGTATTGTAGGTTGCCCATCACTGAACTACAGGCTGCAACTCCAATAAGCACAACTTATCAGCCGCTAGTTAAATCAATCTGTACAGCTTGAACTTTTTCCAGTGTGGCCACTCTGACTCAGTCAACTATTTCAGCAAAAACACCCCGAAACTATACACATGCACACTGACAGAGCATGCAAGCACAGAATAATTTCAAATGAATTAGGGTTTGTTTCTATACTTTGCACTGCATCAAGGATTGGTGAAAATAATGGTTGTAAAATAGGATTATGAAGCTTTCTCAAACCTAGGGATGCAAATGCCAATTATTCTTTGTTGGACTGAGGAGACCTGAATATTATTTCTCAGTTGTATTTGTGACTAGTGACTAAGGGTCATAGTTGAACTGCGTCATTTTTTAGTTGCAGTAATAGAATCATTGAACATTAGAACTGGAAGGGACCTCAGGAGATCATCAAGTTCAGTCCTCTGCCCTCATGGCAGAACCAAGCACCATTCTAGACCGTCTAACCTGCTCTTAAATATCTTCAGTGGTGGAGATTCCATAACCCCCATTGGCAATTTATTCCAGTGTTTAACCACCCTGACAGTGAGAGAGCTTTCCCTAATGCACAGCCTAAACCTCCCTTTCTGCAATTTAAGCCCATTGCTTCTCGTCCTATCCTCCGAGGCCCAGGAGTACAATATTTCTCCTTCTTCCTCGTAACACTCTTTTAGGCACTTGAACGTTGCTATCATATCCCCTCTTACCTGTCTCTTTTCCAAACTAAAGAAATCCAGTTATTTCAGTCTTCCCTCATAGGTGATATATTTATTTTTGTTACTCTTCTCTGGACCCTCTCCAATTTCTCCACATCTTTCCTGAAATGTGGTGCCCAAAACTGACACACTCCAACTGAGGCCTAATCAGTGCAGAGTGGAGCAGAAGAATGACTTCTCGTGTCACAACACTCCTGTTAATGCATCCCAGAATCATGTTTGCTGTTTTTGCAACAGTGTCACATTGTTGACTCATATTTAGCATGTGGTCCACAATGACCCCTAAATCACTTTCTGCAGTATTCCTTCCTACATAGTCACTTCCCATTTTATATGTGTGAAACTGATAGTTCCTTTTTAAGTGGACTACTTTGCATTTGTCCGTATTGAACTTCGTCTTATTTACCTCAGACTGTTTCTCCTGGTTTTCTAGATCATTATGAATTATGACCCTATCCTCCAAAGCACTTCCAAACCCTCCCAGTTTGGTACACTTAAGTGTACTTTCTATGCCATTATTGCCAACCCCTGGTTTAGATAATTTTTGAAGTCATTGGGGGCTGCCCCAGAAGTTCCAGGGCCTTTATAAATAGCAGAAATTGAAAGGGCTTGCACCTCCCCTGCACCTCCCAGGCATCACATTAGTGGGGCGCAGGAGCTGCAAGCAGTTTCAATTCCTGTTATTTAAAGGGCTTGTTGCTCCTGGGCCTCACTCCTAGCGCGTTCCCAGCTCTTTCAACTGCTGCTGTTAAAAGGACTCCTGCCTTCCCTGTGGCTGTTGCCTGTTTGTTGGTTTTTAGAATCTTTTATTTTTATTGCTCTGTTCTGGACTCTACAAATTGTCTGCATGTGTTCTAAAGCAGGCCTGCACAATATACAGCCTGCGGACCGCATGCGGCCCACAGGGGCTCACTGTGCGGCCCCATCCGATCCGAGGAGTGGAGCGCCACTGGGGAGGGGGAAGTGTGGCGATTTTTGCCGCCGGGCTGCTTGCCTGCAGCTCCGGCACGAAGAGGTGGGGTGTGAGCCAGAGGGCAGGATGTTGGCGTGACGTGGCGTTGTGACGTCACGGCCGGCAACCGCCGGATTCAAAAAGGCTCCAGCAGCCCCGCAAACTGGAAGGCAGAAGCCAGGTGGGGGGAGGGGAAGGGGCTTGTGCTGAGGGCAGGTGGGCAGGTCAGGAGAAATGGGAAGGCACCAAGGGACAGGGTGCAGGAGAGACAAATGCCAAGGAGCCAGGAGAAGACAATGAGGAAAAGGGCAGGAGGTGAGATGTCAGTGGGAAGGAGAACAGGGTGATGCTGGGAAAGGAGAGGGTAAGGGCATTGGGAGCTCTATGTTGTGCAGGCCTGATTTAATTGAAAAATTCTTAATAAAGTATCACCTCCCCCCCCCCGCCAAACCTACCCTTGCAGTCTGCAGCTGTTTTCTTTGGAGTAATATGGCCTTCACCTCTTTCCGAGTTGTGCAGGCCTGTTCTAAAGCATTTTGCCCCAAACTGGACAGATTATTTCTGTTGAGGCCTTTACCTCTACGAGAACAGCAGAACAATTAGTTGCCACGTCTTAACACATAACACTTCTGTTCATACACTCCAGAATGCTAGCAGCCTTTTTCGCAACTGCTTCGTAATGTCGGTTTATATTCAATTTGAAATCTACTATAACCTGAAATTCTTTTGAGCAGTACTACCAGTTATTCCCAGGTCTATAGTTCTGCATTTGATTTTTCCTTTAGTGTAGTATTTTGCACTTGTCTCTATTGAATTTCATCTTACTGATTTCAGACCAGTTCTTTGAATTGTGATGCTTATTTTAAGTTCTAATCCTGTCCTCCAAAGATATGCAGCCCCTCTGTTTGGTGTCATCTGCAGTTTGTATAGCCATACTCCATCATCATCATCAACCATGGGCTCAGTGCCCATTGGTGTTCGGTGCCTCCCTCACTATTTCCTTCCATCTTTCCCTGTCCAGTGCGGAGTGGCTTAGTTTCTATAAACCAGCTGCATACCACTCTACTATATCATATAACCATTCTCTGTGGGGTCTGCCATCCTATTTGGACTATCCATTATGCCGAATACCAGAGTCTTAACTTTTCACTCGTCATTCATTCTGTAGATATACCCGAATTTAGCTTTAACTCCCATTGTATAACCTTCTGCAGTAGGTTCTCTTTCGGCTGTTTCTTCCTATATAATTCCTCGTTGGTGACCTTCTGCATCCATCCTAGTCTCAGGATCTTTCTATAACAACTCCTCTCGAATGCCAATATCCTTCTCTTTGAATCTTTTATCATCACCCATGTCTCACATCCGTACAACATGCTGCTAAATACACACATTTTCAAGATGCTCAGCTTTGTTTCTAAGCTAATCACTTTACTTTTCCAGATCTTATCCATCGCCTTCAAACTTGATCTTGCTTTCACTATTCTAGTCACTATTTCCTTCTTACAGTCTAGATCATACATCATGTTGCTTCCCAAATATATGAACTTCTCTACGTTCTCTAAGCGAGCCCGTCTACACTGATCTTTCATTAATGAAAATGTAAATAGCACTGGATCCTGGACAAACTAGAGTGGTGACTCTCTCAACCTTTCCAGACTACGGTAGTCCTTTCAGGACTTATTTGTCTTGCATGCTCCAATTAGTCATAAAAAGACAAGTGTCACATCACACTGTTACTGACAAATTGCTTACTTTCTTACAATATAATTATAAAATAAATCATTTGAAATATAACTACTGTACATGCATATCATTGTATACTATATGGAACAGTACATGTTAGACTAGCAGGTCTGGCATCTTTGGGACCTGACTGATTCTGAAGCAGGACCAGGGGAGGTCCATTCTGGTCTCCTGCTGCCAGGCTCCTCCAGGGAGCCATCAGCCTCTCGGCTGCCTTGCTCACCTCCCAGCTGCTGACTCTGTTCTCAGCCCTGGACAGGGATCCTGCCACCAACCCAGCTCTGCTCCCAGCCCCAAATGGGCTCCTGGCCACCTGCCCAGTTAGGCTCCTGGCTATTGGCCCTCCTGCTGCCAGCTCAAATTTGCTCCGGGCTCCCCTGCTGCTGACCTGGCTCCTGGATACGCCTAGCCCCAGCTAGGCCCAGAGCTGGGAGCCAACCCCGCTACTTCTGGCAGAACTCCTGGACGCTGGGGTGGCTCCACTCGCAGCCTTTCCCCCCCCCTCCCCCGCCACCAGACTCCTGGACAGCCCTTGATCCCAACTGTCAGGGCTCTCTGGTCCAGCAACGTGATTATATGAACATCTGTGGTCCTGCCACTCTATGAATGTTGCCAGACCAGAGAGTCCAAGATTCGATACAAGTTTGTATTAAAAAAAACAAAAAACCATTGTATAAAATGTTATCTTGTTCTAGTTTTGCTAGTGCTTCTTGTGTAGCCTGTTGTAAAACTAGACAAATATCTAGATAAACTGATGTACCCCTGGAACACTCTCATGTTCATGTACATGTACCCCAGTTTAGAACGACTGATCTAGAACGCCACCGCCTTGCACTCCCCTGGTGAATGCCTTATCCACTAAGCCACTCCAGAACCCATCCCACTTCCCTACCTTCAGGGCTTCCCCTATCCTGCCTTCTTAATGCTAGAACCTGCTCCATCTCGGGGGCAACTGGGTTAGTTTGCGGCACGGTAGCTCTTTCCCCTCCAAACTATTGGAGTCTGCTCTTCTCCGCCTGTAGTATACAGTGCTGACAACACTGAGAGAAGATTAAAAAGGAAGACCTGACTTACCTTATTCCATTTGTTATTTTAATATACCCCATTGTGACTCCTCCTCGTCTCCTCACTAATGTGCCAATTTCAGTCTCCCCTTCCCAAAGTCTCTCTGTGGTTCTCGTTATTTTTTTATCACCTATTTCTGTTTCTATTTTTGTTGGGTTTTTTTTACAGTGCCCCAAATGGAATACAATATTTGATGTGAAACTATACCATCTGTTTCTGGAATGACTTTTTAATATTCTTGGTATTCTTTTCTATCACGGTTTACAAATTGTAATATTTAGTTTGCCTTTTTTTAAAATACCACTGCTCTTTGAGCAGATGTTTTCAGAGAGCCATCCTCAACAACCCGGAGGACATATTCCTGCATGGTTACAATTAATTTAGAACTCGGCAGTGTATGTGACTAGTTCATATTATACCTTACAATGTATATTACCTTGCTGTTGCATGCATTTAATTTCAGCTGTTGTGTTTTAAATTTACCTAACCTGGTTTATCCCTTTAGAGTTACTCAAGGCTGAGTTTTTGACTATTGTAAATAGTTTTGTCTTCTGTGTCTTACCACTGCCCATACATGTCAGATTCTATAGGCTTGATCAGATCTATTTATTTTTTATTTTTAGATTTTATTATGTGCTAGAAGATTTACCTGGTATTATTGCTCCGTTTCCTCAGGCAGGGACTTTGGTGTGTGTGTGGGGGGAGGTAGGTAGGTAGGTAGGTAGGTGTGTATCAGAACCAGGAGTTGGAAGGCATAGTGCAGGGGGGTAGCCAGCGGCATTGCTCCCCTGGGCTGGTAGGGGCTGTGTTTGCTTACTGCGGTCCCCACTCCCCTGCCCTCTCCTCTCTCCCTCCCCCCCGTGGTCCTTTTGTCCCTGCTATCACAGCCCTCCCTTTTTGTTTGATGAGAAACAGTCACATTCCATGCACATCCCGTTGTCCTGGCACAATCAAATCCTAACCTTGCTTAGCATATAGTTGTTTGCGCGATTAAATTATAAGTCAGAGCTTGTTGATTAATCCTAGCAACTACACACATCTCCTCCTTGTTGCCAGAGGCAGCGGGGAGGGGAGGGAGGAGAAGGGAGTAGGGAACCGATTGCTAAGCCAGCTCTCCATGCGTGTCAGCTCCTGTGGAACCGTTTGTTCCCCCTCCCCCCTCAGTTCCTCTCACAGATGCAGGCCAGAGCCAGTGCTGTGGACAAGCACCAGCTCCCACAGAGTTACCTTTCCCCCCTCCCCCTGCCATGCTCCTGCCTCTGATAGAGAGGCAGCAGTGCAGGGGATGAGGGGGCAGGTGGGAGCCTATACATGCGGGAAGTGGCTTTCAAGCCAGCTCCTCATGCATATCTGCTTCTGTGGAGCCACCTAGCTCCCTGTGCTTCTAGCTCTTTATCAGAGGCAGCGAGGGGAGAGCGGTGGTTGCAGGTGGCTCCTTGCGGGCATCAGCTCCCACCTATCTCCCTCCTCCCATGGGTAAAGGTGTAACTTCTAAAAAACCCAGCAGTTACATGTTTACACAAATGCATGTTAATTAACATCCTTAGCTGCATACCAAATGTGAAGGTCCTAGCTCTGACCATTTAGGAGGAGTGATTAAACAAAAAGACTCAGAGACTGGACAGACAGATGCACAAACTCTCTCATTGCCTTCTCAAAATATAAATATACTGTCCAACTTCAATCAAGCCTGAAGGCTGTTGCGTGCTTGTGCCTCAACAGTAACCAATATAGTAAACAATCAAACCTTAATATTCCCCTCCACAAGTCTGGGTACAACTCTGATTCTTTCCTGTGTAGTTTTCTTTTCAATTTATTTTGGCCATTCCAGCATGTTTCAGTAATTCTAGTTATGTTAAGACTCTATCATTGTCAGCCACTCCTGTTCACTGCTGATTTTCTGTTTACGTTGGTGGATATAGACCCCTGTAATTTTTAGTTTTGAGTATGAAACAATTTTTTTCTATTTTTCATATCCTATTGTATTTACCTCTGATTCTAACCTGCTCTTCTTCCCTTTTTAATATTTTTTCTCTTATAGTTGACTTCAGGTTTGAATTAATGTGGTATTGATTATAACAATAGAAGATAGCTGACGGGGCAAGGAACACTAAGCTAGCTTCCAAAACGTTGTCAATTTTCTGTGCTACTAGTCTGGTTTGGAAATGTACCTTCTTTCCCTAAAGAGTTCCCCAGTGTTTAATAAATGTTAACCCTTCTCTTTAAACTATCTTCTCACCTACACACTGAGATGTTGGAAGTTCCCACTGTCTAGTTATTTTGTGTATGGAACTATAGCATTTCAGAGTGAGTTTCTAATTATATAGGATTTTACACTTTCAGTAATTTAAATTTTGCTTCCAGGTTTGCTTATTAATTGGTATCTATAATTCTCAAGGCCACAGCCTACGTCCAAGCTCCCACTAGAAGTTCTCCTAGGTTTCTGGATGGAAAGGCCAACTTTGAACTTCGCAGGTAAATCACTGAATAGGGATGTAATAGTATAATCAGTTAACTGATTTACCGATAAGCAAAAGGTTATAGGTTAATGCGATAGACTTCAGGCATTTCCCTATCCCACCCCACCTCTGGCCAGTAATGTTTTTTAGCTAGCTGTCCGGCTCAGTCCTGGCTTTCAACAGATCTGGGACCTACCTCTGCTGCAGCTCTGCATTTAACGTGTATTAGGAGCTGGGCCCTGCTGGAACCTGATGACTGCTGGCCTCACTAGCTCCTGCGGGAATTTAACAGTTAACTGGGAACAGTAAGATTAGCTTATCAGTTAACCATTTAAACAGTGCAGCCCCTCTGTACATCTCTACTATTAGTATAACTTACTTGGGGATTTGGAAATGGTCAATAAAATGATATTTAATTATAGGCAGTGAAACTCTTGCCGATTAATACTTTAATAGTTGAGCACAGTCCTTGTGTTCTTCAATCTTTGCCAAACTAATTTTTGTTTGAACTCAGAAGATTAGAAGAATCCATGAGCCTGGTGCAAGTTCTTTCCTGCTTTGTTATACCCAGAAAAGGCTTTATGATGAAAACTCCAGCACAGCTCTAATTTTAGAATGGTGAATAATACTGCCGTGGTGGTGGTATTTTCATGGTACAGAGCTCTTCAAAACACAATGGCCAGTGAAACCCAGATTTCTGCAGTGGTAATTTCTATATTTGTATTTGTCCTTATGTGATCTTAGAAGAAGGGGCAGGAAAAATTGCTAAAATAGACTATTCCTAAAATAGACAATGCTGTTTAAAAACCCGAGGGCTACGTCTACACAAGAACGCGTTGGAAAACAGGGCTTCTTCCGGAAAGGTTATTCCTCTCCCCACAAGGAATAAGCCCTCTTGCGCAAGAGCTCTTCCACAAGAGGGCAGTATAGACAGGTAACATGAATTTCTTGTGCAAGAAACCCCTATGGCTAAAATGGCCATCAGAGCTTTCTTGCGCAAGAGAGCGTCTACACTGCCATGGGCACTTTTGTGCAAAAGCCTATCTCTTACGCAAAAGCACATGGCAGTGTGGACACTCTTGTGCAAGAACTTTTGCACAAGAACTCTTGCGCAAAACAGTTCTTGTGCAAGAAGCCTTCAGTGTAGACATAGCCCTAGAGATCCTAGAAGAATTATAGAACAAACTTGCCTATAAACAATGAACCAGTTGTAATGGGGAAAGAGAGGAAAATATCTAACATTGCAATCCTTTGCTGCTGACATTGTAGTTCAGCTATCATGCCCTTCAGGCTCAGCCAGATAATGAAGATTTGGGCCAGGAAAAAAGAATGCCTGTTACAAAAGTTCACTTTCCAGTTTACATACAGTGATGTTTGTCTGTACGTCATTTAGAGATGAGACAGAAACCTTTTGGGATAGAAGGTAGGCACTGCAAGCACTGAGTTCCCATTGCTTCTGACATTGCTTTCCCATTAGCTGAATGTATCTGTCCGCATCAGCACTGCTTGGCAGCTTGTTTGTGGACAGGAGGGAATTGCCTTGGATTGTCTCCTTCCATCTATAGTAGTGTCTTAAGTCTAAATCCATTGATGCTTGTGAAGTGCTCAGACGATGAGCACTCTGGAAAACACCAGCTAGTGGTAAATGGTATATCAGATGCAGCAGAAGATACTGAGTGACAGGACCAGTGACTATCCTGAGAAAATGACTTGGTGATGTGGTTAAAGCAGTGGGTGAGGAGCTAGGAAATCTATGTTCTGTTCTCAACACTCACTTTTTCCAGTGTGAGAGCATCTCTTTCTCTGCCATGGGAAATAGGGGTGATGCAGAACCATGCTGTGGGTTTAAATCTGAGTTGTCAGGAAAAAATGCTATTCTCTTATCTGTCTCTTCTCCAGCCCTACCATTGGATTGTCACTTTTCCCAGTCCTAGTGTGCACCATATCCCCTACTAAGTATCTCAGTCCAGTCCCATTCTCATTGTACTGCCAATCCTATCTGGGAACATAAACTACACTGGAATCTGATTAGCATCTATCATAAGCAAAAAGTGCAGTAAATCCTTTATTGTCAGGGAACACACTCGTTTATTTCAGATTTTCAGTGTGTCCAGTAAGTTTTGTTGACTCCTTCCATGTATGCAATTATTAGACAACAGTGATAGCTATTTGGAAATGAAATGTACATACATGGTGTTTCTGTATGCACTTTTCTTGGGCAATAGTAAAATACACATTGGCTTTTCAAGTTTAGTATCCTCCAATTGGTGGAAATCATGTAATATTTATCAGTCATGCCAGTGATGTTTTATTTAAATTCAGTTTCCATTAGAACACACACATGTCCCAGCCTCCACCAAATTGCTTGTAACTTCCTCAGATACATTTTGTTTGTTTTTTGTTTTCCCATTCTTGGTCTCAGTCCAGAATTGAATTTGGGGATGTTTGAGCAAACTAATTCATTTCTCAGTTACACGAGCCTGGAGAAAATGCCCTTTTCTCGTATGTTAACTGCTGCCATCATGCGTGTAACTAGGTCAAGAAGAGAGCTGGTGAGCTGGAGAATCAATGAATGTGGAAGGGACTAAAACAGTAGCATTTTAAAACTCTCTCTTTGATCGTTTTGATTATCTGTGGCCAGCAGAGAAGCAGAAACACAAGGAATCTGTGAAAGGAGACAGAGTTGTGAGACTGGGAGCAAACATAAAGCAGCATGGGAGTCAAACCAGGAAAGGGAATGAAAGCAGAGCACAGAACTGTTCGAATTAGAGGAAATATAGAAAGATGCTGCCACTTTCATTGCTTTAGTGCTTTTTTAACCAGTATCAATTAAGTATGGTAGCCCTTGCCACCTCTATATTTGAGCTCGCAAAGGAGAAACAAAGGATATTTCCAAAATCTTTACACAATTATTTAGTCTTTTTATTCCTGTTTGAACTTTTCCAATAAATGTATACCGTTTTTATGCAATCATGAGGAATAAACTTCTGTCTTTCCTTCACCCAGCATTACCCCCTGAAAAATGAAAATAAATTGCTTGGTTTTGCGTATTCTGTTTTACATGATCTTCTTGAATGACATTTTCCCATCTACATGTTTTCTCTTTCAGTACGGGTATGTCTAGACTACAGAGGTTTAAAAAAAAAAAAGTGGCCTTTTTTCCAAAAAAACTTCCCCTGTGTCTAGACAGCTGCCACGTTCTTTGGAAAGTAAATTGAAAGAACACGGCATTTTTTTCGACCATGGAAAACCTTGTTTTAAGAGGAACGCCTTTTTTCGAAAGTGCTCTTTTGAAAAAAGATGCTATGTAATGCAAACTCTGCTTTTTTGAAAGAGAGCATCCAGACTGCCTGGGTACTCTTTCGAAAAAGCAGCTTGCTTTTTCGAAAGTAATGGCAGTAGTCTAGATGCTCTTTTTCAAAAAGAGGCTTTTTTGAAAGCATCTTTCGAAAAAGGCTTTTTCGAAAGAGGCTTGCAGTCTAGACGTAGCCTGTGAGACTGGGATGCATCTGTTTCCATGCCTTGTTTCGAGATGCACCTGTCTGGATTGGTCATTTTCTTATCCTTTGGCTGCTACTCTCAGAAATACAAATAAAACCCAAAAAATGCATCTGAATTAGGTCATCTTGTGAAAGAAAGTGAAAAGATTTGTAATAGAAAACTACTTTTTTTTCAGACAGCTGGAGTAATATTTAAAGAGTCAGAACTTGTTTGCACTTTTGTACATGTAAATTAAATAGGATTTCATACCATGTCATACCCCTGTATTCTAGAAGCACCTTTCGTTCCAAAGGATCCCAAATCAAAGTATCAATTTTACGAACACAAGACCCTCTTCTCTTTATACTAAAAGTACAACAGTATGCCACAACGACCATATAACAAGTTTTAAGACCTAAAGTTTGGAATATCCTAAGAAGTTGACTCTTCAGGTGAAGTCCAAGGTAGTGATAAGATTGGGGGATGGATGATGATTATATAATTTCTGTGATGTACAAACTAGATTTTGGCCACAGTGACACCCCTGATTTGGTTTTTAAAATGTTAGAAGTGGCATTAGGATTTACCAACTGCCCTTACATAAGTTACATCTAATAAGCAAAACCTTAAACAACAAATAGTCTAGTAGCACCATAATTCAAACAAAACATGTAGATGGTATCGTGAGCTTTCAAGTGGGTTGTGCCCACGAAAGCTCATGATCCCATCTACATGTTTTGTTAGTCTTAAGGTTCTGCTAGACTATTGTTGTTTTTCAAGTTTTTCCTATTAAAGACTAACTTGGCTGCCCCCTGAAGCATCTTTAATAAATAGTCGGTTTGCTCACCTCGTGGCAGATCTCCATCCTGCAGTTGGGAAGGTCATATGGGTAGGCTAAACATAATTTACTTCTGGATCGTTTAGAGCAGCCCAAAGCTCCTAGTATTGACTTGGGAAACAGATTTGTTCTGTTACTGATTTTTCTTTCTGATTTATGTCCATCACAATATAAACTTATAAAATACATCTACAAATAGCTTTAAACCATGAAATGGATACAATTCTTTCAAAACTGTTGCTGTAATTGGTAGAAAACACTGAGTACTTTGCTGTCTGTCCAAGCAAATTGGGTGGCGTACTTTGCCTCAGAGTTGCACATGGCAAAACTGTCTAGGATTCTTCCAATATTTTGATCTGCACGCTTAAGAGGCAGGTAGGGAGGATAAAAATGCTGCAGAGAAACCCTTACTTAAGAAATCTGCTGAATGTAAAGAGGTAAAAAAGGCTGTGTCCTCAAATTCATAAATCTGAGATTTTGGTGAATCTTCTTACCTTTATCTGTACAGGACCATTTGAGTTAGACATCTTTTAAGATGCATCATATTTAAAATATTATTGTGTTTATGTCCCCATGCAGGTTCTTCCCATTTTTAATTGTTTATTAATTTCAGGGGTACCAGGTAGTAACATTAATGTGATGTGGGCTAGGGAACATGTGGTTTAAAACCACCTCTTAATCATGATCCAAATTTGTGCACCCCATGAAATAATAAAATGACTAAATTTGTTAGATTTTATGCGTTCATTAAAAATACTACCAACCCTGGAAATGGAGTATTGTTACATGACGATTATCTGTGGTAAATTTTAATTCCTTTAACATTTAAAAAAGTCTGCTGCAGTTAAACTGGAAAATAACTTCTTACAATAAATGAAGCCACATCAACTTCTCATGCTGAGTTTGCTGTCTGATAAGGTCTAATTTGGGGAATGGAATGGAAATACATTAAAAAATCTAATCTGAGATAAATTTA
Source organism: Pelodiscus sinensis (assembly GCF_049634645.1). Taxonomy (NCBI): domain Eukaryota; kingdom Metazoa; phylum Chordata; order Testudines; family Trionychidae; genus Pelodiscus; species Pelodiscus sinensis. Next base: position 10,773,681 of record NC_134725.1, read on the forward strand.
AGGACTAGTCATTTCAAATGTACTTGGATCTTAATTTGTATTTATTATTAATAATAATAATAATAATTAATAATAGTTAATGTTGCTTATACACTTTTAAAGGGTTTTCCAAACATCCATTAGGCCTCATGACCTGCTGTAAGTGGGTGAACATAGGGTTCACCCAAGTGTGCCTTTTTTTTAGTAAGGCACAGAGAGAGTAATGACTTGCACGTGGCCCATGAGAAAACAGAGACTAGAACCCAGGTGCTAAAACCCTTAATTCCCTGCTTTAGCCAGAGGAGAATACTCCCTTCCTTTTCTTTCAGTTCATTATTAAACCTTTTAATGAAATCTTCAAGCATGACTACTTGGGAGGGTCTTGGAAAGATTTAGAACTCTAATGTTCCAAGAGGGGTACTTATTTCAAAGTTTACTTTCTGCAGGGAGTAATGTTTTCACAGTGAAACCCATTCTCCTGTGCTTTTAAACCCATTTTTCTTCTGCTCACAATTTACTCTGTTAAATATCATGTGACTTAACAGCTGCAAATAGTTTCATAATGACACTATAAACTATCTACACCAAGACAGTCAAGAGCATGTGCTATGTTAAGTAATTTGACAAATTTAGAGTTATGTGGATTTTGGAAAGGTTGCCTCATTCATTTCCTCTTGCAGATGTTCTGGGTGGTGAGGGGAACCATATTTTACATTGTTATGGAGTGCAGTGAAGTGGTGTGCTGGTAGTAATACTATATTCAAATGAATGTTGATGAGCCCACAAAAAGCCCTGTCTTTTTTGCTTGAATGCTATCTGATGCCATGTTTCTTAGTTCCTTACATGACTGTTCTTTGCTCCCAGGCCACCTTGCTTGAGCTTTGAACTCATTACTCACCCTACTACCGGGAAACAATACTGATGACCTCAAAGCACAATCTGGCAGCTGTGGGAAGTGTCAGCCAATGGTCAGGGCAGTGAGTGGTGTGTGTGTGTGTGTGCTATACACCCGAGACTTCAACTGCTGAGACCGGGGTCCCTTGCAGCGGGCAACCGGGAGGAGGTTGACGAGCACCCCAATAAGTTTGCAGGGAGAGCTTATTACACTTCAGATTTTAGCTGCTAGAATCTGTGATTCCTTCGCAGCGGGCAGCCTGGGGGAGGCTGAGAAGTGCCCCAACGGATCTGCCACCTGGGAGTGACACAAATCCAAATGCCCAAGCTCTCCCTATATCTGTCCCTTAAGACCGGCTGAAGTTCTTTTAAATTGTGCCTGGTTCTGTTACAGCAACTGAAGGAGTCAGGTTAAAGCTTAAACAGTTACAGGTTTATTGAAGAAGCTTATAAATCACATGGTTGCAATAACTATTGTTCTATTTCTTAACTGCTAGCAAAATATAGATCTTAAAAATGGTTACAAAGAAGATAAAGATAGGAAAACAGAAATAATAGTACCAAGTAACAGCTTAATCTTTAAAGAGCTCTAAGTCTGTGTACACTTAAGACAGAGGACCACATCCCGGTACAATTTTTACCCCCTTCTGTGCCTCTCGACTCCAGCGTGTCAGGTCAGGGCCGGTCCCTCAATTCCTAGGAAAGACGAAAATACGAGGTGGGCATCCCCATAGAACCCCGGGAGGTCAAACACCTAACCCGACCAGCAGGTAGAGGGTAGAATGACACTCAAAAGTGAGTGTGCTGTTGTACCCATCTTTATACTCATGGGGTCACGTATTTCTCTTTCTTATCTGTGATGCCAAATGGTGCTGGTCTGTCTTTTGTGAGACCACTTCTTACAAGGGAGTTGTGAACTTAATTTACACTTGTAAGAGAGAGTTGAGAGGATTAAATTGGAAGTACTGGGCATTCTTTCTTCTCAGTGGGAAATTCCTCTCCCAGGGACTGTGTGTTCGTATCAACATGGGTGCCAGCCGGGTACTTCTCGCAGCCTTGAGGCCAGCTTATTGCATTAATCGTTCTCTCCTCATATCTGTGTTTTCAGCTTCTCGGGATCAGATGAGCCAGCATAGACTATGCTGATTTTATTTCTCCTTCTCTGTCCTGTATGCTTCAGGAACTTCAGAGAGGCAAAATAAGATGGATGAGATGGGGGGAGAGGGGCTGTCTGGCTCCAGGAAGTGATGAGATTGGTGACTTGCTAAGGGACATTTCTTCCCTGTGTTTCAGAAATCAGCCTGGTGATACTCCTAAAGATGGGTAGGAATCTGTTAAAGGCTTCAGTGGAGCTAATCAAGTGTCTGTTAATCACATGCTGAAGTGTTCTTCTGGATTGAGCCCTAAATGCAAGAGACTGAAATATAATAGACACATGTACAATTGTTCAATTCCATATCTGTTATGAGCTTAGCCATTGGATAGCTTAAAAAAAAAAACCCTGGACAGCTGATTTGAGTGGTTTTAATATAAAATTGAGGGCCTAGAGAGCCATAGGGAGGATGGCCCCTCCCCTGTATATGGGAGGGTTTGTAGTGAGGTGTTGCCTGTATAATGACTTACTGCAACAACCTGTGAACTTCTGGTTCTGTTCACATCCTAGCAGGATGGTACACTTGCTGTAGTAAAACTGCACAATCGCTTGTCTGGTATTTGCATTTCTACAGCTGCAGTTGGTGGTAATGTTGATCATAAGAACAGCCATACTGGGTCAGACCAAAGGTTCATCTAGCCCAGTATCCTGTCTGCTGACAGTAGCCAATGCCAAATACTCCAGAGCGAGTAAACATAACAAGGAATCATCATGTGATCCCTGTCCTGTCATCCATTTCCAGACAAAGACGAGGGTCACCATTCCAGAGGTCCAGGAGCTAATAGCCATTGATGGACCTAACCTTCATGAATTTATCTAGCTCTTTTTTGAAACTTGTTAAAGTCCTGGTCTTCACAAAATCCTCTGACAAGGAGTTCCACAAGTTGGGCTGGGTGTGGGCTTTGTCTCCTGCTGCAGTGGCCAGGGCTGTGCTGCCGGGCCTGGTGGTGCTCCTAGGGAGGGGGGCACGCAGCTCAATGAATGTGTGGGAGGGAGCAGGGTGCATGTAGGAGGGAGGAAGGGGGATAAGGTGTATGTGGGGATCTGCGGTGCGGTGAGGGGGATATAGGAATGGAGGCAGGGGTACAGGGAATGTGGCAGTGGGGAGGGACTAGGGAAGGATGTGGTAGAGGAAGGAGGTAGGGGTAGGGATAAGCAGTGTGGGGTGGGTAGGCGGGTGTAGGGAGGATGGAGAGTGCAGGAATGGAGGCAGGGGGATCAAACTGAAGGTACAGGTTGGTGGAGGGGAGGGAGTGCTGGGGCTGTCCCGGTTTTGGCCCTGCCTGACAGCTGGGGGTGGGGAAACTAGGGTTGACCCAGCCTTTGCCTGGCAGCGGGGGGGGAAGGAAGGCAGGGCTGCTTACCCCCAGAGACAGGGGATTGGCAAGCGTTTGCAAGCAGGGCGCATCGCCCTCTAGTAATTAATATACTAATACATTTTATTCCATCGGGACCCTCAGTATCCTTAAAGCAGGGATAATCAACCTTTTTAAGCACAAGGTCACTTTTTGAATTTTAAGTGCAGTGTAAGATCTACCTCAAACCCAAATACCCTGCCCCACCTCCTTCGTGCTCCTTCTTTCAGGCCCTGCCCCTGCTTAACTCCATCCTCCCTCCCCCATTCTCCCTCCCTTTCATCAGGCAGGGGATGAGGGTTGGAGCACAGGCTCTGGTCTTGGACTAAGGGATTTGGAATGTGAAGGGCTCTGAGCTGAGCCTGGGGCAGGGAGTTGGGGTTCAGGAGGGGGGTCAGGCTCTGCAAGAGAGCTTGGATCCAGAGGGTTGGAGGTGCAGGAGGGAGTTCATGACTGGGGCAGGTGTTCAGAGCTGAGTCCAGCTGGGCACTGCTTACCTTAGGTGGCTCCTGGTTGGTGGTGCAGTGGGGCTAAGGCAGGCTCACCCCTGTCCTGTTCCTGTACCACTCCCAAAAGCAGCCAACAACTTCCTTCCATCCCAAGCCCTGTTGTGCTTTCCCCCTCCCCCAGCCCCCATTCTGTGGAGATAGAATACAGGGTGAAAGAGGGAGCACCCTGACATCAACACGCCCTCTTCTCCCTTCCCTAATCTGGACCAAAAGCAGGAGGCTCCCGGGCAGAAGAGGGGGAAGCTCCAAGGCAAAGGGCAGGAGGTGCACAGCAGTGGGAGGGAGGGGGAGGTGCTGCCATGCTGCAATGGATAGCCTCTTGGCCAAACCAATCAAGATCACCTGTCAGAGGCTCCAAGATCTACTGGTAGATCCCGATCCACTGGTTGGTGATCACTGCCTTAAAGTTTCTCCACTAGTTGATGATCTTGACCTTGAAGATTTCTAGTGATGCAACTGAATTGTTCCTTTTGGAAGCATGTTCCCATTGCTCTCCCTGATCTTATACTTTTAAAACTTTTCCTTCCTTTTAAGCTAACTGTTCTTTTCTGGCATTTAAACACATCATTTTTGGTCTTTAACTTTGATTAGTCAGAGTGATCGCTTCTCCTGTTTGAGATGCCAAGAGCCAGTACTGTATATCAATAGTAGTAAGCTAAGCAAATAGAAGTAACATGATGGACTTCCACAACAGTAGATCAGAGGTGGGAAATAATTTTTGATGGGAGGTGGGACACTCCAAGATTTTGGTAAGTGGTCAAGGGCCACACTTTTCTATGGAGGGGCTCTTGGGTCTGGGTCAGAGTTTAGGTGCAGAAGGGAGCTCGGTAGGGAACTGTGGTGCAGGACAGGGTGTGGTGTCAGAGGGGGAGTTTGGGTAGAGGAGGGGGTTGTGACCTGGGGCAGGAGATTGGTGTGCAGGGACTGGTATGGGTTACGAGTGCTGGAGAAGATTCTGGCCTATGGAAGGAGTGTGGGAGGGGGTGCAGAGTCTGGGAGGCAGTTGGGGAGGAGGAGCTGGGGTGCCAGAGGCATGCTCTAGTGTGGTGGTGCCTGACCAATAGCACTCTCAGGCAGGCTTCCTTGCCAGCAGCCCCAGATGGCTGGCTGGCTGGCTTTGTATGTGGCTCTCTTGTCTTTCAGGGAGAGGAGACCGAGAGAGGCTTCACACATTGCCCTGGAGCTGAGAGATTGTGCTGCACTGCTCCCAACCCCAGGAAAAACTGGGGAACTGAGAGATTTTGCTGGGAGGCGGGGGCAACGTGTGAAGCCTCTCCCTCCCCTTCCCGAAGTGCAAAGAGCTGCAGGAAGTAGCCAGCCACTTTGATTGGCCGTTGGAATCATAGGTCTGTCCCAATGCATTTGAAGGATTAACTTGACATAAGTAACTTGTCTCATTTCTTAGTAGGCATCATGGGGAATGTGAACAAAAGGTCAGTTTGTCATAACAAGCAATATGTGGGATCACCAGGGACATTTTAGTATTGGTAAACAAGCCTAAATGTAAGATAAGGTGGAGGTCAGATTATGCATGAACAATACATGTGCAGAACATGCTCTGTAAGGATTGGTTCACACAAAGTTACCAAGCCAATCCCAAGACCTGTATTGTGGTGCGTAAAAGTATATAAAGGAAGAGGATTTCTGTGTAAATTTGGATGGGTGGCAGGCTTCACAGCTGCTCTTCTATGCTTGAGTATGATCAACTCAGCATAGCTTTTTTGCATGGCAAACAAAGATACCTGAGTGACGAAATCGAGGATTGACCCGAGTTCTTGAGAAGCTCAGTGGAAAGAAATCCTCCCAACTGCGGTGGCTCTGTATGTAGCAATGAAGCTTTTATCTAATGAACTTCCATGTTTTTCTTTTCTAGGAATATTTAAGAGAAATTGTTTTTCTAGTATTGTAATGCCCCTTTTCTGGAGGGGAGCAGTGCAAAAACTTTAAATCTTGGGATTTTATTTGGTAGAGTTTGAATCTGCAGATTTGAATATGCTGTTGGCAGCTCTCTTTCCTAGGGATGAGTCTCAACTCCCAAAAGAAGTTGCTGGCAGCTATGGCATTTTTTAAGCTTAGATGCCAGACAACCACTGCTATAAGCCGGTAATTTTTACATATACTTGACTCCTAATGAGGAAATATATTGTAATCCTCTGAGGATGTCCTAAGATTAAAGAAGACAGACTTCATGACTCATTGAGAAGACAGACTTCATGACTCATAGTAAATAGTAGTGTGCAGAATTTACAGTGCAGACTGCTCCTAGATGGTAAATCGGTTTCTATTTAATTTTTCTTTATCAGTTTTAAAACAGGAAGCTTCCAGAGACCCTTTCACTCTTTCTCTGTTATTCCAGTCATATGGCTGCATGTTTCTATCATGGATCTCAATGAAAGATTTTGAAATGGAACAGTGCAAGTACCTGGTGCTTTGTGGGTTGGGTACTTTTGAAGAATGCTAGCTCTGTCAAAAATAAACTACCTGCCTCTGCTACATAATAGGAATTTTGAGCCTAGATAGTGATCTGCATGTAAGTGGATTAATAAGGACGTGTGCTTTAGTTCACTGCCTCAACATTGGATGGAGTAGCTGGGCGTGCTAACCCTGTTCTGCAATCAAGGGAAAAGTTGTTGACTTGGATTCAGCAAAGCAATTAAGGGCATGCTGACATCACGTTGACTGCAGTGGAATTTAAGCTCTGGCTAAAAATTGTGGTTAACTGCTCTCTTGGTTTGGGACTGTGGTCATCTGATGCGGAATGATTCTGGGATTTCTGATCTCATCATCAAATAAACAAAGGAGGGTGGGGTGTATGTGTGCTGGTCACACTTGGTATGGGATGCTTTATGCAAAAGAAAAATAATTGCATACACGTAACGGTGGATATAGGTGAGCCATGGTAGCCTGCAGCCCCTCGGAGTGGAATCTGCTGCTGTTCCAGCTGCTTGTTGCAGCTTTTCCGTATGATTATAAATGGAGAGCTTAGTCCTTAGTTTGGGAAATGTTCCATTAGGTGCCAGTTTGCACTAACAAAAGGTTTGCACCGCTCTTAATAGTAAAAATCAACAGGAATTTTGATATTTTAATAGCATTTCCTATCTCTATGTTGGATGGGCCTCTCTAGTATTGTGGACTACCATTATAAAAATGTTTAAATATAAGGTTGCCAGATGGTTTCAGCAAAAATACCAGACACACTTGACATTACATCACAATCTACATTACATCTTATTTAGAAAATACTGGACAGTTATATTTTCTCAATTTATTTCCTGAATAGAAAGCTCAAATACTGGAGTGTCTGGTTCAAAACCGGACACCTGGCAACCCTATTTGGATATCAGTACAGAACAGTAACCCTTAAAGCAGGGCTGGAGAACCTCAGGCCTGGCTTGCCTAGATCTGGCTCCCGAGGCTTAGGGGTCCCCCCAGCATTGGAGAGCCCACAATGGCACTCCATCCCCCCATATCCCACCACAGAGCTAGAGCACACAAAATCTATTAGTCTGCCCTCCCCTCAGCTCTGGTGTGCGAGGGAAATGTGGGAAGTGCCTTTTTCTTCTCATTTGTGTGTGGCCCCTGACCCAAAGAAAGGTTCCTCACCCCTGCCTTCTGGAAATCGTTGCTGTATACAGGCAGTCCCCGGGTTACGTACAAGATAGGGACTGTAGGTTTGTTCTTAAGTTGAATTTGTATGTAAGTCGGAACTGGTACATATTTTTGGGGGGGGAACGGAGAACTGGAGTTAGGTGGAAAAGACCCTGATTCTCATACAACTTCCTTATTCTAAGAAAAACACATACTGTTTTGATATGAAGATTTTTTTGGTTGATATTTTAATTAAAAATTGATCATAAGTTTCAGTGTTTCATGCTATATCCAAATCTTCCTTTTGGGGTACCTGAAAGATCCCAATTATTCATTTAATAGTCAGAATCTTTGTTTTTTATAACTAAAAAGAGTTTATTCAATGCATATTACTGTTCCAAATAGAATTTGCTACAGATGGTTCAATGAAATGGGTATTAAGTGTAATCAATAGTCATTGGAGAGCACAGTGAAATATAGATACAGTCAAAGCTGTTGTTGTATTCTGCTGAGCAGATATTGGAAATCCCTTCCTGTGAAGTGTGTGTGAATTTATCCACAGGATTAATTTTAAAGAAAAATTCTGTGTTGGGAACAGGAGTTTAGCCACAGGTGGGTCCTCATTTTCCACTCACCCATTTTGCAACCAGCCCCATCCCCTTGGGGCTTACCCTGCTCCGCTTCAGCCAGGGCGTGGGTTGGGGCTCATTCCCTCTTCCCTTCTGCCCTGCTCCTCCCCATTCTTGCTCACCCATACCACTGGGTAATTTTTCAGCTTCATCTCTGGCAGGCTGGAAGGGACTTGTTAATTTCACGTGATGCTAACAAGATACTTGCAGCTCTAGTGCTGAAGAGGGAAAGAGCTGTTGCTCCCAAGGTGGGGACTGTAACACAATGAGTCTCACTGCCTGCTGCTCCTGCTGTTCCCTAGGAAATTAATTTTTCCGCTTTGGGGTGCCCTCTTTTGGCTGGTGTCTTGTTCCCCCCAGCAGACCCGCGTCCTCCGTGGTGAGAAAAGCTGCTCCGCATCTCCCTGGTCTGCTGGGGGGGGGGGGGCGCTAGCTCCGCGTCTCCCTGGTCTGCTGGGGGGAAGCGCCCCCTGCGCCGCTAGCTGCACCCCCCCCCCCCCGTTTGTAACTAGGGATCCAACGTAAGTTGGATTGACGTAACCCGGGGACTGCCTGTACCCTGAAAACATTAATGAGCAAGTGACATGGACTCACTGCAGGTGGATTAGGACCAGTTCTTTAAAGGAATTCAGGTGCCTAACTCCCACTGATATCAGATTATGCAGAATCACTTCCATGGCTTAAGGCAATACTGCTATTCGCACTTTATGTTCAAGCAATTAACTGATGCAATGGCTGATCTTAAGTTGAACAAGAGTAATTTGCAGTTGATGAGACTTCTCCACTAGGCAGGCTGGAATACTGCTGTAGGAATGGTGACAGGCTGACCTCTGCTGGAGTGGCTGGGAAACCAAACTAAAATTGAAAAATAACTTTTGGATTTGCTCCCTCCCTTATTAAATATTGCCTGAGGGCAGACACGCTACCTGTCAGTGCATGGGCCACATAATGGTCATATTTTCCAGTTCAGAGGCGAAGTGGCTCGGTCACTAAAAACAATGAGTTATCAATCTCTGTAGTTAGTTTAGGCCAGTATTTCCCACAGGTTTGAAAGCTGAACTTGCAAACCAGGAAACTGCCCACGCCCTAACGTGGTTGTGTATTTTTGTGCCCTGTGAGATGAAAGCCCATTCATCTTAATGTACCTGTCTA